>NC_071993.2:48517500-49922500 GCF_028885655.2 Pongo abelii
TATTATACATAAAGGACTTCATTCTCATTGCCTTCATGTTGAGTAGGCTGATAAGGAGGAGGCAGAGGAGAGATTTGTCTTGCTATCTTGCAGTGGCAAAGGAAAAGAAAAATCTGTCTATTAGTGGGCTCTTAGAGTGAAAACCCTTATTCAAAGATCAACTGTGTGACATAGTGACTTGTGTCACTAAAGAAGTAACTGTCTTTAGAATTTGGAACTCAATAATACTTCTCTTGCACCAAAAATGAATGTGAATAAGAATTAACATAACTTAGCCAGGGTGCATCAGTACCAATAAGATATTATTTTTCAAAGATACCTACTGAGTGCAGAAGTCAGAAAAGCAATTCTTTGTTGAGAAGCACAGGTTATGGTACATAGTCTTGTACCAACAAGGTCTCAGGATTATCAGCTTCATTCCCTCTAAGTTGAAACCAAATAAGATATATTTACTTCATTAGAACAAGATGTGTTGTTCTATCTGCTGGATAATTAGTGTGTTAATAGTAATTTTGTTACAACAAGATACTCTGTTCCTACTAGCCAAAATATTATCATTATAAATATTCAACTAGCTCAACTCTAGGCTCAACAAATTATTATAAAAGTGGAAAAAATTTTCACAATAACAAAAGTGCTACTGTGATACCTAAATGTGACACAATACATTGTACAATATGAACTGTATGAGCACATCTTTGATTTATTATATATTTATCCAGGACTTCTATAAGTTAGATTTTGCAAGTTGCAGGAGACCAAGATGGAATACACATAGTCTGGGTCTTTAAGGTGCTCGTAATACATTAGAGCTCTCTCTGTTGAATTTCTGCATTTTTCCAACAGAATTTCCTAACTATGTTTTTTATTCATTTATCTACTTGTCCACTTAACAAATAACTGTCAGGTATCTTTAAGGTACTAAGCATCTTTCTTGTTGTTATAATTTTCATTTCTTATTATTTACTACTTTATTAAGGTACTAAGCATTTTTCTTGTTATTATCATCTTTTTTATTATTTACTACTTTATTTAGTGCTTACTCTGTGCCAGAACCCCTTTGGGAGCTTATAATTATCACTTATTATGTCATTACCATATTCAGTATGTGTCAGACATTTTATATCCAATGTGAAGAATTAAAGCTTTAAAAAGTTTGGTAGTGTCAAGGAGCGGTGGCTCACTCCTGTAATCCTAACACTTTGGATGGCCAAGGCGGGCGGATTGCTTGAGCTCAGGAGTTTGGGACCACCCTGACTAACATGGTGAAATCCCATCTCTACTAAATACAAAAAATTAGCTGGGCCTGGGTGGCGTGCGTATGTAATCCCAACTACATGGGAGGCTGAGGTAGGAGAATTTCGTGAACCCAGCAGGTGGAGGTTGCAGTGATCTGCTGAGATCGTGCCACTGCACTCCAGCCTGAGCGACAGAGCGAGACTCTTGTCTCAAAAAAAAAAAAAAAAGGAGAAAACAAAAGTTTGGTAGTATTTAAGGAAAGCAAGCTGAATGAGTAGAAGTTTTCCAGGTAAAGAGTCAGAAGGATGATATTTAGCAGAAGGAAAATTTAACCAGACCGTGTGTTTGGCAGAAGGAACATCTGAAGGAACACGTGATGAGGCTGCACCCTTGGCGGAAAGAACACCTGACAAGGCTGAATGCTTGGTGGAAAGAACACCTGGTGAATAGGATACAGTGAATTCCTCTTCAAAGATTTTAGCCTGTAAACATCCTTTAAAATTCAAGAGGGGGAAGATAAAGTACAATGAGTTCTGAGTTCCTCATCAAAGAACAAATATGTCAGTATGTTCAGCTTGTCTGTTCTTCGTTCTCCGTTTTAAAGTTTAACTTCCTCGTTCTTTATGCCTCTTTGCCCCTAGTTTCATTAAACAACCCCCTTCTAGCCTCTAACACCTGCTTTGTCTTTAGTCATTCTTAGTCACCTGCTCTGTCCTTAGTCATCCTTAGACACCTGCTCTGTAACTGTCTTTCCTGCTGAAACTACTCACTCTGCCACTCCAGCTCATACCCCTGCCCTCTTTGAAATAGCCAATCTGAATTAGCTTAGAGTGTGCAGTCCAACCCTATCCAATAGGGAAAAGACACAACAGTAGGGACTAGCTGCGTTAGGAATAAGAACCCTTTCCTCTCCCTTGTTCGGTGTGATCTTGCCATTGTTCCACCTGCAAGACCACTCTTCTATAGAAGTAAATTTGCCTTGCTGAAAAACTTGTTGCTGGAGTGCTGACTCTTCCTTGCGGCACCGAAAATTTATTTTGCACAAATTTAAGGGCCCACCCAGCATTCCCATTCTCTTCTGGGGGAGGGTCCAGTCCTCTCCCGTGAGGAGGTGCACCCCACTGCTTCGTTGCAGTGGCCATAAAGGTAAGGAATCAAGACTCAACTGGTGCCATTAAACCCGGGCTCTCAGCAACGTGGAAAGAAACAGGCCAGCAACTTGGGGGAAAGGATCTTCACATAACGTGGCGACCAGGTAACTGTGCACAGACCGAGGTAAGAAATGTCGTAGGGGTGACAAAGTATTTCCTTGGTGGTCGGGATATTCTGGAGGTTGAAAATGTGTGTGAATGATCACAAGCACTACTGCTTGTGGTGCTGTTTGTGTGGATGATACTAAGCATTATTGCTGTGAGGAGTCAGTGGGTCCTATCTGCGGTTTTTTATTTGAATAAAAAACCTTTGAAGAGGAATTCACTGTATCCTCATAGGGCTCAGGGCAGATCCTGCTGTGGGGTTTATACCATGATGCCAATGCTAAGAGGGACCTAAAATTCCTGGGAGGGAAGCAGCCGGAGTGGATGAAGCGAAAGAAGTGTGCAAGGAGCCTCCAGCAGGTGGGGCTAAAGGATAGGGAAGAAATCTCTAGTATGCGGGATTGAGCCTAACCAGGACCTAACATGGGAAAAGCCCCAAGTAAGACAGGGAGCAAAAAAGAAGAGGATAGTAACAAAGACATGCCCCCTGATAGTCCCCTGGGTCTCATGTTAAAATATTGGAAGGATATTGAGAGGACTAAACATAAGAAAAAGCATTAGATGATAAAATACCACTGTTTCATTTGGACCCAAGGTCCCATTTTCAAACCCTCAATCTTCTGGCCAAAGTTTGGGTCGAATGAGGATGTAATGTGCCAACTGCTAATTCAATATGTTAATGATAAAAATCTGGTTTCTCAAGAAGAACTAGACTATGCTCTTTGTTGGAGACAGGGACCTGTCCTTATTCCCTTAAAGACAACTAGGGAACAACCCGATCCAGCATCTCAAATTGAAAAGTCAGACGAGCTGACTCCCACACCTAAAGCCACCTAAAGCTGACTCCCACACCTAAACGCTTGCCCTTGGGCAGCTGCTGCCACCCCAGATCCCATGCCAGATCCTTCTCCTGCTCATGCTGTTCCTCCTCCTTACAACTCTAATTGTTGGGAGTTATCATCCCATGAGCCTGTCTCCTGTCAGCCTAAATACCTCTCCCTAAAGGGACTCCAGCATGAGGTACAGCAATGTAAAAAGGACATTCAGAATTTCCCTTTTCCCTCCACACAGAAGGAGTCAGCTCTAACTCTCTTCCCCTTAAAAGACATGCCACAAGGAGGACGAGCCATTGTATTTGTGAATGCTCCCTTGACCAGTTCAGAAGTCTGAAGTTTGAAAAAGGAAGTTAAGCCATTGTTAGATGACCCTTATGAGGTGGCAGGCAAAGTTGATCAGTTCTTGAGACCTCAGTTATACACTTGGGTCGAGTTTATGTCCATCCTAGGCATCTTCTTTTTGGAGGAGGAAAGAAGCATGATCTGATCCGTAGGGCTGCTATGGCAATTTGGGAATGTGAACACCCTCCTTGTCAAAACGTTCCTATCACGGACCAAAAATTCCCTGCCCAAGATCCCCAGTGGGATAATAACGCAGCTCACCAAGAAAATATGCAAGACATAAGAGAAATGATAATGAAAGAAACTAGGGAATCAGTATCCCAAACTCAAAATCTTTCTAAAACATTTGATATGCAACAGGAGAGAGACGAGTGGACTATGAAATTCTTAGACAGACTAAAGGAGCAAATGAGACAATATGCAGGCCTAAATTTGGAAAATCCCCTGGGACAGGGAATGTTAAAGCTCCATTTTGTCACTAAAAGTTATCCAGATATTTCTTTTTATTTTTTTGAGATGGAGTCTCTCTCTGTCACCCAGGCTAGAGTGCAATGCTGTGATCTTGATTCACTGCAAGCTCCGCCTCCTGGGTTCACTCCATTTTCCTGCCTTAGCCTCCCGAGTAGCTGGGACTACAGGCGCCTACCACCACGCCCAGCAAATTTTTTGTATTTTTAGTAGAGACGGGGTTTCTCCATGTTAACCAGGATGGTCTCAATCTCCTGACCTCGTGATCCACCCACCTCGGCCTCCCAAAGTGCTGGGATTACAGGCGTGAGCCACTGCACCTGACCAACATTGTCCAGATATTTCAAAAAAGTTACAAAAATTAGAAGATTGGGAAAACTGACCTCAAGTGAACTTCTCAGAGAGACTCAAAAAGTATCTGTGAAGAGAGACGAAGAAGAGCAAAAACAAAAGACAAAACTTATGTTATTCACCTTCCAACAGATGGCTCTAAACCCATGTACCCCTAAACAGAGCTTCCAGTGGGCCAGAAACTATAAAGGTTCCAAACCCTCCTTTAAAGGACCCAAGCCTTCACCGGGAGGATCAAGGCTCTCATCTACTAGGCCCTCTAAATAGTATGGGGGAGTAAAATCAAAGAATCCCAGAACTGAGAGTGGGGAAGGGCAAAGTAGGCACTACAAATGTGGAAGAACAGGCCACCTCAAGAGAGACTGTCCCAAATTAGAAAAGGAAAAAGAAGCCCTTCCACTCATGGCTTTTGAGGAAGAATAATGGGGTCAGGGGTTCTGTCTCTTTTATCTTGAGTCCCACCAGGAGCCCTTGATAAGTCTAGAAGTGGGAACTAAGCATAAGTTTATAATCTTTTCAGTCAATTCAGGAGTGGCTCAATCCTCTGCTTGTTTTCTTCCCATCTAATATTGCCTGCTCTTCAGAGGAACTTTTGGTTTCTGGGGTAAACGGAGAAGGATTTAAAGCAAAAATTTTAGAAAACACAGAAGTCAGATACCAGGCTCAATCAGCTCATATTCAGTTTTTGTTAATCCCTAAAGCAGGGACTAATTTACTAGGGAGGGATTTAATGTTGAAGTTAGACACAGGCCTGCAACTCAGCCCAAGAGGATTCCTCACCTCATTAAAGCTACTCACCACTGCAGATGAAAAATATATTAATCCTAATGTCTGATCCAAAGAAGGAAACTGAGGGAAACTCTGAGTCCCTCCAACCATATCAAGCTAAAAATCCCCAGGGAAGTAGTAAGGAGGAAACAATACCCCATTCCCCTAGAGGGCAAGATAGGGTTGAAACCTGTAATTGAAGGTCTTATTAAAGATGGGCTTCTTGAGCCCTGTATGTCCTCTTATAACACCCTAGTATTGCCAGTCAATAAATCAGATGAGTCATACCAGCTGGTACAGGACCTTCGGGCTATTAACCAAATAGTACAAACTACCCACCCCATTGTCCTCGATCCTTACACCATTCTCAGCAAGATTCCATATAATAATCAATGGTTTAATGTAATAGATTTGAAGGATGCTTTTTGGGCATGTCTCCTGGCTGAAGATAGGCAAGATATATTTGCTTTTGAGTGGGAGGATCCCCATTCAGGGTGGAAACAACAATATCGATGGATAGTTTTACCCCAAGGGTTCACAGACTCCCCTAACCTTTTCAGTCAAATTTTAGAACAAGTATTAGAAAAAGTTGTCTTCCCAAACAAATATGCCTGCTCCAATATGTTGATGATATTCTTAGATCTGGTGAAGCTATAGAGAAGGTAGCTGGCTTCTCTACACATATTCTCAACCATCTGCAGTTTGAGGGGTTGTGAGTCTCAAAGGGAAAGCTTCAGTATGTAGAACCTGAAATTAAATATTTAGACCACTGGATAAGTGCAGAGAAGTGAAGAACAGGGCCTGAACGAGTTGAGGGAATCATATCCCTACCCTTGCCTCAAACTTAAACAAGAACTCAGGAAATTTTGGGGTTAATTGGATACTGCTCCTTATGGATTAACTCACATGCACTAAACAGTAAACTTCTATATCCAAAACTTGCTCAGGTGAAGACTGACCATCTCCTGTGGACTTCTGAGGAAGTTGATCAGGTTGAAGAGCTGAAAAAAAGGCTTATAACCACCCCTGTCTTAGCCTTACCTTCCCTAGAAAAGCCATTCCACCATTTTGTCAACATGGATAATGGGGTAGCTTTAGGAGTGCTCACTTAAGAACACAGAGGCCATTGGCAGCCCATGGTGGCCTTCCTGTCAAAAGTCTTAGATCCAGTTACTTGTGGGTGGCCTCAATGCATCCAGTCCCATTGTGGCTACAGCACTAATGGTCAAAGAAAGCAGGAAGTTAACCTTTGGAGGAAAATTGACAGTAAGAACGCCCCACCAAGTTAGAAGTATCTTAAACCAGAAAGCAGGGAGGTGGCTTACTGACTCAAGAATCTTAAAGTATGAAACTATTCTGTTAGAAGAAGATGATTTAACATTAAGCACTGATAATTCCCTTAACCCAGCAGTTTTCCTAATAGGGGATCCAAATCTAAAGAGATAGCACACATGTTTAGATTTAACTGATTACCATACAAAGGTCTGACCAGACCTAGGAGAAACTCCCTTCAGGATGGGATGACACTTATTTATAGATGGTTCCTCCCAGGTGATTGAGGCAAAAAGATGCAATGGGTATTCAGTAATTGATGGAGAAACTCTTGAAGAAATAGAGGCAGGAAAATTGCCTAAGAATTGGTCTGCCCAAACCTGTGAGCTGTTTGCACTCAGCTGAGCCTTAAAGTACTTACAGAACCAGGAAGGAGCCATCTATACCAATTCTAAGTACGCCTTTGGAGTGGCTCATATATTTGGAAAAATTTTGACTGGACAAAGTCTCATTAATAGTAAACATCAAGATCTTGTTCATAAGGAGCTAATCACCCAAGTATTGAATAACCTTCAGTTGCCAGAAGAAATAGTGATTGTCCATGTCCCCAGACACCAGAAAAGTCTTTCTTTTGACAGTCTAGGAAATAACCTAGCAGATTACATAGGCAAACAGGCTGCCATTTCTTTTAAAACATCTATTTTTCACTGAATTCTTTACCTTCCTCCTCCTACCATCATCTCCATTTTCTCTTCTACTGAAAAGAGAAACTAATAAAAATAGGTGCTAAAGAGAATTCAGAAGAAAAATGGATATTGCCAGACCAGAGGGAAATGTTGTTCAAACCCCTTATGAGGGAAAACTTGTCCCAGCTGCATCAAGGGACCCACTGGGGGCCCCAAGCCATGTGTGACACAGTTCTGAAAGTTTTTGGGTGTATAGGAGTTTATACTCTGGCCAAATAGGTTACAGACAGTCGCTTAGTATGTAAGAAAACTAATAAACAAACTATAAAAATATTACCCCTTGGGAGAAGGAGTCCGGACTTAAGGCCATTTCAAAGTATCCAGATTGATTACACAGAGATGCCTCCAATAGGTCGTCTAAAATATTTACTAGTGATAGTAGATCACCTTACTCACTGGGTCAAAGCTATTCCCTTTTCAAATGTGATGGCCAATAATGTAGTTGAGGCCTTAATTGAAAATATAGTGCCCAGGTTTAGGCTAATAGAAAATATTGACTCAGGCAATGGAACCCATTTTGCCTCAAACTACTACATTTGATGCTTGCCTTGTTATACCTTGTGGAGACTTGTCAAGTCAAAGACAGCTCTCCACTTCAAAAAAGTACCTCTGTACTTCCTGGCTCTCCTCAGACTGGATATTAGTGAATTTGGATCATTTAGTCTGGGAAAGTTTCAATGAAGACCCCAGTGTCAACTGGGAGTCTTGCCCCCTTGACACGGAGCTTTTATGACGTAGTTGGTCCAACTACGTGCAAGTTAGAGCAAGGATGGACTGCCCCAATCAGTAGTTGTAATTCCTAAAACCATACACTCATTTTAATAAAGATATAGCTCCCCCTAACTTTCAGGTAAACTAGTGCAACCCAATACAGGTTATTATTTCAAACCCTCAAAGTTCTTCCCCTTCTCTAAGCTGATTCCCTTCTTTAAGCTGGTTTTATGATATGGGGTCTGAGTTTTCAGAAACAGACCCTATTGGATCTTTTGAAATATGCTTCATTGCTCCCCTACTGCCTACACCTTCCCCTAAGCCTTCTTCCAAAAACTCTCACAATGAAACTGTTGTTCCTCCTCCATCTAATGACAAGACCAAGGTAGGTATTGTAGAAGTTAAAGACCTAAAACAAACTTTGGCAACTCAGACAGGATATCAAGATGTGAATGCCTGGTTGGAATGGATCAAGTACTCCATTTGTACTTTAAACAAAAGCAATGTTATGCCTGTGCACACAGCAGACCAGAGGCCCAGATTTTCCCCTTTCCACTAGGATGGTCCTTCAGTTGACCAGGCATGGGCTGTATGGTAGCTCTTTTCCAGGGTTCCACAGCCTGGGGTAACAAGTCGTGTCAATCTCTGTCTCTGCTATAACCCAAAGTTCAACACCCTGAAGGTCAGCCCTCAAGGGCCATCCAGCTTCTGTCTCCCAACACTAAGTTCACTTCATGTCTCTCACAACAAGGAGGAAACTTAGCATTGCTTGGAGACCTAAAAGGATACAGTAAGCTTAAGACTTTCCAAGAGCTTACCAATCAGTCAGCCCTTATACACTCCTGAGCAGATGTATCGTGGTATTGTGGTGGACTTTTACTGGACACTCTGCCAAGTAACTGGAGCAGCCCTTGTGCTCTAGTCCAGTTGGCTATACTTTTCAGTCTGGCATTTCATCAACCACAAAAAAAAAGGGAAAACACAACATCATAAAGCAAGGGAAGTCCCTTATGGGTCTTTTCACTCCCACATTTATTTAGATGCTATTGGAATCCCACGAGGAGTACCAGATACATTTAAGCCCAGGATCAAATAGCTACAGGATTTGAATTGATATTTTGGTGGATGACAATAAAAATGTAGATTGGATAAATTACATCTATAATAATCAACAGTGGTTTATTAATTACACCAGGGATGCTGTCAAAGGAATAGAAGAACAATTGAGTCAGATGGCCTGGGAAAACAGAATGACCCTAGATATGATATTAGCTGAAAAAGGTGGTGTTTGTGTTATGATTAAAACTCAGTGTTGTATCTTTATCCATTGGGGGCAGACAACACTTCTCCCAATGGGAGCATAACAAGAGCCCTACAAGGATTTACCACTTTATCCAATGAATAAGCTAAAAATTCTGGAGTTAATAACCCTTTCTCAAGATGGCTAGAAAGGTGGTTCAGTAAATGGAAAGAAATCATAGCCTCAATTCTTACTTCTCTTACAGCAGTAACAGGTGTACTCATTCTTGTTGGGTGTTGTGTCATACCATGCATCCATGGGCTAGTGCAAAGGCTTATAGAAACAACACTTTCTAAAACCTCCCTTAGCTGTCCTCCACCTTATTCAGATAGGCTTTTCCTTTTAGAGGATCAAGTTGAAAAACAAAGCCAAGACATGTTAAAAAGGTTTGAAGAGGAAGGGCTATACAAATTGAAAGAGGGAATTGTAGAATACAGTGAATTCCTCTTCAAAGGTTTTAGCCTGTTAACGTCCTTTAAAATTTAAGAGAGGGAAGATTGTTAAGTACAGTGTGTTCTGAGTTCCTCTTCAAAGAACCAATATGTCAGTATGTTCAGCTTCTCTGTTCTTTGTTCTCCATTTTAAAGTTTAACTTCCTCACTCTTTATGCCTCCTTGCCCCTAGTTTCAGTAAATGACCTCCTCCTAGTCCCTATCACCTACTCTGTCCTTAGTCATTCTTAGTCACCTGCTCTGTCCTTAGTCATCCTTAGTCACCTGCTCTGTAACCGTCCTTCCTGCGGAAACTACCCACCCTGCCACTCTGACTTGCACTCCTGTCCTCTTTGAAGTAGCCAGTCAAAATTAGCTTAGAGTCTGTGTTCCAACCCTAGCCAATAGGGGAAAGACACAGCAGTCGAGACTAGCTGCGTTGGGAATAAGAACATTTTCCCCTCCCTTATCCAGTGTGCTCTTGCTATTGCTCCATCTGCAAGACTTACCCTTCTATAGAAGTAAATTTGCCTTGCTGGAGTGTTAACTTGTTGCTGGAGTGCTAACTCTTCTTTGTGGCACCAAAAAGTTATTTCTAACACAAAGCTGCACCCTTGGTGGAGGGAACATCTGATGAAATTCAATGTTTGGGGAAAGCAATATCTGGAAAGATTGAACAGTCAGCAGGAGAAACACCTAGGAAAATTACAAGGCCTGTGAAAGAAACATCTGAGAAATTTGCATGGCCACAAGAAAGACCTACGAAGACCACTTGGGAGGAAAAAGAAACATCTGTAGAGACTGAATGCGTGCCAGGAGTAACATCTAATAAAATTGAAGTTTTGGAAGAAGGAACATCTAAGATGATCATATATCCTACAAAAAAAATAGCTACAAAAGCAAGTACAAATGGTAAGATGCTTGAGTGAACTTTGTAGAGTTTATTGGCATTTTGGGTTCCCTAGTGGAAATAGTGGGGTATGGGAGTAGTTGGGAATGACTTGAATGTCTAGATAAGGCAAGCTTAGGCAACACATTTTAATAGTGTAGAAATGAGTAGAGTTTATTCTGTAGGTCCTGGAAAAATTCTCAGAATACTTCTGGCTGTAAATATTAGACGAACTAACTAACAATTGCTAAAACCATAGAAACCAAACTTGTTTTGGTGGTACAGGGATATTATAGGATCTCACTCCCCCCCACCCGCCATTATTAGTTGTGCTATCGGCAGTGTTTTGTTCATGTCTCCTTTCTTGGTTGGCTAATTAGCAACAGCTCCAGTCATCATGCTATCTCAAGACAATATCTGAAGGCTGGGAGGGCTGCTTTTGTTCACATTTTTTTTTTAAATAGGAAGAAAACTTGGAAGCTTGCAGTAATCTTCCTGTAACATTTTATTGGCTGGATTATACCACATGCTTATTTCTATACCAATCACTAGGAAAGCAAATGTAATTACTGTGATTAGCTTAGAATAATGATTTTTCTTTTAAGATTGGATGGGGGTAATGGAATAATAAATATATAAATGAACTTGTGTTTCTGCAGCAATAAAGAATAAATAATGACTATGCATAGGAAGCCAGCAATGTTTTCTGCAGGAATTCAGTGGAAAAGTTTGAGCAGGGGAGTCACAGGATTAGATTTGAGTATCAGGGCATTCTGGTCATGGTATAAGGCAGAGATTGGCAAACTTTTCCTGTAAAGTGTCAGATAGTGAATATGTTGGGCCATGTGGTCTCTATTACAGCTATTCAACTCTGCCATTGTAGGGTGAAACGAGTCATAGATAATGTATGGGCAAAGAGGCATGATTGTACTCCAATAAAAGTTTGTATAAAAAACCATTTAGTAAGCTGAATTTGGCCTGTGGCCTATAGTTTCTGGTCCTTCATATAGAAGATAGATGGAGGATAATCACATAAAGATTTAAAGACGAAGCTTTCGTAGTAGTTCATGCGATAGTCTTTTTTTTTTTTTTTTGTAACCAATCTGTGGCCTAGTATCAATCTATTATGAAAGTTTGACCAATCAAGGGTAAAATGAATCAAATTCAGAAGCTCCATTTACACATTTAAACATGTAGGTCCTTCTTTGGCATTATTTTATTTTGATTAATTTTTTTAACTTAAAAAATAAGAACAGTAATTTGTAGGGTTTCTTTTTCCCTGTGAAAGCCATCAGTTAAGGGGCCACATTTAACTAGGAAATATAAATATAAAATAAATAAGTTTGTATTTCAAGTGGCACTGGAAAGATAAAGCAAAGGTAGAAAATAGGTGCAGTTAATATGGCTTAGTGACAATTGAGTTTAAAAAGCTAGGGGACAGATACAATCTCAGGTCATTCATAAGTTTTCAGATTGTGCACAAGCATTTACAATGCTCATGGGGAAGGAGTAGGAAATTGTCAGGTTAACAGAGAAGTGCAAACAGTCATGGGACAGACCAACAGTTTTCTTTACATATTGAGTTCAATGAAACATTCATGTGGGATACTTTCAGTAGGTAATTGGATTATATGCATTTCTAGCTGGAGATAGAACTCTGGTTGAAGATTCAGGCTTAGAATACTTTTATTATAATTATTAGGCAAAGCCGTAGATCTCAATGAGCTTATCCATGATGCAGAAGATGTAAAATAAAAAGAAAACCATTGACAAAACCCTGGGAATATCAACATTTCACAAGAGTCAAAGGACTTGGTAAAGGAGACTGAGCAGTGGTTAAAGAAACATAGGAGAGGAGTCTGAGAAAGTGATGTTGCAAATTTCTTTTAAATGTGAGAATTTCAAGCAGTAAAATTACTGAAAAGTCTACTGGATTTAACTTACAAGTTCTTCAGTGGTAATCTGTTCAAAAGAATTATTTTAGAGTTGTTGGGTATACTGTTGATGTGGTTGATATTTCTGGTATCCAAGAAGAAATCTCCCAAGATCCTGCCTAACTTTTTGTAACTAAAGCAGCATACATACACAGGGTGTGGGAAAATGTCTAGACTGGTGAGTACACATTCCAACATTTTTCCAGAATTTTCTGCCTCCTTATTATACCACTTGAGTAAGGGGTTTAGAAATTTTAGACTATACTTGGGAATTTGTCTATTCCTTTTGCAGTTCCATCAATTTTTGTATCATGTATTTTAAAACATTTATGTTATTATGTACATAAATATTTAGGACTGTTATGTTTTCTTGATTAATTGAACCATTTGTCACTATAAAATGACCTTGTTTATTGCTGGTAATATTTTTGCTATGAAATGTACTCTGGTATTAATACAACCACTCTTCCTCAGCCTTCTTTTGTCAAGTGTTAGTGTGGTATATCTTGTTTCATCTTTTAACCAATTTTTATCTTTATATTTAAAGTTTATTTCTTATATGCATTATACAGGTAAGACTTGCTTTTTTATCCATTCTGACAATCTGCCTTTGAGCAGAGGTTTTTAGACCAGTTTAATTTATAATGTAATTATTGATATGATTAGTTGTCTGTCATCACACTGTTTGATTTCTATTAGTCCCAGATCTTCTTGGCTTTGCTTTTTTCCTTTTTCTGCTTCCTTCAGACTAGTTTAGTAATTTTTATGATTTAGTTATATATCTGTATATGCATAACTTTTTAAGTTGTTAATCTAGTTTTACATTTCTTTATGATTTAGTCGTATCTTTTTTGGTATAAGTTTATTTGGTATTAGGTATAACTCTTTGCTGCCTTAGTAGTTGCTTTAGGATTTATAGTGTATGAATTTACCTCATCACAACCCACCTTCAAGTAATATTATATCATAGATGGTATAAGAAATTACAATCATATATTTTCATTTCTTTTCTATCAGCGAGATCCCAGCCTAGATCTGTGGGATTATGGCTTTCATTAAGTTTAGAACATATTTAGCCAATTTTTCCTCAAATTTTTTATTCTGCCTCTCCTCCTACCTCTTTGGGGACTTATATATTACCTGCTGGAAGTTTGCTCATAGTTCACTAGTGTCTCAAATTTGTGAATCTTTTCTTTCATGATGGCGAATTAATTTATGCTCATATCTACTCAGTGCAGCTTTCATCTCCAGCATTGTAACTTGTATCTCTACAAGTGCAATTTAGTTTTTAAAAGTATCTTCTATTGCTTTACTTATCTTCTTGATTTTTATAGTAGAATAGAGTTGATCCTTTCATTTTTGCTTTTTATGATATGAGCTAACTCCCCACACCTGAGGCAAGGCCTTTTTGAGTATTCATTTTCCTGTGAAGTCTGAGTTTTCCCAGGCAAATCTATAAAAGTAGCCACTCTTCTTGGCACTGTGTGAGCACCAGGTGTGATTTCCTCTAATTTTATAAGCCATCCCCCACCCCCACCCAGTTTGTTCTTAGGTAGTTTTCTAGCTCACATGCAATTTTCAAAATTTTGCTAAATACTGACAGGGGGTTTCCAGGGGTTTCTTGCCGTTGCTTCTGTATCTCTCTCTCCTCCTCAGGGTTTGTTCTGTAATATCTGTCTGCTTTGGTTTTACCAGACTCTAAGCTTCATCAATGTAACCAAGAGAGTCTGGTAGATCCCACCTCAGTTTTTTCTTCCTGTGTCATGTCTCGGAATCTCTGTCAAGGCAGGAAGCTGAAACATTCATAAGGTTTGCTTTCTTTTGTTTTTTATTTTTTTCCATTTTTCAGGGATTATTATCTTCTTTGCCTAATGTCCAGTGCCTGAAAAATTGTTTAATGTATTTTGTGTGTTTTGATTTTAGTTATTTTAGCTAAGAAGAAAAATCATACCTGTTGCTCTCTCTTGGCTAGAGACAGACTACACTAGAGTTTCAGCACATGCCACAGACTGGCTAAAATGCTTTCCTTCCATTTGCTCAACTGCTTCCTTTTCATTCTTCATTCCTCAGTGTAGCTATACATTCCTCGGGGGAATTTTCCATGAGCCTAGTATAGATCTAATTCTTAGCAATCTGTTTTCTTACAGCATCTATCTGAATTTATAACTGTCACTTTTCTGGGGCTTTGTCTTTTAGCACATTTTAAGTTAAACAAGGGCAGAGGTTTTTTGTTTTTTTCTGTTTAATCTGCAGAGCTTACTATAATGCCTTCCACGTGGTAAGCAATCAATATATATTTGTTCAGTATATGAATTAGTGATTGTTAAAATATGCAGTTCTTTATATCCCAAAAGTACTAATATATTTTACTTCTATCTCCTCTTTGAGACAGATTCAACTAGCCTATCAAAAATCTTGGATGCAGTTCTTTCTTGTGAAAGAGCAAGGGAACTTAAAAAATATCCCTGTGGGCCAGGCGCCGTGGCTCACGCCTGTAATCCCATCACTTTGGGAGGCCAAGGCGGGCAGATCATGAGGTCAGGAGATCAAGATCATTCTGGCTAACACAGTGAAACCCCGTCTGTACTAAAAATACAAAAAAAATTAGCTGGGCGTGGTGGCGGGTGCCTGTAGTCCCAGCTACTCGGGAAGCTGAGGCAGGAGAATGGCGTGAACCCAGGAGGCGGAGCTTGCAGTGAGTGGAGATCACACCACTCCACTCCAGCCTAGGCAACAGAGCAAGACTCCTTCCAAAAAAAAAAAAAAAAAAGAAAAAAAAAAGGAAAAAAAAAATCCCTGTGAACAACTTACAGCAAAAATGAAACAAATGAAAAATAAGCTTCATGTACTACAAAAGGAACTATCAGAAGCAAAAGAAATAAAATCATAGAGAATCAAAAAGTTAGAAGAGAGCAAGAGCTCTGCAGTGTGAGGTATGACATACTAGTATATAGGATACTTTTTGTACTAGCTGACTTACTGAGGTTTAACTGGAGAAAGAAATCTCTGTATTGTAGTGTCAAATTCATTTAAATAATACAAGTTCTTAACTGTGAATACATCTCCTGAAAATTAAATGCATATTTATTTAAATCACAATTTTAATGGCTCTATATAGAAGGCCATTATTTGGAAGCCCCATTATTTACTTAACAAATTAATTTTTTTATTTTTAATTTTTTTGTGTTATAATAAGTGCTGCAAGGCATAACTGCATGTAAATCTTTTTCTACCATTGTAATTATTGACTTGGAATAAATTATTCAATATAAAAATATTTGGTTAAATTATAGGAAGTTTTTAAGAAGTTCTTTGTTCATTACTTCTAAATTCTTCTCAAGAAAATTTATATTCATTTATAGTTCAACAAAGAGAGTGTGAAATGGCCATTCCTCTACCCCCAATAATCGTTTTCTTTTAATTATACACTTGTAATCTTAATATGCATGGAGTATAAAGAAAAATATAGAGTAATTTATGACTAGTATATTCAACATCTCTCTCTCTCCTACATAAAATTAATTCAGAGTTCTATGTTAAAAATACTTATTATTTTTATTTCTTAATTAAATATTATATTCTGCCTTATTCTAAAAGAGATTCAAAACTTGTTGATAAAATATATAATAATCAACAAGATACATTTAAAGTATTACTAAAAAAAGAAACAAAAGATATATGGGATAACAGATATTAGATTCTTCAGCCTAGTCTCAGATTTTAATATTATAATTACTTTTAGGGACACTTGCCTTATTTTATAAAGATGAATATTTATGTCTAATGAATATGTAAACTTGTTTATAAAAAGTAATGTCCTTTTAATTAGTTAACTCTAAATAATCTGTCCTCATTGAGGAGTAATTTTGACTGTTATATTTTTAAAATAATAATTTTCAACTTATAACTTTACTGGATAGCTTCCAGTATTCTTTTCCATAACAGTTGTTGAAGTTACTAGTAACAGAATCTTTCTAACTAGAAGATGTTCTTTTCTCACTATTTTTCAAGTATGTGTGTCATTTGGAAGAGAGTTCGGTAATAAATTGAATACCTCAGAACTAGAAAGGAAAAACATATTCAAGAATATAAGAATTTTATTGGACTAATAAACCAATGTAGGAAGAAGTAGATCTCAAAGTGAATTCTATTTTCTAACAAAATGAATTTTAAGATAAGTATATTTAATGGCAGATTGACTTTAAACCAAGAAGAAGAGAAGAGAAGAAATGCCAACATATTAAATGAAAAAATTAGGGAAGAATTAGGAAAAATCGAAGAGCAACAAAAGAAAAAGTTAGAAGTGAAGCAACTTGAACTGGCTCTCCGAATATACAAAATATGGAATTGAAGAGTGTAAGAAGTAATTTGAATCAGGTCAATCAATCTCTGGTAAAAATTTTATATTTCTAACTTTATTTCATCAATATTACTTTTCATATCCCTTCGATTTAGTATGTATTATTCAGAATTATGATAATGCCGCTATAATATTTAGGTACAAACTTTTGTATATTTCATTCATAAGTTTTCATTTCTATTGGGTATGTACCTAGGAATGGAATTGCTGGGTCATAAGGTACCTATGCATAACCTTTTCAGCAATCACCTCACAGTTTTCGAAAGTGTGTACTATTTTCCTTTCCCACCGGTAATGTATGAAAGATCTCATTTCTCTATGGCCTCACCAGGCTGGAGTGCAGTGTTGCACTCTCAGCTCACTGCAAGCTCCGCCTCCTGGGTTCACCCCATCCTCCTGCCTCAGCCTCCCGAGTAGCTGGGACTACAGGCGCCTGCCACCACGCCCGGCTAATTTTTTGTATTTTTTAGTATAGACGGGGTTTCACCATGTTAGCCAGGATGGTCTGGATCTCCTGACCTCGTCATCTGCCCGCCTCAGCCTCCCAAAGTGCTGGGATTACAGGCGTGAGCCACTGTGCCCAACCATTTGCCATTTTTTATTGTAGGTACACTAGTGGGTGTTAAGTGATATCTCCTTGTGGTTTTGATTTTGCATTTTCTTGATGGCTTGTGATGTTAGGTTTTTCTTCATGCACTTATTGGACACTCTTGTATCTTCTTCACAAAAATGTCTATTTAAATATGTTGCCATTTTTATGTATTTTTTCATTTTACTGATGAGTTGTGAAAGTTATTTGTGCATTTTGAATACAGATTTCTAATCAAATATATAAGTTGCAAACATTTTCTCCACTTTTCTGGTTGTCGTTTTATTTTCTTTGTTACCTCCTTTGAAACCAAATGTTTCTAATTTTGATGAAGCCCAGTACATTTTCTTTTATCACTGTGCTTTTGGTGCCATATCTAAGAAACTATTGCCAAATCCAAGGCCATAAAGATTTATTGTTATTTTTTATTCTAAGAGTTTTATAGTTTTGTAATTCAGAAACATAAAATCAAATACTGCATGTTCTTACTTAAAATGGGAAATAAATAATGTGTACACATGAACAAAGAGTGTAAAATGATAAGACACTGTAGACTCAGAAGGGTGAGAGGGTGGGAGGGGGAAGGGTGATGAGAAATCACTTAGTGGATACAGTGTACATTGTTCCAGTGATAAACACGCTAAAAGCTCAGACTTAAGTCCTACTCAATATACCCAAGTAACAAAATTGCACTTGCACTCCTTAAATTTATACAATTTTAAAAAATGGTTTTAGAGTTTTGGTTCTGTGATTAATTTTATAATGTTTTATTGTGGTAAAGCATATGTAATAAGCTTTGCCATTTTAAACATAAAATTAAGAGGCATTAATTACATTCAGAATGTTGTGCAATCATCAAAACTATGTATTTCCAAAAATTTTTTTCACCCCAAACTGAAACTCTGTACTCATTAAGCAATAATTTCTCATTCTCCCTTTCCTCCCAAGTCCCTGGTAGGAATAAATTTTATGGTATTTTAATTAATTTAAATGTAAACAACTAAATGCAGCTGGTGGCTATCATACCGGACCTCACAGTTCTCACACCACCAGTATCAACCCCTGGACAGATATAATCATTTCTAAGCTGCCTTTACATTTATTATTATTCTATTTATGGTAATCTGTAATCTATTCTCCCACAAAGCTGGACTATTCCTGTAAGAACATATCTTATACCATTTCATTCCCAGCTCTGAATCCTCCAGTGTTTACCTATCACAATTAACAAAGAAATCCAAGCTCTTTACTATGGTCTGTGTTTATCTGCTCCTCAGACTGTGCATTCTCCTTTCCTCCTCCCAGTGCCTGCAGCCTGACTGGTCTTTGTAGTGATCTTTGAGCTCATCAAGTGCTGTCTGTATTCAGACTCTGCACAGTGTCTCTTCTCTCTGCCCTCTAGACATTCGCTTAACTCACTCCGTCATACCATTCTGACCTGCTCAAGTGTCATCTCCTCAAAAAGATTGTTCCAGAGCTCCCTATCTAAAGTAGCAGTCCCTGACACCCTGAATGTGATTACCCTACCTTATTTTCTTTGTATTATTATACTTTTTATTTAGACAAGGTCTCACTCTGTCACCAAGCCTGGGGTGCAGTGGCACTGCAGCCTCAAACTCTTGAGCTCAAGCAGACCTCCTGTCTCAGCCTCCCAAGTAGCTGGGACCACAAGTGGGCACCACCACACTTGGCTAATGTATTTCTTCATAGCACTTAGTACATCCATCACTTTAGTGTGCAACTATTTATGCATTTATGTTCTATCTCTGTCACTATACTGCAAGCTCCATAAAGACAGACCTTCTCTCTCCAGTTCCCATAATACTACCCAGCATAAAATAGGCTGTAAGTAAACATTTATTGAGTACATAAAAGAAGAATCTTATTCATGTCAAGGCTGTAATCTATGTTAGACTCAAAGAAATAGTCTCCTGACTAAATGGAAGTGTTTCTTTATTGAAGCATGCCTTAAAAAAAGTGTTGCACATGGTGGATAAGCCTCTGTATGTGCTGCTGGATTCATTTTGCCAGTCTTTTATTGAGGATTTTCACATCAATGTTCATAAGGAATATTGGCCTGAAATTTTCTTTTTTTGTCGTGTCTCTGCCAGGTTTTGGTATCAGGATGATGCTGGGCCTCATAAAATGAGTTAGGGAGGAGTCCCTCTTTTACCATTGTTTGGAATAGTTTCAGAAGGAATGGTACCAGCTCCTCTTTATATCTCCAGTATAATTCAGCTATGAATTCATCTGGTCCCGGGCTTTTTTTGGTTGGTAGGCTATTAATTACTGCCTCAATTTCAGAATTTGTTATGGGCCTATTCAGGGATTTGACTTCTTCCTGATTTTGTCGTGGGAGGGTGTATGTGCCAGGAATGTATCCATATTTTCTAGATTTTCAAGTTTATTTGCAGAGAGGTGTTTATAGTATTCTCTGAGGGTAGTTTGTATTTCTGTGGGATCAATAGTGATAGCTCCTTTATCATTCTTCTTTTTTTTGAGATGGAGTCTCACTTTGTTGCCCAGGCTGGAGTGCAGTGGTGTTATCTCAGCTCACTGCAACCTCCACCTCTGGGGTTCAAGCAATTTTTCTGCCTCAGCCTCCCCAGTAGCTGGGACTACAGGCACACACACCACCACACCCCGCAAATTTTTGTATTTTTAGTAGAGATGGGGTTTCACCATATTGGCCAGGCTGGTCTCAAACTCCTGACCTCGTGATCCATCTGCCTCGGCCTCCCAAAGTGCTGGGATTACAGGCATGAGGCACCACACCCAGCCCCCTTTATCATTTTTTATTATGTCTACTTGATTCTTCTCTTTTTTCTCTGTTAGTCTAGCTAGTGGTCCATTTATTTTGTTAATCTCCTGGATTCACTGATATTTTGAAGGGTTTTTCGTGTCTCTATCTCTTTCAGTTCTACTCTGATCTTAGTTATTTTTTGTCTTCTGGTAGCTTCTGAATTTGTTTACTCTTCTCTAGGTTTTTTAATTGTGATATTAAGGGGTCGATTTTAGATCTTTCCAGCTTTCTGTTGTGGGCATTTAGTGCTATAAATTTCCCTCTTAACACTACTTCAGCTGTGTCTCAGAGATTCTGGTACGTTGTCTCTTTGTTCTCACTGGTTTCAAAGAACTTTGTTATTTCTGCCTTAATTTCGTTATTTACCCAGTAGTCATTCAGGGGCAGGTTGTTCAATTTCCATGTAATTGTGTGGTTTTGAGTGAGTTTCTTAATACTGAGTTCTAATTTGTACATGTACAAATTAGAGTACACCATGGAATGTTATGCAGCCATAAAAAAGAATGAGTTCATGTTCTTTGCAGGGACATGGATGAAACTAGAAGACATCATTCTCAGCAAACTAACACAGGAACAGAAAACCAAACAGTGCATTTTCTAACTCATAAATGGGAGTTGAACAATGAGAACACATGGACACAGGGAGGGAAACATCACACACAGAGGCCTGTCAGGGGTTGGAGGGGAAGAGGAGGGAGAGCATTAGGACAAATACCTCATGCATGTGGGGCTTAAAACTTAGATTACAGGTTGATAGGTGGAGCGAACCACCACAGCACATGTATACCTATGTAACAAACCTGTGAATTCTGCACGTCTCCCAGAAGTTAAAGTAAAATTTTAAAAACAGATATAAATATTGTATACATAAAAAAGACACACAATGTTTATGAATAGAAAGATTTTATATTGTAAATAAGTCATTTCTACTCATTAAATTATGGTTGAATTCAATCCTACTCAAAATCCTATCAGGTAATTTGAAAATTGACAAGCCAATTTAAAATTTTTTTTGAAAACATAAAAGGACAAGAAGAACCAAGAAAGTTCTGAAGAAGAACAGAGCTCAAGAATGTATACCATCAGATGTTTCCATCTTTATTACAATTAAAATAAGACGGTATTAGAAGGACATACAAATAGAGAAACCAAAAACAAACTCATACCATCACCTGATTTATGACAAAGGTGAAACTGCAGTGCAGTGAGGAAACAATAATCTTCTCAATAAATGGTGGTAGATATTTTGGATATCAATATGGGGGAATAAAAGAATTTAACCCTTATGTCACAAACAAAAGTCAATTGTAGGTGGGTTATACAGCTCAATCTGAAAGGTTAAAATTCAAAAAAAAAAAGCTTCTGTAACATAGAAGAATACCTTTATGACAATGGGGTAGACAAAAATTTCTTAAGCATGACTAAATAAGTATTACCTACACAGAAAAAGTCTGATAAATTGAACTACATTAAAATTAAGAAATTGGTATTAACGAAATCACCATTAAGAGAAAGAAAAGACAAGTTAAAGTGGGAGAAGATATCTGCAATATTTACGTCCAATCAAAAATTTATATCCAGAATATATAAAAATCTCCTACAAATCTTCATATATTCTGGATATAAATTTTTAATTGGACATAATCCAAAAAAAGTCCAGGACCACATGAATTCACAGCTGAATTCTACCAGAGGTACAAAGAGCAGCTGGTACCATTCCTTCTGAAACTATTCCAATAACTATTCCAAAACTATTCCTCCCTAACTCATTTTATGAGGCCAGCATCATCCTGATACCAAAGCATGACAGAGACACAACAAAAAAAGAGAATTTTAGACTAATATCCCTGATGAACATCGATGCAAAAATCCTCCATAAAATACTGGCAAACCGAATCCAGCAGCACCTCAAAAACCTTATCCACCATGATCAAGTGGGCTTCATCCCTGGGATCCAAGGCTGGTTCAACATATGCAAATCAATAAATGTAATCCAGCATATAAACAGAACCAAAGACAAAAACCACATGATTATCTCAATAGATGCAGAAAAGGCCTTTGAAAAAATCTAACAACACTTCATGCTAAAAACTCTCAATAAATTAGGTACTGATGGGATGTATCTCAAAATAATAAGAGCTATTTATGACAAACCCACAGCCAATATCATACTGAATGGGCAAAAACTGGAAGCATTCCCTTTCGAATCTGACACAAGACAGGGATTCCCTCTCTCACCACTCCTGTTCAACATAGTGTTAGAAGTTCTGGCCAGGGCAATCAGGCAGGAGAAAGAAATAAAGATTGTTCAATTAGGAAAAGAGGAAGTCAAATTGTCCCTGTTTGCAGATGACATGATTGTATATTTAGAAAACCCCATTGTCTCAGCCCAAAATCTTCTTAAGCTGATAAGCAACTTCAGCAAAGTCTCAGGAGACAAAATCAATGTGCAAAAATCACAAGCATTCTTATACACCAATAACAGACAAACACAGAGCCAAATCATGAGTGAACTCCCATTCACAATTGCTTCAAAGAGAATAAAATACCTAGGAATACAACTTACAAGGGATGTGAAGGACCTCTTCAAGGAGAACTACAAACCACTGCTCAATGAAATAAAAGAGGAAACAAACAAATGCAAGAACATTCCATGCTCATGGATAGGAAGAATCAATATCTTGAAAATGGCCATACCGCCCAAGGTAATTTGTAGATTCAACGCCATCCCCATCAAGCTACCAATGACTTTCCTCACAAAATTGGAAAAACTACTTTAAAGTTCATATGGAACCAAAAAAGAGCCCACATTTCCAAGACAATCCTAAGCCAAAAGAACAAAGCTGGAGGCATCACCCTACCTGACTTCAAACTATACTACAAGGCTACAGTTAACCAAAACAGCATGGTACTGGTACCAAAACAGAGATATGGATCAATGGAACAGAACAGAGCCCTCAGAAATAATACCATGCATCTACAACCATCTGATCTTTGAAAAACCTGACAACAACAAGAAATGGGGAAAGGATTCCCTATTTAATAAATGGTGCTGGGAAAACTGGCTAGCCATATGTAGAAAGCTGAAACTGGATCCCTTTCTTACACCTTATACAAAAATTAATTCAAGATTGATTAAAGACTTAAATATTAGACCTAAAACCATAAAAACCCTAGAAGAAAACCTAGGTGATACCATTCAGGACATAGGCATGGGCAAGGACTTCATGTCTAAAATACCAAAAGCAATGGCAACAAAAGCCAAAATTAACAAATGGGATCTAATTAAACTAAGGAGCTTCTGCACAGCAAAAGAAACTACCATCAGAGTGAACAGGCAACCTACAGAATGGGAGAAGATTTTTGCAATCTGCTCATCTGACAAAGGGCTAATATCCAGAATCTACAAGAAACTCAAACAAATTTACAAGAAAAAAACGCACAACCCCATCACAAAGTGGGTGAGGGATATGAACAGACACTTCTCTAAAGAAGACATTTATGCAGCCAACAGACACATGAAAAAATGCTCATCATCACTGGCTATCAGAGAAATGCAAATCTAAATCATAATGAGATACCATCTCACACCAGTTAGAATGGCGATCATTAAAAAGTCAGGAAACAACAGATGCTGGAGAGGCTGTGGAGAAATAGGAACACTTTTACACTGTTGGTGGGACTGTAAACTAGTTCAACCATTTTGGAAGACAGTGTGGCGATTCCTCAAGGATCTAGAACTAGAAATACCATTTGACCCAGCCATCCCATTACTGGGTATACACCCAAAGGATTACAAATCATGGTACTATAAAGGCACATGCGCTCGTATGTTTATTGTGGCACTATTCACAATAGCAAAGACTTGGAACCAACCAAAATGTCCATCAATGATAGACTGGATTAAGAAAATATGGCACATATACACCATGGAATGCTATGCAGCCATAAAAAAGGATGAGTTCATGTCCTTTTTAGGGACATGGATGAAGCTGGAAACCATCATTCTCAGCAAACTATCACAAGAACAAAAAACCAAACACCGTATGTTCTCATTCACAGGTGGGAATTGAACAGTGAGAACACTTGGACACAGGAAGAGGAACATCACACACCGGGCCCTGTTGTGGGGTGGGGGAAATGGGGAGGGATAGCGATAGGAGATTCACCTAATGTAAGTGACGAGTTAATGGGTGCAGCAGCACACCAACATGGCACATGCATACATATGTAACAAAGCTGCACGTTGTGCACATGTACCCTAGAACTTAAAGTATAAAAATAAATTATTAAAAATCATTGAAATGTACACTTTAAAAAACAAAAAAAAAAGAGTTTATTCTATCAGGATTGACCAGAGTGCTCTAGAGTATGACATAGAATAGGGAATGTCTTAATAAGCTTCAAAATTCTAGGAATAATGAAACTAGGAAAAAAAGTTTTGAAAAATGCCAGTGATTCAACTGCCTCCCTGGCCTTTCCCTGCCAATCAATGTGCCCCAGCAGCCAATTTACATAGCACTGTGTGCAGGCTTGTAAATAGCCCTTCCAGTTCTGCTATAATCAAGACCTTATTGCCCATAACTCAATTTGGAGAAGGTTTAGCTGTCTACCAACTCTTGTGCAGAGTTTCTGTGAAGTTTTGTTTTGGGTTGCAAGAATCTGGAAAACAAATGCAGATGTTTTTGAGGAAGATTTTGAAATTTCTATTTATAAGGTACCCAAAATGGGATGCAACCTCTTGAATTTGGTTGATCTTCTGAAATACATACCTGTGTTTTGAGATTTGCTTGAGCAAACCTTTAACCATGGAAATTTGAACCAATGATTTCCAGGTTAAAATAATTCCAGTTTTGTCATTTAAATACCACAAATCAATCTGTTTTAGCACAGCATACAAATATCTTTTTTCCTTTTGTGCATTTGGCAATAGTGTGTTTTGATAATAAAACATGGCTCTGCATATTAATGAAACATAGCTCTGCATATTTTTTCTGGGGAAAATTAGCATTCTGTGAACAAAGTCAATAATTTCTGGCCTCGCATTAGTTTCCCTATTATAATGAAAACTTAGTTTTGGCCGGGCACAGTGGCTTACGCCTGTAATCCCAGCACTTTGGGAAGCCAAGGCGGGTGGATCACGAGGCCAGGTGGTCGAGACCATCCTGACTAACATGGTGAAACCCTGTCTCTACTAAAAATACAAAAAAAAAAAAATTAGCCAGGTGTGGTGGCGGGCGCCTGTAGTCCCAGCTACTCAGGAGGCTGAGGCAGGAGAATGGTGTGAACCTGGGAGGCAGAGCTTGCAGCAAGCCGAGATCACGCCACTGCACTCTAGCCTGGGTGACAGCGAGACTCCATCAAAAAAAACAAAAACAAAAAAATACTTAGTTTTGAAAATATCTTAGTGTTAAATTTCCAATGCTTCAATATTACAATTAAAATCTTGCTTTACTGAGAGCAGAAACATAATGCAGAAAAGAAAAAAGACCAACAGTCTCTAGATTGCTGGATTTATGTGGATATGATGGGGTTGGTGTTTAGCAATTTCTCCCTTGAATCACAGCAAAAAAAAAAGGTGCTTTTGTGAAGCATAGCTCTTTCATAAATATACTTTCCAGCCATTCAGCATTACCTATCTTTTGGTTTCTTTTGCTTTGGATTTCTGCTCCCATATCATTTCTGGAAACAAATTACAGTAACAAATTTACTGAGAGCTGGCACTGTGAATTGTGCCTAGGTCTTAATTCATAAACAGAAGGTGAATTCTGCTGAAAGGTGCTTAATACACTGCCCCCCAAATCAAGAGAAACAGGCCATTCTGGGACACACATAGCCTGTCTCATACAGGGGTCAGGAAGCAGAGATATCAAGGAATTGGGACTATGTCTTTATGATAGATATGGTTAGGCTTTGTGTGCCCCCATCTCATCTTGAATTGTGATCACCAGGTGTTAAGGGAGACACCTGGTGGGAAGTGATTGGATAATGGGGGCGGTTTCCCCCATGCTGTTCTTGTGATACTGAGTGAATTTTCATGAGATCTGATGGTTTTATAAATGGTAGTTTTTTCTGCACACACATACATGTTCTTTCTCCTACTGCCATGTAAGAAGGTCCAGTTTGCTTCTCCTTTGCCTTTTGCCATGATTGTAAGTTTCCTGAGGCCTCCCCAGTTATAAGGAACTGTGAGTCAATTTAACCCCTTTGCTTTATAAATTACCCAGTCTTGGGAAGATTTTTATTGCAGTGTGAGAATGGACTAATACAGTAAATTGGTACTGGTAGAGTTGGGTACTGCTATAAAGATACCCAGCAATGTAAAAGCGACTTTGGGTCTGGGTAACAAGCAGAGGTTGGAACAGTTTGAAAGGCTCAGAAGAAGACAGAAAGATGTGAGAAAGTTTGGAAGTTCCTAGAAACTTGTTGAGGTTTCGGCAAAATGCTCATAGTGATATGGATAATGAAGCCCAGCCTGAGGAGGTCTCAGATGGAGATGAGAAACCTATTGGGAACTAGAACAAAGGTCACTCTTGCTATGCTTAAGCAGAGACTGGCAGCATTTTCCCCCTGCCCTAAAGAGCTGTGGAACTTTGAACTTAGATGATCTGAAATTGAAACTTATTTTTAAAAGGGAAGCAGAGCATAAAAGTTTGGGAAAATTTGCAGCCTGATAATGCTATAGAAAAGAAAAACCCATTATTTGGGGAAAAATTCAAGCTAGCTGCAAAAATTTGCATAAGCCACAGGGAGCCTAATGTTAATCACCAAGACAATGGGGAAAATGTCTCCAGGTCATGTCAGAGACCTTCACAGAAGCCTTTCCCATCACAGACCAGGAGGCCTAAGAGGAAAAAATGGCTTTGTGTGCAGGGTCCAGGCCTTGCTGCTTTGTGCAGCCTCAGTACTTGGTGCCCTGTGTCCCAGCCACTACATCTGTGGCTAAAAGGAGCCAAGGTACAGTTCAGACCATTGCTTCTGTAGGTACAAGCCCCAAGCTTTGTTGGCTTCCACGTGGTGTTGAGCCTGTGAATGCACAGAAGTCAAGAATTGGGGTTTGGGAACCTCCACCTAGATTTCAGAGGATGTAAGGAAAAGCCTAGATATACAGGCAGAAGTTTGCTGCAGGGGTGGAGCCCTCATGGAGAACCTCTGTTAGGGCAGTGCAGAAGAGAACTGTGAGGTCAGAGCCTTCACACACAGTCCCCACTGGGGCACTGCCTAGTGGAGCTGTGAGAAGAGAGCCACTGTTCTCCAGATCCCAGAATGGTAGATCAACCAACAGCTTGCACTGTACATCTGGAAAAGCTGCAGACACTCAATGCCAGCCCATGAAAGCAGCTTGGAATGGGGCTGTACCCTGCAAAGGCACTGGGGCAGAGCTGCTCAAGACCATGGGAGCCTACTTCTTGCACCAGTGTGACCTGAATGTGAGACATAGAGTCAAAGGAGATTATTTTGGAGCTTTAAAATTCAATGACCACGTTGCTGGATTCCAGACTTGCATGGGGCCTTTAGCCCCTTTGTTTTGTCTAATTCTCCTATTTGGAATGGGAGCAGCCTCATCCAATGCCTGTACCCTCATTGTATCTTAGAAGTAATTAACTTGCTTTTGATTTTATAGGCCATGCTAATCAGCGTTCAGTTCCAGATTCCAATTTATTCCCAGTGTGCCTGTATAACTTTTCTTTCCATATATATAAAATTAAGTTTCTATCACTTATTTGAATGTTATAGAATACTGTTCATATATTTAAAATAAAACCACCAGATATAATGATTTCTGGCTTAGTATAAAAAAGCTTTTACCCAGATAGTGTTATTTACACAGGTGGATGTGGCTCCACAACATTTAGACAAGAAAAATGAATTGAGCTGTCATACGTTGCCATGACTCAGCCTCTGAAGAGATTATGAAAAAATCCAAATTTCAGCAAAATTATATAGTTGTTTTCAGTACCTCTGAAGGTGGTATATCAAGAACTCTAATGCTACTGTTTGAGAAAACAGATTCCGCTGTTACCTAGAAAATCAACTGCAAGGTGTCTTTATAACCTTACTCCATGTAAAAAAAAAAAATATTGAAATGTACTAATAAATGCAGACTAAATTACTTGAAAACTGGTAATACAGAATGCCACTTTTAATATTTGAGAATATGACATTTTGGTAAAAATAACGTAAAATAAATCTTCTGGTAAGCCTTGGGTAGTTAAATTTACATCAGCGTAAAGTAGGGTGAAAATCTGTAAAAAATAAAAATGAAGAAACAAACAAAAATCCACACCAAAAAAACCCTAACATCCACCAATGTATACATATTGATCTTTGTGCTGGGAAAATCTAAAGCATAACACTTTGGTTAACTTGATAGTTATTTATTTTGACTATATTGGCATGTTGATAAAACTGCTTATATTTAATTTGAGTGAGACATGCCCTCATTATTAAAAGTGTTGCTTTGTACTATGAATGATGGATGTAAAGTCTTGATCCTCACCCAAATAAACATGGCAACACTTTCTTCTGCTTCTTTCAAACTGAGGCATTATGAAAGCTCAAATTTGAAGTGAGAGGGACTTAACATCAGAGCCTGAAAAACCAAGAGTGATGAGGTAGGATGATCAGCTCTGAGGCTCAGGGTGGCCTGGGGAAACTCAATATAATGATGTCAACTATGAAGCTTACTGGATAAAACTACAAATAGGCTGATCTCATTTCACAGAGGTAAGCCCACACTCCCCTTTCCAGGAAAGTAAAAAACAAAAGAAGCAAATAAAACTAAAAATACAAACTTGAAAATACCATGACTTAAATTTGGTGGGAAGAAGCCTCTGGGATCAAAAATAGCTGTGCCAAAAGAATTGAGCCAGCCGGGTGTGGTGGCTCACACCTGTAATCCCAGGACTTTGGGAGACCGAGGTGGGCAGATCACCTGAGATCAGGAGTTTGAGAACAGCCTGACCACTATAGTGAAGCCCCATCTCTACCAAAAATACAAAAAATTAGCTGGGCATGGTGGCAGGTGCTGTAATCCCAGCTACTTGGGAGGCTGAGGCAGGAGAATAGTTTCAACTCAGGAGGCGAAGGTTGCAGTGAGCCGAGGTAGTGCCATTGCACTCAAGCCTGGGCAACAAGAGTGAAACTCTGTCAATTAAAAAAAAAAAAAAAGAATTGAGCCAGAATAAAATGTAAATGTATTTAAGGGTTATTAAGAGGAATGTTTCTAGCACATAAGTATTTGTTCCACATCTTATTATATTATATTAGCAATATCCTTTCATGTAATATCAGCTTCTCCAAGATAGGGATGTCAAAGACAAACAGACAAGTACCTAATATGTCATAGGCATTTTGTTCTCAAATTTAACAAACTTGTAATGATTATATAAATTTTACTGAATTGTGTTTTATGTATAAACCTCACCTAAAGGCATTATCCAGTACATGCAAACTTCAGTCTTTTCTGGGATTTTCTGTTGCCTGATTTCAAATCAACCTTATTGAAATTCTAGCAATTTCTCCAGTCCCAGATGTAAAAATAAAAAAGCAGAAATAAAGCCAAATTACCCCCAAAAGAATATGCATTATACATATAGAACAAATGAAACCAAAACCACATAAGGTAAACAACAAATCTACTGGTTCAAAATTCAGCCTAACTCCAACAGTACCAGGTAAAAACCATTTGTAAAAATTACCAAAGTCACAATACAGAAACCCTTAGTCTATTATGCCAATAAGTATTGGGGAACCTGCCCCGATAGTCACGTAGGTTCTTTTCTATTTTCCCTAAGCGTTGGCCGGTTTGAGAAATAAAGGGACAGAGTACAAAAGAGAGAAACTTTAAAGCTGGGCATCTGGGGGAGACTTCACATGTCGATAGGTTCCGTGATGCCCCCCAAGCCGCAAAACCAGCAAGTTTTTATTAGGGACTTTCAAAAGGGGAGGGAGTGTAGGAATAAGGTGTGGGTCACAAAGATCATGTACTTCACAAGGTAACAGAATATCACAAGGCAAATGGAAGCAGGGTGAGATCACAGGACCACAGGACCAGGGAGAAATTAAAATTGCTAATGAAGTTTCAGGCACCCTTGTCACTGATAACATCTTATCAGGAGACAGGGTTTGAGAGCAACCGGTCTGACCAAAATTTATTAGGCGGGAATTTCCTCTTCCTAATAAGCCTGGGAGTGCTATGGGAGACTGGGGTTTATTTCATCCCTACAGTTTCAACCATAGAAGATGGCCACACTCAAGGGGGCCATTTATAGACCCACCCTCAGGGGTGCATTCTCTTTCTCAGGGATGTTCCTTGCTGAGAAAAAGAATTCAGCAATATTTCTCCCATTTGCTTTTGAAAGAAGAGAAATATGGCTCTGTTCTGCCTGGTTCACTGGTGGTCAGAGTTTAGGGTTATCTCTCTTATTCCCTGAACAATTGCTGTTATCCTGTTCTTTTTTCAAGGTGCCCAGATTTCATATTGTTCAAACACACATGCTCTACAATTTGTGCAGTTAACGTAATTATCACAGGGTCCTTAGGTGACATACATCCTCCTCAGCTGACAGGATTAAGAGATTAAAGTAAAGACAGGCATAGGAAATCACAAGGGTATTGACTGGGGAAGTGATAAGTGTCCATGAAATCTTCACAATTTGTGTTTAGAGATTGCAGTAAAGACAGACATAGGAAATTATAAAAGCATTAATTTAGGGAACTAATAAATGTCCATGAAATCTTCACAATCCACATTCTTCTGCCATGGCTTCAGCCGGTCCCTCTATTTGGGGTCCCTGACTTCCTGCAACAAATAAAAAATTAGCATTTAAAAAATGCATTAAATATAACAGAATGTATACAATCACAATAAAATATTTTTAAATGATAATCTTATTTTCAAATATTTACCATATTTAGACAAGACTTTTAATGAAAAATACTTATAGCTACAATGTATGAATTAAAACAGCCCTAGAAGAAATACTAATTCTATTAATAATAAAGATAAGGCAGGGTGCAGCGGCTCACACCTATTATCCCAGCACTTTGGGAGGCTGAGGTGGGCGGATCACCTGAGGTCAGGTGTTCGCGACCAGCCTGGCCAACATGGTGAAACCCGTCTCTACTAAAAATACAAAAATTAGCCAGGCATGGTGGCAGGCATCTGTAATCCCAGCTACTCGGGAGGCTGAGGCAGGAGAATTGCTTGAACCTGGGAAGTGGAGGTTGCACTGAGCTGAGATTGCACCATTGCACTCCAGCCTGGGTGACAAGAGTGAGACTCCATCTAAAAAAAAAAAAACTAAAGCTTCAAGGTTGTGGAATAATTTATCCTGGACACACGGCTAATGACCCAAATCAAGCTCAGATGTGTTTGATTTTAAAATTCTGCTTTTTCCACTGTGGACAATGTTGATGTAACAGTTAAATCTTGGTCTCAGAGTTGGTGGTTGGGAATAAATCAAGGCAAGTACTATTATGCTTTGTTTTGCATTCTTTATCACCAACATGTTCTTCTCTAATATGTCAATATTTACATTTGGACCACAGCTGACTTTTACTGAAGTCTACTATAAAACATGGCTAAATTGAAAATTAATGTGATCACAAAATGATTTGTCATGAAAGCAGGTATATTTTTCAAGTTTCAGCTCAGTCACAAATTTGTATCTATTTGAATTTTTTGAAAATTTCTGACATATACTCAAGTAAATATCAAATGTATTGTTTTATTCAATTTTTTGGATTCAATTAAAAATAATTTATATTCAAGTTTGTTGTTATATTTACTTTTGACCAAATTTGACTTTCCAAACAGGAAAAGCTAAAGCATTTTTTTTCAAAGGTTCAAGGGACTTAAGCTTACTGGTATCAAATGTTCTGTAGTAAAACAAACAGGCAAATAAAACCTAATATTTTTATCAATAATAATTTAATAGTTTTATTAAATTATTATTTAATAATTTAAATAATAAACAAAGACATCAACTCCAGATGATGTCAATTGCATAATTACACTGATAAGATAGAAAATGATTATCAGAGTCTAACAAATGATGGATATGCCAACCTAACACTTGACAAAACCATTCAGGATGTGTTAGACAAACAAGAAGGTACTACTGATATAAAGCATTTTCTTTCTCTAACTTTACTTCTTTTTTTTTTTTTTGAGATGGAGTCTCGCTCTGTCACCCAGGCTGGAGTGCAGTGGCGCAATCTCGGCTCACTGCAAGCTCCGCCTTCCGGGTTCAGGCCATTCTCCTGCCTCAGCCTCCTGAGTAGCTGGGACTACAGGCGCCCGCCATGATGCCTGGCTAATTTTTTGTATTTTTTAGCAGAGACCGGCTTTCACCGTGTTAGCCAGGATGGTCTCGATCTCCTGACCTTGTGATCCGCCCGCCGCGGCCTCCCAAAGTGCTGGGATTACAGGCGTGAGCCACTGCACGTGACCCAACTTTACTCTTTATTCTCAACCTTACAACCATTAGATACTCATGTACACAGAATAAGAAAAATCAACTTTTTTTCCTTGAAGGCAATGTTTCATCTTGTATTTTATAATATCTGTTCCACATTGCTGTGACAATGCTGTTGAAGTGCACCTTCCTTCCTTCACCAAAAGATCACCTGTGTGAATTTGAATAGATGGTCACTGGAGGGGACCAGCTTGGCACACTGGGTTGAATTGTCTCTTTGCTTTTCAGGCAAAGTGGCTTTGAAAAGACTGAAAATAAAGTGACTGCTGATTAAGCAGATGGCTTGCCATGTAAATAGGACAATTGTTTGAAAATCACATCGCATGAACTACAAGTATTAAAATGTGAAATGCATGACGCAAATATTGCACAAAAAAATAGAATGAAAATGATGAATACAGTCAAAAAAGACAGCCAAACTCCATTTTAGCAATAAAGTAAAATATAATCTACTGCCAGAGGAAGGTAACTTGAAGTACTTGAGATGTTCTTTAATTTAAAAATCCAAAAATATTTTTAGCCTTAGTTACTATAAAAAATGTTTAAGCATTTTCCATTTGAAATAAAATTTTAATTTCATGCTTTGTCAGTTTAGTTTCCCTAAGTAAATAGAAAATAATAAAATATCACATACTAAAAAAATCAACTTCTTTGGTAGTAAATCAGTTCAACTGCCAGACCAAAACATAGTTACATTTTACCCAATGTCGTGCTGACCAATTCGATCAAACGCCACTTCCTTATAACTGAGAGATGAGAAGATGTAGACTTTATGTTGAGTGAGACAGGTAAGGATTACTAGGAGCTAGATAATTGTTTTACTAATCAAGGTCGATTTTCATTACTATTTTGTCTCAATGTTAATTAATGGTCTCGATTCAAGAAAATTTTTTTAAAAACTCATCTTCTCAGTCAGGCAAAATATTAACAAAAAGGCATAGAAATGAAGGCATTTAACACAGTCATAGTTTACATTTTAAAATTAAAATACTTCTAGAAATAACAAAAGAAAAAAGACAGATATAAAAACAAATGAACTTAATTTTTGGTGCAAAGCACTCATTACTAAGCCTAACACAAATATTTTGGTAAAGGCTTTCTAACACTGACATTCTTCTTATGACTTAAAAGAGCCACTAATTTTACTTTTGACATATATTTAGTTTTAATATTAAAAGCTAAAAGGAGCCTATTATTTTATTTATAATTTGTGGTCTGCATGTACATCATCATCCATTGAGTCGACTAAAGTTTCTGAAAGTTTCAGAAACAGTAACATAAGAATACTTTTTCTGGCCACGTACGGTGGCTCACGCCTGTAATCCCAGCACTTTGGGAGGCCGAGGTAGGGGGATCACCTGAAGTCAGTCATTCAAGACCAGCCTGATGAACCTGGTAAACCCCATCTCTACTAAAAATACAAAATTAGCTGGGCATGGTGGCACACGCCTGTAATCCCAGCTACTCCTTAAATGACCACATGTGAAGTTTCTTTTGAACTAATTTTAACTACCTATTTCTATTGCTTTTTTTGCTCCTATTAGAAAAAATATTAAAGTTCCTGTTACTACAAACACAATCTATTCAAATCTAAGTATAGTGCTTATCTTAAAAGATCCATATGCTTGGAATTATGGAAATCCTATTCTCCATTTAAAATACTGCTTTTCAGTAAGCCAAATGGGGCAATTGTGGCTCACAATCATAAGTAATTAAATATTAATACCATCATCTAGATGGAACTTTTAGTTATCTACATGTTCAAATTGTTTTAACTTACAATAAGTCAGAAACTATAAATTTTTATAAACTATAAAAATAAACTAAAAATATATTTATCAATGCATTTTTTTTCAGTTTTAAAATACTTAGCCCAGGATTATTTCTAGTTGACATAACACTAGATTTCAGATGATATGGATGTAGAAACTAGAAACGTCCTGGTTGACTCTGCTTCACTTTCTGCCTTCATTTAGCACACAAACATAGCAGCACAATGAAGGCCAGCAATGCTACCCCTTTTGAAAAACACACCAGTGCCCTTCTAGGGAGAATATATGTGTGAAAAGATTCATCTGAAAGTCATGCCATCTTCTTTTTGATTTACAGACTTATATATGACAAATAATACAAATAAAAATTTAACACTGCCATATAATCAGAAAATTATTCTAAAAATTCCTTCTGACACATTATTCTTTTTCACCAAAATGGTTGTGATGAAATGATTGCCTTTGCAGGACTGTTGTCTTAAATAACCATTACTCCCATTTCATTGTTCTTGAAATTTAACCATAATGCTTTCATGCTTTTTCTAGAAATTTTATTTCCTAATTATGTCACTTAGGTATGATTACCATAGCTTCATATTTTCAAAAATGGTTCTAAAAAAACTTAAACCACTGACCATCTTTGTTTCCCAAAGGAGTAGAGTAATAAATTAACACTATCATCTAGCGTACTGTAAATAGATGAAAAATAAAGATGTAGAGCAGGGGTGTCCAATCTTTTGGCTTCCCTGGGACACACTAGATTTGTCTTGAGCCATACATAAAATACACCAATGATTATAAAAAAGTCACAAAAACTCATAATGCTTTTAGAAAGTTTATGAATTTGTTTAGGGCTGCACTGAAAGCCATATTGGGCCACATGCAGCCTGTAGGCCATGAGTTGGACAAGCTTGATGTACAGTCATTTATTTTAGCTGCACACTCAAGACTAAGGCTGAGAGCTTTCAGAGAAAATAGCTTATAGGATGTCAGGAGACCTATTATAGAAACATTCACCCCTATGTCTAAAGGGGACAAAATTCTGTCTTCCACCCTTAATTTCAACCATTAACCAAAACTGGAGAAATCTAACATGACATTATATCACAAAGTATTTTATTATTTGTATTTTGGATTCAAGGATACACGTGCAGATTTGTAACATAGGTTTACTGCATGAAGTTGAGATTTGGGCAATTAATAATCCCATTGCCCAAGTACTGTACATTATAAATGACAAGTACTTTTTAACTCTTGTACCCCTTCTCCCTCCATTTTGGAATCCTTAGTGTTTATTGTTCTCATCTTTGCTTCCATGTGTACCCAATGTTTAGCTTCCATTATAAGTGAGAAAATGTAGTATTTGGTTTTCTGTTCTGTGTTAATTTGCTTAGGATCATGACCTTGAGCTGCATCCATGTTGCTTCAAGGAGTATTACATGATTCTTCCTCAGTGGCTGCATAGTATTGGATGGTGTGTAATTACCTAATTTTAAAAATCCATCTTAAGATTTATGAGCACATGGTTTCATTCCACGTCTTTGCTATTGTGACTAGTGCTGCACTAAACATACGAGTGCAGGTGTATTTTTGGTAGAATAATTTATTTGTATTTGGGTGTATGCCCAGTAGTGAGGCTGCTGGGTCAAATGGTAACTTTAGTTTTACTCCTTTGAGAAATCCCCAAAATGCATTTTACAGGAGGTGAACTAATTTGCATTCCCACTAAGAGTATATCAGGGTCCTCTTTTCTACACAATTTTAACATCTGTTTTTTTTTTTTTTTTTACTTTTTAATAATAGCCATTTAGAGTGGGGTGAGATGGTATCACATTGTGGTTTGGATTTACATCTCTCTAATCATTAGAAATGTTAATCAATTTTTCATGTTTGTTGGCTGCTTTTTTTGTCTTTCTTTTAAAAGTATATGTTCACATTTTTGTCAACATTTTTTCTTAAATTCCTTATAAAACGTATATATTAGTTATTTGTTGTATGCAGTTTACACATATTCTAGCCCATACTGTAGGTTGTCTGTTTATTTTGTTAATAGTTTCTCTTGCTGTGCAGGTCACAATTTTTAATTTTTATTTTTGTTGCTTTCACTTTTGAGGATGTAGTCATTAATACTTTACAGAGACCAATGCCAAGGAGATAATTTTCTAAGTGTTCTTCTAGGATTTTTATAGGTTGAACTCTTACAGATAAGTCTTTAATGTATCTTGAGTTAATTTTCTATATCATGAGAAGTAGGGGTCGAGTTTTCCTCTTCTGCGTATGACTAACCAGTTTTTCCAGCACCTTTTTTTGGGTAAGGAGTTCTTTCTATTTATTTCTGTTGATGCTGTCAAAAATCAATTAATTGTAAGAGTTCAGCTTCATTTCAGGGCTCTCTCTTCTGTTCAATGGTGTGTGTGTGTGTGTGTGTGTGTGTGTGTGTGTGTGTATCTGCATCCATATTATATTGGTTACCGTAGCTTGTGGTAAAGGTTGAAGTTTGGTAACATAATGTCTCCAGGTTTATTCTTTTTGTTTAGTATAGCCTTGGCTATTTGAGCTTTTTTGTTTTCATATAAATTTTAGAATAGTTTTTTGTCTAATTTTATAAAAAATGGCATTGGTAGAGTGATAGAAATAAACTGTTGATTGCTTTGGGCAGTATGAACTTTTTAATAATTCTAATCCATTAGCATGAAATACTCTTCCATTTATTTGCACTGTGTCTGATTTCTTTCAGTAGTGGTTTGTAGTTCTTCCAGTAGAGATATTTAACCTTTGTTTAATGGATCACTATTTTATTTTTTGTTTCTGGCTATTGTAAACTGGATTGTGTTCTCAATTTTGCTCTGCTTAAGTGTTACTGGTGTATAGAAATGTTGCTCATTTTTGAATGTTGTTTTGCTTTTTGTTGTTGTTGCCCTGAGATTTTGCTGAAGTCTTTTATTAGGCTTAAGAGTCTTTTGGAGGAGTCTTTATAGTAGGTAGACAGTTGTATCATCAGTAAAGATAGATAAGTTGACTTCCTCTTTTCTTATTTGAGTGCTTTTTCTTTCTTTATTTTGCCTGATTGTTCTGGCTAAAACTTTCAGAACTATGTTGAATACGAGTGGTGACAGTGCACATTCTTTTCTTATTTCAATTTTTAGGAAGGATGCATTAATCTTTCACCTGTTCAGTATGATGTTGGCTGAGGATTTGTCTTATATGGCTGTTATTATTTTGAGGTATGTTCCTTCAATTCATCGTTTTTTGAGAATTTTTTTCATAAATAGATATTACATTTTATTAATTGCTATTTCCACATCTATTGAGATAATGTGGTTTTTTAAAATTATTTTCATATGTTGAATCACATTTATAGATTGCACATGTTAAAACATTCCTGCATTCACAGAATAATGTCCACATAGTTGCAGTGAAATAACTTTGATTTCCTGACTCAGTTTGCAAGCATTTCATGAATAATTTTTGTGTCTGTATTCATCAGGGATATTGGCCTGTAATTTTTTTTGTTGTGTCTTTACCGGATTAATATATCAAGATGACACTAATATTATGATAGAATTAATTAGGAAGAAGCCCCACTTTGATTTTTTGGAATACTTTCTGTAGAATTACAGCCAACTCATTTTTGTATACGTGATAAAATCATGCTGTGAATGCATCTGGTTTGGCACTTTTTATAATTGGTAGTTTTTTTTAAATCACCAATTCAATTTACTTACACATTTTTGGTTTCTTCAAGACTTCTGTTTATTCCTGATTCAATCTTGGGAGGTTGTATGTTTCTAAGCGTTTATTCATTTCCTCTAGATTTTCTAGTTGGTGTGCGCAGAGATATTTATAGTAGTCTGCAAGCATCTTTTGTATTTTTGTGGGATTGGTTGTCACAACTGTAACATTCAAATAGATGCATAATGAAAGTGTAACAAAATTCAGTATCTCCTCATAATAAATCTCTTGAACTAGTTATAAAATAAATGCAATTCAAGGTAATGTCATGTGTAACAACAATGCACACCTAACAACATACTAAATAAGGAAAAACTGTAAGCCTTTTTTCTAAGAGCTAGAACAAGACACGGAAGTCCAATTTCTCCAATCTTTTTTTTTTTTTTTGAGATGGAGTCTCGCTCTGTTGCCTAGGCTGGAGTGCAGTGGTGCAAACTTGGCTCACTGCAAGCTCCGCCTCCCAGGTTCATGCCATTATCCGGCCTCAGCCTCCTGAGTAGCTGGGACTACAGCTGCGTGCCACCATGCCTGCCTAATTTTTGTATTTTTAGTAGAGACGGGGTTTCACCTTGTTAGCCAGGATGGTCTTGATCTCCTGACCTCATGTTCCATCCACCTTGGCCTCCCACAGTGCTGGGATTACAGGTGTGAGCCACCATGCCCAGCCCAATTTCTTCAATCTTACTGAACATAATACAAAATGACCAAGACAGAAAAATTACTCAATAAAATCAAAGCAATCAAATAAAATGAAGAAGATAAATTATATTTTCCTTGCAGATGACATAATCTTAAGTATAGAAAAACCTAGGACTTCACAAAAAATTATTAGAATAAGCAAATTTACTAAACTTGCAGGATACAAAATCAACATAAAAAATTCAGTAACATTTCTATATACCAACAATAAAGTATTGGAAAATAAAACCAAAAAACAATCCCATCTACAATAATTGCAGCAGTAACTATACTTAGAAATAAATGTAACCAAAAAGGTGAAAGATCGGTACATTATAATCTAAAAAAAAAGAGGTTAGAAAATAAATAATATTCAAACAAAAAGATATTTCTAATTCATAAATGGGCATGATTAATATTGTTAAATATCTGCATTACACAAACTGATATACAGATATAATAAAAATTCTATTAAAATACCAGTTAAATTCTCCACAGAAATGGTTTTAAAAAATCTAAAATGTATATTGCCCCACAAAAGGCCTTGAATAGCTTAGAAAATCAAGCAAAAAAATGAAAAATAAAAGGCTGAAGGAATCACTCTACCTGACTTTTAAATGTCCAACAAAGCTACAGTAATCAAAACAGAGTATTACTTGCATAAAAATGGACACATAGACCAATACAGCAAAAGAGAAAGACCAGAAATAAATTCATGTATTTACAGACAACTGATTGTAAATAAAGATGACAATTTTTTTAAAAAAAAGTCTCTTTTATAAACGATGCTGAGAAAATATATATCCACATGCAAAATAATAAAATCAGACCTTCATCTCACACCATATATAAAAATTAACTCAAATTAGATACTTAAATGTGAGACCTGAAAATCTAAAACTAAGATGAGGAAATATAGAATCAATGCCCCATAACATTGGTCTGGGCAGTGACTCTTGGGTTTAACCTCAAAATTTTAGGGGGAAATAGACAAATCAGATTCCTTAAAATTAAGAAGCTGCTGCACACCAACAGATACAATCAGCAGAATGACATAACTGAAAAATGGAAGAAAATATTTGCAAATTATACATGTGAAAAGCAGTTAATATCAAAAATATATAAGAAACTCAAAGGACTATACAACAGAAAACAAATAACCATTAAAAATAAGCAAAAGATGTATATAAATAATTTTCAAAGAAAGACATACATATAGCTTGGCAGATAGATGAATATGGCTCAAAGTCAATTATCATCAAGGAAAGGCAAACCAAAACAACTCTAAGACATAAACTCACTCCTGTTAGAATGTTTAAAAAAATTGTTGGTAAACTTGAAAAAAGAGAAAGAGGAAAGCTTTCACACTGGTTGTGTCAATGTAAATAAAAATAGCCATTATGAAAAATATAAATTTTGCAAAACAGTTAAGATCTAACATGTAATTGAACTACTGGATATCTATCACAAAACAAACGAAACTAGATTGATGAACAGACATCTGCAATTCTGTTTGTTGCAGCACACTTTACAGAAGCCAAAATATAGAATCAACATATGTGTCCATCGTCCAATGAGGAAATACAGACACTATGGTATATACATACAATGGAATACTGTATTTTAAACAGAAAAATCTTATTTTTAATCACAAAGATAAACCTAAAGGACACTATAGTTGTTGAAATAAGGCACAGAAAGGTTAATATCTCATGATCTCACTCACATGTGGATTCTACAAAACGTATCTTGATTACATAATTACAGTTGGATAAGAAAAATCAAGAGATTATAATGCATGTATTGTGTTTCTGAAAAAATGCTAAGACAGTAAATGTTGTCTTCTCACCAAAAAAATAATAATTATGTGAGGCAAAGCATTTGACAATTACCTAAAATTAGGCATTGACAATGTATATTTACTTCAAAATGCTATTTTACAAAATAAATACATATTTTATCAGTGAATTTTAAAATATAAAAACTATATTACAAAAACTATTAAAACTATTAAAAATGACAATGTTTCAAATTCTGACTCTGTGTTTTCGTCATAAACCTGTCTGAATAGTATGAAAGATCCATAGTTTTTGTGCTGTTTTGTCACCTAGTCACTCATGACCATATGAACTCTAATATTTACCACCATGTTTTCGGGACCCAGCACAGAGCATGGGAGAAGCCAATGTACCTTGGGGCTTTTACTTTGAGCTTGGGACACCTGGAGTTTCTGGTGCTGGTGGTAATGATAGAGAAGACACAAAAAGGGCAGGTGTTGCTGTGGTTCACATGATTAAACCACTCTGAAGAGAGTAAATAAGTTTGCATCCCAGATCACTGTAGAAATTTTTCAACTAAGATGCCATGATCTTTAAAATTTTTCCAGATAAAATGACCAAGGATTGACTAGTTAGGTGACAAAGAATGAAACCTCTAAATTGTAAAACTGCACCCAATAAAAAAGTACCGTATACAAGTGTGAGAAATTCCTCAAGATTTTAACATTAATATGAAAAAGATTATTTCACATGTGAAATCCACAGATGTCATTCTATTATTTTCGAATATTTAACATTCACACCAAAATAAAAGATTCTGAATGAAAACTTAAGTTGAGCTGTAAGTATGTAATAAAAAATTAAATTTAACATTCTCTGCTTACCATTAACTCTTCTAAAAGTTCAATTTCTAAGACATATCTTCTAACTAATTTTATATTTTCCACATATTGTGTTAATTTTTTTTTTTTTTTTGAGATGAAGTCTCGCTCTGTCATCAGGCTGGAATGCAGTGGCGCGATCTTAGCTCACTGCAACCTCTTCCTCCCGGGTTCAAGAGATTCTCCTGCCTCAGCCTCCTGAATGGCTAGGTCAACAGGTGCATGCCACCATGCCCAGCTAATTTTTGTATTTTTAGTAGAGATGGGGTTTCACCATATTGGCCAGGAAGGTCTCAATCTCTTGACCTAGTGATTCTCCCACCTCAGCCTCCCAAAGTGCTGGGATCACAGGCGTGAGCCACCCCACACAGACTGTGTTAAAATTTAATAGAAGTTTGGTTTTACAAAGACAAGAAATTCTGACTGATTTATTCCTCTCACCTGTGAACACTGCATGCCTTTTATCTCAATTAATGGATCTGAAAGTTACATTGACAAACTTCTCATCAGAACCTACAAAGTACTGTGTGAAATGACATGGCACAAAACAAACAGCAATAAAAATGTAGCCATAACACAAAGAAGAAAAAGAAGGGCTGTGATGCATACACAGTTGGGATAAACATAAGTAGACACACAAACAAAACTAAAGATAATCAGAAAATAAGCAGAATGTCTCTTTAAATTCAGAAAGTCAGTTTTGCAGCATAAGAACAATGTCCTCTCCACATACAGAATCGATTTTGTTTCTTCACCATGCATATTTCTTTATCTTTACTTGGAGCTACAAACTAACTCCAGCAGAAATATTTATGGCCAATAATGGTGCCTCTATTACACAGCAAGCATTGTGTTTGCTACATTTACATATCAAAATATCTTTATGACTTATGAAGCTTCCCCAGTATTTACCTAAACAAATTGGCTGAATGAATAAATTCACCTATGTCAATTATAAAGAGTAAAAGGAACAATAAGTAAAGGAAACTTAGCTTACACAGGTTTCTCCAATTAAAATAACAAAATGGGATGTTCTAACTAAATGAAATATAAGTTGGTCAGATGCAGTGGCTCATGCCTGTAATCCCAGCACTTTGGGAGGCCGAGGTGGGTGGACCACGAGGTCAGGAGTTCGAGGCCACTCTGGCCAGTATAGTGAAACACAGTCTCTATTAAAAATACAAAAACATTAGCCGGGCATGGTGGCATATGCCTGTAGTCCCAGCTACTTAGGAGGCTGAGGCAAGAGAATTGCTTGAACCCAGCAGGCAGAGGTTGTAGTGAGCTGAGATCCCACCACTGCACTCTAGCCTGGGCGACAGAGCGAGACACCATCTCAAAAAAAAAAAGAAGAAAGAAAGCAACAAAAGAAATATAAGTTAATACACTCATTGTGAAATAACATTGAAAAATTATTTTGCGTGCATTACTAAATTTTATAAAAATTCTTGGAATACCTGAGCAACTCACATAATGAACACTTAATAAATTATAAATACAAAATATATGAAAAAAATCAGTCTACCATGAGTACCAGGCACATGAAAGAAAGAATTTGCATGGAAAGATTCGGAAACACAGTTCATAAGACTTCACAGTAATTAATTAAATAAAATGCAGAGAATACAGATATTATTCAAAATCACTGAGGTTTCTGGTTTTCTAGTAAACAATTTGTCCACTTTATTAAAGTGATATTTTGTTCCAATATTGCTTGTCTTCTGAAAATAGGTACACTCACACTCACACAATTACTTGCCCCACAATTTTCTTACACCTAATGTTTATCTTAAGAGTAATATATTTGTACATTTAGCATCATGTAAGTAAAAACTAACAGTCTGTATGAGTTTACAGGCAGAGAGGCCATTTGTTGAAAATATATATGACAAATTTTTTAAAATATTCATTCAGGACTTAGAAATGTGAGATACCTTATTATACTACTATGTAATTATTATTATGACCATAAAAAATCTCTGTAGCCAGTAATAATTTACTTGTACATTTTTAAATAACTAAAAATGTTTAATTGGATTGTCTGTAATACAAAAAAATAAATGCATTAGGTAAAGAATACCTCATTTACTCTGATGTGATTATAAATTGTATGCCTGTATGAAAATATTCTATATATGCCATAAATAGGTAAACAATATTATGTTCCTACAAAAATTTAAAACATAAACAAATGTACATTTTACCCATTGAAACAATACTCTTAAACTTTTCAGTTTAATGCCACAGGCAAAAGAGATTGCTAGAGAGGTCATTCTACTATGTTACCATCTTTTAGCTACATCTTTAACAAGGTGGGATACATTAAAGTTGGTGACATGACACTTTACTAAATGCACGTCTTAAAAAGTATAAAACTATTTCGTTTAATTTAAAAGATAAGTTATCACAGTCTTATAAAAGAATTTTAAAATTCCCTACATTTTATTACATAAAAGTACAATTGGTAAAACAATTGATTACTAAAACTCAAAGTTTTCCTCTCACTATAATGCAGAATATTACTCTAAACACATAACTCATGCATCACATGAACAATGTTAAAAGTCAGCCATAAAGAGCCTCTCCAATTAGATTTTCATTATGCATCTTACATTTTAATATCCTTACTCTTCCATGGAAAAGTTAATGAATGATGCCTACCTAATAAGAAAGGAATCTCTCAGATTTCTGATGCAACAGAAATTGATGACATGCTTTTACACAAACAACAGGAAAAAAGGAACAGCATGAGGCAATTTTACAGTTGAATTACCTATTTGCTTTTCAAAAAATCTACATTTTTTTCAAGGAAAACATATACCTTGAATGTAATTATAACTCTGCAAAAAATAACCTTCCACTCCTCTTGAACTTATATACAAATAAATTATCCAACAGTTTTAGCTTTGAATTACTTTCTATACAGAACATTCTGATTTAGTGTAATGTCTTAAGTGCCAGTGCCTTAGTTCTTCCTACTGTGAATTTTCTAAAATTTACAAAGACTTAATTTTGACTATTTTTACACATGTATTCCATCTGCAAAAATATCTTTTATTATAAACTGTGTGGTGTTTTGTAAGCTGTAGTTTCTGAACAAATGTTTTTCCACATTTATTACATTTGTACGGTTTTCTTCAACATAAATTCTCTGATGCCGAACAAGTTTGAGTAATTCCTTTAGAGTTTTCTTCTAGCATAAAATCTGTACATTATATAGGGCAAGTAAAGGTATTACAACCCTCTTTATATTTGTAATGTTTGTCTCCAGAATACTCTTTTTTATTTTAAGGGTTTATATTTTCCAAGGTCTTTCAGCAGTAATTACATTTATAATAATTTTATTAAGTATGAACTTCCTGATGTTGACTATGATGTGAGCAGATAGAAATGGCTTTTCCACACTCTGTATAATTTTTCAAGTATAAATGCTTTTATGTGCCATAAGGTATGAGCATGTTGGAAGTTTTGACACATTCTTTGTTTGTAGAGATTTTCTCCACTATCGATTATTTTACCTACAGTAAGATGTGACAACCATTTAAAGCCCTTGCCACGTTGTTCAGTTTTCTGAGGTTTCTCACTGATATTTCTCCAATGCTTAGGAAAGTTTGAGGTGTATACATAAGGTTTGCCAAACTTTTTTAGGTTCATAGGCATAATCTTTAGTATGAATTATGGCTGGATATATTTGAGCAATACTTAAAAGATCTTGCCATAGTCTTCCGATTTGTATGATTTTTTTCCAGTATGAATTTTCATAAGTTTAGTAAGGCTAAAGGACTGGTTAAAGACTTTCCCACATTCTTTAAATTTGTGGGATATCTCTTCAGTATGAACTCTCTTATGTCGAGTAAACTTGAGGAACAAGAAAAAGTTTTGCCACATTCTTGACATTTGTAGGGTATCTCTCCAGTATGAACTCTCTTATGTTTAGTAAAGCTTAAGGACCAGTAAAAGGCTTTGCAACATTCTTCACATTTCTCGATTCCTCTCCAGTATGAATCCTCTTATGTATAGTAAGGCCTGAAGACTGCTTCACATTTGTAGGGTTTCTCTCCAGTATGATTTCTCTTATGTTCATTCAGTTTTGAGGAGTGTTTAAAGACTCTGACACATTCTTCACATTTATAGGGTTTCTCTTCAGTATGAATTCTCTGATGTATAGTAAGCTCAGAGGACCACTTAAAAGCTTTGCCACATTCTTCACATTTGTATGGTTTCTCTTCAGTATGAACTATCTTACGCTTAGTAAGGCTTGAGGAACAGTAAAAGCCTTTGCCATATTGTTCACATTTGTAGGATTCCTCTCCACTACGAGTTATCTTACGTTCATTCAGGTTTGAGGATTGTTTAAAGACTTTGCCACATTCTTCATATCTGTAGGGTTTCTCTCCAATATGAATTATCTTATGTACATTAAGGTCTAAAGACTTCTTAAAAGCTTTGCCCATTCTTGACATTTGTAGTGTTTCTTTTCAGTATGAACTATGTTATGTTGAATAAGGTTTGAGGAACAGTAAAAGGCTTTGCCACATTTTTCACAATTTTAGGGTTTCTCTCCAGTATGAATTCTCCTATGTATAGTAAGGTTTGAAGATGCTTAAAAGCTTTGATGCATTCTTGACATTTGTAGTGCTTCTCTCCAGTATGAACTGTCTTATGTTTAGTAAAGCTTAAGGACCAGTAAAAGGCTTTACCACATTCTTCACATTTGTAGGGTTTCTTTTCAGTATGAATTCTCTTTTGTATAGTAAGGCCCAAAGACTGCTTACAAGCTTTGCCACAGTCTTCGCATTTGCAGGGTTTCTCTCCCATATGAATTCTCTTGTGTATAGTAAGGTTTGAAGACCACTTAAAAGCTTTGCCACATTCTTGATATTTGTAGCGTTTCTCTCCCCTATGAATTATCTTATGTTTAGTAAAGCTTAAAAACCAATAAAAGGCTTTACCACATTCTTCGAATTTGTAAGGGTTCTCTCCAGTATGAATTCTTTTATGTAGAGTAAGGCCTGAAGGTTGCTTAAAAGCTTTGCCACATTCTTCGCATTTGTAGGATTTCTCTCCAGTATGAGCTCTTATATGTTCATTCAGTTTTGAGGATTGTTTAAAGGCTTTGCCACATTCTTCACATTTGTAGGGTTTCTCTCCACTATGAATTCTCTGATGTATAGTAACGTCTGAAGACCACTTAAAAATTTTGCCACAATCTTTACATTTGTAGGGTTTCTCTCCAGTATGAACTATGTTATATTGAGTAAGGCCTGAGGAAGAGTAAAAAGCTTTGCCACATTCTTCACATTTATAGGGTTTCTCTCAAGTATGAATTCTTTTATGTTCTTTCAGTTTTGAGGATTTTCTAAAGGCTTTGCCACATTCATCACATTTGTAGGGCTTCTCTCCCATATGAATAATCTTATGTATGGTCAGGTTTAAAGACTACTTCAAAGCTTTGCCACATTCTTCATATTTGTAGGGTTTGTCTTCAGTATGAACTATGTTATGTTGAGTAAGGGTTGAGGAATAGGAAAAGGCTTTGCCACATTCTTCACATTTGTAGGTTGCATCTCCAGTATAAATTTTCTTATGTTTATTCAGTTTTGAAGATTGTTTAAAGGCTTTGTCACATTCTTCACACTTGTAGGGTCTCTCTTTAGTATGAATTCTCTCATGTATAGTAAGACCTGAAGACTGCTTAAACTCTTTGCCACATTCTTCACATTGGTAGGGTTTCTCTTCAGTATGAATTATCTGATGTTGTCTTAGGTGTAAGAACCTGTGAAAGAATTGGCCACATTCTTTACATTTGAAAGGTTTCTCTCCAGTATGTCTTCTCCTAAGTCTATTTGAATTTGAAAATTTCCTAAAGACTTTCACACATGTATTACTTTGAAGTATTTTGCTCTGAGTAATCGACAAACATTGGTTAAGTCCATTATAACCTCCTTCCTGCACCTTAGATGCATTCAAACTTTTACAGCCTTTTTTTATTTGTAAATTCTCATGTCTACATTTCCCATATCTTCTCGGTATCACTTTTTGAAATGAATTTTTTATGTTCTGATCTAGCCAAAGGTCTTGGGTGAAATGAGAACACAGCTGAAATAAATAAAAATAACAAATTATCTCACTAGGCCCATGTAAATATACAAATCTATTGTTTACAAATCTAATACATAAAATTATACAAAGTACATTAGCAACATGGCATAACAAAAATATCACAGGTCTTAATTCTTTTATAGACTTATAACAAAACTGTACTGACCAAAATGTCTTTATGGAAAATCTAAAAATGAGTTAAGTGTGTTCAGTGTACCAGGTGAGAAAAATGCCACAAGCCATACTGAATGGATAGAAAAGTTTGTTACATTTGCCCAACACCTTTCCTCCTCCATAATGCAGCATGGCACTTTTAGAAGTAAACTGCAATGCCTGGCATCTTCCTTAATATAGAAAAAAAAAAAACTAGCTCATGTATTTTTACTTCTGGCTTCTGGGCACTTTTACAGAGACTTGTTTCTGTCTCCAGTGACAAAATGTGCTGAAGAAATGATGGTATACTTTGAAATAACAGCTTGAGTCTGCTGAGATCAAAGGTAAATATTACAGCAACAAACTACAGTACCACAGACATGCAATATGTATAGGGAGTAATTATAGACTGTTTAAGAAACACAGGCAAACCTCTTTAACTGAATAATCAACACAAAATTCCACACAAGACACATCATAACATATTTGATAGGCTCCCAGAATCTCTAATTGAGACAATTGGTTTCAGACTATGTTAGGACAACACTGCATTATAAAGATTGTGACAGGTGGCTGTTTGTTAATGTTCAAATCTCAACCAAAGAGTACAATACATACAAAATATTACAGTGACATGGCCTAAGTAAAAAAAAAACTCAAAACTGTCAGAAAACCACCATGAATATAAAGATGTACATATTAATTTTAAATATTTAACCTAAATGGGAACACAGGTAACTAAATAAAATCAGAAAAAATAGAATATTGAGGAAAAGATGAAAAATATAATAGAAATTATGGAAGTAGAAAATACAAATAGAAATAATGATTGAGGCCAGGTGTGGTGGCTCATGTCTGTAGTCCCAGCACTTTGGGAGTTTGAGGCAGGCAGATCGCTTGAACCTAGGGAGTTCAAGTTTAAACCGGGAAACATGGCAATACTTCTCCTCTATAAAAATTAAAATTAGTCAGGTGTATTGGCACACACCTGTGGTCCCAGTAAATGGGAGGCTGAGGTAGGAGGATCACGTAAGCCTAGGGAATCCAAGGCTGCAGTAAGCTGCAATCATGCCACTGTACTCAACCCCGGGTGACAGAGCAAGACACTGTCTCAAAAAATTAAGAATACCTGAGAAATTCTCAAAAGTAAGAAAATAAGGTTGTAAAAATGAAGAATCTCAACATACTAAAACTAGGAAACACACAGATCCATAACAAGACATGCAAAGCAAAGTTCCCAAAGTCACAGACAAGAAGAGAATCTTGAATGCTGGAAAATACATAATTATGGTTCTATGATATACCCAGTGACTCTTTCAACAAAAACCTTGCAGGCCAGAAGGAAATTGTGTGCTATAGTAGAGGTGCCAAGTGAAAACTAGCTTCTATGTAAGAATAATATAACCAGCAAAACTGTGCTACAAAATGAAGAAAAAGTAAAGACCTCTAAAGATAACCAAATGTGGAAAAATTATATCAACACTACATGTGCCCTACAAAAAATGCTGAGAAGAGTCCTCCTACTAAAACTATATGACGCTAAAAAACAAAACTATCATATAAAAATAGATAGCTTTCTAGGAAAGATATAAAGATATGCAAATATTATACCAAAAAATCCTGTAGCATTATCATAATACCAAAAAAGTTTTATTTAATTATTCTCTAAAATCTAAAGATAAAAGCTAAAAATAATAATAAACATCTGTTAATAAACATATAACATAAATAGATATGTTTGGTGACATCAATAACTAAGTTGAGAACAGATGGAATAAATAATTTGTGCATGAACCTGAATTTAAATTTCACCACTTCAAAATATATTGTTGAAATTTTAAGAGGTTTTTATATAATCCTGAAGGCACCCACAAAGAAAATGTCTGTATAGATACAAAAAAGGAAATAAGAAAGAAGTGACAGCCTATCCATACAAAAATCAAAAAGACATAAAGGAAGATAGAATGAGAAACAGACATGCAAGAATCATTAAACAATAAAATAACAATAATCTTTGTCTTCAGAAAATAAATATTTTAAAAATAGACTTTCCAATCAATACACATACATTGAATAGAGGGATTATATAAAATTTTATATACCAAGATCCAACTTGCCTTTCTTCAAGAGTCACTTGAGATCTAGTAGTGAAATCAGCCTGAAAGTGGCAAGTGGAAGAAGACATTTCGGCAAACATTAACCAAATGAGAGCAGAAGAGATCAAAATTGTATTATACGAAATACGTCGTAAGTCAACAACTCTCTTATTTTATAAAATATACTTTATATCAAAATTCACAAGAGAAAAAAGGTTATTAAACAATAATAAAGACATCATTTATTGAAAATGTATGACAAATATGTGCATACATATATTTATATGTTTGTGTGTGTATGTGTATTTCTCACATGAGGTTTCCAAAAATACAAAGCAAAAATTGACAGAATTAAAGCAACAAACAGAAAGCAATATAATTATAATAAGATATTTTAATACTTCAATTGCTGCAATGAACAATAAAACAAAACAATATTAATAATAGAAAAGAGGGCCGGGTATGGTGGCTCACGCCTGTAATCCCAGCACTTTGGGAGGCCGAGGCAGGCGATCACGGGGTCAGGAGATCGAGACCATCCTGGCTAATACGATGAAACCCGGTCTCTACTAAAAATACAAAAAATTAGCAGGGCTGGTGGCAGGTGCCTGTAATCCCAGGTACTCAGGAGGCTGAGGCAGGAGAATGGCATGAACCCAGGAGGCGGAGCTTGCAGTGAGACGAGATTGCACCACTGCACTCCAGCCTGGGTGAGAGCGAGACTCTGTCTCAAAAAAAAAAAAAAAAAGGAAAAGAGAAACTGAAAGCAGTACAGATGGGGACAAGTGGCTCATGCTTGTAATTCCAGCACTTTGGGAGGCCAAGGAGGACAGATCACCTGAAGTAAGGAGTTTAAGACCAGCCTGGCCAACATGGCGAAACCCTATCTCTACTAAAACCCCATCTCTACTAAAAATAGCCAGTTGCGGTAGCAGGAGCCTGTAATCCCAGCTACTCAGGAGGCTAAGGCAGGAGAATTGCTTGAACCAGGGAGGCGGGGTTTGCAGTGAGTCAAGATTGCGGCACTGCAGTCCAGCCTCGGTGACACACCAAGACTCCATCTCAAAAAGAAAAAAATATACAAAGAAAGCAGTATAAAACAATACTATGCCTAACAAAGAACACCCCTTAACAATAGCAGGGTACAAGCATTCTCAATAGCTCACATACATTCTCTTTGATAAACTGCCTGTTAGGCCATGATAAAAAAAAAAACTTACTAAATCTTTAAAAATTGAAAATGATAGATTACTTTTTATGACCAAAATGGAATGAGAGTAGAAATCAACAAAAATAAAACTAAAAAATTTACAAATACATGAAAATTAAACAACACAACTCTTCAGCATGCTCAAAGGGTAAAATAATTAATATTCAGCATGATCAAAGGGTAAAATAATTAATATTGTGACGCTGCCCATACTGCTCAGTGTAATCTACAGATTTAATGCAATCTCTTTCAAATATCTAATTTTATTTTAGCAGAAATAGAAAAAGCAACCCCAAAATTACATGAAATTTTAAGAAACAATGAAACACCCAATAATCTTCAAGGAGAGGAACAACATTGGAGGCATCACAACTCCCTGATTTCAAAACACATTATATAGACTTAAAACAATTTGGTTTGATTATAAAAAGTGAACTAGACCAAATAAACAGAATGTAGTATAAATATAAACTCTCACACATATAATCACAGGAAGAGTTATTTGTACATCCATAATTTTTTTTTTTAGATGGAGTCTCGCTCTGTTGCCCAGGCTGGAGTGCAGTGGCACAATCTAGGCTCATTGCAACCTCCATCTCCCAGGTTCATGCCATTCTCCTGCCTCAGCCTCCCAAGTAGCTGGGACTGTAGGCACCTGCCACCACACCCGGCTAATTTTTTTGTATTTTTAGTGGAGACGGGGTTTCACTGTGTTAGCCAGGCTGGTCTCGATCTCCTGACTTCATGATCTGCCCACCTTGGCCTCCCAAAGTGCTGGTATCACAGGCGTGAGCCAGCGCGCCCGGCTGCACATCCATAATTTTTACAGCATTGTTATTGACAGGCAATAGGTGAAAGCAATGCAAATTTTTCTCCCCAGATTACTGGATAAATATAATTTGAAACATAAAAATAATGGAATATTACTCAGTGTTTAAAAACAGGAAATACAGGCCGGGCACACTGGCTCACACCTGTAATCCCAGCACTTTGGGAGGCCAAGCTGGGCGAATCACCTGAGTTTAGGAGTTCGAGACCAGCCTGACCAACATGGAAAAACCCTGTCTGTAGTAAAATACAAAAATTAGCCAGGCATGGTGGTGCATGCCTGTAACCCCAGCCTCCTCTCAGGAGGCTGAGGAAGGAGAATGGCTTGGAACTTGGGAGGCGGAGATTGCGGTGAGCTGAGATCACTGCACTGCACTCCAGCCTGGGCAACAAGGGCAAAACTCCATCTAAAAAAAAAGGAAATATTCTAACAACCATAATAAACTTTCATGAAATTATGCAAAATAACATACGTCAGCCACAAAAAATACTGTATGAATCCACTTACATGAGATATTTAAAGCAGTTAGACTCAAAAACAGGAAAACAGAATTGTTTGTAAAGGCCAGAAAATGGGAGAAATGAGTAGTTGTTTAATGTGTATTCACAGTTTTAGTTCTGCAAGACAAAAACATTCTAGAGATACGTTGTATAATAATGTCAATATAATTAATATAAACTACATATTTTTAAATTAAGATTCTAAATTTTATGTTCTTGATAATTAAAAATAAACAGTAATAATACCTAAAAAAGGGACAAAATTGATAGTTTTTAAAATTACCTTCAAATCAAAAATGTATTTCTCCCACACAAAAATAGATTCCCAAATAGATATTAGAAGCAGGAGACTTTTTATGACTACTCAGATAAAACGACCACTGATCACTCACAAACATACAAGTCATAAACAATACAGAAATAATATGTGTATACACAAACACAGAAATTATTATATTGGGAATAGACATACGACTGATTCATATTTAACTTTGGCTCCACACTGTCTTAAAGTGTACAGAGTTGAATATTGTCATTCACAATTACCATACAAAATAAAAACTAAAAACACAATTAACTGATGTTGAGGTGGCATACTCTAAAATATGAAACAAAAAAAAATAAAATTGGCTGGGCATGGTGGCTCATGCCTGTAATCCCAGCACTTTGGGAGGCTGAGAAGGGCAGATCACGAGGTCAGGAGATCGAGACCATCCTGACTAAAATGGTAAAACCCCGTCTCTACTAAAAAATACAAAAAATTAGCTGGGCATAGTGGCGGGTGCCTGTAGTCCCAGCTACTCAGGAGGCTGAGGCAGGAGAATGGCATGAACCTGGCAGGCGGAGCTTGCAGTGAGCCGAGATCACGCCACTGCACTCCAGCCTGGGTGACAGAGCGAGACTCTGTCTCAAAAAAAATAAATAAATAAAATAAAATAAAATAAAGTAAAATGAAATAAAATAAAATTGCAAAACAAAATGAAAACATGGAATGTTAAACATATTGAACACCATTAAGTAGATTACTACATTTGGAAAAGAAATCTTAGAAGACGAATGTAGGGAAAAAGTAGTAGAGGGATTATCTGAAGATAAAAGAGGATGAGAACTTTCCAAATTTTTATGTGATAAAAGAAAAACTAATACCAATCAATACTGTTTGCTTTGAAATTATTTGGAATTATTCTGGAATTAAAAATGAGGAAACAATAAAGAACTTACAAAATAAACAAAAGGTGAAGGTATTTATCACCACTAGCTTGGTCCCACAAGAAATGCTACATGGTGGCCAGGCACCAGTGGCTCGTGTCTGTAATCCCAGAGTCTTGGGAGGCCAAGGCAGGCAGATTAGTTGAGGCTAAGAGTTCAAGATGAGCCTGAGTAACATAGTGAGATGCTGTTTATTTTTTTTAATGCCAAAAAGAGTCCATATGTTGAAAAATATAATGATGCTGAACAGCCTTGAAAAACTACATGAAACTATAAAGCTTTCTGTTAAATGTAAATATATAAACACATATACAATTGTTTACTACCATAATCATGAAGCAAAATCTCTTAAAATTCTGCTATAGAATTTGAACAGAAAAACTGCATAAATCTGTTAATAGATACACAATATAAAATAATATTTGTAATAATAAAAAACTACAGGATGTAAGCCTGGGCGCAATGGCTCATGCCTGTAATCCCAGCACTTTAGGAGGCTGAGATGGGTGGATCACGAAGTTAGGAGGTCAAGACCAGCTTGGCTAAGATGGTGAAACCCCATCTCTACTAAAAGTATAAAAAATTAGCCGGTCATGGTGGTGGGTGCCTGTAATCTCAGCTACTCGGGAGGCTGAGGCAGAGCATTGCTTGAACCTGGGAGGCGGAGGTTGCAGTGAGCCGAGATCACACCACTGCACTCCAGCCTGAGTGACAGAGCGAGACTCCGTCTCAAAAACAAAACAAAACAAACAAACAAAAAAAACACTACAGGATGTAAAGAGGTATAGTTTTTTATTCAACTGAAGTTATGACATATTAATATTGTTATAACTTTAAAATGTTTTACATAACCTCCAATTACCAAGATAATTACAAGTTTATAGAAAGTATGCAATACAAAATGAGAAAGGAAACAAAGCATAACACTACAAAATCAAAAAAACAAAAATTAAGACAGTAAAATAGGAAATGATGGAAAACATCTCTACAAGAAACACAGAAAATAATAACAATCAAAATGGTAATAGTAACTTCACTTCTCTAAGGAATCATTTTAAATATAAATTGATTAAACTAATAAGAAATTAAATGGCTGAATAGAATAAGAACAAACAAAATCATACAATATGCAACAAATTACACAATATTCTTGTTTGAACTTGGTGTACTCTGTTAGGACACATAACAAGCCTTATTAAGTTTAAGAAGACTACTCAGGTGTGGTGGCTCACGCCTGTAGCCCCAGCACTTTGGGAGGCCAGGACTGGAAGATTGCTTGAGACCCGGATTTCAAGAGACTCACTTTAACTTTGAGTCAAATAGGTTGAAAGAAACAGAATGAAAAAACATATTCCATGCAAACAGTATCCACAATTGAGGTGGTCATAATTATATTAGACAAAATATGCTGTAAATCAAAAACTAGCATGAGGTAAAGATTGTTACTATATAATGATAACATTGGTCATTTACCAGGAATCTATAACTATTATACCTATTTAAAAGATCAGGGTTCCAAAATATATAAATCTAATATTGACAGAAGTGAAGCAAAAAATACATAGCAACATAATAATTACAGACATTAAAACCCCACTTTAATAATGAGTGAAAGTTTAGATAAAACATCAATAAGAGAACAAAACCTGGATGACGTTATAAATTGTATTAATTCATTTTGTATTGCAATAAATACCTAAGACTGTGTAATTTATAAAGCAAAAATATTTATTTTCTTCATAGTTATGCATAATGTACAATAAGTATGGTGCCAGCATCTGCATCTGGTGAGGGTCTAAGTAAGCTTACAATCATGGTAAAGGCAAAGAGAAACCAGACATATTGCATGGGGAGAGAGGGAGCAAGCATGAAAAGAAAGTGCCAGGTTCTTTAAACACGCAGCTCTCACGTGAATTAATAGAGTGAGAACTCATTGATCACCAAGGGGATGGTGCAAAGTCATTTACAAGAGATTTGCCCCCTTGACCCAAACACATCACACAAAGATCCACATACTACATTGGGAATCCCATTTCAACATGAGATTTGAAGGGTACAAACATCCAAATCATATCATAGACCAACTACGCATTAAAAATATGTACAGGACTCTCCAGTAAAAAGGAACAGATTACACAATATTCTTTGCACAATATTCTTGTTTGAACTTGGTGCATTCTGTTAGGACACATAACAAGTCTTATTAAGTTTAAGAAGACTGGCCAGGTGTGGTGGCTCATGCCTGTAGCCCCCAGAACTTTGGCAGGCCAAGGCGGGGAGACCACTTGAGACCAGGATTTCAAAACCAGCCTGGGCAATATAGTGAGAACCCACATTTCTACAAAAAATCAAAAAACTAGCCAGGCGTGACAGCACACATATGTAGTCCCAACTACTTGGGATGTTGAGGTGGGAGGATTATTTGAGCCTCGGAGGTTGAGGCTGCAGTGAGCCAAGATTGTACCACTGCGCTCCAGCCTGAGTGGCACAGTGAGAATCTGTCTCTCAAGAACAAAAAAAATAAATAAATAAATTTAAGATGACCATAATTATACAGTTATGTTTTCTGACTAAAATAAAATGAAACTAGACATCAAAATCAAGGGATAAACTGGCAAATTCAAAAATATATGGAAATAAAACACACTCTTTAATATATTCTTGCTCAAGGTCCAGATAATTTAATCAAAATGTGAAAACAACTCACGGTGGTGAAGAAATTCCAATGGTACACTGTTGACCAGAAATATTGTTTAAAAATTTTTAAATTGATTATGAGCTAAAACTAGCCAAACATCCATGAGGAAGAACAAAGAGGCATTATATTTCCTGATTTCAAAATATATTAAAAAGCTACAATAAACAAAAGCAATGTGGTGCTAACAGAGACAAATAAACAGATGATGGAACAAAATAGCCCAGAAATGAACCCTTCTTTATATAATCAAATAATCTTCCACAAAGTTGCCATGACTACACAATAGAGAAAAGAAAATCTCTTCAACAAATGATGTTGAAAACTGAGTATCTACACTGAAAAAAATAAAGCTGGATTATTTTCTTGCACATTTTAAATAAAATAATGAGACTAAAAAACATATAACTAATACAACTCTTAGAAGAAAAAAATAGGGAAAATACAGAACACTGGTTTTGGCACTTTTTTGTAGATATGACATCACACTTATGAAAAACATAAAAACCCCCCAAATTTAACTACACTAAACTTCAAATTTTCTGCACACCAAAGAAAATATTTAGTAGAATGACAATGCCACTGAAGAAATGGGTGAAAATATTCGCAAATTACATATGATGAGTTAATATTCAGAATTATAAACAACTAAAACTGAACAACAAACATTGAATAAATTGATTTAGAAATGGACAAAGAATTGAACGGAGGTTTAATCAAAAATATATATATAAATAGAAAAAAGCACTTATAATAATGCAAAAATAGTACCAATTGTAGAGAAATACAAAACAAAATTACAATCCAAAACAAAACCACCTCATACCCATTAGAATGGCCATGATAAATTTTTAAAATGCCAAATCTGTTGAGGATGTAAAGAAATTAAAACTCATGTGAATTGTTGGTGGGGAAAAAAGGATGCAACCATCATATTATGAATGTTTCTTAAAAGTTAAATTACATAATTCAGGAATTCCACTTATAAACCTATATTCAAATATAAATCATATTATTTGACTGGAATATAAAATGTATTTTTATATATTAATATATTTATAAATGGAATCCAAGAATTCCACTTATAAATCTATATTCAAACATAAATATAAATGTATATTCCAAATATAAATCTATATTCAAACAAAGAACCTGGAAGATATATTTGAATATATATTTGAAATATTGGTATAATCTATTATTACCAGTATTTATATATTTAATATATAAATTATATATATTAATTTATATATATAATATATATAATTATATATTATATATATTTAATATATATTAATTTATATATATAATATATATAATTATATATTATATATTTAATATATATAAATTAATATATATAAAATTTAATATATATAAATTTAATATATAATAAATTATATATTAAATTTATATATTTAATATAAATTATATATATTAAATTTATATATTTAATATAAATTATATATATTAAATATATAAATACTGGTAATAATAGATTATACCAATATATTATATATAAATATATAATATATTGATATATATACTATATATATATCAATATATTATACCAATATTTACAAAAGCCAAAAGGCAGAAGTAACCCAGATATCCCTTGACTGATAAACAAATTAAAAATGTAACATATACATATAGTGGAATATTATTCAGCCTTAAAATAATAAATCTTGTCACATTCTTACATAAACGTTGAGAATATTATGTCAACTGAAATAAGATAGTAACGAAGTGACAGATACTATATGATTCCATGATGTGAGTCATAGTAAGTAGTTAAATAGAAACAGAAAGGAGAAAGAATGGTGTTACTCAAGGTCTAAAGAGAGGTTAAAATGGGCAGTTGTTACTTAATGGGTATTAAGTTTTAATTTTAGAAGACGTGAAAGTTCTAGAGGTCTTTACATAACAACGTAAATACTCTTAATGAGTACATTTTAGTACTCCTTTTTTGTACATCTTTTTTGAGGTAGGTTCTCACTCTGTCCTGCAGGCTGGAATGAAGTCACATAATCATAGCTCACTGCAGCCTCAACCTCCCATGCACAAGTGATTCTCCTGCCACGGCCTCACAAGGAGCTAGGACCACAGGTGGACAACCCAACACCTGGCTAATTTTAAAATTTTTGTGGAGATGGGCTCTCTATATGCTGCCCAGGCTGGTCTCAAGTTCCTGGGCTTAAGCAATACTTCTGCCTCAGTTTCCCAAAGTGCTGGCATTATAGGCATGAGCCTCCACCACACTCAGCACTGAAATATAGACTTAAAAAGCTTTAAGTTGGTAAATTTTATGTTGTGTTTTCACAATTTTTTTTGAAAACAACTAAAAGTGATATACGTCTTTCTATAAATCACAAAATATATAAATATATAAATATAAATCACCTTCAAATCACAAAAGTGTTTCTCTCACACAAAGAAAATATATATATTTATCATTAAACACCTAGTGAATATACCATTATTTCTACGACTACTCACCTTCACATAATAAGACAACTATTGAAAATCAGCCAAGAAGGCTGGGCGTGGTGGCTCACTCCTGTAATCCCAGAACTTTGGGAGGCCGAGGCAGGCAGATCAACTGAGGTCAGGAGTTAGAGATCAGCCTGGCCAATATGGTGAAACCCAGTCTCTACTAAAAATACAAAAAAATTAGCCGGTCATGGTGGCAGGCACCTATAATCCCAGCTACTCAAGAGACTGAGGCAGGAGAATTGCTTGAACCTCGGAGGCGGAGGTTGCAGTGAGCAAAGACTGCCACTGCACTCCAGCTGGGCCTCTACCGTGGCCTGCAGACCTTGGCCTCTACTGTGGCCCCGGAAGGAGTTCAGTGACTCAGTTTCAGCTGTCTTTGCCACAGTTCACAGCAATTCCTGCCAACACAGGAACCCACACAGTGATGTGGAAAAAAACTTCCAAATACTCAGTGGTAGCCACACTTACTACATCCCGATATAACGTCCACCATATGCAGACCCAACTGCAGAAATCTGTCCCAGTTTCTGCCCTATAAATAAAAGTCCTGAAGGAAATCCAGCCCGCCCAGACATTAGATGGGAATCACAACAACCAAAGCCCCTGGTAAAAAGCCACTTGAAGGTGGAATCCACTGCATACCCAGCAGCCTTGTGACACAGTTACAAACTCTTCCCTACTACAAGCTCATTGGGCATCCCGTTACCCTGGGGACCCGAAAAAAGAAGATCTGTACCTCCTGAAACCAGTTTATAAAAAATTAAAGAGCTGTTTGCTTCTTCAAATTTATAGACACCAGGGTAAGGCTACATGGTTCCATTGTCAACGTTTCTATTTTAACATAGCAGTGAAAGTACTTTGAAGAAGAATTAGTCAAGAAAATGACCCTAAAAATGACATTCAAATTGAGGGAAAAAAAATTAAAATGTTGCTGTTTGTAGGTGACATGATCTTACATATAGAAAACCATAAACAGTACATCAAAAACTAACAGATGCCCTCAGAAAATTAGCAATATATAACATTAACATATAATTGTCAGTTATGATTCCATATGCTAACAACAAACCATCTGATAAAAAAGGAAGCAAACAATCTCATTTCCAATAGAATTAAAATAATAAATTTCTGAAAAATAAATTTAAAAAAGAAGGCAAAAGATCTTTACACTGAAACATATATTGATGAAAGAAATTGAAGAAGTCACAAATAAATGCAAAAAGATTTCATGTTTATGAACTGGAAGAATAAATATTATAAAGTGCCATATGATTCAAAGTGATCTACAGTTTCAATGAACTCCCTATTAAAAATCCAGGACATTTTTCATGGTAATGGAAATTACAATTCTAAAATTTACATGAAACTACAATAGGCTTTGAAAAACCAAAGCAATCTAGAGGAAAAAGGACAAAGCGACCAAACTTCATACTTTATGATTTCAAACTACATTTTAAGATTGTAGTAAAAAAAAAAACAAGATGATACATGCAAAATATGGACACAAGAAACCAATGGAACAGAACAGAGCCCAGAAATAAACCCAGGCATATAAATTTTACTAATCTTTGACAAGTGCACCAAAAATACACAATGAACAAAGTATAGTCTTTTTAACATTTGGTTCTGAAAAAACTGGATACCACCAGGCAAAAGAATAAAATTAGCTTATTTTTCTTACACCATGCTAAAAGTTAAATTACAGAGTTAAACATGAATCCTTAAAAAACCTGAAAAAAAATACACGGAAAACCCACATGATATGGTCTTAACAATAATTTGTTAGACATAATACCAAAAGTACAGCAACAAAAGCAAACATAAACAAGCTGGACTGCATCAAACTAAAAACCTTCTGCACAGAAAAGGGAACAATAAAATTAAAAAATTTGTAGAATGGGAAAAAATATTTACAAAACATACATCTAATAAAAGATTGATATACAAAATATATAAGAAAGGCAAGCAGATTAAAAGCAAAAACAACAGTAACCCAGTTCAAAATAGGCAAAAAACTAAACTGATATTTGTCCAATGAAGACATACAAATGGCCAACAGATAAACCATAAAGTACTCAATATCACCAAATATCAGGCAATTGCAAATCAAAACCATGATGAGTATCATTTCAAACATGTTAGAATGGATAATGTAAAAAGAAGAAACATAACAAGTGTTGACAACACTTTGAAGAAAAAAAAAATCCTGTACATTCTTGGAGAGTTAAAAATTGATGGAGTCATTACAAAAACCAATAGAGGTTATTTGAAATACAGAACTACTACACAATCTAGCAATCCCACTTCTGTGTGTATAACAAAAGGAAATGAAATAAGTAACTTGAAGACATATCTGTACCACCATATTTGTTGCAGCATTATTCACAATTGCCAAGATATAAAAAACCTAAATGTTTGTGGATGCTGAATAAAGAAAAGCTAGTATAAATAACCAATAGAATATTATTTAGCCTGAAAAATAACAAAATCTTGCCATTTCAACAACATGGGTAGAACTGGAAGACATTATGCCAAGGGAAATAAGCCAGACACAGAAAGAGAAATACTGCTCATTCTCACTTATATGGGGAATCTAAGAAAGCTGAGCTCACAGAAGCAGAGACTACAATGGTAGTTGTCAGGGACTAGATATGGGAGAAAATGAAAAGATGTTGAAAAGACACAAATTTTCTGTTATGAGTAAGTTTTTCGACTAATGTATAGCTTCGTGATACAGTTAACACTAATTTTTTGTATGCTTAAAATTTGGTGTCAGCAGATCTTAGATGTTTTCATTACAAAAAAGGTACCTATGTGAGGAAAGGTGATAGAAATGGTCATAAACATAATTGTGCTAATCATTTTACAGTCTACACATGCAGTAAGTCATTACATTGTACACAATAAATATATAATTATACAATTTTTATTTGTAAAAATATCCACAATACACACCTACATATATATACACACATATAAATTACAGTTCTGGTAAACTTTATCCTAAACAAGATAAAATTACAAAATAGTAATTTAAAAAACAAAGAAAGAAGTGGGAGCTTAACATACGCTCAGTAATGTTCTAAGTTCCCTGACATAGTGAATTGAAGAAATGTAGGAAATATATATATTATATTACAGTTGAGAAATTAAGACAGAGTTGAAATTACCAACCTCAGTTAGTACTAAAACAATACAAATTTCAATTCAAATAACATTAGATATTCTTAAAGATACTTAATATTCTGATTAAATTACCGAGTATGAATTTCTGTAGAAACCCTTTTGAAAACTCCATAAAATAAGAAACTATAAAGCAGAAAACATACAACATATGTTTGTTGTATTTCTGGGATTTCTGAACCAAATCTCAATATCACTACTTTTACATATTTCAGACACAATGCAGAAAGAGAACTTAAAAATGGTTAAACACAGAGTTTCTAAAAAATATGCAGCTATTTGTATATCCCCAAAAGCAATAAAAGTAGTCAGATTGTGCACTCCTTTATAAGCCATAAAGAGAACTTTGGCTCTCACTGCAAATCTGAAGAAAAATTATTGAAGAAAAAGTAGAGTTGTTAGAGAGCATGGGACAGAGGATGCCCCTATGTGAGAACAAGTGAAAAAACCCAGGCTTCTCAGAAACGATTGCCACTGGAGCACAGCTTCCCAAATCACATGTAAAAGTCTGGGTTCCTCCTTGGCCTTTGGGTCTCTCATCTATGTCATCCTCTTCTTCATTCGCTTTCACCTACCTGGGTACTTCATACTCCATGGCTTTTTCCTTTGCTCCAGACAGGTGACCACGTCTGGCTTAGAGAAGACAATACCTGTTTTATTTTAAAAAGCAGCATGAGCATGACTTTTCCTGGGATTCTCCATTTACCAACCTAATACTGTGCTAAGTAGAGAAAAGAGGACATAATAGAAGATTCTAGAAAATTAATTCCAAAATAATTTTTACTGACAGAAACTTTAGCAAATTCAGAAAGCACATTAAATACGTGGGTCCTCAGTTTCACTCCCCAGTATTACTGAATCAAAAATTGGTGGTGGCAATTGAATTTTAAGGTATGGACAACATTATTTTATGCCACTAAATTTCTGAAATTACCACTTATCTAGAGTGAATAATATAGATAAGCTCAGGAAAGGGGAAAATTCAGGTCAAAATGAAACAACTTGAAGAATTTATTTTCCACACCAAAAAATCCTCAAGATTGTCTTGAAAACAGGGATCTGAAATTCACTCATGCAAAGCAGAAATTACCAAAACACATCCTACAAAGGAAGAAAATGAAACCTTTAGGGTAAACTAGGAATTCTATATTGAAGTTATCCTCAACCAAGAAGACCGGGTTTCTGTAGTTCTCTAACATCACATCGTTATACAAATTCTGCTGAGCAGCATCCAGGTATTGACACTCCTCCGGACAGAATTCTATGTGGCTACATCCCTGAATATCAACAGTCCCTGAAAACACACACACACACTTCATGTGGCCATGGGCAGAATTCTTAAACTGACTCAAGATAAAATGAGTGAAGAAAACTGATTCTGACTTATACTACTGAAATTGTCCTATAAAATAAATCCCAATGAAGAAATATTCTCTGTTGTATTCTCTATCTCTGAGAAAAGACAGCATAAGATTCACAACACCAGTGTAGTGTATAGATGATATTTTTTGAATGATAAAGTAGAAAATTAACAACAGGAACATAGACATGTACATTTTTGAGTGCTCAATTTAATCATACAGTATAAGTTGTATATTTCTCAGATTAAAAAGTCAGGCTTAGCTATAAAGTACCTCTCAAATTTTAATGTGTACAACAATAAACTGGAGATCTTTTTATGCAGATTTTGTTTCAAGAAACCTGAGGTAAAACCTGAGTTTCTGAATTTCTAACAAGCTCACAAGTGACACCAATCTTTCTGGCCCAAGATAAATATTTTGTCAAACATTCATTAAGTGGCAGAGCCTGGGTTTTTATGACCAGTAAACAATGATGAGAGATTTCACTTTTTAAAGAAAGATATATGCAAAGAGAATCTAAGAAGAAAAGAGAGCTTCCAGATTACATGTGATGCTTTATGCACATCAGCTGGTAAATGTCCCCAAGGTACTCAATAATAAAGAGAAAAATAACTCTACAGTGGAAAAACATTCTCAGAGAACTATTTAGCTAAGCAAATCAAATTAACACCATTGCAACAGAACAAATTTTCATCATGCGCTGATGCTCACAGAAGGACACAATATCACTGCTGTGATACTGGCCCCCGCCAAAGAAGCAAATTATAATTCAAATCTAATCATAAAGAAACAACTTTTATGCAAATGCAAGCTACAGTAATCGCTCATGCTGTGTAATCTCTAATAGAGTATTTACGCAGACTTTCTTTAGCATTCTAGAAAGTGAGTGTCTCCTAATTATTTTTTTCAAAACTTTCTGAATTATTCTGGGTAATAAATGCCATCCTGTTCAAATGTGCATATTTTAATCCTGTTCCACATGGAGTTGGTGGAGCACACAGACAGAACTTCAACATTACATATTCCCCTTTTTCATGAATATCTAAGAACCCCACCTCTTCCCCAGGAGGAATCTTGGGTATCCACACCTTTCCATGGGCACCAGCACCAGCAACAAAGGTTATTTTTCTTTTTTTTTTTTTCCTTTGGAGATGGAGTCTCTCTCTGTTGCCCAGGCTGGAGTGCAGTGGCATGATGTCGGCTCACTGCAACCTCCACAATCTCCACCTCCTGGGTTCAAGTGATTCTCTTGCCTCAGCCTCCCGAGTAGCTGGGATTACAGGCACCTGCCACCACGCCCAGCTATTTTTTGTATTTTTAGTAGTGACAGGGTTCACCATGTTGGCCAGGCTGGTCTCGAACTCCTGACCTCAGGTCATCTGCCAACATCGGCCTCCCAAAGTGCTGGGATAATAGGCATGAGCCACCACGCCCAGCCAAAGGGAATATTTTTAATATTACAAGTCGTAAATTAATGATGAGAATTCTGCATGGCAGAGAAGAAGCCAAGATGAAGAGAATGTCGAGAAGGCTCTAGTATATAGAAAAAAAATATTTTTTCAGAGTTCCTTGACTATCATGAGAAGAAAAAATATTTAAACAAACTTATAGGGAGAAACAGCATAAAGTCAAGAAGAACAGGTTTGTAAGATCTAAACATACGGCATTCCAGGAGGCAGAGTGAACACAGCTCCTGATCTGAGACACAGTCACCTGAGAAAGAGCCATTTTTCTCTTCATCATCCTCCTCTAGGATTTCTTCTCAGGTGATATTCTCTGGAAAAGTCACACCTGCATCTTGGGAATATGCCTTTAAAGGAATCAGCACAATCCCTTCACCTGCTATCACCACAAACACAGGCAGAAAGATCCAGCCATGCAGAAAATGTCCACCCATTTATGTTGTTTATAACAGGTGAGATTCAAGGACAGTAAGCTCCTCCACGAAGATCAAAATTTATCTTTCTCTTTTCCTGCCCTCAGGTGCTCTCCCCTGCCACAGACACCACAATTTCTGCTACAGCAATGGGAATATGGGCCACACTAACTTGTCCCTACCAAATCCAACCATAGCAGGCACTGTGACCTCCCTTTGGAATAAAGTTTCAATTCAACTCTCATGAATGTATTTTGAATTCCTCATATTTGGCCCTGGCCTCAACCTGGTGTCACATGAGGCACTTAATTATATCAACAAGGATGCTTCCACCCAGAACAATATACAGAGCCTGCGGGAAGGGCACAAGTGAAAAGATTTCTGCAACCTGGCCATGGAATCTTAATTAGAAGCCTGGGCCAAGAACCACTTAGCTAAGCATTGCCTCTCAAGCTTCAATGTGCATATAAGTCATCTGGTAACCCTGGCCCCACACTATGTAATGTGATTCTGCAGGTTTTAAAAGGGTCCATGAAAGTGCATTTTAAACACGTCTCCTGTCAATGCTGATGTAGCTTCCCCAGACCCATCATTAGTAGCATTTAGCTAGAAAAAGCAGGCATGGAACAGACTCTTACACTCATCACTTATCACAGCACAAATACTTCTGATCAAATAAACAATCAATCTCTATCCTGAAAGACCACATTCTTTGCTAGCTCTTTAAAGTTTACAGAGACAGGAGAAGTCAGCAATGTCTGCGTAAGTCTGCATTGAAAAACAACATGTACACATATACTTACGCAATGCTTATTAAGCAGGTACTATGTGCTCAGGAGTCTGTTACAGAGCACTGTGCTGGGAACATCACATTATGTGATTTAATCTTCGTAACAACTTGAGAGTTAGGTACTAAGTGTTCAATAATTCTCAGAATTTAGATGAAGGGGCCAGCATTGTTTTCTTCTCCTGTTTATCTCTTATTGATTTTTTTTTTTTTTTTTGAGATGGAGTTTCGCTCTTGTTGCCCAGGCTGGAAGTGCAATGGCACGATCTCAGTTCACCGCAGCCTCCACCTCCCAGGTTCAAGTGATTCTCCTGCCTCAGCCTCCCGAGTAGTTGAGATTACAGGCATGCACCACGACACTGAGCTAAGTTTGTATTTTTAGTAGAGATGGGGTTTCTCCATGTTGGTCAGGTTGGTCTCGAACTCCCGACCTCAAGTGATCCGCCCACCTCGGCCTCCCAAAGTGCTAGGATTACAGGCATGAGCCACAGAGCCCGGCCTCTCACTGATTTTTTAAAAAATGTATAGCATAAGAGATAAATATAGACAGATGGGAGGGCTACAGAAAGGAAAGGGTTAAGTGTAGTTCCGAGGGATTTTTTATTGTGTTTCTATTTGCTTTCTTGTGACTTGTGGAGTAACTACTGGGATGGAATGTCTCTACAAGCACTGGTTTTAATTAAAAAGAAAGAAGTTAAGACCTCAAAATATATAGTTGATTGCTCTAATTTATCTGCTTTTGGGTTTCAGAATATTGTGAGCATAAGCTCTGGAGAGGCAGCAGGAGCCACCTCCCAAATCTCTGGTCTCCTGTAATGAGTTCTGTGAGGAGAGACTCCAGGGTGGGACCAGATCTGAATGAGGCTCAGAAAAGGGTGAATCTGGACAGAGCTGGGGTGGAGAAACGGTCCTATGTTGAATTATGATCTCTATGCTGCTGGAGTACTTCTTGTTCTGTCTTTCCTAAGCCTGTCCAAGAGAAACTTAAGAGTTTGTATAATTTTAATCCATTTAGCCGCTACTCTATTTTGTAACATATAATAACAAACAATTTAACCAAAATTTTTAGGGCTTCCTAGGATAATTTTATTAGAAAATATGTATTCTTAGCAAGGTAAAAGCAATAGAAATACAAATAACTCTCCTGTTTGAGAATAGCTCTTCAGGTGGTGACATCAGAAGTCACAACAACATAAGAGCCACCGCCCAAGTCCCCTTAACACCCCACTTTATTGTACTGACTATATGATGCTTAATTAAGCCATTTATCCAGTTGCTCTAGACTGAAAGTTTTTGAATGACAGGGACCATGACTGCTTCATCTATTTTTCTAAAGGCCATATGAAATGGAGGCAATTTGTTTATCAGTCTGAGTCTGCAGAACTCCTGAATTTTTTGCCAAGGAAACTGGAGAAACTCTCGTCCGGGTACCAACCAAGGAGATTCTTTCTACAAAAGAAGGAACAGACACTGAATGACTTCAACTAACATGGAAGCAGAATTAGACACTCCTGCCAGCCTGACCCAAGTCTGCACAGGACATCCTGAAATGTCTTAAAGATTCCCGGGTGACTGTGAGAGGATTCCTAGTGACCATGGACTGATGACCCTATGTTGATCCAGGCACGAAAGACTCAAGCTGATTCTAATAGAAAATGGAACTGCCCTGGTAGAGCTCCAGAACCTGGATCTACGTGTGATATCACCTGTTCTGATTAGCTAGCTCTTAGGTAAGAGAAAGGACAAGAATACTCTATTCCAGTATCACATTTTACAAATAGGTAAACTTATGTCATTGCTCTGGGTATTTTGTGGCTTTGATCTCTCCCTGCTGACATGCATGTTTACACTTACAGATTGTGCAACCAGATTCTATTTACGCCAGCAGCCTCTCACTTAACCATAGCAGGTCACTGGAAAAGATCTGGAAAGCTCAAAGGGATACACTCTGAAAGGAGGGCTTTAAGATTTCTATGCTGACATCTCACAGATCAGAAGATGTCTCCTATGGGTTTTCTGTACATTCTCAAACCAAAATCTGGCTCTCTCCTGTGAATCCCAGGCAGAGCTCAGCTCTTCTGTGCACATTACAGGTAAGATCAACCTGACTCTTCATTCTTTGGTGTTACAGCAAGGAGAGTTAAAAAAAAAAAAAAAAAAAAAGTTTCCATCATGAAGTCTGCTCTAGCACATGATATGTCAGCCTAAAAAGAAAAAGCTAAGGCAACACTCATTTAAGTAGAGAGTTTATTTGGGCCAAGCCTGAGGATTGAAACCTGGGAGCATAGATTCAAGTTGCCTTGAATGTACACTTTAATTAGCAGCAGTTACAAGTGGATTTACAAAGGCAAAAGAGAGGGACAGGGAGTGGATTGAAACAAAGTTGTTTGTCAGAAATTCTTCTTGATCTACAGAAATAACATTGATGACTAATTGGCTATATATTTTTAAGCTATAAGGTATTGCTTATAACATCTAGTGTGGCATTATTAGGTTAATTTATATCTACTTGTAGCAATAGCAAACAGTTTCAAGAGGTAAAAACGTAGCTCAAAGGAGGCAGTAGAACATAATTATGTTCTCATTTTTATGTCTCTCCGGGCCTGATAAAACTAAAAGGACTTGCACTCCTCAAATCAAAGTTATTCTTTTTCCTCTAATCTCAAGACCGAGATTCAGAATTTGCTACTGTAGATTTAGGTCCTGGATGGGTGGAGAAATGGCAGGTGTTAACTGCACATTTATGGGAATTTTGGGAGGAGGAGAAAGAGGAACGTTGAGATACTCACGTTTACTCAATGCACACATGTCACCCTAATTGTCCTTCTAGGCCTAATAGTCTCCAACTCAGTTTCAGGTCTGAAGACACTATGGTCACTGAAAGAGGTGAAATGGCTGATTACTGTCCTGTGAATTTTGTCAACCACTTGTAGAAAGGCTTAACCTCTCTACAAGTGGTTGTAGAGGACTATAGATGTGAAATAGGCAGAGACACAATTCTTCCTGCATACTCTGGGGGCAGTGTGCACTCTGAAGCACAACTGACTGGGTTGACTGGAAGCCTGAGGGGGAAAGCCTTCTCTAAAGTGAAGCTTGGTGGGCACCTTATACATATATACGATGTCTGGTAATTGTGGACAGTGTTTGAGAAATATAATTAAAAGGAAAATTATCTCCAATCCTAGAAAAACACCACAATAACAGAACAGAAAGAAAAGTGTTTTACTGCACAATAAAACCAGAATGTGATGTGACATGAATCACAGACAATCTGCTCAAGAGATTGCAAAGACAGAAAGGTCTCTATAATTGTCCTCAAGTAGAAGATTTGACAGCACCATTTGTCATACACAGCTTATCCTAAATTCGCCTGGTAACTGGGGAGGCCATCTGTGTATGTTAATTGGTTATATTCAAAGGAAAAATAAACCTCTGACATCTTCATGATAGGAGGTAGTTTTGCAACTTACAGCCAGGTGCCTGCTGAAGGTAGGCTCTGGTTCTTTTACAGACACTGTGAGATAGGATACTATTCTTTTGGCTATTTACATTTCAAAGCAAAGGGTCCCTACTCCCTAGGCCAAGGGCTGCAGCAATCCTGCTTGCCCTGTCCTGGTGGCCTGTGTCCGGTCTCTTCCCCTACCATCTACCACCGAGGCACAGCTCACAGCACACAGCTGGCAGCCCATATTCCACATGGACTCCAACTGCCACAGCCGCACTCCAGTGTCACATTATGGAGCAGGGTCCCTGAACTGCAGGAGGAGAACCTGCAGGACCCCTGGGTAGGATTGCAGTTTTGCAATCATGGAAATGGGAGCAATGTTTCAGCCTACGTTTCTATTTATAATGGTGACAAAGTAATACTGCTGGATTCCCAGCATGGGTCTGGATAGAGTGCCAAAGAGTTCTCATTGTGACAGCCCAACTCACTCAGAAACACCATGAGACACTTTCGGGTGTCCCTTCTGAAGACAGACACCGAAGGCACTGAAGAGAAAAACAGCTCTCAGTCTGAATAAAATTGTATTAAGAGGTTAAAAGCATCTGAAAGAAAAATTCAGATTTCATATAATATTAGCCAAGTCGACCAGAAAATATTCCCCTGAGAAAGTTTCTCTCTAAACACCCAAAATGCACAGTCACTCTCAACACAAGAAACAGTGTTATGAAGAAAGGGGGCATATTCTCAGCAGAATTTCTTAAGATTTTTCTTCCATCTCTGCTGCTCTCTCATCTGCTGGCCATTGGATTAAGGATCTACATTGGAACACATCAGGCAACCTTCGCCTGCACTTTTTGATAAAGAATTGGAATTTGACTCTGTTTACATAGTAGAAATATATCTGAGATTGCAACATATCTAACTGAAGACTATTATGATTCATGATTTTTGGGTAGTCACATCACTTGCATTGTTTTGTTCTGTAAGAGTGGCATTCCTAATTTAGTAAAACATAAGAATAGACTGTAAGGCCGGGCGCGGTGGCTCATGCCTGTAATCCTAGCACTTTGGGAGGCCGAGGCAGGCAGATCACCTGGGTCGGGAGTTGAAGACAAGCCTGGCCAACATGGTGAAACCCTGTCTCTACTAAAATACAAAAACTAGCCAGGCGTGGTGGTGGACACCTGTAATCCCAGCTACTTAGGGGCTGAGGCAGGAGAATCGCTTGAACCCAGGAGGCAGAGGTTGCACTGAGCTGAGATCACGCCACTGCACTCCAGCCTGGGTGACAGAGCCAGACTCCATCTCAAAAACAAACAAACAAAAACACTGTAAAATTTTGCTAACCTATTACTATATCTTTTTTTTTTTTTTTTTTTTGAGACGGAGTTTTGCTCTTGTTGCCCAGGCTGGAGTGCAATGGCGCAATCTCAGCTCACTGCAGCCTCCACCTCCCGGGTTCAAGTGATTCTCCTGCCTCAGCCTCCCGAGTAGCTAGGATTATAGGAATGCACCATCATCCTCGGCTAATTGTGTATTTTTTTTAGTAGAGACAGGGTTTCTTCATGTTGGTCAGGGTGGTCTCAAACTCCTGACCTCAGGTGATCCGCCCACCTCGGCTTCCCAAAGTGCTGTGATTATAGGCATGAGCCACCAAGCCCAGCTGACCTATTATTATATCTATGGGATCAATTAATAAGCATGTCAGATTAATATCTACTGTAACAATTTGATAGTAAATTTTCTTTGGATATTAGATATAAATATCTAAGTATAAATAATTTTAATATACTAGTGATGACATATATTTTTTAAATTATCTGTAACCTTATCTCAGTTATAATACTTTATATTTCAAAAGAATAAATAATGATATTAAAATTACTATTTAAGGGATTTATTCGTAGTAAATATTGTGGCCTTATATTCACACAATTGTAGAAAATACTGTTTAATTTACATGGATGCGTGTTGCCTACTAAAGACTACATAAAACTATGTTAATTCTTCTTAAGTAATAAACAGAAACTAGCTAAAAATTCCACTGCTCAGTTCATACACTAAACTGTTCTTGTTTTTGCAGTGTAACTATTCCAGCCTCCAAACATTAAATAATCACTTAGTATCTTTTACTCTTCATTATTCCTTATAGCTGAATCGAATTTTATTCTTTCCATTCAACTTTTGTGTGCTCTTAAAATGAGCTTTTTCTAATCCGTGTCTACTTTAAAAGACAGAAATAAAAAGTAAAAATAAAAAAGAAAAAGAAAACCTTTGCCAAATCGAAAGCAAAAGCAAAATAATGGTTCTCAGGTCCTAGACAAAGACAATCTGGTAGGGAATGAGATAGAAAAAGCATTTATTTCTATGTAAAAGCATTAAGCCTCTTATTCCTAAATTGTATTTTCTTGTACAACAGCCAGAACTATAGGCATGGTTTTGAACTTCTAGACATCTGAATTTTAGTATGCACTGGATTTAGGCACCTAAGGGGTGGTTCTGAACACACTGTGTGCACATGAAAGAAAGACTGTGGGGCAAAAAGTAGAAGAGAGAGGCCGGGAGTGGTGGCTCACACCTGTAAACCCAGCACTTTGGGAGGTTGAGTTGGGTGCATCGCCTGACATGGGGAGTTGGAGACCAGCCTGACCAAGATGCAGAAACCCCATCTCTACTAAAAATACAAAATTAGCCTCATTACACATTACTGAGGCAGGAGAATCGCTTGAACCTGGGAGGCGGAGGTTGCAGTGAGCTGAGATTGCACCATTGCATGCCAGCCTGGGCAACAAGAGCAAAATTCCGTCTAGAAAAAAAAAAAAAGTAGACGAGAGAAAGGAGCTTCCAAAAATTTATGAGTCGGGGAAGAATAAAAGGTAGCTGGAAGGACTGGTTTGAATTAAAGATGTGGCCCAGGAGGGACTGTACTATGAATTTTTTGTGTTCATGCAGGCAGGTGAGATTATGAACAGGTAGTCTAGAGCCCTAGGTTGATGGAGAGAATGGGTTGCTGCTGCAGATTCAGTGTCTGAGGGCAGAAATAAGCTAGGAGTTCTATAGGTACTTGTGTAGGTTTCTGGCAAGAAACTCTAGCAGCAAAGGCACTGTGATGGAATTCCTGAGGGTGGTGCCTAGTCCTGGGAGGCACATGGCCACATTAATACCTCCTAGTGGGTATGTTTATGAGTAGGTAAAAACCAAGTGATGGCAGCTGTAGGGGAAGAAGGTTTGTTCTGAGAACTTCTTTTCTCTAAGTTTCCATTCCCCTCTCACCCTGGGAGAACTGGAATCACAGGAGAATGTGCACTGTGACGGCTTGTGTGCAGGAGAACACGCAGGGTCTGGTCCCTAGCCCCTGTGATGTCTTTCTTCTGACATTACAGGGCTCAGGCCCTGTGATGTCTTTCTTCTGACACCTGATTTGTAGAATTTCCTGAATATCAAGCAATTCTCCAACACTAACCAGTTGTTTAACATTTTATCTCACACTACTCAAAATCAGTACAGATCCCACAAGTCCAGAGTTTAGTCCCACAATACCGTTCTTACTGCAGATGCCCGTCACAAGTCCCAGGTGCTCATCTGTACTTCTGAGTGACTGTCTACTGCAGCTACTTTAAATGGTTCAAATTATTGAACCACTCCTGGAGTTGAATAATGTGATTAAACTACTCACAGAACTCGGCAAAACACTATACTTGTGTTTACCAGTTTGTTCTATAAGATACAATGCAGGAACAGTCAAATGGAAGAGGTGTATAGAAATAAGGAAAGTGGTGTGAAAAGATGGGGGCACACAGACAATTTTGGTAAATAACTGTGATTAATAAAAATTTCTCATCTATTTTGTTCTCCAGGAGCAGCTTAATGAAAATAAACAACTTTCCCATTGTGACTTAGATGATGCTTGCTTTTTTCACCTATCACATAGCCAGACACAGACTCTACAAATTTTCATCTTTTTCCCATAAAGAATCAGCTGAACAATTGTCTTTAGTGATCATAACAACATACTTTTTAATCCAACTTTGCTTAAGCTTCTCTCCTTCCCCAGACTCCTGAACTTTGACCCAATCTCAGTCTGAGCAAACATACAACCTCAAGTTATGTCCCTGCTAAAAAGATACTGACTTCAAGGTAAAATATTCTCTGATCTAGAGTCTGATTTCGCCACCCTTCATCCTGCCCTCCCCTGCCACCTCCTTTCTAATCTTATTTGCTTCTCCCTAGGAAAGAAAGCCCTTGTATGCCTAACCTTTGAGGTCCTCAAAGATCTTAGAGTCTGTACTACCCCCTTTTGTAATACTCCTTTGGAAATTCAAAACTTTTTACTTAAATCTGACTTTTTTATTTGACAGAGTCTAGAAACAACCCCAGGACAATAACAATTCCATCCTCAGAAAGACCCTCCCAATGCCCTTCCATCCCAACCCCAGCTGCATCTGCCTATGGATCCCCAGCTCGCCTGGGCTCTGTAGCTTCTCTCAGTAGAAAGGCTTCTTCCATGGCTGGGGTGAGCAGGCTGGGACACCTGCAGGAAAGGCTCCTCAGGAAGAAATAACTGGACCTTCAATAACCTTTTTTTGCAGTCTCAATATTGGCCTTAGCTTGGAGTCACTGGGCTCAGGCTTCAATTCCCAGTCAGAGTTATTCACTTGGCTTTTTAAAACTAAGTGTTTGAAAAATTCAGCAAAATTGCTCAAACACAGAGTTTATATAAGGGAAGAAAATTTTAGGCCGGGCACGGTGGCTCATGCCTGCAATCCCAGCACTTTGGGTGGCCAAGGCGGGTGGATCACGAGGTCAAGAATTCCAGACCAGCCTGACCAACACGGTGAAACCCCGTCTCTAATAAAAATACAAAAATTAACCAGACATGGTGGTGCACGCCTGTAATCCCAGCTACTCAGGAGGCTGAGGCAGGAGAATTGCTTGAGCCCAGGAGGCGGAGGTTGCAGTGAGCCGAGATCATGCTACTGCACTCCAGCCTGGAAGACAGAGCGAGACTCCGTCTCAAAAAAAAAAAGAAAAAAAAAAAAGGAAGACAATTTTAAAGTGCTTATTTACATTCCATGACTTAACAAAAAAAGCAAAACTATCGCTTTCAGACAATAAACATGTTATTAAATTATTTTATAGCAAATCATTTAGTAAACAATTAGTCACATGGGAACACTGCTAGGAAGTGGCAAGTCCCATCTCATAAAATTCAGCATTTAAACTCAAAAATCAAGATAACAGGATATAGAGCAGAGATAGCCACTGTCACAATTCACCCTGCAAAAATCGGAACTAATGTTTTGATGAATCTACACATTTTACCAACTGACCTATCATATTTTCTTGTAGAAATATATTCATTATCTATATTCCATCTATAATGGAATAAACATTTTTTCCTATTCTTTTTCCCAGTAGCACTCCCAAAGCTAAGCCCTGGGATTCTGTTTGAATTGTCCCCCTCCGAAAAAAATAAAAAATAAAACACTTGACAACCTTTCTACACTCACTCTGGGGAACAAAAAGGCAAATAAGAATTTTTAACAAATGGAATGTATGACTAAATATTTAATTTTTTCCTGAAACCTACCTTTTTCATGTCCTTTGTATATTTTCTTAACCTTTCAAGCTCTACTGATAAAATGCAATTTACAGTTAAAAAACTAATAAGTGAACAAATATCTTCGAGGTGAAAAACCTAGAAATTAAAATGCTCACTGGAATACAGATGTGTTTGATTCATGTGTCAAGTCAGGCCATCCAACAAATGAGAGATCCTCCCACCCTCATCCCGATCACTTAAGTGCTCAATGACCATGCTCTGGGAGAAACTATGCTATGCCCCAGTGAGGGCCTCAAGTGCATTTTACTTTGCAGGTTCTTGCACCATCTCACTGGGTTGGGTAGTTTTTGTTTTTTGGACTATTTTCTTTCCTTCACAAATCTGAAAGAATCAAGGGCAAAAATTATTTCTCTCTTTTAACCTCAATACCAGCATCTGATTAGCTGACCAGCAATATGTCTCCAAGAAATGGAAGCTGGGTTGGATGAAGGCAAACTTAATGTCTCAAGGGGTTAGCTTTTTAGAGGAAGGGTACACCAGGAGATTTCTCTCTGACCCAGGGCATCCACCTGCTCCCTTGAGAGGCTACACTCTTTAACTCAGGTTGTCTTCTGGAAGGAAAATGACTCAGAAGCTGATATTCACTAGACACTCTAGCAGACATGGCCACGGTGGGTATTTTGGGTTATCCCTAGACAGTATGAAACCCAGGACCAGGATGAAACTGGAACATATCTGAGGACACATCACCTTGTAAAGCTTCCAAAGGCAACCCCAACTCAAAGACATTCTGGGCAAGGCGCGGTGGCTCACGCCTATAATCCCAGCACTTTGGGAGGCCGAGGTGGGTGGATCACTTAAGGTAAGGAGTTCGAGACCAGCCTGACCAATATGGTGAAACCTGGTCTGTACTAAAAATACAAAAATTAGCCGGGCATGGTAGCACAGGCCTGTAATCCCAGCTGCTCAGGAGGCTGAGGCAAGAAAATCACTTGAACCTGGGAGGTGAGGATGCAGTGGGCCGAGATCATACCACTGCACTCCAGCCTGGGCGACAGAGTGAGACTCTGTCTCAAAAGAAAAAAAAAAAAAAAGACATTCTGATAAGATATATGTGCCTAGGGAAGACAAAAGGAGGCACAAAGGTTTTTTTTCTGTTTTTTTTTTTTATACTTTAAGTTCTAGGGTACATGTGCACAACATACAGGTTTGTTACATATGTATACATGTGCCATGTTGGTGTGCTGCACCCATTAACTCGTCATTTACATTAGATATATCTCCTAATGCTATTCCTCCCCCCTCCCCCCAACCCACGACAGGCCCCGGTGTGTGATGTTCCCCTTACTGTGTCCAAGTGTTCTCATTGTTCAATTCCCACCTATGAGTAGAGAACATAAGAGGCACAAAGGTTTTTTACAATTAAGTATCAGAAGACAACTGTGCTTTTTTCTCATATGAAATGGTTACGAACAGAAAACAAATCTTTGTAAAAGTGTTATCCAATGCTTTGTGAAAAAATGATTAATTAAAATACTGTGTCTGAAATGTACAGTAAAGAAGAAATAATGGTAATGTTGTGAACCATGGAGGGGAAGTTAGCATTTGGGAATGTCAGAAAGAACTGGAAAGTTAGTATTTTACTACAAGAGAGGGTTAGGCTGAGGGAACGGTGAGGGGAGGTAGACTTGAGACCCTGCTTGAGACACATTTGGAAAATGCAGGGGAAAACTAGTCCCCAGTGGAGTGTGAAGATAATTAGATAGTAGGCAATTAGACCAAGGTGGCTCTGGTACCCTAAGTTCCTAAGTTTAAAAAAATTTAACTCAAAGGCACTTCTAGTAAATTTCTGCCTTGGGGTAAACAAAATTCAGGCTTAAGCAACCACAAACCTCCAATAAACCTCTGATTACATAACCAAAACTTTCCCACCTGCACCGTACAAATAAGGCGACTACATTACTGTATCCAACCAATTATTGAATTCGGTTTGCTTCCTCACTGTATCTTGTAAAAGTGTTTCCTTCGGGCGGGGGCAGTGGCTCATTCCTGCAATCTCAGCACTTTGGGAGGCCTAGGCGGGTGGGTCACCTGAGGTCAGGAGTTCGAGACCAGCCCGGCTAACCTGGTGAAACCCTCCATTAAAAATACAAAAAAATTAGCCAGGCATGGTGGCAGGCGCCTGTAATCCCAGCTACCCGGGAGGCTGAGGCAGAAGAATCACAGCGCAGGTTGCAGTGAGCCGAGATTCCGCCATTGCACTCCAGCCTGGGCGACAGAGTGAAACTGTCTCCAAAAAAAAAAAAACAAAAAAAACGCGTGTCCTTCAAGCCCCTCACAATGGACAACTACAAACAATAGTTGGGTGCTCTACGATTCTTGAATCGCTCTTTGCCGAAATTTTTTAATATTTTTGCAGTGACCCCCTTACTTTTTTGTGTGTGTGTGTGTGAGACGGAGTCTCGCTCTGTCTCCCAGGCTGGAGTGCAGTAGCGCGATCTAGGCTCACTGCAAGCTCCGCCTCCCGGGTTCACGCCATTCTCCTGCCTCAGCCTCCCGAGTAGCTGGGACTGCAGGCGCTCGCCACCACGCTCGTTTTTTGTTTGTTTGTTTGTATTTTCAGTAGAGACGGGGTTTCACCGTGTTAGCCAGGATGGTCTCGAGCTCCTGACCTCGAGATCCGCCCGCCTAGGCCTCCCAGAGTGCTGGGATTACAGGCATGAGCTACCGCGCCCGGCCCCCACCTCCCCCGTTACATTTTTAACAGGAGAAAAGAGGGACCGGGGACCCCACAAATACACCTCTTTGCATCCACAAATCCCGCTCACCGAGTCGAGATTCTCCCGTAATGACGCTCCAATCATCCCCGCACACGCTGGGGAAGACGCGTGGCTGTGGGAGCCGAGCGGCACAGGGAGGGCTCCAGGCTGGGGAGCCGGTGTCGCCACACAGGCAGGAGACTGGAGACCGGGGTCCCAGCTTCCAGTCCAGCCGCCATTTGTGGCCGAGCTGGGCCAGGAGGGACTCGGGTCCACAAACCTGGAAGACGACTGCAGGGAGGCCGAGTCACGCTATCGCCGCTTCGGCAGCGGAGCCTAGCCTGCTCCCTATCTCTTGGGATGTCGAGCCGGCACTCACCATTTCTCTGCTTCCAGGAAATCCTGGCGTCTTAGCTACGGGTCTGCCAGTCCCTGCAGGTCGCACAGTCACAGCAGCTGGGCCTGTAGGAGCAGAGTCCGGAGGAGCAGTTGGGGGGCAGTTCTCTGTGAACTGAAGACTAGATCTGCAGCTCCAGCTGTGGCAGGACATAAATGCCCCGCCAACACCCGGAAAGCCGCCCTTGTCCTCTCCAGCTGCAGCCTGATTGCCCGGTTTTCGGCCCCGTGCCCCTTATTGGATAAAGCTTCAGGCCCCGTCCCCAGTCCGTGAGTGACAGAAGATGTGACCAAACACTGGACTCAATGAGGACGGAGTGACAACCTAGGCTGCAGCCTTTCCTGGCAGGGCTTTATCCCTGCTCTGAGCAGAGCCTACCCCACAGGGTATTTGCATTTAACCTTGTGTATAAGGTCATATCCATTTATAAATAATATGTTTTATGTTATTCACAACTGGAAAGAATATAATGAGAATTATTTTAGAATTTTGGATTTCACGATCGTCCTGGCCCTAGTCTTTTGAGCAAGCAGCCTGAGATTACGAGGAGGAGAGATTCCTCTGAAATAAAATGAAGCCATGTGTGAATTTGAAATTTTCTAGTAGCTGTATTTTTGAAAAGTAGAAAGAAATAGGTAAAATTGACTGTAACAATTTATTTAACCCAATATATTCAAAATATTATCATTTTAATATGTAATCAATAAGTATGAAGAAAATATATATATATTTGGTACAAAATATTTGAAACTCACTCCATATTTTACCTTTCTAGCACTCTCAGTTTAGACCAGTAAGTTTCCAGGCACTAAGTACCCACAAATGGCAAGCAGCTGCCACATAGGAGTGCAGCTCTGACTTCAGCTGGATAACAGGGGCTTGCTCTCATGGAGATGGCAGCATTCCAAAGCAAAAACAGAAGGATTCAAGATCATTTGAGCCTAGGCTCAAAACTAGCACACTGTCATGTTCACAGGTTTCTATTGCCCTAAGCAGATAAGTCCAGCCAGATCCAAAGTTTGGAAAACAGATCTTGTCACTTGATGCTAATAGCTGTAAAAGCACCTTGCAATGGGCATAAATACAGAAGGGATGAAGAACTGCTGCCATTTTTGCTGTCAGTATCACCCTGCCTTTCCTTGCATATTAGGTTTATAGAATTCTTTTACATCAAAAAACTTGTCCGAAGACCCACAGCTACTAAGTGGCTAGACTGGGACTCTGGATAAACTCTACCTGACTCCAAAGCCCATGCGCCTCCACAGACTGCACCACTCAACTAGCTTTCCTCGACCTTTGAAATACTAAGTGTGACACTTCTGTAATAGAAGTCAGATTCCTTTCATATTCGTGCCAAGTAGTACTGTTTACCACTGGGAATAATCCCCTCAAAAAACTGCAGAAGTATTTTAGAAGGACATGAAATAGTCTGGGGAAATGACTGAGGGAGAAGTTAAGGAAATCAAAGCCCAACAACCTCTTACTTATTTTTCATCATAGGAGAAATTTGAAAACTGTTACAAGAAAAAACCTTAGACAAATTAAATTTAGTAGAGTGTAATCGAGCAAAGAATACTTTGTAAATTCGGCAGCCTCCAGATACAGAGTAGGCTCAGAGAGACTGCTGCACAGCCACATAATGGAAGAAGATTAATGGTCAGAAAGACAAAGTGACGTACACTTCTGTTTTACAGAAAACAGAAGTGAAGTACAGAAACAACCAGATTATTACAGCTTGGGATTTGCCTTATTTGAACATGGTTTGAATAGTTGACCGCCTTTGGCCAAAACACTGACTGACCCAAGAGTGGGTTACAGTCTGTTTACACATTCAATTAGGTTTTAGTTTACTATGTAGAGAAAACTTTTGACAAAATTAAACATGTAGGAAGGCAGATTTAGGCTAAACTCAATTTAACAATTCTTCCCTTTTGGTCATTCTCTCAAATTTGGAGGATAGAGCAAAATTTTAGATATTAGTATTACCCTGCCCCAGTGATAAATGTACTTCTTTGGTCTCAAATCCTACTGTGAAATAGCAGAACTGTGGGTTTTGTAAAGTGGAAACAATGACTTTGGGTTATTATTTTTTAAGAGTTGGAGTAGAGGGGAACTCCTTGTGTTGAAATCTTCTGTTTACAGAAGAAAAATGAAACCTGGTATGTTTTAGAATTAATTCTTTTTTTAAGTTTCAGTTCAATTATGTTGCATTTAGCATGAGTGACTCCATTTCAGCTTGGCTTGGTATGTTGGGGCTCAGTGCATGAGCTTAGTTCAAAACAATGGTCTCCACCAAGTCTGTTTAAAAACCCCCCATTTTGGCCGGGTGCTGTGGCTCACACCTGTAATCCCAGCACTTTGGGAGGCCGTGGTGGGCAGATCACGAGGTCAGGAGATGGAGACCATCCTGGCCAACGTGGTGAAATCCCTTCTTCACTAAAAATACAAAAATTAGCTGGGCGTGGTGGCACATGCCTGTAATCCCAGCTACTCAGGAGGCTGAGGCAGGAGAATTGCTTGAATCAGGGAGTCAGAAGTTGCGGTGAGCCAAGATCGCACCTGGTGACAGAGCGAGATTCCTTCTCAAAAAAAAAAAAAAAAAAAACACCTTTTTTTAATTTTTATTTTATTTTTGAGACACAGTCTCGCTCTGTCGCCCAGGCTGGAGTGCATTGGCACGATCTCGGCTCACTGCAAGCTCCGCCTCCGGGGTTCAAGTGATTCTCCTGCCTCAGCCTCCCGTGTGGCTGGGACTACAGGTGCCTGCCATCGTGCCCGGCTAATTTTTTTCTTTTTTCTTTTCTTTTTTTTTTTTTTTGAGACAGAGTCTCGCAATTTTTTTATATTTTTAGTAGAGACAGGGTTTTATCGTGGTCTTGATCTCCTGACCTCATGATCCGCCCGCCACGGCCTCCCAAAGTGCTGGGATTACAGGTGTGAGCCACCGCGCCCGGCCAAAACCTACCTTTTTTAAAATCAGGTTCTTACTTCAGTGAGAGTGTGACCAAAACTCAGGGCCTTAGCGCCACTCTCAGTTACCATGATTTTGGGTTTCCAGTCTCATCACATCATTCACAGGTTACTGTGTCCTCATGGTCACATATTTCTTTGAATTTGTGATTCCAGTTAAAAAGAAACTATTTGACATTCGAGAGATGGCTGCATGCAAACATTTATAGCTTTTGAGAGAATACAGTGCACCAGGGAGACTACCAAGTGAAAAATACCAAGAGTTTGGAGTATGCATTTGGGCCAAGGATCACATGAAACAAACCAACTAAAATTAAATGATCAAAGAATGAGCTAAATAAAGGGTTTACTACTGATTTTGATCAAGTAGTCTGTTTATTAATTCCAGACAACCGAATCTCTGTAATATCCAAAGTATTCCTTTATGTGCAACTACAAGTATCACCAACTGCACAGATACTTCTCTGTTTGTCCAGTAAGTAATCTAGAGTAATTCTATACTTAGCACAATGTTCACAACAGAATTTAAAGTCTGTTGCGTAGCCTTTACAGTAGAATCTGCTACAGAGCCTATTATGGGGGTTAAATTACTAATCATTGCATTATTTACTCTAAACCATGAAAAAAGAAATCTAACAATTGATACCCATCCAGAAGAGTGAAGGCCTTCTGGCAATGCCCTTTATACTGAAAAATTTCTATTTAACCTATGAAGTAAGTAGGTTAAGAGCAGTGGGCCAATGTTCCTTTTCTGATATTATAAGGAAAAAAAGTCCCATTAATATTTCTCACTCACATTGGCCCTTCATCTTTCATCTATCAAGGCATAAGTTTGTCCATGTATAAAGTTGGCTGCAAAATCCTCTGCATAGATAGTATACTCCATGAGGGGACAAAAGACTGCTTTTTTATTTCTATTGTTTGTAGGGCCATAAGCAGGAAAAAACAGAGCTAAGAGTCTCATGACAGCAGAGAAGTTTTGATTCATAATCTTGAGAAAATGCTATGTTAAGAAAGTCATCTGCTTCTGAGGACAAATTTATCTGGTTAGCTTTACCTAAAGGTCTCTGATGTATATAAAATTCTGGCAGGGCTCAGTGGCTCACGCCTGTAATCCCAGCACTTTGGGAAGCTGAGGTGGGTGGATCATGAGGTCAGGAGATCGAGACCATCCTGGCCAACATGGTGAAACTCCTCTCTACTAAAAATACAAAAATTAGCTGGGCATGGTGGTGCGTGCCTGTAATCCCAGCTACCCAGGAGGCTGAGGCAGGAGAATCACTTGAACCAGGGAGATCACTCCATTGCACTCCAGCCTGGCAACAAAGCGAGACTGTATCTCAAAAATAAATTAATTAATTGATTAAGTTAAATAAAATTCCAAGAATCTGGAGAGGATCTTCTGAAATGTAAGATTATAAACCCAGGGGTTCAAGGTCCCAAAGTTCTGCTGCAGTGTGGATAAAAAGGAGATATTCAGTATCTTGGTTATAGATTATAATGGGATTATTGTCCTTCAGTTGGTGGACGATTAAAAGCTTTCTTTACCTGGCAAAAATATGCCTTGGCATAATGCATTAAAGCCTTGTTGCATTGAGCCACATCAGAATTTAGTAACAGAAAATACATGCAGTTCTATTATTAAGTGAATAGACCTACCAATGAGTATTTCTTAAGGGTCAACTGATGTTGTCCACACTAAGTGGATCTGATTGTCATCAATCTGCAATACATTCGACCAAGGTAATCCAATCAATTCAGTTATCCTTGCTTAATGCTATAGCATCTGTAATAATTCATTTTACAGTTTTACAACTTTTCCAGTGAAATAAGTACTTCTATCATTGAAGGTTTTATCAGAAATGTCCAATGAAAAAACATATTTTCTAATAACATTTTAGTTACTGTTGTAACATCAACCTTCTTGCATGGGGAAGTTTTTATACAACCAGAAAACATGCATTGAAAATGACAATTGAATAAAATCTGTGTACAAATGTTTAAATGACTCATCAGATTTCAAAAATAAACATGAAGTTTTAATTGTCTTCCCAGAATTATAGGTTTGATAAACCAAACAATGGTTGTAAACTATGTTAGCAATTTAAAACAATCACCATACATACATGACACACACACACACATTTAATTTAGTTAATTTGGATTATTTTTTCTCTTCCATAAGTCATGAAATGCAGAGCTTTTAATAAAGCCTTAAAGACTCAGGAAAAACCAGGTAGCTGTCTAGCTTCTCCACAAGTTCATATTTAACAGTGGATTCATGTCCTTTTAAATACCAGGTTTGTTTCTCCAACTTAGATGCATAGCACTAATAACTGATGGCGTATCATAGGGAATTTGACTTGAACCACAGAGTTCATTCAAATTGCATATCTAAACAATCTCAGTACTGGCCTGTTTAGTATGAAAATCTGGCAAAGAATTTTCTTGATATTCAATTAATTTTTGTCTCGCTTTGATTAGGAGTTTTATAAGTCGTTCCCTTCATTAGAGTTCTGAGGATTGTTACCCAGTCCAAATGATACAATCCTAAAGTTATCTAAAACCTGTATGCAACGTGTCTGGGTTCTTACCACTCTTTTCAACCTCCTTAAAGACATAACACTCTAATATTTTGTGTGCTTGTGAAGTTTTTAGAAACTGCATCAGAATTAAGTCAGTAACTATAGATATGACTTTAAATGGTCATACTTAAATATACAGTGGCTGGGCGCAGTGGCTCATGCCTGTAATCCCAGCACTTTGGGAGGCTGAGGTGGGTGGATCATTTGAGGTCAGGAGTTCAAAACCAGCCTGGCCAACATGGTGAAAACCCATCTCTACTAAAAGTACAAAAATTAGCCGGGCACGGTGATAAGCGCCTGTGGTCCCAGCTACTTGGGGGGGTGAGGCAGGAGAATCACGAACTCAGGAGGCAGAGGCTGCAGTGAGCCGAGATTGCACCACTGTACTCCAGCCTGGGAGACACAAAGAGACTCAAAACAAACAAATAAACAAAAAAGATACAGTTGTCAGGGAAATTTGGTTATATCTGTGGCCTACAGAAATTTATCAAAATAACCATAATTATAACTGATAGCATACACTCAGATATATTAGAACTTTAGAAATTCCACATAATTTTGGAACAAACATTAATAACATATTTATTAAAATATAACTTGAGGCCTGGCATGATGGCTCACTCCTGTAATCCCAACACTTTGGGAGGCTGAGGTGGGTGGATCACGAAGTCAGGGGTTTGACACCAGCATGGCCAACATGGTGAAACTCCATCTCTATTAAAAATACAAAAATTAGCCAGGCGTGGTGGCACGCACCTGCAGTCCCAGCTACTCGGGAGGCTGAGGCAGAAGAATCATTTGAACTGAGGAGGCAGAGGTTGCAGTGAGCTGAGATCGGGCCACTGCACTCCAGCCTGGGCAATAGAGCAAGACTCTATCTCAAAACAGAAACAAACAAACAAACAAATATATATAAATATGTATACACATATACATATATCTCTCTCTATATATATACACATATACATATATATCTGTATATACATATATACACATATACATATATATCTGTATATACATATATACACATATACATATATATCTGTATATACATATATACACATATACATATATATCTGTATATACATATATACACATATACATATATATCTGTATATACATATATACACATATACATATATATCTGTATATACATATATACACATATACATATATATCTGTATATATATATAACTTGAAGAAAGTTAAACATCATTATTCATTTGACAATAATTTCCATGTAGTTTAACATATTCTATAATCCCATTTACCTCTTTTTTGGATGCTGTGGCGTCCCTCTGTAACATCCCAAAGTTGAGTCAAAAAAAAGACAATTTTGGAGCTCAAATTTGATGTTGGGAAGCCTGTCAAATATGTCAAAGGTTTAAAACATTTGATTAACATAGGATCAAAGGTCATCATAAAATAACAGTCATTCATGTAGCCGAAGGAATAATTAAAAGAATTTAGGGCTGAGGATGGTAACTTATGACTGTAATCCCAGCATTTTGGGAGGCTGAATAAGGAAATCTGGCTGTCCTGGTTTGAGCCCAGGAGTTCAAGACCAGCCTGACAAAACCCCATCAGTAAAATATATATATATATTTTATTATATATATAAATATATATAATATTATATAATATATATGAACATAATATATATAAATATATATAAACATTACTATATATAAATATATGTATATATGAGTGTGTGTATATATGTGTATGTGTGTGTATTTTTATATATATATAAATTAGCTGGGCACGGCAGTATGTGTCTGTGGTCCCAGTTACAGAGGAGGCTGAGAAGAGAGAATTGTTTGAGCCTGGGAGGTCAAGGCTGCAGTGAGACATGATTATGCAACTGCACTCCAGCCTGGGTGACAGAGCAAGATCCTGTCTCAAAAAATGTTTTCAAAAAACAAAAGACTTTATTCTTTGATAGAGGAGACTCAGTTTTCCAATAAACAGACTTGAGAAAAACAGCATGAAATAAAATCTGTCTTTTCTATACTCTCTTGTTCGTTTACTCAAAAGGTGAACAAAAATATTTGCTTTCTCTTATTAATAATACATATCAATACAATTTTGTTCAAAAATCAAATTTTACTTCTATATTAGTTTATCAATACTAAAGCTATTTTTAAATAAGAACTTATAAATAAATCTATCAAATCTGTCTTCTGACTACACTAGATTTCCATACATTTTTATAATTTCTTGTAATTAAATTTCTTAAACTTTTTATATTTTAGTTTTATCTGCATCCTTTTTGTGCTTTTAATTTGAAACAATCTTTCAGTAACTTTAAACTGTTACCAGATGATCCAGACCCCAAAAGAGGGTTCTTGGATCTCATGCAAGAAAGAATTAGAGGCAAATCCATAGAGTAAAGTGAAAGCAAGTTTATTAGGAAAGTAAAGGAATAAAGAATGGCTATTCCATAGGCAGAGCAGTGGCATGGGCCTCTGGTTGCCCATTTTATGATAATTTCTTAATTATATGCTAAACAAGGGGTGGATTATTCATGAGTTTCCTGGGAAAGTAGCGGGCAATTCCTGGAGCTGAAGGTTCCTCCTGTTTTTAGACCATATAGGGTAACCTCCTGATGTTGCCATCGTATTTGTAAACTGTCATGGTGCTGGTGCAAGTGTCTCTTAGCATGCTAATGCATTATAACTATCATATAATGAGCAGTGAGGATGACCAGGGGTTACTCTCATCACCCTCTTGGTTTCGGTGGGATTTGGCCAGCTTCTTTAACACATCCTATTTTATCAGCAAGGTCTTTGTGACCTCTGTGTCATGCAGACCTCCTATCTCATGCTGTGACTTAGAATGCCTAACCTCCTTAGAATCCAGCCGAATAGGTCTCAGCCTTAAAAACCGAGTCTGTGGTGCCTCCTTTGTTTTTCACATGGATTTCCAGGCTGTTAGAGCTTAAATAGCCACTTTTAATTAAGCTTTTAACCATAGTGCTCTTTAAAAAAAATCATTTTAATTTTTTTTTTTTTTTTTGAGACAGAGTTTCTCTCTTGTTGCCCAGGCTGGAGTCCAATGGAATGATCTAGGCTCACCGCAACCTCCGCCTCCTGGGTTCAAGTGATTCTCCTGCCTCAGCCTCCCAAGTAGCTGGGATTACAGGCATATGTGACCACACCCAGCTAATTTTGTATTTTTAGTAGAGATGGGGTTTCTCCATGTTGGTCAGGCTGGTCTCGAACTCCCAACCTCAGGTGATCTGCCTCCCTCGGCCTCCCAAAGTGCTGGCAAAGTGCCCCCAAAGTGCTTGCATAGGAAAGAGCCACCACGCCTGTGGCAGGACGAGCCACAGACAAAACCTCTCAGACACCGAGTTGTAGAAGGAAGGGCTTTATTCAGCTTGGAGCATCGGCAAGCTACCGCCTTAAAATCCGAGCTCCCCAAGTGCACAATTTCTGTCCCTTTTAAGGGCTCACAACACTAAAGATTTCACATGAGAGGGTCGTGATTGATTTGAGCAAGCAAGGGGTATGTGACAGGGGCTGCATGCACTGGTGGTCAGGGAGGAACAGAACAGGGCAGGGAGTTTCACAACATTCTTCTATACAATGTAAGGAATCCATGAATAACATCGGCTTCTAAATCATAAGTTGATTTTTAACTACTGGGTTTAGGCCAGGCGGGCCCAGGCCTGGTTTCGGACTTGGCGCCAGGCTGCCTGTCTTTGGTTTTACTTCCTTGTTCTTTTTACTGAATATGAAACAATATAAAACAATGCGAGAGGGTCTTTCTCTCCTCTCACTCCCAGCTCATTTAAAATCTTTTATCACCCGACTTTAGCCAGGCCAAATGGCCACTATTTCTGTGCTCAGTGGAAGGAAAATTCAAGATCATTGGTGGAGGGGAAGAGAATCAACAAATGATAAAGGTCATGCAGATGTCAAACTAGGAAGAGGTCACTCAAACCAGAAAGGAGTCATTCCCTAAGCTGGGAATCAAACCCGGGCCCACCATTGTAAAACAGCAAAGCCTTCACTGCTAAGCTACAGCACTAGGTGGTTTCTATTGCTCTTCCCAGAAGGAGTCTAGAGTAGCAAATTTTGAGCTTTTAAAGGCTTTTCACTGCTCAAGTTAATTTTTAGACTTAACTATGACATGAACCCCTGAATTCCTATTCCCTGGAAGTAGGAGACCAAGAGAAAGTACTGCCACGTGGTTACAAGGTCAAGTTCCCAAGGACATAACTGACCAGTTTGCTGGGCTGTCTTGAACAGTGGGCTTATGGGGCCCCAAGCTCATGTTCTATCCTAAGGTACCCATCTTTCTGACAGAAAGATACAGAAAGACATAATCATAGCACAAAGTACAACAGATCGGCTACAGCTTAACTAGCCTCACAAATTCTTCTTCTGATTAATCAAAACTTTACAGACGAGATAAACAGTGATGTTTACCATTCATTCAACTGGTTTGCACAGAGACATAAAGGAAAGGGAAGGGAGAAAAGCATTGCCTGTGGTGGGGTGGGGAAAGCAAGAAGCTCAGGGGGGCCAGAGAAAGACTCACTCACTGCAGCAACACTGAATCAAAAGTTCAGGCAGCCACTTGTCAGTGTTGAAAAGATCTTTTCCAGCAGTTCCATCAGCTCTCAAATTTCTCCCTTTTGGGGAGGTAAAAGCTCACCATGTTCCACAATCCTGTACATGCCTAATCCTGTCACCCACAACCATCAGCAGAGAGTGCAAGGCAGATTAATTTAAAGAAAATAGCAGTTAGCATCCCATAGTGTCAAACCCATTCTTAGCCAAGAGGGACTTTACTGAAAGGGTGTCCTCTAACCCCCTAAATCGTAGGAAGGACTTTAACCTTCCTAAGTTGGGCCTCAAACCCAAGGCTGGTCAAGCATCCTTGCCTTTTTTTAAGAGAGGCCTTTAACACTCTGTGTCTTAGGAGAGATTCTAACTCCCCTAAGTTGGGCTGCTAACCCAATCCCATCCTTTTCCTGGGTAAATGCACCTCACTTACAAAGTCAGCCAATCAGTGGTACAGTCTACTTTCTTTGGGTCAGGGGTCTCCTCATTATCATCCCTTTGTGGTTCACCAGAAAAATGTTACCAGAAACGGGTCCTAATCTAGACCCTAAAAGAGGGTTCTTGCATCTCACACAAGAAAGAATTTGAGGTAAATCCATAAAGTAAAATAAAAGCAAGTTTATCAGGATAGTAAAGGAATAAAAAATGGCTACTCCATAGGCAGAGCAGCAGCATGGGCCACTGGTAGCCCATTTTTATGGTTTTTTCTTCATTACATGCTAAACAGGGGGTGGAAAGTTTCCCAGGAAAGGGGTGGGCAATTCCTGGAGCTGAGAAGTCTTCCCCTTTTTAGACCATATATGGTAACTCACTGATATTGCCATGGCATTTGTAAACTATCATGGTGCTGGTGGACATGTCTCTTAGCATGCTAATGTATTGTAATTAGCATACGAGCAGGAAGGAGGACCAGAGGTCACTCTCATTGCCATCTTGGTTTTGGTGGGATTCGACCAGCTTCTTTACCATATGCAGTTTTATCAGCAAGGTTTTTATTACCTGTATCTCGTGCAGACCTGTCTCATCCTGTGACTTAGAATGCCTAACTACCCTTGGAATGTAGCCCAGAAGATCTCAGCCTTATTTTACCCAGCCGTTATATGAGATAAAGTTGTTCTGGTTCAAACACATCTGACAAAACTGAAAAATTTTTTTAAACAAACACACATTTTAATGCCTTTATAACTTTCCTCATCAAAAGCATATCTTGCTTGTTTGCAAACTATGCAGAATTGTTTGCCTTACACATTATAGATGTACTTATATTTATAATTAACTCCATTAACTCTTAGTAATTCTCATTTTTAGAGAAATCCCTAGAAAGTAATTTTGAATAGTTTTGTATCCATATTTGTATATAAAAATTATTTTATAATTGTTTAAAGAGATGTGTCCTCAATGTTCCTTTTACTAACAGATCTAAATATACTCAGCTTTTCTATATCACATAAAAATAAGATGCCAAAGCATATAAACTTAAGGTGATATTTAATAATTAATGTTTTAGTATTTTAATGTACAAATGACTCCGATTTTATAAACATTATTAAATTAACATAACATGTCTTTAAGATCTTAAATTATCGAAAAGGATTTTGAAACTATGACCTGGGTACATTCCCCAATGTCTTTCTCAGTCATCCTGGTGAAAAAAGAGAAAGGCCAGGGCGTGGTGACTCAACGCCTGTAATCCCAGCACTTTGGGAGGCTGAGGCAGGTGGATTGCCTGAGCTCAGGAGTTCGTGACCAGCCTAGGCAACATTGTGAAACCCCATCTCTATTAAAACACAAAAAATTAGCTGGGCGTGGCGGTGTGTGCTTGTAGTTCCAGCTACTTGGGAGGCTGAGGCAGGAGAACTGCTTGAACCCGGAAGGTGGAGGTTGCAGTGAGCCGAGATCACACCACTGCACTCCAGCCTGGGCGACAGTACGAGACTGTGTCTCAAAAAATAGAAAAAAAAAGGACCGGGTGTGGTGGCTCACGCCTGTAATCCCAGCACTTCGGGAGGCCAAGGTGGGTGGATCACGAGGTCAAGAGATCGAGACCATTCTGGCTAACACGGTGAAACCCCGTCTCTACTAAAATAAAAAAATTAGCCGGGCATGGTGGCGGGTTCCTGTGGTCCCAGCTACTCGGGAGGCTGACGCAGGAGAATGGCATGAACCCAGAAGGCGGAGCTTGCAGTGAGCGGAGATTGCACCACTGCACTCCAGCCTGGGAGAGAGCAAGACTCCGTCTCAAAAAAAAAAAAAAAAAAAAAAAAAAAAAAAAAAGAAGAGAAAGGAACCAATTAAGCAGATATTTAGAACAAAGTCCTCAGAAAAATTCCTTTTATAACAAGAGAGTTGCCTGAAAGATCGGGCTGCAAAACAGATAAGTAAGTAAAGTCCAACATAAAAAAAAATGCCTTCTGTGTAATCAGCAAGGTTCACATATATATGGTGGGCTGCAGTGAACACACGTTCCTTTCCTTTTGAGGACATACTTAGATAAGGGACCTTGCACAGACAGGGGGCTTGCTTGGAACATGCCTGTAGTTGCACAGATAAGAGGAACCAGGCACATCCACAATGGAAAATTCTGTCCCCTAACATATCCACAGTTAAGGAAAGTTAAACAACATGGAGTAACTTAGACTAAGAGCTCATGTGCACACTAGAAGGACAGGGTGAAGCTGTCAGGAATTCGTGCCTTATGCAAATAAAATACATACTTCTAACCGATTTTTTGCACCTTATGCAAATAAAACATCCTGCCCCACTATCTTGTCCATAAAAGTCTTTGTATTTGGCTGGGCGCAGTGGCTCACACCTGTAATCCCAGCACTTTGGGAGGCCAAGGTGGGCGGATCACAAGGTCAGGGGTTCAAGACCAGCCTGGCCAACATAGTGAAACCCCGTCTCTACTAAAAATACAAAAATTAGCCGGGCATGGTGGTGTGCGCCCATAGTCCCAGCTACTTGGCGGGCTGAGGTAGAAGAATCCCTTGAACCCAGGAGACGGAGGTTATGGTGGGCCGAGATTGCACCACTACACTCTGGCCTGGGCAACAGATCAAGACTCCATCACACACACACACACACACACACACACACACACACACACGTACACACAAAAGCCTTTGTATTCAACTGTGAAATGGCAACCCTCTTTTGGGCCCCCTCTCCATGGCAGAGAGCTTTCTTCTTTTGCTTATTAAACTTTTGCTCCCATCTCACCCTTGGTGTCTGTGCTTCTTAATTTTCCTAGTCATGAGACAAAGAACTTCCGGTGATACCTCAGACAATGAGGCCATTTCACTGGGTCTCAAATAGCCATTGACACACAAAATGGCTATGAAGGACAGGGCCTGATTGAGTCCTAAATTGAAATAACAGGTATGAAGTTCAGCACAGGAGAGGGATCCCACATTTTCCAGAACTGTCAGGAGGCAAAGCTAGGCCAGAAAAGGGGTCATATTGCACTTGATGCTGCCTTCAGCTGCTGGTCTAGGCAATGAGTGCTTGTCCCCAGGCCTCACCATGGCCACCTATCCAGACCCCTGAATCCACAGACTCAAAACCAAAATTGTAACACAACAGTCACATCAAGCAAGTATCAAATTATATCTAACTGATAATTTTGAAGCCAGTTCTATTTACCAGGAATTTTAAAATGTGTTTTATTTACAAAACATTGTCACATATACATAGCACATATAGACACACGGTAATAAAGACACACAGACAGAAGCAGATTTTACAGCTTTCATTTAAAAATTCTCATTTGCCGACTTTTAAATACTTTTAATTTCCCTATTCAACCTATCAATCTTCCAATTTCCTACTTCTTTGCCCTAAATGATTGTTAGCTAGGCAACTAATTTGCATGTCTAAAGGGACAACTCTTAGGTGAAACAAGAACATTTATATTTTTAAAGCACAAAGCTAACACTTTAGGGAAAAATATCGGTTTTGTATTTGCTTTTCTTCCCAATCCTTACAATCTGTGAAAGGCAAAAATATTGTATCATTAACTCAAACCAAGAAAAGTATGGTGTAAGTAAAAGTTTAGTTAAGAAAAAATAGAAAGCACCTTAAACAAAGGTATAATGTGTGAGTTTTAAAATAATAAGAGTTCCTAACGTACACAGGCAGACACCTTACAAATGGAGATTTTCTTAACAGATGTAAATTTCTTTTACAAAATGTTTTCAAAACAGCCAGTTAAATTCCAAGAAGAGATGTTTTAGTTTAATATGTGGTCTTTTTAACTTGGTCCTCTTTCCTAACTAAAATCACCGAGTTCAGGGTGGAGCCCATTAAAGAACAGGGCAAAGAAAGCATTCTCTTATGGCTGGAGTCAGGAAGGATAAATCTGAAAAAGATGTGAGCCTACTTTAGCTGAGGGTCTACCTTTTTTTTAATTTTTTTTGAGACAGAGGGCAGCTGGAGTGCTGTGGCACGATCTCGGCTCACTGCAACTTCCACTACCCAGGTTCCAGTGATTGTCTTTCCTCAGCCTCCCAAGTAGCTGGGACTACTGATGTGCACCACCGCACCCAGCTAATTTCTGTATTTTTAGTAAAGATGGGGTTTCATCATGTTGGCCAGGATGGTCTCGATCTTTTGACCTCGTGATCCGCCCACCTTGGCCTCCTAAAGTGCTGGGATTACAGGCGTGAGCCACCGTGCCCAGCTGGGCCTACCTTTTATAAACACTTTATCTAGGATAACTTTGTTCTCACCTTCAGGAAGGGCATAGTTTAAAAGTGTAGCATAGTTAATTGTCTTACCAGTGATTCACTTAAGCCTTTGCCTCTTATTGTCTTTTTAAAAAACAATAAAATATTGAAATCTTTTTATAAGCTTGCGCACATCAACAGTCATTCCTAGATAAGACTAATTAGAAAAACCTCATTTTCAAATACACCTCTTAAAATGCAGTATTGTTTATTTGGAACATTCCATTGTAATTTCAAATTACCTTTAGTATGTTTTTGCCATTTCTTTAAGAATTTGCTGCTTCTGGGGTCTAATACTTATACATGTAAATGTAGCCATAGCTAGGAGGTGGATTATTCAGTTCTTAAGAAATTAAGAATCCCATTTTTACCTTGAATCTTGGCTTTGGCACTGTTCTTCTTGATCAATTTAGCCAACAATTTTTCCCTGCCTAAGGTCATAAGAAAAAGAAACAAAAGCACTAGAACACAAAAAAACTCTGTGAATTTCCAAAAGCCAAAGTTTACACCCCCTGTAATATTGCCATTTACTATTGGTTGATGTCTGACCTAGTCAGACAAAAGGGACCTCTAACTAGATTCCATCCAGTTAATTATCAGATCCAATGGGATACTGAACCCAGTCATATTTCTGTCATAAATTTCTAACCAAGTTTGGATTAGAAATTTGCTCAAACAAACTTGGAGAGCTCAAAACACAAATCCATAATGCTTTGTGTAGGAGTTAAAGAAAGAGAAAAGAAACACAAAATGCAGCTCAACAGTTAAAGACAGATTTATTTTTGAGAAAATATAACTGAGGGGCTTCTGGCCAATTTTGGTCAGGAGCACTTTCTCTTACAGACTAAGAGTATATATTGGTTTTAGGGTGAGGGTGCTTATCACAAGCTTGGAATGTTTCTGTGTGAGGGAGAAGTTTTATGGAGGGATTGAAATGTCTCTGGGTGGAGGGGAGGTTATCTTGGGGATAACATCTTTCTTTTCAGAGGGGGGTTATCGCAAGGCTGGCATCTTCCTGGCCAGAGGGAGATTATCTTGGGGCTAGCAAGTCTCCGGTCGTTGAGGAGTTTGGAATATTTCTGTTTGGAGATGTTATTTGTGGTTTATGGTTGTGCTGACCTTAGCCATTAGGCTGATGCCCTTTGGATTTAGGCAGTTTTTGATCAAGGTGAACTTTAGCTGTTCCTTTATATGTGAGGTTATGCGTATATGGGAGCTTAAGAAATATTGTAAGATAAGATCCCCATACAACAGTAGTTTCTCAGGATCAGGTAGGACTAATTTGTTTTTTGTTTGTTTGTTTTTCTTTTGTTTTCTTTTGAGACAGAGTCTCACTCTATTGCTCAGGCTGGAATGCAATGGCACGATCTCGGCTCATCGCAAACTCTGCCTCCCAGGTTCAAGTGATTCTCCTGCCTCAGCCTCCCGAGTAGCTGGGATTACTGGTGCACACCACCAGGCCCGGCTAATTTTTGTATTTTTAGTAGAAATGGGGTTTCACCATGTTGGCTAGGCTGGCCTTGAACTACTGACCTCATGATCTGCCCACCTTGACCTCCCAAAGTGCTGGGATTACAGGCATAAGCCACTGCACCCAGTCAACTAATTTGTTTTGTATGAACCAGTATGGGGGCTTGAATTGTGCCCCCGCTGTGACTAGTTGTTGTATTTGGCGTTCTGGATAAAAGAAGGGATATGTTGTATAAAGGGAAATAGGTACTGGGGGATTGGATGATTGGTTGAGGCTTGTTTTGCCCAATAGTTAGCCTCATGATTTCCTAATGAAATGTTTTTATCTGATTGAAGTCCTTTGCAATGGATAACTACAAACTTTTCTGGAAGCAAATGATGGATTAGTTTTCCACTAATGATAGGAGTTCCCTTAGCCATAAGATAGCCCCACTCACTCCAAATTTGGGCACTGGAATAGATGATGTTGTAGCCATATTTAGAATTGGTGTATGTATTAACTTGTATGCTTTTTGCTAGGGCTTTTATTAGGGCAACTAATTCTGCTTGCTGGGAGAAGGAGGATGTGCCCAAAGGCAAGGGGGTAGCCTCTATGACTCTTCTAGGTGGGAGAGAGTGAGTTTCATCATGATATCCCTCAATGATGGCATATCCTGCTTGGAGGGGAGGGTTTTTTGATGTGCTGCCATCTATAAACCAATCTGGGGCTCCATTTATGTGAGTGGAAGTAAGGTGGTGAAACATGGTGAGAGAACTTTTCTTTTCTTTTCTTTTCTTTCTTTTTTTGAGATGGAGTCTCACTCTGTAGCCCAAACTGGAGTGCAGTGGCGTGATCTTGGCTCACTGCAACCTCCACCTCCAGGGCTCAAGTGACTCTCATGTCTCAGCCTCTTGAGTAGCTGGGACTAGAGGAACTTGCCACCACACCCAGCTAATTTTTTGTATTTTTAGTAGAGATGGGGTTTCACCACGTTGCCCAGGGTGGTCTGTCTCAAACTCCTGAGCTCAGGTAATCCACTGGCCTTGGCCTCCCAAAATGCTGGGATTACAGGCATAAGCCACTGCAACCGGCCAAGAACTTTCAATTAAATCAGAGCATGAGTGGTGGTTGGGGTCTAAAATTCGTGCTGAAGGCAAAAGAGTGGTGGGATTAATGGGGAGCATCTATGAAGAGAGATAGACAGTTGAAGGAGAGTTGCATGTAAGGCCTGCATGAGAGAGGATGAGATGGAGGTGACCACATTATGGCTGAGCATGTCTTGCAGAATGTAAGAAGAAAATACCTGAAGGAGTTCATAGAATGTGAATTTTTGTGCCTCAGGGATAATTAGAGAGGGTGTGGACAAAATTTTTAAGCAAAGAGGCCAGCCTTTCTAAATGGGTTCTAGTTGTTTTGAAAAATATGCTACCAGTTGGAGAGAATCTCCCACGGGCTGTTCTAATAGTCCAAGGACCTGATTATGAGAACTGTGTAAATATAGATGTAAGGGTTTCAAGGGGTTTGGAAGGCCTAGAGCAGGGGCCTGTAATAAGGCATGTTTCAGTGAGAGACAGCATGATAATGGTCTGGGGTGGGAGTGAGTGTTTGGTCACACTTTCCTTTTGTGTGTTCATACAAGGGTTTAGCAATAATGGCAAAATTTTCTATCTATAATTGGAAATATCCCAATAATCCAAGGAAAGAAAGTAAGTCCCTTTTTGTTTTAGAAAAAGGAATTTGTTGAATGCCTTGCTTTTGTGCTGGTGGAATTAATCGAGTATTTGGAGTTATGATTAATCCTAGGTATGATACTTTTGGAGAGGTTAATTGGGCCTTCCTTTCAGACACCCAGTACCCCATTTAGCCAAAAAACTTAAAAGCCTGGTAGTATGTTGATTACAGTGTTCTAGAGAGGGGCTGCAAAGAAGTAAATCATCCACATACTGAAGCAAGATGCTAGGTTGTAGAGGTAGCTGGGAGAGGTCTAATTGAAGTGCCTGACCGAAATAGTGAGGGCTGTCCCTAAACCCCTGGGGGAGCACAGTCCAGGTGAGTTGTTAAGAGTAGCCTGTGTCAGGGTCAGTCCAAGTGAAAGCAAAAAGGTTTTCAGAGGAGGGATGTAGAATAATAATAAAAAGGCATCCTTGAGGTTCAATACCAAGAAATGGCTAGTGTTGGGAGGAATTCACTATAGAAGGGTGTAAGGGTTTGGGACAACAGGATAAAAAGGAACAACAGCAGAGTTGATTTGTCACAAATCCTGAACAAGTCTATAGGAGCCATCCAGTTTTTTGATTGGGAGAATAGGAGTATTGTGGGGAGAATGGGTGGGAATTAAAATACTGGCAGTCTTGGGAGGCCAAGGCAGGAGGATCACTTGAGGTCAAGAGTTTGAGACCGGCCTGGCCAACACGGTGAAACCCCATCTCTACTAAAATACAACAATTAGCCAGGCATGGTGGTGTGCACCTGTAATCCCAGCTACTCAGGAGGCTGAGGCAGGAGAATTGCTTTAACCTGGAAGGCGGAAGTTGCAGTGAGCCAAGTTTGTGCCTCTGCACTCCAGCCTGGGTGACAGAGTGAGACCCCATCTCAAAGAAAAAAAATACTTGCAACCAAAACTTGGAATATGATGGGCTTGAGTCCCCGTAATCCATTAGGTTTGAGGCGATATTGTGGGGCCACTATGTAGCACTTAAGATCCTTCAATGAAATTTAATTGGAGAATGATGGGTAGCTATTATGGGGGAGTTGGTGTTCCATTCTATGGGATGCCTGGCTGATGAATTTGGGTTTTAAGACTATTTGATGTGGAGTGTCTGAGGAGGGGTTTTGTTTTTGACATAATAAGTTAGGGTGGCTTTGATGTAGGGCCAATAAATGAATGATTCCCCCTAGTTTGTGTAGGATGTCCCTTCCTAGTAAAGGAGTGGGACAGTGAGGAATGACCAAGAAAGAGTGAGGGTGGTTCCCTGAAATAAGCAGTATAGGGGTGATGTTTTGCATGGGGTTTCTTGTATGCCCTTCATGCCAACAACAGAAATGGATGAACATTCTAATGGGCCTCGATATTCGGTTAATACTGATAGGCTCACCCCAGTATCCAGGAGAGAGGGAATAATCTTATTGGATACTGTACCAATTACCCTGGGTTCTGTGGACTCACTGGACATGGGGGCTAAGGATCCTGGTCCTCAATGGACATGGGGGCTAAGGATCTTCCGTTGTCAGCACCAGCAGTGAAGACATTTCCTCCTGTGACAGTCAGGGGGCCTGATTATGAGCCACACCCAAATGGGGAGGGTGTCCCCGTTGGGGGCAGTCCATTTTCCACTGTCCCCAAAGACTGCAAGTTGGGCACAGTTTGTTGGAGGCCAGGGGTTAGAACAAGCCTTTGTTTTAACATCTTTGTTGCCACATACGAAACAGACTGCTGGAGAGGTGACGGAGTTTCCCTTGGGGTTATCAGGGGGCTTTTGTGTAACTGACTTTTGGACAGCAGAAGCGAGCATCTGGTATTTTAACCAGAGATGTTTGTCTTTTTGAATTTTTTGTTCCTCATCTCTGTTGTTAAAGACATGGAAGGCCACATTTAGGAGGTCCCACTGAGATGTTTGGGGACCCTCCTCTAATTTTTTTAATATTTTCTGGATATCTGCAGCAGACTGGGGAATAAATTGGAGGTGGAGAAGTTTGCCCTTCTCTAGATTCTGGATCCAGATTGATATATTTTAGCATGGCTTCAGTGAGGCATGATAAGAAAAGGGCAGGATTCTCCTGGGTTCCTGTGTAATTTCTCCGAGTTTTTTGTAACTAACTGCCTTATGGGCATTTTTGTTCATCCCTGAGAGGAGACAGGTAATCATGTCATCCCTTCACCTGATGCCATTGTCTCCCTGTTGGTAAGTCCAATCTGGGTCTCTATGGACTACTGCATCATTGGCCACTGGATTTTTTATAGGGGCTTTGTTATGGAGTTCATCTGTGTGGGCTTCAGCTGAACACCAGATATGCTCTTTTTCTTCAGGAGTGAGGGTGGAGGTTAGAATTATATAAATATCATGCCAAGTTAAATTAAAGGATTGGGTTATGTGCAGGAATTCTCTGTGATCATGGGAGGGGTTTTCAGAGAAAGATCCTAGATGCTGTCTGAGCTGTGACAAATCAGATATGGAGAAAGGGATGTGAACATGAGCAATGCTTTCAACCCCAGCCAGTTACTGGAGAGGAAGAATGGCAGAGGTGGTTTGAGTGGTAGTTTTTGAACAGGTAACAGGTGGAGGAGGAGGAGTGGGGTCTGGGGCTGAAGGCTTGGGGGCAGGAAGGACCACTGGGGCAGAGGGTTCAGACAGTCAAGGAGCAGATGCAGGGGATGGGAATACGGGGGGAGTTCATCTGCCAGGTCAAAAGGGGTTTCAGAAGAAGGGGTTTTGATGGAAGGGGTTTTGGAGGAAGGGGTTTTCAGAGGAGGGAGAGACCCAGGGAGGGTTTTAATTGAGAAGAAGGATTTTATGAGGGGTGCAAACTTGACATAGGGAGGGTCAGGATCTAAAGTAGAAGAAAGCCTGAATATAGAGAACCTCTTGCCATTTGATATTCCTGGTTATAAAGCTGTCAAGGTCCCTGAGAATTTCAAAGTCAAAGGTGCCATTTTTGGGCCATCAGCTGTCATTATCTAATTTTTATTGGGGCCAGGCCATGTTGCAATGCTTTGGCTAAAGGCTAAATGCTTTGGCTTTATGCTTCCCCAGAAGCCAACTTTGGCAAGGTTGTGAAGGAGACAGCCCAGTGGAGAGGATGTAGGGATGTGGGATTGTTTGGCACCCATGTGGACTGGTGAGAAGAAGCCAAGGGTGTCTGTTTTTGTTCTAGGAATCCCCAGATGAAAGACAGAGACCTGGAGTCCTCTTTTTAAAGAGAATGGTCAACCTGAGAAGAAACTGGGTGTCCCCAAGATTTCTTCTAGCTTAGTCCCACTGGTCCTCCAAGGACCAGGATAGCAGATCTGACTTTCCCAGGTACCGCAAGAAAGCCAGGGGAGGACAGATCTTACCCATCAGCTGGATGACTATCTGATGTTGGATGTTCTGGTTGGAATAGGCAAAGGGCCTCTTTGACTGGAGCTACACGAGGAAGACAGACAGAGAGAAGGGAGGATGAGGGAGGAAGAGGAGGGAAGAGAGCAAAATACCCATTGTGGGCAGTCAGAGGTGGATTCTGGAGACCTGAGGGTTTAGAGAACTTCCTGGGGTATAGCCCCAGCCAGAGCCTTGCAGTCCCCTTCAGGTTAGTTGTCTTCCTCTCGCAAATCGGTCAAAAAGTGAAATGACAGAAAAGATGGGGTGTGTGGCCAGAAACCCTCAGGATCCAGGAATTAACTCAGGATGAGCTGCCACTGCCCACTGCTTCCTGGGTTGCAAGAGACTCTCTGTCCCCAGAACCCATCCTGGGTTTCCGCACCAAATGTAAGAGTTAAAGAAAGAGGAAAGAAACACAAAATGTGGCTCAACAGTTAAAAACAGATTTATTTTAGAGAAATAAACCTGAGAGGGGCTTCTGGACCATTTCGGTCAGAAGCATTCTCTTTTACAGACTAAGAGTATATATTGGTTTTAGGATAAGGGGGCTTATCACAAGCTTAATGTTTCTGTGTGGGGGATAAGTTTTATGGCAGGGTTGGAATGTCTCTGGGTGGAAAGGAGGTTATCTTGAGGCTGACATCTTCCGGCCAGAAGGGGGTTATCTCGGGACTGGCATTTTCCCAGCCAGAGGGGGCTTACCGCGGGGCTGGCATGTCTCTGGCTGGGGAGGGTTTTGGAATGTTTCTGGTCAGGGATGGTATTTGTGGTTTATGGTAATGCTGACCTTAGGCATTAGGCTGATGCCCTTTGGATTCAGGAGGTTTTTCATCAAGGTGAACTTTAGAATGACGGGCTTGTCCAAGATGCTGATTCTCCTGCTCTGTCAACTCTCACACTGACATAGCTAATATTGTCTGGTGATTTTCCAGATGACAACTGCTCTTCTAAAAAATCTACCAAAGGAACATAATGATCTGAGTTTGGATAAATGGCTGACAAAGAGACACCATATTGAAAATGAAATATAATGCTATCATGAAATAACGGCTTTATAATAAAAATTTGACAATGATAGAGAAAGCACAAATAAGTTCCACAAAACTGAAAGGGACTTAAGCCCCTATCTTTGTTGGTCATTCATGCATAATGAAAGATAATTCTGATTACATTGCTCTTCTCTAGAAAAAAAGCACGTGGCTAGTTACTGTTAGTAAGTTTTGTCATCAAATACAGTATGAATCGTGGGCATCATCTTTCCACATATGAAGAACACTACAAATATTCTAAGGGTCTAAATTATAAGAAAATACAAATAGACTAATAAATCCATGAAATAATCATAATAATGCAGCAATGTTGCATTCACTAAGTAACCATTAATGAGATCAAGATTTTACTCTTTCATTATAGATATGGGAATGGAGCACTGTCAGTGGAGATGTATTCCTGTAAGAAATACAAGACATATAATAAAATATATTTGTAGAAATTCTAATATATTTAATTTTAATTTTAGTCACCCTTAGTTTTAATCAAGTAAAACAGATGCCAGGAGATGAATAATTATTTACCTCTGTCAACATAACTATAAAAGGAATACTAATTCTCACTATTTTCCTATTCGCTCCATTATATTTGAACATTGGATAATGTTTGATACTCTGTGTCCTACTCATTTTCTTAAATTTTATTTAAAACATTTTTTGTTTTGAGACAGAGTTTTGCTCTTGTTGCCCAGGCTGGAATGCAGTGGCATGGTCTTGGCTCACTGCAGTGTCCACCTCCTGGGTTCAAGTGATTCTCCTGCCTCAGTCTCCCATGTAGATGGGATTATTAGGTGCCTGCCACCACTCCTGGCTAATTTTTTGTATTTTTAGTAGAGACAGGGTTTCGCCATGTTGGGCAAGCTGGTCTTGAACTCCTGACCTCGTGATCTGCCTTCCTTGGCCTCCCATGGTGCTGGGATTACAGGCATGAGCCACTGAGCCCAGCCTATTTAACTTTTAAAACTATTAAGTTATTAAATTGGTTTACAAAATATCTCAACACAATTGCAATTTATTAAGTGTATCTCATGTTTCAAAATCCTTCCCTTAGAAAGACATCAAAATTATTTAAAATCAAAATATGTTTCACAAAATATGCCAACACAAAGTATTGAATAATTGACTCTGTAATAAGCCTAATAATGAATGAGTAAATCACAAAAATTTTATCCCTAGCTAGTAGTGACTTCTAAAGGGGCAATTTCAGTAAAAATTGTAAGTTCAAAAAAAATAGTATCTTTAAAAATACAATGAAGACATGAAACTTGAAACTTCTAAGTTAAAAAAACTGTCGAGACAACATTTTTCAGACCAGAATATAAAATGGTTTTTTGATTTTTATTCCCTCACAATCATGGAGAATCAAACCAAAAATAAATATAGAAATTATTCAAGAATGTCAGATCTTTTTGAAATTATTTTTATAAGGTAGATATAAACAAATAAAATATTTGTTTTTGTAAAGGGGGTTACACAGGTTTTCTTTAGACTATAAATAACAAGAAAGCAGGAACCATTTTCTACATATGCTCCAAATAATAAGTGCTATTAAATGCTCAATCAATATTTCTTCAATAAAAAGCCAGCATTAGTATCAAGTGTTAGAAATAAAAACAACATTAAAATTATTTCAATGAATCATCTTGAAATAAAATTTAAAGAACTATCTTTTTTGGCTGTGCGTGGTAGCTCATGGCTGTAATCCCAGCACTTTTGGGAGGCCGAGGCAGGCAGATCACCTGAGGTGAGGAGTTTGAGACCAGCCTGGCCAACATGGTGAAACCCTGTTTCTACTAAAAATACTAAAATTAGCTGGGCGTGGTGGCACATACCTGTAATCCCAGCTACTTGGGAGGCTGAGGCAGGAGAATAGCTTGAAACTGGAAGGTAGAGGTTGTAGTGAGCTGAGATCTCACCACTGCACCCCAGCCTGGGTGACAGAGCAAGACTCCATCTCAAAAAATAAATAAATAAATAAATAAAAACCAAAAACAAACAAACAAAAAAAAACTATCTTTTTTGCTGTGGTGATTCTTTATCGGGTAATGCATGATGAGGCATAAATGACCAACATAAAACATACCAGACTGGAAAAATTCAATTAAGGGAAACATTTTTTTCCTTTTAAAGATGTTGTAGGACTTTTTCTTAGTTCAGCTAAAGACGGGGTCTTTGTCACACAGTCATGAAATATTAGGCTCACAGACACTTTGAAGGGTGAGAAAAATGGAATTTATTAAGGATAAAGGGGAATCAGGGCCCCTCAGCAGTAGAAGAAGTCCTGCTAGCATAGGCTTCCTGCTTCGCAGATTGAATTCCAGGTTCCACTCAGGAAGGGAAGGGGCCAGGCTCCCCCCACCGCGAGCTTCCCAAGGCTCCACCCCAGTGCACACTCCTCCCAGTGTGCAGGCCGGTGGGAGGTTCTCTGATGGCCCCTTTTTACTTAGCTGCCTCATTCCTCCCTCTAAAGAAGTACATCTGCAAGAACAAAAAACCAAACACCACATATTCTCACTCAAAGGTGGGAATTGAACAATGAGAACACGTGGATACAGGAAGGGGAACATCACACTCTGGGGACTGTTGTAGGGTGGGGGGATAGGGGAGGGATAGCACTGGGAGATATACCTAATGCTAGATGACGAGTTAGTGGGTGCAGCACATCAGCATGGCACATGTATACATATGTAACTAACCTGCACATTGCGCACATGTACCCTAAAACCTAAAGTATAATAATAATAAATAAATAAATAAATAAAAGATTTAAAAAAAAAAAAGAAGAAGTACATCTGACTACCGTTAGAATAAGGATACTGCTTCCTGCTATCAGGAGCAGTTTGGGGACTCAACTGTCCCCTCAGAGGCCTATCTAAGGGTCCCTGGCAGAAGGGGTCAATGTCTGAGGCTCCAGCTATCTGACCATTCAAAGTCTGATGGCCGAAGGCGAGAAGAGACACAGCAGGTTATTAGAAAACATGTATCAAAACGAAACAAGAGGAGGGGTGAGGACAGCTCAAAAGTCCCAAGGCCTTTCACCAGTTTGCACAGAGAGAGGGAAGCCAAAAGCCCAACTGGTAAAACAACAACAACAACAACAACAACAAAACTTGAACTTTTTGCCAGCATATTGGGCTTCTGGGTTCCCTTCCCCTGAGCCCAGTGCTAAGCCAACCAGTTGAAGGTTTGGGAAATTAACTTTTTCCAGTATGGAGAATGCATCTGAGGAAAGCGTCCCATAGTATGGAGACACAACTACCTATCTGTGAAGAGAGGACAGAGGAGGATAAAGGAAAAGATGTTTTTATCAAAGGAGTCCCAGTGTTTCAGGATGCATTCGAAAGGGTCACAAGCTAAAGATGAATGGCTACCCATTTAGAAAGAAGGGAGCAGGCGTGCCTGGTTCCCTTCTCTTCCTAGCAGGTATACTCGTGGTATGTGAGGGAGAGAAGGAAGAATGTCCTCTTTCCCACTTCCATCCTTGGATCCCTGAGTCCTGGCAACCTTGGCAGGTGCCACCCATAAGTGCCAAAGCAGCTTGCACCCATGAAGCAGGGATGACCTAGAGAATAAGAATTATCTACTCTCACCCATGTCTCTAACCCACCTACTCTCAGTAGCCTTGGTGTTCCCTAGACCTCATTTATGCCATGGATACTACTCACCCATAAAAAGGAACAAAATATTGGCATTCATAGCAACATGGATGAAACTGAAGACCATTATTCTAAGTGAAGTAACTGAGGAACAGAAAATCAAACATCATGTGTTCTCACTGATAAGTGGCAGGTAAGCTATGAGGATGCGAAGGCATAAGAATGATACAGTGGACTTTGGGGACTTGGGGGAAAGGGTAGGAAGTAGGTGAAAGACAAAACACAACACATTGGTCAATGTACAGTGCTCAGATGATGGGTACATCAAAATCTCAGAAATCACTACTAAAGAACTTATCCATGTAACCAAACACCACCTGTTCCCCAAAAACCCATTTAAATAAAAAACAAAAATAAAAAGACAAAAAAATTTAAAAGTCTAGGATAGAAAAAAAAAAGAGGTCTTATGAATCTATAAGACATACTTCTGTCAGTGTGCCTAATAGGTTTACGTATTTATGTGTTGTGTACACGTTTCTCTACTATAAATAGAGAGCTCTAATTCGTTGTCTTAAAGAAAAGTACAAGTGCATAAATCAACCATTTTATCAATAAAAAAGACTAGTCAAATGGTTTTTAAAGTTCATGTGACTTAAGTAAATTTTTTTATAAATAAGCTGGCTTTCAAGTTATTGGCAAAATAATATTAGAAATGTTGTAAGAATTATTAGCATTTTTGTTTGCATTTGTTGATCAAGTGATTTCATGATTATTCCTGCAGAATACTGGAAGATTTGCCATAAGGGTTATAAAAGTATAAAACCCAGCCCAAGACAGAATGATCTTTGCTTGTGTAATTTTTGATAAATAGGACATGGAATATCTTGGTTTAATGAAGACAGCTAAATTCTGAATTATTGGTAAAAATACCCTTATATTTAACCTTAAGAGTCTCACTTAAATAAACATCTGAAATTCACAGCTATAAAAATGATTAACAGGGAATTTAATTTAAATAATGACTATCAAAGTTTTCATAAATAATCTAGGTAAATGGGGGGCAAGGTGGCTAATGTCTGTAATCCCAGCACTACGGGAGGCTGAGGCAGGCAGATCACCTGAGGTCAGGAGTTCAAGACCAGGCTGGCCAACATGGTGAAACCCTATCTCTACTAAAAATACCAAAATTAGCTGGGCACGGTGGTGGGCACCTGTAATCCCAGCTACTCAGGAGGCTGGAGCAGGAGAATTGCTTGAACTGGGGTGGCGGAGGTTGCAGTGAGCTGAGATCATGCCATTGCACTCTGGCCTGGGCATCAAGAGTGAAACTATCTCAAAAAAAAAGGTAAAATATTAAATAATCTGGTAAGTGTAATGGAATAAATGCTTGTAAAGAGACTTGCCATATGATTAGGGATCTAAGATTATTAATAGATATTAAGTAGGTAATTTCCAACTTAAAAACACAGGAAAACATTTTTTAAATATTCTTATTAAAAGGTAAATATCCCTGTTTAATTCAAAGCTTCTTTAAAAGTTATGTATAAAACAAGGTAAAAGAAACCAGAAAATAAGAGATGTAAGAAAGTTAAAGATATAAAGAGGTATTTTTGGTAAAGGTGAAAAGGAAACAATTTTACATAAGAAGACATTTTGTGTGGTAAATTTTTTGTCCTAAAATGACTAGGTTGTTCAAAAAAGATAAATATTTAGGCAAAACAGAAAGTTTAAGCACGTTGCGCATCATCTACATAGGTTGTAGAAAGGTTAGTTAACAGAAACTGTGTTTTTTTTAGAAAATGAGGTTGTATACTTTAGTTGGGTGTGATTAAGAATTATAATGGTCTTTCTAGAGATGGGTCTTTGATATTAACAAAATTACATGAATACAAAAAATAATTTGTTAAAACAAGATTTTATTTAAAATATTTATTTTTTATGAGCAGAGTCTCACTCTGTCACCCTGGAGTGCAATGGTGTGATCTCAGGAGGCAACCTTTGCCTCCTGGGTTCCAGCGATTCCATCTATACTTCTGAGCTACTGTCCATAAATCATGGACTTCCATAACCCCCTTGCTCAAGTTTAATAATTTGATAAAACTACTCACAGAACTTAGCAGAGAAACTTTACCTATGTTTATCAGGTTATTATATAGGATACAACTCAGGAAAACCAAATAGAAAAAAAAAATGTATAGGACAAAGTAAGGCGGGGAAAAAATGGGGTGGGTAGTAAATCTTGATAAACAGCCATGATTAAGAACCCTCCATCCTTTGTGTTCTGTAGGAACAGCTCACTACAAATAAATACCCTTTTCATTATGACTTAGATGATGCTTCCTCTTTTAGATATCACAAATTCACAGACTCTCTAAATTCTGATTTTTCCCTCATAAACAAATAATTTTGTCTTCAGTGTTCAGAACAAAGTACTTGTTAAACAAACTTTGCTTAAGTTTCTCTCCTTTCCTCAGGCTCCCAGACTCTGGTCCACCTTCAGTCTGAGCTAACATATACCCCGCCTTTTTGCCCCTCCTAAGAAAAGGCTGACTTTAGGATGGAACATTCTCTACCCTTCAATCTGATTTTGCCATTCTCCATTCTCCTCTCTTTCTCCCCCCTTCCTTCTAATCTTGTTTGCTCCTCCATATGAAACACAGACATTTTCTCTCTTGAGATGATTGTAGATCTGATGCTTGGTGCTTTCCCCATTGCAATACTCTTTTCGAATAAAGTCACTTCTTACCTACATCTGAATTTATTTGACAGTATCAAGAAACAGCCTCAGGATAATAACAATTACACCCTCACAGAGGACATCACAACTCGCCTCCCATCTCAACTCTCACCATGTCTGCCTGTGGATTCCCAGCTTTCCAGGGCTCTGTAGCTTCACTCAGTATAAAGGCTCCTTCAATGGCTGCTCTGAGCAGGCTGGGACAGCTCCAGGGGAAGCTCCCCAGGAAGAAATGACTGTGCTATTCATGAACTCCTTTGACAGGTCAAGATTGGCCTTAGCCTGCAGTCAATGGGCTCAGGTCTCTGATTTCCAGTCAAGGTTATTCATTTAGTTTTTCTTTGTTTCTTTTGTTTTTTGAGACAGAGTTTCGCTCTTGTTGCCCAGCCTGGAGTGCAATGGTGTGATCTCGGCTCACCACACCCTCTGCCTCCCGGGTTCAAGCTATTCTCCTGCTTCAGCCTCCCGAGTAGCTGGGATTACAGGTGTGTACCATCATGCCTGGCTAATATTGTATTTTTAGTAGAGACGGGGTTTCTCCATGTTGGTCAGGCTAGTCTTGAACTCCCAACCCCAGGTGATCCACCTGCCTAGGCCTCCCAAAGTGCTGGGATTACAGGCATGAGCCACCGCACCCGCCTACAGAATAGATTTATCCACTATCACAAATACTCCACCCTACAAAAAGAGAAACTGATTTTTTTTTTTTTTTTTTTTGTAAATCACCAATTGACCTACCACAATTTCTTGTGGAACTATATTAATTTCTCTGCAGGTATAAAGGAAAAGAATTTTTCCTTCTCACCCAGTAATATCCTGAAAACTAAGCCCTGAGATTCTGCTTGAAACCACCCCCAGAAGGTACAGACCTCAGATACTTATTACACATTCTCAGGAGAAGAACAAATAAAAATAAGAATTTTTAACAAATTAAATATATCATTAGACTTTTTGTGATAGTCACATTTTTTTGAGAATATTTTCCTATCTTTCAAGATCTGTCAATAAAATGCATTGAATACTTAAAAATGCAAGTTGAAATAAGAAAACAAATCTTTTCAAGATGACATACTCAGGGTGTGGCAGTGCTGGCTGGAATGTTAATATGCCTGACTCTAGCGTCAAGTCATGATATCCTATCATATGGATCCTCTCACCCCTATTCTGCTCATTGAAGTACTCAGTGACCACCCTCTGGAGAGCCTCTTCACTGTGGCCCTGAGTGTGCCTGGAGTGCATTTTTCTTTGCAGGTCATTGCATCATCTTGCTAGAATGGATTTTCATTGTCTTTGGGGATAGTTTTTCTCCCTTCCCAATTCTGAAAAAATCCAGATGGCAGGAATTATTTCTGTCTTTCCCCTAAGTATCACCACTCAATTGGCTGACCAGCAATGTGTCTCCAAGTAATGGAAACTGGGGTTGGAAAAAGAAAATTTTCTCCCTCTCCCTCTCCCTCCCCCTCCCCCTCCCCCCTCCCCCTCCCCCTCCCCCCTCCCCCTCCTCCTCCCCCCTCCCCCTCCCCCTCCCCCCTCCCCCTCCCCCTCCCCCCTCCCCCTCCCCCTCCCCCTCCCCCCTCCCCCTCCCCCTCCCCCTCCCCCTCCCCTCCCCCTCCCTCTCCCCCTCCCTCTCCCCCCTTTCTTCGGTCTCCCTCTCCTTCTTTTTTCGGTCTCCCGCTGTTATCGAAGCTGGACTGTACTGCCGTGATCTTGGCTCGCTGCAACCTCCCTGCCTTGGGCTCCTGTGACTCTCCTGCCTCCGCCTGCCAAGTGCCTGGGATTGCAGGCACGCGCCGCCACGCCTGAATGGTTTTTGTATTTTTGGTGGAGACAGGGTTTCACCGTGTTGACCGGGCTGGTCTCCAGCTCCTGGCCTCGAGTGATCTGCCTGCCTCGGCCTCCCGAGGTGCTGGGATTGCAGACGGAGTCTCGCTAACTCAATGCTCAATGGTGCTCAGGCTGGAGCGCAGTGGTGTGATCTTCGCTCGCTGCAACCTCCACCTACCAGCCTCCTGCCTTGGCCTCTTAAAGTGCTAAGATTACAGCCTCTGCCCTGCCGCCACCCCGTCTAGGAAGTGAGGAGCATCTCTGCCTGGCCGCCCATCGTCTGGGATGTGAGGAGCCCCTCTGCCCGGCCGCCCTATCTGGGAAGTGAGGAGCGCCTCTGCCCGGCCGCCCATCGTCTGGGAGGAAGTGAGGAGCGCCTCTGCCCGGCTGCCCCATCTGGGAAGTGAGGAGCGCCTCTGCCCGGCCGCCACCCCATATGGGAAGTGAGGAGCGCCTCTGCCTGGCCACTCAGTCTGGGAGGTGAGGAGCGCCTCTGCCCGGCTGCCCCGTCTGGGAGGTGAGGAGTGCCTCTGCCCGGCCGTCACCCCGTCTGGGAGGAAGTGAGGAGCACCTCTGCCCGGCTGCCCCGTCTGGGAGATGAGGAGCACCTCTGCCCGGCCGCCCCGTCTGGGAGGTGAGGAGTGCCTCTGCCCGGCCGCCACCCCGTCTGGGAGGAAGTGAGGAGCACCTCTGCCCGGCCGCCCCCTCTGGGAAGTGAGGAGCGCCTCTGCCTGGCCGCCACCCCGTCTGGGAGGAAGTGAAGAGCGCCTCTGCCTGGCTGCCCCATCTGGGAAGGGACGAGCGCCTCTGCCCAGCTGCCACACCGTCTGGGAAGTGAGGAGCGCCTCTGCCTGGCCACCCCGTCTAGGAGGTGAGGAGCGCCTCTGCCCGGCTGCCCAGTCTGGGAAGTGAGGAGCGCCTCTGCCCAGCCGCCCTGTCTGGGAGGTGAGGAGCGCCTCTGCCTGTCCGCCACCCCGTCTGGGAGGAAGTGAGGAGCGTCTCTGCCCGGCCGCCCCGTCTGGGAAGTGAGGAGCGCCTCTGCCCGGCCGCCCGGTCTGGGAAGTGAGGAGCGCCTCTGCCCGGCAGCCCCCTCTGGGAAGTGAGGAGCGCCTCTGCTCGGCCGCCCCGTCTGGGAAGTGAGGAGCGCCTCTGCCCGGCCGCCCCGTCTGGGAGGTGAGGAGCGCCTCTGCCCGGCTGCCACCCGGTCTGGGAGGAAGTGAGGAGCGCCTCTGCCCGGGCGGCCCCGTCTGGGAAGTGAGGAGCGCCTCTGCCCGGGCGGCCCGGTCTGGGAAGCGAGGAGCGCCTCTGCCCAGGCGGCCCCGTCTGGGAAGCGAGGAGCGCCTCTGCCCGGCCGCCCCGTCTGGGAGGAGAGGAGCGCCTCTGCCCGGGCGGCCCCGTCTGGGAAGCGAGGAGCGCCTCTGCCTGGCCGCCCTGTCTGGGAGGTTATCTCAAAGTTAAAGACAGAACTCTCGTTGATGGGGTTGTTTGTTTTTTTCTTGTAAATTTGTTGGAGTTCATTGTAGATTCTGGATATTAGCCCTTTGTCAGATGAGTAGGTTGCGAAAATTTTCTCCCATTTTGTAGGTTGCCTGTTCACTCTGATGGTAGTTTCCTTTGCTGTGCAGAAGCTCTTTAGTTTAATTAGATCCCATTTGTCAATTTTGGCTTTTGTTGCCATTGCTTTTGGTGTTTTAGACATGAAGTCCTTGCCCATGCCTATGTCCTGAATGGTAATGCCTAGGTTTTCTTCTAGGGTTTTTATGGTTTTAGGTCTAACATTTAAGTCTTTAATCCATCTTGAATTGATTTTTGTATAAGGTGTAAGGAAGGGATCCAGTTTCAGCTTTCTACATATGGCTAGCCAGTTTTCCCAGCACCATTTATTAAATAGGGAATCCTTTCCCCATTTCTTGTTTTTGTCAGGTTTGTCAAAGATCAGATACTTGTAGATATGTGGCATTATTTCTGACGGCTCTGTTCTGTTCCATTGATCTATATCTCTGTTTTGGTACCAGTACCATGCTGTTTTGGTTACTGTAGCCTTGTAGTATAGTTTGAAGTCAGGTAGTGTGATGCCTCCAGCTTTGTTCTTTTGGCTTAGGATTGACTTGGCGATGCGGGCTCTTTTTTGGTTCCATATGAACTTTAAAGAAGTTTTTTCCAATTCTGTGAAGAAAGTCATTGGTAGCTTGATGGGGATGGCATTGAATCTGTAAACCCCATCAACAAGTGGGCGAAGGACATGAACAGACACTTCTCAAAAGAAGACATTTATGCAGCCAAAAAACACATGAAAAAATGCTCACCATCACTGGCCATCAGAGAAATGCAAATCAAAACCACAATGAGATACCATCTCACACCAGTTAGAATGGCAATCATTAAAAAGTCAGGAAACAACAGGTGCTGGAGAGGATGTGGAGAAATAGGAACACTTTTACACTGTTGGTGGGACTGTAAACTAGTTCAACCCTTGTGGAAGTCAGTGTGGCGATTCCTCAGGGATCTAGAAGTAGAAATTCCATTCGACCCAGCCATCCCATTACTGGGTATATACCCAAAGGACTATAAATCATGCTGCTATAAAGACACATGCACACGTATGTTTATTGCCGCATTATTCACAATAGCAAAGCCTTGGAACCAACCCAAATGTCCAACAATGATAGACTGGATTAAGAAAATGTGGCACATATACACCATGGAATACTATGCAGCCATAAAAAATGATGAGTTCACGTCCTTTGTAGGGACATGGATGAAACTGGAAATCATTATTCTCAGTAAACTATCGCAAGAACAAAAAACCAAACACCGCATATTCTCACTCATAGGTGGGAATTGAACAATGAGAACACATGGACACAGGAAGGGGAACATCACACTTTGGGGACTGTTGTGGGGTGGGGGGAGGGGGGAGGGATAGCACTGGGAGATATACCTAATGCTAGATGACAAGTTGGTGGGTGCAGCGCACCAGCATGGCACATGTATACATATGTAACTTACCTGCACATTGCGCACATGTACCATAAAACCTAAAGTATAATAATGATATAATAATAATAATAATAAAAGAAAAAAAAAAAAAGACAGAACTCTCAAGCATCATTAGGATTCCTCACGATTGCTAAGAAACTCCCTTCGAGAAATAGCCAATGTTAATTGTACCTGCTAACTGAACTATGAATATCTAACTAGTCTCAAATAACTCATAATGAGGCGCTATAGATTTGCTTTAAAAATTATGCACAAAATGGTTTGGTGCCGAAAACTTAAGCTTTTCCAGCTGGGAATTTCAGAAGATGGGGGAGAACTTCTACAAGGGAGGGCAGGTACCTGTACATGGAAGGAGCTGAGATGTCTAAAGTCACCCACATTTGTCATTTAAAAAAGTATATATAAATAAAAGATACTATTTTGAAGAAGTATAAAAAAGAAAAAAAAAAAAGAAAATTTTTATGCCACAATGATTTAGCTTTTTAGATAAAGGGTAAACAGATTTATAATCACCTACCAGTAATAATTTAAAGATTCAAGTTGATTGTCTACAAATAAAATATCACTGGCTGATGTGTAAGTTCTGGATTTAACATGACAGTGCATACACTGCATAGGACAGGTACTATACGTATCTGGACACCATAAAGAGTATCGAACACCTGCATTTAAACTACTGAATTAGTATGTACCTCACTTGGCTCAGTAATCCACCTGCACCAAACTCATATCAAAAGTCACTAAATCTCTCATCTACATTATATATATTCTGTAGATACACAACTACAAAATGTACATCCTGTACAAACAGTTTGAATCAACATGAAGTCCCATTGTTTTTGACAATGTACCACAGATGGACATTATCATGGCTAAAATCTATATAATATAGATGAGATTATAAATCTGAAGTTGTAACACTAACAAAAGAAAACCCAGAGCATCTTGGTAAGTCTTGTTTTTATTTTCTTCCTGAGAGTCAGTAGAATGGCAGCTGTATTTTGTTATGTTAGTCCCATATATTTCTGTTAACTTTATTATTTGCAAAAAAAGTTTTGCTTGTATTTGTAGAAAGGTAAAATAATGATTTTTTTGTTAAATATGGAAATCAGTTATGTATGATAAAAAGAAATGTGCTTTTGTTTCTTTGTTCCCAATTAATTTACATTAATTTTAAAATGCATTAAAGCAATAGCAAAGAAAATAAAGAGATGCCATAGAAGTCTCTTTCTCTTCATGTTTGCATGCAGAGATACACTGCTTCCTAAGGATATGTAAGGAGAGATGTGGATTTTAATTTTAGAATCAGATTTTTCAAATGTACTTAAAATATAAGCAGCAAAAATTTTATTAATCTTAAACTCAAGCAAATTCCAATCACAGAAGCAGAACTAATTAAAACATGTTTTAATTGAATATACTTCCTAGGTTTCTCCTAGCAATCCTGTTATCGTTTCGTGATCCACTTGAAGAAATGAAGATACGTGGAAAAACAGTCGTTGCCTGAGATTGCCCTCCATTTTATAAATGCTCCATTTATGCTGAAACAATCTGAATAGACATGGTGCTTTTTGTGCATCTGGTTGGAGGACAGAAACTCCCAAAACTTTTCTATTCAGCTGTTGGATCTGCAACTTGCTGTTGAGCTGTAAATCCACATCAGGAAGCCCAGGTACAAACTGAGAGTTGGCTTCTCCCTGGTAATCTAAACAGATGCTTACTGAGCCTGAAATGCTATTTTCCCACCACCTTCTGCTGACTGCTGCTTTGGCAAAATAAAGATTGGCCACAAATCTACCAACACCACCTCACTTTAAGGCCTGGTATGTCAGCATTCTCCATCATACTCTGAGACATAGTATGTGGGAGACATGACTCTGTAATTAGGAGCTTAAAGTGTTTCAGGGAGACCACATAAATCTAGTGAGAAGTGAATTAGCAATATATGGGAGCATGTAATTTCATGTCAAGGTGGGTGCTGTGAACTTGATTAGTATGTAAGTTAAAGCAACTGGGAGAAGCAGACAGAAAATATAGTTGTTGAGCTGAGTCCTGAGAGAAGGGCAACTGCACCTTCCACCTTCTGCGTGCAGGACTGTCATCAGCACATCTTCCCTATGCTTTCCCATTGCTCATCTTCCTCCAGTGGAAAAGAAAGGGGCCGGGCACAGTGGCTCATGCCTGTAATCCCAGCGTGGTGGCTCACGCCTATAATCCCAGCACTGTGGGAGGCCGAGGTGGGCGGATCACGAGGTCAGGAGATCGAGACCATCCTGGCTAATACGGTGAAACCTCGTCTCAAAATGCAAAAAAAAAAAAAAAAAAAATTAGCTGGGCAGGGTGGCGGGCGCCTGTAGTTCCAGCTACCCGGGAAGCTGAGGTAGGAGAATGGTGTGAACCTGGGAGGTGGAGCTTGCAGTGAGCCCAGATTGCACCACTTCACTCCAGCCTGGGCAACAGAGTGAAATTCCATCTCAAAAAAAGAAAAAACAAAAAAACAAAACAAATAAACAAAGAAAGACAGAAAGGAAAGGGCAAAGTTCACATGCTGAAGCAAGAGGGACTGCTGGACTTAGAAAGGTGGAGAAATAGGTGGGCCCAGGATAATATTGGCGAGAATGCTGCTTTTGGTTGATTTAGTTACAGAGCTCTTGAGCTCATCATGAATAGAAATAGGGTTAATGCAGAGCGGCTATAAGCATAGACTTGGGAGCCAGGCTGATTGGGAATATAAGTCCCAGCTTCACCTTTTATGAGCTCTGTGATCCTGGACACTCCACCTCTTACTATTCAGTTTTCTCATCTGGGAAAAACAGATAACAGTACTTAAATCCTAGGATTCAGAAGAGTTCAAAGATTAACTCAGGTTAAGATAAGTGAAACAAGGGAGAAGCAACTATTCAGACAAGAAATAAAAGGAAATTGACAAGACAAGGATTTCAATTTGAATCTAAGAATCATTTAGGGTATCTGTTACAATTTTAGATTCCCAGGCCTCAGCCCCAGGAATTGAGATTCATTAGTTCTGGGGCCCAAAAGGCTGTTTTATAAAAATAAACTTACAAAAAGTCACCAAAATAACTCAGTTTCTGTATGCCCTTACCAGTTCCCCACTAATGTGAACATCTCGTGTTGACATGGTACATTTGTTAAAACTAAAAAGTCAAGGTTGACACATTACTACTAACTCCAGACTTCATCAGGTTTTCCACTCATGTTCTGTACCTGTCCCAGGAACAAATCCAGGATACCACACTGCATTTAGAGAAGCTGCATTTTTCACAAGCTCTTTCAGCTGATAAGAGGGAGGTGGGTGGGGATCACATCTTGAAAAACACCGGGACCTTTAGAGGAATGAACCAAAATTGCTGCGTCCTCAAGTTGGGGAGGTGAAATGCAATTTTGAAGAGGAGAATTGGTGGAGGAGATGAATATAGAAGGCTGATTTTAGAGGTAGAGATGGAATCCTCTCCATTAGATGAGAGGGTGTTACCTTCAGAATAAGGAATTAATGCCAGAGAAAATAGATTTTGGAAGGAAGGGGTACAACCTCATACTCAGGCTAGATTGAGAATACACGAGTAGGGTTGTGAGTAGGTCAGAATCAGAAAGTGCAGCAAATTGGGAGCAGGTGTTTCAGAGAACGCACACAGAGGGCTCACATAAGGGAATTACAAGGGGTCAGTTAGCTTGTGAGCTACATACAACCTGCATGTTCCAGAACCTGGTGCTAATGCTTTGGCAGTGGGTCACAATGACAAACATCAAGCACTGCCACATTGGAAAGTAGCAGAAAAGGTAAGGGTGAGGCTGGGATAATTGATTTTGTTTATGGAGGGTTTTAAGGGTCTTGGGTGAAACAGGGGCTGGAAGAAGAGGTGGATAAAACACTTGAAGCTCTGCTTGTGAGTCAGTTGTCACACTGAGGAGACACAGCAGTCACCAGCTTGAGGTGACAGGTAAAGGTTTGTAGAATTGAGAAGGTGAAGATGAAGCAATATATTTTTTTAAGAAGCAAGCAGCCTATTTTGGGAATCCATAGAGGTCTTTTGAAGTAGATACTACTCATATTTTACTAAAGACCTTAGGTTCTGGGACTATCACTGAGTTTTCCTAATCACAGTCCAATTGCTCAGCTTCCTAACACCAGTTATAAGAGTCACCTAACTTGTTCTTTTTTAGAGAATGTTAACCATTTTCCAATGGACTCAAGATTCTTATAATGTCTATACCATTTTTCTTTACCAGTTAGTTGTTCTTTCTGTACCCTAGAAATCCTAAACCACAAGCTGATATTCTTTAAATTTCACATTAAGTACATGTTCTGTCACTTGCCAAATGCATTTAAAAGAGTTCAATAGACGCAAGGCGCAGTGGCTCACGCCTGTAATTCCAGCATTTTGGGAGGCCGAGGTGGGCGGATCACAGGGTCAGGAGTTCGAGACCAGCCTGTAGTGGGCACATGTAGTCCCAGCTACTTGGGAGACTGAGACAGGAGAATCGCTTGAACCCGGGAGGTAGAGGTTGCAGTGAGCTCAGATTGCACCACTGCACTCCAGCCTGGGCGACAGAGCTAGACTCCGTCTCAAAAAAAAAAAAAAAAAAAAAGATAGACCTCAGTAGAAATTGCCTTAGAAATCTGTGTCCTAAGTGGGCGAAGGACATGAACAGACACTTCTCAAAAGAAGACATTTATGCAGCCAAAAAACACATGAAAAAATGCTCACCATCACTGGCCATCAGAGAAATGCAAATCAAAACCACAATGAGATACCATCTCACACCGGTTAGAATGTCAATCATTAAAAAATCAGGAAACAACAGGTGCTGGAGAGGATGTGGAGAAATAGGAACACTTTTACACTGTTGGTGGGACTGTAAACTAGTTCAACCATTGTGGAAGTCAGTGTGGCGATTCCTCAGGGATCTAGAACTAGAAATACCATTTGACCCAGCCATCCCATTACTGGGTATATACCCAAAGGACTATAAATCATGCTGCTATAAAGACACATGCACACGTATGTTTACTGCGGCATTATTCACAATAGCAAAGACTTGGAACCAACCCAAATGTCCAACAATGATAGACTGGATTAAGAAAATGTGGCACATATACACCATGGAATACTATGCAGCCATAAAAAATGATGAGTTCATGTCCTTTGTAGGGACATGGATGAAATTGGAAATCATCATTCTCAGTAAACTATCGCAAGAACAAAAAACCAAACACTGCATATTCTTACTCATAGGTGGGAAGTGAACAATGAGAATATATGGACACAAGAAGGGGAACATCACACTCTGGGGACTGTTGTGGGGTGGGGGAGGGGGGAGGAATAGCATTGGGAGATATACCTAAAGTATAATAATAATAATAAAAAAAAGAAATCACAAAAAAAAAAAATTCTCAGAATATTTAAAAAAAAAAAAAAAAAAAAAAGAAAAGAAAACTGTGTCCTAGGGGGCAGGTTTCAATGAAGGGCTCCTAGATCTTTTGCATTGCTCGCTGGCACAATGTTGGGCCCAACTGGGTAATAAGTGTCTGGCCATTAGACTTAAGGTCATCTAATCCTTAACTTGATAGATCCTGGGTGTTCTCTACAAATTTGCATAGAAACTAGCACTTACCTGGGAGATTTCTCTGCCAGCTGTCAAAGATGTAGTTCCATATTCAAGGGTGCAGTGTGAGGAAATAATGAAGCCACAGAAATCTTAAATGTGGCTAGGGAAAGGGCTGGGTGATGAAAGATTCTAGCTAACCAGCACACTGCAGCAAAATTAGTTTCCAGAAACACTGCATAACCTGAATACTGAATCAAGAGTAATTTGGCTTTTGGTTAAGATGGGCTTTGGCATTTTTTTTTTCGAGACGGAGTTTCTCTCTTGTTGCCCAGGCTAGAGTGCAATGGCGCAATCTTGGCTCACCACAACCTCCACCTCCCAGGTTCAAGCAATTCTCCTGCCTCAGCCTCCTGAGTGCTGGGATTACAGGCATGCACCACCATGCCCGGCTAATTTTAAATTTTTAGTAGAGATGGGGTTTCTTCATGTTGAGGCTGGTCTCAAACTCCTGACCTCAGGTGATCCACCTGCCTCGGCCTCCCAAAGTGCTGGGATTACAGACGTGAGCCACCGTGGCCGGCCGGCATGTTTTTTTTAAACCAAGGAATAGTGTATTTGGAAATGTGGGAAAACTACATCAAAAAACTAAACCTTGAGTTGTAATAAAATCAGGATTTAGTGTTGCTTGATTTCAGTAATGTATGGGCATCTAGGTTACATAAAAAGAAATGTGAATAAAAGACCAGAATAAAATTTCTCTGGAAACATTGAGCCCTAAGATTAGGTAGTTCATCTTGGAATAAACTATATAAAACTGCCAATAGGCAACTGCTTTTGTGCTACAAAAATGGCCATTTCATTTGGCTCCAATACATATTTCAGATCTTTGTCTTTTCCTTGTAATGAAGATGTAAAAGTTTTAGTTCACACTCTACTAGAGTAAAATTTCACTGGGGTCTGTATTACAAACGTTAAAATAACCCAAAAAGTCAAAGTAAATTTGAGCTTTGGTACTCAGATAATCCTTTTCATAGTCTTATGTTAAAGAACTTATCTTTCCCAGGTATCAAACTCTAAGAAAACTTCCATAGTTACCACCTACTAGCAACTTAGTTTCCTTGCCCCATAACATTTGTCAGAGAACCTGCTCAGTTTCAGTGACATTTATATTCTTATTCTAAGTTGACCCAATTTTTCATTTATCTAAATGATTGTATTCCCTTCTAGAATGCAAGCCAAAGGACAGAACAATGTTAATGTTCCTTATTCTATTGATTTACTCTTTTTTTTGAGACAAAGTCTTGCTGTGTCGCCCCAGGCTGTAGTGTAGGCATGATCATGGCTCACTGCAACCTCTGCCTCCCAGATTCAAGCAATTCTCGTGCCTCAGTCTCCCGAGGAGCTAGGACCATAAAAGGTTGCCACCATGCTTGGCTAATTTTTGTATTTTTAGTAGAGAGGGGATTTTGCCATGTTGGCCAGGCTGGTCTTCAACTGCTGGGTTCAAGTGATCTGCCTGCCTCAGCCTCCTAAACCGCTGGGATTACAGGCGTGAGCCAGTGCGCCTAGCCCTGACTTACTCTTGAAGTCATGAATTTATGTCCAGTGTCCTTCTGTCAAACTGCTTTTTAAATCTTTGACCACTCATATATGTCAGGACTTCTACTTAGTTAATGGCGTATTATAAGGTGCAAACAATCTTATAAACAAGGATTCATCATACACTTTTTCTTCTAAGTTTAATAGAGATCATTAATTCTAGTTTGCAATTTATCAAGATAAGGTGATAAGTTGAAGATTTTACCTTAGGTACTAAATAATTAAAATGGATAAAAATACACCAATATTATCAGGATTTAGTGAGGATCACTGAAGTTGAGTGGTTAGAATTTTAATTCTAAAAAAAACCAACAGTGATTTATTTTTAACTAAAATGTAAACTTGAAAACAGTGTGCTAAAGTCAAATTATGTGGTTTAAGTCACCCTCTGTACAGCAACTTTAATTCTACTTTCTGTACTTCCATTTTGTTTCTGTGTAACTGAAAACTTCAAACACTCTCGTTCTAATTCTACACTATTCCTGGAAATCCTTTCTCTTTGGTATATTTATCTAATTTCATATTCTAATGTGTTTTTCCTCTCAGACACAATAATCAACTATTCAAAGATGCCATCTAATGCACTATGCCACTAAGTATTGTGGCCAGAGAGTTATTTTAGGTGCAATAAATTATCTTAAAATTGAGGGCCGGGCATGGTGGCTCATGCCTGTAATCCTAGCACTTTGGGAGGCCAAGGCGGGTGAATTGCCTGAGGTCAGGAGTTCGAGACCAGCCTGGGCCACACAGTGAAACCCGGTCTCTACTAAAATACATAAAATCAGCCGGCCGTGGCGGCATGCGCCTGTAGTCCCAGCCACTTGGGAGGCTGAGACAGGAGAATTGCTTGAACCCGGCAGGCACAAGTTGCAGTGAGCCAAGGTTGCGCCACTGCACTCAAACCTGGGCAACAGAGCTAGACTCCATCTCAAAAAAAAAAAAAGAGAAAACAAATATTACATCTTAAATACAGGCATGAATTAAACCAACTTGCGTATGGTCAAGGCAACTTACAAAAATGCTTTAAGACATATCAAGACTGATATAAACCATTTAAGTTAGGCAGAGATGCAACACTATGGGAATAGAAGTGTTATAAACACACTCGCCACATTTTAATTAGTTTACTAGGTTTTCTTTTAATATAAACATGAGAAATGAAAACCACATCAATTGTAGCATTTATTTTGAAAATAAAACTGCAATCAATACTCCAGTCTCTAAGCTCTGCATTCCATAAATGATACGTTTTCAGGAGGTAGGATTCTGAAGGTTTATGGAAGTTCTTTTTAAATAGCAGGACATGAAATATGATACCTGCACCCAGTCTAACATGTGGGATAATAAAATGTATTACATCACCTACTACTATTAGGGTCCAATTCCTTCTAATTTGTTACACATGAATTAACACAGATCCTCCTCTTTATCACATCTAGGGAAAATAATTTGAGGTGATCAATGCAGATAAAAGCCTTGCAAAGAGCTACTTTACAAGAGAAAAGGGCACTTTATAAAAACACAAGAATTCCAAAAGTCTTAGTGTAATTTTAAGCTTTGATACTTGTAGAAGTAACAATGCTACAAACATTTACAAAACATCATTGAAAAGCTTGTTGTATTTCTTTTACGTTTATTTAGTTTTGCCATGTTTTAAAGTGACAGTGTCTCATTATGCTGCCAAGGCTGGAGGGCAATAGCTATTTACAGGCACAATCACAGTGCACTGCAGCCTCCAAGGCTAGGCCTCAAGTGATCATTTAAGCCTCATGAGTAGCTGGGACTACAAGCATGCCTAGCTCCTGAGTATTAAGCTTTTAATTTATTGTTTCAGTCCTTCTTGCAGATAGCAGATATTGACTGAAACAAAAGGTTAAAAGTTTAACATTCAAATTCTGCAAAATAAAGCCAGAGGCAGTGGTACACACCCATGGTCCCAGCTACTTGGTAGGCTGACATGGGAACATTGCTTGAGGCCAGGATTTTCAGCTGTGGTGTGCTATGATTGTGTCTCTGATTAATCATTGCACTGTAGCTTGGGCAATATAGTGAGGCATCATCTATTAAAAATAAAAAGAAGAAATACAATTACACTTTCAAATGATATTTTGTAAAGATTTACAGCATGTATACATATGCTGCAGTCCTCTGGGGGGCCCAGGCACACTATATTAAAGCTAAAAACTGCCCTGAAACTTTCAGGACACCTTGTATTTTATTATTTTTATATAACCACTGGATCACCATGTTGCTTGGCACTATGAAAACATCTTTGAATACATTTACTTAACTATAAGAAAATTTACCAGCAAATGAGAACCATTATAGTTCATAAGAAATACACCATAGAGCTTCATAAAAGTAGATAATCAATAACCAATACTTTCTCTTTTTATGACCCCCAAACATGCTAAACTGCTAATAAGAAGGGCTTACAAAGGATATGAATGGCAAATGTTATTTGGCAGCTTTTGCTTGATGATTGCCAGTAACTGTAGCTTCCATGGTAAAAGTAGGAAGGAAGAGCCCTTCCATACCTGACAATGCTGGGACTGCTCCTAGTGGCTTTAGGAGTTGTTAGACTCCCATGTTTTAACAGTGATACTGCACTGATTCCAAATGCATATGCAGGAATATTGGAGAAAAGAAAAAAACATGAAAGAAACAGACAAGTTATCTTTAAAATCTAAAAAGTTAAACTATTGTTTTAAAAGCCTTATATAGTTTACAGCTATCAGCCCACACACTAAGCAAATATGTGTGTGTGGGCAGGAGTCTTCACTTTGGAGTGGTTTTTATAACTCTGTTTACATTAAACAGGACAGAAGAGTGTAAGAGTGTGTTGTTGCCCTGACAAGGTCCCATTCTTTACTACGAAGTACAATCTTAGTTGTCCTTGAGTTAACTTGAATTGAGGTGTTTCTTCTTTTGAAAATACCAATCTTTCTAGTTCTTTAGCAGGAGAGTTCGTATTTTCCTGTCTTTTTTGATGAGGGGTTCAGATGTTACATTACTCCTCATTTCTTCCTTCAGGAGAGGATGGCCTTAGCACGCTGAAGATGAATTAAATCATCAGCACTCAAAGACCCATTCTTGGCAGCACTATAGAAAACTCTGTCTTGTTCCATCCTTGAAAAAGCCTAAGAATGTCAAATAGAAAAAAGGTACAATTTTAAAAAGGTTTCCGACCTTTTAACAATCACCACTGATGATAAACCACACATGCAAACTCCTTTAGATAGTTCAGTTACAGCTACTTTTTTGTTTTTTGTTTTTTGTTTTTTTTTTTGAGAAGGAGTCCCAGGCTGGAGTGCAATGGCACAATCTCGGCTCACTGCAACCTCCGCCTCCCAGGTTCAAGCAATTCTCTACGTCAGCCTCCCGAGTAGCTGGGATTACAGGCGCCTGCTAACATGCCCAGCTAATTTTCACATTTTTAGTAGTGACGGGGTTTCACCATCTTGGCCAGGCTGATCTTGAACTCCTGACCTCGTGATCCATCCACCTCGGACTCCCAAAGTGCTGGAATTACAGGCATGAGCCACCGCGCCCGGCCCAGTTATAGCTACTTTGGCTGAAGTTTACACTGCCAAGTTCTGTCAACTCATTAAGGTAATCTCAGGGCTAGACTGCTGGAGCAAAGGGGAACTTGTTTTATTAAGTTACTTAAAAATTGGGCTCCCAAAGATGTCACAGTATTGTGACAGGCTTCTAAGAGCAGTATCATGTTACCTGTGCACTTGTTCCTTAAACATAATGAATGTACACTTTTGCAAAAAGTTAGTTTATTAATCTATTCAAACTCTACCCAATCTACAGTAGTTATTATACACTCAAAGCAAATTTTAACGATGCAGGCATGTGCTGGATTGTATTGGAACATCAAAGAAGTCTAATGACTCAAGCATCAAAAGGCACTACTTCACTTGTACATTAATTATGATAGAAAATGTATTATTTTAAAATACTTCCAAGGTACCACAGAATGTGCCTATTTTAAATGTTCATCCTTGTCAGCTGTAAGTCTGCTGTGTACTTACCAAAAGTCACAAACCATAAATATTACTTTGTCTCATAAAAGTTATCATTTCCAGTAAAATCCCATGTACTTCCCGCATCCAGTATTTGAGACACGCATAACTTATACAGTCTAAGTGCAGGTCTCTTGGCTTAGGCACTAATGCTGTGTCTAACAAACCCATGGGACTGACTGCACTGTGGTATATACAGTAGAAAATGACGTAAATTTGCAAACTAAGTAATAAAAAATAGTCAAGAGTGGTAAGTGCATTATATATGTAGACACTGCTCAGAATACAATAACAAGAAATCATTTATATATGATTATTTGAAAGGGTAAAGGTTCAAAAGGGAAAGATTACAAACGAATTAAATTTGATTAAAATATTCTGAATTATGCTCACAAAAGAGAAGATAATATCTATAATTTTCAAATGATGTGGATCCTTGTAAAAACCATAAAAGATGCAGGAAGTAGAATGCCAAAAAGGTAATAAGCTCTTCAGTATGTTAGTTAATTTTGAAGCTTTCCATTTTTCTAATCACTACTTAATATGACCTAGTCACAGATGTTGGCATTGGTGTTTGACTGAAAACCCACTTAGTAACTTCGTAGCCTTACCTCCAGCTTCCATGCTCTTTCTCTGTCAAGAAGATAAACTGGTGAATACAGGCCGTTGTTGTGTGCCAAGGTGCGAAGATCGAAGTAGAATGTGCTATAAACACTGCTAGTAATGTTGACATTATAATTAATTAGCTTCAAGAATTTCCTTTCCAACTCATTCCTGGGGAAGGAGAAACACAACAAAACCAACACAGGACAATGTTAGTTCAAAAACATTATTCTTGTGTAAGAAATGTGGTAAAGGCACCATGTGCTCTAGTTTATTAGAACACATGAAAGAACTCACACTGTACAGAACCCTATCGATCTAAGAAATACAAGAAAGCATGCAACTTTCCCAGTTCTCTTTGAGAACTTAGAAAAACAAAAACAACATGAATGTAAAAACTGGGTTAATAACTTGATTTTCTCACAGCTTTCAAAGACATATTTGAATTTAATATGGAGAAAAATGACATAATCTTAAGAAACAAGTAAAGCCTTCAGCTTTTTCATTTCTTTGAAAACATGAAAGGATTCAATGGAGAAAACCCTTGTAAATACAAACATCCATGGTAAGGCTTTCGGTTTTTCGAGTTCCACATGAACAACAGAACTCATTTCTGAAATAAAACCTGTGAATGTATAGAATGTGGAAATGCCTTCATTTACGTGATATTTACTCCAAGACCCATGATAACACACACTGTAGACGGACCTTACAAATTAAGAAAGCACACTAGATTTGAACCCTAGTAGATTACCAAATTCAGAAAAGTTTTCAGTTTTAACAATTTCTTCAACATTTATATGAAAATTTTGCCTACAGGAAAATCCTCTCAGTGTTCTGAAATTGGAGAGCCTGATGCAAACTGATTATGGCATAATCTTTAAAAATGTGCATAAGTAAATGTTATACTACTTATAAATATTTGGTTTCTCAGTGATTCTTCATTTGAAAGGGTCTCTGTCCTTACTTCCACTTCTTTTGCAAGAAAACACTGAGGTCAAAATTTTGTAGATACTCCTTAAACAATATTAAATGAATTTAATAGGCAGTGTTTTTTTGTTAAGTCAGTTAATAAAATTTTTCTGTTTATTTAAAAATATCACACTGAGCTACTAGAATAGCTCCAAATTCTTTTTTGAAACAAATACAGGCTATGCAGGTGGATTCCTACACTAATGTCCAAACAGGGCACAGCTGCTTGCAGTCCATTCTGGATCCAGCACCCCAAGTTTGGGATGAGGAGAAAGGGGACAGCCTTCTCTGCACTCATGCAGCTGACTCAGGTCTCATTCTTGAGGGTTCCATTGCACAACTCAGACTCCATGCTCACTCCCAAGGCACCGCAATAGTGATCAGATGACAGAAATGATGGATGCCATTTATTAGCTGTCACTATTACGGGGCAGGAATACTCTTTACACTTCAGGCGGTAGAAGGATCAAAGAGAAACACCTTGGCTAGACTAAACCCATTTTATGACAAGACTTTTGGTAGGGCGCTGGCCTTACACAGTGTTTCTCCTAAGTTGGAAATGAAACCCCAAGGTGCTCAGCACCTGTCACTCCTGGCCAGAACTGAGTGTGGGGATGAGTAGAATGCAGTGAGAGGGGAACAGGCTGGGAGCAGCCCTCTGCCAAGTGATTATTCAGCTGTCCCGGCAGAAGATTTTTGTTTGTTTGTTTGTTTTGAGACAGGTTCTTGCTCTGTCGCTCAGGCTACAGTTCAGTGGCACGATCCTAGCCTTTCAAGTAGCTGGGACTACAGGTTCATGCCACTTAGCTGGGCTATTTTTTAAAAATTCTTTTTGTAGAGACAGGGTCTCACCTGTTGCCCAGGCTGGTGTTAAACTCCTGTGATTAAGTGATACTCCCACCTTGGCCTCCCAAAGTGCTGGGATTACAGACATGAGCCACTGTGTCCAGCACTTTGTCAAATGTTTAAATAAATATAAAACTAGAGTAATCTTACCACTTTCATAGTAATCCCCATAAAGACTTAACTGTATAAAAACAATTAATACCTCAACAACATATTTGGTTTCTTGGTTTTAAAGTTTTATCCATTGGCTAAGTCAACAAATGCTTGATGTTCTCTGGTATGCAAAGCAGTTAGGATATAAGCAGATAGGTGGTTTTCTCATTTGTTTAACTGAAAACCCCACTGAAACTACTTCTAACATTAGTTTCCTATTCATATAACCATAAGACTATAGGAATGTAAATCAGATAATGCTTTAATAATCAGCTAATCAGGAGTTAATTTACTATAGGAATATATGCACTTCATAATCTCTTATGTTTTTCCACAAACATATGTTAAATGTGTAAAATATAGTATTTTATATAATTAACATGTTTATTAATAAAGGCTTAGTTATTGAGGAAAACCATTATGCCTACAGGATATGTATCTTCTTAGTTTTTTGTTGTTTTTTAAATGGCTAATAGCATACCCTTTACAGGCACAGCAAATTTTCTGAATAGGAGCTGCACAGTTTAACTTATATGTATGTATGTATGTATATATGTATGTATGTATGTGTGTGTACATATATATATACATATAAAATCCTCATAGCTTAGCTCCCACCTATAAGTGAGAACACATGATATTTGGTTTTCCATTCTTGAGTTACTTCACTTAGAATAATGGCATCCAGCTCCATCCAGGTTGCTGCAAAGGCCATCATTTCATTCTGTTTTATGGCTCAGCAGTATTCCATGGTGTATATATTCCACACTTTCTTTATCTGCCCATTCGTTGATGGGCATTCCATATTTTTGCAATTGCAAACTGTGCTGCTATCAACATGCATGTGCATGTGTCTTTTTCATACGACTTCTTTTGCTTCGGGTAGATACCTAGTGTGAGATTGCTGGATTGAATGGCAATACTGTTTTCCATAGTGGTTGTACTAGTTTACATTCCTATCAGCAGTGTAAGTGTTCCCTTTTCACCAAATCCATACCACCATGTACGATTTTTCAATTTTTAAATTATGGCCATTCTTGCAGGAGTAAGGTGGTATCACACTGTGGTTTTCATTTGCATTTCCCTGAGAATTAGTGATGTTTCTGAAGGAAAATATATTCTAACAAGACAAACAGATGTTGAAAAGTTTTAAGAAAAATCTGATAAACACTAACTTTTAAATGGTTCAATTTACGGTCCAAAAGAGATCTTTACAATCAACAGCAGAGGGACAAGATAAATGTACATTACACACTTTGTTGCAATGTTTTACATTTTCTAAAAATCGTCAACAAAGCTCCTGTTCAGAGCACAGATCAGGGTGCTTCTGCGTTCACAAACAGCATTGTGTAGAACTGCAGCTGGCTTCTGCCACCACTGCTTCTGGAGCTCACATCTGTGGAAACCTGAACATTTCTCTGTGTATTCTCTGACCTTGTAATTAGAACTAGAGCCCCACTGGATTAGCTGCAGGTTTTAGAACAATTTAGCTGCCATTATAGTGGAGCCAAGTGTTCATAATTACAAATTTTGCTCCCTTCAAGAAACCAGTTTACAGACTGATGACAGTAGTGATTAAGAGCACTTTAGCTTCTGCAACTTTCAAAGTACTTCTATTTGTTTCAAATTCATTTTCTTTTACATCCTTTGCTAAAATGGCTACTAGCAATATCACCGTGACAACTCAGTTTCTACTATTTAGCAAAGCAGTAATTTAGCAGCCATTTCAAAACCAACCGACCATCACTAGTGAGTCTCTTCTTAGTCACAAGAATCCTCAATTCACTGGTAAATATACAGTGTAGTAATTCTGAATGAAAGTCTTTAAAAATGTTTTTGGGGTATATTATAGGTGTATATATTTATGTGGTATATAAAATATTTTGATGACTACAATGTGTAATAATCACATCAGAGTAAATGAAGTATCCATCATGCCTCAAGCATACCTTTGTTTTACAAATAATTCAATTACACTCTTTTAGTTACTGTAAAATGTACAATTAAATAATTCTTGAGTGTTGTCACCCTGTTGTGCTATCAAATACTAGATCTTGTTTATTCTTTCTAACTATATGTGTGTACCTATTAACCATTACCCCCTACTCCTCATCCCCCATATTACTTTTACCAGCCTCTGCTAACAGTTCTCCTACTCTATATCTTCATGAGTTAAATTGTTTGAGGCCGGGCACAGTGGCTCACACCTGTAATCCCAGCACTTTGGGAGGCTGAGGCGGGTGGATCATGAGGTCAGGAGTTTGAGATCAGCCTGGCCAGCATGGTGAAACCCCATCACCACTAAAAATACAAAAATTATCCAGGCATGGTGGCATGAGCCTGTAATCCCAGCTACTCGGGAGGCAGAGGTAGAAGAATCGCTTGACCCCAGGAGGTGGAGGTTGCAGTGAGCCGACATAGCGCCGCTGCACTCCAGCCTGGGTGACAGAGCAAGACTCCATCTCAAAAAACAAAACAAACAAAAGAAAACTGTCTTAATTTTTAGTTCCCACAAATAAGTGGGAACACGTAAAGTTTGTTTTTACATGCCTGGCTTATTTCATTCAACATTTCCATCCATGTTCTTGCAAATACTAAGATCTCATTCTCTTTTACAGTTGAATAGTACTTCATTGTGTATATGTACCACATTTTCTTTAGCCACTCTTCTGTTGATGGACACTCGGAATGCTTCCAAATCTTGGCTGTTGTGAATAGTGCTGCAGTATACATGAGAGCGCAGGTATCTCTCTGATATACTGATTTCCTTTCTTTTGGGTATATACCCAGCAGTAGGATTGCTGGATCATACGGTAGCTCTATTTTTAGTTTTGAGGAACTCCAAAACGTTTCTCCATAGTGGCTGTACTTAAATTACATTCCCACTAACCATGTATGAGGGTTACCTTTTCTCTGTATCCTCACCAGCGTTTGTTATTGGCTATCTTTAGAATAAAGGCCATTTTAAGTGGCGTGAGATGATCTCTCATTGTAATTTTGATTTGCATTTCTCTGAAGATCAATGATATTGATGTTGAGTATCTTTTCATATACCTATCTGCTATTTGTATGCCTTTCTTAGTTTTGAAACAGGGTCTCACTTTGTCACTCAGGTTGGAGTGCAGTGGCACAATCACAGCTCACTGCAGCCTCAATCTCCCAGGCTCAGGTAACTTTTGCACCTAAGCCTCCCCAACAGCTGAAACCACAGGCACGTGTCATCATGCCTGGCTAATGTGTCCTCTTTTGAGAAATGCCTATTCAGATATTTTGCCCAGTTTAGAAATCATATTAGATTTTTTTCTATGGAGTTCTTTGAGCTTCTTAAATATTCTGGTAATTAATCCCTTGTCAGATAGTTTTCAAATATCTTCCCCCATTCTGTGTGTTGTCTCTTCACTTAGTTGATTGTTTCCTTTGCTGTGCAGAAGCTTTTTAACTTGATGTGACCTAATTTGCCCATTTTTGCTTTGGCTGCCTGTGCTTATGAAATATTCAAGAAATATTTGCTGAGTCCAGTATCCCAGAGAGTTTTCCCAATGTTTTATTTGTTTCATATTTCAGGTCTTAGATTTAAATTTTTTTAATTTTTAATGTTTTAAAAAATAGAGACAGAATCTCACTGGTTTGCCCAGGCTGGTATTGAACTACTGGGCTCAAGCAATTCTTCTATCTCGGCCTTCCAAAGTGCTGGGATTACAGGCATAAGCCACCGCACCCAGTTGAGATTTAAATCTTTAATCCATTTTGATTTGATTTTTGTATAAGGTGAGAAATAGAGGTCTAGTTTCATTCCTCTGCATATGAATATCCAGTTTTCCCAGCACCACTTATTGACGAGACTGTCATTTCCCCATTGTATGTGCTTGGTACCTTCGTTGACAATGAGTTCACTGTAGATGTAGAAACTGGTTTCTGGGTTTTCTATTCTGTTCCATTGGTTGATGTGTCTGTTTTTATGCCAGTGTCATGCTGTTTTGGTTACTATAGCTATAGAGTATAATTTGAAATCAGATAATGTGATTCCTCCAGTTTTGTTTGTTTTTTGCTCAGGGTAGCTTCGGATATTCTGAGTCTTTTGTAGTTACATATAAATTTTAGAATTCATTTTTTATTTCTATTTCCGTAAAGAATGTCATTTTTTTTTTTTTTTCAGACTTGTGGAGGTACCACATTGGTGGTCTGAGATCAGACCTGAAGGAATTCTCTGGGTTAGCAGACAGGGACTCACTTCTTCTCTTACTTTCCCACAAATGAAGTCTCTCTCTCTCTGTGCTAGGCTGCCTGGGGCTCAGAGAGGAGCAATGCAAGTACTCCTGTGGCCACCACCTCTGGGACAGCACTAGGTCTGAAGCTGGCACAGCACTGTGGTGGGCCAAGGCCCACTGTAACACCTACCTGCTGCCACCTATTTCACTCAAGGCCCTGGGGCTCTACAATTAGCAGGTAGTGAAGCCAGCCAGGCTTCTGTCCTTCCCTTAAGTGCAGTAAGTTCTCCTGGTCCCTGGATGGGTTCAGAGGTGCTGTCTGGGAGCCAGGGCTGGAGTCATAAACCTTAGACATCTACCTGGTGTTCTGCTCTACCATGGCTGAGCTGGCACTGAATCCACCAGGCAAATCCATTCCCACTGTTCCCTCCCCTTTCCCCAGGCAGAGTAGTCTGTCCCCACGTATATCGTCAACACAGTCCCATGGGGATTACTGTCAGGTCACCACTGATTCTCACTCAATGCCCAAGTGCTCTCAGTCAACTTGTGGTGAATGCTGCCTGGCCTGAAACTCACTCTTCAGGGCAGTGGGCTCCCCTCTGGCCCAGGGTAGGTCCAGAGATGCCATCCAAGAGCCAAGGCCTGAATCGGGGACTCCAACAGTCCACTTGGTGCTCTTCTCCACTGTAGCTGAGCTGGTATCTAAGCTCAAGAAAAATCCTCTTAACTCTTCCCTCAGCTTTTCTCAAGCAGAGAGAGTCTCTCCTCACAGCCACCACAGCTGGGAATGTGCTGGGTCACACCTGCAGCCAGCACATCTCTGAGTCTCACTCGAGGCCCATGGTATATACTATCTGGTCACCACTGATGATTCTTCAGGGCCCAAGGGCTCTTTCATCAGAAAGTGATGAATCCTGCCATTACTGAGTCCCTTTAAGGCAGCAAGTTCCCTTCTGGCCCAAGGTTTGTCTAGAGACGTTATCCTGAAGCTGGGACCTGAAATGGGGGTCTCATGACTCTGACCAGTGCCCTCTCCTACTGTGGCTGAGCTAGTATCCAAGTTGCAAGACAAAGTCCTCTTTCCTCCCCTCAAGCAGAAGAAAGAGGTCTCTGTCAGACCTGTGAGCTGCACTGTCTAGGGCTGGAGGCAGGGTGGGCAAGCACTCCCTAGCTGCCCCAGCTGCTGTCTCTGTAGGTCACATGCCCCTAAATACACTGGCTTCAAGGGCCCCACAGCAGTCCTTGTGGCCTAGACAGACTTTCAGGTTTATTAAGGACCCCAGAGTATTTTATCCCACAGTAGCCAGTAGCCTTTCATAACTCAAGTTCCAACCACTGGCATGAACAATTCCTCCCTGGCTAGGGCTAGTCTAAATGTTTCCTCCATGGGTGGGCATTGGATGAGTGCAGCCTTGTTTTGCTTTCTGCTATGACATGGCAGTGCTGAATTTAGTGCAAAGTCCCACAGTTGCTGTGCTCTCTCTCCCCCAAGCATGTAGCCCCTCTTCTCACTACAGGTCCACTGCTGGGACATGGGGGAGGAATGGCATCAGCAATTCAAGACGGTCTTTTCTACACTATTCAGTGCTTCCTTCAGTGATATGAAGTTAAAACCAGGTACTGTGAATGCTTACCTGATTTTTAGTTCCTATGCAGGTGCTTTTTTTATTTAGATAGTTCCTAAATTTGTTATTCCTGTAGGGAGCACAATTGGCAGAGACTGCTATTCAGCCATCAGGCTCCACCTCTGTGACGGCATACATTCTGGAAGACAGTCTTAACTGGAATAACAGGCAAATGTAAAAAAAAAAAAAAAGGAAAAACAAAAACCCAAAACCTCTTGCCACTGCCTGTCATGATCTTGATCTTCATATGGTGCTCAATGTCATCAAGAGGTATTCCTTCAGATTTCCCTAAATGTCACCCACAAAGCCATTTTCGCTGTCTAGTGGACACTGTGACAGCCTCTGCTGGAAATGCCTCCCTGGCTCACTTTGCCTACCAGCTCCAAGGCCCTTCCCTTTACAACAATCATGAGGCCAGACTGGAAGAAAGACCCCATGAAGCTTCTGTTTCAGCATCATGTTGGTGCCATCTGTGAGCAATCCCATGACTCAGCAAGATTTATTGCACTCTCACAGGTAACTCAGGGCCCCCAAAGTGCTGCTGTGGTTTTATGAGTGCCCAGGGAACCTCTTGAGTGTGGTGAGCACTGGGTGATGCTCCAGCAATGTTTCTCAGACTGCCTGAGGGGAACACTGGAACTTCTAACTCATCAGCCCAATTTCCAAACACATGTAACACTCCACTGGGATGGGACAGGGGCACAGGGATCTGTGGATATTCTGTATCTCAAGGTTTCTATAAAACAGAACTTCAGATAAAAGCAGGGGGAACACCAGCAAAGGCAAATTCACAACGTGTAACTCAGGGTGAAACTACACAGTTTTCACAGTCCAGAGGCCTTAGACCTGTCACTGGCCAAATAATTATTTCAAAGGCCACACATGTGCTCCTTACAAAGAGACTGGAACTTGCACACAGCTTTGAAAAAGCCATAAAGATATTTACTGTACTATTATGTTCTGGTAGTACACTGATAAGATAATGCCAAAAATATTCACCAGAAAAATACTTTTCAATTTATGAGCAGATTATTAAAACATCAATTTACCAAGACCTACCAGCAAACAATGAAAAATATGAACTATTGTTCTAAAGCTGGATGGAAAAAGTATGTGGTGTTTATGTCCATTTTCATTATCTGCACAACGTAACCTTTAAAAATATTTCTTAGAGTGTTTAAGTTTATGGGAGCACATAAAGTACTGAAAAATGGTTAGAAAGTTCACAAAAACCATACAAACTCACATTTCTTCAACTGTAGTGTTCTCAAAGAGCTTGCAGTAGTCCTCACTCCACGCAGCCATATCACTCCAAACCTTGGAGGCAAGAAGAATGGCTCCCAAGACAATCCTCTTCCAGTTAGTTGGACAAATGTCGATATTAGCATAACTTACAAGTCTTTCTATATAAATCTGCAAAACAGAGCACTGGCCTTTGATTTAGCTCAGTTTAAGTGCTGTGATGAGAATTCTTATGAATGACAGATTTCTTCTGGTTTTGACCAGAAAGTAAGTGTTTATGTTCTACAGAGATTTGCTTGATCAGGCCAAACAAGGGGCCATATCACAATTGTAGGTCAGATATTTCTGCTACCTACTCTGCCCATAGAAGTTCACAGCCCAATTTTGGTTACAAGAATGACCGTATATCTCAGCCAAGGGCATCACGAAGACAGGCAGTGTTGTCACCTTCACACTCATAAAAGATAGCAGACATACAGGCCCAGTGTGGATTAAAGTCATTCAATAAATCCTTAAGTGCCTACATATGTAATGTCTCACACAGAGCTGGTAGGTAGATGGGAATTTTACAAGTACGTCAAGCTTGAATATGTAAAACCCATGTAATAGTGAGCAAATGTTAACCTCCTTTTCACAAAAACTCACCCTTCTGTGGCACTAGCTTTAAAAACTGCTGGTCAAGAGAGCCTCCCAGCAGCTGCTGTGTAGAGCAGCATGGCAGGAGCAGGTCTGTGGGGTTGTAAAACGTTCCCCATATTCAGTTGTTCACTTGGTAAGAAACACATGTGTATAAAGGATGGTCCTTCTCACAGCCCCTATTTTGCACATCTTCATGATCCGTTCATAAAAATTTATTCTGTCTCACATCATCTGCAACTTAGACAATTCTGTTGGTTTTAAGGTGGAAACAGCTGCTAGTCTCTGTATCCCTGGGATTCCTCTACACCTGCCAGGCAGTTGGTGAGACAATCCTATGAATTACTTTACATCTATCAAACATCTGTCCTACAAAGAATTGGGCAAAGTGAATAGCTGAGTAAAGATTAAAGGTGAGCTGTGAGGTGTTGTTACTTCAGAGGGTGCTCTGCAGAACAGTATGTCTGTGAGCTACTTGAACTGTTTACATCGAAACAAAAGGAAAAAACTTTATATAAATAAGCAAGTTTATTTCTTGTCTGAAGGGTATCAGATTGCAGAACACTGCCAGATCTGATACTGATCTGAACACTGCCAAACTCAAGTATGTTTTCAAAAACAAATGGCTATTGAACATGACATTTTACAGATTCCGCTCCCTTTCTCCCAAACTCTGCACTCTCAAGTATTTCAAGAGTGAAACTCCCTCCCAGGGTTCAACTGCGTAGGAATCAGAGACCTTTGAAACAACATGGCAAGCCCTCTACTTCCTGTCCCCTTTCCTGCTAAGCTGCTGACCTGCTGACACTCATCCATGCCACGTGCCCTTCTGGGTGACTTTGAGAATTCTTTATTCCCACCGATGCCAACTCTTCCCTCAGTGCAGTTGATCCCATCTCACTTTTGCAGCACACTGTTCCCACAATCACCTCTTTCTGAAGATTTTCTTCTTCTCTACCAGAAATTTCCTCCAAATTGTGTTTCCTTTGTCCCCATCCCACTCCCCACTCCTCTCCAACTGTGTCCTCTCACTGGTGCTCACCGCACCATACCCTCATACCAGCTCCTCATCTTCCATCTCTCCTTCAGCTACACTGCCTGCCCCTGTTGAGGCTCCTCTTGCCAACAGGCACTTGTCTCTTGTGTCTTCACGCTGACAAACTAAAGCTCTGCCATTTGCCATTTGCCTAGGTGTTGGGGCCAAATACCTACATTTCAGTTCCCCTGCTCCAATCTGTGTGCAATGCCTCTTACATCTACCTTCACTGGTGGTCTGCATGGTTTGATGGTGACCCACAGTCTATCACTGCTCACCTGTATTACCCTAGTTGCTTCTTAACTCTCTTCGCTGCCTCCACTCTGCCTCCCAACTATGGCTTACTGTCCCCAAAGCAGCCAGCATAACCTCTTCATTTAGAACATGGCACTCCTCTGCTCAAGATCTCCCCACGAGCTTCCCATCAAACTGGAGTAAAACCTTAACTTCTTCCTACGGCCTACAAGCCAAGCTATGGTACTGCCTGAGGGGCCTCATCTCCACCGTTTCCCTCATTCCTCACTCTGACTATGCTCGTCACCTTGCTGTTTGTTCCTCAAACACACACGAAACGCATTTCTGTCTGTCCTGGCAATCATCCTGCTGCCTGTAATGTCAGCACTCTTTCCCGTCACTCCTTCAGTCAGGTCACTGTTCTAATGTCTCTCTAGAGAGGCTCTTCCTTATCTGTCTACCTAAAATAGCCCCCAATCACTCTGTATCCCTTTATCCTGCTTCCTCTTCCTGCTGTTTCATACACTTAAGTTCCATCTTCCTAGAATATAATAAGCTCATAAAAGCAAGAACTGTGTTCCACCTGTCCTCTCCTCTACCCCAGCACTTAGAAGAGCGGCACAGGGTCAGCATCCAGTGAGTGTTCACAAATCAGTCACTGCTTGGCAGCATTCAGCACTGTGACTACAGCTTCTCCTATCTTGAACTCTTTCTCCTTTTATTATCCTCTTCTGCTTTTCCTCTTCCCACTCTAGTAGCCACTCCTCTGGGGGCTTGTCCTTTAAATGATAATAGTCTTTACCAACCTATTTTCTGTCCATTTTATCTGTTTTTGAGACAGGGTCTCACTCAGTTGCTCAGGCTAGAGTGCAGCCTCCACCTCCTGGGCTCAAGTGATCTTCCTGCCTCAGCCTGCCATGTGCCTGGTGCCACAGGCATGTGCCATCATGTCCAGCTAATTTCTTATTTATTTATTTTTTTTTAGTAGAAATGGGTCTCACTTTATTGACCAGTCTGGTCTTGAACTCCTACACTTGAGCAATCCTCTCAACTTGGCCTCCCAAAGTGCTGGCATTACAGGCATGAGAAACCGTACCTGGCCTTACTTTTTGTTTTCTTAAGATGCAGGGTCTCGGCTGGGTGCGGTGGCTTACACCTGTAATCCCAGCACTTTGGGAGGCTGAGGTGGGCAGATCACGAGGTTAGGAGATCGAGACCATCCTGGCTAACATGGTGAAACCCTGTCTCTACTAAAAATACAAAAAATTAGCCAGGTGTTGTGGCGGGTGCCTCTAGTCCCAGCTACTCGGGAGGCTGAGGCAGGAGAATGGCGTAAACCTGGGAGGTGGAGCTTGCAGTGAGCCGAGATTGCGCCACTGCACACTCCAGCCTGGGTGACAGAGCGAGGGTCCCTCTCAAAAAAAAAAAAAAAAAAAAAAAATACAGGGTCTCATCATCTGGCCCAGGCTGGACTTAAACTGCTGGGCTCAAGTAATTCCTCCACCTCAGCCTCCCAAGTAGGTAGGACTAAAGGCACAAAACCACCATGCCTGGCTTGTCCAATTTCATTCTACACACTTTCTTGGTATTTAAACAGCTGCTGTTTCTCTTCATTCTGTAGCTCTACATCAGATTCATGCTCTAGTCCTGTATATCCAAATGATGACTAGACTCTGCTACTCTGCTCTCTCAAAGGCACACCAAGCTTAGCCTATGTACAAAACTCTCCCTTTTCCAATCCAGCTTTCCCTCCTGCATCATCTGTCTCTACATCTGGAAGCACCACTCCTGCTTCCCTCTAGCATGTGCTTAAGAGTTCCAAATGACTTGCAGCTCCTCGAGAAGGCCTGTATCTGGTCCAGTGCCCTTTGAGGGCTTTGATTCAGGTGCACAGCAGGAGCCTTCTCCCCTAGACTCTAATTGGTTGCTAAAGAAGTATTGACCTAAGTATTTTTTCATTCCTGGCCATGCAGTTGACTTTCCTCTATAGGTTTGTTGTGGGGAGGAGTAAGATTATTTTCAACAATTTGAACAGAATTTACTATTTAAAATGATAGGTTTACAAAAGGAATTTGTAGGAATAATGTAAATGTAATGACACAGCTATGGTTTGGTAGACCAACAGGAACCACATTCCTGGGCAACTTCATGAGCAGGCACAGGTGATCAGCAGGGATAGATAAACACACATCATCAAAGGAACAAAGAATTGAGGGCAGCAGCTGTCAATGACAACATGCATCAGAATTGCCTGGGGATATACCCTGGGACTCAGCTTAGACCTACACTGGCATCCTTTCCTGCCCATCAGCCAGATGGTTCTGTTACTGCTCCCCATTCCAAGCCCTCCACATGCCCTGGATGTGTGTGCACTGTGTGTGCATGTGTTTACTGATGTGTTGGGGGAGAAATCAGAAATCCCTCCTGCTGCCTTTAATAGCAATTGTTCTGTGATGAGAAAAGCAATTGTGACATTTTAAGCCATAATGATGATTCAACTAAAATGTGTGTATTTGCTTCCAAAGTTTCTCTTAAAATTCTGAGATAACTTCAGAAACCTACTGTATTAAAAAACAGGACAATACCACCCTGTTTACAAGAAGAATTTCTAAAGCTGCTTTATAAATAGAAAATATCTTACCAAACTTACGATTGCAAATTCAGCTGTTAGCCTCATGGCTTTAAACAGAGTATGAACAAATCTGAAAATCAATTTGTGTTCAGGATCATACTTAAAATATTCCTCCAAAACCTCTTTTCGCTGAAAGAAGAAAGGATGCAATGTAAGTATCCATTGAAGAAAAAACCTGAGGTGTTCTTAAGACAGCAGTGTTCACATTTGTGCCCATGTGTCACTTACGATAATTTTGATTGGTGAGATGTCTTTTAGTTTTTTACAATATGAACAGTAGGATCCTGAAATACCATAATGATTTAATACTCATCCACATTCACTTAAAAATTATATGAGCTTAAGCTCAGAAAATGTTTATATTCTTTTTTACCCTTTCCCTCACATAATTCCATCCAAATGTAAGCTACTAGTAGGCTTTAATGTCTTACTGACTGTATGTCATTCTTCTCTGCAATAAACTTTGAAAAAATATAGTTTCCTGTAACCATGAGGCTCTAAGCTTGTGCTGATAAATACAATAGTCACTAGCCACATGTGGCTATTATGTACCTAAGGAAGTACATTTTTAAATTTTTACACCATGTAAGTTGATATAAACTTAAATTCTTTTTTTTGTTTGTTTGATTTTTTGACATAGATTTTCGCTCTTGTTGCCCAGGCTGGAATGCAATGATGTGATCTTGGCACACTGCAACCTCCGCCTCCTGGGTTCAGGCGATTCTTCTATCTCAGCCTCCCGAGTAGCTGGGATTTACAGGCACATGCCACCATACCCGGCTAATTTTTATATTTTTAGTAGAGACAGGGTTTCATCATATTGGTCAGGCTGGTCTCAAACTCCTGACCTCCGGTGATCCGCCCGCCTCAGCCTCCCAAAGTGCTGCGATTACAAAGTTGTGAGCCACCACAACCAGCGAACTTAAATTATTTTTAACCCTCTTCATAAAAATCATGCTTCTTTGTTAAAAGTATTTACATATACTTATATTGCTTGATACTATTAACAATTATCTTTTAAAAAGATATGTTTTCTGTTATTTGGATAGTATATTTACTCACATTAGCTCACTAATTAAACATACCTGCAGATCAGTTCTTATTCCAGCATGTTCTTTTTACAACACTTTTAAAATAAGATGACTAGATGCCACATGAAATGGGGAACAAGACTTAAAGAAAGATGCCTTTGACTGCAGGCATGAAACAGATACAAATCTATGATGAAAATACAGACTCAGGCTGGGCGTGGTGGCTCACCCCTGTAATCTCAGCATTTTGGGAGGCCAAGGTGGGCGGATCATGAGTCAGGAGATTGAGACCATCCTGGCTAACATGGTGAAACCCTGTCTCTACTAAAAATACAAAAAATTAGCTGGGCATTGTGGCAGGCACCTGTAGTCCCAGTTACTCGGGAGGCTGAGGCAGGAGAACGGCATGAACCCAGGAGGCAGAGCTTGCAGTGAGCCGAGATTACGCCACTGCACTCCAGCCTGGGCAACAGAGTGAGACTCCGTCTCAAAAAGAAAAAAAAAAAAAGAAAAAATACAAACTCAATAAAAGTGACACTTACTAGGCTTGGTGCGGTGGCTCATGCCTGTAATCCCAGCACTTTGGGAGGCCAAGGTCAGGAATTCAAAACCAGCGCGGCTAACATGGTGAAACCCCATCTCTACTAAAAATACAAAATTAGCCGGGCGTGATGGCGGGCACCTGTAATCCCAGCTACTTGGGAGGCTGAGGCAGGAGAATCGCTTCAACTTGGGAAGCAGAGTTTCCAATGAGCCAAGATGGCACCATTGCACTCCAGCCTGGGCAACAAGCGTGAAACTGCATCTCAAAAAAAAAAAAAAAAAAAGCGACACTTACTGTAAGTGGGTGTAACCGTTCATCAAATATGCCCAAAGATCTATCTGCATCTCTATAAAATAAGAACGTGTATTACTTCAAAAACTGTTAATATCTTAGTATAATATCTGTTTAGTAAAATAATGCCTCCTATGTGCCTATGTGCTTTGGTGTTTACTTCACCAAAACAGTTTTTACAAATTCTCCTTGATACTGACTTGTGGAGGGTTTCCTGTCCTCTTCTTCCTCAGCATAGCATGTCCTGTACTGTGAAGTCTTTTATACCATAACCAGTCAGAACTGCCTGTAAGTATTGACCCTCCCTAACAGGCAATGGCAATAAACCAAACACATTTTCACTCCTCTAACCACACACTAAAACACAAGAACGTTTTACAAAGCAGTAGTGGTGGGAAATACTCTCTTTAGAACTTTAATAAATGTAAATGTGATTCAGATTTTCTAGCTTCCTTTAATTTAAACTACTAAAAATAATAAATACATCATGAGAATATACTACAGAGAACTAAAGAGAAACATCAGTTTCATTTAAAAATACAACTGGGCCAGTGCAGTGGCTCACACCTGTAAAATCCCAGCACTTTGGGAGGCCAAAACAGGCAGATCACTTGAGCTCCTTTAGGAGTTCGAGACCAGCCTGGGCAACATGACAAAACCCTGTCTCTACCAAAAATACAAAAAAATGATCCAGGCATGGGGACACACATCTGTGGTCCCAGCTACTCAGGAGCCTGAGGTGAGAGGATTGCTTGAGCTGAGATCATGCCAATGCACTCTAGCCAAGTGACAGAGTGAAACTCGGTCTAAAAAAAAGGTACAACTATCATTCTCAAAAATAAATGAAGCTGTCACTCATTCACAAGGAAATGTGTCACTCATGTCACAAGGAAAATAAGTATTTGTTTCCAATGATAGAATTGAAGCTTTCCCAAGGACTTTGAAAAACTTGCTCCTTCCACTGTAAGCTTGACCGCTTCTCAATACTTAAGGACGTTTTAAAATAAGACTGGTGGTTAAATTAAAAAAGTGATTTTTGATACAATAAAACATAAACCAATATTTTCCACATAACTAATGCATAATATTATAAATGCAAGTATGTGGGGAAAGAACCATTTATTGTTCAAGAAAGATCGGTGAGTACTGAGAATACATTTGCTAATATGTAAAATGCCACTGTAACTAATTTAAGAAACTAGCACTTGTGAAGTTTTGATTTAGTATTAAAGAATACCCACAACTGTCTTAAAGCTTTAAAAATACACCTTTTACCAGCTACATATTTGCATGAGGCTAGGTCATCTTATTGCTTCTTTAAAGCAAATTGCAAAGAAAGAGCTAGAGAATCCAGTTGTCTTCTATTAAGCTCAACACTACAGACTATCAATAAAATACATGACACACTTTTTACTCAACTTTTTATCATAGAAAAGTTATATTTTCATTTAAAATTTTATGTTAACAATATTGTTCTCAAGGAATATTTTCTATTGTCACAACCTGGGTCATGGGTTACTACCGACATCTAGTTGGTAAAGGCCATGAATGTTGCTAAATTTTCCGTAATGCACAGGACAGTCTTCACAACAAAGCATTATCTAGCTCATAATATCAATAGTGTTAAGACTGTGAAATCTAAACTAAAAATAGATTTTGAAAAAAATCTCGTTTATATTTCTATCAGAGTAAATATCAATATAATCAATATAAAATCATACTCATTGGGATACTCAATCATTTAAGAATTAAAAAAGTCTCAAGGACCAAAGAAAACACAAATAATTTGCTTCAATATTTTAGTAGGCACAATACAGCTTATGATGTCTAGAGCTGTGATCTAATGCTGAGCTTAATATCATGCAAAGTAATTAGCCAGAATAACAAGACTAAAAAAGCTCACCTTTTCTTGATATGATAATATATCGCCAAGGTCACACTGTGGAAGGAAAAAATGTTCATAACAATAAATGTTATCATTTGTTAGGCTTGAAGACGTGTTTTAAGAGGGGGGCAGAGGAAACTCTCCTAGCGGCTCTGAAATTCAAATCTTATAGTTCAGAACAGTACCATAAGGGCACTTTCTTATTTTCATTTCTTGGCTTTTAGCAAAAATATGAGAACCAAAATGCAAGGCAGTATGCTTTTAGAAGACATGTTTCTGTTGATGATTATAATATATAAATAACAACATATTTCCCTGTTATATGCTCTTCTACCCACAAAACCTTTCATGCCATGCAATTTATTTTATGCATTTATCTATTTTTTGACCCAGAGTCTCACTCTGTTGCCCAGACTGGAGTACAGTGGCGCGATCTTGGCTCACCAAAACTTCCACTTCCCAGGTACAAGGGATTCTCACGCCTCAGCCTCCCAAGTAGCTGGAACTACAGGTTTGCACCACTATGTCCAGCTAATTTTTCTATTTTTAGCAGGGACAGTGTCTCACCATGATGGCCAGGTTGGTCTCAAACTCCTGGCCTCAAGTGATCCCCCTGCCTCGGAACTCCCAAAGTGCTGGGATTACAGGCATGAGCCACCACACACAGCTTCATGCAGTTTCCATCTATGTGTCCATATGTTTAAGCCATACAGTAGTGTTTTTAAGATGTTAGGCCATGCATTTTAGTTTAGTTCACTATCTCCTACCACCCATTTTTAATTATTTCCCTAAAAATACATAATGAAAGTGCTTTATAACAAAATTATTTGAAATCACTTTTGTATAATTATTTAAAAATATATTAGTAAACATAAGCACACAGGAAATCAATGATAGGTGCAGTGATCCTAAAATATGCAGTGCTGACAAGGCAGTATACCATGACACAGTGTAATATGAATGGCAGTTACCTTCAATTAGTTTAACTGAAATATTTATGAACAGATACACCTCTTCAGATACATGTAACTATATTCCTAAGTTACTCACAGATGCCGTGTATCACAAAACAAGAGGTTCTCTTACATAAGTTATGTGCTTCCATTTGCCCTCAGCATCTAGAATGAGACTCAAAATAACTGAGGGAAGGAAAATCTGAATTTTGATAATAGGTCTATACAATATTAGCACTTTTTAAAAAGCCTATAACATTAGCATTTAAGATGGATATGTCTATAGTGCTTCAAGTAGTTTTCATCTCTAAAATCATTTTAAAATCACAGAATTTGAAGTTACATGCTGGAAAGGACCAATGACCTTACATGACATTTAATCCAACACTCGTTTTACAGATCAGGGAAACAAACCTTAAAACTGACTTGCCCAAGGTCCCACCAAATAGGAGTAGTTTCTCGTCCTAAACTCAAATTAAGCAGTGCTCTCAAACTTTGCTGTACATTAAAATCAACTGAGGAGCTTTAATAACTGCCTCATTTTCAACATGAGACTTTTTAATTTAATTAATTAGCATTGGGTAGGACTTTAGGCATTAGGGTTGTTGTTAAAAATTTCCCTGGTGACTTCAAAGTGCAGCAAAGTTTGGAGTGATTGAGTTGGGGTGAAAATCAGAATCTTCTGGGATGCTTTTCTTCACAAGAAGATGCCTCACATCCATTCCTATTTTCCTAAAGGGCTTCTCAGTGCCTAGAGACAGAGGGAAGGTTGAGGTGAGAAGATACAAATGTTTGCAGACATGTATTTTGAAAAAAAAACCTTGCAAAAGTGATCCCAATGAGTTCCATCTACCCCATTGACAACAGTGCACTACTAACCCATAATAAACATTTTTCAAAATCTTTTCTTGAAGTCAATTTGCCCTATTAATTTGCTCAATAAACCTTTATTTCACTAATAGTGAATATACCAAATGATAATTTCTCAAACTTGTTGATGGGAAATTAAAACTTACTTTACTTTCAAAAGTAGACTTCTAAAAATTAGAATAATGAGGAAAAAAGCGTGAAATTTGTTTGAGCAAGATCAATGTTTAAAACTACTTTTAAATTGTATGCTAACACATCAAAACTTTTGAATTCAAGAAGCCAGGGATACATACCAGAGTGATTTTTTTTTTTTTTTCCTCAAGGATTTAGAGGCTTGGCTGAATACAGACATTTAGTGATTACTAAATAGGTCCCAAAGCTCAGGACTTGAGACAAGAGTTTGAATCCAGTTTTCACTGAAACACAATTTCATCTCTACTACTGTGATAAGGGAGAGAGGAAGTGACATTATTATGAGCGTAAACTTGCCTCTTTGTTGTTGTAGTTATTGGTTTTAGAAACGGAGTTTTGCTCTTGTTGCCCAGGCTGGAGTGCAATGGCACAATCTCGGCTCACTGCAACCTCTGCCTCCTGGGTTCAAGCCATTCTCCTGCCTCAGCCTCCCAAGTAGCTGGAATTACAGATGCCTGCCATCACGCCCAGCTAATTTTTGTATTTTTAGTAGAGACAGGGTTTTGCCGTGTTAGCCAGGCTGGTCTCGAACTCCTGATCCCAGGTGATTGGCCTGCCTTGGCCTCCCGAAGTGCTGGGATTACAGGCATGAGCCACCATGCCTGGCTGCCATGTTTTTTTAAATTATACTTTAAGTTCTGGGATACATGTGCAGAATGTGAAGGTTTGTTACCTATGTATACATGTGCCCTGGTGGTTTGCTGCACCCATCAACCCGGTATTTCTCCTAATGCTATCCCTCCCCTTGCCTCCCACTCCCCGACAGGCCCTGGTGTTTGATATTCCCCTTCCTGTGTCCATGTGCTCTCATTGTTCAACACCCACTTATGAGTGAGAACATGCGGTGTTTGGTTTTCTGTTCCTGTGTTAGTTTGCTGAGAGTGATGGTTTCCAGCTTCATCCATGTCCCTGTAAAGGACATGAACTCATTCTTTCTTATGGCTGCATAGTATTCCATTGTGTATATGTGGCACATTTTCTTTATCCAGTCTATCATTGATGGGCATTTGGGTTGGTTCCAAGTCTTTGCTATTGTAAATAGTGCAACAAAAAAACATACATGTGCATGCACCTTTATAGCAGAATGACTTAAAATCCTTTGGGTATATAGCCAGTAATGGGATTGCCGGGTCAAATGGTATTTCTGGTTCTAGATCCTTGAGGAATCGCCACACTGTCTCCACAATGGTTGAACTAATTTACATTCCCACCAGCAGTGTAAAAGCATTTCTATTTCTCCACATCCTCTCCAGCATCTGTTGTTTCCTGACTTTTTAATGCTCGCCATTCTAACTGGCATGAGATGGTATCTCATTGTGGTTTTGATTTGCATTTCTCTAATGACCAGTGATAATGAGCTTTTTTTCATATGTTTGTTGGCCACATAAATGTCTTCTTTTGAGAAGTGTCTGTTCATATCCTTCACCCACTTTTTGATGGGTTTGTTTTTTTCTTGTAAATTTAAGTTCCTTGTAGACTCTGGATATTAGGCCTTTGTCAGAAGACATTAATATTCTAAATTAGCACTTTCCAAACTGTGTTCTAAAAATCAATACTCATAATCCAAGGAGGTGATAATGATGTACACTGGACAAACCCAGTGGAGCTTGTGGTGGTGTTGGTTGTTTTTCCTTTTAAAATAAACTTCATCTCAGGGTGCTCTCAAAGCGCATCTTTGTGGCCCATGAGGTTCTCATGCACAATGGGAGAAAATCAAATGCAGATACACTGTGGTGCCAGAAGAGAAAAAGCTTTTTCTTCTTCCAAGACTAATGTCCAAAGTAGTACACATTGATTTAGGCCTGCAATGCACTGAAAAACTAATATTTCACAAAAATCATTCAATAAAGGGAACCTATCCTTCTCATTGCATTCAACATTGTCTTAAGGCATAAAGGCATCAAATAAATAGCTGCACTTTTTCTGGGATTGCTTATGTGCTGATTTTTCCTTCCACCATGACGTCTAAGATTAAAAGAGAAATTGATACTTAATATTTACAATCTGGATATCAATATATACTTGACTCCAATTTCTTAAAATGATTGCTGAAGAGGACAACCAAATGGCTGAAATAATTTTTGAATAAGGGAGTCTATCCCTTGGCATTATAGTTGTACTCACGATTTTAGTGTCATTGTAAGATGAGGCTGGCTGGCTGTGCTGTCATCAAGGAATATTGTCGAACATGAACTGTATTGTTGAGTAAAATGCTCAGTAGATACCTGAAAGGGAAGGGAAGTATAAGATAAACTTATCAAAGTATATTTTTTCATTGATTAAAATGTCAAATTTTTCAAAGCACTAGGATATTTCTTATACTCCATGAACTACCTGAGTGTGGTATCATGTGCACTCTATAGAAAACCCATCGGAGGCTCTTAACTTCCACAGAGGATGTTTGAGATACGGGTTATAAAAGGCTGCCCTTAATGTGGTACCTATCATCAAAACTAACAAGGATTTTATGAATTTCCTTTATAAATAATGAGAAAAGTTTAAAATAAGATTTCATTTTTTATAGTGACATAAAACAGCTGAGAATTTCTATTTCTGTTATTTATTTACTACAGTAAAATGTAATGTATTGAATAATATTGGTATAAGACCATTTTACTGCAATGAATACAAGACTAAGACTAACGCATTTACTAAGTTACTAATCCTAAATGTATTATTTCAGGCGATATTGTGACAAAACAAGTGTTTCAGATTCAGAGGCTCATGTACCAGGGCTGCTAGGCCACCAACAAGTGAGGAAGACATAGGTTTCTCTAGTCCTGTTTTCTTATGTGGAGGATAAAAAGAGTATCACCTAAATATTCTCTCACACCCTGAAAACAGATGACAACTTAAAAAATTTAACCTTCACTTCATGTTTAAATGAGATTGCCATGACATGACTCAAATGAGACCCTCAGAGAATACTTCCCATTCATTTCAAAACTTGATTAATTTTATTCTATAAATCATTTGACCCACACCTAGGCATTTTCCTGCTCTACCCCTGTTCTCTGTCTGGAATAATGCTTTTCTCCTTCCTTGTTTCAACAAGCTTGACTCCATCTACCCTCTTGGATCTCTTTGCCAGTAGCCTCACCAAAACATGTTTTTGTGTACACTAACTGATTACAAGATACTAATTCTAGCAGAGTATTCACCTCATGAGAAAGTACGCCTCTCCATAAGAGTAAGGGAGAGCCCTAACTGTTCCTACCTCCAGCTGCTCAGCATAAAATTTTGAATAAATCAAAAAGTTCAAGTGTTTGACAAATTAATTCAGTTATAATTTGGAAGGTAAGTCTTACTACATTTAATTACAGCAAAAACACTACTAACGGTTTACTGTTTATAGGTATTATTTAAGGTAGTCACAAAATAGAAACAAATCTAACTTCAGTCAGCATAAATCACAGAGTATGAAATTTTACAATCTTTAACAAGAAATGGAAGGGTTTACTTAGTGGTTTTAAGGTTTAATGACAAAAACTAGACAATAATCATACCTCATATTTTAGTAAGTCAAAACCAAAGCCTTACCATCAAAGGTCCAGTACCCGTTGGACGCCGATGCCCAACCACTGACTTCTTCCACTGCACCTGCTGCCTCTATTTTAACCCATTAAAAACACTAAAACTGTTTTCCTTGTAGAGGTCTTTCACCTCCTTGCTTAGTTATATTCCTAAGCTGTTTTTTTGTTTTGTTTTGATTTGTTTTGTTTTGTTTTGTTTGCAGCTGTTGTAAAGGAGTTGAGTTCTTTGTTTGATTCTCAGCTTTGTCGCTGTTGGGGTATAACAGAGCTACTGATTTGTATACATTAATTTTATATCCTGAAACTTTTCTGTATTCATTTATCAGTTCTAGGAGTTTTTTGGAAGAGTCTTTGGGGTTTTCTAGGTATACGATCATATCATCAGCAAACAGCGACAGTTTGACTTCCTATTTACTGATCTGGATGCCCTTTATTTCTTTCTCTTGTGTGATTGCTCTGGCTGGCTAGGACTTCCAGTACTATATTGAATAGGAGTGGTGAGAGTGGGCATCCTTGTCTTGTTCCAGTTCTCAGGGGGAATGCTTTCAACTTTTGCCATTCAATATTATGTTGGCTGTGGGTTTGAAATGGATGGCTTTTATTACATTGAGGTATGTCCCTTGTATGCTAATTTTGCTGAGGGTTTTAATCATAAAAGGATGCTGGATTTTGTCAAATGCTTTTTCTGCATCTATTGAGATGATCATGTGATTTTTGTTTTGAATTCTGTTTCTGTGATGTATCACATTTATTGACTTGCTTATGTTAAACAATCCCTGCCCCTGGTATGAAACCCACTTGATCAGGGCAGATTATCTTTTTGATATGCCATTGGGAACTACAAAACATTGCTGAATGAAAGTATGGATGACATAAACAAATGGAAAGATATCCCATGCTCATGATGGGTAGAATCAATATTGTGAAAATGACCATACTGCCAAAAGCAATCTACAAATTCAATGCAATTCCTATCAAAATACCATCATCATTTTTCACAGAACTAGAAAAAACAATTCTAAAATATGGTACCAAACAAGACCCCCCCATAGCCAAAACAAAACTAAGCAAAAACAACAAAACTGGAGCCATCACATTGTCTGACTTCGAACTATACAATAAGGCCATTGTCACCAAAACAGCATGGTACTAGTATAAAAATAGGCACATACACCAATGGAACAGAATAGAAAACCCAGAAATAAACCCAAATACCTACAGCCAACTTATCTTCAACAAAGCCAACTAAAACATAAAGTGAAGAAGGTAAACCCTATTCAAGAAATGGTGCCAGGATAATTGGCAAAGCCATGTGCAGGAGAATGAAACTGGATCCTCAACTCTCACCTTATACAAAAATCAACTCAAGATGGATCAAGGACATAAATCTACAACCTGAAACCATAAAAACTGTAGAAGATAATATCAGAAAAACCTTCTACACATTGACTTAGGCAAAGACTTCATAACCAAGAATCCAAAAGCAAATGCAATGAAAACAAAGATAAACAGTTGAGACTTAACTAAAGAGCTTCTGCACAGGAAAAGGAACAATCAGCAGAGTAAACAGACAACCCACAGAATGGGAGAAAATCTTCAAAATCTATACATCTGACAAAGGACTAATATACAGAATCTACAAGGAACTCAAACAAATGGGCAAGAGAAAAAACAAACAATCCCATCAAAAAGTGGGCTAAGGAGATAAATACAAAATTCTCAAAAGAAGATATATCACTGGGCAACAAACATATGAAAAAATGCTCAACATCACTAATGATCAGGAAAATGAAAATCAAAACCACAATGCCATACCACCTTACTCCTGCAAGAATGGCCATAATCAAAAAATCAAAAAATAATAGATGTTGGTGTGGATGTGGTTAAAACACTTCTCTACAATGCTGGTAAAAATGGAAACTAGTACAAGCACTATGGAAAGCAGTGTGGAGATTCCTTAGAAAACTAAAAGTAGACCCACCATTCAATCCAGCAATCCCACTACTGGGTAACTACCCAGAGGAAAAGAAATATTTATACAAAAAAGATAGTTGCACATGTATGTTTGCAGCAGCACAATTTGCAATTATAAAAATATGGAATCAGCCCAAATGCCCATCAATCAACAAGTGGATTAAGAAATACCATTCAGCCATAATAAGGAATAAATTAATGGCATTCCCAGCAACCTAGATGGAATTGGAGACTACTATTCTAAGTGAAGTAACTCAGGAATGAAAAACTAAAGATCATATGTTTTCATTCATATGTGGGAGCTAAGCTATAAGGATGCAAATGCATAGAATGATACAATGGACTTTGGGGACACAAGGAAAAGGGTGGGACGGGGGTGAGGGATAAAAAACTACAAATTGGGTTCACTGGATACTGCTCAAGTGACAGGTACACCAAAATCTCACAAATCACCACTAAAGAATTTACTCATGTAACCAAATACCACCTGTTTCCCCCAAAACCTATGGAAATAAAAATATATAAATAAATAAACTACGGCATTCTTCCCAGCAAATATAAAATAAAATGAAAACTCAAGTTTACGTTTTCCTCTCTCCTTTTCGGCAGGACAAATTTTAGAAATGTTTTTAAATAATAACTTTTTTCTTTTTCTGAGACGGGGTCTCCCCTTGTTGCCTAGGCTGGAGTGCAGTGGTGCAATTATAGTTAACTGCAGCCTCAAACTCCTGAGCTCAAGCGATCCTCTGCCTCAGCCTCATGAGTAGGTAAAACTAAAGGCACATGCTACCAAGCCTGGCTAATTTGTTATTTAACTTTTTTTAAATTTTATTATTATTATACTTTAAGTTTTAGGGTACATGTTTTTGTAGAGATGAGCTCTTGCTATGTTGACCAGGCTAAAAATAAACAAATTTTAATTAACTTAAATATTTCTAACACTTTGGGCATTCATGAAAACAGCTCCATCTATGTTGTGAGGTAATGGGATAATACGGCAGTGAAAGTTTGAATAAAAATATTAAACAAGGCCTTAGGAGAAAAGTATAATATACTTATTATAGATACATCACTAAAAAAATTGTCTAGGTTAATACCACTAATTATATTGAAATTAAACTTTGATTCACATGTAAATATAAGTCCTAAATTTGGATTAAATATAATAGATTGAACACAAATTTATTTCCTCTGCCTCTGGAAGTCTCGTTAGTCATATATAAAATACAGTTTACACACAGGATCAAGAGAGAAGGTTGACAGAGATGATTTTTAATAAATGCTGGGACATAAAAAGTAGATAAAGGAGTGGTAAATAACACAGAAGCACAACTTTGGTCCCTACAAAGAGTGACTGGAAGAGAAGCAAGCCAGTTTGTCTTGTAGAACTAAAGGCAGGCTATGAACTTACAGGCAAATGGAAGTTTGGAAAGTAGGGTAAAACATAAAACAAAAGCCAGCAAGGTCAGAAAATCTGTGGTTAGAGCCCCAAGTCCACCTGTCCACCCATCTGATAAGAAACTTAGATGTGTGTTCTCTGGATATACCAAACCTGAGAATTTCTAGGTTCAGAAATACCACGGCTTAAACCTGAGATATAAAGAAAACTGTACACCAAAAATAGAACTCCAACTTGCTTCCCTAATTCTGCTTTTGGAAAGCAAGTAGCCATTCTTTTACTTCCCAGGGAGAAAATTGGGAGACCCTTTCTCAGAAGAAACTGAACTGGCTCGAATAAAGATCCCCAGATAATATACTGAAGTCCCACAAATGAACAGCTAGTTTGGCTTCCAAAACCTCACACTGAGTGCCACCAGTTAACAGAAGTCCTGCTTCCAAATAAAGCCAGGGACCACCACACATTGGAGGGAAGCCTCCAACAAGAGACATCAAAACAACTGAAAAAAGGGATTCATGGGACTAGTCAAAATCAGGAGCAAAACTTAAAAAAAAATCTAAAAACACTCTGAAAAAGATGTAAAATTCAATAGAAATATTAGAGTAAAAAGTCACAGAAACTGAAAAATCGAAGGGGAAAAATTAAAAACCAATGCAGGTATACTGGTCTAAGCAGCTGAGTGTCTGAATAACAAGACTATCAGAAAAAAAGGAACAGAGAAAATAAAAAAATTCTCAAGAAGAGATAGTCTTCAGACTTAGTAGCCTCAATAAAATGAAAAGATTCCCACCAAGCTGTTATGAAATTTCAGAATCTCAGTGAGAGAGAAGCTTCTAAAAAGCTTCCACAGAGACATAAAACCTGGTTATAAATAATGTATCTCACAATGGCAATAGAGTCAAGAACAACACTGTAATGAGAGCACAATTGCAAAATATCTTCAGAACCATAAAGTTTAGATTCAACCTAGAAGTTTACTCTGTATCAAAAAGGGGGGATTTTAAGACTGGCCAGATCCCTAAACATCTCTGCCCAGGAAAATGTGCTCAAGTACAACTAGTGAGGATAACAGGACAGAAGGAAACAGAATCTAGGACTCAGGTGATCCCACACAAGATGGCAGTTATGTGAGATCCCAAAAGACTTCAAGGAGCTAGCACAGAAAAGCGGACATCGAGCATATTTAGGGAAAGCCACTCTATATTGAACTAGGATGACAAAATGCCAAAGAAAGTTACCCCCCACCCCTGGCAAAAAGAAAAAAAAAAGGAACATATGTGTTTTAGCTGATGGAAAGTATCTTTGAAAGGCATGTGATAAATGCTGCAACACTTAGGGGGAAAACAGCTGTTAGAAAACAGGCAAATGAATATAGTCAGAAAATTAGCTTCAGGCTAAAAAAAGAAAATGGATGTGAAAGCAAACAGACCAGCCAGGGGCTACTTATTGCATTTGGCTGGGTAAAGTAACATAGGCTAGGGAAAAAGAGATGATCCAGGAAAAGTGCCGAAATGCTCAGATTTCAGAACTGTTTCAGAGAAAGAATGAAGGACATATAATGCAGAGGCACAGTGAAAACATCATATGACTTAGCAGTGAATAGAATTTGCATAGTCATAATCATGTAAATATTACTGATTTAATTAAAAAGTGTGCTACAATTGGAAGAAACAGAGGGAGAAAAATAAGGTCATGGTGTAGTGAGGAAGGTATGCTTTCACCTGCTACGACAAAGTCAATGGACAGTGCTGATAACTATTCTATTTTTGTTATTTGTTATTCTGTGTTTGTTATTTTGTTATTTGTTAATTCTTAGCTATTCTATTTTTGTTATTTGATTAAGAATATGATTAAATATTTAAGGCAGATCTTTATACCACAACCAGAGTATTGAAATTTAACTTAAATGTCAGAAATTCTTAAAATTTCTAAGCTGAAGACTTCTCTGAGTAAATTTTATACTCAGGAAAATACAAAAAGAAGTCCAGTCTATCACCACTCGGTCCCCATTATAATTTAAAGGAATCAAGAGAGACATATTTTTATATCAAACTGTCAATTTCTTAACTTTTTGACTGTTTACGTACATGCTTTGTATAGTTGCTTTTTCTTTTTTCTTGTACTAAGAATGAAAAAGAAAATGGTCACTTCTGATACAAATACCATAAAATAAGAGTAGTAGCTAATGTCTTACTAATTACTCCTAAATAAGAAAAAAATCCATTTTAAAAAATTACTTTCAACAATTTACATTTAAATTATCTGGCATGATAAATCTCATAAAGTAAAATCTAATAACTTAGTTTTACTTTTTGATCTAGTTTACTTTTTGTTTCTTTTACATACACATGAAAGAATCCTTGTGCATAAAAGAGCAAAAAAAAAAAATGAGGACAGATGAAAAAGTTAGCTAATAAAAAAGTTTAACTGTTGCATATATGAGCCATGAGTATTTTCTCATTCTGCATTTACACATAGCTTACTTTATTTGCCAGAATCTAAGAGTTAACAGTTCTAAGAACTACTTTCTGGCTAGGCACCTACCTCTGGATGCACCAGAATCCCTGTAAGCATCTCAAACCACACTTAGTGATCATCTACTAATATGTCACTAAAAACAAAACAACTGGAAAGTAACTTATCTTAAATTTAAATTTTAAAATGACTATACAAACCTGATTGGACATGGCGTCTGCAGCACAAAAAATCTTTTTTTTCTAAAAAAAAAAAAAGGACAGCATAATGAAAGCTCCAAGAGGACTTGGGCCATGCTTTGTTTCCTACACTGCCTCCACCTTTGATGCTGGAAGGGCCTTGCAGGCAAACATTCCTACCACTGAAGAGTGAGGGACATGGAATAGCTTTTGTTTTTACCTCTTCCATGCTCTCTATGTGTGAGAAGCCCATAGCTCTGGAAGGAACTGGGAAAAACAACTCTGACATGGTTTGGATATTTTCCCCCTCCAAATCTCATGTTAAAATATGACCCTTAATGTTGGAGACAGGGCCTAGTGGGAAGTGTTTGGGTAATGGTGGTGGATTCCTTATGAATGGCTTGGTGCCATCCCCATGGTAAGAAGCAAATTCTCATTCTGGTAGTTTAAAAGAGTGTGACACCTTCCCTCTACCTGCCTCTCCCTCCCTTCTCACTGGGTGGAACCACCTGCTTCCGCTTTGTCTTCCATCATGATTGTAAGCTTGCTGAGGCTCTCACCAGAAGCAGATGTTGAAGCCATGTTTGTACAGCCTGAAGATCTATGAGCCAATTAAACCTCTTTTTGTTATAAATTACCCAGCCTTAGGTACCTCTTTATAGTAACACAAAAATGAACACAAATTCTAACCAGAAATAACTTACTCAAGACAGGCAAAGTCTACTCAAAACTACAAAAAGAAAGGTTACAAACTCCCATATTTTACTGTGCTGCATTACTTCCCATATTATTATAGATCCTCACTTGTATTCTTGCTGCTTAAATCAACTGGAAAACTTGGCCGTGTATGGCTTTCTAGCAAACAAACGAGGATTTAACTTAACATTAAGGAAAATAAGCAGAAGTAGGGCATGTTTAAATTTACATCAGATGAAAAGGTTAATAACTTAAAAGTTTTGAGAAGCATAAACTTGGATGTGATAAATGCATGTGATCAGAGGACTGTGCAAGAGGAGGCCAAAATCACAGATTCAATCTCTGTTGATGAACAACTATGTTTTTTTTATTATTTGTTTAAGTGGAAACCAAGCTGAAGCCTAAGTTCTGTCTTTAAAATATACTCTTAGGAGCAAGGGAAAAGGGGCAAAGAATTATAAAAAAAGATAAATCTATGACTCCTCCATCACACGACAAATTGTGTTGATAAAAAGATGGCAAAATGTATAAATAAAAAATTTACATGATTTCACTAACCGAGTAACAACTAAAAAAAGTATATCACGTATTAAAATAAGACAAGTGAATATGTGAAAAGTTGAAAAAATTAAACCAATATGAGTTTTTCTAAATATTTTCTATAATACATCTGATCAAATAACAAGAGTTTTCAATCTCTTTCTTGGCAGAATAAACAATGTTGTCTCACCATCTGTTTGAGATTTTCTCAGGAATATCGTGCTTGCCTTTGGATGGTCAGAAGGGTTGGGCTCCAAAGGTATATCTATAGAGGGAGAGAAAAAAAATATGTGATCATTTATAAAAATTTATCAACTCATTTATTTGACTGCTGCATTTAGGCTATTTCACTACCTCTACTTTTATTCTTATCCATTGAAATGAATGTATAGACAGACGATAGAGCCAGGCAAGATGGCACATGCCTGTAGTCCCAGCTACTCAGGAGGCTGAGATGCAAAAATCACTTGAGCCCAGGTCAGGAATTTGAGGCCAGCATGAGTAACATGGTGAGACCCTCCTTTATTTAAAACAAAAAAAAGGTAAATTTGCCTTTAAGTTGTGTAAAATCAACTGCATAGAATAAAACAAGATGGCAGTATGTTTTAAAAGACAGGTCTATTTTATAGGCAAAATATAAGATGTAATCTGGAATTTTTAAAATTTTTAAAAAGTAAATTCAGCATATCTGTCTCTTCCATGTCATTCTGAGGACACAGAACCTTAGTTCTGTTGAGTAGCTGTCTTCCATAGTCACATGAGATCTCTAAGTCTTCATTTCTTCATTAGCAAAATGTAGGGAGAACATATATAGGCCTTATTTGTATTGCAAAGAGCCAAATGAGACATACATAAACTGTGCTGTAATCCTAAAGAATGACAATAAAGAGCCTTTTTTGAGCTCTCATCCAACACTACCCATCTATTAACTGGTGTGAAAAATCACTCAGAGGCTTTCCTTACACCACCAAGTGGAGTATGTTTACACAAGTACTTACATGCTTTGTGTATAAAGGTATAATGAATTAATTCACATATTTGTTTATTCTAAATTCTTAAATATCTTGGAAAATGAGTATAGTACTCCAAGTTACAAAGTCACACTCATCATGAGTCTTAATTATTCCACCTCTGAAAAAAATAAAAGCCCAACCAAAGTTTTTTTTTTTTTTTTTTTTTCACTTTAAGTTCTGGGATACATGTGCAGAACATGCAGGTTTGTTACATAAGTATACATGTCCCATGGTGGTTTGCTGCAGCTATTAACCCACAATCGAGATTTTAAGCCTCACATGCATGAGGTATTTGTCCTAATGCTCTCCCTCCCTTTTTCCCCCACCCCCTGATGGGCCCCAGTGTATGATGTTCCTTTCCCTGTGTCCATGTGTTCTCATTGTTCTTTTTGCTTAGGATTGTCTTGGCTATACAAAGCCCAATCAAAGTTTAAATAGAAGAGCTATAAGACATTTCCTCTACAGTAATAAACCTCTGGCATTTAAATGAAACCAAAAAGCCAGTGGATTTAGTATCTTTATGATAAAATGTTTTCTATTTGGAAAAATTTAGTTTTTATTCAAGAACCATATTGTTACCCAGAATTCTTTTTACTTAGATTCACCTCTTTGCAAAATTTTAGAGGCAAACCAACTGTTTTCTCTTTTCTACCCCCTCCCATACCCCACCTCTCCCAGCAGTGTAGAGACTGAAAAACTCTAACTTTCTTATTTTGAACAAGATGCTATGGTCAGGAGGGGGAAGGACAAAGGGGAAGCCATGGCAACAAACACTCTTACACAGGCAAGGTCTGACATTTTAACCTTCAATCTTTATAATACACATTCAAAGCCTACATTTACGTTTTGTCTTTCGAAAGTTTTGACCACAAATCATCCGCACCTCTCTTTTAGAATGAGGAGGTAAATAATGTCTGTTAAGTCACCAGAATAAATCTGGAGACACATTTTGTGTTAAAGTAAGAATTTTAAAGTAATCAGAGCCTCTTAGGTAAACTTCTTTGGGGAAACCACCCCACACGCATTTTTCTGCAGCCCTGGCCATGACATTTCACACCTTTCCCAATTATTTTAAGCACCCTCCATTTTCTTTCCTTCTGTGTTCAGATTAGTTAGAAGAAACTAAGCAGCTTCTATCAAGGTGACTTAAAGCAACCCATATAGTCTCTCCTATGGCAACCTGCATTCTGATTTTAAATAAGAAATCCCCAAATATTTCAGTATGAATTGTCCTGAGATTTGGCTACTTTAACAAAGGAAACAATTAGGCACATACCTGGTTCCTTCACTTAGGTACTATCTGGATAGGTATAAAAAGAATGAGATGGGTACTGGAAAGTTGGGATATTTGAGTTTTTATTGAGAAAAGGAAGAGAATATTCCAAAGAAGCCTCAACAAAGTCCCACAGGATACTAAACAGAGCTACAGACAAGAACAGCCATAAATAAATGGTCCCATGCCAGAAGGGGAGAATGAGATGAGGGAGCAAGAATTGGGAGTTTTGGAGGGAAGGAAAAAATAAACTAACTGGACTCTGTGGAGAAACACTAAGGGGTGGAAACGCAAGGCAAGCCAGGTTTTGTTCCTGGAGAGCCCTAGGATAGCTGGCTACAGGCAGAAAGGAGCCTGAGGTGGGGGATGCCTCCCAGAGGACCCTGGGGATAGCAGCAGCCAGAAGTGTGCCAAGGGCAGAAGGCACCTGTCACCTCCTTACCTTCAGGCATCTCCGGTTCACAGATGTGGTGCATGTGGAGGCCCTCACCAGCTTCAAAAGTCACCTCACCAGGCTCTACAGCCGCAGCCACAGGCACTCCTGCTATCAGGTCCCCAGCTGCTGCCTCATAGATCTCAGACTCACAGTGACACACCGACCCCTCGTGCTGGTGCAACTCGGGGCTGGCCCTGGGACACACACAACAGGTCAGTATGTTTCCCATGGGGTGCCTCTACTCCTGTCACCACCTGTGCCTCTGCTCACAGCTTTGGCCACACACTCCCGCTGCCCCAGGCCGAGGCTATGCTGCACATGCAGAGATGGTCTTGCCCGCTGCTCGCCTGCCCACCTCGCAGCCCAGCCCCAGCCCCGGCTGGGGCTGCAGGCCAAGGCCCGTGCCCTGCCGCCTCCCCTGAGTTGACTTGTCTGGGAGAGTGAAGACCAGCCAGCTTATTTAATAGGTTGTGAACCCAACAAGCGCTGAGAGACACAACAACTGCCTGAAGAGAGAACAGATGGAGCTCCTCCTTCTTCTGTAGTCACCTACAGACTGAAGCCCACTGGCCCAGGTGGGAGCCCAGGCTTGTGGCTCACAATGCCCTGCCCTACACTTCACAATGCCCTCCCTGACAGCTCACAATGCCCCACTCTGGCTGCCACCCCTCCCCCACAGCTCAGAATGTCCCTGCCTGGCCTGCCCCACCCTGTGACTTATGCTGCTGCTGCTCTCCTGGCCCCTTGTGCAGTGCCAGTGGGACTAAGATTTTCATTCATCAACAGCTTCCTGAGCTTTTTAGTCCTAAGGAAAGCATAAGGTGTTTCCTTACTTGAAGCCATCTTCCTCTATGAGTTCTATACAAACCCTCAGTGAGTAGAGTGGGTCCCATTAGCAACCCAGTTGAACAATTTTTATTTGCTGACTCAATGTAGATACACCTGAATTGTTGACTGCTTTTGTAACTAAATACTCCTCTCCTGTCTTCCAATGAGTGGTAGTTTTTGTCTGCAGCTTGACCATAGCAGTCCCTGGGGCCCTAGCTCTACTCTCAATAAAGAGTTATGGCTGTGTGTCTTGAATCACACGTTAGGACCCATCCCGCCTCCACCTCCTTCTCCATAAACTAGAAACCTAACTTGTCCCTCCAAGTTCTGAAATGCTGAAACTTACCAACTCCCTTTTCTCCCCTCTGTTTCTTCCTTCCATGGCAAGGACTTTCAGATTTTCTCTCTTTTACTAACAAAGCATTAAGCATGATTTTATCATACAAAATAGAGAGCTGTAAAGTGGGGTACCACAGTCCTAACTCAATAAAGATGAATGTTCAACATCTGGCAATCAGTATGTGCCTGACAGTGTTCTAACTATGCTATGCTCATTTAACCCTCAGAACAATCTCATTTTACAGGTTTTACAGAAGACATTGAAATGGAGAGGTAAGTTATCTCCCCAAGGTCACACGACTGCTCAGGCTGGGGCCACAATTTGATCCCAGGTAGTATGAATTCCCCAATTACTCAAGCGTGATTATCAGAAAGTGTATTGGTCCATTTTCACACTGCTATAAAGAAATACCTAAGGTTGAGTAATTTATAAAGGAAAGAGGCTTAATTGACTCACGTTCTACATGGCTGGGGAGGCCTCAGGAAACTTACAATGACAGTGGAAAAGGAAGCAGGCACTTCTTACATGGTAGCAGGCCAGAGAGCATGAGCGTGTGAAGGAGCAACTGTCAAACACGTATAAAACCATCAGGTCTCATGAGAACTCACTCACTATCATGAGAACAGCATGGGGAAAACTGTCCCCATGATCCAGTCATCTCCCACTGGGTCCCTCCCTCAACACGTGGAGATTATGGGATTACAATTCAAGATGAGATTCGGGTGGGGACATGCCCAAACCATATCAGAAAGTAAAGGTAGAAGTCAAGCTTGGAGGGAAAGTGACATAGTAGATCAGTATATTTTTAAAAGAAAAACATTTTTTTATGTGGATTTTAAAATGCCTCCACTTCATTCAACATTGATTAAGTCCCTTCTCCATGCCAGTCACTGTATGTGTGAAACAGTCCTTTCACATCTTTTTTTTTTCTTTTTAGATGGAGTCTTGCTCTGTCACCAAGGCAGGAGTGCACTGGCGTGATCTAGGCTCACTGCAAGCTCCGCCTCCCATGTTCACGCCATTCTCCTTTCTCAGCCTCCCAAGTAGCTGAGACTACAGGCGCCCACCACCACACCAGGCTATTTTTTCTGTTTTTAGTAGAGACAGGGATTCACCGTGTTAGCCAGGATGGTCTCGATCTCCTGACCTCATGATCCGCCTGCCTCAGCCTCCCAAAGTGCTGGGATTACAGGAGTGAGCCACCGTGCCAGGCCAAAACAGTCCTAACTCTTAATGCTCATAGGCAGATACAAAAATAAAGGCTTAAGGAGTTCAGGTTTCTGAGACCACACTGCCGGACAGGGTATAAACCTGAGATACAGACCCACCTCTATTTGACCCCAAATTTGATGCTGGGATGGTTTTAATTTTATTCTGAAAATTTGAGTTATTGAACCATACACAGGTGAAGAGTCTCTGTCAGATGTGTGTATAGTGGTCTGTATAATAAGGAAGGACTGAAGGAAGTAACAAGACCAATTAAGAGACTTTATCTAAAAGAAGAATAATGATAAAGGCAGTGGCAGTGACAAAAGTGGAGGAAAAATTTTCCGATCATTTCAGAGATGGAATAGGAAGTGTGTGGTCAAGAGATGTGAAAGAAGAGGTGAAGTAGAGGGAAAACAGAGCTGCTCAGGCTCTGCTGGGGAAGACTGGCTATGTAGCGGTGCCTTCCTCCTGGCAGAGAATGTAGGAAGAGAAATAGGTAAGGAGGAAAAGATAGTTTTTTACTCTCAGTGTCACATAAAATGGAATTCTATGGTCAAAAGTTGAATATAAATCTATGTAGGCTAAGTCCATTTGTGACATTCCAACATATGTTTCAAAAATAACACACATACTAAATCAAACCATTAAGAGTAACTGGGGAAATTTTCTAAAATTTGCATGCTAATAATGTCACCATTTTTCATTTATTACTTTCATGGAGCAATTCTGAATTTATGGTTATAGCAAATGAGGCACCTTGTATAAAATAAAGCTACTACATGAAACAAAACATTTAAAATTCTATTGTCCTCAGAGAATAGAGAATGCAACTGAAGCCGTGGGCATGGAAGTGATTACCTTGAGAAATTGTGTACAGTAAGAAGAATTGGGAGGAAAAAAAACCCTGGAGAATAGGGTGATTTCCACGGCATTAAGTGAAGCTTGGCAAAGTGAGCACTGGGAGTCAAGAGACCTGCATATAAATCAGGAATGGCTGCCTCTGTAAGTCATTAGAAAGGAGATGATGTCTGCTTTTCATTTCTGTAACAGCAGCACCTAACACAGTGCCTGGTCAATGGTACTCAACATGTATTATCTCAATGCACAGAGTGAAATGTTGCCAGGAGGGCAGGAAAGCTACAAATTGGCTATGATAACTTAGTGATTGGGCTTGTGTGTGTGTGTGAGTGAGCTGGATGTCAGGTAATGGGTAAAGTATTGAACTGGAGGTGAGAAAACAATGACACAAACTGAGGGCTTCTCTTTCCGAGTATTTGGCTTGGAGAAGAGAGATGTAGGTAGTAGTTAAAGGGTAAATATGGTAAAGAAAGCCTTTTATTCCAAGATTCAACAAAAAGGGTGAGTATACTTCTATGTTAAAGGGAAAGAGCCAACAGAGAAAATACATTTTTGAGTTTAGAAGAGAAGGAAGAACGAATCCAGAAGGGCCCCCAAAAGGCACAAGTGCACGCAATCCAGATCAGGGCAGATTAGCTTTGGACTTCTACAAAAGCAAGATGGGAGAAAGGAACATGTCATTCCAGAAATGTTTCTGGTAGAGGAAAGGTTTAGGAAGAGACCCTTTGATGACCTTTATTTTAATAGACTTTTCAAAAAACTACTGTGGGAAAAAGGATACTATGTATAGAAAAGTCTACAGTTCTTGATACATCTAACAACAACAACAAAAAAGCTTGGTACACTAAACAAAACCCAACTAATATCTTCCCTAAAAGTGGATAACTGGAAAAGCAATTTGAGCATAAACCAAGTAGTTCAATTACCAATAAGTATATCAAAAAAGTGAAACATGAGTTTAATTGTTCCCACAGAGAGTTAAAAGAAGTAACAACAACTTTCGGGGAAGAGGAAAAAAGAAGAAAATTATATGCAATTCCAAAATGTGTGAATATTTACAAATTCTAACATAAGATCACTACAAAAAGGACCAGAAGAATCATCATCATAGGAAGCAATGGGTAATTTCAAAAATCAGGGAAGAAGGGATGATTCACATGTAATTTAATTTTGTTGAAAATATTTAAGTTCGAGGACAAAAATAGGTGATATGTTGAAATGTGGGAAACCACAGTGGAAAAAAAAAGAATTCAAGAAAGTTCAATTTCAGTAACCAATATCTAGTAAAACCCTCAGGACCTAGTGGCTACAATCTGCGTTAATAGCATCTGAAGACCTAGAAATATCATTAGGTACCATTTTGGATAATTTTTGTAGACTTGAGATGATGTCTATTTAAAGTTACAAAATAGTGTCTGCACTTAACAACAGACACACTCTGCATGACTTTACTTTACTTTTTATTTTTTTGAGACAGTCTCACTCTGTCCCCTAGGCTGGAGTGCAGTGGCACAATCTCGGCTCACTGCAACCTCTGCCTCCTGGGTTCAAGCGATTCTCCAGCCCTCAGCCTCCTGAGTAGCTGGGATTACAGGCGCACATCACCATGCCCAGCTAATCTTTGTATTTTTAGTAGAGATGGGGTTTCACCATGTTGGTCAGGCTGGTCTTGAACTCCTGACCTCATGATCTGCCCACCTCGACCTCCCAAAGTGCTGGGATTTCAGGCGTGAGCCACCGCACCCGGCCCACAGATATCCATGACTTTAAAAATGGAAGAATTTTAAACTCTCTAAACAGGAAAATATTGGGAAACATTGTTATGAAAATAGATTTTAAAACATTTTGGTTGAAGATAATATTGAAGTACATTAAGAAAAATCATATCCTACCATGACACTGGCAAGTCTGAGAGAGCAAAAAGAAATAACTTAGAGTACTGTGATTTGAATTAATCAGGAGCTTGATTCTGAAATCAATTCTGAAATGAGCTGAGACCTTGTTTCTTTATGGCTCCAAAGTAAACTAATTCATCCATTCATTCAATACCTATTTAGTACCTGAACCCTTAGCAAACATGCCGCACACTGTATGTAAGTTCTGGGGCTATTGCTTGGACCAACATAAACAACGTTCTTATTCTTGTTAAACTTATCTTCCAGTAAGGGTGTTAACAGACCATGTTGCCTGCTTTACCTAGGATGACTACTGATCTCCAGCTATTGGATCTTCATTCCAGACAACAGGGTAGAGAGAGTAAAGAAGAAGGAAGGTTTTTTAGAAGGTACTCATAGCACAGTGCTTACAAAATATTGGCTTAAAACTTAGTCACAAGACCATACCTAGCTGCAGGAGAGGTTCAAAAGACATGATCATATAGCTAGGGTAATGAATACAGAAGAAACAACTGGATATGGAAAATAAACTAGCATGCCATTCCACAATCTCTAAAGAAAGATTAGGGAAGTTTTGGCTTAGAGCAAGAATAATCACAATAAAATTTTACAATCCTTTGCAAGCATATATGAAAACATACAAAAAAGGTTGTAATGATCTTTTCTTAAGCTGAGAGGACAGAACAAATGAGAAAAATTAAATTATTAAATGAAACTTTGGTTTAGAGGTAAGAAAGATTTTATGACAGTCAAGAGATCAGGGTTATACAGTATATTATGTGAATGTTGTGACTCGTTGGTTTCATCTTGGATATCATAACTTGACATTTTGTAAAAGTCGTTTTTCATGAGAATTTTTTCAGGTGCCCTATAACGTCCTGTCCCATCAGAAGTGAATAATAATCTTCCATATTCATGAGATATCTTAATGGCATCTTCTACAGTCTTCCATTGTTTAGTTTAGGTAAACCTGGGAATCACTTTTGGGTATTGTCTCATCCAACTTCTGTTACCTGTCCACAGCATAAGTCATGAAGGTCTTGGATATTTTGCGCTCTATCAATTAATTCATCATGAATCCTGGAGTTATTTGCTGTTCCAATCATTTGTCCTACTTCGCTTCCCTTAAGCATAATGAATTTACCACCATTAACTTCTAAACCATATGGAATTTGTAGATGTGATTTGACTTTGTAAGCAAAAATTCTATGGATGTCTTGAAATTTGTGCCTACTATAAAACTTATTTTCAGTAGAGATTATATTTCTGCACTCAGGCAGCTATGTAACTTTCACTGTTATTCCTGGTCAGGCTTTCCAGATGCGATGATAACCTCCTAGGTTCTCTGGAAGATGGACATATTCTTCAGGATGACTTTATAATATTTTGTTAGGTAAAATCTTTTATCTATCTAAATCAATAGTTCCTAATGTCTTGAGTAACAAGACTAGTACTTTTTATTTTTGTTAGCTCTGTGAGTTAATGTGACCAATGCCTGAGGTTGAGTAATCAGGCCAGTATCAGGCTGGTCTTTGCCAGAACGTTTTGCCTAATACATTTCTCTATTGTTTTCTACAGGTCACAGGATGTTAATACGGGTTCTAGAATGTAATTTTTAAAAATGTTTTGTGAACGACTAGCAACATGGTAATTTAATTTTCCAATATAATTTACAAGTGAAATGTGTAGGACTCCAATAAGGCACAATGACCTAGATCCTGAGTATGATCCCGTCGGAAGAAGCAAATACTGAGTTGAACAAGCTCACTCATGTCTGCTTACACCAGTCACTTTTGAACGCTCAATGGCAGGCAGGGGGAATGACCTGTGTTTGGCAGATGTCCACTCAGTATGACCCTGGATTGGACATATAGTTACCTTGGGTCAGGCCAGCCATGTGTTGTTGGACTATTCCTTGCAGATACACTCTTAGTGACTGTTAAAGTTCCTGAGTCATTAGGTGCCTGTGGACTATGCCCACTGATATTTGCGTTAGGTGCAAGCTGCCTAGCTGTGCTGACACTGACTGAAGCTGTGAGGTTTCACAATGACATGGCAGCCAATTACATATGCTCAGATGTACCATGTATCAAGAGTTATTCACATAATCCATTAGGCAATATCATTCTACACACAGGCAGTAGTAAAGGGAATAAAAAACCACAACAATGACTCGGGAGACCAATGTACCTCCAGAAGAGTCCAGTGGGTCCAGAAGCCCTTTGGATACTGGTCAGAGGCTCCTTTTGGGCAGAGATCACAGCAGCAGCCACCAGGTATGGAGAAGTCCTTAGAGTTCTCATGGACAAAGCTTCTGAAGGCATCTTGGACAAGACCTTGTCTTTGCTGGTTTCATGATCCTCTGCAGATGGGTCCATTCTCATTTTCTCAGCCACCTTTCACTTCCTATCAGTTCGTTTCAGGTCTCTCATGATCCCAGGCAGCGGTAGTTGTTATCATCTCAGTCCAATCATATATGTTTATCTCTTTGGGGATGAGGGGACAACTTCATTGTGGACTTAATTCTACTGGAGATGAGTGACCCCATTTTAAGACATTGGGATCACAAATTATTATCACATGTCATCAGGGCAGACAATAGCTACAACCTGGGGCTGAAAGCAGATGACTCCATTTATTCTAGAAACATTCTGTCTTGATTATGGTGCCAGTTACTGCGAGGGACTTCCTTTTCTCCACCTATTTTTTACAAGGTTTGAGTCTGAACTGCTAATATTCTACTGATTTATGGATGAAGGGACTGACTGCACCATTTCAGCCTGTCACAGCACTTGCACCAATACTTCCACTTTAAGAGTTTTCCACCTTGTCCAGAACTACAGTCCATTAATCCCCTCATTTTCTCTCTTAAGAGAATAAACAACACATCTCATGTACATACCCACACCCCTCTTCTCCCAAATACCAAATACACAAAAATCCAATCTCTTTCCTACCTAAGCAATTTTAGATAGTCACTTTGTCATAATTACTTTAAGCTCCCTGACTCAATGCTTGTCTTTTCTCTGGCAAAATCTCATCCCTGGATGAGCACCACTTTGTGTTGGCTCAATGACACCACTCAGCTGAACCAGAAAAATATCAAAAAGTGGTCAGAATGTCATCATAAATTCAAATTAATTACACAACAAATTGGCCCTAAATATTTCCAAAAATCAATAAAACTTTTGTTTCTCCAATGACATCATTTCTTCAGAAACCCAACATGTATAACCAATCTTTTCTATGTTCCTCTAACTTTCATTCTACTTCTTTCACCTGAATATCTTGCCATATCATTCAAGGAGAAAATATATCCCGTTAGGCAAGAGCCGATCATCCTCTCATCACCTAAGAAAATAATATGCACAGGATGCACCCACCTCATCTTTCTCTGCCTCATCATGTCAGAAAAAGTACCTCTCCTTTTCTCACAAGGCAAATCTGAGATAAAAGATTTACATGGCCTGTAATTCCAGCACCTGGGGAGACCAATGCAGGCAGACTACTTCAGCCTACGATTTTGAAACAAGCCCAAGCACCTTAGGGAAACCCATCTCTAAAACAAATACAAACAAATAAGTAGCTGAGCGTGGTGGTGCGGTGGCACATGCCTGTAGTCCCAGCCACTCAGGGTGGGGAGCACTGAGGTGGGAGGATCACCTGAGCCTGGAAGGTTGAGGCTGTAGTGAGCCGTGATCACACCACTGCACTCCAGGTGGGGCAACACATATTTTTAAAAGGATCTTCTCTGTTAAAAATGATCAAATAAACAGATGGCTATGAGGCTGAGGTGGTTCCAGTACGCTCAGTTCCTCCTTCAACAAACCAAAACTTGACTCAATTAAATAATAAAAGGAAACTTAAGCTTAACCAATCAGAAACCACTAACTACCATCTAACCAGAGACTTTCCACTGTAATGTTCCAAATGAGGCCACTGCTGCACTTTACCCAATCAAGTATTTTCTTTTTCTTCCATATTCACCATATAAAAGCCTTCCCCCACCCTCCCTAAGCCTCTCTGTTGGAGCTCAGGGATGTTTGCAGTCTCGGGCTGCCTGGTTTATGCATTTCTGAATGCTCAAATATACTTCCTAATGTTCCAAAGAGCCTAATTGTATCTTTTAACAGCTCTCATGGTTATGTCATTGTTTCTGGATTTTCAAGTTCTACCTCCTTCATGGGATTGATTCTCAGTATGTGAACACGTTCTCTTCTACCATCATAAAGACTCTCCTAATATGGGCAGTTTCTTACAAAACTATACACAATCTTACTATGTGATCCAGCAGTTGCACTCCCTAGGTCTTTATCCAAATGACCAGAAAGCTTATGTCCACACAAAAACCTGCACACAGATGTTTATAGCAGCTATTAAAATATCTGCCAAAAGTTAGGAGGAACCAAGATGTCCTTAAGTAGCTTAATGATAAATACAAATGTGATATATTTAGAAAATGAAATATTAATCACCTCTGAAAAGAAATGAGCTATTACTAACTGTGTATTACACACTAAATGCATATTACTAACTGAAAGAAGCTAATCTGGAAAGTTATCTACTCTATGATTCCAAGTATATAACATTCAGAAAAATGCAAAACTATGGAGAGTGAAAAGATTGGTGGTTTCCAATGGTTAGGAAAAGAAAGGATAAATAAATAGAGCACAAGATTATTACAGCAATGAAAATACACTGCAGGATATCATAACAGCTATAATGATACATTCATTATACATTTCATTCTCATTATACATTTCTCCAAGCCCTTAGAATGTGTGCCACCAAGAGTATTGCTCTGGGTGATGACGATGTGTCAATGTAAGTTCACTGACTATAATAAATATTCTACTCTGGTGTAGGAGATTGTTGGTGGAGTGACCCAAGAGTGTACAGGAATCGAGGGCATATGGGAACTCTGGACTCTGCACTCCATTTTGCTGTACACTCAAATCTACTCTAAAATAATAATGTATCTTTAAAAATCTGTTACTATCATGTAGCCCTTTTCAAGTCTCCAACTGCTCTGAGCCAGTTCTATTAAATCTCAGAAAACACTGGTTAATAAGCTAGCTCTGACCCAACTGGCAAGAAGAGGCAGAAAAGACCCAGGCCAGGGGAGTATATTGCACATGCAGGCACCAGGAAACTGGAGGAAGCTTGGAGGCCCTTTAGCCTAGTCCTGAGCCTGTTGAAACTGCAGTTACAGGCACAGATGCCTGGGGCACCAATCTGAATTTGCCAACATCCAAGGCCACATGAACACAAATGCACAGAGTCTCCTCTGCAATTGGTAGCTAAGGAGGTTAGGCCATGATTGGACTACGATGGGAGATGATCTGGGGACAATAGATTCTGTAGACTTTTGTTGTCTCTTCCCAGCCCCAAGCATTTCACTCTTTACTCTTGCCACAGGCAGCAGGGAAGCTCCCTATGTACATCATCCCCACAGCCTATAGCTTTGTCACCCTCAGTCTCATACCCTCCTATGGCACAGTCAGTCAGGACATCCAACCTTGCAAACTCAAGAGTGCACACATGGCCCAGATAATGGGGTGAGCAGAACCCTCACCTTTTATCTGCAGACAAATGCCCCATACCTTCTGGGCCTCTACCAGCAACTGGAGGCTCTGGAAATTTCCAGACACACACCAGTGTTCTGAACTGCAGGCTGCTGCCCCATCCTATGGCAGAGTAGACCTTTTCTCCACCAGATTGCCCTGTTATCCAGTTGAATTAAATGTCTTTTTAACATAGAAACAGGGCACAGAAACTAGTGTTCTTTGGCCCTGAACCCCATCACACTGTCTGCAGGTATACACCCATCCTTAGCAAATACCACAGATTTGAGGACTCAGTCCCTGGAATGTGGTCATTGGTTCTGCTTTCAGAAAACAACAAGGTACTTTGGGCAACTCTGCAGATTTCATGAAGAAAAGCAAAAACAAACAAAACCAAGTGATGAACACACACACACACACACACACACATACCCCAAAGTGACAGGATGTCCCTCCAGGACATTTGCAGAGAGGGGAGCAGAAAACATCCCAGGGGCCTTTCACAGGTACTTCCTTGAGCCCGTTTTCAGACAGTGCTGTCTAGACCTGTCTCAGCCCAAGCACCGCCACCCTGATATGCAGGAGCTGGCTTCCTTACCTGAAATTCAACATGAAGAAACGATTTCTTGGCCAGGCATGGTGGCTCATGCCTATAATCCCAGCACTTTGGGAGGCTGAGGCAGGTGGATTGCCTGAGGTCAGGAGTTCGAGACCAGCCTGACCGACATGGTGAAACCTTGTCTCTACTAAAAATTAAAAAAGTAGCTGGGCGTGGGGGTGTGCCCCTGTAATCCAGCTACTTGGGAGGCTGAGGCAGGAGAATCACTTGAAACTGGGAGGCAGAGGTTGCAGTGAGCTGAGACCGGGCCATTGCTCTCTAGCCTAGGTAACAAGACCAAAATTCCTTCTCAAAAAAAAAAAAAAAAAGAAAAGAAAAGAAAAGAAACCATCTCTTCTACTTAACATTAACAGGAATGTCCTCAAGCAGTGTCCTCATTGGCAGGGGTGGAGTGGGGGAGTTTCTTAAAAAAGTGAGGTCTCTGCCCACCACCTAGAGAACCTGGAAATTTCCATCAATGCCACAAAGTCCAAATCACTGGATAGTGCTCCAATGTATGGCAGATTAGACCATCTCTCCATTAGATCTGGGTTTCTGTTCCATTGAATGAAATGGCTTTTCTATTACAGGGTCAGGATAAGGGATCAAAAGGGTCTTACAACTGAACTCCAGCATACAGTCTGCACAGACACTAGGCTTGTGCAAATATGACACAGTGAGGCCCCAGGACCCTTGAACCAGCTGAAGGCACTGAGTTTCAGGAAACAATGAGATACATTCAGCAAAAAAGTGGGCTTCATGCTGAAAGAAATCAAGCCAAGAACACACACATCACTCTGACACACACACACAAAGACACACACACACACATGCAAACACATATGCAGACACCCTAGTGGCCAATAGGTCCTTTCACCAGGAACCTGCAGACAGGAGAGCAGAAAGCCTCCCAGGGGTCCATCACTGCACTTTCTGGAGCCCCTTATCAGATGGCCAGCCCCGAGACAGCACGGTTTTATCCTGGTCCAGCCCAAACTGCGATCTCCCTCTGATGTGGGAGCTGGCCTCCTCACCAGAACCTCTCTGTCAGACAAATTTCTTTTTAAAATGGTGAGAGAGAACCTTCAGACAGTGTTCTGATCAGACAGTGTTCTGGGTGGAGAGGGGGGCTTCCTAGGAAGTCAGGCAGGGCAGGGCTGAAGCCCTCTGGGTTAGCTGTGGGCTTTTGATATAAAAGCAGATAAGACTGGACAGGTGGGCGGTTAGTGAGGGGATGGACTGCGGTGTGCTGAAGAACTCCAGTTGGGAGTGTTCTGTTGCTATAACTGAGTTCCTGAACCTAGGTAACTCATAAAGAACAGAAATTTATTCTCTCACAGTTCTGCAGGCTAGGAAGTCCAAAATCAAGAGGCCTCTGGAGAGGGCATTCCTACTACATCCTCACATGGAGGCAGGTGAAAGGGAGAGAGGATGGATGTGATATGCTCACATGACAGAAGAGTGACAAAAAGGAAACTGAATCCTTCAAGCTCTTTTTATACTTATATAAGATGTAACTATTTTGTATGTATATAAAAAGTAACATCTCCCTCACCTACTACAGGATAGTAGATACAACCCACATATGGGAAATGCAGAATAGATAAATAAATTATTCTCTCCTTTATCAGTTTTCCAAATAATACGTAGCTTTTTTACCTAAACACCTCCATTAGGCTGCAGCTCCCAACAGTGTGGTCTTAGGGATTAGAGTTCTAACGGATACATTTTGAGGGATACATTAAGACCATAGCAATTCTAAAACCAAAGAGTATCCAAGCCAGGTCTCAATCAATGTAGTAGTTTATTTTGCCAAGGTTAAGAACATGCCCAGAAGAAATAAACACAGAATCACAGACACAGTCTGTGGTCTGTGATTTTCTCCAAAGATGATTTTGAGGGCTTCAATATTTAAAAAGGAAAAGTGACCTAGAGAGGAAATAGGAAGTGTGTGGTGATCCTCACGTTGCAAGACAAAAGGAGCAGGTAGGGAAATAGTCAATTTTGTACTGATCTTATGCTCAATAAATCAGCACTTGATTAGATAAGATGAACAGGGTAGCTACCTGTGGAAATGTTTAAACTTTTATCTGTAACTGCTTACAAAGCCAAGGAAAGGTGGCTTCTTGCATGACTCAGCTTTCAGGTTAACTTTTTTTCTTTTGGCGTGGTAAATTGGGTCCCCAATTTTTATTGTCCTTTCATACAATCATCAATCGCTAGATCTATTATTTCACCAGGAGTTGCAAAATAGTAATATTCTAATGCTATCATTACACCTTCATTTATTAGCTGAAATACTTACATAAAAAGTAACTTCCCCTTGATCTGTTAGTTATCCAGTGACACCACCCACACAGGAAATGCAGAATAGATGAATTATTCCCTTATCAGCTTTCCAAATAATAAATTGGATCACTGGCAGCCTTTTTCTTGCTTGTAAACTTATTTATTATAATTACAAATCCATGCATTTATTGCTGTTACTATACCAATTGAAGTTCCAATTGTCCTGTTTTTGGACAGTAGGAGCATCGTGTCGTCTCCTAGGCCCCCTGATATACCCTAGTTGTGTTTCATAGCATCCTTATTTTATGATATGTCAGAATGATCCAGAATCATCTCATACATCTTCTGTCCAGACCTAAATTCAGGCATTTCTCCAAGGAACTCTGATCTCTTTTTATAAAAAAATTGTTATTTCCAGCATATAGACTGTATATGAGAAATGCTGCCTTACTAAGTTGGTCCTTGATTCGTGCTTTTTTCTGTGAATACATACAGGAGTTCTCCTTCCTTCTGGGTTCTCTTTTCTCTGAGAGTTGAAACATATCACGACACGAATCAAGTTAAATTATGCCTCTGAGTTTCAGTTTCCTTTTCAGACTATTTATTTTGATGATTACATGAGTTAGTACACAGAAAATGTATAGCAGTTTTTGCGATATACTTTAGGTGATCAGTAAATTCTCAGTGAAAAATGTGCAAAGGTTCAAGGGGGGAACTCCCATCAGTCCTACCTAACTGGATAGCAAGCTCCTTATAGCCAGGATCATAGTTCTAAACCTCTGTGTATCCACCATAACTCCTAGCACAATGCTTTGCATCAGTCATGAGCTCAATAAATTATTACTGATGACCAATAACCATCATATTAGTTGCATGTAAGTGCAGTAACATATGCACTTTCAAACCAAATAACAAGAAGAAAATCTATAAATAGCAACCTGTAAGTATCAAATATTTCTGTGTATTATTGTAGGTCTGTGAAACCACAACACACTGATAAATTGAAAGATGTGGACTAAGTCCAGTTCTAAAGCAATTTGAAATTTCCACAATATAACTTAAATTCATTAAATTTTCAGATTTCTGAATTCATTCAAGTTCTAAAGTTATCATTCTGGGACAGTTCAATGTCTTTAAGTTTTTAATCTTCTCCATTCTAATTTCCTGCTATAAAATCAATAAAGTGTAGGTTGTAAAGAAAAAAAAATCATGAATCCATGATGACTTGTCCTATACAAATTGAGGACTATAAAGTAGTTGTTTATTACTCTGTAACTTCTATCTGTATCCCCTTTCTCCTATACTAAGAATCCTAGGTCCTCAATGACAACAGGAATGACAGAATTAAAGTATTATTTCTCCTCATCTCCTTCATCCTATAATACCGATCTACAAATTGAAGATGAACAATGCCAACAACAAACAGTTTTAGGGTCCTTGTTTGGCAATTCATTTTTTTCCTTAGGATGTATTTCCTTTTGGTTGTACAAATTGCAATGCTTTAAAGCGTCTTGACACAGTTACTCTTGGTATGTTTAGAACCCTCAACTAGTGTTTTAAGACACATTTATGTTTAGGTATTTTATATTCATTTTTTATTTACTGTACTTTCATTTATTAAGATTTTATTATGAATAATATTAATATTGGCTGGATATGGTAGAACGATTCATTCAGATTGGTTGGGACTTGGGTGCTCACTTCAGCAGCACACATACTAAAACTGGTTGGGACTTGGGCCATACCAGTGTTTAAATATTTCTCTATCCCCCTGCCTTGATAGACCCTGCCCTACCATGAAAAGTTGACTAAAGTAAGTTTAATTCATTAAAATGTAATTTTAATATGCCTACTTCTCTTGAAAGACATTTGCCAAGGTTCTAAACTGAATTCTGGATAAAAACAGGTCATGAATTCTATTATCTGTTCAAGGAATGAATTCCTTGCATTCACAGAAGCAAGAATGGATGACAAAACTTTGTATCCTTCAAATGAAGATGAAGTGGCCAGGTGCACTGGCTCATGCCTGTAATCCCAACACTTTGGGAGGCCAAGGTGGGCAGATCATCTGAGGTCAGGAGTTCGAGACCAGCCTACCCAACATGGCAAAACCCCATCTCTACTAAAAATATCCAAAAAATAGCTGGGCATGGGGGCAGCTGCCCAGCAACTCAGGAGGCTGTGGCAGGGAGAATCGCTTGAACCTGGGAGGCAGAGGTGGCAGCGAGCTGAGATTGCACCACTACACTCCAGTCTGGGCAATAGAGCAAGACTCCGTCTCAAAAAAAAAAAAAAAAAGGATGAAGTATGCAGAGAAGAAAGAGCTTTCACTTACTTGCATGAAGTACTGAATATGTGACCTCAATTTCACTTGCTGCTTGATCAGACTGAAAGGCTGAGACATTGTTGGTGCCAAGCTCACTAGCACTAGTAAATCTCTCTGGGCTCTGGGTATGCGTGGAGCTGGCACTGGTGTCATCACCTCCATGATGTAGATCTTGCTCATCAAACACTGCAACCAGCTAGAAATGAAACATAAATGTGCATTTATAAATAAAGACATTTAAATTACTACCAAAAATTTATACTACTTTAACAGAAGTCTACAGTGGGAAAATACCTGAGTGACCCCAGAATGTTAAGTTTTAAGAAGCAAAACCTCAGCCGGGCGTGGTGGCTAATGCCTGTAATCCCAACACTTTGGGACGGCAAGGTGGGCGGATGACCTGAGGTCAGAAGTTCGAGACCAGCCTGGCCAACATGGTGAAATTCTGTCTCTACTAAAAACACAAAAATTAGCCGGGTGTGGTGGCACATGCCTGTAGTCCCAGCTACTCGGGGAAGCTGAGGCAGGAGAACTGCTTGAACCCAGGAGGCAGAGGTTGCAGTGAGTGGAGATCACGCCAATGCACTCCAGTCTGGGCGACAGTGTGAGACTCCATCTCAAAAAAAAAAAAAAGAGAAAAGAAAAGAAAAAAAAAGAAAAACCTTAAAAAGACAATGTTTCTGTTAATGTTGATGCTTTACTTTTACATTTCTGAAGTGAATATTTTATAGACAAAATTCTATGGCTGAAAAATAATGAAACTGTTTGCTATCACAGCATGCTAAGATGAAAGTAAGTTTAAATATGTTCTAAAATATAGGCTATATTGTTAAGTGGAAAGAAAAAATGCAAAACGCAGAGCGAGAATGTGTGTGTATATATATATGTGTGTATATATATATATGTATATATATATATATACACACACACACACGTGGTATAAGCTACACTTCATATAATGAGACGGGGATATTAAAAATCATACATGTTATCTGCTCATTTGTGCATAAAATATCTAAAAAGGATAAAAAGGAATCTAATGAAATGGGAATCTAATAAAAGGAAATCTAATAATATGAGCACACAGAAAGAGGTGGGGAAGAACATAACTAGCCTAAGTAACTTTGGAAAACTCTATTTTCATTGTTGAAAGCTAAAGACAAAAAAAGTCCCACAAATACTATTTTCTAATTAGTAAATTTATTTCTCAACAAGCATATGGTTTCACAATTCTCAATCTACTATACACACACATACACACACACACACACACACACACACCAGGAACAAACAAACAAACAAGTGAACATATTTTGGAAAATAAAAGCCAATTTTCTCGCTGTTAGAAGTTACAAAGAAGGAAAAGCTAGAATAAATTCAGTGGTGTTAGAGTGGAATCAAAGGCAACAGTAAGAACTCATAGTTTTTATAAGTAGGTAGGTAACACAGTCAGATAGGTATAGACAAATGTCAATGCATGTGTGAGTACACCAACATAGAGTTCTTAGCTCTGTCAATGGAGAGATCCTAGAGTAAATGACATTCCAGTGCTAATGAGCACATCTAGTGCTCAGATCATGGTTTCTACTGCCATTCTCCAGTTAATGATGAACCAGGGCTCCCTAGAAATAGGGTTAATTTCAGGGCTGAGGTCAGGGAAGATGCATGATAAGCCTGGAACACTTTGTGGTGCCAAAAATAAGGAAGAACTCAAAAATGATGAAGGCACATCAAAAGGAAACAGGTGCCAACCTGAAGGGGCTCTCAATGGCCAATGTTGAGTGTTGGGAGAAAAGCTGAGTGTTGGGAGAGAAGCTGAGGCAGGGCTTGGAACATGTCCGGGGTCCAGGATTAAAACCCCTGGTGGCCTTTGGAATGTGTCTAGACTTGCTGACTCCTTGCTTCTAGCACTCCCTTTATCTCAAGTAGCCATGTTTCAAAGAAAATGCTAAACCGTCACAGCTGTAGTTCATTCACTTGATACACCGCTTGCTTTCAACCCCCACATCTTCACTACCTGTTTCTTTGTTTGATCATCAATAAATAGCGTGGGCTCCCAGAGCTCAGGGCCTTTGCAGCCCCCACACTAGCTTTGGCCCCATGGTCCCAGTTTCTCTCTTAACTTGTCTTTTCTCATTCCTTTGACTCCGCCAGACTTAGTAGCCCCCGTGGCCTGGTGTTGGGTCTGATCACCCCAACAGTTGAGACAACCTGAAAACAAAATAAATAATATTAGCATTGGATCATAATCCAAAGAATACACTAAACAGCCATGAGTCCATAATAATATAAATAATTGAATAAATAAGTGGTGTAGAAGCAACAGCTGTTTCTTACTAGAACATTCCAAATAAATGCAGAAGGAATGATGGAAAGAAATCATTAGGCAACCTCCACCATAGTAACTGCTGTAGGTAAAAATCTACTCATGGGTCCTAGGAGTAATGGGGGAGAATACAATATCAAACAGGATATTTGTATATCTCTAAATGTCTTCCCGTAAGATACATTTCAGCTAAAAAGGGAAAAATACTTGGCAGCCACCACTGTACCAAGATTAACATCACCAGTAATGGCAACATCACGTACCATCTGATAAAATGCCGTGAGAAGTATGTAACATTACTTCTGTGACATTCCTGCCACATGAATCGTATTTATTTCATAGACTGTACCTTCATTTGGGTTTGTCTGATGTTTCCTCATGATTAGATGGAAGGTTACTTCATGACAAAACATTCCACAAACCCAAATGGAGGTGCAGTCTACAAAATATTTACAAAATAAATATAATTCTTAAAAAGTATCAAGGCCATGAATACAAAAGAAATAATGAGAAAATTATGCAAACTGGAGGAGGCTGATGAAAAATGAGAACTACATGCAATGAGGACAGAAAATGGGTACTGGAGGGAGAATTCAGATGCGCTCTGAAGTTTAGTTGACTGTACTGACTCGCTATGAGTTTTTCACCTTTAATAATTGTTCTATGATTATGCTAAACATTAACATTAGGGATAGATGAAGGGTATGCAGAAATACTGTTAATATTATTTCAATTTTTCTGAAGTATATAATTATTTCAAATTGAAACATTTTAAAATAAAAATTGATTCTATTTCTTCTTATAACTAATACAGCTCTTAAAATATTAGTACACTTATTAAAAATCCCAATGAGAATAAGGTCTAAGGAGCAACAATGACTGTCACCTTGGGATATTCATCCTACAGCCCCATGCCTAGAGCAACTAATCTTAGGATTCTGAGGAAATAACCATGCCTGAAGCCAAAATCCACCCCTTTTCTACCTCCAATCCAAGGACAGAAATATACATGTACAGAATTCAAATAGCACACATAATTACGATCCTCATTTTATAAATAGTTTTGTCACTTGGAGCAAATGCTATTTCCATGAATATGTACATTTTCCATATCATCAACCCATTTATGAAACAACAAAGAGGGTCATAGAGACATGTGAACAAACAAGAAGCTCAGAACCCTGCTGAGGTATAATATAAAAACACCTGATTAAATAATCTGGAAGGAGGGTAAATGGTATGAAGAAATCAAAACAGGATGAATAGTTGAGCCACTCAAAGTTACAGGGAGCAAACTAATTGGGAAAATAAATCGTTAATAGTTACAAAAACTGGAAATGTGCTTGTATGCATATGACAAATTGTCCATAAAATCAACTTGTTTATCTGACATTGGCTGGCAAGGATCTCCCTGTACTAGTAACACAGACATTCAACTAGATTAGGAGTCATCCAGCAAACTTTTCCTGAAAATGGCAAAATAGTAAACATGTTTGGAGCTGTGGTCCACATCCTCTGTTCCATATTCTACTCGACCTCTGCAGCATGAGAGCAGCCATAGACAACACATAAACAAGTAAACAGGGTTACGTTTAAACAAAACTTTAAGTATAAAAGGAGTACTGATAGGGGTTTGCATATGTTACTTTAACTATGACTTTAATTGCTTTAAGTATTTCCTGGAAACACCAAGTTGTTAACAAGTGTTAGTTATTTTTGTTCGAGAGAATTTCAAGAGATTGAAATTATCAACAGAGGAATGTGAAAGTCGTTGGGCATTAAGCTAAGCCATACAGACTTTATCCTGAAAATCGTGGGGGTGTCCTTGAATGCCCACGAGTTTAATTTCCATATTCTGCCTGAGGTTTTAAGGAGTACGCAGGACTAGGAGGGTAAACACTCATAGCTCATTAGTCCAACAATGAAGAAATCACGAGGGCCTAGAGTAACGGAAAGGCAATGAAGTGAAAAGACAGTTAAAATGTGTAATTTTCCAAATACAGAACTGAGACATTTAAAAGGACTGTATGTGGTGGTTGGGTGCCATTACAAAAGAGGTGGATGAATTTTAGGCGTCTAGGTTTGTGGTGCTGGTGGTTGGGCAGGGGACAAGCACACGGGGAAACAGGAAAAAAGAAGATGTATTCAGGTTTAGGGAAAAATATCACATGCTCAGTATCCAATTCCTGTTAAACACCTGGAGATGGGAGTCTGTGGTGCAAAGAGAGTTCGAGATTAACTATACGCGATTGGGTGATGCTGGCATGCAAGGAGAGTTGAAGCCACGGATTTCATTAAGGACCGCAATCTGAATGTGGACCGCACACAAGAATCAGAACCAAAACCTGGACACAGCCAAGACTGCAGGTTTCTCTTCCCTTCCTCCAAATCCACTTTCAGAAGAATTAGAGAAGAATTGACTAAAGAATGTAAGTAAACTCCAGGAAACAGGGTTCCACAGAAGCTGGCGAAAGGTCAGTACGTGGAAGAGAGAGATCAGTAGTACCTGCTCGCTACAAGGAGGCGCCTCCAAATGTCAATGCCTATTTTCAACAAGTGGGACGCAAAGTGATTCACGCCAGTGCTCTAAAATACACCTGACCCTTGAACAATGTGGGGGATATGGATGCTAACCCCCCACAGTCAAAAAACCAAGTTTAACTGTCGACTCCCCCAAAGCATAACTCCTAGCGGCCTGCGGTTGACCGGAAGTCTTTGTCACTAATAATACAAAAAATTAAGACCTATTTTGCCTGTTATTCACATTACACACTGAATATGCTGCTCCCAGCAGTGGCCGAGACTCCTGCCCGGGCGCCCCCTCACAGCCCCCTCTCCAGCCTCCCCAGACTCACCCTCGGCAGGGCCACCTTCTCCTCATTTCAGTCTGGGGCCACATTCTCCGGGCCTGCGGGGCATGGCAGGAGGCAAAGCCAAAGGCGAAGTGGCCACAAAGCCATCTCCCGTGTGCGCCCACAGCTCCCGATTCTGGTGGGGGTGCTGGCTCCTGCCCCACCCCAGCATCTATACCCTGGTTCTGATAGGATAAGAAGGAACATTTCAGCCAGCCCTGATTGGGTCATATTATCCAATCAGAGTTGTTTCGCACAGTGGCTCTCATCCAATCCGAACATGCCTTCCAGGATATCTAGTTAAATAAGAGTCATTATAAATAGTTTCTCCGTGGACTTTCCTCATTTCACTCTGCTCCAGGCAGGGTGGTTTGTACTGCTCCGCCCTGGGCAGGAGGAGAAGGAAGAGGGCCAGGCACCACGTGCCTGCACTCTCCCTGGATGCTGGAGGCTGCTCCGCCGTGGGCAGGAGGAGAAGGAAGAGAACTGGGTGCCGCCTTCCTGCACTCTCTCCGGATGCTGGAGGCTGGAGGCGGTGAGGCAGCAACAGCGCGAGGCGACTTTGGAGCTGCCTCATATAGCGACCTCGCCTTCCGCTGCGCCTCCTCCCAGAGCCCAAGAAGCCTGGAACCTGTGGGGTCCAGCGCTGAAAGGAGGAGACGGCAACCCAGCCGCGCGTGAGTCCGGGAGTCTGGGATACCGGCGGCAGAGGAAGGACAGGCAGGAGTCTCGGCCTCCCGGGGGGCGACGTGCGGGGAAAGGCAGGAGGGCCCCAGCGGTGGGGGGCGGGGGTTGCGCGCCCGGGAGGGCGGCCTCAGGCTGGGAGCCTGGCAGACCATCTGACCCCGAGCCCCATCCCAGGCCGAGCCAGGACCCCTGTGATGCACAGGCGTCTCAGGAGCCCGTTTCCTTCTTGAATCCGGGGCCCAGTGCGTCTTGAACCTAGTCCCCGACCTCCTCCTCGCCCTCTCAGAGCCCGCTGGGGTGGGCGCTGGAGGAGCCCGGGTCGGAGAGGAGCCCTCCCCTTCTCTCCTCCGTGCAAGCCCTGGAGCCTCCGTTTCTTTTGGGACTGGGGTCCGGGCCTTCTGCCTGACCCGGGGTGAGAAAGGGAGCCCTGATCAGGACCCAGTGAGAGGGCGCTGGAGCCCGGGAGCGGCAGGAGCCTTGAGCGGCAGCCCGGGAAGAGGATGGGGTCACCTTCGGCCCCAGGTCCCCCACTGCCAGGACCTCTGTCACCTTCGGGGGGTCCTGTCCCCTGAGGTCCCACCCTCCGGGCTGCCTGTGGGTATCTCTCATCTGGAACTGGAAATAACCCTCTTCATAGTACGGCTTAGCAAATATTTATTCGCCCATGCACCCCCCTTTTTTTTCCTTCATAGTGTTCTTTTTGTCTTGGGTCATTTGTGTGTTTCCTATATTGATGTGAAGCATTTTTAAAGACACTTTAGAGATTAGTCCTTTATTGGTTCATTTCTTTTGTAGGTTGTTGTTTCCTACTCTGGTCTCTGTTTAATTTCATTTTTAATTTCTTGCTTGGTTTAGTTCATGTAACAATATTTTTCTTAGAATATTTGTATCTGTGTCTGTGAAACAGAACATCTATTATTTCTGGGTTTTTTATTGTCTGATCAGATTGTGTATTAATGTAATGCTGGCTTCACGAAACAAATTGAAAAACCATCCCTTTCTTCTTTCTCTTTGAGAGAGAGTGAGCAGTGTCAATATTTTTTTCTTCCTTAAATATTTGGAACATTTTCAAAGTCTGATCCTGGTGTTTTCCTTGTGGAGCATTATTGTTGATTTGTTGGATTTTTTAAAATAGTTAATTAATTTTGTTTAATATATATAGGAGTGTTCTTATTTTATGCTATTTTTGTGCCAGTTTTAGTAAGTTGGGTTTTCAGCATGTATTGCGATCTCTGTTGTCAGACTTTTTGATCATATGTATTTCACAAAATTCTCTGATTATCTTGTTATAATACTGTTATGTAGAGTTGTTGTTTTGATTCTGATACTGGTCACTTGTGTTCTTTAATCTTTTTTCCTTAATCAGTTTTGCCTGCACTCTCTCTGGATGCTGGAGGCTGGAGGCAGTGAGGCAGCAACAGCGCGAGGCGACTTTGGAGCGGCCTCATACAGCGACCTCGCCTTCCGCTGCGCGTCCTCCCAGAGCCCAAGAAGCCCGGAACCTGTGGCGTCCAGCTCTGAAAGGAGGAGACGGCAACCCAGCCGAGGGTGAGTCCGGGAGTCTGGGGTGCTGGCGGCAGAGGAAGGACAGGCAGGAGTCTCGGCCTCCCGTGGAGAATTTCACAAAATTCTCTGATTATCTTGTTATAATACTGTTATGTAGGCTGTTGTTTTGATTCTGATATTGGTCTCTTGTGTTCTTTAATCTTTTTTCCTTAATCAGTTTTGCTAGTGGTTTATTAACTATGTTGTTTATAAAAACAACTTTTAGCCTTGGTTTGTTTCTGTTGTATGTTTTTTTCCATTTCATTGATGTTTGTTATCTTTATTATTGCCTTCATCCTGTATTCTTTGCATTTGATTTTTCTTTCTTGATTCTTGAGAAAGAAGTTGAGATGCCGGGCACGTTGGCTTACGCCTGTAATCCCAACACTTTGGGATGCCAAGGTGGGTGGATCACCTGAAGGTCAGGAGTTCCAGACCAGCCTGGCCAACACAGTGAAACCCTCATCTATACTAAAAATACAAAAATTAGCAGGGCGTGGTGGCAGACACCTGTAATCCCAGCTACTCGGGAGGCTGAGGCATGAGAATCGCTTGAACCTGGGAGGTGGAGGTTGCAGTGAGCCGAGATCGCCCCATTGCACTCCAGCCTGAGCAACCAGAACGAAACTTCTTCTCAAAAAAAAAAAAAAAAAAGAAGAAAGAAGTTGAGGTGATTGATTTTCAGTGTTTCTGGACTCCTGCCCTGCAGAGATCCTCTTGCTGTAACCTGTTTCATGTGAGGTAGAGTTTAGAAAATGTTTATTGGTCTCTGTGCCTTACTTTTCTTCATGTACTCTTCTTATTTTGTTAATTTTTCTTTAGGGATTTTTTTCCTTATGTTAAATTGAAGGACTTATTGTTAAAATCAGGAAGTTAGCCCTTTATTGGCTTATTTTTGTCATAGGTTCTTGTTCTCTAGTTTGATTTTTGTTGTTTCATTTCTTTCTGTTCATAACTGTATATAGTAATCTGGTTGATAATGATCTTGTATGCAGTAGCTTTGCTTAATTTATTTATTAATTGTAACACTTTATGTCATGTTAGGCTGTGCTGAGTGCTTCTGGGAGCAGCCGGGTTTCCATGAACTCCCAGTATACTCTAAATACTCTAGCAGCCCACATGTGCGCACACTGGATAATGTCATGCATGTAGAGCAATGATGCTGGGGACACACCGACTCTGTCATTCTGTGAATCCACCGCACAATCACAAACATTAGCATTCAAATAAAATGGACTGTTAGGCAACTGCAAAGGACTAACGCACCTATGTGGCACAAATGTGTCTTTCCGTATTCAAAGTACTTGTAAGAGCTTCAAGTTCCTCATACTCAGCCACTGACCTCAGGGTTCTTGGTACACAGGCACACATGCACAGACACACATACAGGCACACATATACGCATGAATGCACATATGTGCACACATATTCACAGGCACATGCAGATGCGCACACACAGACCTGAGTCAGAAAGTCAGATGTACATGAAACAGCCCCTGCTTTGTAAGTCGTCTGGCTTTGTAGGGAGAAAGAGGTGAAACAACACACTTGTTATCTTGGAAGAGGAGATGAAGGGAGGAGAGCTGGATATGTCCAGTGGGGAGAAAACCAGGAGCTACTCCACCGAAGGTCGAGGTCTCCGTGTGGATGATACCCACAAAACATCGGCAGGAGGGACGCAGCCAGCACCAAGTCAGTGGTGAGTTTCATGAGTGTCAACTGTGGCCATCCAAATTAAAGGCCTGGCAATGGGATAAGTTAGCAACTGAGCTTTCTGTATGTTACCTTATTAACTTTCTGTATATTAGCTTATTAACTTTCTGTAATCAAATGCTGATTAAGCATTTTCTGAGCCAAAAGCTTTGTGTAATTTGAATGTAGTGAAAAAATGTTATGCGTTTAACACTATAACTTGAGATCTAAAAACAAAAAAAAAATTGCATAAGAATTGGTCAGATACCTTGTCTTTGAAACATACTGAAGTCTTCAAAATTAATCTGATAGCTCTGCGGTTGGTAGGTGGCATAAGAAAATATTTGGCATGAAGGGGAGTAACACACCACATGTATGTAAGTAACAATGGAAAAAATGTTAACTCTAGACTTTGAATAATTACTCTGGAATTCATGTGGAGAGAAATTCATTATGAATATATGTGGACAAATTATTAACAACCCTCCCAAAAGCAGAAAGCTCAGACTCAGGAAGATCCATTTAAATGGAATGATTTGGGAGATGATTTCAAGCGCAACTCTGCATTGATTCAGCATTTATTAAGTCATACAGCAGGCTGCTGGAGGCCTCACTGCAGCCTGGGCTGGTATCCAGTGTCCTCCTCCTTCCTTCTCAGTAGACTTCCTTGGCCTTGATAATAATACGTGTTAATGAACACAAATCTCAAAATACACATAACTTTTCTCCCCCACAAGCCAGGGTATCAGCTCTGCAAATCAGATGACCCCAAGGTCAGTGGGGGTGACCGGGGACACCGCCCCACATTCCTCCTCAGCTTCCAGATCCTGAGGAGCTCTGGGGCCTTCCTTCTGGACAGGGAACATGTCTGCCTGGCTTCCTCAGCCAAGTACGGGAGGCTTTGAGGTCCTGTGTCTGTCTCTGGGAAGGAGAAAGGAGCCTGTGGCATCTTCCCTAAGCAAAAGCACATCCAGCCCATGGCCAAACCTCAGAGTGGGGCGAGGGGCCCAGCACATCTCCTCCGTTCCTGCAGCAGAGCCCAGAAAACACATCTGATGTTGTGGCTGCCTCAAACCTGCAAACACCATGGGTTTGAAGTGTCCTGTTGACATGGCCATGGCCACTTTCCCCGTGGACCATGGCAAGTTTTTGTTTTTGGTTTTTGCTGTTTGTTTGAGACAAGGTCTCACTTTGTGGCCCAGGCTAGAGTGCAGTGGTGCAAACTCAGCTCATTACAGCCTCCACTTCCTGGGCTCAAGCAATCCTTCCACCTCGGCCTCCCAAAGTGCTAGAATTCCGGGCTTGAGTCACCATGCCAGGCCTTGTGTAGAAGTATTATACATTATCTTTAAAACATAGTTTAGTGCTAATAATCTAAAATTGTGTTGCCATTTACTATTAATATGCCCTTTGTGGTGCATCTAATAAAATGCTTTGCTTCATAACCTGAAACAAAAAAAGTTTCACTATATTTACTTGATCAGATCAACAACTATGGAAGTCTTAGAATAATGATAGTCTCACTCGAAAGAAAAGCAACAACCCAGCTTTAATGAAACTGTTTCTGTGTTTTATTAGTGGTTGAGAAATAACACATTCCTCCAGCAGTGGCAGCAGTCAGCTAGCATATGAATTTTTGTATTATTTTTTTACTTTGATAAATCCTGAGGCTCTGTTGAGGAAGAAGCTTCCACAGTAGGCCCTAGGAGAGCTGCAGCCACCATGTCCACACTGTGGTACGCACAAATGGGAATGTAGTTTCCCAGAGGAAACAACTTCCGTGGGTAGATTTGTGATTGAAGTTTGTGAATAGCTTTAAAAATCCTTATGAAGGCCGGGCACAGTGGCTCATGCCTGTAATCCCAGCACTTTGGGAGGCTGAGGCAGGCAGATCACCTGAGGTCAGGAGTTCGAGACCAGCTTGACCAACATGGAGAAACCCCATCTCTACTAAAAATACAAAAATTAACCAGCCATGGTGGCACATGCCTGGAATCCCAGCTGCTTGGGAGGCAGAGGCAGGAGACTTGCTTGAACCTAGGAGGCAGAGGTTGCAGTGAGCTGAGATCGCACCATTGCACACAAGCCTGGGCAACAAGAGCGAAACTCTTCTTAAAAAAAAAAAAAAAAGGTCTGGGCATGATGACTCATGCCTGTAATCCCAGCACTTTGGGAGGCCAAGGTGGGCAGATCACCTGAGGTTGGGAGTTCAAGACCAGCCTGATCAACGTGGAGAAACCCTGTCTCTACTAAAAATACAATTAGTTGGGCATGGTGGCACACGCCTGTAATCCCAGCTACTCAGGAGGCTGAGGCACGAGAATCGCTTGAATCCGGGAGGCAGAGGTTGCGGTGAGCCAAGATCGCGTTACCGCACTTTAGCCTGGGCAACAAAAGTGAAACTCCATCTCAAAAAAAAAAAAAAAATCCTCAGGAAGATTATTTACTTATAATCTCCTCCTTCCTTAATAAGCAGTCTCAGCATTTCTGCAATAACCAAATCTCAGCATCCAGTGAGGCAGCCTGCAACATGCGGGAGCTCAGGGCATTGCCACTGCACATGCGGCGCTTGGTGGGACTTTGGCAAGGATTTTGTCATTAACACTGAGCAAAACTCTACGAAGACAGAGGCATTCTTTTAGATTAAAAACTAACAACATAAGGCGGGGCATGGTGGCTCACGCTTGTAATCCCAACACTTTGGGAGGTCAGGGGGGACAGATCACTTGAGCTGAGGAGCTCAACACCATCCTGGGCAACATGGTGAAACCCATCTCTACTAAAAATACAAAAATTAGCTGAGCATCATGGTGCACACCTATAATCCCAGCTATTCAGGAGGCTGAGGTGGGAGAACTGCTTGAACCCAAGAGCAGAGGTAGCAGTGAGTTGAGATTGTGCCACTACACTCCAGCCTGGGCAACAGAGTGAGACGCCATCTAAAAAAAAAAAAAGTTTTCTACAGAAAATCTTTAATTTCTATAGAAAATCTTCAGTCTTCTATAGAAGAAAATTAAATATTACAAAATTGAAGATTAGAAAATTGCATAGAGAGCCGGGCATGGTGGCTCACACCTGTATTCCCAGCATTTTGGGAGACCAGGGTGGGTGGATCACCCGAGGTCAGGCATTCGAGACCAGCCTGGCCAACATGGTGAAGCCCTGTTTCTATTAAAAATACAAAAAATTAGCCAGGTGTAGTGGTGGGCCCCTGTAATCCCAGCTACTCAGGAGGCTGAGGCAGGAGAATCACTCGAACCCAGGAGGCGGAGGTTGCAGAGAGCAGAGATTGCGCCACTGCACTCCAGCCTGGGTGACAAGAGCTAAACTCTATCTCAAAATTAAAAAGAGGGAGAGAGAGAGAGAGAGAAAGAAAAGAAAAAAAAAGAAAAAAAAAGAATGATTGATTCCATAGAGAAACAGGTATTTATCAATCTTCTTGATTCTGGTGCTCATAAGGCTGCAAGTTACTCAGTTCCACCATCTTTTGCATTTGTGGTTGTGGTTGAAAGGAATGGCCTGAATCATGCACCTCATAACTCCACAGAGTGGACCCATGCCTTCCAGTTTTCTTTTTTTTCACTTAGGTTCTAAATTACCCATGTAGTTTAAGGAGTTTTGTTGTTCTTCACAATTCTGTCTGTGGCTAATCTTATGTCCATGGGATTCATTTGAGTCTGGAACATGTCCCAGATGGCAAGATGCAGCATGCCATGATATTTTCAAAATCTATGAACATGGTTGTTTGGCAGTTCCACAGTAAATATGTATTTGGAGTCTTAAGCTATTTCTTTCATGATATATGCTCAGGTACTGATAGTGACACTGATGAATTCTACTCGAGCCCTGAGGCACTGGGAAATGGTGATGGTTAAAGAAATCCCCACCTTGTGTTCCTGCCTTACTGCAAAGAATTCCCCTTCCCCATTGACTTAGCTAAGACTCACGGATCCCCCCTCAAAGGATGTCCCACCTATGACAAGGTCAGACACAGACCCCACAAATGCTGTCCTTGTTTCATGAAAGTTTAGCTGAACTGCTTGTCCCCACGGATTCATCAGGATATAATGCTAATTAACTTGGCTTTGATATGGGCTTTACCATGTCCTTCAGGACCTGCTCATTAGTTAGAGACCCCTTGTACTGCATAACTTCTTCAAAGACATTTTATTTTATGATTAATCTTATAGAAATGCAATGATTTGATAGATTAACCAATGTGGTTTTCCTCCCTTGTTCTCCAGTTTCCCACTATTTCTCTCCCATTTAGTCTAAACCTTGGCATCTCCTCTTTCAAAGGGGAAGTTTTAACAAAAGGACAAAGAGAAAGAAAAGAGTAGACACTCACATTTTGAATTTTAATAAACTTGGAAGAATGATGACACAAGAGTGAGTTTCTCTCATCCCAGAGCAGATGAGGAGCTTCTGAATGAGAGTGGGGGAAGGGATTGTGCTGTTGACACTCGATGGCAATTACACTGATGCAGACAGGGACCATGGGTGGTGGGGGGCTGAGGGTGCTGAGTGCACCTCCCCAGGCAGACAAGAAGAAACTTGCAAGTGCAGGCACAAGATGAGGAATCACAGTGAAACTTACCACAACATTCAGCCTCTATTCAGGAAATACTTCACAACACTTGCCAGGTACTTTTCTAGGCACTGGACATACCGCAAATAATAAAGCCATAAAAAAATTATGTCCCTGTGGAACTTGCAATTTTGTGCAGAAGAGCAAATAGTTCACTAAAGAACAAAGCACAACCGGCAACGTGTTGTGGCTCACACCTGTAATCCTAGCACTTTGGGAGGCTGAGGTGGGTGAATCATGAGGTCAGGAGATCAAGACCATCCTGGCTAACATGGTGAAACCCCGTCTCTACTGAAAAATACAAAAAAATTAGCTGGGCGTGGTGGCAGGCACATGTAGTCCCAGCTACTCAGGAGGATGAGGCAGGAGAATGGCGTGAACCTTGGAGGCAGAGCTTGCAGTGAGCCGAGATCATGACACTGCACTCCAGCCTGGGTGACAGAGTGAGACTTTGTCCAAAAAAAAAAAAAAAGCACAACCATACAATGTTGGAAGGTGTCAAAATTTATGGAACAAAATGAAGGAAAGGGGATAGGGACTGCTGAGGGGTGGGCTACAATCTGAATTGGGGGTTAGGACGGGGTGGAGTGAGAATGTTCCATTTGATCACAGCCTTGATGCATGTGAGAGATCCTGGAGGAGAGAGTGGGCAAGAGCCGCCCAAGTGGCTGTAGCAGGCTGGGTGCTGCATTACATAGGGCACATTAAGTGAAATGCGATGGCTATTTTGTGTAATCCTTTAAAATCCCAATAGAAATAGGACTTTGTGGGAGGACTACATTTTGAAATAATTATTTTCAAAAATAGTTATTTCAAAAAAAGCACAGCAGTTGCATCCTATTGAGTAGTGGGAACATTGGATGATAAGTTAAAGTATCATTTTGTGTTAGAATATTGAAGCAAATATGGCTTGGTGTGGTGGCTCACACCTGTAATCCCAGCACTTTGGGAGGCCAAGGAGGGTGGTTCACTTGAGGTCAGGAGATCAAGATCAGCCTGGCCAATATGGTGGAATCCCGTCTCTACTAAAAGTACAAAAATTAGCCAGTTGTGTTGGTGAGTGCCTGTAATCCAAGCTACTGAGGAGGCTGAGGCAAGAGAATTGCTTGAATCCAGGAGGCAGAGGCTACAGTGAGCCAGGATTGTGCCATTGCACTCCAGCCTGGGTGACAGAGCAAGACTCCATTAAAAAAAAAGAATATTAAAGCTAACCATTAAAAAAATTCGAAAGTTCCAGAAATGTGGCAAGACAAGCAACCCTATTAATGGCCCTAATGAAGCCCTGTAGATTTCTCAGAGGAGCCTCCATGTGTTAGAACCATACCTAGAGCTGCAGCTGGCTATACATTCTCCATCAGCCTCTGGGATCAAAGGTGGGGTGTGGAGGTTGTCTGGATGGGGCCATGAGACTCCCTCGCAGTAAAACACAAGCACAAAGGCTACATCCCTCTTGGTTTTTCATAATGTGGGAACACAGGCAGAGCTTAGTGTTCTCAGAGCCTCTGAGATCCCGGGCAAAGTGTTAGGTAAGATGCTGCAGATATGTCCTTCTAAAAATAAAAACTCCCCTGGTAAATGCTCAGGCATCTCAATGGCCACACCCGCCCTCATGTGTGTACCCAACTCCCTTCATTTGCCTCTGTTCCCACTGAAATTTTCCATGTGAAATCTGGGAGGGATTTGGACATCTTGCATAACTTAGTCGATGACTCTTCTACAATTTTATAGACTTCACTGATCTTTGAGGCTCTTCACTGACTCATGTGACAAAGTCACTTAATTCTGTAAATTTGGGCCAGTTCATTTTGCTAGCTCTCAGTTTGCTCATCTGTATGCAAGAAGTTTAGTGTAGGTAAACCAAGGACGCCAATATGCCTGTCTCTCCAGAAGGTCATTAACAGAAAATCTGAGCTGGGGGGTGCAGTTCCAAGTCCCAATTCCATGCCTCCAAGATCAGCTGTTTGTCTTTATTCATCACCAGGCATGCATCTCCTTGATACCCTCAATATCCAGACATAAAATGTGACAAGACAGATTATCTATGTGTTATTTTTTTCTCCATTCCTCATGACTTGTATTTCCTTAACTCATTGAAATCAATTTTCCACATTTTTTGAAGGAGAGTCTTTTGACAAAGATGTGAATTATCTACAAGCAGCTGAGAGAAATGGCTACTGCCCTCAGTGTGCTGGTGATAAATTTACAAATGATGAATAAAAGATTTCCTAAGGCATCAGTTCGCATGATGGTGTGTTTCTTTTTTTCTCTTGGGCACAAGGGAATGAGCAGAGCAGGTATGCCTCTGGGTTTGTTTTGTTTGTTTTTAGCTTATGTACAAAATCAAGCTCTGTTTTTCCTTGAAATATCTTTTTTTCTTGTATCAGAGATGAGTTGTAAAAGACTCATTGTGGGTTCAGAGAAGAATGCTTTAACATGCAAGGAAATGTTGCAAAATTGGAAAGAGGACATAATTCCACAAAACTAAATAAAACTGGGGGAATTTTTAGAATACTCTGAGTAAATCTTATTATTTGCATCCCACTAACCCCAATCAAATAATAATTTATTTAATTTACTAAATAGATTTGTTTAATTTACTAAACTGCACATTCAATTGACTGAACTGTAGAGGATAAGCAAGTGTCAACCAATAATTACCCTCCTTATGGGCTAACATAACAGACTCCAGTGAGTCATAATACATGCATTCAGAGGTGGTCCAATGCAGTCCCACCATAGAAATCCTTCCCATGCTTAGCCACTGTTGTCATTAATCTCTCCAAATTCAAACCATGGTTCAAACACAGTTGTCCCTTAGTATCCAGAGGATTGGTTCCAGGACCCACTTTGGACACCCAAATCTGCTGGGAACAGGCCCTAAGCCTGTCATAAACAGGCCTTAAAGAAACTGGCCATAAACAGGATTTCTGCAGTAATGTGATGTGCTCGTGATGGCTATGACACACACTGCTAGAAGATGTTGGTTTACTGGAGCAGGGCAAGGAACACCTGGCCCACCCAGAGCAGAAAACTGCTCAAAACACAAACAACAGCATGAGCAGCCTGTGCCATAACAACATGTTTTTGCTGCAGGTAATCATCCAGAGACTGTTTCTCTGCTCTTCACTAAGAATGTTTGTTTCCCCTAAGGAATGCTTTTAGCTAATTTATAACCTATAGAAACAATGCTTATCACTGGCTTGCTGTCAATAAATATGTGGGTCAAACTCTGTTCGTGGCTCTCAACTCCGAAGGCTGTTATCCCCCTGATTCCCACTTTGCACTTTATTTCTGTGTGTTTGTCTTCATTCCTCTAGCACTGCTGGGTTGGGGTCTCCACGACCGAGCTGGTCTCGGCAAGTGGCGCCCAATATGGGGCTCAAACCCAGTTTGAGGGGTTGCTGGAGCAACAGAGAATGTGGAACTATACTGGAGGACAGCAGAGTACTCTTAAGCAATCCCATGGTAAGTAAGAGGTGGAGCTTGGAAGCATCAGGGTAACAATGGGACAAGGGTCAAGCAGGCATGAGTCTTATTTGAGTCTGCTTTGGCAGCTCCTCAGAAAAGGGGGAATGAAGGTTAGTACTAGCCAACTTATGCAGCTTTGTAGTGTGGTAGAGAAATATTGCCCCTGGTTTCTGGACCAAGGAACTATGAATATAGAGGTCTGGGAAAAGGTAGCCAGCACACTGAAAAAGGCATATAAGGATGGTGCTGAGGATATTCCTATAGCTGTCTGGTCAGTGTGGGCTCTGGTTCATTCCACCTTGGAGACTTTCCACACAGATAATGAGGAGGAGGAATCAGAGGAAGAAGGGGAGTATAATGAAGTAACAGAAGAGGTGACAGAGCAGTTTTGCTTGCCAGCTAAAGCAGCAAAGGAGGGAGAGGTTTGCCCCTACCCCTCTGTACTCCCTCATTTTGAAGAAAAAGAGTGGCCTGACCCTCCAAATCTTTCTTTCCTGGAGGACACTGGGTGAAAATTAGTTGCCTCAGTGACTGTTCGAGCAGCACCTCAAGCGACCACTCTCAGTTCTATTCAGGCATGGATCCAGCAAGCTAGATGAGAGGGTGATATGGATGCTTGGCAGTTCCCTGTTAGAATACACCCACCTGATCAACAGGGGAATATTATAGCTATGTTTGAGGCTTTTCCTTTTAAAATACTTAAAGAATTTAAACTTGCTATTAATCAATATGGACCAGGTTCTCCTTTTGTAATGGGACTGTTAAGGAATGTTGCTGTCTCTAGTCAGATGATTCCTACTGAGTGGGATGCTTTTACTCGAGCTAGTGTGACTCTAGCTCAGTTCTTACAATTTAAAACTTGGTGGGCAGATGAAGCTTCCATTCAGGCTGCTCGCAACACCAAGGCCCAACCTCAAATTAATATAACTGCAGACCAACTTTTGGGGGTTTGTGGCTGGGCTGGTTTAGATAGATGCACAAGTGGTCATGCAGGATGATGCCATACAGCAGCTTAGAGGAGTGTGCAGTAGGGGTTGGGAAAAAAATCACTTCAGGAGGAGAACAATACCCTTCTTTTAGTGCTGTCAAGCAGGGGGCTAAAGAACTTTATGCAGATTTTATAGCCAGGTTACAGAAGTCTCTTTAAAAAGGTAGTTGCAGATTCACCTGCTAAGGATATAGTGTTGTGGTTATTAGCTTTTGACAATGCCAATCCTAAGTGCCAAGCTGCTCTGTGACCTATTAGAGGAAAAGCACATTTGGTTGACTATATTAAAGCTTGTGATGGTATCGGAGGTAATCTGCATAAAGCTACTCTGCTGGCCCAGGCAATGACAGGAATAAGAGTGGGTAAAGGAAATACTCCATTTCCTGGAGCTTGTTATGGGAAGCATGGTCATACTAAGAAAGAATGTAGAAAAAAATCAGTGAGTCAGACTGCCAGTTGGGGGAAAATAGAAAACTGCTGAGCCTGAAATACGTCAAAAATGCAAAAAAGGAAAACACTGGGCTAATCAGTGTCAGTCTAAGTTTGAGACAGATGGGAACCTGATTTTGGGAAATGCCATGAGGTGCCTGTCCCAGGCCCCATTCCAAACCGGGGAATTTCCAGCTCAGGCCACTCCCTCACCCCGTACAATGCCTGTCCCCCACCACAGCCAGTAGTGCCACAGTAGATTTATGCTGCACAAAAGCTGTGAGCCTTCTGCCTGGGGAACGCCCACAAAAAGTGCCAACAGGAGTCTGTGGACCCTTGCCAGCAGGGATAGTAGGATTACTTCTAGGTAGTTCTAGTTTAAATTTAAAAGGAGTGCAAGTACATACAGGAGTCATTGATTCATATTACAATGGGGTAATACAAATTGTTATATCTACTTCTGTTCTGTGGAAAGCAGAGCCAGGAGAGCGCATAGTACAGCTCCTCATTGTGCTGTATGTGGTAATGGGAAAAAGTGAAATTAAATGAACAGGAAGATTTGCAAGCACAAATAAACAAGGCAAAGCAGCTTATTGGGTAAATCAAATTACTGATAAACATTCTACCTGTGACATAACTATTCAGGGAAAGAAATTTAAAGGTTTGGCAGATACAGGAGCGGACACTTCAATCATTTCTCTACAGCAGTGGCCATCCGTGTGGCCAATTCAACCCACTAAATTTAACATAGTTGGAAATGGTAAAGCCCCTGAAGTATATCAGAGTAGTTATATTTTGCATTGTGAAGGGCCCGAAGGACAACCTGGGACTATTCAACAAATTATAACTTCTGTACCTATAAATTTATGGGGAAGAGATTTATTACAACAATGGGGAGCACAAGTTCTACTTCCAGAACAGTTATATAGCCTTCAAAGTCAACATATGATGCATGAAATGGGGTATGTCCCTGGTATGGGACTAGAAAAAAATTTGCAAGGTTTGAAAAGTTTCCACCAAAGATTAGGATATCATTTTTGCTGGTGGCCATTGTTAAGCCTCCAGAACCTATACCTTTAAAATGGTTAACAGATAAGCCAATTTGGATAGAACAATGGCTGCTAAGTAAAGAGAAACTGGAGGCTTTAGAGAAATTAGTTACTGAACAACTAGAAAATAGGCACATAGCTCCAACATTTTCCCATTGGAATTCACCAGTTTTCATAATTAAGAAAAAATCAGGTAAACGGAGAACGTTAACTGACTTAAGAGCCATCAATTCAGTTATACAATCTATGGGAACATTACAGCCAGGATTGCCTTCTCCTGCTATAATTACAAAAAAATTGGCCTTTAATAGTCATAGATTTAAAAGACTGTTTCTTTACTGTCCCTTTAGCTGAGCAAGACTGTGAACGGTTTGCCTTTACAATTCCTGCAGTAAACAACCTGCAGCCTGCTAAGTGTTATCATTGCAAAGTGTTGCCACAGGGCATGTTAAACAGTCCCACAATTTGCCTGATGTATGTGGGGCAAGCAATTGAACCTACTCGTAAAAAATTTTCAGTGTTACATTATTCACTATATGGATGGTATAATTTGTGCTGCCCCCACTGGAGAAATATTACTCCAATGTCATAATCACTTGCAAAATTTGATTTTTTGCACTGGTTTAATTATAGCTTCTGACAAAATTCAGACTACTACTCCTTACTCCTACTTGGGGACCTTTGTAAATGACACTACCACTTTGCCACAGAAAGTAACCCTTCATAGGGATCAACTAAAAACATTAAATGACTTTCAAAAATTACTAGGGGACATTAATTGGATACAACTTCCTCTAGGCATTCCTACCTATGCCATGAGTAACCTGTTTTCTATCCTTAGAGGAAATCCTAGTCTCACTAGCCCTCGGCAATTAATGAAGGAGGCTGAGGCAGAGTTACAACTGATTGAGAAGCAAGTCCATAAAGCTCAAATAAATAGAATAGATCCAGAGAAGACTCTAGATTTGCTAATTTTTTCAACTCTGCATTCACTTACTGGTGTTATTTTCCAAGAACAGGACTTAGTAGAGTGGCTTTTTCTTCCACATACTAATTCATGGAATCTAACTCCTTATTTAGATCAAATCACTACTATGATAGGGATTGGGAGAACTCAGATTGTTAAATTACATGGATATGATCCTGGAAAAATTATTGTCCCTCTCACGAAGGCACAAATACAGCAAGCTTTTATAAATAGTCTTACTTGGCAAACCCATTTAGCTGACTTTGTGGGTATTCTCAATAATCATTTTCCTAAAATAAAGCTGTTTCAGTTTTTGAAATTAACTAATTGGATTCTCCCCAAAATAACTAAATTTAAACCAATTAAAAGTGTTGAGAATGTTTTTATAGAAGGGTCTAGTAATGGTAAAGCTTCTTATTTTGTCAAAATGTAAAGTTTTTCAGATGCCCTATACTTCAGCTCAAAAAGTGGAGCTTGTAGCTGTAATTGAGGCATTGACTGCTTTTGATATGCCTATTAATGTTATTTCTGATTCTTCATACATGGTTCATTCCACACAGTTAATTGAAAATGCTCAGTTATGATTTCATACAGAAGAAAAACTGATGACTTTATTTACCCAGTTGCAAACAGCAGTTAGAAGTAGAATGCACCCTTTTTACATCACTCACATAAGGGCTCATACACATCTTCCAGGATCTTTGACTGAAGGGAATCAAATGGCTGATTACCTAGTTGCTACTGCAATATCTAATGCTAGACACTTTCACAGTTTAACCCATGTTACTGCCTCTGGTTTCAAACGCAGATACAGCATTACCTGGAAGGAAGCTAAAGCTATTATCCAGTGATGCCCAACTTGCCAAGTGGTACATTCCTCATCTTTTACAGGAGGCGTTAATCCTAGATGACTGGAACCTAACTCTTTTGGCAAATGGATGTCACACATGTTCTTTCATTTGGGAGACTAGCTTATGTACATGTATGCGTGGACACCTTTTCTCACTTTGTCTGGGCTACATGCCAAACAGGAGAGTCTTCTGCCTGTGTTAAGCATCATCTTTTGTGGTGATGGGAATTCCAGCTTCCATTAAAACAGATAATGCCCCAGGCTATACTAGCCAAACTCTAGCTACATTTTTCTCTATGTGGAATATTAAACACATTACTGGTATCCCATACAATTCTCAAGGACAAGCCATAGTGGAAAGAATGAATCTCTCCCTAAAACAGCAGTTGCAAAAGCAGAAAGGGGGAGACAGGCAATATGGAACCCCACAGATGCAACTGAACCTAGCATTATTAACTTTAAATTTTTTGAGCCTGCCCAAAGGCCAGATGTTATCAGCAGCTGAACAGCATCTACAGAAACCAGCTGCAAACACAGAAACAGAACAACTGATTTGGTGGAGAGACCCAATAACAAAAAGTTGGGAAATAGGTAAAATAATAACTTGGGGTAGAGGTTATGCTTGTATTTCTCCAGGCCAAAATCAACAGCTGATTTGGATACCATCAAGACACCTGAAACCTTTTCATGAGCCAGATGCCAAGGAAGAGATTCCAGGAGGATCCCGAGGACCACCCCTATTGCAGCCATGTCGAAGCTGATGCTAAGGAGGACCCCAACTGTCATGAGCAACACCTGTCAAACACAGCCACCCACCTGGGGACAGATCAAGAAGCTGTCACAGATGGTGGAAGAAAACCTGAGGAAAGCGGGACAACCAGTAACAATGAGTAATTTAATGGTAGCTGTGATAGTGATGATCACCACTGCCACGAGTATTCTTTCAATAAGGGCTGACAAAGAGAACAGTTATACTTACTGGGCATATTTATCAATCTTGGCTGGCAATAATGCCTGGATGCAATCACTCTGACACAATTACACATGCTTTCTGATCTCAGTATTTACTATAATAAATCTGCTCCTATAAATGAGGCATACCACCTTCAAAAACCTATTTGTAAACAAAATAGAACCTCAGCAGAAATAATGAACATACTTGTCAAGGAAGATAAAATTGCAGAACAGGCAGAGGTGCTGCACAATGATTCCTATGGAATCATTATTGATTGGTCTCCTAAGAGGATGTTTACCTTGAATTGCACCTCTGAGTCTGTGTGCCACTGCCACACTATGCTCAGATGATCAAAAAAAAAAATAGTCAGATGGTAGAAATCATAAGAAGTATGGCAAAAGTTCCTATTATCTGGAACCATGGTGGGATAGTGGCACCTCAACCTCAAATGATATGGCCAGCTCTAGAAGCTAAACATAAGGATTTGTGGAAACTATTAATAGCTCTTAATAAGATCAAAATTTGGGAAAGAAAAAAACATCTAGAAAGACACACTACAAACTTGTCTTTGGATATTGCAAAATTAAAGACAAATATTTAAAGCATCCCAGGCACACCTGACCTTAATGACAGGAACTGGAGTGCTTGAAGGAGTTACAGAAAAATTAGCAGCTAGTAACCCATTAAAACGGATAAAAACACTTGGAAGTGCTGTGATTTCAATGATGATTGTGCTTTTAATCTGTGTTGTTTGTCTTTGTATGGTCAGCAGATGTGGATCCTGACTACTGCTAGAAGTAGCTCACTGTGACGAAGCTGCCCTTGCTTTTATCAATTTGCAAATCAGAGAAGGGGAACATGTTGGGAGCAGGCCCCCCAAAATCTGCCCATAAATTGTCCCCAAAACTGGCCATAAACAAAATCTCTGCAGCACTGTAACATGTTCGCAATGGCCATAACGCCCATGCTGGAAGGTGGTGGGTTTACAGGAATGAGGGCAAGGAATACCTGGTCCGCTGAGGGCAGAAAACGGCTTAAAGACATTCTTAAGCCACTAACAGTAGCATGAGTGATCTGTGCCTTAAGGACATATTCCTGCTGCAGTTAACTAGCCCAACATATTCCTTTAATTTGGCCCATCCCTTCATTTCCCATAAGGGATATTTTAGTTAATTTAATATCTATAGAAACAATGCTAATGACTGGTTTGCTGTTAATAAATACATGGGTAATTCTCTGTTCGGGGCTCTTAGCTCTGAAGGCTGTGAGACCCCTGATTTCCCACTTGGCACCTCTATATTTCTGTGTGTGTGTCTTTAATTCCTCTAGTGCTGCTGGGTTAGGGTCTCCCTGACCGAGCTGGTCTTGGCACGAGCTTGAATTTATCCTTAAGTCCAATCTAGCTGTTTATCTATATCCTCATAAACTACTAAAACACTTGTTGTGGGTTGCGCATGGTGGTCATGCCTGTAATCCCAGCACTTTGGGGGGCTGAGGTGGTGAGTTGAGATTGTGCCACTGCACTCCAGCCTGGGCAACAAGAGTGAACTCTGTTTCAAATAAATAAACAAACAAACAAACAAACAAACACCTGTTGTGAAGTCTTAGGGAAATGTGCCTGGCTCTGGCTTCTCCCTGCTTGGGTTGTTCAAATTATGCCAAGATAAGAGGCAGTGATTTCAATGAAAGAAAAGCATCTCACAGTCTATTTTGTTTCTTTCTTTTTGTTTTTTTTGAGACGGAATCTCACTCTGTCACCCAGGGTGGAGTGCAATGGTATGATCTTGGCTCACTGCAACCTCTGCTTCCCAGGTTCAAGCGATTCTCCTGCCTCAGCCTCCCGAGTAGCTGGGATTACAGGTGCCCACCACCACGCCTGGCTAATTTTTGTACTTTTAGTAGAGACGAGTTTTCACCATAGTTGGCCAGGCTGGTCTTGAGCTCCTGACTTCAGGTGATCTGCCCACCTCAGTGTCCCAAATTGCTGAGATTACAGGCATGAGCCACCGCTCGCCCAGCTCACAGTCTTTAGTCTCCCCTTGAGAAAAACAGTTTTATAGGTATATTCTCACTCAGCTGATCCTTTCTCTTTTCTCGAGGAACATTTCTGGTATTAGTTTTTACCACAGTAAATCTGCTACAGTGACTGAGCCCCCAGCCAATATGAACTGTATAGGCACATCCATTGTTTTCCACTGTGCAGTGACCCATGAACCAAAGGGTGAAAATTGTGCCTGAGTGACCAATTTAAAAGCCTGATCTAGTACTCCAGAAGTTTCTTTATACTCCATTCATGTGATAGAAAATATCCCTAGTGAGAATGTAGAGATAATATGAAAAATGTAGAGATAATGTGAAAAAAACAATAACAGGTTCATTGTTAAAAATTTCCCACACAAATTTTAAAGTATAAAAAGCTTGGCAAGAAAATGTTTAAAGGGAAATGACACATGTGGAATTCAAATTACTCTTGGAGCACTTACAGCCTCTCTTAGTAGGTACGGTGAGCTAGATACCCTAACAAACAATTTGTTTCCTTCCTAAATTTCAAATGATATTAGTGACTGATTTTATTATAATAGTCACAGGCAGTGTGAGCCAGAACTATTTCCATACCTTCTGTAAAATTTGTGGCATTCTGATCCTTTTTTCCCCTGGATCTGCTTTTATTGTTGTTCTTTTTGTTTTGGAAAATGGGGAGTGTGTGAAAGTCAATAAAGCTGTTGAAATTGTCTCCTGTACGTTTAGCATCCAAGCCGCTCAAAACTGCCCCAGGTGTGAAGGAGTGAGAAGGGATTTGCATTTCTGCTTTCTTTTTAACTTTCCATGTATCTGCTGTCAAATCTCCATATGCTATTTCCCACACCTCCCACTTGGAAAATTCCTGTATAAATCCATCATTTTACTAAATGCATTGTTTTGAACTGAACTGACCCAACACTACATATGTTGTAGAATCTGGACAACTTCCAGCAGCCTTCTTACCTCTGATTCTTGAGTCTGGTATGCAGCTGGGTGGTGCTGCATACAAGACTTGGTTTAAACCATGGGGTGTGCTTTAAATCACACCCATGGCATTGGGTTCACTGCTGGAAACTTTAAAGAATTTAAGATTCTATTATGAGATTGTTGAATTTTTTCAACTTCATCCAAGCAGACATAGGTAATTGATGTGCAGAAACATTTCAGAAATTAGGTCAGCAGACATTCAGTTGTCCAGGGGTGCCACCCATGTGGGCTGTGCTGGACACTCAAGCCATGTGTATTCATTAGGTCCTTTGGGGCTTGACCCCTTGTTGAGAAGCTGACACAGCATTAGACAACTATAATGAAAAAGAATTAATGCATACTATATTTTGTCATGAATCTGTGGGTCACATTATTCCAAAATATGTATTTTATAATTGTATTTGACTGTGAGAGAAATTAATGTACCCATGGATGAGTATATACTGATTAAAACAATAAGAAAAAGACTATAAGTTTATTTTTTTGATTATGTGATTTTTTAAAATGGGAAAGTCACTGGTTACATTATATAATTTTAAACTTTATGTCACAGAAGGTAGTAAGAAGTTCTAGTATTGTTTGTTTCTCACAGACACTGAGTTCTGGCTAAATACATTACGATACAACTTTTAACAAAAACATTACTGCAAATACATAGTAATGTATATCTCAGTTAAAAAATAAATCTCTGGATACTATGATCAAAACACTTTGACAATTTCAGAGCTGATTCTATACCTCGAAGAGATTTGATGACTAGAAAACTCAATTGCAATAAAAGACACTTCCATATCCCTGTTGACCTCTGTGTCTCCTCTTTCCCCCATCTCTGCTCACAGGTGCCATGTGGACCATGGTTCTCATGGCAGACCTAAAGCAGTCACAGGTAGAAGCTCCCTCTAGGGCACTACAATTCCCATCCTTTGAGCATGCAGCCAGTCTTGAGCAGCTCCAGACCCCAGCTGACCTCACTTACTGTTGCCAGGGAAAGGCCCTGTTTGTGGACTTCTTGCTGCAAGGGGTGGCTCGCAGTGCATGTGATTCCTCCCATCAGGCAAACTGGCCATACTCTGCAGATGGTAAACTGCATGTCCAGGGAGCATAGGTCAAGGTTATTCACATGGAGCTTAAGTTGAAGCCCTGGCCAAGCTCTTAGTGTCTCCCATTCTTGACTGGACAACAGAGCAATGAAGGGCTCCTTCCTGACAGTTCATAAATGCTCCTTCAAACCACAGTGAGATTTTGCTACTAACATCATGTCTTCATTTTCTGAAAATGACCCATGTGTTTCTTTTCATAGACTTCACAATCAGGAGAGAACAGATAATTAGGGTGGGTTGGGTCAGGTGCAGTTCTTTCAAGAGATGAGACTGGGGACCAGATATGCCTCCTTACTCTTCAAAATCGACCTCATACAAAACATCAATTTCCTGTCTTTAGATGATCTCAATATGTAGCGTGGAGCTGTTTCTCCCTGGTCCTACTAGCCTAAACTTGGTTTAGCCCTTAAATATTTATTGAAATGATTACCATATCTTTCCAGTGAGTCCCCCAGGTCTTCCAGATTATCCAAAAGATTAATCCTCATAAATACAGACCATCGCCTTGAAATAATGGCTTCCATCCAATTTTGTCTGGTTTCAGATGTGCTGGTGCCTTATCTTTTAGGTCAAGTGCAGACCCCCTGCCACAATTTCAAGACCTCCTAGAGCCCATGTCCACCCTGTGTATCCTAGATCCACACTGCCAGCTGCCAGGGGGACCTGGGACTCAAGGAAGGTCACGGTAATCTTTTTAAAGATGTGGCTAAAGGAAATTCCTGATTCAGAAACAAAATGATAAAAGAAGGAAACAATATCAGGGATGAAGAAAAATAGAAATAATAAAAGCATGGATAAATATGATAGGCTAGGCTTCTTGAGTTTTTCTAAACTGTGTTTGATGATTGAAGCAAAAATTTCTCCATGGTCTGATATAGTTCTTCATGCATGTAAATTATGTTGTAAAGTGAGAAGAAGAAATGGGCCTAAATGGAGGTGAGGATCCTGCATATCACATGGCAGAATGTGGACACCAGTGGGCTGCAACAAGTGACGTGCATAAAATGTCACACCTGAAGTAATGGAGGGTCTAGAGAAACCCACACATTCTAAAACAGTATAGATAAACCAAACTGGAATTTAAAAAAATATTACCTTGCTGAGACCAGCATTTGGGGAGACCCTAACCCAGCAGCACTAGAGGAATTAAAGACACGCACACAGAAATATAGAGGTGCCAAGTGGGAAATCAGGGGTCTCACAGCCTTCAGAGCTGAGAACCCCAAACAGAGATTTACTCAGGTATTTATTAACAGCAAGCCAGTTATTAGCATTGTTTCTATAGATATTAAATTAACTAAAAGTATCCCTTATGGGAAACGAAGGGATGGGCCACATTAAAGGAATAGGTTGGGCTAGTTAACTGCAGCAGGAGCATGTCCTTAAGGCAGAGATCGCTCATGCTATTGTTTGTGACTTAAGAATGCCTTTAAGCAGTTTTCCACCCTGGGCAGGCCAGGTGTTCCTTGCCCTCATTCCAGTAAACCCACCACCTTCCAGCGTGGGTGTTATGGCCATCATGAACATGTTACAGTGCTGCAGAGATTTTGTTTATGGCCAGTTTTGGGGCCAGTTTATGGCCAGATTTTGTGGGCAGGGGCCTGTTCCCAACGTGTCCCCCTTATTTGATTTGCAAATCAATAAAAGCAAAGGCAGCTTTGTCATGGTGAGCTACTTCTTGCAGGAGTCAGGATCTACATCTGCAGACTACACAAAGACAAATGACACAGATTAAAAGCACAATCATAAAAATTACAGAGCTTCCAAGTGTTTTCATCCATTTTAATGGGTTACTAGCTGCTAATCTTTCTGCAGCTCCTTTCAGCACTCCAGTTCTTGGCATTAAGGTCAGGTGTGCCTGGGATGCTTTAAATATTTGTTCTTTTAATTTTGCAATATCCAAAAACAAGTTTGTAGAGTGTCCTTTTAGATGCTTTTTTATTCTTTCCCAAATTTTTATCTTATTAAGAGCCATTAATAGTTTCCACAAATCCTTAATGTTTAGCTCCTACAGCAGGCCGTATCATTTGAGGTTGAGGTGCCACTATGCTGCCATGGGTCCAGATAATAAGAACTCTTGCTGTAGCTTCTTATATCTACCATCTGACCATTTTGTTCAGATCAGCTGAACATAGTGTGGCCGTGGCACACAGACTGAGAGGTGCAATTTAAGCTAAACATCCCCTTAGGGAACCAATCAGTAATGATTCCATAGGAATCATTGGGCAGCACCTCTGCCTGTTCTGCAATGCAATCTTCCTAAATAAGTACATTCATTTTCTCTGGCCAGGTTCAATTTTGTTTACAAATAGGTTTTTTAGGGTGGTATGCCTCAATTATAGGAGCAGATTTATTATGGTAAATACAGAGATCAGAAAGCATGTGTAACTGTGTCATAGAGTGATTATACCCAGGCATTATTGCCAGCCAAGATTGATAAGTATGCCCAATAAGTATGATTGTTCCCTGTGTCAGCCCTTACTGAAGGAATACTCATAGCAGTGGTGATCATCACTATCATAGCTACTATTAAATTACTCATTGTGACTGGTTGTTCCACTTTCCTCAGGTTTTCTTTTATCATCAGTGACACCTTCTTGATCTGTCCCCAGGTGGGTGGCTGTGTTTGATGGGTGTTGCTCATGAAAGTTGGGGTCCTCCTCAGCATCAGCATCAACCTGGCTGAAATGTGGGGGTTGGTCCTCTGGATCCTCCTGGAATATCTTCCTTGGCATCTGGCTTATGATAAGGTTTCAGGTATTTTGATGGTACCCAAATCAGCTGTTGATTTTGGCCTGGAGAAACAGAAGGATAACCTGTACCCCAAGTTATTATTTTACCTGTTTCCCAACTTTTTGTTATTGAATCTCTCCACCAAATCAGTTGTTCTGCTCCTGTCTTTGCAGCTGGTTTCTGCAGATGCTGTTCAGCTCCTGATAACATCTGGCCTTTGGGCAGGCTCAAAAAATTTAAAGTTAATAATGCTAAATTCAATTGTGTATGGACTGTCCTGTAATCCCTATTTCTTCCCTTTTTTTGTTTTTGTCATCAGTTGTTTATCTGTATGATATCATAACTGAGCATTTTCAATTAACTCTGTGGAATGAACCACGTATGAAGAATCAGAAATCACATTAATAGGCGTAACAAAAGCAGTCAATACCTCGATTACAGCTACAAGCTTTGCTTTTCATAGGGCATCTGAATAACTTTACTTTTTGAGCGAGAATAAGAAGCTTTACCATTACTACACCCATCTGTGAAACAATGAAAACACTTAGCAGGCTGCAGATTGTTTACTGCAGGAATTATACATGCAAACTGTTTACAGTCTTGCTCAGCTAAAGGGATAGTAAAGAACTGAATTGATGGCTCTTAAGTCAGTTAACATTCTCCATTTACCTTATTTTTTCTTAATTACAAAAACTGGGGAATTCCTAGGGGAAAATTTTGGAGGTATGTGCCCATTTTCTAATTGTTAAGTAACTAATTTCTCTAAAGCCTCCAGTTTCTCTTAACTTGGTGGCCATTGTTCTATCCAAATTGGCTTATCTGTTAACCATTTTAAAGGTCTAGGTCCTGGAGGCTTAACAATGGCCACCAGCAAAAATGATATCCTAATCTTTGGTGGGAACTTTGTCTTTCCACTTGAAGCAGTTCCTTCAAATCTTGCAAATTTTTTTCTAGTTCCATGCCAGGGACATACCCCATTTCATGCATTGTATGTTGACTTTGAGGGCTATATAATGGTTCTGGAATTATAACTTGTGCTCCCCATTGTTGTAATAAATGTCTCCCACATATATTTATAGGTACAGAAGTTATAATTGGTTGAATAGTCCCAGGTTGTCCATTGGGCCCTTCACAGTGCAAACTACAACTACTTTGACATACTTCAGGGGCTTTACCAACTCCAACTATGTTAAATTTGGTGGGTTGAATTGGTCACATGGACAGCCAGTGCTGTAGAAAAATGATTGAAATGTCCACTCCTGTATCTACTAAACCTTTAAATTTCTTTCCCTGAATGGTTATTTCATTTATCAGTGATTTGATTTACACAATAAACTGCTTTGTGTTGTTTATTTGTGCTTCCAAATCCTCCTGGTCATTTAATTTCACTTTTTCCCATTCCCACATATGGCACAATCAGGAGCTGTGTTATGTGCTCTCCTGGCTCTGCTTTCCAGGGAACAAAAGTAGATACAACAATGTGAATTTCACTATTGTAATCCGAGTCAATGACTCCTGTATGTATTTGTATCCCTTTTAAACTTAGACCTTCCTAAAAGTAATCCTACTGTCCCTGCTGGCAAGGGTACACAGACTCCTGTTGGGACATTTTGCAGGGGTTCCCCAGGCCAAAGACTCACAGCTTTTGTGCAACATAAATCTACTGTGGCACTACAGGCTGTGGTGGGTGACAGACATTGCACAGGGGTGAGGGAATGGCCTGAGCTGGAAATGCCCCAGTTTAGAATGGAGCCCAGGACGGGACCCTCATGGCGTTTCCCGAAATCACGTTCCCATCTTTATCAAACTTAGAGTGATGCTGATTATCCCAATGTTTTCCTTTTTTACATTTTGGACATATTTCAGACTCAGCAGTTTTCTTTTTTCCCGTCTGGCGGCCTGATTCACTGATTATTTCTACATTCTTTTTTAGTATGAATAGCTTGTTTAAATTCTTTGAGTAATTTAAAAAGAAAAAGCTCAAATGTAGCTATAATATTTTCCTGTTGATCTAGGGGGTGTATTCTAACAGGGAACTGCCAAGCCTCTAAATCACCCTCTCGTCTAGCTTGCTGAATTCCTCCCTGAATAGAACTAAAAGCGGTCACTTGAGGCGCTGCTCAAACAGTCACTGGGGCAACTACTTTTCACCCAGTGTCCTCCAGAAAAGAAAGATCTGGAGGGTCATTTTCTTTAAAATAATAATGAGGAGGTGCAGAATGGTAGGGATGAACCTCTCCCTCCTTTGCCGCTTTAGCTTTAGCTGGTAAATAAACATGCTTTGTAACCTCTTCTGTTAGTTTGTTATACTCTCCTTCCTCATCATCATCAGTGTGAAAAACTTCCAAGGTGGAATGAACCAGACCCCACACTTGTCCCATTGGTACCTTGATGCTTCTGCGCTCCCCTTCTTACTCACCACAGGGATTGCTTAATTCCACTTTCTCCAACCATTGCTCTGGCAACCCTTTGACCTGGATTCGAGCCCCCACGATGGACACCACTTGCCAAGACCAGCTCAGTTGGGGAGACCCTAACCCAGCAGCACTAGAGGAATTAAAGACACACACACAGAAATATAGAGGTGTCAAGTGGGAAATCAGGGGTTTCTCAGTCTTCAGAGCTGAGAGCCATGAACAGAGATTTACTCACATATTTATTAACAGCAAACCAGTCATTAGCATTGTTTCTATAGATATTAAATTAACTAAATGTATCCCTTATGGGAAACGAAGGGATGGGCCGAATTAAAGGAACAGGTTGGGCTAGTTAACTACAGCAGGAACATGTCCTTAAGGCACAGATCGCTCATGCTATTGTTTTTGGCTTAAGACTGCCTTTAAGCAGTTTTCAACCCTGGGCAGGCCAGGTGTTCCTTGCCCTCATTCCGGTAAACCCACAAACTTCCAGTGTGGGCATTATGGCCATCATAAACATGTCACAGTGCTGCAGAGATTTTGTTTATAGCCAGTTTTGGGGCCAGTTTATGGCCGGATTTTGGGGGGCCTGTTCCCAACACCCATCATATACCAGCAGTGGACTTAGAGAAATGCACCACCTGAATGAGCTGTGTAACACTAGGAAAGCACATCTTTAGTTGGAACATTACTGGTTTCACTTAAAACCAAGTATCACACACATTATATACACCCTTTGTTTTCTATTTTTCATTTCTAACATTTGTATATTAGCATTAAAGAGAGAAATACAATTTGAGTGCTTGTCATCAGTGAAGAAAGTGATTGGCATAATTGAAAAGATGAAAAGAGAAGACATTCTGAGGGTCCTCAATCGATCTTATTGATTTTTAAAGGATTCTAGGGCTTGAATGTCTCAAACTAGTCCAAAAAAAGCCAATGGCAAGACCCACACAACTATAAATCTCACTAGGTACATCCCCTATTCCATGAACATGGGAGGAGATGAACATATCAGCCTTGCCCAATTTCTCAGCTTAAATTTATTTGGGGGTCAATCCAATACCGTTATATGAATTATTTGGAAATTGGAATATTTGAGCAAAAATGTTACTCTTTGCACTTGAAAATACAAAAAGATATGGACATAGAATATATCTTTATTAGAGAATACCGAAAGTCCCTTCAAGTCCAAGCTTTCAAATCCCCAGTTGACTATTTGGCAGAATGGCTCATTGTCAGGTAGAACTCTTTTCTAGGGCCCAAACTACATTGCTTGGATACAATGCACAGAGAAATTGGCCAACCCCACCTTTCCAGCTCATTCGTTATCAGCAAAAAGCTTCAGCCTGGGCTCCAGTTATGGCTATAGTTGGCTTCATAGGTGTGCGAACCATCATCTGGGTGATCACAGGATGATGACAGGGCTGCTGCATGTTGCTCTGGAGGCTTTTCACTGCACAGTGAACTGCCCGATCACAGCAGACTTAGACAAAACTGGATAACATAGTTCTTAATGGTTTCTTCCTCATTGAGCATCCCCTGATCTGAAAGGCTGTGAGGCAAGTTTTTACAAGACAAAGATATTAGCTCAGAGGATCAAGTAGAACAAATGTATTGTTGCTGAACACCAGGGCTTTGGCCTAGGTGTGGTTGCTCACCGCACAGAAAGCCAGTCACTAAGACGAGTATTGCCAGGGAAGAAGAGATTTATTGTGGATGCTGTCAGTCTAACCGTCAAATCCGTCTCTCTCCCAACTAAAGTTAGGAGTTCATATAGACAGGAATTAAGGGGAGCAAGGAATATGATCAACAGGCAGCAGGTAGTTAGATGAGAGGTCTAGCATCTCTTTGTAACCACCTGTGGGAAAACAGGAATGGGAGAGAAGGAAGAGGGGTCAACTGGCAACAGCTCTCCTTGTCCAGTTGTGGTGATCTGTAAAGTTTCAATTCCATGAAACTATGTGGAAGTCCTAATGATCAGTTTATTGAGAAAGAAACTCAGATGACAAATGTTAAATTTCTCAACCTTTAAGACTGGGAGGTCAATCCTATACATTGGATATTTTTGCCTGCTTAAATCTGATGTTGAATTGCAATTCCCAGTGCTGGAGGCAGGTCCTGGTGGGAGGTGATCATGGGCATGGAACCCTCATACGGCTTAGTGCTGTCTTCCTGATACTGAATTCTCCCAAGATCTGGTCATCTAAAAGAATGTGGCACTTCCCCCAACTCCCTCTCTCTTGCTCCTGCTTTGCCTTCTGCTATGACTGAAAGTTGAGGCTTCACCAGAAGCCGAGTAGATGCCAGCACCATGCTTCCTGCAAAGCCTGCAGAACCTGAGCCAATTAAACCTCTTTCCTTTATAACCTCTTTTCTTTATATTACCCAGTCTCAGGTATTTCTTTACAGCAATGCAAGAATGGTTTGACAGTAAATTTCTATGTTTATTTCCCTCAAAAAAGGCCCCCATAAACATCAATTGCATAGGAAAATTGAGCTGGTTTCAAGATCAGAAATTTGGCACATATTAATAGTGGAATTATTGTATTGTGCTTTTACTGAGTGGTGTTGTAAATTGACAACTACAGATTTTATTCTGTTCTGTGGAAAATTATGATCCCTTGAGACTTTATGTTTACAATTATTACTTCTGTTCATTTTACCATGTCCTCTTCCTCCATGCAGCAGGGGCATGTTGCAAATCACACACCCCAAAAAATTAAACACAGGACATTTCAAAAATTAGCATTGGTATTGAATACACTCCCCCAAATCAGGCTTATTTGCCATTCATATTTTTTCTGTAGTGAACTTTTCATACCAATCTTTCACCAATTTTCTTATTGGGATTTCTCTTCTATTCTTATCCAAAGCTGTTTTACAAGTATTTTTTTCAGTCCATAACTCACCTTTCCATTTCCTTAATTGTGTGCTTTAAGAACACAAGCTTTTGAATTTAACAAAATTTAATTTATCAAAGTTTAAAGTGAGTACATCGTTTTTATTAAGTGCATTAAATTTGTGTATATTCCATATTTTTATTGTCCATATAGAAATCATCACCTAACTCAAACCTACACAAATTTTCTCAGTTTTTCTTCTACAAGTTTTAACCTTGAGCTCTTTTATTTAGATCTATGATGAGTTGAGGCTTTATATATGCTTTGGGGAGTCAAAGTTAACACCACTTTTTGAAGATGTGTCTTTCCCCTTGGATTTCATTGGCACATTTGCTGAAAATGTCCCAAGCACCTCATGGTGTATGGCTGTGATTCTGGACTCATATATTCACAATTGTTTTGAATATTCACATAAACTTATAATCCACTATCAAACTTTAATTCAGGTGTTTAATTAATAGAACAATTTGAGGAAAACTGACATCTCAAAAATAGTTTTCTTGCCTATTTTGGCCCTATTTCTGCCATACACATTTTTGGAAAAATTTTTCCAGTACTAAGAATAAATATTGGAAGCTTTATTGAAATTGTATTAAATTTACAGAAACAGTTAAAGAAAACTGATATTAACAATGGTCTTCCTAATCATTGAAATTTTTACTTTATTTTTAGTTTTTTTGGGTACATACTAGATGTACACATCTATAGGGTACATGATATATTTATACAGGCATGCAATGTCTAATAATCACATCAGGGTAAATGGGGTATCCATAACCTCATGCATTTATCCTTTGTGTTACAAACAATTCAATTATACCTTAAAAATGTACAATTATTATTGACTGTAGTAAACTTGTTGTGCTATCGAATACTAGGTCTTAGTCACTCTACTTTTTTGTGCCCATTAACATTCCCCACTTCCCCTCATCATGCCCCCCACTACCTTTCCCAGCCTCTGGTAAACACCCTTCTACTCTCTATCTCTATAAATTCAGTTGTTTTCATCTTTAGCTCCAACAAATAAGTCAGAACATGTGATGTCTGTCTTGCTGTGCCTGGCTTATTTCACTTAATGATCTCTAGTTCCATCTATAATGTTGCAAATGACAGGATCTCATTCTTTTTTATGGCTGAATAGTACTCCATTGTATATATGTACCATATTTTATTTATCCATTCATCTGCCGATGGACACTTAGGTTGCTTCCAAATCTTGGCTATTGCGAGTAGTGCTACAGTAAACATGGTGCAGATTTATCTTGAATATACTGATTTCCTTTCTTTGGGGTATATACCTACCAGTGGAATTGCTGGATTGTATGGTAGCTCTATTTTTAGCTTTTGAGGTACCTACAAACTGTTCTCCATAGTGGTTGTACTAATATATATTTCCACAGTGCATGAGGGTTCCCTTTTCTTCACGTCCTCTTCAGCATTTGTTATTACCTGTCTTTTGGACAGAAGACATTTTAACTGGGGTGAGATGATATCTCATTGTAGTTTTGATTTGCATTTCTCTAATGGATCAATGATGTTGAGTACCTTTTCATATGCCTGTTTGCCATTTGTATGTCTTCTTTTGAGAAATGTCTATTCAGATTTTTGTCCAGTTTTCAGATTAGATTTTTTTTCTATAGAATTGTTATAGCTCCTGATATAGTTATAGTTACAGCTCCTGATATAGCTAGTGATATAGTTTGGATATTTGTCCCTGCCCAAATCTCATTTTGAGATGTAATCCTCAGCATTAAAGGTGGGTCTTGGTGGAAGGTATTTTGGTCAAGGGGGAGGATCCCTCATTAATTGATGCTGTCCTCGCATCAACGCCCATATTTCTGCCATATGCATTTTGGAAAAGTTTTTCCAGTATTAAGAATAAATACTGGGAGTTTTATTGAAATATTAAATTTATAGAAACTGCTATTATTTTAATAATGAGTCTTTAAACATTGAAATTAACTTTATTTTTAAATTTTTGTGGGTACAAATAGGTGTATATGTTCATGGGGGTACATGAGATATTCTGATAGTCATGAAATGTGTATGAACACATCAGGGTAAATGGGGTATCCATGACTTCAAGCAACCCTCACAAGACCTGAGTACTCACAAGATCTGGTTAAGTGTGTGGCACCTCCCTCCCCATCTCTTTGCCCTTGCTCCTGCCATGTGAGATACTTATTCCCCTTTTGCCTTCCACCATGGTTGGAAGCTTCCTGACGCCTCCCTACAAGCTGATCAGATGTTAGCACCATGCTTCCTGTACAGCCTGCAAAACCGTGAGCCAATTAAACCTCTTCTTTATAAATTACCCAGTCTCAAGTATTTCTTTATAGTACTTCAAGAATGGCCTAATACAGATGGATAGTTTGCAAATATTCTTTCCCATTCTATGGGTTGTCTCTTCACTTTGTTGTTTCCCTTGCAATACAGAAGGTTTTTAACTTGATGTGATCCCACTTGTCCACTTTTGCTTTGGTTGCCTGTTTGTCAGCTATTACACAAGAAATCTTTGCCCACTCCAATGTCCTGGAGATTCTCCAATGTTTTCTTTTAGCTGTTTCATAGTTTGAGGTCTTAGACTTAACTTTTTAATTAATTTTGATTTTTGTATATGCTAAGAGATAGGGGTCTAGTTTCATTCTTCTCCATATGGATATCCAGTTTTGCCAGCACCATTTATTAAAGACACTATCTTTACCCTAATGTATGTTCCTCATACCTTTGTCAAAAGTGAGTTCACTGTAGATGTATGAATTTGTTTCTGGGTTGTCTATTCTGTTCCTACGTGTCTGTTTTTATGCCAGTATCATGCTGTTTTGGTTACTGTAGCTCTGTAGAATAATTTGAAGTCAGTTAATATGATTCCTCCAGTTTGATTCCTTTTGCTCAGGATAGCTCTATTCTAGGTCTTTTGTGGTTTCCATATAAATTTTAGGATTGTGTTTTCTATTTCTTTGAAGAACGTTAAAGTTTTCTGGATGTTGCACAGTTTGTCCATTAACTTGCTGAGTGACATCTTTTTTTTTTCTTTTTTCCTGAGACAGGGTTTCACTCTGTCTTCCAGGCTGGAGTGCAGTGGCATGACCACAGCTCAATGCAGTCTCAATATCCCAGGCTCAAGTGATCCTCCCACCTCGCTGCCTCCTGAGTATCTTGGACAACAGGTGCACACCATCATGCCTGGCTAATTTTCATATTTTTTGTAGAGACAGTTTTGCCATGTTGCCCGGGCTGGTCTCAAACTCCTGGGCTCAAGCAACCCACCCACCTCGACCTTCTAACATGCTAGAATTACAGGCATGAGCCACTGAGCCCAGCCAGAGTATTTTCTTACTGTTAGGTACATGAAATGATTCAGGCTCATCTTCTTTTTCTCCCAATCTCTGACTAGGAATCATCCCTGGTCCCCATTTTTGTGGATAGTATTTAGGAACTAATAACTTGGCAGTTGGTGTGCTTACTGTTACTGAGGTGTCACTGCATTTGTGTTCTCTTAGTAGAATGAATCACAAAATATATGTATATGGGCACACACAACAATTTCTCTATTGTTCCTATATATTTAAAAGATATGAGTTCTATTCTAATCCCACACTCCAGGTTTTCTAGCTCTCCTCATTCTTATTTTTATAAAAACCTTCTCTAACAGGGAGAAAAGTTGCCGTCATCATTCTCAACATATTTATTTGCTCAGTGGTACCAATCTCTCAACAATGCTACCCATCTCCTCCCCCTGTCCCTTCCACACCTCACCCTCAGCCCTCTTGGTGCCAGCAGACACATAGCCACAACTCCTCACATCCCACGATGCAGGTCTAACTCCTCCACTCTGGGGAGGGAAGGCAAAAGAGACACATAAAGAGTCAAAGAGGGGAATCAAAAGAAAGAGGAATGGAAGGCCACATTGATTTTTTAAAAATAATAAATCATCTTTTGATTGCCCTAATAAACATCTCTTGGTGATGATACAGTTTATGGATATGACTAGACTTTTTTTTCAATTTTAGGATTTTGCATCTAAATCTATGAGACTTTGGTCTATAGCTTTATGTTTTTTGTTTGTTTGTTTTTTTGGTTTTGGTATCAAGGTTGCACTGGCCCCAAAAACTGAATTGAAAAGTTCCAACTTTTTTCTTCTAGAAGAGTTTATAAAAGCCTGGTATGCTTTATTTATTAAATATTTGGAATAATTTCAGTGAAGCCATCTGTCCTAGAGTTTTCTTTCTAAGCACGTTTTTGAATATTCCACTCAGGTACTGTTTGCACAGTTGTGACAAGGCACAATGAACCTCTGGTATGACCTTGTTTCCAGGGCTTTTACTGATGGCATGTTCACGAAAGGACCAACCTGCTGGCACTTCCTAAGTTCTAATCATTTCTACTGCATATTGCAAAATGCAAAACAAAACAAAAATCCTACTTGTTTTCTTCTCAAATTAGCTTTTCAGCCTCCTGCCCTATGAAGCATGAGACATCTAGAAATTTCTTTAGAAATTATATGTGTTTGAAGCCCCTAATGTATCCATTTTTTTTTCATTGCAATCTTGATTGTTCTCCTGGTTTCTGGTCCCCCCATGGCTTCCCCTGACCCCCAGGGTATGGCCCTCTGCCTGAACCAAGTTCAGTATTCCGGTTCTTTCCTATAGCCAGAATTGGAAAGGGTCCCCAGAGCAAAGAGCTGCATTCTGTGCATGTGCTTTCTGGGATTTACCACTCTCTAGAATTTTGCCCCTTTAGTTCTATTTGCTTCTATAGCAATAACTTGCATTTAAATATTTTTTGTAATTTTATAGTTGTCCTCAATCAGTGTATTCTGCTGCTGACTACTATACCTTACCCAATAGCAAAATCTATTTTTTTTTTTTGAAAGTGTCTGTCACTCAGGCTGGAGTGCAGTGGCATGATCTCAGCTCACTGAAACCTCCACCTCCCAAGTTCAAGTGATCCTCCCACCTCAGCCTCTCTAGTAGCCGGGACTACAGGTGTGCACCATCATGCCTGGCTAATTTTTGTATTTTTAGTAGAGACAGGGTTTCATCATGTTGGCCAGGCTGGTCTGGAACTCCTGACCTCAGGTCTTGCCCACCTCAGCCTCCCAAAGTACTGGGATTACAGGCGCAAGCCACCATGCCCAGCCTATTTGTGCTTTTTCAAAGCCCCATATTTAAGTTGTATCTCTATATACATTTTAAAAAGTTATATCACCTATGAAAAACGTGTTTCAGTTTGGAGAGAAATAGAGTTGGGTACAATAAGTCACTCACAACAGAATGTCCTGGCTTATGTGTTGGACGTCTGCTAGAGCAGAAATCTGGACGCACTCTCTTCTACTAATCCTCATAAGCTGCATACAAGGCAAGCTGACTTGCCCCTTTGATCCACCGTTCTGAGATGGGTCGCCCGAAATTAGTCTGCCCCAGGATTATTCAAAAATCCTGCTGGTGGGCTCCTGTCCTATGGCCCCAGATTAAGGGTCTCTTTATTCCTGGACATACAAGAGCACTCTCGCTTATGGTTCCCTTTGCTAAAAAGTCTTCGCTTATTTTACATATGGCTAAGCAATAAACCTTTGAACTAGTTATAGTCATTGACTCCAGAGTGGCATCTTTTCAAGTCTCAGAAAACAGCAGTCTTGACAATTAACTGAACTGGATATTAGCAAAGTAAAATGCTATTTCTCAATAAAAACCTTTTTTTTGCAGGGTGGCTCACACCTGTAATCCCAGCACTTTAGGAGGCCGAGGCAGGCAGATCACGAGGTCAGGAGATCGAGACCACGGTGAAACCCTGTCTCCACTAAAAATACAAAAAATTAGCCAGGTGTGGTGGCAGGTGCCTGTAGTCCCAGCTACTCAGGAGGCTGAGGCAGGAGAATGGCATGAACCCAGGAGGCGGAGCTTGCAGTGGGCCGAGATCATGCCACTGCACTCCAGCCTGGGTGGCAGAGCGAGACTCCATCTCAAAAAAAAAAAAAAAAACCTTTTCTCTACGTTTTCTTAAATTGCTAGATATCCTGTAATTCAACACCTCTGGTCTATATTAAATTTAGATTTTAACCTAAAACGTCCACACATTGGATACAGTTAAAAATACTTTCTCTACTATCTGATGTTCACTGAGAAAGTACTTCTTATTACATATGCTCTACAAAATATAACCTCATAGTAAATGCTTTCCTATAGTTTGTGCATTTTCTGTGGCCTCTTGACTTCACACAGACTGATTTTCCACATTCATTACATCCATAGGGTTTCTGTCTTATATGAGTTCTGTGGTGAACAATTAGGGCTGACTTCTGATGAAAGGTTTTCCCACATTCATTACACCCAAAAAGTTTCTCGCCTGTGTGTCTTCTCAGATATTCTGTGAAACTGTAGTAGTAGCAGAAAAATGCATCCCTTCTCAACCTAGGGATGCTGAGCCAGGTTTCACCCTGTGTGAACTCTCTGATGTTTACTGAGGTGTGGCATTGAGCAAAATGTTTCCTATATTCATTCACCAATAAGTATTTTCCACTTTTAGTTTTTAAACATAATCTATGGCCCAAATTCCAGAATAATGTTTTCCTGCATTCCATATCTTCATATTGTTTTTTTCCCTCTTTAAGTTCTCTTCTATACTGTGAGAACTGACTTCAGGGCAAAGGTGTTCTCATTATCATTATATTAACAGATTTCTTTCACCCTTTATGTTCTCTGTTCTACAAAGTTCTGACTTCACCCAGAGTAATTTCCCTCACTTACTACATTTATAGGGTTTCACCTCAAGTGTGTTCTCTGATGTACAGTTAGTTTTGACTTAATAATAATTTTCCACAAACATTACATTCACAGGGTTTCTCCCCTGTGTATGTTCTATGATGTGCAATGAGTTTTCACTTCACACAGAATGATTTTCCACATTCATTACATCCATAGGGTTTCTGTCTTCTATGAGTTCTCTGGTGAACAATTAGGGCCGACTTCTGACGGAAGGTTTTCCCACATTCATTACATCCAAAAGGTTTCTCCCCGTGTGTCTTCTCAGATGTTCTGTGAAACTGTAGTAGCAGCAGAAGAATTTTCCACATTGAATACATTCATAAGATTTCCCATCTGTGTGTTCTTAGATGTTTATTAAGGGTTGACTTCTCAGAGAATGACTTCCCACATTCATTACATTCATAAGGTTTTTCTCCTCTGTGAATTCTTTGATGTTTAATGAGGTCTGACTTTCCGAGAAAGGCGTTCCCACATGCATAGCATTCATAGGGCTTCTCCCCTGTGTGTTTTCTGATGCACAGTAAGAACTGACTTAAATGAGGTTTTCCCACATTCATGACATACCTATGGTTTCTCCCCATGTGTGTTCTCTGATGTTGAGTAAGGGATGACTTTTCACTGAAGGATTTCTCCATTCATGACATCTGTAAGGTCTCTCCACTGTGTGAATTCTTTGATTTCTAATGAGGTCTGAATTCTTATAGGTCTTCCCACATCCGTGACATTCATAGGGTTTTCCCTGTGTGTGTTCTCTGATGTCTTGTGTGGCCTGACTTCTGGGTGAAGGTTTTTCCACATTCATGACATTCATAAGGTTTTTCCCCTGGATGTGCTGTCTGTTGTAAATAAGGACTAATTTTTCACTGAAAAAGGTTCCACATTCATTATATTCAATAATATGGTTAATTGAGTGGGTTCTCTGAATTGGAGTGGGATTTAACTTCTGGCTGAATGGGTAAACACTCTGATGTTCAAGGAGAATGGATTCCTCAAAGATACTTTCTCCACATTCATTACATTCATAGTGGTTCTCTCTTGGATGTGTTTGCTGATGACTAATAAAAAACGACATATCACAGGTTTTCCCATGTTCAGTATATTTGCATGTTTTCTGTCCTGTGTAAGCTCTCCTATGTACAAGGAAGAGTGAATTCTCAGGGAAAGCTTTCCCACATTCATTGTATTCAAAAGGTTGCTCCCAATTTGTAATCTTCTGATGCCAAACGAGGTCTTCATTCAGCCAGAAGCCATTCCCATTTTTATTATATTCAGAAGGTTCCTCTTCAAAATGAATTATTTCATGCTTTCATCACAGAAATATTTTCCACCTTTGTTAAACTCATTGAACTTCATTCTTGAATAGTTTCTACTGGTATTAATTAATTCTGAAATATAGAGTGACAAGAAAGATTAGTTGACAAGGATATGTAAGAGAAATAAAGTTAGCATTATGTTTGAAGGCTCAGTTTAGGCCATTATCTCCTCACACCTACATTATGACAATAACGTGCACACTTCCAGTCTTATAACTCTTTTCAACTCAACACAGCAGCAACAAATCAAATTTCTAAAAGTTCTAATTCATAGATAGTCCTATAATCCAGGCTCCAATTCTGTGTGTTGTTGTTTTTGAGACAGTCTTCCTCTGTCACCCAGGCTGGCATGTAGTGACGTGATCTCAGCTCACTGCAACCTCTGCTTCCTGGATTCAAGCAATTCTCATGCCTCAACCTCCCAAGTAGCTGGGACTACAGGCATGCACCACCATGCTCAGCTAGTTTTTATGTTTTTAGTAGAGACAGGATTTTGCCATGTTAGCCAGGCTGGTCTCAAACTCCTGGCCTCAAGCAGTTCAACCACATTGGCCTTCGAAAGGGCTAGGATTACAGACATGAGCCACTGCATCTGGCTTAATTGTTTTTCTAGCTCTGATTCACTAGGAATAAAAGTATGCAACAATAAGAGTGAAATCAATGAGTGAACAAGTCATCGTTGCCACAGGATCAGGCTTATGGTTCTATTCCGGCTATGGGATTTGCCTTTTATTCCATCAACTGTACTATATTATACTGAGACCAATGTTCCAAGAACAAACACTTTTTTTTTTAACAAGGTATCACTGAAGTAGACATATCTTTATGTTTAGATTCAGATTAGAACCAAGCCATTCTTTTACAAGTCTAGAATGAATATATTTCACTCTAGGTAAGTTCATCTGTTTGTCCCTCATAAATTGCTCATGCCCATCATAATTTTATACTGATTGTTTTTTCATTGTCAGCTTACAGTCTAACAATGTTTTTAAAAAGTTGCCTTCCCAAATTTTCCCACCACTTCCAGGTTCATTTACTAAAAAATGTGAAAGAACCGTTTGTATAATTCATTTAAGCACAAACATCAGCTGGATTGCTATAACAATATTCTTTGTTAAACACTGAATTTTAAAATATTTCATGCAATTCTGTTTTCGATCACCAACTATGTTCCTGGCAGCCATTACTCTACCTATGATTTTCTCTCAGTGCCCTACGTAGATATTTACATCAATGGTACCTGATAAATAATGTTTATCAGAATTACCCAGAGAGCTTTTTCAAACACAAATTTTTTCAGGCTTCATGCTGAAATCATTAGTGTTTGAATGTTTAATTTTAATTTTAATTGCTTTTTATATTTTAGAGACAGAATCTTGCTCTGTCACCCAGGCTGCAGTGCAATGGCACAAACACAGCTCACTGCAGCCTCTTCCTAGGCTAAAGCAAGACTCTCAGCTCAGCTCCCCAGTAGCTGAGATCACAAAAATTAGCCAGGCATGGGACCGCAGGTGTGTGCCACCATGACTGGCTAATTTTTTAAGTTTTCATAGAGATAGGGTCTCCCTGTGTTGCCCAAGCTGGTCTCAAATTCCTGGGCTCAAGTGATCCTCCCACCTCAGCCTCCCAAATTGCTGGGATTACAGGCATGCACCACTGGGCCCAGGCTATTTTAAAATAATTCTGTAAAAAAATGTGAATACGGTAGAATGCTAACGAATGAGCAACTCAAAAAAGCATGTATAGAAAAATATATTTAATATTTTATAGAAGGAGGGATGCTCTTTAATGGGAAGACTACACCAGGGAGCTTTCCAGGGGTGCTGAAAAACACTCTATATATTCATCTCAATGATGGATACATGAGTCTCTCATATATATATATAATTTTATTTAGCTTTGACTTAACTATATAATTTATACCACAATTTTAAAAAAAAAACAAGATGTGTGTATGGAAGTGATACTGGGAGATGCTGGGTGATTCAGAGCCACTGGATATTTGGGTCATTCTAAAATATGATTCCTGAAGAACATTGCAATGGTCTTATTTATCTAAACTTACCCTTTGTGATCTGCCTACCTTTAAATTCCATCCAGCACTAACTCACCCAGATGACTCTGGCTTCGAAATTTTTCCTCTAATATCCATGGCTCCTCGCCTTTCTCCAACTTGAGGATCACTTCTGGTTTAGGAATGCAATATCCTGTGAATGAGAATTATATTACTTCTGACAAACTGGGTGGGTTTCCCTGAAGGAGGAAGACAGTATACCCCAAACAGTATACACACACACACACACACACACACACACACACACACACCTCATTTAATCCTGTCATGGGGCAGAGGAAAATATTCTTTCTGGTATCCAAAAGGGATACATTGTCCTTGACCTCTAAATTTCAAACCTAAATATTATATTTTACAAAATTTCCACAAGTTTCTATTGATAAGAAAGGACATGCATTCTGGCCTTCTACATGGGAAACAATTCCTACCTACCTACTGAGACAAGGTGGCTGTAGTTCTCCAGCATCACATTCCTGTACAGGGTCCTCTGAGCAGGGTCCAGATGCTGCCACTCCTCTTGAGTGAAGCCCATAGTCACATCCCTAAATGACACTGATCCCTGGAAAATCACAGTTCTGCTCAGTCTGACACGATAAGAATCAGCTGATGTGAGAAAAGATGTTTAGGGACTAATTCTTACCATTTTTGTTGTTGAAAATTAAATAGAAAATGTTATAAAGGGCCTCCATGATATATGTTGTTTTATGTTACACACTGTCGGTAAAAAATCATAGCAGAAATATCCTGTTGATGCATTAATTACTTAATGCAAAAGTATTTAGTACCCACATGTGCCTAGAGCTTTCTTAGTTTCTGAGTATTCCAATTTGAATACAAGAGTCTTCCTTACAAGAGACGAACATTATCTTCTCATAAGGAAACATACATACAGAGACATATCTACCACAGGACTTAAAGGACTCACACCACAGATATGTGCAACACAGATGGATCATAAAAGTGTTCTGTGCAAATTCATGTGAGAGTGTGTCAACATATTAGACTTCACTGAGATGATAAAACTTTAGTTCCTTTGCAAACATATAACAAAAACTTAAGAAAAGGTTAAAAACCTGAAAAAATATGTGGCAAGTCAATGGAATTGCTTAACAGGATAAGAGCATGTCTTACCTGTGATGAGATAAAGGTTGCAGAGGCACAGGAGATGAGGGAGACTAGGAAATACTTTTGGCTTTAATCCTGTTAGTGTTCTCCAGATATTTATCACTCATCTAATCCATAAAAATGTTTAGCAACTACTAGTTTTGTTTATATTTATTTATAAAGAAAATACAATCCACATATAAGGAAAGCTTAATTTTGTTCTTATTTTTTAGATAAAAATATAAATAGGCATGCTGATAGTTTCCTCCCATGCCCTAAAGGACTGGCAGTATATGACATCAACACAATTATCTTGCACACTTCCTTTAGGCCATAGGCTCCCTGCTCCCCCAACTCCAAGTCATTGATGCAAATAGCAGAAGATGGTGAACTGAAAATACACAACTGAATCCCTGTAACATAATTCAGTTTTCACTCAGGAAGCAATGCCACCAAAGTAGAGTGGAGACTGCTGGAGAGCAGCGTTAGAGGTAGGTTGTCTATATTAAGGGGCAGCAGTGGAGATGTGGAAGCGGAAATTCGCTAAGCAAAGGAAGAGAGGAAGGGCTACTTCCAGAGGGCCTGTATAGGGGCCTTAGAAGGTCTGGAAATTAGAACCAGGAGGTTGGGTGTTGCGGGAGGTGAGGGTGCAGAGTGACAATAAGACACATGCAGGCCATGCAGCTCTTGGAATGTCTTCATGTCATGCAAGTGAGCGTGTCCAGTGGAAGGTTACAGAGATGATTCTGAAGCTTGGGAGAGACCTAAGGTCTGGAGTTCAAGACCAGCCTGGCCAACATGGTGAAACCCCGTCTCTACTAAAGATACAAAAAATAGCCATGTGTGGCAGTGGATGCCTGTAATCCCATCTACTCAGGAGGCTGAGGCAGGAGAATCTCTTGAATCCGGGAGGTGGAGGTTGCAGTGAGCCAAGGTCGTACCACTGAACTCCAGCCTGGGTAACAGGATGAGACTCCATCTCAAAAAAATATATATGTCAGAGAAAAAAAAACAGCATTCCAAAATTAAATGTTAATATTTGCCTAACTGTGAAAACAAAACAAATACTCTGTGAACACTACTACAAAACAAAATAGGCCAGGTGTGGTGGCTCACGCCTGTAATCCCAGTACTTTGGTAGGCCAAGGCGGGAGGATCACGAGGTCAGGAGTTCAAGACCAGCCTGGTCAACATGGTGAAACCCCTTCTTTACTAAAAATACAAAAATTAGCCAGGCATGGTGGCAGGTGCCTGTAATCCCAGCTACTCAGGAGGCTGAGACAGGAGAATCACTTGAAAATCCAGGAGGCAGATGTTGCAGTGAGCCAAGATCACACCACTGTACTCCAGCCTGGGCAAAAAGAGTGAAACTCTGTCAAAAAAAAAAAAAAAAAAAGAAAGAAAGAAAGAAAACAAAATGGATGTAAAATGCAGAATTGTACAAATCTAAATGTATAAAATTGCACAAATTATCACAAAATAAAAACTGGAAGAAGAGATAATAAAAGAATAGTTTGTAAATCTAGGAGATAAATTCCATTCTATAATGAATTCCAGAAGAAAAAAAAGCTAAAGAGAGACTTTTTTCGGGGGAAAATGAGGGCAATCAAGAGCACTGTGTACGTTATAGCCCATTTATGCCTGAGGTTACAATTTTTTTAATTTTTGCAATCAGACCTTCAAATGACCTTAAGCAGTAGGATATAAATAACTCCTGCATGCTTAGCGTTCCAATAATGGCACACTAGCCATAAATGGGTTAGGGAATTCAGAATGCCAAGCACATACTCAGGACAGGAGAAGCTTGGCAAAGACCTGAAAAGACCCTAAGGTTTTACTTCTGGCTAATCTCTATGCTCAGTTCAAGCAAGCAGTGAAGACTAAGATGAAGTTCTAAATGGACCAGGCTAAGTGTTTAAAAAGTGCCCCAGGACAGAGCCAATTTGCAAATAATAAGAAAGGGGTTTTGTTGTAGTTTTTTTTTTAGTTTTTTGTTTTTTCTTTTTCTTTTTCTTTTTTGTTTGGTGGTGGTTGTTTGAAACCTGGCCTTCCAGGAAAAATGCCTGTTAAAACACTACCTGAACACAAGCTAAAGAGAGAGACCACACATAAGACTGCAAAAAAAGTTTGAAAAATTCATAAAAACAAATGGATACTGAAGACTTCAGTAATTAAGAACAGCAAAGTCTAGAGAAGAATGAGAAAGTGATTTCTAAAGTTACCAAATTATAATATTAAAATACCCAGTTTCAACAGGAACAAGAAAATCACAAAGCATACAAAGAAACTGGAAGTGTTCTCCAATCAAAGGAAAAATAGAAATTGACAGATATATCCCAGAGGCAAACCAAACATAACACTTCTTAAAAAAAGACTTTAAATCAACTGTCTTAAATATGGTCAAAAGCTAAAAGAAAACATACGAGCACCAGAGAGAACCATGAAACAACTTACAAACCAAATATCAATAAAGAGATTGAAACTGTAAAAAAGCACCATATAGACATTCTAAAACTAAAAAGTACCATAATTGAAATAATGAATTCACCAGAGGAGTTCAACAGCAGATTTGGGAATGCCAAAAAGAATCTGTGAATTTAAATATAAGACTATTGAAATTATCAAGTTTGAGAATCAGAGCAAAAAAGAATTAAGAAAAATAAACGGAACCCAAAAGACCTATGGGACACCATCAAGCTGACCAGCAAAAACATTATGGGAAATGTAGAAGAATAGAAGAGAGACAAGTAAATAGAGTATTTGCAGAAAAGCCAAAATTAAACTTCATAAATTTGGTGAAAGACACAAATCTACACATCCAGGAAGCACAATAAACTCAAAATAAACTCAAATACATCCACCAAGACATGTTATAAGCAAACAGTCAGAAAAAAAAAAAATGACAGAGAATCAAATGCAAAGGAGAAGCAATTTGTCATATGCAAAAGAACCTCAAAAAGATCATCAGCAGAAAACTTGGAGGTTAGAAGGCACTGGACTGATATATTCAAAGTGCTGAAAGAAAAAGCTGTCAGCTGAGAATTCTATGCGTGGCAAACATGCCTGTCAATAATGAGGACATTCCCAGATGAACACAAACTAAGGGAGTATGTTTTTACTAGATCTACTCTGCAAGGAATGCTAAAGGGAATGCTTTGGGTTGAAATGTGATTCACGACAAACAAGGGAACTGTTAAAAGATTATAAGCCAAGTTTTCATCTGGATTTGGTGTTAAAAGAGAAATTAGGATTAAATAAATAAGAAAAATGGCAGAGATTGGCAGAGTGGATACATTTCTTCAAATAATGCATAAAAAATGTAATTAGAATGAATAAGATCGAGTATTTGATAGTACAACAGGGTGACTATAGTCAACAATTTTTTTTATTATATTTTAAGTTCTGGGGTACAGTTGCAGAACATGCAGGTTTGTTACATAGGTATACATGTGCCATGGTGGTTTGCTGCACCCATCAACCCATCATCTACATAAGGTATTTCTCCTAATGTTATCTCTCCCCTACCCCACCACCCTCCGACAGGCCCTGGTGTGAGATGTTCCCCTCCCTGTGTCCATGTGTTCTCATTGTCCAACTCCTACTTATGAGTGAGAACATGCCATGTTTGGTTTTCTGTTCTTGTGTTAGTTTGCTGAGAATGACGGTTTCCACCTTCATCCATGTCCCAGCAAAGGACATGAACTCATCCTTTTTTATGGCTGCATAGTATTCCATGGTGTATATGTACCACATTTTCTTTATCCAGTCTATCATTGTTGGGCATTTATGTTTGTTCCAAGTCTTTGCTATTGTGAATAGTGCCACAAGAAATATACATATGCAAGTGTCCTTATAGTAGAATGATTTATAATCCTTTGGGTATATACCTAGTGATGGGATTGCTGGGTCAAATGGTATTTCTGGTTCTAGATCCTTGAGGAATCACCACACTGTCTCCACAATGGTTGAACTAATTTACACTCCCACCAATAGTATAAAATCGTTCCTATTTCTCCACATCCTCTCCAGCATCTGTTTCCTGACTTTTTAATGCTCACCATTCTAAATGATGTGAGGTGGTATCTCATTGTGGTTTTGATTTGACTTTCTCTAATGACCAGCGACAATGAGCTTTTTTTCATATGTTTGTTGGCCGCATAAATGTCTTCTTTTGCGAAGTGTCTGTTCATATCCTTCACCCACTTTTTGATGGGGTTGTTTTTTTCTTGTAAATTTGTTTAAGTTCTTTGTAGATTCTGGGTATTAACCCTATGTCAGATGGATAGATCGCACAAATTTTCTCTCATTCTGTAGGTTGCCTCTTCACTCTGATGATTGTTTCTTTTGCTGTGCAGAAGCTCTTTAGTTTAATTAGATCCCATTTGTCAATTTTGGCTCTTGTTGCCATTGCTTTTGGTGTTTTAGTCATGAAGTCTTTGCCCACGCCTATGTCCTGAATGGTATTGCCTAGGTTTTCTTCTAGGGTTTTTATGGTTTTAGGTCTTACATTTAAGTCTTTAATCCATCTTGAGTTAATTTTTGTATACAGTGTAAGGAAAGGGTCCAGTTTCAGTTTTCTGCATATGGCTAGCCAGTTTTCCCAACACAATTTATTAAATAGGGAATCCATTTCCCATTGCTTGTTTTTGTCAGGTCTGTCAAAGAGCAAATAGTTGTAGACGTGTGGTGTTATTTCTGAGGCCTCTGTTCTATTCCATTGCTCTATATATCTGTTTTGGTACCAGTACCATGCTGTTTTGGTTACTGTAGCATTGCAGTATAGAAGTCAGGTAGTGTGATGCCTCCAGCTTTGTTCTTTTTGCTTAGAATTGTCTTGGCTATCTGGGCTCTTTTTTGGTTCCATATGAAATTTAAAGTAGTTTTTTCTAATTCTGTGAAGGATGTTAATGGTAACTTGATGGGGATAGCATTGAACCTATACATTACTTTGCAGTATACCCATTTTCATGATACTGATTCTTCCTATCCATAAGCATGGAATGTTTTTCCATTTGTTTGTGTCCTCTCTTATTTCCTTGAGCAGTGGTTTGTAGTTCTCCTTGAAGAGGTCCTTCACATCCCATGTAAGTTGTATTTCAAGGTATTTAATTTTGTCTGTAGAAATTGTGAATGGGAGTTCACTCATGATTTGGCTCTCTGTTTGTCTATTATTGGTGTATAGGAATGGTTGTGATTTTTGCAGAATGATTTTGTATCCTGAGACTTTTCTGAAGTTGCTTATCAGCTTTAGGAGATTTTGGGCTGATACAATGGAGTTTTCTAAATATACAATCATGTCATCTGCAAACAGAGACAATTTGACTTCCTCTTTTCCTATCTGAATACCCTTTATTTCTTTCTCTTGCCTGAATGCCCTGGCCAGAACTTCCAATATTATGTTGAATAGGAGTGGTAAGAGAGGGCATCCTTGTCTTGTGCTGGTTTTCAAAGAGAATGCTTCCAGTTTTTGCCCATTCAGTATATTGGCTGTGGGTTTGTCATAAATACCTCTTATTATTTTGAGATACATTCCATCAATACCTAGTTTTTTGAGAGTTTTTAGCATGAAGCGGTGTTGAATTTTGTCAAAGGCCTTTTCTGCACCTACTGAGATAATCATGTGGTTTTTTTCATTGGTTCTGTGTATGTGATGGATTATGTTTATTGATTTGCCTATATTGAACCAGCCTTGCATCCCAGGGATGAAGCCGACTTGATTGTGGTGGATAAGCTTTTTGATGTGCTGCTGGATTTGGTTTGACAGTATTTTATTGAGGATTTTTGCATAGATGTTCATCAGGGATATTGGCCTGAAATTTTCTTTTTTTGTTGTGTCCCTTCAAGGTTTTGGTATCAGGACAATGCTGGCCTCAAAAAATGAGTTAGAGAGGATTCCCTCTTTTTCTATTACTTGGAATAGTTTCAGAGGGAATTGTATCAGCTCCTCTTTGGACCTCTGGTAGTATCTGGCTGTGAATCCGTCTGGTCCTAGACCTTTTTTTGGTTGGTAGGCTATTACTGCCTCAATTTCAGAACTTGTTATTGGTCTATTCAGGGATTTGACTTCTTCCTGCTTTAGACTTGGAAGGATGTATGTGTCCAGGAATCTATCCATTTCTTCTAGATTTTCTAGTTTATTTGCATAGAGGTGTTTACAGTATTATCCGATGGTAGTTTGTATTTCTATGGGATCAGTAGTGATAGCCCCTTTATCATTTTTTATTGCATCTATTTGATTCTTCTCTCTTTTCTTCTTTATTCTTCTGGCTATTCTATTTTGTTCTTTTCAAAAAACCAGCTCCTGGATTCATTGATTTTTTGAAGGGTTTTTCGTATCTCTATCTCCATCAGTTCTGCTCTGATCTTAGTTATTTCTTGTCTTCTGCTAGCTTTCGAATTTGTTTGCTCTTGCTTCTCTAGTTCTTTTAATTATGATGTTAGGGTGTCTACTTTACCTCCTTCCTGCTTTCTGTTGTGGGCATTTAGTGCTACAAATTTCCCTCTAGACACTACTTTAAATGTGTCCCACAGATTCTGGTACGTTGTGTCTTTGTTCTCATTGGTTTCAAGTAATTTCTTTATTTCTGCCTTAATTTCATTATTTACCCAGCAGTCATTCAGGAGCAGGTAGTTCAGTTTTCATGTAATTCTGCAGTTTTGAGTGAGATTCTTAATCCTGATTTCTAATTTGATTGCACTGTGTTCTGAGAGACTGTTATGATTTCCATTCTTTTGCATTTGCTGAGGAGTGTTTTACTTCCAATTATGTGGTCAATTTTAGAATAAATGTGTTGTGGTGCTGAGAATAATATACACTCTGTTGATTTGGGTGGGAGAGTTCTGTAGATGTCTATTAGGTCTGCTTGGTCCAGAGCTGAGTTAACGTTCTGAATATCCTTGTTAATTTTCTGTCTTGTTGAACTGTCTAATATTGACAGTGGGATGTTAAAGTCTCCCACTATTATTGTGTGGGAGTCTAAGTGTCTTTGTAGGTCTCTAAGAACTTGCTGTATGAATCTGGGTGCTCCTGTATTGAGTGCATATATATTTAGGATAGTTAGCTCTTCTTGTTGCATTGATCCCTTTACCATTATGTAATGCCCTTCTTTGTCTCTTTTGATCTTCATTGATTTAAAGCCTGTTTTATCAGAGACTAAGACTGTAACCCCTGCTTTTTTTGCTTTCCATTTGCTTGGTAAATATTCCTCCATCCCTTTATTTTGATGTGTGTCTTTGCACATGAGATGGGTCTCCTGAATACAGCACACTGATGGGTGTTGACTCTTTATCCAATTTGCCAGTCTGTGTCGTTTAATTGGGGCATTTAGCCCGTTTACATTTAAGGTTAATATTGTTATATGTGAATTTGATCCTGTCATTATGATGCTAGCTGGTTATTTTGCCCATTAGTTGATGCAGTTTGTTCATAGTGTCAATGGTCTTTAAAATTTGATATGTTGTTGCTGTGGCTGGCACTGGTTGTTCCTTTCCACATTTAGTGCTTCCTTCAGGAACTCTTGTAAGGCAGGCCTGGTGGTGACAAAATCTCTCAGAATTTGCTTGTCCGTAAAGGATTTTATTTCTCCTTCGCTTATGAAGCTTAGTTTGGCTGGATGTGAAATTCCGGGTTGAAAATTCTTTTCTTTAAGAATGTTCAATATTGGCACCCACTCTTTTCTGGCTTGTAGGGTTTCTGCAGGGAGATCTGCTGTTAGTCTGATGGGCTTCCCTTTGTGGGTGACCTGACCTTTCTCTCTCGCTGCCCTTAAAATTTTTTCCTTCATTTCAACCTTGCTGAATCTGATGATTATGTGTCTTGGGGTTACTCTTTTCAAGGAGTATCTTTGTGGTATTCTCTGTATTTCCTGAATTTGAATGTTGGCCTCTCTTGCTAGGTTGGGAAAGTTCTCCTGGCTAATATCCTGAAGGGTGTTTTCCAACTTGGTTCCATTCTCCCCGTCACTTTCAGGTACACCAATCAAACATAGATTTGGTTTTTTCACATAGTCCCATATTTCTTGGAAGCTTTGTTCATTCCTTTTTGTTCTTTTTTCTGTAATCTTGTCTTCTCACTTTATTTCATTAATCTGATCTTCAATCTCTTATATCCTTTCTTCTGCTTGATCGAGTCAGCTATTGATACTTGTGTATGCTTCACGAAGTTCTCGTGCTGTGTTTTTCAGCTCCATCAGGTGATTTATGTTCTTCTCTAAACTGGTTATTCTAGTTAGCAATACGTCTAATCTTTTTTCAATGTTCTTAGCTTTCTTGCATTGGGATAGAACATGCTCCTTTAGCTTGGAGTAGTTAGTTATTACCCACCTTCTGAAGCATACTTCTGTCAATTTGTCAAACTCATTCTCCATCCAGTTTTCTTCTCTTGCTGGCAAGGAGTTGCCATCCTTTGGAAGAGAAGAGGCATTCTGGTTTTTGGAATTTTCAGCCTTTTGTACTGGTTTCTCCCCATCTTCATGGATTTCCTTACCTTTGGTGTTTGATGTTGGTGACCTTCAGATGCGATCTCTGAGTGGATGTCCTTTTTGTTGATGTTGATGTTATTCCTTTTTGTTTGTTAGTTTTCCTTCTAACAGTCAGGCCCCTCTGCTGCAGGTCTGCTGGAGTTTGCTGGAGTTCCACTCCAGACCCTGTTTGCTGGGTATCACCAGTGGAGGCTGCCGAACAGCAAAGATTGCTGCCTGTTCCTTCCTCTGGAAGCTTTGTCCCAGAGGGTCACCTGCCAGAGGCCAGCTGGAGCTCTCCTGTATGAGGTGTCTGTCGGCCCCTACTGGAAGGTGTCTCCCAGTCAGGAGACACGGGGGTCAGTGACCCATTTGAGGAGGCAGTCTGACCTTTAGCAGAGCTTGAATGCTGTGCTGGGAGATCTGCTGCTCTCTTCAGAGCCATCAGGAAGGAACCTTTAAGTCTGCTGAAACTGTGCCCATAGCCGCCCCTTCCCCCAGGTGCTCTATCCCAGGGAGATGGGGGTTTTATCTATAAGCCCCTGACGGGAGACGCTGCCTTTTTTGTCAGAGATGCCCTGCCCAGAGAGGAGGAATCTAGAGAGGCAGTCTCAGCCTTGCTGAGCTGTGTTGCGTTCCACCTAGTTCGATCTTCCAGGCAGCTTTGTTTACACTGTGAGGGTAAAACTGCCTACTCAAGCCTCAGCAATGGCAGACACCCCTCCTCCCACCAGGTTCGAGTATCCCAGGTTGAGCTCAGACTGCTGGGCTGGCAGTGAGAATTTCAAGCCAGTGGATCTTAGCTTGCTGGGCTCTGTGGGGGTAGGACCTGCCGAACCAGGCCACTGGCTCCCTGGCTTCAGCCCCCTTTCCAGGGGAGTGAATGGTTCTGTCTCACTGGCGTTCCAAGGCACCACTAGGGTATGAAAAAAAAACTCCTGCAGCTAGCTTGGTGTCTGCCCAAACGGCCACCCAGTTTTGTGCTTGAAACCCAGGCCCCGGTGGCACAGGCACCAGAGGGAATCTCCTGGTCTGCAGGTTGTGAAGACTGTGTGAAAAGTGCAGTATCTGGGCCAGAGTGCACCATTCCTCATGGCTCAGTCCCTAATGGCTTCCCTTGGCTAGGAGAGGGAGTTTCTAGACCCGTTGCACTTCCTGGGTGAGACAGTGCCCCATCCTGCTTCAGCTCACCCTCCGTGGGCTGCACTGACTGTCCCACCAGTCCCAGTGAGATGACTCAGGTACCTCAGTTGAAAATGCAGAAATCACCCACATTCTGCGTCAATCTCTCTGGGAGCTGCAGACCAGAGCTGTTCCTATTCGGCCATCTTGCCAGCAAATCCCAACAATAATTTATTGTACATTTTAAAATAATTAAGAGTATAATTTGATTGTAACACAAAGAAAGGATAAGTGCTGGAGGTGATGGCTACCCCACTCACTCTGATGTGATTTTACACATTGTAGGCCTATATCAAAATATCTCATGTGTATAAATCACATAAATATATATACTCACTATGTATCCATAAAAATTAAAAACAGAAAATAAGGGGAACAAAAGAAAAAGATCTAATCATAAGCTGTCTCCAAGAAACTCATTGTAGATCCAGAAACAGTAAGCTGAATGTGAAAGGATGAAGAAAGATATTTATGCAAATAATAACCAAAAGAGTGCTAGGTAGCTACACTAATACCAGAAAAACAAAAAACAACAATAACAAAAAAAACAGACTTTACGTAAAAAACTGTTACAAGAGACAAAGAAGGACATTATACAACTGGAAAAGTGTTAATAAAAAAAATCAATTGCAAACATATGTGGATCAAAGAAAATAGAACCAAATATATAAAGCAAACACTGACAGATTTAAATGAAAAAATGCAGAGTTTGGTAATAATAGTTGGACACTTCATTGCTCTGCTTTCATTAATGGATAGAATATCCAGACAGAAGATCAGTAAGAAAACAGAGTATTTGAATAATGGTATAAGCCAAGTAGGCCTAAGAGAAGTATGTGGAATACTCCACCTACCAACAGCAGAATATGCATTATTCTCAAGTGCACAAGAAACATTCTACAGGGAAGCCCACAGATTAGGGTACAAAATAAATCTCAGTAAATTTAAAAAGACTGAAATAATAAAAAAAAAAATTCTGACCATAAAAGGATAAAGCTAGAAATCAGTAACAGAAAAAATTTTTTAACATGGATATTAACGTTTAATGGATCAAATAAGAAAGCACAAAGGAAATTTAAAAATACTTAGAAATGAGTGAAAAAGAGACTGTATCACAACTTATGGGATGCAGCCAAGAGTATGCCTATAGGGAGATTTATAGCAATAAATGCCTATTTTCAAAAAGAAAGAAATCAATAACTTTACACCTTCAGCAACTAGCAAAGAAGGATCAAACTAAACCCAAAGCTAGCAGAAGGAAGGATATAATACATATTAGAGCAAAGATAAGTGAACAGAAAATAGAAAACTACAAAGAACCAAAAAATCCAAAAGCTGATTCCTTAAATAAAACAAAATTCATAAGCTTTTAGCTAGATTGACTAAAGAAAAAAATTCAAAGAACTAAAATCAGCAATGAAAGTGACATTACAAAAAAAAATGGGTTATAAGAGAATACTATGAACAACTGTACACTAATAAATTAAGTAACTCAATGAAATAGACACATTTCCTAAAAGCACACACATTACTAAAACTGACTCAAGAAGAAACAGAAAATCTCAACATACTTATAACAAGTAAAGAGATATATCAGTAATTTTTTTAAAAACTGCCCAAGGGCAAAAAATCCAGGGTAAGATGGCTTCACTGGTCAATTCTATCAAATTAAAGAAGTAATACTAATCTTCCTCAAACATTTCCAAAAATTAGAAGGGAATACTTCCTAACTAATTCCCTTGAGTTTTATAATGCCAGCCAGCATTATCTTGATGCCAAAGCCAAAAAAAGACTTCACAGGAAAATAAAATTACAGGCTAATATCCCTTATGAATACAGATGCAAAAAATTATCAATAAAATACTAGCAAACCAAATTTGGCAGCATATTAAAAACATTACATACTATGACCAAGTTGGATCTATCCCAGGAATGCAAGAGTGGTTCAATATAAGAAAATTAATCAGTGTAAGACACCACATTAATAAAACAAATGAATAAACACATGATCATATCAATGATGCAGGAAAAAAATACAAAACCCAATACCATTCAAGGATAATAAAACTCAGAAAACAGAGGAAAGGAAGCAAAGTTCCTCAACATAATAAAGCGCATATATAAAAAACTCACAGGTAACATACTCCATAGTGAAAGACTGAAACATTCCCCACTAAGATCACGAACAGGCAAAGGATAGTGCTTTCACCACTGCAATTCAACACTGTATTAAAAGTTCTAGCCAGAGCAAATAGGCAAGAAAAAGAAATAAAAGACATTCAAATTGAAAGGCAGAAGTAAAACTACTCTATTTGCAAATAACATTATTTAGCAAATAATCCACAAAAAATCTACGAGCTAACAAATGGTTTTGGCGAAGTTGCAGAGTACAAAATCAACACATAACAATTAGGTTTTTTGTTAAAAAAATACTCCAACAATGAACCATCCAAAAGGAAATTCAGAAAACAATCCCATTTATGATAGTGTCCAGTAGAATAAAATATTTAGTGTTATGGTCTGAATGTTTGTGCCCTTCACAACTTCATATGTTGAAATCTAATACCATTGCAATAGTATGAAGAGGCATGGCCTTTAGGAGGTGATTAGGAAGCTCTGCCTTCCTTCATGAATGAGATAAGTGTCCTTATAACTTAATGGACAAAGTAGTGGCTTGACAACCTGGAGAGACAGGTTTAGATACTGTGCTGCCAATAAGCAGAAATTTTATTTTTGATAAGCTTACATAAAGTAATAATGTTTTTCCAAAAATAAGACTTAGTCAAATGGCCCCTTTTAACTTCTAAAATGTTTTAATACATCAAATCTGATTTGAATATTTAATATAGCAAGTATGGATAATTCCAGGAAGATGGTGATCTAAGGGATCAAACCAGAGCTGAGGAGACAGGTAGCACTGGCAGGTTTAAGAGATTAGATACAGGCCGGGCACAGTGGCTCACGCCTGTAATCCCAACACTTTGGGAGGCCAAGGCGGGCAGATCACCTAAGGTTGGGAGTTCGAGACCAGCCTGACCAACATAGAGAAACCCCATCTCTACTAAAAATACAAAAGTATCCAGGCATGGTGGCACATGCCTCTAATCCCAGCTACTTCGGAGGCTGAGGTAGGAGAATCACTTGAACCCAGAAGGTGGAGGTTGCAGTGAGCTGAGATCATGCCATTGCACTCTGGCCTGGGCACCAACAGTGAAACTCCATCTCAAAAAAAAAAGATTGGATACAAACAGGAAGGAGCAAATAAATATTGTGGATAATGATATAGCCTGGTTCCTCACTGTTGGAGAAAGAAGTTATAAAGATGGAAAACAGAAAGGCTATGGGGTTAAGATTGAAACTGGGAAATGTCTATGTAAACTCATTGTTTAAAAAATACGTATAAACAGACCAATACAAAAATAAGTGTACACGTGTATTTCTCTGTGTGTGTATGTACACATACATACATATATTTCCTAACTCTGTCAATTGAGAGGGTCTGAGGCAGTGACAGCCTCTAGCAATGAGCACCCAGATCTTGGTTTTTAAATTCCATCCTCCACTAGAAAGAACAATGTCCTTTGGAGAAATGGCTGATGGCAGAGGTAGTGCAGGAAAAGGACAAGATGGGCCACGCATATCTGTTGTGCCACAGAGTAATTACTCAAAAATTGATGTGGGAAGCAGGCTGAAAATGGAATAGGTAACTCCAAAACTCCATCCCAAACTAAAGCAACAATTAAGCTGGAAAAACAAAAAAAAACCCTCTCAGCATCAAGCTTTTCAGAATTCTCCAATCTAATTAAAAACTTAGTACACCCAGAACATTCCTGGTGTGGCTTGCTGATGCCTGTGCCAAAGTGGACAGTATGCACTTCGTTTTCAGAGAACTGTAGTTGTGTATTTTGATCTGTCTATGCAGGCTCTCTGAAGAAGTGGCTCACAGGCTTGTCTTTGTTTTGCCTGCCTTGGAACTTTCTCAGGGCTAGTCTTCCAGGAAGTGCTAGTTGAAAACATTTAAAGGCAATTATCTGGCCTCAGCAGCCAGATGAGAAAAGCAGCAGATGGAATGATAAAACTGGGAGTGGAAAAACTGGGAAGGAAATACATGAGGGCCAGGGTGGGGATAAGGGGTTTGAAAAGCTCCTGCATAAACCAGGGAATTGAGGTTATGTGCAAGGCCAGGGTAATATGCACGCTCACAAAAAACCTGAGAGGAACCTAAGCTTTCAGTCTGGTTGACCTTCAGGCTCAGTGTAAGCAGGAAGTAAAGTTTTACACACAGACGTAAATGGCCTGGCAAACCATTACAAGAGCGCCCTAAAACAGGGCCAATATGCAAAGACCAGAAGAGTTTTTTGTTTCGTTTTGGCTTTGGGCATTTAAAGAAATCTCTGTCAGATCACAAACTGACCACTAAACTAACAGAACAGAGGTTTCAGTGACCACATACAACAAAGAACTTTACAAAAATAGTTTTGAAAAGTCACAAAATAAACAAACTGCAAAATAAACAGCAACAACAAATTCTGGGGAAAAGAATCTGATTTCTAGAATTAACACATTTTAATATTCAAAATGTTCAGTTTTCAATAAAAAATTATGAGGAATGCAAAGAAGATAATACGACCCACAGACACACAGAAAAAAGAAATGAATAAAACCAGTCCTCAAAGACACCTTTTTATTGGTCTTACTAGATAAAGAATTTAAATCAACTGTTCTAAATGTGCGCAAACAGCAAAATGAAACCAGACAAAGAACTAACAGAAACCAGGTGAACGATGCCATGCCAAATACAAAATATTAATATACAGAACAAAATTACAAAAATGTAATTAGGACTGTCTGGAGCTGACAAGTACAAAAACTAAATCTTTTTTAAATCAGTGAAGGATTTAATAACAGAATGGAGCTCAAAGAGAACAAAGAATCAGCAAAATTGAAGACACTAATGGAGATTACTCATTCTGTGGAGCAGAGAAAAAGAATGGTGAAAAATGGACAGTGCCTAAGAGATCCACGAGACAACATCAAGCATACCAATAAGTTAATAAGAAGAGTTGCTGACGAAGAGAGGGGAACCAAAAAATATCTGAAGAAATAATGTCTGAAGACCTTCCAAATTGATGAAAGACATGAATCTCTATGTCCAAGACTCTCAAGAAACTATAATTAGGATAAGCTCAAAGAACTTCAAACTGAGAGAAATAATAAATTGTCACAAGACAAAGAATCTCGAAAGTAGCAAGAGATAAGGGACTAACCATGTACAAAGGATCTGAAATAAGATTAACAGCCAGCCTTTTATTAGGAACCATGAAGGCCAGAGGCAGTAGGATAATGGCACCTTTCAAGTGCCAAAAGAAAAAAAATATATCAAAAATTCTACATTTGGCAAAACTGCCTTTCAAAAATGAAGGAGAAATTAAAACATTCCTAGATCAATTTATTCCTGAGAGAATTTATTAGTACTAGATCTGTCCTACAAGAAATGCAAAAGGAAGTCCTTAAGGTTGAAACAAAAGGACATTAGACAGTAACTCCAATCCAAACACACAAAAAATTCAAATGGTAAAAGTAACTACTGTAAGTAAATGCAAAAGCCAGTCTTATTGTATTCTTGGCTTTTATGTTCTCTCTTTTTTCTATATGATTTAAAAGACAAATACTTAATAATTATAAATCTATGGTAATGTGCACACTATTTATGAAGGCATAAAATGTGACAATAAGAAGACAAAGGACAGGGACAAAGCTGTATAGGAGCAGAGTTTTTATATAATATTAAGGCTTAGTTAGTATTAATGCAAGCTAGACTGTTATAAATTCAATATGCTAATTGCAATTCCAAGTATTAACACTAGGTAAATAATGACTACAAAGAAATACAAAAGGAATTAAAATGACACATTAGAAAAAAACGAACACAAAAGAAGGCATACACAGAAAAACTGAAAACAAAAAAGATGTAATACGTATGGAAAACAAATAGCAAAATGGCATAAGTCCTTTCTCAGTTTATCATTTACTCTAAATGTAAGTAAACTAAACTCCCAACTAAAAGACAGAAATTGGCAAAATAGGCTGGGCCACAGTGGCTCACACCTGTAATCCCAGCACTTTGGGAGGCCGAGGCAGGCAGATCACGAGGTCAGGAGTTTGAGACCAGCTTGACCAATACGGTGAAACCCCGTCTCTACTGAAAAAAAAAAAAGAAAAAAATACAAAAATTAGACAGGTGTAGTGGTGTGCACCTATAATCCCAGCTACTCAGGAGGCTGAGGCAGAAGAACTGCCTGAACACTGGAGGCAGAGGTTGCAGAGAGTTAAGATCGCACCACTGCACTCCAGCCTGGGTGACACAGTAAGACTCTGTCTCAAAAATAAAATAAAATAAAAAAATAAAAATAAATTGGCAAAATAAATACAAATATATGATCCAGGTACATATTGTCGACAAGACACTCTCTTTAGATACAAACACACAACACAATAGGTTGAAATTGAAATGACAGAAGAGGATAGTAACCTAAAGAATGCCAGGGTGGCTATACTGAGACAAAAGACACTTTAAATCAAAAATTGTTACAAGAGAAAAACACTACATATTGATTAAAAAAAAAAAAAGTCAAGTCTACAAAGGAGACATAGTAACAGAAATAGAAATAAATCATCCTGAAGTTTACATGGAATTTCAAGGGATCTCAACTAGCCAAAACAATCTTGAAAACCCATGCATGTATGGTAAAATGATTTTCAACAAAGTTGTCAAGAACAGTCAATAGGGAAAGGACAATTTTTCTAACAAATAGTGTTGGTAAAACTGGATAGCCACAAGCAAAACAAAACAAAAACAAAAAAATTAACTCAAAATGAATCAAAGACCTAAATCTAAGAACTAAAGTTACAAAACTCATGGCAGAACACATAGGAGAATGGATTCGTGTGGCAATGTTTTCTTGGCTATAATATCAAAAACCACAGGCAACAAAAGTAAAAATAAATTGGACTACATCAAACTTAAAAATTGTGCATCAAAGAACACAGTTAACTGAATGAAAAGACAACCAACACAACAGGAGGAAATATTTGCAATTCATGTATCTGATGAGGAATTAATATAAAAAATATATAAAGAACCCCTACAACTCAAAACAAACAAAATAACCTGATTCAAAGATGGACAAAGGACTTGAACAGACATTTTCCATAAAAGATATATAAATGGTCAGCAAGCTTATGAAAATATGCTCAACATCACTTATCATTAGGGAAATATAAATCAAAACCACAGTGAAAAATTACCATACACCCATTACAATGGCTGCTATCAAAACAACAAAAGAAAATAACGAGTGTTGGCAAGGATATGGAGAAATCAGAATCCTGTACACTGAGGATGGGACTGTAAAATGGCGCACCTTCTGTAGAAAACAGGTCAGTGTTTCCTCAAGAAATTAAAAATAGAATTACCATAGGTTCCAGCCATACCACTGCTGAGTATATAACCAAAATAACTGAAAGAAGGATCTCAAAGAATAGTTGTACCCCATGTTCACAGTAGCATTATACACAACAGTTAAAAGGAGGAAGGAACCCAAATGTCCACTGACAGATGAATGAATAAACAAAACATGGGTACAATGAAATATCATTCAACATTAGAAAGGAGATAAATTCTGACACATGCTACAACACTGAGGAAGCTTGAGGACATTATGCTAGGTGAAATAAGCCAGTCACAATAAGACAAATACTGTATGATTTCACTTATATGAGATATAGCAAAAATAGTGAAACTCATAGAAACAGAATGTAGGATGGTGGTTGCCAGGGGCAAGGAGGAGGGGAAAATGGGGAGTTATGGTTTAATGGGTAGAGAATTTCAATTTCCCACAATGAAAAAGTTCTGGTGATTAGATGTACAATATGAATATACTTAACACTGCTTCTGAACTGTACATCCAAAAACAGTTAAGATTGCTAAAACAAAAAACTAACAATAAATAAAGATGCCTGCTTTGGCCACATATATTCAACATTGTACTAAAAATTCCAGCCAGAGCAATTAGGCTAAGTAAATAAATAAATAAACCCAAATTGGAAAGAAAGAAATAAAATAGTTTTGTTTGCAGATGACATGATCTTATATGCAGAAAATACTAAAGAATCCACAAAGAAACTACTAGAAGTAGGAAACAAATTCAGCAAAATTACAAGATACAAGATCAACACTCAAAAATTAGTTGTGTACTCATTACAATGAGCAGTCAAAAAGCAAATTAACAATTCCACTTACAATAGCATTGAAACAAAAGAAATTTTAGGCTTGTGGGCCATTACAGTCTCTGCTGCAACCAGTCAACTCTGCCCTCATAGTGTGAAAATACCCACAGGCTATACATAAATACATGAGTATGGCTGAGTCCCGATAAAACTTTATAGACTCTGAAGTCTGAATTTCATATAATTTACAACAGCATTTAAATGAAAAACTATTTAATAAATTTAAGCAAGGATATGCAACACTTGTACACTGAAAACTACAAAACATTAATGAAGGAAAGAAGACCTAGGGAAAAAAAATCTTATGTTCATTGATTATAAGATTTAATATTAAGATAACACTCCCCAAAGTGTTATCACCCACTCTAATACTTACCCAATGCAATACTTATCGAAAACTCAACATACTTTTTTGCAGAAATAGAAAAGCTAACTAAAAATTCCTACGGATTGCAAAGCACGCTGCTGTGGAAAACTGTCGGTTTCACAATAAATTAAATGTAAAATTACCATATCACCCAGCAATTTCACTCGTAGGTATATACCCAAAACAATTGAAAGCATGTATTCAAACAAATATTTGTACATGAATGCTCATAGGAGCACTATCCACAACAGCGAAACACAGGATGACCCCCAATGTCCATCAACAGATGAATGGATAAACAAAAGGTGGTATATCCATATAATAGAATATTGTTCAGTCATAAAAAGGGACAAAGTACTGATATACAACTACAACATAAATGGGTCTTGGAAACATTATTCTAAGTGAGAGATCAGACACAAATTGTATGATTCCATTCATATGCCATATCCAAACTAGGCAAATCTATAAAGACAGAAAGGAGATTATTGGTTGCTAGGGGCTGGGAGCAGAGGGGGGAAAAGGGAGCAACTCCTTATTAAGTTACAATACTGCTTATTAAGGGTGCTGTTTCCTTTTGGTGTGATGAAAATATTCCAGAAATAAATGGTGGTTATGGTTGTACAACATTGTGAATGTACTAAAGTCATTGAATTCTATACTTTAAAATGGCTTGTGAATTTCATGTGATGTGTGTTTTACCATAATTATTTTTTTTTAGTTAGAATCCCTCGAAAGTTATTACAAATATTCCATTTCTGCCCAGTCTCTAAGGCTGTCACAAAGCCTGCCACATCCTAACAACCCATGATCACCCTAGCCTACCAGGACTGTTTCTTTAAAAAACCATGAGTCCTAATGCTACACAATTCAATGGATTTTTTTTTTTTTTTTTTTTTTTTGAGACGGAGTCTCACTCTGTTGCCCAGGCTGGAGTGCAGTGGCATGATCTTGGCTCACTGCAACCTCCGACTCCCGGGTTCAAGTGATACTCCTGCCTCAGCCTCCTGACTAGCTGGGATTACAGGCACGTGCCACCACGCCCAGCTAATTTTTGTAATTTTAGTAGAGACAGGGTTTCACCATGTTGGTCAGGCTGGTCTCGAACTCCTGACCTCATGATCCACCCACCTCGGCCTTCCAAAGTGCTAGGATTACAGGCGTGAGCCAATGTGCCCGGCCTATTTGAATTTTTTAATCATATACTTTCTTTTGCTATCTCTTAAGTTTTCCCCGGACTGTACATGAATTATTCACTTTGTTGTACTACTTTTTTACGTAACTGCAAGACTGTCATCGGAAGTTTCACAATGTTACCTAATAAAGCCCACTGATAAACTGTTTTATGTTCCAGTTTCACAACTGTAAGATCACAAGATCTGCATTCACCTATATGACATTTTTGTCTTACTCTTCATCAACTCTCTATCAGAAATCGGCAAACATTTTCTGTAAAGGGTCACACAGTAAATATTTTAGGCTTGTGGGCCATTACAGTCTCTGCTGCAACCAGTCAACTCTGCCTTTGTAGTGTGAAAGTACCAACAGACAATACATAAATACATGAGTATAGCTGAGTCCCAATAAAACTTCATAGACAATGAAGTCTGAATTTCACATAATTTCCAAGCAAAATAATACTCTTGGTTTTTTTCCCTCAGCCACCTAAAAATATAAAAACCATCCTTCATTTGTGGACCATAAAAAAACAGACAGTAGGCTGCATTTGACCCATGAACTGTAATGTGACCTCTCCTCTATATTTTCCGGGATGTTATTTCTACTTTCATATGAATGTATAGACATTTTTTAAACCTCAATAATTACTTTTAAGCAAAACTGTGAAAAAATAAACAACTTACCTGGGATGTGATCATCTTCCACTAGTGTTGGCAGAGCAGAGAAAGCCGACAGGGGGTAGCTGAGAAATAAGAAAAGATCATGAGAAATGTCACTTGCCTAAAAAGGTCCACTTCCCAGCTGGCAAAACATCTCTAAAAGGGAGATACTCACACGTCCATGCATGACTCTGGCATGGTTATGTACTGCTTGGACACATTAGTTTTCAAATGTAAAAACGTTTGGTTTTCTACTGACTTATAAACAACTTATGCTGTACTCTAACAGAGTATGCAAACCAATATATTAAACTAATTAAGCAAGTTAGGAAAAGCCAAAGAATGGAACATAATACTTTCATTAAAACTGATGCTAAACAAAAATACTCAGGTTTTAATCTTTATTATAAACCAGAGACTCCCAACAAGGTTTTGAAAAAAGTGATGTGGTATTTTTCAGCCCAGTTTTTTTTGTTTGCTTTTTTGAGACAGAGTCCTGCCCTGTCACCCAGGCTGGAGTGCAATGGCACGATCTTGGCTCACTGCAACCTCTGCCTCCTGGGTTCAGGTGATTCTCCTGCCTCAGCCTCCCAAGTAGCTGGGACTACAGGTGCGCAGCACCACGTCTGGCTAATTTTTTGTATTTTTAGTAAAGACGGGGTTTCACCATGTTGGCCAGGCTGGTCTCGAACTCCTGACCTCGTGATCTGCCGGCCTCAGCCTCCCAAAGTGCTGGGATTACAAGGCGTGAGCCACTGCACCAGGCAGAGCCCAGTTTTTTTGGAAGGAAAACGAACTTGCTCTAACTTGGTTTCAGGTTCTCAAAACCATCTTTGGATTTTAAAAAGCAAACGGATTTTTACTTACTTTGTTGTCAATGCAGCAAACACCCACCTGAGTCCTCAAGCGACTCAGTGTCTGTTCTTGACTCTGCCACAACAAAATGTGTCAATGTCAACAGTCACTTAACATGTTAAGCTTGTTTCCTGTCCACTCCACCCCATCCCACCTTTTAAATAAAGCCGAAATAGATAACTTACAGACCTTTCTTGCAGCTGCACCTCTGATTCTGTAAGATCAAGATGGGGGCATCCGTACGTCTCTAGTTGTGCTGCAATGCGCCAGCAGCTCAACATCTAGAACGAGCAAGTAACGAATCCAGGCATGGAGGGTGCTGTCCTCCACTTGGCTGCTAAGCTCGGCCCTCCTCGTGATGCCTTCACAACTCCCCAAGAAGCGGTGCTGTCTGCTCCTTCGGCCTTGCCCTCCTCTGCCGCCACATCTGAATGGGCACAAAGCTCCCACCATCACCCAGCCTGTGGGAGTCTGGACAGGACACAAATCGAGCCTCTGCTCCTCCCACCCGTGCTCTAGATCTCTAATGAGGTCTCGGCCCAACTGGTCCGGTGTCCTCCTAGGAGGGCCCCTGCACCCTCACCGCCCCGCCCTTCCCTTCTCACCCCACAACAGACGTTTTGCTCCAAGACAGCTGGGCCTAAGCCCTTCAGTTCGAATCCTCATCCAAGACTGAAAGCTCCTACATCTTCCTGTCACTTGAGCCACAAGCTGGACCGTCTGGAAATGCCCACTGCTACTAGGGACACAGGCGAGGCCGGAAAGTGCGGGAGGGCCCGGGGTGCCTCCCTCCACGTGCGCGGCCTCACAGGTCAGTGGAAACAAGAAATCCCCCAATCCACAGCCATGATGCTTCAAAATACTTCCTGAAAGCGTCAGGCCATGAAGCTGCGACCTGCGAGGACATAGCAAGCGGGGTGACGCTGGGCAGAGGCTGCGTGTGGAGTCCGCGCCCGCAGGGTCCCTCCCCGCCCCGCGGGTGCTTCCCGCCACCCCGCTTGCCTCTGCGTCGCAGTGACAATGCGGGGATGCCGACTACAGGTGGTTGGAAGGAGACAGCGAGATTCTGAGGGGAAAGAATAAGGAGAGAAGCACGCATCTTTTGGGCAGAAGGCCCGTTTCCGCACGGTCCTGCCGAGGCCTCCGGGCATCCTTCATCTCCGGGAAGAGAAAATCCAACCTCACTTGTCACAGGCGCGGGACCTGCGTTCCCTTCGGGAGCAGAAGAACCAGGGCAGGATTAGGACCCAGGCCAGGCGGTAAAGCCGCTCCCTCTCTCCCACCTCCAGCCCAAGCGGCACCTCCAGTCCACCCTCGCTCCAGCCCTCCCTTACTCTACCCTCCGCGTCCTCTGCCCCGACTCAGGGAGATGCCGGGAGGCCTCCCTACCAGGCTGCACCGGAGAAAAACAAACCTTGAGCCACACCGCGCACATGCGCAGAAGGCCCGAAGCGGCTCCCGCGACCGGGGCCAAAAAGGGCACACTACATTTCCCACAAGTCCTCGCGCCGCTCTCTTAGAAAGTGCAAGCCACATTTCCCACAAGCCCTCGCGCCGCTCCCTGAGAAAGTGAAGACTACATTTCCCAAAAGCCCTCGCGCCGCTCCTTTAGAAATGGCATGAGGTTTCAGCCACATGGGGTAGTTAGTTCCCAGATGCACCCAGTGCAGTACTGCAGTTTTATTCGTTAGCTGAAATAAATTATGAGTATTTAAATTACACAGGTTTCTTATGAATTACATCTCCCTGATGATTTGGCTGTCCTCAACACTTCCTTTTTTGGCAGAATTCAGGAGTGGAATTTCTCCAGACATGGTCGGTTCCTGCGGCCCCGCTGCGCTGCCTCAGCACTACCTCCACTTGTGCCTGTGGCTCCACTTGCTTGGTTCTGGTCCACCTGACGCTCACCATGAGAAAACACGCTGGACATGAGCATTACCAGCCTGTACACTGTTGTAAAGATAACTCGGAACTGCTCTTCAAATTTTATTTGTTAAACCACATAATACCATCTTTCATGGCAAACCTGCATTTTCCATTCTTCAGGAGTATGTTGGATCTCTTGATCACAATAACTTTTTAAAATGTTCAGTGACAGAGGTAACACAGGAGTGGAAAACCAAAAACCGTAGGTTCTCACTTATAAGTGGGAGCTAAGCTACGAGTACACAGAGGCCTACAGAGTGATAAAATGGACTTTAGAGACTCAGAAGGGGGCTGGTGGGAAGGAGGCGGGAGATTTAAAAAACTACACATGGCCAGGTGCGGTGGCTCACGCCTGTAATCTCAGCACTTCGGGAGGCGGAGGCGGGAGTCAGGAGTTCAAGACCAGCCTAGCCAACACGGTGAAACCACGTCTCTACTAAAAATACAAAATTAGCTGGGCGTGGTGGCACACACCTGCAGTCCCAGCTGTTTGGGAGACTGAGGCAGGGGAATTGCTTGAACCCGAGAGGTGGAGGTTGCAGTGAGCCGAAATTGCGTCATTGCACTCCAGCCTGGGCAACAAGAGCAAAACTCAGTCTCAAAAATAACAAAACAAAAAAACTGCACATTAGGTACAGTGTACACTACTCGGGTGACAGGTGCACTAAGATCTCAAAATTCACCATTTTATAATTCATTCATAACCAAAAACCAAGTGTACTCCAACAGCTATTGAAGTTTAAGTTAAAAATAAAAAATAAATGTCCACTGACCAAAACAGAAGCATTTTTCTCCATTTCTCTTCCCTTTTTTTTTTTTTTTTTTGAGACGGAGTCTCGCTCTGTCACCCAGGCTGGAGTGCAGTGGCGCAATCTCAACTCCCTGCAACCTCTGCCTCCTGGGTTCAAGCGAATCTCCTGCCTCAGTATCCCGAGTAGCTGGGACTACAGACGTGCACCACCAAGCCTGGCTAATTTTTTTGTATTTTTAGTAGAAACGGGGTTTCACCATGTTGGCCAGGATGGTCTCAATCTCTTGACCTGGTGATCTGCCCGCCTCGGCCTCCCAAAGTGCTGGGATTACAGGCGTGAGCCACCGTGCCCGACTTCTATTCCCTTCTTTACCACCACTGATGATAATCCCACTTGTTCCCATGCTGGAAAAGCATTTAGTACCATCCACGTAAAAGAATCAGATTATTCAAGGGATGAGATATATTTCAGAAGACATCATGGCAAGTACAGTAATGATTATCACTTCAAGTCACAATTTATTTTCCTGCTCGTAATTTTTTTTTCTTTTTTTTTTCTTTTTCTTTTTTTTTGAGGGAGTCTCGCTGTCACCCAGGCTGGAGTGCAGTAGCATGATCTTGGCTCACTGCAACCTCCGCCTCCTGGGTTCAAGCGATTCTCCTGCCTCAGCGTCCCAAGTAGCTGGTACTACAGGCTTGTACCACCACACCCGGCTAATTTTTGTAATTTTACTAGAGACGGGGCTTCACTATGTTGGCCAGGCTGGTTTTGACCTCCTGACCTCGTGATCTGCCTGCCTTGGCCTCCCAAAGTGCTGGGATTACAGGCATGAGCCACGGCACCTGGCCTAATGTTTTTCCATTTTAAGAACAGTCTTGACACTTGTGAATATTCCGGTTGTTTTTTTTCAGACTGGGTCTCATTCTGTCTCCCAGGCTGGAGTGCAGTGGCATGATCTCGGGTCACTGCAACCTCCGCCTCCTAGATTCAAGTGATTCTCCTGCCTCAGCCTCCCCAGTAGCCAGGATTACGGGCACATGCCACCACGTCTGGGTAATTTTTCATATTTTTAGTAGAGACAAGGTTTCACCATATTGATCAGGCTGGTCTCGAATTCCTGACCTCAAGTGATCCACCCGCCTCAGCCCCCAAAGTGCTGGGATTACAGGTGTGAGCCACCTCACCCGGCCTCCATTATTGGTTTAATGATTCAGGTTCCATTATGTCATGGATTATTTCAGTAACATTGTTTGCTCTTTCAATTTGCATAATACTATCCCTAAAGAGATTGAAAACTATGAACATGCCACTCCCAGGCTCCTTGGGACTTGACACATCCTCCTGGGATCATCTCAGAGGGGACTGACTGTGCCGGCACCATGGAGGTAGTGCTGATCTTTCTATGCAGCCTGTTGGCCCACATTGTCCTGGCCGGTGCAGTTGAGAGGGAGAAGGAAATTGACCCTTTTCATTATGACTACCAGACCCTGAGGATTAGGGGGTTGGTATGTGCTGTGGTCCTCTTCTCCACTGGGATCCTCCTTATCCTAGGTTGCAGATGCAAGTGCAGTTTCAATCAGAAGCCCGGGACCCCAGGAGAGGAGGAAGCCCAGGTGGAGAACCTCATCACTGCAAATGCAACAAAGCTCCAGAAAGCAGAGAGCTGAACGAAGTGCAGCCCTCCAGTGGGAAGCCTCTGGAACCTGAAGGCAGCCGCTTGAACTTTTAGATGCAAATGTTGATGCTTAAGAAAACAGCCACTTCAGCAACAAATCTTTCCCTAAGAGAAGCCAATAACTTGTGTGTCCCCCCACGCCCTTCCCTGTCCCTTCTAAACACCATTCCTCCACCTGATGATCCAACTAATCTCTTGCCTCACCACTGCAGCCTGCAGGCTCCTCCAACTCCTGTGATGTGTCTGTGTGTGTGTTTGCTGACTGTAGTGTTCATGGCTACTTGCTCATGGTTATTACTGTTAGTGAACTGTGGACTCACTTTCCTGGGCAGAGGCTGAGCCATGTGGCCATCTGCTCCTCTCTGCCCCCCATCACCTCTCACTCTTGGGAGCCTGCTTTTTTCCCTGGAGAGTCTAGCTCCTTCCCTTTAGAGCATGGGCAGGAGTCTCCAGTTGTCTTGGGACCTGGGAAGGTTTGCACCACTTTCATCATCTTTCTTTATGGAGTCTCTTCACTCCTTTTACAAGAACCTCGCTTCCTTATCCCACTCCAACCCCAGTCTGTTCTGAAGATCAGCAATTAGAGATACAAAGCAAAACAAGGAGTTTGTGAGCCCAACATTGCCTTCAGGAGGCTACTATACCCTTCCACTGTTATTTTTCTCCCTGGGGAAGCCCCAGGGAGCTCCATCTGCCCTGCCCTTCACATAGCACCCAGGGATTCCAGGCCCAGGGCTGCTGCTTTTTTTCTTTTTTTTTTCAGAGTCCCACTCTGTCACCCAAACCAGAATGCAGTGGCACGATCTCAGCTCACTGCATCCTGGGTTCAAGGGATTCTCATGCCTGGGTCTCCCGAGTATCTGGGATTATAGGCACGCAGCACCACACCCAGCTTATTTTTGTATTTTTAGTAGAGATGGGGTTTTCCCTGGCCTCAAGCAATCCACCTACCTTGGCCTCCCAAAATTCTGGGATTACAGGTGTCAGCCACCATGCCCAGCCCAGGCCCAGGGCTTCTAATCTGCCCTTGGGGAATGTAGCTCTTACATATCTTATCAGCAATAACCACAAGGGCTCTGGTACCCTACCCGTCTCCAACCTTCCTGCTTCTGACACTTCAACCTACAGCCCAGTTTTTGTGGACACAGGCTTCCATCCTTGAAGTTGAGTCTCCAGCAGGTGATGACAGAAGGATTCCCATTCTGTTGCCACCAGCACACTGGAACGGACAGAGGGAGGGTAAGGGGCCTTTGCTTCTCTGCCCATGTCCCCTTGGTCAGCAGAGAACTCCCGCATCCTTTGCGCTGCCTGTCAGTGGTCAGAGAGGTGAGTGAGGTAGGTTAGAGACCCAGAAGGCTCCATGCAGCGCTGCTGCAAAGGTTACAGGAAGAGGTCAAAGGTCATAATGACAGCGGGAGCTCAAACGAGATCCCGCCCTTCCTGTCCTCCATGTGCCTGTGGAAATCAACCAACCAAGCCTCTGTGCCAGACTGCTGTTTTCTGTATCACGATCTGTCTGAACAACAGAAAAAAGGAATAAAATATTTGTTTCCTAGTGAAAAAAAACCATGAACAAAAAACAAATAAACTTCAATCAATGGATTATTTTTAAAGTAAACAAAAATTTTGGAATCTTTTCTTGAGAATTAAAATATTATTTCAAGACTTTACATAAACTAACAACTTTCTCAACTGTGTTAGTTACAAGAGCCAATGAGTTTCTAACTACAAAGGAAATGAAGAATATCAAATGCCAAAAAAAAAACAAACAATCCTTTAATCACTCAATTCTAATAGTGTAAATGCTGAAGTAAGAGAACAATTTTATGACAGTTACTTCAATGAAAATGCAAAGAACATCAGATGCTATTTGGACCTCATGATGCAGAATGTGGGCAGGACGGCCCACAACTTGGAATCATTCATGCTGTACTTCAGCTTGGACCAAGCATGTCTGTGCCTTTATGCAAACATCAACCACAATTTGTATTTGTGTTATCACCACCAAAAGCAGTTCAGAAGCAAAGGGAAAATATCTTCTGCCTTGTGATTACTTGTATCCATGGCTCTGCTGTAAATAGGTGATGCATTTAGATCATTGATCATCTCTGTGATCATAGTGAGGCTATTACTTTTGTAGTTGTTGCAGTAGATTTCATCCTGGCTCTTCAGAATTTGATTGCATCTTTGGAATCAGAAAATACTTCTAGCAGTAGTACTTTCAAATTGTCATTTGAGCTGAAAGACTGCTGCTGTTATATAGTGTGGCAGATAGTTACAACTTCCACTGCAATTACTATATCTCAATCTGAATCCTTTTTATTTATTTATTTTTTTTTGAGACAGTCTCGCTCTGTTGCCCAGGCGACACCGTCATGCAGTGGTGCAATCTCAGTTCACTGCAACCTCCACCTCCCAGGTTCAAGCAATTCTCTTGCCTCAGCCTCCCGAGTAGCTGAAATTACAGGTGCTCGCCACCACGCCACACTAATTCTTTGTAATTTTAGTACAGACAAGGTTTCACCATGATGCCTAGGCTGGTCTTGGACTACTGAGCTCAGGCAATCCACCCACCTAGGCCTCCCGAAGTGCAAGGATTACAAGTGTGAGTCACCGCACCCGGCCTTGAATTCTTTTTAATAAAAAAATTTGTTTACCACTTTATATAGCATTAGTTGAGGAAATCATACATCTTCCATGTTTAGCTGTTACTGTGTGCTGGTGCCTTTCTCTATTTTTGCATACTGCACAAAAAGCTTCAAAAGGAATCTTTCCTCATTTAATAAATCTCTGCTTTTCAAACAATTCATCACAAAGTTTATGCTTGAATTTTGGTGTTTGGCATTCAAATATACACAAATAAAAATAGATAATAGCAACCATCACAAAAATTGAGCTGAGTGAATTTGATAATCTCACAGCTGCCTTAGTGTGTCTGTCACTCATAAGTCTGAACTCAGAACTAACATCAAACAGGGGTTGAACCATTGAAAGCATTACAAACTTGCAAACTAATAATCAATTGAAGTGGCCGGGCATGGTGGCTCACACCTGTAATCCCAGCATTTTGGAAGGCTGAGGCTGGCGGATCACAAGGTCAGGAGATTGAGACCATCCTGGCCAACACGGTGACACTCTGTCTGTACTAAAAAAAATACAAAAATTAGCTGGATGTGGTGGCACGTGCTTGTAACCCTAGCTACTCTGGAGGCTGAGGCAGGAGAATCGCTTGAACCCAAGAGCTGGAGGTTGCAGTGAGCCAAAATCGCACCACTGCACTCCAGCCTGGTGACAGAGTGAGATTCCTTCTCAAAAAAAAAAAAAAAGAAAAAAAAATCAATTGAAGTGGAGTTGCCATTGAAGTGGCCTGAGATGGCTATCCAATCCTTGGCTGGTATCTGGGAATGTGAATTTTGGGAAGGTTTGGGAACCTGGATTTCAGAAGGGTTCCCTCCACCCTCACTGATCAAATGGCTCACTGTACCTAAACAATATGGTTTCTGTGGAACACCTGCTTTTTTTCTGGGAATCTGGATCTTGATTTGTGCACAATAGACAGTGTCTACATGAGCAGCCCCCCAATAAAAAGCCCAGGCACCGAGTCTCTAAGGAGCTTCTGTGACAACATTTTGCATTTGTTGTCACAGCGTGTTGCTGGAGGAATTCAGCACATCCTATGTGGCTCCACTAGGAGAGGATGCTTGGAAGCTGGTAGCAGGTTTCCTCTGGACATGGCCCTGTGACCTCTCTCTTTGCTGACCTTGCTGTAATAAGTTGTAGCCATACTGTGACTATATGCCAAGTCCTGTCAGTTCTCCTAGCAATTTGTTTAGCCCAGAAGTGTTCTTGGGAATCCCCAATACAGTTGGCATCAGAAGCAAATTTTTTTTACTTCTGACTCTGTCACCCAGGCTGGAGTGCAGTGGCACAATCATAGCTCACTGCAGCCTTGAGCTCCTGGGTGCAAGTGATCCTCCTGCCTCAGCTGGGACTACAGGTAGGTATCCTCCTGAATAGCTGGGACTACAAGCACGTGCCACCATCCTGGGCTCTTTTTTTTTTTCTGAAAAGATGGGGTCTTGCTATGCTGCCCAGGTTTATCCTGAGCTCCTGGCCTCAAGTGATCCTCCTGCCTCAGCCTCTCTAAGTGCTGAGATTACAGGTGTGAGTCATTGCACCTGGCCCAGAAGTGAAATTTGCTAGAACAACCCTGATTCACTAAGATTTGGCTCCATCACTGTTTGGGAAAAGGAAAAATGAAGGGGAACGGTGATAAGCCTTTTATAACTGGGTGTCTATCGATCCCTCCATGGTTTGACAGCAGCAGCTGAACTGCCACCTGCTATTAGAAGCCACAGTGACCTTTGCGGTTAGAAATGGATCCAACCCTGGCTTCTTTGAGCTGTACTGGATGAAGTGAGGGAGAAAATATACATCTGGGGATTGGCTTTGTTTTTTGTTCTCTTCTCCAGGTGGGAGGAAAAAAAAAACAACAGTGACAAATTATAAAGGTGAGTGTTAGGTGGCCCCAAAAATGTTAGAAGTTCTCAGGGCTGGAGCAAAGCTGGGGTGGGAGGGTGGGAGGGTGGGGAGGGCACCAAGACTCCATCCAGCCTCTTCTTCAGCCCAGCTGCTGCCCTGTTGCAAGAGCTGCCTCCTTCTTTGCCACCCCCGGTACCCTCCCCCATCTGCTTTCCAACCTGAATCTTTCCCACAGCAGTAATGCTAACCTAACTGCAACTGCTGGATTTACTGCTATGGATTTAGTTTGCAAAAGAAAAAAAAAAGTTTAATGGCTTTGTGTTTTGTGGCTATTACATCTAGATGTATTAATATGATAAAATTGATATAAAATGTTAAATGCTTTCAATTTCATAAATTCTAGAGGGAACATACTTATTAGGAAAAGCTGCAGAGGAAAGTGAGTGTGACACAACTTCCTTGCTTTTTTCAGCTAGTGGGCAGCTTGGAATTTAAATTCTCAATACTGGAAACAGAACAAGTCCCCAAAATTAACAATTTTTGCTATAGTTTTTGCCTATTGGAGCCGCTGGAAAAAAAGGAGACAATATGAAGAGAGGCAATCTTGAGCTAGAGATATGCTTTGGAATTTACCAAGCAGTTTTTCATCTCTAATGAGCTCTTGTAAGATCATATAGCTGACCCTCAGAGGCTGATGATTTTCTGGCCCCATGTGTATAGTTTTGAGTTGGTCAGCTTGGACTCTAAGGTGAATAATGTAAAAAGGGCCCAACAAAGCCTTGCTTGTCACTTGGCTAAGAACACAGCTGTCTGGCCCTGCAGCATCTCAGTCTCCAGCTACTGGAAGAACATATATTAGATGTTGGGGAAACTATAAGGCTACAGGGTGATGCTGCATGTTGGCAGGGAGAATTGTCCAAGGTAGAAACTGTGGGGAACAAAGAGAGAGATTCTCATCTGTGTAGCTGCTGCTACGTGCTAATTTGGGGGTAAGAAAACTGTTAAGGAATAAAAAGCCAAGACCTCTGTCCTCACAGGGCTTTCAGGCTAGAAGGGAAACTGGCCACCATACAAATTGTATACAACTGCATTAGTACTTAAGAGGTCTGATTTATTGCTTTGAAACACAAGTGCAGGATGTTTAAGGTTTATCAGCAGCCTTTCCCTTTGTGGAAATTGTAAACTAAAAATGAAATCCTAAGCCCCCACCAACTGAAAGACACTCCCCTTAGCCAAGGGGACCCCAGAAAAATCTTACAACTGAGTTCCTGGCCATGATGAGATGGGAGATCAGACATGTCTCGTTATACCCTCTCATGTTTGTGGTTTAGACACAGCAACTGACCAGCATTAATGTTAAAATAGAGATCATAAGACTGGCAGAGCGGACTTTTTGTGGCAATGAGATACCAAATTATAAACAAGACCTAAGGCCATGCCAGGCAAGGGTTAGGTCAAGCACTCTAAACTTAAACATTAACTATGGTCTAACTGCCACAAGTTATTCTTTTTTCTCTAGCAGCTAAATAAACACTGGCCTTGACATAAGCTAAATAAAAACAATTGTAGCTCATCACCAGACACTAATTGGCTCCCAACTCCTGTCCCAAGCACCATAACTACAGCTTTGATTAGACAAGAGATTGATTTCAGTAACTTTCTCCTGATAAGAAGACCACCCACCATGAACTGGTTCTGGCTGGATTTACAGAGACTGCACACTTGAGTGCCTTCGTGTCCTGTAAAGACCTTTTGACTGATAGGGCCTAATTATAAAACATTCAAATGTTAGGTCTCCATCCCAAAATGAACATGGGTCATATATTACATGCATGTTGGTTCAATACATGTGCATCAGGACCACCTTCACGCATATTCATAGCTCCTCCTGTAACCTGTTGAAGATGTATGTTTAGCTAACTTGTCCAGCATAATGCTCCTACCCCAACCTATAGTCCTTCAAAGTGCCTGTCCCTGGTCCCTGGTTTTAGCCAGAGGCATTCTTCTCAGCCTCTTTGCAGGCTGTAACCCCTTATAAGAAATAAAGCCTCCTCTCCATTCCAAATAGCTAAATCTTGTGAATTTTTTTGTTTTGTTTTGTTTTGTTTTTCAGATGGAGTTTCACTCTTGTCACCCAGGCTGGAATGCAATGGCAAGATCTTGTGTCACTGCAACCTCTGCCTCCCAGGTTCAAGCAATTCTCTTGCCTCAGCCTCCTGAGTAGCTGGGACTACAGGCACCTGTCACCATGCCTGGCTAATTTTTGTATTTTTAGTAGAGGTGGGGTTTCACCATGTTGGCCAGGCTGGTCTCGAAATCCTGACTTCAGGTGATCCACCTGTCTCCGCCTCCCAAAGTGCTGGGATTACAGATGTGAGCCACTGCACCTGGCCTAAATCTTGTGATTTTTAAATTCAACAGTCAATTAAATGGTTCCTTGATAGAGAAACATTTAAGGCAGACATTAGCTTTTATTGCCCCATAACACTTCAGTAAGTTTCCCTGAATATTTGCATTTACTTGTCAATCAACTCACAGGGACTGAGGCAGAAGTAAAACCCACAATTACCTTACCCCTGGCCTATGTGACAAAGTAACAAATCTTTTATCACATATTTGAGAGGCATCTCTGCTACCAAGAACTTTTTTTTAACCTTTTATTTTAGGTTCGGGGGATATGTGCAGGTTTTTATGCAGGTAAACTCGTATCACAGGGGTTTGTTGTACAGATTATTTCATCACCCAGGTACTAGGCCTAGTACCCAATAATTATTTTTTCTGATCCTCTCCCTCCTCCTACCCCACCCTCACGTAGGCCCAGTGTCTGCTGTTCCTCTTTGTGTCCATGAGTTCTCATTATTTAGCTCCCACTTATAAGTGAGACTGGGCGATTGCTGACCTGCATCTCTCTTGGGTGGATCTCCCAGGACATAAGCAAAAGACCTTTGGCCACAACCACTACCAAAGTCCCTTTTTCTGCTGCCTCCAAGTTGGGGAGGAAACGTAAGCCCTAAGATCACCCCAGAGCTGTGGTGGGAAGCCCAGGAGAGAAAAAAACCTGAGTAGTTTTAAACTAGAATATGCATGTGGCTTTTTAAAGATGTTTGCAATTTTTTTGCTATTCTCCCCTTGAGATTTGGGGGTCTATGCCCACCCTTACCAGACTGGACACTAGTGCTCACTTGTCACTGACACATGACATGAAAGTGATGCTGTGTAACTTCCAAAGTTATGTTTAAAAAGGCCATAAGCATCTGCCTGGTTCACTCCGGTCACTCACCTATGGTGCCCTTAATCACCAAGTCAGAGCTCTGAATGTCCTGAGACTGCTCTGCTACCTGGAATCCCAGGGTACCTGGGAGGTCTCCTATAGGTCCTGCAGTCAAGCCCCATGTCCTCTGCAGACATGTGAGTGAAGTCACCTCCAGATGATGCCAACCCTTTGCTGTGGATTCAACTCCGGCCAATGAGTCTTCTCTGCAGTCCCCAAACACCAATAAGCAGAAATAAGCCATCTTTTCTGTTTCTTCCTAGCCCTGTGAACCATGAACAAAATAAAATGGTTGTTTCATGCATTATTTTATGGTGGTGGTTCTTTCTTTGAAAAAAATTCACAGTAAAAGCACCAAGAATAACACACTTGTAGGACATTCACAAGGCACAAAATAACATACATTGAAATCTAGGTTTCCTTCTTTCCCTCTTCCACAGCCTATCAGCTTCTGCCTCTGGAAGTAACAATGGTTAAGTTTCTGCACATCTTTCCAGATTTATTAATTAAACAGTCATATAGCACTGACACTGTGAGGAAGCTTTTTAAGGGCTTTGCTTATATTTACTCATTTACTCTTCACTCACTGTGGACACTCAGGTGGCAGCAGGAAGGAAAGTATTTTGCTCAACCAAATGAAAGTCTGATCTGCTCTTTGAATGCTGTTCCTTCAATCAGCTAATTCTATTTTCTTCATATATTACCAAATCTTTTTTATTTTCTCCCCTAATTAAGCATTCAGAGATGTGACTCTGTTTTCTAGTTTTTCTTACGTTTCACCACTAAATCTTAAATTTCATATGAGACAGGCAGTGATGAAATTCCTGTCACTGGACGTATATGTGTATGTTTATGATGGTGCCTTACACATACACATTTTTCTATCTAGTGATTAACCATTAAAACTCTATACTCAGAGTGAGGAAACATTACATGTTTCTTCCCAAACCCTGTCAACTACCCTGTCAATTAAATAATCCCTGAAAAAATGGCAACATCTATATTAATGCAGTTTTTATGTCTCATCAATGACCCATTTGATAAAATAGTTCTAGAAACTTGTAATGAATCAGCAGTGATGGAAATTTGTACTGAACTATTTCATATCTAAAAGGGTATCTACTTTGTTTCAGACATGACAACTCTCTCATGTTTATTTTAGAATTTTCCATTGTTGCATGTTTAAAGGGCTTGTCAATTCCCTTCCCTTTCCTAATTCTCATGACCAGATCATAAGAATGTGCGTGATCAGGCTGATTGATGTGCCACAACACGTATTTAATCCTGGAATTTAGGGTTATCAGAAGTCTCCATTTAAAAAAAGTATTATATGCTTTCAAACAACCCATTGTTGAACATATAGTGCTTCATTTTTCTTAATGTCTCAGTGAATAGCCAGCCTTTTATGCATACATGAATAGAGGATCTCTCAATAAATTCAAAGAAATTCAGAAATAAGTACCTAAACTTAGTTGCATAGAGAGAAAAAGTAGGTAATATACATAAGTGATAAAAGAAGGTTTTATATAATTACTTTTTCAAACTAAATTTATAATAGTGCTTTTTAAACTAAATCTGGAACAAATTTTAAATTATTTAATCTAGAAATGTCCAGTGATTCAGGAACAGTAGAAATGGGTGAGGAGGGCATTTCAACTCAAGCAAGGAACTCCTTTTATTCTCAACACGTTAGCTTTTTCCCTCTTCACTCTAAAATGTTCACTATCAAATATATTTGAGAGGTCTTTTTTCCTCATTTAACATTTATTTCATGCACAGAGAATAATACTGTGGGTCTGAGATTCAGTTTTTGAAATGCAACATATACTCTAAGTGACCCTTTTACCCATGTCAAAATAGCAGCAGTTGGACCCCATAATGTGGCATGTATTCATTTGAAAATTCTACAGTGACCTATCACTGTGATCATGTGATGAAGCATATCTTGCCTTCCATTCTAACCATCACTCTGTGAGCTTCGAGGTTCAAGTTTGACAGTATTTGTCAATTTCGGAATGTCATACAACGAATGCTCAAATATGGGGAATTTTATGTACTGTTGCTGAGATATGTTCACTTTCATCTGATCGTGGTTTCTTCAAGTAGGCCAGTTCACTTGTACTCAAAATGTCTTCCTCATTTTTTTGTTTCCCCCACTCCAATTCATCTATGGATTTATGAACATGTTTTATAGTATTATTACTGATTTGTATTTTTGATTCCTCCACCAAGCTTTTTGTCTTAAATATTTTCCTATTTTTAGAAAAATGTACTGTTTCCCCACACCACTTTTGTACACAGTGTTTCATAGGATACAGAAAAAACACAACCACACTGCCTTCATCAGATGAGGAGAATCTTGATACCAAATACAGTATGAGACATTCCATGAAAGGGAAATTATAGACCAAAGTCTTCTGAGTATAAAAGTCAAAATTTGAAACCAAATATTAGAGTGGTCTAAATCTGGAGATTTTTAGGAAAAGAAACTGAAATTTCATGATGGGAAACATAATTTTGCTTAGTTTAGAGGTTTTGAGGGATTGTTTTAAAGAAAAATTTAAAAGATAAATAACATTAAATGGATATAAAAGTTATAAAATAAAAATATAAAGTTATAAAAATTAAAATAAAAATATATTAATATATTACTATAAAATTGTAAAAATATTATAAAAGGTTACAAAATTCTTTTGCTGTCAAGATTGATTGGGATTAGATTTGTTTAAAAGGTCTTATTAAAATTAGCCATAATATTAAAAATATAGCCAGGTGCGGTGTCTCACGCCTGTAATCCCAGCACTTTGGGAGGCCGAGGCGGGCAGATCACCAGGTCAGGAGAAGGAGCCCATCCTGGCTAACAAAGTGAAACCTCATCTCTACTAAAAATATAAACATTAGCCGGGCATGGTGGCGGGCGCCTGTAGTTCTGTCTCAAAAAAATAAAAATAAATTAATAAATAAAAATATTAAAAATACACTAATATCCAACTAAAATTTTTTTTAAAAAAATAAGCGTAAGATTTGTTCCCCATCGAACTTAACAAAAAGAGTATGTATTCCCGTGTGCCAGAGTGCCAGGTCACCACATACTATTATGTTGGGTTTGCATATTTGATGATGTGTCGCTACCAGGATGCCATCCGGGTCTTTGCCAACATCCTCCTCTACATCCAGAGGACCAAGAGCATGTTCCAGAGGACCACATACAAGTATGAGATGATTAACAAGCAGAATGAGCAGATGCATGCGCTGCTGGCCATTGCCCTCACGGTGTACCCCATGAGTATCGATGAGAGCATTCACCTCCAGCTGCAGAAGAAATACAGGGACAAGATGCTGCGCATGCAGAAAGGTGACCCACAAGTCTATGAAGAACTTTTCAGTTACTTCTGCCCCAAGTTCCTGTCACCTGTAGTGCCCAACTATGATAATGTGCACCCCAACTACCACAAAGAGCCCTTCCTGCAGCAGCTGAAGGTGTTTTCTGATGAAATACAGCAGCAGGCCCAGCTTTCAACCATCCACAGCTTCCTCAAGCTCTACACCCCCATGCCTGTGGCCAAGCTGGCTGGCTTCCTGGACTTCACAGAGCAGTTCAGGATCCAGCTTCTTGTCTTCAAACACAAGATGAAGAACCTGGTGTGGACCAGTGGCATCTCAATCCTGCATGGTGAATTTCAGTCAGCCTCAGAGGTTGACTTCTACATTGATAAGGACATGATCCACATCGCGGACACCAAGGTCTCCAGGCACTATGGGGATTTCTTCATCTGTCGGATCCACAAATTGGAGGAGCTTAATCAAACCCTGAAGAAGTTGGGACAGAGACCCTGATGACATTCACACACATTATTCAGCAACCTGTTTTGATATATTACAGGCAGGAAGTGTTTTTGCTACCGTGAAAGCTTTACCTAGATCAGCCATCAGCCTGTCCACTCAGTTAACAAGTTAAGGACAGAAGTGTTTCAGTGGATATCAGTAAAGGATCTTTGGAGCCAGAAAAAAAAAAAAAGATTTGTTCTCAATGAGATTACACACAGTAATAATTTTTAATTCTCAAATCTGTTTCTTTTTAAAACTTCTGAGATTTGTATCTCAGAAGTTCAACCTTTACTATATTTTTTTACACATTATTTACAGATCACACCTCATTACCCTTTGTTTCTTTTCCCCTTCAAAAGGTAAATCTTTTTACTTGGCTAGAATGGTAACTTTGTACTTCAACTTTTCCATCAGCTCTTTTAACTTTTCCCTCATATTCTATTTCTCCTGTTATAATACCAAAACATTGAACTCAAAGGTAAAAAAAAATTTTTTCTCAGGTGTAACATGATTTTTACTTTAAGACATATCTTTAAGACATATCTTAACTTTTTGACATGTCTGAATTGTTGCATGTAATCAGGAAACTTCCCATGCTATTAGGTTGGTGCACAAGTAATTGTTTTTGCCATTACTTTCAATGGCAAAAACTGCAATTACTGCACAAACCTAATACTAGGAGCCATATATCCACCTGCTCAAGGTGCTAGTTTTCATGTTTACATTCCTCTATAATACAATGTTCACTCATGACCTTGAATGCATTGTGCCTGTGTCTAATTAAATTCAAGTATCTTTTTCATCAGGTTTGACTTCCAAGTTATTTAAACAGACTTTATTTAGGCACTTCCCATTCTCAAGTATGCCTTAGTCCAGGTTGTTCGGATAGTTGCTCAGATTAAGCCAGTGAGATGGTTGGGGTCACAGATTTAATTCATTAAGCCACTAAAGCATCAGCCCAGATAGCCATATTTTCAGTTAATTTCAATTAGCTGCTCATGAAGGGTTGGCCAGTTGAATGGAAGTTGATTCTTGGCACAGTCTTCAAGTGGCAATTGGTTTAAAATGTCCTGAGTTCTGAGCCAGCTTGGGGGCTGATACAGTTTGGATATGTGTCCCTGCCCAAATCTTATGGTGGATTGTAATCCTCAATATTGGAGACAACTGGGTGAGAGGTGACTGGGTCACGAGAGTGTATGTCTCATAAATGGTTTAGCATCATCCCCTTGTTGCTGCTCTTGCAACAGTGAGATTTGGTTGTTTAAAAGTGTGTGACACCTCCTCCTACCTTGCTCCTGCTCTGGCCTTGTGATGTGCATGCTCCCACTTAGCCTTCTGTTACGATTCTAAGTTTCCTGAGGCCTCCCCAGAAGCCACGCAGATGTCTGTATCATGCTTCCTGTAAAGCTTTCAGAACCCTGAGCCAATTAAATCTCTTTTCTATATAAATTACCCAGTCTCAGGAAGTTGTTGTTGTTGTTGTTTTGTTTTGGGGTTTTTTTTTGTTTGAGACAGTCTCACTCTGTCACCCAGGCTGGGGTGCAGTGGCGTGATCTCGGCTCACTGCAACCTCCACCTTCTGGGTTCAAGCGATTCTCCTGCCTTGGCCTCCTGAGTAGCTGGGATTACAGACGCGTGCCACCATGCCCAGCTAATTTTTGTATTTTTAGTAGACACAGGGTTTCACCATGTTGGTCAGGCTGGGCTAGAACTTTTGACCTTGTGATCTGCCCACTTTGGCTTCCCAAAGTGCTGGGATTACAGGCATGAGCCACCGTGCCCGGCCAGGAATTTCTTTACAGCAATGTGAGAACGGCTGAGTACAGAAAATTGGTACCAAGGAGTGGGGCATTACTATAAAGGTACCTGAAAATGTGGAAGCACCTTTGGAACTGGGTAATGGGCAGAGGTTGAAAGAGTTTGGAGAACTTGGAAGAAGACAGGAAGATGAGGGAAAGTTTAGAACTTCTTAGAAATTGGTTAAACGGTTGTGACCGAAATGCTGATAGTGATATGGAAAGTGAAGTCCAGGCTGATGAGGTCTCAGATGGAAATGAGGAACTTATTGGAAACTAGAGCAAAGGTCACGCATGTTATGCCTTAGCAAAGAGCTTGGCTGGATTCCATCCAAGTCCTAGGGATCTATGGAAGTTTAAACTTGAGAGTAATGTCCTAGAGTATCTGGCAAAAAAAATTTCTAAGCAACAAAGTGTTCAAGAAGTAGCATGGGCCAAGCATGGTGGCTCACACCAGTAATCCTAGCACTTTGAGAGGCCAAGGCAGGCAGATAGCTTGAGCCCAAGAGTTCAAGACCAGCCTGGGAAACATGGCAAAATCCCATCTCTGACTAAAAATATTAAAAAAAATACCTGGCATGGTGGCATGAACCCATAGTCCCAGCTACTCAGGAGGCTGAGATGGGACAATTACCTAAGCCTGGGAAGTCTAGGGTGCAGTGAGCCATGTTTATGCCATGGCACTTCAGCCTGGGTGACAGAGTGAGACCTTGTCTCAAAAACAAAACAAAACAAAACAAACAAAACAAAAAAAAACTGGTGTGACTGCTTCTAAAAGCCTATGCTTGGACGTGGAAGCAAAGAAATAAGTGGGAACTTCTATTTAAAAGGTAACCAGCACATAAAAGTTTGGAAAATTTGCATCCTGCAGCCTGGCCATGTGGTAGGAAAAAAAAAAAAAAACAACCAAAGCCCATCTTCAGAAGAATTCAAGTGGGCTGCTGAGTAACCACCTGCTAGAGAAATTTGATAACTAAAAAAAAGGCAAGTGCTGATAGCCCAGACAATAAAAAACCTTGAAGGCATTTTAGAGATCTCAGAGGCAGCCCATCCAAACACAGGATCAGAGAGGCCCAGGGAAGAATGGTTTTGGAGGCCAGGCCCAGGCCTGCACTGTCCTGCACATCCTCTGGACATTGCTCCCTGCTCTTGGCAACTCCAGATCCAGCTGTGGCTTAAAGGGGCCCAGGGGTAGCTTGGGCTGCTGCTCTGACAAGTGTTAAGTCATAAGCCTTGGTGGCTTCCACATGGTGTTAAGTCTGCTGGTGCACAGAATGCAAAAGTGAATGAGGCTTGGCACCCCTACCTAGATTTCAGAGGATGTGTGGAAAAGCTTGGGTGTCCAGGCAGAAGCTTGCTGCAGGGGTGGAGCCCTCACAGAGAACCTCTACTAGGGTGGTGTAGAGGAAAAATGTGGGGTTGGACCCCCCACACAGAGTCTGTACTGGGATATTTGCTAGTGGAGCCACCATCCTCCAGACCCCAGAATGGTAGATCTACTGGCAGTTTGCACCCTGCACATGGAAAAACTGCAAGCACTAAACTCCAGCCCACAAGAACAGCTTTGGGGGCTGAACCTTGCAAAGCCACAGAGGCAGAGCTGCCCAAGACCTCAGGAGCCCATTGCTTGCACCAATGGCCTGGATGTGAGACATGGAGTCAAAGGAAATTATTATGGAGCTTTAAGATTTAATGATTGCACTGCTGGGTTTTGAATATGCATGGAGCCTGTAGCCCCCTTTTTTGGGCCTATTTATCCCTTTTGGAATGGGGTTTGTAACCCAATGCTTGTACTCCTATTGTATTTTGGAAGTAACTCTAACTTGTTTTTTATTTTACAGGTGGAAGAGATTTACCTTGTCTCAGATGAGACTTTGGACTTCAGACTTTTGAGACAATGCTGGAATGGGCTAAGACTTTGGGAGACTGTTGGGAAGGCATAACTGTATTCTGAAATGTGAGAAGGACATGAGATTTGGGAGTGGCAAGGGGTGGAATAATATAGTTTGGATATGTGTCCCTTCCCAAATCTCATGTTAAATTGTCATCCCTAGTATTGGAGGTGGGGCCTAATGGGAGGTGATTGGCTCAAGGGGGTAGTTTTCTCATGAATGATTTAGCACCAGCCCCTTGGTGTTGTCCTTGCAAAACTGAGTTCTCATGAGATCTGGTTGCATAAAATCGTGGGGCATCTTGCTCTCACTGTCTCTTGCTTCTGCTGCTGCTATATGGGATGCCTATTTCCCCTTCACATTCCACCATGATTGGAAGATTCTGGAAGTCTCCCAAGAAGCAGATGCCACTATGTTTCCTCTATATCCTGCAGAACCATGAACCAATTAAACCTCTTTTCTTTATGAATTACCCAGTTTCAAGTATTTCTTTATATCAATGCAAGGATGGACTAATATGGGGCCAAGCAGACCATGGTCCCTTAGGATGGTCAACTGACTATAAGGTGGCTTATACTGCAAGGTGAGGTCAGGCATTAAAACCTAGAAGTTGAAAGATTCTTTTTTTATTATTGTTTCAGCTCTTCTTTTCACTTAGCCACTTCTTCCAGGGCATCAGATTCCTGAAGCAACTTTGGGGTAGGAGCAGTTGAGAAAGCAAGTGAAAATAGCTCTTTTTTCAGGATTCAGGGAATTATTTCAAGGTCTCGGGTCTTCAGAGACCTCAGTCCCCAGAAAACCAATTACCTTCTTGTGCCAGATCCATCACTCATCAGTGCTGTGACTCTGGGCAGATCACTTCAAATCTCTCCATTTCACTTCCCTGAGCTGTCAAATATAGGTTGTAGCCCCTACTCTGCGCATTCCTCCAGGCTGATGTAAGCATCACAAGAAATAACAGATATTCTCCATGAGCTGTAAAGCATCATACCTATGGAAAGAAAGAAGAAAATCCCATCCTCCACTCCCCTGGAGCCACCCACATTTCTTCTCTGTATTCAACAACTACCAAGGTTCTGGCATATTCTTCTAGATATATAATGAATGAACACTTTAGGTCACTTATGAATCGCCAGTCTTCTAAAGGCTTTACCTCCATTTCACCATTTTTAGCCTTATAACATAACATAGGCCATATTAACATTTCAATACCTCAGAACAGGGAACTGAGGCACAGAGACGTCTCTATAACTTTCTCAGGTTTGTGCATCTTTTAAGTAGGACTTGAACCCACACCTTTATGCACCAGGCCCAGTGTTCTTGGTCACTCCAATATTTCTATTTTGTCTCATCTCAATACAGGTATTTGCCTACATAGTCAGTCTGTTGGTTATGAGTGCAACTCACACTGCAGGTTCTTGTTAAAATCCAACCGAGATTCAGGGGGTTTCACTATGCAGATGGTGAACAATGGGTCAAACATTTAAACTGTCAATAAATGATTACTCATTTCTCTATGGTCTTTGGCAGGAAGATGTCAAAAGCTGTCTTTTTCATAGTACATTTCCCAGCATCTTGCCTCCAGGATATGACAGTAGATCTTGAGGGATCAAGAGAACCTACTGTCCACACCAAGCTGAGGAAGAGAATACTCTGCCTCTGGCGTCATAACTAAGTGCACCCCGGAAAGCAGTCAACTGAAAGTACTGTGGAAATTAAATTGTTAAGTTCATTCAAGGATAACAATTCTAGATCACACAGCGTCGCGTATTTCAGACAACTCTAAAATTGCTATGCTATATTCTTTATTTCATGTGTGCAAATTTAAGTTTATTAAGTCAATCACTAGTGCTACAACTACAGAAGATATATTTACAACTTCCAAATTGTTTCAGTTTTAATAGCATAGAATATCTCAATGTAGTGTTTAGATATTTAGCTGCTTGTTAAACATTAACTAAAATGAAAAACTTCCTGAACAATGCTGCCATATTATTTAAATTAATGGACATTATGTGAAACTGTTTTGAATTAACATAAAAGCTGATGAAGTAGTACAGAAAGTTCTCATATACCCTTCCCCCACCTCAGCATCCTTTTTGTAATCACATCTCACATGAGTGTGGTAAATGTTACAATGACTGAACCAATATTGATACATTCTTATTAATGAAAGTCTAGAGTTTGGCACAGAGGTAGAGATGGACAATCTAGATGTCCAGTTTTTTCATAGCTGTATGTATCCAGTGATTAATTTCCCATTTGTTAGGAGGGCAACGGTTTTATCTTCATCAATATTTGTATCGTATGTTAGCATAGGCGACATTACTTCTCCATTAGATGCTGGCTTCATTTCTTGTTGTACTTGAAATTAGACTTCTCACAGACCAGCAAGGGGCCTGCAACCATTCACATACTTCTCAGGGTTGCCATGGTTATGTTGGCCCTACAGGAGCTTGATAAACTGTAGGTGGTCTTCTTATCGGGAGAAAGTTACTGAAATTAGTCTCTTGTCCAATCAAAGCTGCAGTCACGGTTTGTGGAACAGGGGTTGGAGGTTAGTCAGTATCTGGTGTTGAGCTACAATTATTTTAATATTGCTTATCTTGAGGGTCAGTGCTTGTTTAGCTGCTAGAGAAAAATTAACTTGTGGCAGTTAGAACAGAGTTTATTCTTTAAGTTTAGGGTGCCTGACTTAACCCTTACCTGTTGTGGCCTTCAGTCCTGTTTATAATTCGATATCTCATTGCCACAAATAGTCCATTATGTCAGTCTTATGATCTCTAATTTCACAGTAATGCTGGGCAGTTGTGTCTAAACCATAAACATGAGGGGGGATAATGAGATGTGTCTGAACCTCCTCCCATCTCATCATGGCAGAAACTCAGTTTTAAGGTTTTTCTGGGGTCTCTTTGACCAAGGGAGGGCCTGTTCTGTCAGTGGGGGGTTAGAATTTTATTTTTAGTTTACAACTCCCACAAAGGCAAAGGCTGCTGATAAGCATCTGCACTTTTGTTTCAAAGCAACACACTTTTTTTTTTTTTTTTTGAGACAGAGTCAAAAGACGGGGCACACAGAAAAGTCATGCAACATGGTGGTCCTACCACCACCTACAGCCTCTCCTCCTCATTAAAGTGGCCTGTGGAGGGTTTAGCCCAGCAGGCTTAGAGCTTCTACAGAATGGGTATCTGCTCCCTGGGAGGATGTTCTCAGGACATCCTTCATTTGCCTGCAGGGATTTTGGGGGTTGTTTTCAAAGCACAAGTGTGGTCCCGGCTAAGAGCAGCCTATCAGCACTCTCCTCAGATGTGTTGGTCTCCTTGATGGGCCAAAAGAAAGTGAGAAGCCACTGAAAACACATACACTTATTTGCCTTCCCTTTTTTATGTTGCCCACTCCACCATCACATTTCCTCTTCCTCTTTTTCTCCATCCTTCATATCTTCCATATCTTCTCTGAGATGGAGAACAAGAAGTCAGTAAGTTTGTCTCGGTGAGTTATTTCAAGGTACATACCACTCTCCCCTGAGGCTGATGACATCTGCAATCACATTTTAAAAGCACTGTGAGGATTATATTATGCTGTGTACTTCACACAGGTCTGTTTTTTCTCTTGACTTTAGGAACCTAGAAGGGGTACAGTGGTTACATCAAAAATCAAAGTTCCCCAAAACTAGCACAGAGGATACCTGTGGAAAGGATAACACCTTTTCCTGCCAAATTTATCTTTCAAATTGATTTAGATTAGCAGTGGCACAGTCCTTAATTCAAAAGGGAAACCTGGTGCTGAGGGAAATGCCTCTACATTACAGTTTATCATGGAAACTGTCAGTTGGTAAGAGATGCCCACCTAATACCACCTCAACCAAGGGTATTACATGTCTCCCATGATGTACATTTTCAGATTTTTATCTCTAAATTTCACTGGTAAAGAAACAAACCAGGAAAGCAAAATTTCTGTATAAGAAAGAAGCACGGTCAAGGTCTTCTTTATTTGGAGATGACTTGTCCAAAAGTTTCTCCAAATGCTGGGAGGACACAGAGTGACTATCAGTGCCCTGGAGGTTGGTGATTATGGATCACTCAGGGAGCTGTGCTCAATGTGGGGTGTGGAGGTGGTTGGTTCACATGCATGGACTGAGTTGACACAGGGCCATCCTCCAGGGTGGAGGAAGGATGGCAAAGAGGAGCAGCAGGAAAGAAATGAGAAACCACCAGGAGCCCAGAAGAAGGACAGGTTTCCCCTAGAAGCATCAGAGGGAACCTGGTCCTGCCTATGGATTTTGCACTACTAGCTTCGAGAACTGAGACATTTCTGTTGTTTTAACCCCCCCAGTTTATGGTCCATGTGATTTCAGGCCTAGGAAGCTAATACACCAAGACAAATCAATATACCTATATTTTGAATTTGCATGAATTTCTTTCATGTATGCCCCTAATATTTCCACAATTATGATTATTTTTGTGTTTATCTTTCTATATTTTATATACCACTAGTGTCATATTAGGTTAATTTAATTGCCCTGGTCATGAAGACATTATAAGTATATAATGACTGCATAATAATAATAATAAGAAATATATATATATATTTTTTTTTTTTTTTTTTTGAGACGGAGTCTCACTGTGTAGCCCAAGCTGGAGTGCACTAGCGCAATCTCAGCTTACCGCGACATCTGCCTCCAGGGCTCAAGCGATTCTCATGCCTCAGCCTCCCCAGTAGCCGGGATTACAGAGAAGTGCCACCACGCCTGGCTAATTTTTTCTTTTTTTTTTTTTTGAGATGAAGTCTCGCTCTTGTCCCCCAGGCTGGAGTGCAATGATGCAATCTCAGCTCATGCAACTTCCGCCTCCGGGTTCAAGCGATTCTTCTGCCTCAGCCTTCTGAGTAGCTGGGATTACAGGTGCCTGCCACCATGCCCAGCTAATTTTTGTATTTTTAGTAGAGATAGGGTTTCACCATGTTGGCCAGGCTGGTCTCGAACTCCTGACCTCAGGTGATCCGCCCGCCTTGGCCTCCCAATAATTTTTTGTATTTTAGTAGAGACAGGGTTTCACCATGTTTCCCAGGGCAGTCTCGCACTCCTGAGCTCAGGCGATCTGCCTGCCTCGGCCTCCCAAAATGCTGAGATTACAGGTGTGAGCCACTACGCCCGGCCACAATATTATTTTTATCATAGGTACTAATACATATTGATTTTTAGCTAATTCTAATTGCTTATTAATATCAATAAAAATATGCAGATCATCTTGTTATTGAAGCTCTATGGATCTGTGAGCTCAGGGGAGATGCCTCCGTGTGCAGTGGGAAGCCTCAAGTGCAGCATGCCTGGCATCTCCTGCTCAAGACAGAGTGCAGGCAGGGAGCTTGCTGGGCATGTTTGCAAGAGGGAGACCAGACTGAGGCATGAGAAACAATCTGTCACCCACACCCACCAGTGCTTTCACGCCTGAGTCAGACCAGAGCTTTTCAGATGTTACTGTGCGCACACGTCATCTGAGATCGTGTAAAGTGTGAATTCTGATTCCGTGGGTCTGGAATAGGACCTGACTTTGCATTTCTAAGGGGTTCTTTCCCCCAATTTTTCCCATACATATTTTAATATCCTCAAATTCCTAAGAATGGTGGAAAACATGAAGGAAAGCCATGAGCAGACAGAAACCAAAGAGTAATCTCTTGCAGAGAGAACTAAAGACTTTTGACTTAAAAATTTCCCAGTCCAGGGCAGGGCACCATGGCTCATGCCTATAATCCCAGCACTTTGGGTGGCCGAAGCAGCTGGATCACCTGAGGTTAGGAGTTTGAGACCAGCCTGACCAACAAGGTGAAATCCCGTCTCTACTAAGAATACAAAAACTAGCCAGCTGTGGTGGCAGGCGCCTGTAGTCCCAGCTACTCAGGAGGCTGAGACAGGAGAATTGCTTGAACCCGGGAGGCGGAGGTTGCAGTGAGCTAAGATTGTGCCATTGCACTCCAGTCTGGGTGACAGAGCAAGACTCCATCTCAAAAAAAAAAAAAAAAAAAATTCCCAGTCCAGGCTGGAAGATAGCTAGAGAGGACAGCTGAGATACTGACAGAGGTGCCACTTTAAGAAACAAACCAGAAATGAAAGTAAACACACCTCAAACCTTGACCTCCCCTCTGACTCCTGTTCAATCTCCCCACTGGCACCTCCTCCAGTCTTTGATAAAGAGTGGAACATCCTCACCCTCTCCCATTCCTTATCTCTGATTCACAATTTCCCATCTTGATTCTCCAGTCTCTCTTTCCTATCGTCTCCTTCTCCCCTGTGACCTCCTCACTTAGTCAGCAAGTTCTCTATGTCCAAAAAGCCATGGGAAGTTTTTCAGATCTTGGAAGTTGTCACTCGCATCCCCTTCCTTTAGTGAATCTCTCTAACCCCTCACTTCAGAAAAACCCCCAATGCTTCTGATTCTTCAGTACTTTCTCCTTATACTCCCGGGGTTCTCCTCACTTGACAGAGAATTCAGTGGATCTATCAATCAGGTGAATTTGTCCTCCCCAGCACTCACCAGACTGCTCACTATGTGCTGATCTCCTGAGCAACCAAGTGGGGAGAGAGAAACCTGGCTTCATGAGTACCCTGGCAAGTGGATTCAGGGCTGAATCGCCTCTGCTTGTAGATAATGTATGCTTATTTCAGCTGCAATTTGTATATGTGACAACCCTTCCCTTAAGCACTCCTTATAAAGTGAGAATTGTGCATCCTGTTCCCACTGAGGAGGCCTACATAGAAAGCTAAAGACTGAGACATCAGGCGGCTGCCCCGAGGAAGAACCTCACTCTGTCATTACGCAGTGAGTGGGCAGGGGTCCTGGCCTAGGTGGAAGCAGGAGCCTCTGTGAAAACCACCCCTCCTCTAGTCACAGAGAGGATAGCCTGTGGGCCTGCCCTGAGGGGACCTGTGGGGCTCTCAGCTGGGGAAATGAGGAAACAGACACTGATCCTGGCCTCAGCTCAGGACTCATTGGGCTAGCAGCTGAGTCCTCCCTGGGACCCTGCAGAGCCTCTAGCCAGGCTAAGCACAGGCCCACACCTCCCAGAAATGACACCCAGCCACAGGGCAGCAGGAAAGACCCAGCGAGGGTTTGGTTGGCCAAGGATTTGCATGAAGGGCCCCTGTTTCTCCACGGTCTGGAGGGTGGATAAGAGGCCTGCAGCATGGCTGCCTCAGCACAGCACTGGGGTATCTGGACAGTGGCATACACCCCACTCCTCCCCTTCATCCTCCTCCTTCATGGGACAGGCCAACATGGTCCTCGGCATCCTGATCCCTGGCTCACTCATGACGGAATTCTCCCCTCTTCTCCTTCCTCCACGATGTAATGAGTTTGTTTTCAGGGTCCCTCTCCCAGCCAGGGAGTCTCCGCCAAGCTCACCTGCACACTGAGCAGTAAGCATAGCACCTACACCACTGCATGGTAGCACGGCCAGGGAAGCCCCTTGGTGTGTGATGTGGCTTAAGAGTGATGGAAACCACGGCAAGAGGGACGGGATCCCTGATCACTACTCAGGCTCCAGGTCTGAGGCTGACCACTCCTTAACCATCTCTAACATCCAGTCCCAGGACAAAGCTGACTGTATCTGTGGTGTATCTCACAGCACTGCAATGCCATGTGAATGAAGCACAGTGACCCAGATGAATGGAGATGTGGGACAAAAACTGTTTTCTCCACTACGAAGTCTGCCACACAGCTCTCAGAAAATGTCTGGTGTCATAAATTCCAGGAAATGTTGGAAGATTTTTTGTTGTTCCTGTTGTTTCCTTTTCAATTTTGCAAGGAGTGACATAGATGCATTCTGATTCCTGCCAAGAGTTCCCTGGGAACCAGTTTGCTACACAGATCTTCAGTAATGCTTCAAATATTACAACAGATGTTGACACCCCTGCTGGTCATTGTCTCTGCATGGGGGATGCAAGGCCATTCACTCTCCTCTTCAGATATAAACACTGGGACTCAGCTACATGCCTCCCTCCTACCACATCGTGGTTCATCCTAATGACCACCCTTTGAAGATAACACCTTTATCTTTTTTTGACAATTTAAAAATAATTTCTATTTTTATCTTAAGATTCAGGGGGTACATGTGCAGTTTTGTTACATGGGTACACTGTGTGATGCTGAGGTTTGGGGAACGGTTGATTCTGTTATTCATGTAGTGAGCATAGAGCGCAACAGATAGTTTTTCAACACTCGCCCTGGGTATGTTTAACCCAGAAAGTCCAAATTTGGTTTTCACATTTTGAAACTAAACGTTTCATTCAATGTCCCCTTTTTCAACTGGTTTCTGAGTTGTTTGTGTGTAATGTTATGAATGGCATGAGATTCAGTTTTTGGTGTGGATCTCTGCATGAAGGCTATCACCCTTTCTAATCTGTGTAATGCCCTGTGCCCAGTTAATCATAGAGTCTGTATCCAAAAAGTACAAACACTGAGTGGCCACTGGGACTCAACACCTTCAACCTGGTATCAATAGAAAGCCTGTATCTGCATCACAGATGTGAATCCACAACAAATCCTTCCCATGGCTTTGACCCATTTCTCCATACCAGGCTGTCTCCCAAGAGAATCTCAACAAAGAATCATTCTGAACTCAAGTCAAAAGGATGCCCTTCAAGCATTGTTTAAGCAGAACTCCTGCCCCGGCATACCAACCAGAGAGCAACTGGCCAAAGAAATCGGCAGTCTGGAGCCTAGGATACAGGTGGGCTTGTATTTCCATTTCATTTCCTTGGAGTCAAAGAAAAAAGACAAGCTGGGCTAAGCAGTCTCCAGTCATACCATGTTAAGAATGAACTGAAAGTAAGACCCCTATCTCTGCCTTTTACCAATCATGGGAACTTGTGGTCTGGTGTATTCACTGATGGGGGAAGGAAGTTAAATTGGGCCTTTCTCCTGGTAGGAGAAAATTAAATCATATTTGCATGCTCTAGAGGATATAGGTAATATGGTCACCATGATCATGATAGGTTGTCATTGATACCTGGAACCAATATTATAGAATGCTCAGATAATAGGTAATATTGAGGACAGTGAGGTCAGGGCTGCCATCAAGTCCTGTTTCTCATCCCATGGTTTTTGTTTCTTTTCTACTGTTTTGTTTTGAGACAGAGTCTCACTCTGACACACAGGCTGGAGTACAGTGATGCGATCTCAGCTCACTGCAACCTCCACCTCCCAGGTTCAAGCCATTCTCATCCCCTACCCTCCCAAGTAGCTGGGATTACAGGTATGTGCCACACCTGGCTAATTTTTGTATTTTTAGTAGAGATGGGGTTTTGCCATGTTGGCCAGGCTGGTCTTGTACTCCTGGCCTCAAGTGATCCCCCCACCTAGGCCTCTCAAAGTGCTGGGGTTACAGGAGTGAGCCACTGTGCCTGGCCTCTACTAAGTGTTTTTATGTGGGCTTTACACACTGGAGAGTTTAATGCCTGATCCCATTTTGGAATATTTTGAGTGGAATAATGGATATAAAAATAAAACCGGCTGGGCGCGGTAGCTCATGCCTGTAATCCCAGCACTTTGGGAGGTCGAGGCGGGTGGATCATGAGGTCAGGAGTTCAAGACCATCCTGGCCAAGATGGTGAGACCCCCGTCTCTACTAAAAATACAAAAATTAGCCAGGTATGGTAGCGGGCCCCTGTGGCAGAGAACTGCTTGAACCCAGGAGGCAGAGGTTGCAGTGTGCTAAGATCGCGCCACTGCACTCCAGCCTGGGTAACAGAGAGAGACTGTCTCAATAAATAAATAAATAAATAATAAAATAAAACCATTCTGTTTCTCCAGTTAAGAAATAGCTGGAAAGATCACAATCACACCAGAAGTGTATCCAGACTGTCAACAACTAAGTAAAAGGGACTCTGTTGAAGAAAAGCCTACGGTTAGGGTTTTATATCAAATACTATAATCCTGAGTAAGCCCTGGGATACAGGGATCTGAGTTTCAGGCAGGCCAAGTGAAGACGTATTTCCTTCTCTTTATGCACCCAGTCCAGGTGTCAGAGTGCTACATCAAATCCCAGAATGAAAGCATGGCCCAGGCTGGGGGCAGTGGTTCATGTTGGTAATCCCAGTGCTTTTGGAGGCCGAGGCACGAGTTCGAGACCAGCCTGGCCAACATGGTGAAACCTCGTTACTAAAAATACAAAAATTAGCCAGGCGTGGTGGCATTTGCCTGTAATCCCAGCTACTCGGGAGGCTGAGACAGGAGAATCGCTTGAACCCAGGAGGTGGAGGTTGCAGTGAGCCCAGATCGCACCATTGCACTCCAGCCTGGGCAATAAGAGCGAAAATCGGTCTCAAAAAAAAAAAAAAAAAGTATGTCCATGGGAAGACAGAGATTGGCTGGAGCACTGGCAACCAGCCCACTGGAACTGATGATGCGGAAGGAAAGTACAAGAAACCATGTGGAATGAGGTTGGATCTGCCAGGGTGTTCACTAATGTATTTGTTGCCCCCACATTTCCAGCCATGTTTAAGACTTCTTTCCTGATCGTATCTGAAGTGACATATTGAGAGAATAGATGAAACAGTTTTACAAACTGCCTGGGACATAAGAGCAGGTCAACAGGTATTGCTTGTCTTTTAGGATAGAATCTTCATCGTGAGTTATCAAGTCCCCACATGAAACACTAAGGAATGATTAAAAGCACATTCCTGGCTGAGCATGGTGGCTCACACCTGTAATCTCAGCACTTTGGGAGGCCGAGGCGGGTGGATCACCCAAGGTCAGGAGTTCAAGACCAGCCTGGCCAACATGGTAAAACCCCGTGTCTACACAAAATACAAAAATTAGCCAGGGCATGATGGTGCATGCCTGTAATCCCAGCTACTCGGGAGGCTAAGGCAGGAGAATTGCTTTAACCCAGGAGGCGGAGGTTGCAGTGAGCTGAGACCGCACCATTGTACTCCAGCCTGGGCATTGCAGCGAGACTCTGTCTCAAAACAAACAAATAAACAAACAAAAAACTGCATTCCTCTACGCCATCCAGTAAGGAGGAGGCAGCCACAGGGTTTGATTACGACCGTCAGGTCTATTCAGAGTTAGGTTTTTGGCTCATAGGAGTCTCCTTATCTAGTACTGCATCTGGAATGAATGAACTCTGCGGTATATATGAATGATTCCAGGCTCAGCAGTAAGTATTGGTAATTAGTGAGCTCCTCTTTAAATGAATTTTCATCAGAGGTCCCTTCACATGGATTGTGTGTTATGAAAATGCCTTTGATTATAGGGAGATGACAGAGAGCCAAGGAAAGTCAGTCAGTCCTTGACCAAAGCCTTTGTGAGACCTAAAGAGTGAGAGGGAGGCAGAAAGAGCAAGTGAGCATGAGACAAAAACAAGTGTGGGGTGGGGAAGAGGTGAAGGAAGAGTGGACACACACCCGTCGGCCAGCTCTGGCTTTAGGATGCCAGCCAGTGTCTCCTAACCCAGGGACCTTTCCTTTGGAGACCACAGATGGGACAGAGAAGGAAATGATTCTTGGTGTTGAGCTCAAATAGATACTTAAAATTATGTAGACTAAATCAGATAAAACTTGAATCTTCTTTTCCCACTTAGATTTGGTTTCAAAACCAGAGAAGACACCTGAGGCTGAGTTGGCTGCAGTGTGGATGCTCCTCGGGAGGACAGCAGCTCCAAGGACATCAGAAGCCCCAGCCCTGGGCCCCAGGTGAGTCCCCAGCAGTGCCAGTGCACTTCCTCAGCACAACTCTTTGAAGTAGAAACGTCTCTTTAGGCTGTTTCCAAATTTGTTGCAGAGAATGCTGATGTCTCTTCCACAGCACGCTAGTGTTGGAGATGTGACCACCATCCCCACCTCATGGGAAGGTAGTTTGGAAGAAGGGAAGGCCATGGATCTTTCAGTCCTGGTGTGGCAGGCAGTGCAGAGTCCTCTTCTTCCAGCACTGCAGGGGTTTAAGCCGAGGTCCAGGATCAGTGCATGAACACCTCAGAGGCCTGGGAGGGATTAAGCATGGTGAGAACAATATTTGAAAATGTCTGTCTTAGGGGTGATGTGAAGATGGCCTGAAAGCCCTCTTTTCTTGTGTTTTCCTACAGAATGCTTAACCAAAGGAGGGAGACAAAAGTGATGCCATCACTAAACCACAGACAGGTGTCCTCCTTCAAGCTTTTCAGAGGAACCGATTCCCTGGAACTGCCATCAAGGAAGAGCTGGCAAAACAAACAGGCATTCCAGAATCCAGAATCTAGGTAAGTTTTCTGTCTGTGGTGCACAATTTGTCCCATAATTTTGGAAGTGGTATTGCTCGCTGAGATGGTACTAGATAAATCGGAGGTGGTATCTTCAAAGAAGTTGAGAGTTCTTTGTTATGAGGGTGCTGTCTTATGTGTCTTATTCGTCTTATGTCATATGTGTCTTATGTCTTATGTGACCTTTATCTCCATCCCAGGCTTCTAGGCACTAGACAACAGTATAGACCTTGCCCCTCCACTAACCCCCAGGTGTGATAATCTAATAGTCTAGGGTCTTCACTTTTGTGGGAAAATCTTGCCATTCTAGCAAATCAATGTGGCATCCATTCACGGGCCAGTGCAATAATTCCCTTAACTCATTCATATTTTGCAGACTAAATGTTATGTACAGACAGAATCACCGAGATAAAGCCCAACAGATGTCACTTCTGCCTCAAAGACGAGGGAATGAAGCTGGAACCTCTTACGTCTTCTGACATCCTTGTTTCCCTTTCTCTTAGATGTGGGCTCAGAACCAGAGCTCGGCCCCCAGGCCAGAGCAGAGGCAGCCCCGTGAATTCCCCCTGGCAGCCCCAGTCACAGACCTTGCCCTACTGCTCAGCTGCAGCACAGCAACCTGTGCATTGCCCAAACAGCTCTGCGCACAGGCCTCCCTCCAACTCCCCCAGCAGCCATTGGTTATCTGTACCAGCCCTTCCTCCACTAAGCAGGTCTGTGGAGGCTGTGTGAGCCAGGCACCAAGGGCCATCCTGCACCAGTCCACCTGGGTTGAGCCAGGAGATCTCTCTTCTCAGGACCCATGTGTCAACAGGACCAACTCTTGGAGGGGTACTCTCACCCACTTAGTCTCCTTTCTGGAACGTGTACCAAGGAAATTGCCAGAATGACAAGGACAGTGATGGCACTAGCCTGGGAGTTCTGCCCTTCAAGGACGCTACTCAGCCTCCGTCTGGTCATCCTGAACAAGGATCGCAACAACAAGGTCTGCAAGACACAGCCCACCTTAGGCAATGGTGGCCGTGAGCAGCCCCAGGGTGTGGTGACCAAATTGCCACCTGGGGACAGGGTGCTGCTCCACAACGTGCTCACATGTAGACACATCTGCAGCAGCCTAGGGCATGGCCAAGCAAAGGGCCATCCGTTTCCTTTGAGCTTTTTTTTTTTTTTTTTGAGACAGAGTTTCACTCTTGTCAGGCTGGAGTGCAATGGCGCCATCTCGGCTCACTGCAACCTCCGCCTCCTGGGTTCAACTGATTCTCCTGCCTCAGCCTCCCGGAGTAGCTGGGATTACAGGCACCCACCACCACGTCCTGCTAAATTTTGTATTTTTAGTAGAGATGGGGTTTTACCATGTTGGCCAGGCTGGTCTCAAACTCCTGACCTCAGGTGATCCACCCATCTTGGCCTCCCAAAGTGCTGGGACTACAGGCATGAGCCATTGTGCCTGGCCTCACCTCATGCCTTTTAGATGAACTCCTGACAACCTCAGAGTTTCAGAAATCAGCATCACCAGTTAGGATTAGGACAGGAGAACCCTCCATGGCCTGCAGCCAGGAAGAGTTTCAGGCTCTGCTCGATGCCCTGCAGAGCTCACTAGGGCTTCGGGTTTAGGAAGGAGAAGGCGTCTTTTCTCACCATCCCATCCGGCTCCTCCTCAGGGTGAAGAAGTAGTGTGACCCACAGGAGGATAAACAAGCGGACACACCATGTCCTGGGACAAGACTAATGCAAGAGGACACTGACCACTTGGAAACCCAAAAGGAGCATCTTTTCTCTGCCTTGTGGACACCACTTTAGCCTCTGGCCTCACTTCATGGCCTACGTGATTGTTTCTAAGCTCCAGACTGTCCTGCAGGAACCACGGACACCAGGCAGTGGATACCTTTTCTGAATCCTAAGAAGCCAAAGCGTTTTTATAATGAACACGACCTCCTCCCTGCGATCGTCACATCCTGGGCAGTCTGGACAATGCACAAACTAGAACTGAACCAAGGTGAAAATAGGTAAGAGAGACACATCCACACTTCACTACCTTTGGTGAGTTCACAAGGTGAGCCTGAAGTCAGGCTGATGCAGAGAAAACGGGGGTGCTATATTTCGTCTTGATGTCAGTTCATCACAAAGGGTTTGCATCTTAGCTCTTACCAGAGGAGATGGGAACTAGAAGTTATCTCACTATCTATCTACCAATGATTGATAACACAAGCTTAGATGCGTAATACTGAATAGTGTTCACATGTAATCCTCCCTTTAAACATGTAGACAGAGAACATGACAAGGAAATGCAAAACAGCAACTCCATGAAATCACTGAACAAAGTAGGATGTTCATCTTCTGACACTGTTAGCATTTTGTTTATATTTACATGTACCTTGCTGCCCTTTTTGTTATAAATAAATTTTTTGGCAAGTTTAAGCCTCTTGGTTCTTTGTCTTTGTCTCCTCTCTTCCATTCAAGTGGTACCTTCTGAGAATACACCACGGATTAACAAGCTATGTCTGCTTCCACTGGTGCCTTAAAAATATCCTTAACAAAGAAATGTGATTTATCAAGATGCCTGTCTTTCCCACAATTATTTCATTCATTTGTGCTCTCTTTCCATGTGAACCTGTGGGACCAGAGTCAGGATGCCTTGCTCTAGTTCATAGCTTGAATCTGCAGATGCCAGTCTGTTATTACTACATACAGACACAGATGCATTTTGCTTTAGGGTTTCTCTAGGGTGTGCATACTCCAAACCCACTGTTTACTTCCAGATAATTGGCACAGGATAATTTTCCTCAGAATTTTTTTTTTTTTTTTTTTTGAGACAGAGTCTCGCTCTGTCATCCAGGCTGGAGTGCAGTGGCACCATCTCAGCTCACTGCAAGCTCTGCCTCCCTGGTTCACGCCATTCTCCTGCCTCAGCCTCCCGAGTAGCTCGGGCTACAGGTGCCTGCCACCACGCCTGGCTTTTTGTATTTTTAGTAGAGACGGGGTTTCACCGTGTTAGCCAGGATGGTCTCGATCTCCTGACCTCATGATCCACCCACCTCGTCCTCCCAGAGTGCTGGGATTACAGGCGTGAGCCACCGCATCCAGCCTTTTGTTTTTCAAAGAGACGGAGTCTCGCTCTGTCACCCAGGCTGGAGTGCAGTGGCACCACCGTAGCTCACTGCAGCCTTGAATTCCCGGGCTCAAGCAATCCTTCAGATTAACTATTAACTGGGGTATTATAAATCTCTCTCCCAGCCCCACCTCACATACACATAGGCTGCATGCACACACACACACACAGTCATAATAGTCTCACAGTTTCCCCTGAAAATAATCTGACAAATGTCTTAGGCAGCATTGGGACCATGCCATTAGGTGTTGAGTTTGATTTTTTCAGTAGTGTCCCAACATATTCCTCATGTGCAGAGTGTAGCATGGCCAAATGCCAAATTTCCAAGAGACATTTTGTCTTTGTCCATTTGTGCGAACCGTGTACTGTAACAAACCACTTGAGACTAGGTCGTTTGTAAACAATAGAAATTTAGATATACCTAATGCTAAATGATGAGTTGATGGGTGCAGCACACCAGCATGGCACGTGTATACGTATGTAACCAACCTGCACATTGTGCACATGTACCCTAAAACTTAAAGTATAATAAATAAATAAATAAATAAATAAATAAAAAAGAAATTTACCTCTCACAGCTCTGGAGGCAGGGAAGTCCGAGATGAAACTGCCAAGATGAAAGGTGAGTATCTGGCAGGGACCAGGTCTCAGCTTCCAAGGCAGCCCCTCCTTGCTGTTTCCTCTTGAGGGGAGTGACACTGGGCCCTCACATGTCAGAAAGGGGAGGGGCAAAAAGGGGCCTAGTGTGTTCTCTCCAGCTGTCTCCTAAGATCACTAATCATTCATGAGGTGGAGTTCTCATGACCTTACCACCTCCCAAAGGCCAAACCTTTGCAAGCTGTTACAGAGGATTCAGTTTCAACATGACTTACTTTGTTTTGTTTTGTTTTGAGATGGAGTCTTGCTCTCTTGCCTAAGCTGGAGTGCAATGGTGCCAACTCGGCTCACTGCAACATCCACCTCCTGGATTCAAGCGATTCTCCTGCCTTAGCCTCCCGAGTAGCTGGGATCACAGGCACCCACCACACCCAGCTAATTTTTGTATTTTTAGTAGAGACGGGGTTTCACCATGTTGGCCAGGCTGATCTTGAACTCTTGACCTCAAGTGATCCTCCCGCCCCACCCTCCCAAAATGCTGGGACTTGTGCTCGGCCTCCCAAAGTGCTGGGACTTGTTCTTGGCTTCTCAAAGTGCTGCGATTTGTTGAGCCACTGCACCTGGCCTCAACATGACTTTTGGAGGGGACACAAACACTCAAAGCACAGTGGATGTCACAGTCACTCTCCCTATGCTCAGGGTAAGGTCATATAGTCTGTGGCCCAGGTGCAAGCCATCAGGCCCCATGATTCCAAGGTTCACCCTGTGGCATGTTGGCAAGTAGCAGTGCCAGGCCATGCTCAGGCACACTGGCGAGGGTTTTGCATTGGGAGAGCAGGAGAGTTACTTCCTCTGGTAATCTGGCGAGAACTGGTACCTTTTTCTCTTCTCATCAGCACCTGGACCATGGGCCACCATGCATGTGCATCTCGACATTCTTAGGGGTCAGGAAAACATGTATGGTGGCAGCAAGTGAAGGAGCAGCACAGGGTGCAGGTACTACCCTCCTGAATGCCTCCTTAGGCAACTGGAGTGCCACACTCACCTCTCTCAGTTGTCTCCTGCCTTTCCACAAACTTCACAATAGGCCAACTGCATGCACAACCCAGGGGTGTGCAATAACAAACAATAGTCTATAGGGATGTTCCATGCAGCCAGTGATGATAATCAGAGAGCTCAAGCCAGTCCTTTGGAAAGTGGGGCTCAAGTGCTGATCAGTTTGTGTGCAGTGTGGTCACTACCTTTACAGGTGGGAGCCTCAGAGACCACCTGCCAAACAGGCTGAGCCCAAGTCAAGTCATGCAGGGATACAGCCAATGGGAGAGCACTCTTGTCCTGAACACAAGAGCATTTTAGGATGGGAAGAGATGTGACACTCACCTCCCCTAAGAAAAGTGCATTACAGCACAGGCCAAGTGCAAACCTGCCAGCAACTGGTGGTTCTGTCCAAGAAGCCTTTGCCATAATATGGAACCTGTCAGTTAGCCAAGAGCAGTTAGTTAAAACTGGACTAGATGACCCTGGCTTTGGATGGGCCATCCTGTTTATGCCAGTGGTTGTAACTGCTTCCTTTTCACCCTGATGGTGAAGGAGGGATCCCCACTCTGATGCTATAGAAAGGTTGAACACTGAACACCTGACACTGGACAGATAAGATCTAGGTGAGTTTGTCAGTCACACCAACTCTCAGAAAGGTGGGGAGGACACCACATGCTGGGCAGAGCCACAAAGGGTTCCACTTGGGAGCAGAGTGGAAAAGAAGGGGTTGTGGTGAGCAGCTATATTATCCAGAGAGTACAGTGACCACTGTTTGCTGTGCGAGGATGTGAGGGGTTTGGTGAATAATTCCAAGAGCTGGTAGGGAAGCAGATCTTACTACTTAAGAATAAGCAGGAACTGTGCCTGGCCCCCCTGACAGGGAGGACTGTCTGCTAAGGTGCCTCACCTGTGGAAGCAGAGTGGGGATGGAAACCAGTTTAGGTCGTTCGAGGCCCTTTTGGCTTCAGACGTCAAGAGAACCAAGAATACTAGTCCTTAATTTCAGGTCACAGTTACCATAATTTAAAATATATTAAGGACGTATAAAAGCAATTCAAATATTCATTAATGGTGATTTACAGGTTCAGTCAGAAACACACGACTAACAAAAGAACACCTTAGTACAGAAACAAGATGTTCCTCGGTTGGTTGGTTATTTTCTTATTTATTTACTTAATACACTTCATTTTTAAGAGTAGCTTTAGGGTTACAGAAGAATTGAGCAAAAAGTACCAAGAACTCTCATATAAACCTTTACCCCTCCCATCCTCCACAGGCTCCCCAATTATTAACATCTTGCATCATTATGGTTCATTTGTTACAACTGATGAGCCAATAGTGGTACATTATTATTAACTGAAGTCCAGAGTTGACATTAGGGTTTACTCTGTGTTTTCTGTTCACTGTTTTCCATTCTCTGCATTTTGACAAATTACAGTACCCTAGAGAGTACTTTCACTGCCCTAAAAATCACCTCTCTACCTGCCATCCCTCCTTTCCCCTCAACTCTCAGCAACCACTGGTCCTTTGACTGGCTCAATAGTTTTGCCTCTCCCAGAATGTCATATAATTGCAATCATACAACATAGAAAGCCTTTTCAGACTGGTTTTCACTTAACAATAAGCATTTAGGGTTCCTATATGTCTTTTAATGACTTGATGTCTAATTCTTTTTTATCATATACCTGAGGACTATATTCTGCAACCTGTTTGACCAAGAATACACAGACGCTTGACTGCTCTGTTATTCTGTGGCCTGGACACCTGCATGCTTTCCCCTGCAGACTTGGACCCAAGCCAGGGTCCTGAACATTCGCAGACGTAAGTAAAGGTGTTGTGTTTAGGTTGTAATTCAAAACACTAAAAGAAAGTATCCCTGGTCCTGGGACAGATTCCTTAAACTCTCCTATAAACTGCATAACCAGACCCCTCACTGCAGAGATACCTAGACAAAGCATCCTTGGTCTCCTTTTCTCCCAATAAGATGAGCTGCAGCCCTCACTGTGTGTACATCCCTTAAGAAATGCTTTGGGCTCATCATACCATGGTTTAGAGTTTACTTCTTTGGAATCCTAACCCCCTTCATCTCAGAACAGTCTGGGACAGTCCCTTGTGAAAATTCCTCTGTGGTCACCTTTGGGGCAACTCCAGCTAAGTGCTGAGCTGAAGGAAGAAGTAGGGGAGTCAGCAGAATTTTAAGGAATGGGATGGGGAAAAGAGGATCCCACTGGGAGATCCTGAGATACCTGTAAGGGTCTATGTGGGCTTTGTTGCCTGCCCCTCCCTGATGCCTACGAGCTGCCCCAGAGATGCTGAGATGCTCCGATGCTCCAAAATCTCCAGCAGGATACAGGAGGGTGATGGAGGGTCTGAAATTGCAAAGGGTCAGTAAGGAAGTCTGGTGCTTGGATATAGAGGGACAGGACTGGTTGACATCAGCCATGGGCAGCCTGCATGGAAACAGGCTAAGCTGGAGGCCCAGAGTAAGGTGTGCAAGGCCCTGGGGAAACAATGATGAATGACATCCTCAAGGGACACAGGGTCTAACAGAAGACAGAATTTTACAGAAAGATGATTCTGGCTTCTCTGTTCTATGCTGGAGTAGAATTACATACCAGGGACCGAGGTGGGCAAATACGGAGTGCTTAACTCTGGGTATGGGAGTCTGAGAAAGTTTCCCAAAGGAGAAGGCAGACTCATAGTATCAGTGAAAAATGCTTTAATAAAAGTGGCTGCCAAACGGAGAGAGAAATTTGCCCTCTCAGGGAGTTGGGGTGATGGTGGGAGTGGTGGTGGATTCTAAAAAGCTTCACAGAAAAATTGATAGGAAAGGCTTTGCAGGATTATCAGGGGTGTGTAATCTTGAAATGCAGAGGGAACCAGACTGGCAAATGTTTGGTAGCACAGAAGTGTACAGCGCCTTTGGTAAATGATGTGTAGTACAGTGGCTAGAATGTAGGTGTAGGATGGAAGTCTAATGTAGTGCCCGAGTGTAGAGGGCTTTGAATTTTATATGAAGGAGTCTGACTATTACAGCAGGTACTTGAATAATGTCATTTCATTCAGTATCATTTCATTGTAATGTTGATAAGAAAAAACAATCATTTCCCAGCTGGCCACTTCCTGTGTGTCCTTTACACATTCTCCCCAGGTCCACATGGGTTTTCACTGGGTACTCCCAGTTTCCTCCCACATCTCAAAGATGTGCCCATTATGTGAACTATCATTTCTAAATAGTCCCCATTTGAGCTGTGTGTGTGTGTGTGTACACTCTGCCATATGATGGCACCCTATTCCAGATCCAGGGCTGGTTCTGCCTAGCGCCCTGAGTTGCTAGGAGAGACTCCGGCCACCCATGACCCTTAGCTAGAATAGGTGGGTAAATAATAATCTTACTTGTTTTTATCACTGATAAAGGGAGTTTTCCTGCTTTGTATTAGTCGCAAAGCAAGAAAATCCAATCAGAAACAAGGCCAAGCACATTTGTTTTCCTGCCTGGGATGGAGAAGAAAAGAGTTCTTGTTCTAAAGACACCCTTTCCCTGAAAAATGGAAGGCATGGAGTTTTTAAGAACTAGGTACAGGGAGGGAGAACAATGTTAGCATGGGCAGGGTGGAACTCTAGGTGCACAGGTTCAGAGCATATAAACATACATCTTTATACAACCCATGTCACAAAATGGCAAGATTTTCTTTGGGAGAGGGAATTTTAGTATCATAGTGATATGTTAATGATCTAGGTCAGAAGCGATGGCTGACGCCTATAATCCCAGCACTTTAGGAGGCTGAGGCATGTGGATCACCTGAGGTAAGGAGCTCAAGACCAGCATGGCCACATGGTGAAACCCAGTCTCTACTAAAAAAAAAAAATACACAACAAAATTAGCCGGATAAGTTGGCATACACCTGTTAATTCCAGCTACTCAGGAGGCTGAGGCAGGAGAATCGCTTGAACCTGGGAGCCAGATGTTGCAATGAGCCAAGATGGTGCCACTGCACTGCAGCCTGGACGACCGAGTGAGACTCTGTCAAAAAAAAAAAAAGTTTGTGCTGGTTGGGGATCTTATCTCCTGGTATCTGGTCAGGGGTGGAGAAGCCCTGGTGCTGGTGGGCCATCTTGTTTCTTTATGCAGCTATGCCTACAAATAAAGAAACGAAAGAAACACAGTAATAAAAAGATCTTTCCCAGTTATTTCATCAGGGTGGCCTGGTAACGTTTTTATTAATTTTTCTTTATCTTTTTTTTGGGGGGGGGGGGGATGGAGTCTTGCTCTGTCACCCAGGCTGGAGTGCAGTGGCTCGACTTCAGTTCACTGCAACCTCCACCTCACAGATTCAGGTGATTCTCCCGCCCCAGCCTCCCAAGTAGCTGGGATTACAGGCATGTGGCACCATGCCCAGGTAATTTTTTGCATTTTTAGTAGAGACAAGGTTTCGCCATGTTGGCCAGGCTGGTATCACACTCCTGACCTCAAGAGATCCTCCCACCTTGGCCTCCCAAAGTGCTGGGATTACAGGCATGAGCCAACACGCCTGGCCTAATTTTTCTTAAATGTATGTAGAGCTCACATTTGTTTCAGTATTTAATACTGGAAGTGTTTTAGGCCTTTCTAAGTTTGGTGATGTTCTTGTGACCAGAAATATGCCATAGAAACTTAACTATTTCTATCAATTAGACTATGGTAAGGTTGGCTTAATTGTAGGTCACAGTTTTCAAGAATGTATTAAATCCTCACACTGAGAACTTACTGTATTCAGCAGGCAATGGAGAGTCAGGAAAGTTTAAGCAAAAATGTGTAATTCTTCTACCAGAAAATATTTGATAAGACGTAATTTTATGAAACATCAGGTTTATAACAAAGTTATTAAATTATGTAGATATTAGGGTTTAAATTATTAATTTAATAAGTTATTAAATTATGTGAAGATAAAGGCCACATAGGCCCATTTCAAGTGAACACATAAACATAGAAGGATGATTAACAAAATTAGCTTGTAGTTTATGCTAAATGTTGATTGGAATAGACAATAAATTATGGAGAATTTCACAGGATACTAAGCTTGGATGGGATCTTAGAAGTTTTACAGGTCAATGCCACTCCATCTACTGGCTGATTTGCATTAGTTTAATAAATGAACAACAAAGATAACATGTATCAGTAAAAGTTAAAATCATTTTATTGAATATCTGTCACGTCTGCGCCATTGTAGTGTACTAGGTGCCTTACACCACTTATGAGTCCTCTATTTACAAAACGCTTTTCACAAAATACAAGTCTCCAAAGTCAATGGCATGAATAGTTGTGGTCCAGACATATGATGTTTGTTTTTAAAATCTTTATACAGCCTTGTCTCCTTTTTCCTTTTCTTCCTTTTACCCTTTTTAAAATGTGCTATGAGTTTTATCTAAGGCTAACCTCTGTAATGTTGCTATATGCCAGTATTCAGTTACTGTGTTTGATGAATCATAAAATGGTGTGAAGCTTTAATTAGTGTTCTTTTTAAATAAAATGCTATTTATGAATGCATCCATCAAAATGCTTTTGATTTGGGTATTCACAAAATATTAGTTTTCTGTGGATCTAACAATAATGCAAAAATCCAAAATGAATATAAAATATTAGCTAATATATATTTCAAAGTATTCTACAAGTATAAAAACTATTGTATGACATTACTTTCATATATGTAAAAAATTTTTAGTCAACATAAACATACTCTTTATATCTAAACTCGTATTAATTCATTTAAGAGTTAATATAGTATTGTAAAGTCATCAAATATGTAAAAACAAAATGTATTCTGACTTGGAATATACATAAAATTAACTATTTTCAGCTGAGTCCAGTGGCTCATGCCTGTAATTCCAGCACTTTGGGAGGCCGAGGCAGGCCGATTGCATGAGGTCAGGAGTTTGAGACCAGTCTGGCCAACATGGTGAAACCCCCATCTCTACTAAAAATACAAAAGTTAGCCAGGCTTGGTGGAGCGTGCCTGTTATCCCAACTACTCTGGAGGCTAAGGCGGGAGAATCACTTGAACCCCAGAGGCAGAAGTTGCAGTGAGCCGAGATCGTGCCACTGCACTCCAGCCTGGGTGACAGTGAGACTCCATATAAAAGTAAGAATAATAATAATAACAACTATTTTCTGTGAGTCCCAAGATAAAATAGCATTACAGAACACTGAATAATCCTGAGTTTGGTTTTCTTGGTTGCATTTTGTTTTATATTTAGTTTTGTTCACCTTGACCAGTGGGCTTGTGGTTCTTAGGTGCACCAGGGTTTTCATTTTTAGGTTCAAGATTTTAAAGCTTTAATGTGGTAATTTCTCTAATTTTTTTGACAGTTATTTCTCAGGTTACAAGTTAAAATAAAATTTCCATTTCACTGAAGTCTTTGGTAAGTATTTCTTGCAAAAGGTAAGAAATACTGATACACACTATAACATGAAAGAAATTTGAAAACATTGTGCTAAGAGAAAAAAAAGCAAACTACAAAAGATCACATACCGTACAATTCTATTTCTATTAAAGGTCCAGATGAGGCAAAACTACAATGAAAGAAAATAAATCAGTGGTTGCCTATGAAGACACAGAACGTGGGGGAAGTAGGAGGTAGTGGCTAAGAGGTGAGGGTTTCTCACTCATAAGTGGGTAACTCATAAATGGGTAATCACTACTAAAAGTGACTGTAGTGATGGATGCACAGCTTCATGAATATTCTAAAAACTACTGAATTTCTCTCTTTCTTTCTTTCCTTTCTCTCTCTCTCCCTCTCTACTTCTTTCCTCTCACATTTTCTCTCTCTCGACATGGTCTCCTTCTGTTACCCACACTAGTGCAGTACCGCCATCTGGTCTCACTGCAACCTATGCCTTCTGGGCTTAAGTGATCTTCCAGCATCATGTCCTCAAGTAGCTAAGACTACAGGCATGAGCCACCACACCCAGCTAATTTTTGTATTTTTTCTAGAGATGCTGTTTTGCCATGTTGCCCAGGCTAGTCTCAAACTCCTGAACTCAAGCAATCCACCTACCTCAGCCTCCCAAAGTCTTAGCATTATAGGAATTAGCCACTACACCCGGCCTGAATTGCATACTTTCATAAATGAATTGTATGATATGTTAATCATATTTCAATAAAAGTATTATTATAAAAAGGGCTAGATGCAGTGGCTCACACCTGTAATCCCAGCACTTTGGGAGGCCAAGGTGGGCCAATTGCCTGAGGTCAGGAGTTCAGGACCAGTCTGGCCAACATGGTGAAACCATGTCTCTACTAAAAATAAAACAAAAATTAGCCAGGTATGGTGGCATGCGCCTGTAAACTCAGCTACTCGGGAGGCTGAGGCAGGGGAATTGCTTGAAACAGGGAGGTGGAGGTTGCAGTGAGCTGAGATGGCACCACTGCACTCCAGCCTGGACAACTGAGCTAGACTCCATCTCAAAAAAAAGAAAGAAACAAAATGGGGGTTGAGCACTGGTGGCTCAGGCCTGTGTATAATTCCAGCACTTTGGGAAGCTGAGGCAGAGAGATCACTTGAGGCCAAGAGTTTGACACCATCCTGGGCAACACAGCAAGATCCCGTCTCAACAATAAAAAATAAAGAAGTTAGCTAGGCACAGGGGCAAACGTCCGTAGTCCCAGCTACTTGGGAGGCTGAGGTTGGAGGATTGTTTCAGCCCAGGGGTTTCAGGCTGCAGTGAGGCATAATCAAGCCACTGCACTGCAGCCTGGTGACAGAGCAGGAGCTTGTCTCTAGGAAGAAAAACAAAAGTAATGCAAGTTTTCATCACCTTCTGAGAGTAATCGACTTTCAGGAGGACTAGAGAAAAAAAAAAAGGACCACTGAATGGTTGAGGGTGTGTTCCCGGTTAGGCTCAGTTGCTGGCTGGGTAGTATCTGAAAAATTAATTAGTAAAATTACAGCTCTAGGGATCAGTCATGCAGTCAAATGATGAATGCTAAATTCATTACAAATGCCCAGGGTCTCAGGGGATCCTCCTGCCTCAGCCTCACCATAGCCAGGACTACAAGTGAGCATCACAACTCCCAGCTACTTTTTTTTGTGTGTGTGGAGAGAGAAGCCTTGCTATGTGCCCAAGCTGGCCTCAAAACTCCCAACCTCAAGACAGCTGCCCACCTCGATAACCGGAGTAACTGATTCTACAGACACATGCCACCATGTCTGGATAATTGTATTTTATTATTATTTATTTGTGTAGAGAGGAGATCTTGCTATGTTGCCAAGGGTGGTCTCAAACTCCTGGACTTCAAACAATCCCCCCATCTCTGCCTCCCAAAGTGCTGGCACTACAGGCAAAAGCCACTGCACCGGCCTGACTTAAGGTTTCCTTAATCTAGCATCCCGTACTTCATATAATTGGGAAAGGCAGTACTGTTTTTTTTTTTTTTTTAATTACTTAGTATTTCAACAAGAATCAACCATCTCTCAGGGCCAGGCACGGTGGCTCACGCCTGTAATCCTAGCACTTTGGGAGGCCAAGGTGGGTGGATCACAAGGTCAGGAGTTCGAGAACAGCCTGGTCAATATGGTGAAACCCCATCTCTACAAAACAATGCAAAAATTAGCCGGGTGTGGTAGCAGGCGCCTGTAGTCCCAGCTACTCAGGAGGCTGAGGTGGAAGAATCTCTTGAACCTGGGAGGTGTAGGTTGCAGTGAGCTCAGATCTCCCCACTGCACTCCAGCCTGGGTGACAGAGCGAGATTCCATCTCAAAAAAAAAAAAAAAAAGAAAACAAAAAAATCAGCCATCTCTCACCATTGCCATGACCCTGGTCAAAAACACTTATCTCCCGCCTGGATGTTGCCACAGCTTGGCCTCCCTGCTTCTACCCAAATCTTCCCACAATCTTTCTCAACTCAGCAGCCAAGGGATGCTTTTAAATCAGGAGACAGATCATGTTGCCTCTCTGCTCAGAACCCTCCCGCAGTTCCCATCTCAGTCAGAGTAAAAGCCAAAGCCCCAGCAATAGCCTCCCAGAGCTTACACTATCTTTACTGATCAGACACACCATTGAGTTCCCTCCTAGCATCTTTATCCTATTGTTTCTGCCTACTATGCTCTTACCTCAGCACCTTGGCCAGTTGCTTCCCCCCCTTCAAGTCTTTGATAAATTTTCACTTAGGGCAACCCTGGCCACTCTATTTAATATTGCCATCTGTCCCCATTCCTGCCATGCTCGCTCTTTTTTTCCCACAAAATCTTGCTGTGTCACTCAGGCTGGGGTGCCATGGCACGATCACAACTGAGACCTCAAACTCACTGGTGAAGCAATCATCCTGCCTCAGCCTCTCTAGTAGCTAAAGACTACAGGTGCATGCCACCACACCTGCTAATTTTTTAAAAAATATAGAGAGCATCACTATGCTCCCCAGGTTTGTCTTGAACTCCTGGGCCAAAGCAATCCTCCTGCCTCGGCCTCCTAAATACCTGGAATTATAGGTGTGGGCCACCAGCCCTGGGTTCATGTTCATTTCTTCTTGCTGCTGTTACAAACTGCCCTACATTGAGTGCCTTAATACATGACAAATCTACTACCTAACAGTTCTGGGAGCCAGAGTCCAAAATAGGTCAATTAAGGCTAAAGTCAAGGTGTCAGCAGGACTGCATTCCTTCTGGAGGCTCCAGAGAGGATGGGTTCCCTTGCCTTTCCCAGCTTCTAAAAGCCACCCCCATTTCTTGGCTCATGGCCCCTAACTGTATCTTCAAAGCCACAAGCGAAACATATTCAAATCTCCCTCTCTGACCTCTGCTTCCATCATCACATCTCCTCCAATTCTGAGTCTCTTGCCTCCCTCTTTCTCATAAAAACCCTTGTGACTGCTGGACACAGTGGTCGTGGCTCACACCTGTAATCCCAACAGTTTAGGAGGTCAAAGCGGAGAAACACTTGAGGCCAGGAGTTCGAGACCAACCTGGAAAACATAGTGAGATCCCCAACTAAACAACAAAAACCAAAAGAAATAAGAAAAGAAAAAATTGGCTGGGCATGGTGGTATGCATCTGTAGTTTCAGCTACTTGAGAGGCTGAGGTGAAACGGTTGCTTTAGCCCAGGAGTTCAAGATCAGCCTCGGCAATGTAACAAGATCCCATCTCTACGAAAAAATACAAAAATTAGCTGAGCATGGATGATGTGCACCTGTAGTCCCACATACTTCGAAGGCTGAGGCAGGAGAATTGTTTGAGCCCAGGTGGTTGAGGCTGCATCATTGCACTCCAGTATGGGTGAAAGAGAGAGACTGTGTCCAAAAGAAAAAAAAAAGAAATACACATCTGGTTTCTGCCCCTAGTCCTGGCACAAAGCTTCTAAAGTTCTCATAAAGTTCTCAGTGATAAAGGTGATAGGACCATCTTTTGTTTCAGTATTTGGTCTTAGTCCCAGGTTTCTAACACAAGACCCTCTAAGACCTTTGGGATCCCCACCATAGTAAGAATGCATTTGATGATGTTACTGAGATGACTGGGTGACTGAAAGCTCTCAGACAGCTTCAGGAGGAGGGCTGGTTGCCAGAACAAACCATGTGATTAGAGGCTGGAAACTTTCAGCCTCACCCACTGAGCTCCAGGAAGAAATAGTGGCTGAAGACTGACTTAATCACCAATGGTCAATGATTTCATCAATCATGTCTACCTAATGAAGCCTTCAGAAACACCCTAAACAACAGGGTTTGGAGAGTGTCTGGGTTCCTGAACACAAGGGGGATACTGGGAGGGTAACATGCCCAACAGAGGGCATGGAAGCTCTGTGCCCCTCCCCACATACCTTGCCCTGTGCATCTTTTTTATTACTTTTTTTTTTTTTTTTTTTGAGACAGGGTCTGGCTCTGTCTCCCAGGCTACAGTGGCACAATCGTGGATCACTGCAACCTATGCCTCCCTAGCTCAAGCCATCCTTTCACCTCAACCTCCTGAGTAACTAGAATTGTAGGCACATGTCACTGCACCAGGCTAATTTTTATAAAATTTTTTTTTGTGAAGATGAGGTTTCACCATGTTGCCCAGCCTGGTCTTAAACTCGTGAGCTTAAGCAATGCTCCCACCTCAGTCTCCCAAAGTGCTGAGATTACAGGCATGAGCCCAGCATGTACATCTCTTTCACTGGCTGTTTCTGAGATATATCCTTTACAATGAACCAGTAACAGAAAGTCAATTGGTGAGACCCAGTGGCTCACGCTCATAATCCCAGCACTTTGGAGGTTGAGATGGGAGGATAATGTGAGCCCAGAAATTTGAGACCAGCCTGGGCAACATAACAAGACCCCATCTCTACAAAAAATAAAAGAATATAGCCAGATATGGTGGTGTAGGCCTGTAGTCTCATTGGGAGGCTGAGGCAGGAGGATCACTTGACCCAGGAGTTCGAGGCTACAGTGAGCTTTGATCACATTGCTGAATTCCAGCCTGGCAACAGAGTGAGACTATGTATCTCAGAAAAAAAAAAGAAAAGAACCTGTTTTTCTGAGTTCTGCAAACTGTTTTAGCAAATGATTCAACGAAAGAAGGGGGTCATGAGACCCCAGTTTCTAACTGGTTGGTCAAAAGTACACGTAACAACCTAGGGTTTGCAACTGGCATGTGAAGTGAGGGTAGTCTTGTGGGACTGAGCCCCTATCCTGAGGGGTCTGCACTAACTCCAGGTAGTGTGAGAATGGAACTGTGAGATACCCAGTTGGTATCCAGATTGTCCGAAAACTGGTGTAGAATCTCTGCATTTGGTTGGACGTATTTGACCACAGCTACTATTCAAGAAAAAGAACTACTCATTATAAAGAAAAAACCATAAAATTACATGTTCTACAAAAAACAAATCAACCTTATCTACAGCCCAGTCCTACTCAAATATAGACTGTTAGAACAAAAGGTCTCACCATGGACTCGAGAGCTGACATGAGGAATGTCACAACCATCCCGCTCTCTGAGAACTCCTCATCTTCAATGAGCAGGGGGACACTGCAACTTTGGCCATGATCACTGCGCAAGAAAAGTAGTAAGAAAGTAAGTGGTAGAAATCGAGTGTCCTAAACCCATATCCAGAGCTGTGAGAGTTTTTTTACCAGCTGGCTAATTTACACTTGTCTTCCATCAGAGGAAAAATAAGACTCAGAAACTAGGTATTCGATTTGTCCAAAACTCTCATCAGATACAGAATCCATCCGCTAACTTTCTATCTAGTATTATTTCCATAAAATTAGAACAGTATCACTCCCAAAATAAATCCATATGGCACCCAGCATCAACGCATTTCTCCCAAGTAAAAGAGGAGGCAAGGCGCTTTACAACCCAGTGATGGGCTACCACAACAACACAGGAAACAGGTGCCAACCTCCCTTTCTCCCCTGCACAACCCGACACAAAAAAGAGTGGGTGCAGTGGAATGAGGCTGGGTGAAGAGAAGTTCCTCTTCTTAGTGAGAAAATAGATCACAGGGCATCAAGTAACATGTAAAAGTCTTTATAATAAGGCATTTTTTTGAAAACGTTTTCTAATATTTTGGTATCAGGAAAACCCTCAGATGAATTTCAAACACCATAAAAATACAATACATAAACATAAAATATTAACTGTCAACAATGATATAGATAAATTGTAACCTTTATGGATTGCTTTTTGGAATGTAAAATGGTACAGCCCACTGTGGAAAATGGTTTGGCAGTTCCTTAAAATATTAAGCATAGAATTATATGATCCAACAACACCCTTTAAGCGCTATACCCAAAAGAACTAAGAGCAGGGACTCAAACAGGTATTTGTACACCCGTTTAACAGTAGCATTATTCACAGTGGCCAAAAGGTAGAACCAACCCTATGCCCATCGGTAGGCGAATGGATAAAGAAAATGTAATATACACACACACAGAATATTATACAGCCATAAAAAAAAATCTTGCCAGGTTCAGCAGCTTACACCTGTAATTCCAGCACTTTGGGAGGTCAAGGCGGGCAGGTCGCTTAAGCACAGAATTTTGAGACCAGGCTGGGCAACATGGCAAGACCTCGCTTCTACAAATAAAAATTTTTTTAAAAAAAGGAAATTCTGATAGTGTTATCAATGAGCCTTGATAGCATTATGCTAAGTGAAATACACCAGACAGAAAAGGACAAATATTGTACAAGTCCACTTATATAAGGTATCTAGAATAAACAAATTCATAGAAAACAGAATAGTAATTGCCAGGGGCCAGGACGAGGGTTCAATGGGGAGCTATTGTTTATGGAGTACAGAGGTGCACTTTACAATGATGACAAAGCTCTGGAGATGGAGAGTGGTGATGGCTAACAATGCGGATGTGCTTAACACCAGGGACCTCTGTGCACTTAAAAATGGTTAAAAGTGTTATTTTATATTATGTATATTTTTACCAAAATAAAAAAATAAAAAATAAAACAAGACACCACATAAGGACATACTAAGATGGCAAAATCTAAAGCAGCTTTTTAAAACCCAGATAGTTTTTCCGTAAATAGCATATGAATTAAATGCCTAGTAAAAATTAGCCCCTTTAATTTAGTTGAATTAATTCTACTTTTAGAGAGAGCTTAAATAATTAAATAAACTTAATTGGAAGCATAACAGAAAAATTAAACACTGGATGCAGGAAGAGGAACTGTAAAAACATATCTATGTACATAAACCAATTTACTGACAACACGCGAGTATCCCTTAACTAAAGCCCCAGTATCCCAGAGAAGATGGACAAGCACTTGAAGAGCTGTCAGCAGGAAACTGTTGTACCTAAAAATGTCAGTAAATCTTCATTAAAGAGAATGTTCTATTTTCCTATTATTAAAGGTTGTCACCTAGCTTTACCATCTGTTACCATGTGCACTGACTACTAGGCCAGATTTAGACATCAACAAGTAATGAAGCACACATACTTAGGAAGTTACAATTTATAATAAGAACCACGTTCAGAAAAACAGTACTTTGCATCATGAAGACCTTCAGGCACCACTTAGTTTTCATCCTCATGGGCTTTATTGATCAATATTGTAAAGAGATACATTACCTCTTGTAACTTAAAACAACTTGTTGCCTAGGAAACCATACCAAAAGAATCATCTTTTATTTCCAAGTGAGGTGTTTTAAGAATAATATAATCTATAAAACAGAATAAACATACAACAGACCAAGCATGGTGGCTCACGCCTGTAATCTCAGCACTTTGGGAGGCCAAGATGGGCGAAATCACGAGGTCAGGAGATCAAGACCATCCTGGCCAACATGGTGAAACCCTGTCTCTACTAAAAATACAAAAATTAGCTGGGTGTGGTGGCGCCTGCCTGTTATCCCAGCTACTCGAGAGGCTGAGGCAGAAGAAATGCTTGAACCAGGAAGTCGGAGGTTGCAGTGAGCTGAAATCACACCATTGCACTCCAGCCTGGCGACAGAGCGAGACTCCATCTCAAGGGAAAAAATATATATGTACAACAAATACAGTAACACATAAAATCTGTTTTTCTCCTAACCTTCTGCTGCTCCTTCAATTTCTGCTGGTCCTGTTCTGTCACTGCCTTCTAAAGAATGATGGCTTCCTAAAAAGAGAATAAACATGTAATAAACCAATAAAAACTCACACTGAAAGACAAAAGAGAATCTAGATAACAATGCAATCACTTTTAAGATATAATAAACGTAAAAAATGATTCTTTTAACTCAATGGAAACAATACTAATTCAGAAAAAAATATAACACTTCTATTAGGCAGCTAAAAATTATTATTTTAAAATACAAATACAGAGTAGACCAAAGTAGGTTTGTGGATTTAATATTAGTTACTGTAACTGTATGGTAAAATCACTGGATATTGGAACCTGAAGAAGCACAATTATGTTTGAAGTACCATGCTCACCTGTCACTGACAAACACACAGACACACCAGCGTGAATGCTTGCTTTGCTTAGACAATTAACTCTCTATAAATAAGTTCAGGGTTTGCTGTGGAATGCTCCCTGCTTTCCATTTTCACTATGGTAAAAGCTACAGAAACTCCATCCCCATAATTTAATCAAAGTTGTACTTAAAGTAACTCATAAGTAAAAATGAAAGATACTACCTTTAGTATCAAAAAACATTTTAATCCAGGTAATATAATCTGCTTGCTTCTAAAAACTGGGACATAAAGCAACAGATCTGTTAGGCAGTCACATGGTAAACAGGCTTATCCTACTGGAGCAGAAGTTTATTCACAAATAGGAAAGAAAGAATCTAAGATATCGGAGCTCCAGTAAGGATTAAGACCACAAGCTGCACCCAACATACACCTTCTGTCCTTAAAGATCTCAGCTACTAACATAGAAAAGACTGAAAAACACTGCCTTCAAGTATAAATAAAAATGTATTACATTTTGGTAAGAATACATTGCCTAGGGGGAAGGGAAGCAGATGCTCATCTATTTTGTCCTGTCTATTGATAAATAAATTCAGAAGTTAAATTTAATTCAGAAGTTAAATTTAAATAAAATAAAAGTTAAATAAAATTATAAATAAACTTTCTCTTAATTTTTAAAGAGTAATGATTACAGTCTGAAAAATTCATTTGGTGGCTACTATTCTTGAATTACAAGTGCCATACTGAGGTGAAATCTTTTTGGTTTCCAGTATCTAGCTTTATTATGTCATAATTATCTTGGGATTCCTTTCAACTTACTGCATATTGTGAAAACTCACCTGAACTCAAAACTCTAGGTAAATCTATAAACCTCTATGAATCCATCTTTAATTCACTTGCAAAACATACTTTCTCTGCCAACATTTCCTTCCTTTTTTTAACCTTAATATTTGGATTTAGGGAGCATTAAGTTCTTTGACTGTAAAGTCAAAGAAAAAAGAGATGTGAGGTCAAAGGAATGATAGATAATAAAGAAGAGGCCAGTAATTAAAAAGTAAAATTTCAGTGAAGAGTAACAGTTAAGATGGTTGTTCATGTTATTACCCAAACACCAAGGGTTTGGTCCAGGTCCTGCTGCTCACCAGACAGAAACTAGTCACTGAGGCGACAAGTATTACCAAGGAAGAAAGCTTTAACCTGGTGCTGCAGCCCAGGAGATGGGGTCTCAGTCTCAAATTTATCTCCTTGACTAAAACTAGGGTCAGGAAAGAAATATAATAACGTATAAGAGAACAGAAATTAGGGAGGGGCATGAGGCATCTGGTGCGGTGATCTGGTATGTTTCAGTTATTTGATACTTCCTGAAGGTCTTTTTTTGAGGAGAGAACTCAGATAAAACAGATACAAGTTTCAAGGTTTAACAGCAGGGTCAACTCTTAGGTTGATCCAAACAAAACCCCATCCATGGGACAATTGGGCTGGTGTCAATGTAAGCAATAATTCTATAGGTCCTTTTTGTTCAAAATCTGAACAATTAAATTTATATTATATGTTAAACCTAAGGAAAATACATCTTATGTACTCGAGGCCAGAAGAGATAGAAGTAAAACCTACTGCTAATAGCCTATGAGTGTCAAGTTTGGGAACACTATAAAAAATTACAAAAAAGTAATAAATGCATAAAAGTTACAGATTAACAAGTGCTATTTCAGAATTCTTCTAAATACTAAGTACATGACATTATCAATATTTGCACTACTAACCACACAATAAGAACCTGACTTATGACTATTATGAGATAAGGTATAAATGTGTACCTTTACCTTAAATGGGAAAGTGTGTCATATACCTACATCGAGATTCACAAAAGGGAAAACTGATTTGAAAAATTGTTGCTAGTGAAGTTCATTTATATGTTAAGAAAAGGCCAATACAATTTTTCCTTTTCAGTATAGAAAAGTAATTCTTAATACTATAGTTATAAATACTAAAACACAGTCTGTGGAATACAAGAAACCATTAAATGCAAACAGTATGTAGGAAAATGGAGGTAAAAAGATTATACCTTGCAAAGACTTCAGGACAAGTTTTGCATGTCATCAGTTTCAGAAGGGCCTGCTTTGAGATACAAAGATAATACTTCAACAGTAACCCCCCAGGCCAGAGGCAGTGACTTATGCCTCAGCACTTTGGGAGGCCAAGACAGGCAGATCAGTTGAGGTCTGGAGTTCGAGACAGACCTGGCCAACAGGGGGATACCCCATCTCTACCAAAAAATACAAACATTAGCTAGGTGTAGTGGCATGCACCTATCTAGTCTCAGCTACTCGGGAGGCTGAGGCAAAAGAATCCCTTGAACCTGAAAGGCAGAGGTTGCAGTAACCCAAGATTGCACCACTGCACTCCAGCCTGGGAGACAGAGCGAGAATCTGTTAAAAAAAAAAAAAAAAAGTCATGTTCACATAGAGTTAGGCTCCACAGTTCACTCTCTTAACCATCCTGTAGTTCTGCCCACTCTATGCTACGCCCGGTCACTGATGCACTTGTATGGTAGCTCATGGCCCCCTTAGAGCTTAGAACCTAGGTTTCATTTCCTGCTCTACAGCTATATAATTTAACAATTTTCCTCTCGAGTTTGTTGGATTCTAACCCTATACATAACAAATCTTATTAATATTACTGAATCTTAAAGGGGGCTGTGATGTCTTTAGTCCTCAGAAACATTAAACAAAGGACCATATGAGGGTAAACAGAATCCAAATTTCTATGCTTTAAAACACTGAAGCAATGTACTGAGAAACACACCTAAGAAACTGCAACCAATCTACTCTCGACAAAAATTTAGACACTGTCTCTTCAAAATAAGCTATGTGGTGGTACTTATCCATATTCCTACATGTATCAACAGTATTTTACATGTCATAAACTTAAAAATAATTTTAAGTGTCAAAATTATAGGCCTTAATCCATTTCTGTGGGCTTGAAAAATGATACACTATACATTTGTTTCTTTAAAGTATTCAATAAAATGCATAAACTTCTAGAGCAATCACTAAAAAAAGAGTTCATACCAAAGGTTGTAATACTAGGAAAGAGGGCTCAATACTGCACGTTCTTAAAGGCAAAAGTTAATAAAGCCTTGTTCTTGGTTGTGAATCTTGGCCTTAAAACATTATTTGCACGATCCCCGCTTCCTTTTCCTGTTGTAAAGATGTGGTGACAAACCAGGTTTGCTCACGCAGATAATAATCTTGAAAATAGTGGCAGAGAAATAACATGAAGGGAATATAGTTTACCTAATGACCTCCTAAATTGGAACTTATTACCCCCATGCCTCTTGCATATCTCCAGACTAATATGTAAGAGAGAGGAAATGGCTGTTTGCTACCAATATTTTATTTGATGCTTCATTTTTTTTATTCCTTGAATAACTGCTTACAATGCGTTAACAAGAACAGGAAAGCATAGCTATTAAAGTACTAAATAATTATGCAAATCTCTAAGACATAGTAATGGACCAATTATTTTTAAAGTACAACACACTGACAAGTACAACACACTGACAAGTACTTTATTTTTAACTCAGTCTTGGTTTGTTGTTAATGCCATTGCTTGGGAAAAAGCAAACAAAAGCAGGAGGTGGTGGAGGAGAAACAAGAATAGAAACAAGAAATAGAAGCAGCAGCATAAGCAAATAAAGAAGAAGATGATGATGATGAAAATAAAAGACTGGAAGAAAGGAAAAAGAACGAGTGAGGGAATCGGAAGGCCTATTATGATACCTTTTTTCCCCTCCTTGATTCACGAAATTTGAAAAAGTTCAAGACTTTTTCACAACAACAACAACAACAACAAAAAGCAAAAAGATACACAGTCACCCCTAAATTTTGTTAAGATTGAGACAATGCTCCACTCACGCCTGGCTCAGCTGCCAGCAGAAGGATGGGGCCCTCCAGATTCTGCAGGAGAAGGAGGAGGACTCCTCCTTGTCCTGGCGGCACCTCCACTGCTGCCACCGAGGCCCACGGTACAGCACCCACAGCTTCCTACCCATGCCAGGCCAGGTGGCCCCGCAGCGCTCCTACTCCCACTTCCCAGGACCCCAGACTTGCTGCTGCTGCCACCACTAGGGCCAATGCCAATACAACCACCGCTGCTGTCGCCCTTGATGCACCGGCGCTCCCTACAAGGCTCCTACCACCTGGCCACAGCCACAGCCCTGCCACAGCTGGCCACAGCTGGCTGCCCTCCTACCTACTGCTCCAACGTGCCACCCAGGCTCCAGGCTCCAGGCTCCACCCTCCAGAGTGTGGCAGGTTGCTCCTCCTCCTGGCAAAGAGCAGCTGGGCCAGTAAAGTCAGAAAAGCCTAGAACATGATGCAGGGAGTGGTAACGTTAGAGCCTCACCTTGTCATGGTGGCCACTGGGTGGCAGTGACAGGTTTCAGTGAACTGGAGACTCCACGGTGGCTGGCTCCCCACCCACAGGAACCGTTGGGCCCACTGGGGCTGCGGCGCCTCGGAGAGCAGGAACAGCAGAACTCAGACCCAGCCACCAACACCCCACCCAACTCCCGGCCCCTCCTGCGCCCCCACCCCAACCCGAGTGCTAGTTTCCGTTCCTAATGTCTCCACCCACAGGGCCCTGTCCTCCCATGACGCCTGTGCCCCATGTCTACCCCATGACTGTGCTCAGGGATCCCAGGTTGTCTCAACACAAAGTAAGAGTACGCAGACCCGGGAACCATGACGGGCCCTGCCCTGCTCATGATTCCCATGGAAACACTGTGTGCCCGCTGAGCAGTAGGAGGTCTCCTTCTAGACTCTGGAGCCTGGCTCCTTCCTTGGAGGCCACTGCTGTGGCGGCCACCTCCGCCACCACCAGCAGTGCAGCCCCGATTGCGCCCCTAACCCGCTGCTGGCAGTGTAGCCCCCGATAGTGTCCCAAACACCCCCACACTCCCAGGCAGTATAACCCCTGATAGCGCCCCCAACCGGTCCCCACCTCGAATACTGCAGCACCCAACAGAGACCCCAACCCGCCCCCACACCGGGAGAAATAACGCCCGTAACAGTGCCCCAAGCCCCCCTCCATCCCCGGGCAGCGCAGCCCTGGGTAACACCCCCAACTCGCTCCTGGCTGCAGGCAGTGATGCCCGGAATAGCGCCCCCAAGCCGTTCCCCACTGTGGGCAGTGCAGTTGAGAATACGCACCTACCGCGGCTGCCTTTCTACCACTCTGGCAGTCGTGCAGTCCCTGTCACAGCCACCAGCTTCAGTGAGGCGAGCCAGGGTGCCACAGGCTCCGGCCTCCAGCTGTGTCAGGGGAAACCACCTTCCCTTCCCCCTGTAACAGCGCATGGCGCTGCTGCAGCTGCTCGTCCGCCATCTTACCACTCCAGCTGCGCTTCAGTCGCTGTCGTAGCAGCCAATGTTCTAATTGGATGAGAGGAAACCTCTAGGCTTATTCTGATTGGACTTTATTATCATGTTCTGATTGGTTAGCCTGAGGCTTACTCTCATCCAATCAGAACAGGCAACCCAGGAACCTCGGTATATAAAGCATGCTAAGGAGGAGTCAGGCCATTCTAGGCTGTTACGCTTCTGTCTGTTCAGTTGGTGTGTGCCAGGCTTAGAAGTGGGGAAGGCGCGGGGCATGGTGACTCACCTGTAATCCCAGCACTTTGGGAGTTCGAGACCAGCCTGGCCAAGATGGTGAAACCCCCGTCTCTGCTAAACATACAAAAATTAGCCGGGCGTGGTGCTCCTGTAGTTCCAGCTACTTGAGAGGCTGAGGCAGGAGAATCGCTTAAACCCAGGAAGCAGAGGTTGCAGTAAGCCAAGATCGTGCCACTGCACTCTAGCCCAGGTGACAGAGCAGGAATCCATCTAAAAAAAAAAAAAAAAAGGAAGGGGGAAAGGAAGAGCCACCTGCTGCATGCTGGAGGCTGTAGCCTGCAGTTCCACAGCTGGGCTCGCTGCAGTGAGTGGCAGTAATGCAGCATGGCAGGAGCGGTAGGATCTGGATGATTTCCAGCTTCATCCGTGTCCCTGCAAAGGACATGAACTCATTCTTTATTATGGCTGCATAGTAGTCCATGGTGTATATGTGCCACATTTTCTTTATCCAGGAACAATAAGATTTATCATCTGGGGGGCCGGGTGCAGTGGCTCAGGCCTGTTAATCCCAGCACTTTGGGAAGCCAAGGCGGGCAGAACACGAGGTCAGGAGTTTGAGACCAGCCTGACCAACATGCTGAAACCCTGTCTCTACTAAAAATACAAAAAAAAATTAGCCAGGAGTGGTTGCGCACGCCTGTAATCCCAGCTACTCAGGAGGCTGAAGCAGGAGAATCACTGGAGCCCAGTAGGCGGAGGTTGCAGTGAGCAGAGATCGAGCCACTGCACTCCAGCCGGGGTGACAGAGGGAGACTCCGTCTCAAAAAAAAAAAAAAAAAAAAGATTTATCATCTGGGGTATCAGGTGAGAGGACTAGCTAAGTTGGGTATATGGAATTAGAACTCATGAGTGAAGAAATTCAAAATTAAAGTTAAGAATATTACTTGTCTATATAGCATTTACAGAAGAGCCAAATAGACAATATTCCAGACTATAGAGGTTAGAGAAAATCAAGTTATCTATCTTAAGAGCACTTTTTTTTTTTTTTTTTGAGACAGAGTCTTGCTCTGTCATCCAGGCTGGAGTGCAGTGGCATGATCTAGGCTCACTGCAAGCTCTGCCTCCCAGGTTCATGCCATTCTCCTGCCTTAGCCTCCCGAGTAGCTGGGACTGCAGGCACCCACCACCTCGCTCAGCTAATGCTTTGAATTTTTAGTAGAGACGGGGTCTCACCATGTTAGCCAGGATGGTCTCGATCTCCTGACCTCGTGATCCACCCGCCTTGGCCTCCCAAAGTGCTGGGATCACAGGCGTGAGCCACCGCACCAAGCCCAGCCTCCTTTTAAATTTTCGGATAACACAGAACTCAGCAACACTTTGACAGTATGGATGATTACATACTATTTACAATATTATTGTCTTCCTCTATCTACTTGTTTATTTACTGAGAAAAAGGTGTCAGCGTAATCACGGAAGCAACCTAATGAATAAACTACAACTTGATTATAAAAAAGAATTAAAATTGATTCCTTCTTGAATACAGAGTTTTAAAAATTCTTAAGAGAATTATGGCTTATTGAGTACACTGCAATCCTTTTCTGTTACAGAAACAAAGACAAATGACTGCTTTGGGGTTATTTCCCCAAATAGCTTACATGTGTTTCTCCATCTGGTACATTGCAAAACTTCTTTTAACTCCTAAGGCCTCAGTAGAATTTCACAGCCCCTTTATAAATCCTGGAAGTTCAGGAAAGTGCCAACACGTGCTGAGCATGCTAATTCCCAGTGTCCTTGGAAAGGAGTCTTGATAGTAGTGGACTCTCCCTTGGGGAGGTCTCAAATGGCAGGAAACCAAGCGACTGTAACACAGGGTCTAGTTGTACGGTGATCTGCCTCACTCACTGTTCCTGGGGTTCGTTTTCCTCAGCTGGGCATACACAGAATTATGGCTTTGTTTGATCAGAGTTCTTTTGGACCATATGTACCTATGTTAGAGCCATTTGACTCCCTTCATTGTTGGTGGTCTCCAAGCATAAGAATATTGTAGGCCAGGCATGGTGGCTCATGCCTGCAAACCCAGCACTTTGGGAGGCCAAGGAGGAAGGATCACTTGAGGCCACGAGTTCGAGGCCAGCCTGGACAACATAGGGAGAGCCCATCTCTACAAAAAATTTAAAAAATTAGTTGTACATGGTGGTGCATGCCTGTAGTCCAAGCTACTTGGGAGACTGAGGCAGGAGGATCACCTGAGCCTGGGAGGTTGAGGCTGCAGTGAGCTATGATCACACCACTGCACTCCAGTCTGGGCAAGAGAGTGAGCTCCTGTCTCAAAACAACAACAACAACAATAGCCACAACAACAAAAAGATAAAAGGAATATTGTAGATAAATGGGAGAATGTGTTCTTGGAACTCACCCACTCGAAACTCAAGGAAATCAAATTGACAGTCTTGGTGACTTTCTAGGTAAAAATCTTCAAAATGAATATAAATAGATGAATTTTCCTGATTTGGATTGCTGAGAGTCCATTCACAGTTTAGGTTTCTTGAGTAATTCCTGACTCCATCATAGCCAGGAGAAGTAAATTTTCCTTCAGGAGTATTTGGAAGAGACCCACCACACACTAAGAAAACAGAAGGCAACAGAAAGTAGTAGTAAGATTCAGGCCACAACAGAAGATATAAACAATACAGCAACAGTAACTACAACATCAACATTACTGCTTTGATTTGTTTTTCTAGATGCAATCAGGATTATGGGTAAAAGGCGTGCAAATTATGGAAGTTTCTGCACGTTTATAAAGGAAAAATGTGCAAAAATCGACAACTTCTCTATTTTCCTGTTGGTGTAGATTAGGTGGCTGGGGTTTGGCTCTGTATCAATATGTCCAAATATTGAAGCCTACTGCTCATTAATATTTAATTTAAAGGAATACCCAAATATAATGGTGGCAGGTCCTAATGGCTTGATTAGCAATTCTCCACTTGATCTAATAATTTAATTTAAATCAAACAGATAATAGGATATTGACCTACCAATGAATTTGCCCCCTTTTAATAAAGGAACAGACGCTTCTTGTACCAATGAAATAACTTAGTGGGTTTTTTTTAATATTCACTCCCACTTCTAAATTTTAAAACCCTTGGATAATAGCACCAATCCAGGAAATAGGAGGATATTTACAATTAGAGGCCATATCTTGCTTAATTTTGGAATATTTTATATCAAATCAAACCTCCCATTTATTTTTGCTGAAAACGTGTGTGAATAGATGACCAGAAACAATAAAGCCTGTTCTGTCCCAAGCAAAATTAATTACTCTCCGAAACTAAGTTACCTTCTAGGAGGTAGATGGTTTCTTTCAGCACCAAATAATTGACCAAGGACTATGGAACAGTTCACCAATCCTTATGGTAACACGACTGAAACTGTGCAAGAAGCTCATCTAATGGCATTAAGAGTTTACCACAGCAGTTTCTTCCTGAAATCAGAAAGCTTTTTTCTGTCTGCAGTAAGTTTTTGATCTGCTTATATGTGTTTGTCTTATGTCAAAGATTCCAAGTGAACTTTGATCACTAAAGGGAAAATGGATGGCTCTGCTGCCATTGGCAGTAGCTGGGGGGCATCTGCAGTGCACCTGATTAAAATGAAGTACATTTACAACATCCCACATTATCTGCATCTTCACCAGAGGTATAAGAAGCAGTGAAGCCTCCATGTGGCCTGGATCCATCTGTGAAAAAAATGACTTTCACTGTGTTCCCTGAAGATTTAATCTCACTGCTTACATTCACACTACTACACAGTTTCTCTAGCTGGGGTAAGTTACTTCTAATGCCATAGAATACCTGTTGGAAAAAGAGTTTAACCTTTAGACACACAATCCATCTTACTGCATATTTCCTAGGAGGTGATATTCCTAGCCCAGACCCACTTCCTTCTATGGGAACCCTGCCCTAAAATGAATGACCTAACAATGCAGGTTTCTATCCCAGTGCCACAAGCCACTATGTTATCCTGAACACATTTTGTGACCTCAGGGTGATTTCACTAGAATGAAAGTATTGCAGTAGTGCCTTCCTGCCATGTGGTGACAGATTAAAAGCTGCTATACATTTTGGAACTGGAAACTGAGCTCCCAATGTAAAGAAGATAAGCCATCATGCTTACAATATGTTGTGCAGAGCTCACTGGTGGGCAGTTTTTCTTAACAATGCATCAGGACTTTTGTTATTTGTAAAGGAAGCTTAAAGGTTAGTTTCTGATGATTTGATGTATATAATAAAGCAGATATTTTTATTTGTTTTAATATTTATTTATTTATTTATTTATTTATTGAGATGCGGTTTTGCTCGTTTCCCAGGCTGGAGTACAGTGGCATGATCTCAGCTCAGCTCACTGCAACTTCTGCCTCCCAGGTTCAAGCGATTCTCCTGCCTCACCCTCCCAAGTAGCTGGGATTACAGGCATGCACCACTGTGCCCAGCTAATTTTGTATTTTTAGTAGAGATGGGGTTTCACCATGTTGGTCAGGCTGGTCTCGAACTCCTGACCTCAGGTGATCCACCTGCCTCGGCCTCCTAAAGTGCTGGGATTACAGGTGTGAGCCACCATGCCCAGCAAGCAGATATTTTTAAATACCTTGAAAAGTAATTTGAAAAATCAATCTCCATATGCAATTCAACATAATAGTTCTTTCCTCGTTAGTTATGGATTCAAAGCTTCAATTTTCTCATTTGAATTTTTAAGAATGGATTATTATTGACTCCAAAATATTAAATAATAACTGTAGTTATTCACATAGTTACAATAATTGGCAAATTGTTCCAATGCTGTATAAAATAAAAAAAATTTAGATGAAATAACTAAACAATAATTCATTGATTGAGTGATTGATATTTCAGTGTTTAAAAGGATTTGAATGACTCAAGATTAGAAATAATGACTCAGACTATGGCACTAAAAGTTACGCAGTAGGAGAATGCTCTCCACAACAAAACATGTCAGCTTTTAAAATTTACCATAATTAATTAAATTTAGCTCTCTGGGGGCTTCTTGTCTAAAGTGTCTTCCAGCTCACGCAATCAGAAGAAGAGTTTGCTATCATTTACTGAGCAGACAAAAATGCCAGTCTTGCTCATCATCTACTTAGTCTGTCTTATCCAATCAGCACAACACCCTCCCAAGCAGATAATAGTATCCATGTGTTCCAGATTAAGATACCAGAATTCAGAATGATGATGTAATTTGCTGAAGTTCAAATAATTAATAATAATAGAACTGGGATTCAAACAATCCCTCTGATGCCAAACCATGAAGTAGTGTATAAAGAAATAGATGAGGACAAATATTTCTATAATGCTGAAAACAGGAATGGGCATCACATTGCCAAAATCAAAAGGGATTAGAACCAACTATAAGGTTAACGGGACATGTTGGAAACCATGATCAATGGCTGTTATCCTGCCTCTGAGTCTGCCTTTGGCGTAGAATCACAATGACTAAACATGTTATAGTCATCCATTTATTACATGGACTTCTGCTGTTAGAAGCAAGAAGAATGCAATTCCCATCATTGTCCTCTAATCCCTTTTGTACTCAGAAACTACAACTCTCAGAATACAAATGGATGGGAAGTAGGCACGTGAGATTTAGGACAGGCTATAAAATTTGCTATGAACAGGGACAAAATCAGATACAGGTCATATTGTAGGACACACCGGGTGGCATAGCTTTGCATTTTCTCTGTCTGTACAGACAGTCAGATAGGCAGGTGGGTTTGGAAAAATTTCAGGCTCAGACCAGCTGGATAAGGCATTAGCCACAAAGCAGGGCAATGAAAGTTAACGCTGCTTCTGCACTGGCAGATCTTCTTTCTTCTTTATTCTTTTTTTTCTTTCTTATCCTTCTTCTTTTCTCTTTCTCCCTCTCCTTCTCAATCTCCTCCTCCTTCTCTTTCTCCTTCTCTTCTTATCCTTTTCCTCTTTTCTCCTTCTTCTTTTTACTCCTTCCCTTCTGCCTCTGTCTCTTTCTCCCTCTCCTTCTCCCTCTTTTTCTTCTCCTCCTTCTCCTCTTCCTTCTCATCCTCCTTCTCCTTCTTCTCCCCCTTTCGTCTTTCTTCTTCCTCTTTTTGGCAAGTTCTCAATCAAGTAGAGGGGTGGCAAAGGCCGACCCACATGCCCTTGTTTGGAGCAGAGTAAAGAGGAACCAAAATAAACATTGAACATATAAAAATATATTTCAGAAAAAGGAATGTGGACGTTATACTAAAGATTCAGAAAAAAATTAATTCCGAAAGTGATTCCTTGCTGGAGTTTTAACCTCCCCAACAGAAATGACTTGTGGATATGACATTTGTAGATTTGTAGGTTTCCTTATTTAAAGAGTCAGGGCACCCTCATGCATACAGAGATGCCAGTCATCCTTTCGGTAATTCATTCTTAAATATGAATGAACAGCCAAGGATCAGCAGACATTTAGGGAATTGACTAATGTAAAAGGCAGAGACCAATATGAGTAAACAGGAGATAGGAACATGAAGAAAACTGACCCCAAATAAGCAACACAAAACTTCAAAATTACTATTAATATATTCATGTATATATTAATATAGTAAACATGTAAAATATTTAAATATATATTTTTCAAAGAACGATGGTAAAATAAAGATAATTTCAAGTATATCACTCCTTTAAAAATGTATTGCCCTTGCCCATTTCCTTGGGGAGCTACAAGAGGGTATGTCTCACCAAAAGAGGAAATTAACCAAGAAAGGGACGTGCATAGCATCACAAAGCGAGCTTTCTAGCCCAGGAGCAGAATGAAGGAACTTGCAAATCTGCTGGCAAAGGGAAATTCTGAAATGACAGCTAGCATCCAGGCTTGCAGCTGATGGACAAAGGCTCAAGGAAGGATATTACTGAGGAAAAGAAATGGAACTGATATGTTTTACTACAGAAGGTGAAGATGCACACCCAGGGTGGAAAGGGTGTGGAAGAATTAGTGATCAGTGCTTAAAACCCAAGAAAATGTAAAGAGGACAAGAGGACACAATTATTATTATTCCTTGGGAAAACAAAAGCAAATGTTGCCATACTACACTACTTGGCTCAGTTGTGAATGGTGTTTACGTAATCATAGTAATGTCAACTAAATGACAATTTAAGCAAAAGCTGTGACATATGTATTTTGGGAGACATTTGGGAAAGTATATAAACTGTGCATACTCCATGTGCATTTGCGGTGGCAGAGGGCTAATTCTCATCTTCCAGAGTAGGATGTGGATAGATAATGTCCAAAAAAAGCAATGAGTAGTAGAATAGGAATATTATATAGAAATAACGACGTAAAACCCACCAGCAGTAGCTGCAAGAGTTATAAGTTGATAATTAAGGGATAGGGAGATGACAAGTAAGATCTGCTTTGGAATTTGTGGTTGTGGCTATAACTTTTATCTTTATTTGAGTTCTAAAACTATGGCTGTTCATATTCTCTTTCCTAAAGGACATGTGAATACTCTGCTTGTAAAATTCCTAATAATCATTATATTCAGTATGATTTAAACTATGAAAATAATTTCAAAGGTAAAAAACAACTGTTCACTTATACATCAAAATTTTAGTAATAGATGAGTAGAATTAAAAATATCTTTATATTTTTTATTTTCTGAACTCTCCAAATATTGCTCAATAAGCATCCATTATATTTATAACCAGAAAAATAGACTAAAATTAGAATTCAAGTGGATTTATATCACATGATTACAAGTACATAAAATATGCTTTGCCCAGAAGAGATGAGAAAATGCATCAAAATATGGTATAGTTGGAGTAGTTAGTATTTTTTCTACTTCATCTTTGTTTATATATATTCAATCAATAATAGGAAACAAAGTTTCTTTATAATAAACAACCTTAGTCCAAAATTTCCTGGCTCTCAAATAAAAGAAAACACACTTGGTTTCTTATTTTCAAGATCTGAAAGACAACAGTTCAGTCCTTCAGATATTAGAACTTGGAAATAAAATCTGAAGGTTGAAGGAGATCATTTTAGGGCAATACAAAGTGGTCATAAGATACAAATATATTTCATATTTTTGAAATTGACTACCCAACAGAAGACAATTAAACTGAAAACAAAAGTGGCTTCTTATTAAAGGGATAATGATAGTACCTCTACTATCCATTCATTCAACAATTATTTATCTCTGTTATATACAGGCATTGGGGGATTCAGTGAGTCCCCAGCAGTGAATGAAACTATGGCTTGACCTCAAGGAGCTTACATTCTAGTGGGGGAAGCAGACAATAAACTGATGAACAAATCAAAATGATGTATGGCAGCAGGTGTAAAGTGCTGTAAAACAACATGGCAGAGAAGTGGCAGGCCAGGGTGGGGTCTGTGACATAAGGTACTCACACTGTATGGATTAAAAGGCATTCAAGCAGAGACCTGAATGAAGTGAGGGTGTGGAGCAGGCTGCCATCTGAGCAGGGGCATTCCAGATGAAGGCAACAGCTGGACAGGGAGCATCTCAGCACATTCAAGGAACGGAACGGAGGCCAGGTGGCTGGACCCCAGCGAGCACAGAATAGGGGAGTTTGAGATAAGGCAGATAGGTAGAAGAGGGAGGGGCAGCAGATAATGTTGGCCAGGTGGGCCACAGGTGCAATTTGGGATTTTCCTCTGAGTGAGATGAGAAGCCATTAGAGGATTTTCAAAGGGAGCAACATGATCTGATTGAGGTTTAAAACCATCACATGCTGCTGTGTTGAGAATGAAGGGAGTTGAGAATGGAGGCAGGGGGACCAGGTGGAACTTACTAAAATAATCCAAGTGAATGCTGGGGATGGTAGTAGTAGATATAATAAGTAGTTTGTAGATTTATTTTATTTTATTATTATTATAATACTTTAAGTTTTAGGGTACATGTGCACAATGTGCAGGTTTGTTACATATGTATACATGTGCCATGTTGGTGTGCTGCACCCATTAACTCGTCATTTAGCATTAGGTATATCTCCTAATGCTATCCCTCCCCCCTCCCCCCACCCAACAACAGTCCCCGAAGTGTGATGTTCCCCTTCCTGTGTCCATGTGTTCTCATTGTTCAATTCCCACCTATGAGTGAGAATGTGCGGTGTTTGGTTTTTTGTCTTCGCGATAGTTTGCTGAGAATGATGGTTTCCAGTTTCATCCATGTCCCTACAAAGGACATGAATTCTTCATTTGTGGATATTTTTAAAGAGACATCCAACAGGACTTGCTTATAGATGCCATGTAGGGTGTGAGAGGAAGTATTCCAAAACAGACATCAAGATTTTTGACCTTAGCCACCAGAAGTTTGGAATTATTTACTGAGATAGCATATACTGCAGAAGGGGCAAGTTGGGTGGAGAAATGTACTAATATTAATCCAATCTACCTATCTACACACACATATGTATGTATAGCACTTCACAGTTACCAATCTATTTGTTATTCACACTCAGGGATCTCATTTGCTTTCTTTCACTGCAGGAAGCTGAGAGTGCTGAGGGCACATCTGAAACCACTGGAGGTTGGCGACGTGGAGGTCAGGTAGTTCTGCACCCCTGGAGAGAGCAGTCATTATGCAGGACAACCCATCTGCTCAGAACTTTCGGTGGTGGCTTGTGCTGTGACTCCGGTCCCATTCATCTATGTGCTGCTGTAGGCTTAGCTTCCCACAGCCTCTCCAGCTTTGCCATTTGTCATTATCATTCACTCTTAATATTTATTCTATCTATGACCCTAATGCACGGAGTGATAGCTGATAGTCTCTTAAAACAACTTTTACAATTATTTTGACAGTTTACTGTGTTTTGTTCTCTCAACAATACTTAGAATTTGTCTGAGTTATAGTTGCATAGATGGCAATTTTCCTGACCTAGTTTTCTGACTATGATTTATGGGTCAGTAAACTCCTTAAATGATGGAATATAACATCTCAGGCCACAGGGAACACTTACTATCCACCTGCTCACTGTTGCAGGACGGATTCGTGGCCAGCCTCAGGTTGCTAAACGTTAGGGTGATCTGCCTTCCTTCTGGGGCGGTGATTCTCCACTCGTAGATCCGGCCATGAGGATTTAGGTTCGGGTAGTTGGGAGAAGTAGATGTTCCAGCAGAGCCCTGAAGATCCCCATCACACTCTGATGTGGGGGAAAAAAGCCAAGAAAACTTCCAATCAAATCAAAATGTCTCCTTCCATCAGGAAAGCTCTCAAAATTCAGGTATTTAAAATTATCCTTCTAGACAAAATTATTCTCCGTATTTATGTGCGTGAGGATTTCAGTGAACATATACATTCATTTCCTATCTCTATTAATATTTAACCCTGGCTTCCATGGATGATAGTCCACAGACAGCAATTTAATTATCATCATGGCCCAAGAAATATGAGAGACCAATGAATATAATGAACTTAACAATCAGGAAAATCGGGTCGGGTGCAGTGGCTCACGCCTGTAATCCCAACACTTTGGGAGCCCAAGGCAGGCAGATCACAAGGTCAGGAGTTCAAGACCAGCCTGACCAACATGGTAAAACCCTGACTCTACTAAAAATACAAAAATTAGCCGAGCATGGTGTCGGGCACCTGTAATCCCAGCTACTCAGGAAGCGGAGGCAGGAGAATCACTTGAACCCAGGAGGCGGAGGTTGCAGTGAGCCAACAGCACTCCATTGCACTCCAGCCTGGGTGACAGAGATTCCATCTCAAAAAAAAAAAAAGAATCAGGGAAATCAGCCAGGAGGGTGGCTCACGCCTGTAACCCCAGCACTTTGAGAGGCCAAGGCAAGACCCCATCTTTACAAAAAAAAAAAAAATCAGGAAAATCAGAAGGTTAATGTAGGTATCCAGTTTTTCCAAACAAGATCTTTATTTCATCTGAGTTTGTTGGATTTGCAGTAAGGCAAATTCTGAGTAACTACAGGACTTTCTTAAGGCAGGCATTGCAGTATAACTCTCATCCTCCTATTATATCACTCGTGATACTAGTTATTTTCCCTTATAGCATTGATCACACCTGTAACTTTTTGTTTATCAGTGTGACTTTTTGATTAAGGTCCAAGAAGATAGGGGTCATGTTTTGTTTTGTTTTTCAAAGCATTGTAACACCAGTGCCTAGCATAGTGTCTGTCCAATGCAGGTGCTCAATGTTGTTTTGAATGAATCAATGAAATCACCGTCTATGCTGGATTCAAATCGCAGTCTGAATCCTGAGGCAGTCAGAGAGCCGTCTATGACAAACCTGACCATGGCAGTATTGCTAGAAGTGTCTATGCTGTCAGGAACGGTGTTCGCACAGTATCTGCCCAAGATGTTTCCTGTAAGAGACAAATAATTAAATATATATGTCCAGGTGATTGATTTGTTTTAACCTCTATTCGAGGTGTCCTGCGTGTACAAAGAAAATAATAAAAAACAAGACCTTGCCCATGAAGAAATGTTAATCTCTGTCAAGAAAACAGGAAAACATGAATGAAAATTAACATATTCAAGTATATGAAGAAGTGAAAAAAATGCAACCAGTTAGGGGAAGGATATCTCAGGATAATGAGGAAGGCTAGTTTTTTGGTTGAAAAAGTGGTCTGAGACAACAGAGTGACAAATATCTGCCTTATGCTACTGCCAGGAGACATGCATGACCCTCTCCCTGCCTCGAGCTATAGAACATCCCTCAAATAACGGCATGTGGCAATGGGATGTCTCAGCAGCAACAGGGTGTCTTCCCACTACCGTTGCTCCCCCCAAGTGGCCTCCAGGGTAGACTATATGACACCTGGGCTCTGGACATCCATTGTTAATGGTAGAATTGAGGGAGAGAATCGCTGGTACTGCCCAAAGCGCATTAATCTGCACTTCTTTGCAGAGTATAGACAGGCTTTGCCTTTCTTGGAAGTGAAGAAACTTCAGAGGCTGAATAAGTACATGCGAAAATAAACACCCCAAAGAGAGCAGATATATTTCACTAACCAGAAGTATGATAGTCCCACATCTCCACAAAGTCTTTTTCACAGTCAGAGGAATTCTGAAAGTTAAAATCTTCAAAAGAGATGGTGAGATAGTGTCTGGAGAGCCCCTGGAGATGCCAATCACAGAATAAGTTGTCTCTATATGGAAACGTTAGATGGCCAATGCTTTCAACAACACCATTTTGCCCTATTACTCTTCCCCCACACTGAGCTGAAAAATAAAAGGAAAAAAAGAAAAAGAAAGAAAGAAAGAAAGAAAGGATTCTATTACAAATTGTGTTTTTTTCATTTCACCAGCACATGTGAAAACTTTTAGGTGCCAAGTGACTATGAATTGAAGTTTTTAAAATTCTGAAAATGGTTAGTGCTTTCCTCATTATTTGAATTCTAGGGTTGATGTAAACAGAAGTGATACCACAAGTCCAATCCAATAATGGGAAACAAGATGACAACGCAATGGCATATTCTGTAATGTCACATTAATTCTTTCGGGACACTATGTAAGAGCTGTCAGTTGCAAGCAAGTTTCATCTCAAGAATAAACTGGTAGACTCATCTGACCTGCCTAGAACCTTGTGTTGATTCTAAAGACTGAACCCAAGCTCAGCTGGAAGGGGGGACACCTGCCATTTCTAGTTTTACTATCAACTAAACTGTTCACTACAGTAACTGATATCTCAGGGCCTTGAAAATTACTATTCAATTATGTCTTATTAGCTGGATGTGGTAGCTAATTGAATTATATACAGCTTGACCAGGGATATAACATGATCTACGGTGTAGTTAAATACTGTTACAACTAGGCTTTCTGAACTTTTGCTATATTAAATATTTGTTTGGTTTGTGTCTAGACCTATTAGATACTAAATTATGTGCTATTGTGACCATACTATAGTGAATCTTCAACAAGCAAAGTTACTGCTCAATTTTTAAGTAAGGAAATCAAAATCCTGAAGCGACATATTTGCTTTTTATCCAGTGACTGATTTGGCACTAGAGACTCAGAGAAAAAAAAAAGCTTAATCATTTTATATATGATGAGGAATTCAAAGACATTGTTCTAAATATAGTTATCTGGTTCTTAAATAGTTTTATTACTTAAAGTAATAAACATACTGTAGTTCTTCCTTTTCCTTGGGGGATACATTCCAAGTCCCCCCAGTGAGTGCCTAAAACCTCGGATAGTACCAAACCCTATATAGACATAGAGACAATTTTTTTCTACATATATGTACCTATGATAAAGCTTACTTTATCAATTAAACATAGTAAGAGATTAACAACAATAACTAATAATAAAATAGAACAATCATAACAGTATACTATAAGAAAAGTTATGTAAATGTGGTCTCTCAAAATATCTTGGTGTACTGTACTCACCTATTTTTTGGGCCTCTGTTTACCAAGGGTGTTGAAACCATGGAACATGAAACCATGGATAAGAGAGAACTACTGAATTTCATAGTAAGCAGAAGAAACAAGAGTTTGATTTAACTACACATATTTCTTCACAAATAAGTTAGAAAAAACATAAAATATTCAAGTTTACTAAGATTACATTTTAAAATAAAAATTAAAAGAGAAATTAAAGTTGATGACTGTGATTTTAAACATTTACACTCTTTACTTATTTCTAGCATTAAAATATTTTTTAAGTTAGGCAGATAGAATGACTTTTTAAAAAGTCATGGTTTTAAAAAAAGTTTTAACATATTCATTCTGTAACAACTCTTTTATTTAATACAAAAATGTTTTCCAGGGTTTTTATAGTTTTGTGTTTTACAGTTAAGTCTTCAGTATATCTTGAATTGATTTTTGTATATGGTATAAGGAAGGGGTCCAGTTTCAATCTTCCACATATTGCTAGCCAGTTCTCCCAGCATCATTTATTGGATAGGGAGTCTTTTCCCCATTGCTTGCTTTTGTCAGCTTTGTTGAAGATCAGATGCCTGTAGGTGTGAGGCCCTATTTCTAAGCTCTCTATTCCATTTTATTGGTCTATGTGTCTATTTTTGTACCAGTACCATGCTGTTTTGGTTACTGTACCCCTGTAGTATAGTTTCAAGTCAGGTATTGTGATGCCTCCAGCTTTGTTCTTTTAGTTTAGGATTGCCTTGGTTATTTGGGTTCTTTCTCGGGTCCATATGAGTTTTAAAATAGTTTTTTCTAGTTCTGTGAAGAATGTCATGGTAGTTTCATAGGAATAGCATTGAATCTGTAAATTTGGGGAAGCAGTATGGCCACTTTAATAATACTAATTCTTCCTATCTATGAGCATGGAATTTTTTTTCATTTGATAGGGTGGAGGGTGGGAGAAGGGAGAGGAGCAGAAAAAATAACTATTAGATACTAGGCTTAGTACCTGGGTGATGAAATAATCTTTACAATGACCCCCATGGCACGAGTTTACCTATATAACAAACCTGCACATGTACCCCTGAACCTAAAATAAAAGTTAAAAAATATATATTACCTATAGAATACTTGGCCTTGAATCCCACATGAGTGGGGCTGTTGTCAGATCGAAATCTCAAATACATAACCTCTCCTGATGACCACTGACTGCTGGGCAAAGATGTCCCACAAAATTTGGACAGTATTGGTGCATCTGAATCCACTCCATCCCACAACTAGAGTTAGTTAGAAGTACAGCTAAAGTGGAAACAAAATTATGTTAAATTTACATGGTCAATTGCCTTGACTTATTTTGATAATGACAACTTCACTTACTTTCTTTGAAGATGTTATTAAATCATCATTTCTTAGCATAAAAGACTATGATAGAATCAGCATAAGCCATGTGTCACATTAAAATGCTGTATGATTTTTTCCTAATAATACATTATTTCATTAGCAGCTCAAAAAGACAGGTTTTACATGTTCTACATTGAAGAATAATTACTTCCCTTCCATATTCTGTATTGGTTTTACAAATATAAATGTTGTTTTCAAATTAATCCCTATGAATTTCAAAAAACAACAAGTATTTTGTTCCACACAATGATTTGGTACATTTCACATGACAAAGATAAATTCTCTAACAGCTCTGTAATTGGGACTAACGGAGAGTCCCAACTGGAATTTTCTGGGTCCATAAGAGTAGACAAGCATGTATCTAGCGTTTCTTGAGGAGGTTACATCGGCTAATTAATGCTCCATGAGTGGAAGTGTAGTATTAAGTCCAGTGCCAGAAAGAGCAACAAAAGCTCTTATATCTAAGTTTTGCACCACAGCTGCATTCATGCAAACATATACACACTTTTGTTAAAGGAAAGAGGAAAATGGTTTTTTACAATCTATGTATTTTTACTTTCTCTTCAACATAGTAAGACTTACTCTCTGTTTTGTAATACTTGCAGAACTCTTATTCAGTAAAGACTGAGAAATTATACTCTACATGCTTTAGTACTGTTCTGACACTAGTGACCCCTGGTGACACACCACACAAATTCCCATTTGTTAAACAGACATTTTATCACTTGTGACACTGAATAAGAGGCTGGGAAAATAAATATTCATCTCTCAGAAACATGACATATTTCCTGTGGGAGGAAGAATGGATAAACAACAATCTCAAGTAGCCACCCTCAGCGTCCCTTGCAGGAAGTGTCTAGGGTCACAAGGGACAGTATCCATGTACATAACCCGCTCAGCTGATGGGAGAGTTGCTGGCAGACTGTGTTTTCAGGCCTGAGTTATTAAGCATTTCCCTTTTTCCCTAGATTTGCTTGCAGTATGTGCTACTGAAAGAAATGAATTGTTCTGAGACATGACAGTTAAAAAATACTAACTTCGGGTACGAAAAAAATGAAAATGAAAGTGACATACTTGGGTGTTACTTCAATATCGAATTGACCTTCAAATTGCAGCCATATGCGTGTTTCCGGTGGAGCCACTAAGATCCAAATGCAATCAGCGTGGGGGGGTGGTAATTATCAGAGTGGTTGGGGGAGGTCACATACCCAGCAGAATCAGCTTCATGGATGTAGATGTTGCCCCCACAGGCTGTCAGCAAACACAGTTAAATCAATCTATGCTCTCGTGAAGGAGATGCATTCAATGGACACAAATCATCTTTTAAAGTCAACTTCTCTGTAATTTGTCTCAATTTCCTTTCATCTGTTATGATCCTCATTTTCTTTTCCAGCAAATGAATTCTCAATTTGCTGTCGAGGCAGCTACCAGGTGTGACACTTTTTAATTTGCCAGACCATCTATCTATTCTTGTTGGAAATTTCATTCTTTCTGAAAGCCAACCAAATGATTATGGCACATGGTGCATGGAGCAGAACGTCACAGAAGCATGAATAAATATCCAGCACTTCGATAAGCATGTAAGTATGCTAGCAGTTACAGCTTCCCACTGAGCGTTCAGTACAGCAGAATGATGCAGAGCTATGATCTTGGTATATTTAAAAGACTAAGCAGATATATCTTTGCACAACTCTGGGAGCATTCATTCATCACATTTCTTCAGGATTTAGATGCATTTGAGAAACAAGGTCAATGGCATGAGACAATTTGTGAGCCATGTTTTGCTAGATGATAACGGAGCTTTTTAATACTTCTTTTTTTTTAAAAAAAAAGTATTATCGAAAAATACTTTTCTATTATTAATAAATATTCTTTGGCATTTTCAACAAACAAACCAGACAGGAATAAATGTACTTACAATGCCAATGCCAATGAAATTAACCTGTCCAATCACTTAGCCACACAGATACTTGATCTGCTCAACTCTAGCAACATTTATGTCCACTGTCACTCATCCACTTACAGTCACATCCTGAATTCTGTCAATACCTCCAACTCCCCCATCTCTGAAACTCTAAATTGCAAATCCAACTCCCTTGCTTCATGTCTTTCCTTCAATGTCGAAAGATGTTCACAAAAGGACCTATGTTAAAGGCTGAGAAATAGGAGTGGCATGGAAGTAGATATGGTGGGAAGATAGCCAGATAGATATGGGAAGTAGAAGGCTGGCTATAGTTATGGAACATGGTTGAGTTGGTAAGTAGAGAGAAATAAGAGTGATGCTACTGTTTCAGGTTGCCAACAATAGGTTGTGAAATCAAAAGACTTTTGTTTAAGTCTGATGTTAACTGCAGTCATAACAAGCTTCATGAAAGACAGGGAGAAAGCAATGGCCATAACCATACTTGCATGAACAGTGACTCCACAAAGAAATAGAAGAGGTGCAATGTCAAATATATCCTTAGTGTATCTCTTAGTGTATCTGAATTACCATTAAATGTTGACTTTAAAAACTTAAATCAAGACTGAGTCTATTGGCTGGGCACAGTGGCTCACTCCAGTAATCCCAGCACTTTGGGAGGCTAAAGCAGGTGGCTCACCTGAGCTCAGGAGTTCAAAACTAGCCTGGGCAACATGGTGAAATCCCATCTCTACCAAAAATACAAAAATTAGCTGGGCATGATGATACATACCTGTAATCCCAGCTTCTAGGGAGGTTGAGTAAGGAGAATCACTTGAACCTGGGAGGTGGAGGTTGCAGTAAGCTGAGATCGCACCACTGCACTCCAGCCTGGGTGACAGAGCAAGACCCTGTCTCAAGAAAGAAAAAAAGACTGAGTCTATCATAAATAAAAATAGAAAAGTAGAGTTCTGTCGGATGGGCTGATGTCTACTCACTAGACTCAAGACACTGCTACTCTCAAAATGCTTTGGTACCAGGTGAAAACCTGTCCATTCATGACTCAGTTGCAAAGCTCAACACGGAGAGAGGGAGGGATGAGAAGGTCCCAGGCTAGAAAGCCATAGTGCAGGTGCCCACAGAGCTGCGATAAAGCTCTCTCCTTGTGCCAGAGCTCTGTGCACTGGGAAGTGACCAAAGGTCCTTCCCTGGTGTTTTGGACCTTATTCCAGCTATTCGATTATTTTTGTGTGTCGGTTGGTAAACACGCTTACTCATTTCTTTTACCAAAATGAAGAAATTATGTTGACTTTAAATCTCATACAATGTGCAATAAAACATTTGATTTCATTGATATTTATATATATATAAATACATTTAGGAATCTGGGATACAAGTCGTAGGATCATTTTGAAATCTGTAGTATCTAACTTCTGGTGTGACAAAGCAAAAATTTATTATTTTATTACTTTCTACCGACATTACTCCGTCTTTTGGAAGTGATGCCTATTTATTTATTTATTTATTCAATTAAACATTACTAAAAAGTAAATGTCACCAAAATCAAATCATTACAGCAGAATTAAATGCAATTATAATCAAGTGCAATTAAGTACAAGCAATTAAGTAAAGATCTTAGGTAATATACAATTAAATCAGTAATAATAGAATCAAAAGATTATGTGTTCTTTTAAAAACAGCATACACATTATTACAAAATAAGGCAAATGTAATTCTTATAATGTTTCTGTAACTAGATTTAACTTACAATTAGACTTCTTATAATGGAAAGGTCTAAGGAATTTCAGGGATCAAGAAGAATAGTGTATCTTTCACTTTGGTCACTAATTAGATATGTGGAAATATCTAATTATGTAAATATGGAAAATTTCACTTTGGTCACTAATTAGATATGTGGCCTTGGAAAAGTCCAAGCCTCATTTTACTTATCTTTAAAACGGAAATAATGGTACTTTACTTGAAAAGTAGTCACAATGAGATATTGAATGTATCAAACATAATAAGTACTTGAGAGTAGGCATTCTTATTAATTATTTTACTGTTAGTTCAGAAAAGAAAACTTTATATGTTTTTTCTCAAATCTATTTAATCAAAGAAGACCAAGCAATTGCAGGAAAAGTAGATATAATTCTCAGTGGAAATACTTACCTAAACTCTTTGCCTCATGTTTGATCTTAAATCCTTGCCCTTCATCACTATAATCAGAAATAAACTGAACAAACATTTGATTATCTGAGGTGAACAGAGTCGATGAAGCACGACTGCCACAAAAATGACCATTTCCTCCACAGGGTCCGAAGGGTGGAGAATAGATATCAGGACCATTTCCTAGCTGGAAAGACAAATTAAAATTGCATCAACCCCTTTACATTGCAAAAGAAGGAGTATGTAATTCTTATCCATTTATGTCCCACGAAAGAAAAATTATCATTTTGTTTTCTGAATGAAGTCTGTGGAAAACATAATTAGAAAGGGTAGCAAGCAAGACCTACCACCAATTAATCCCCCTAGTTGCAAGAAGAATCACCATTTGGAATCTGGAAAGGCTGTTCAAAATGGACAGCAATGGTCAGGCCACTTTGGACCAGGATGTGCCAGGAACAGTTGAGGTTGGATGGGTAGGTCTCCGGATACCTGGGGGACGTGATGATCCCCTGTCTGCATGCAAATATCCACCGCAGCCTTCCCACAAAGAAACAAAGGAAGGTTATTTCAATAGGATTGGCAACTGGATTTTTATGCTTTCTTAGTTTTCTTGGGGGTTTTCACAGTGTAGGCAATAAAAATGCTTGAAAATAAGTAGGCAATAAAAATGCTTGCAAATAAAGCCAGAGTGTAGGAAATGATTAGCATAACAAGCATGTATTGAGCACATGCTATTGGCTACTCTATTTGTGGTGGTTGTTGAGACACGGGATATAGAGGTAAGTAATGAAGACAAATTACCTACTTTCATAAAGATTTCTTTATAGATGGGGAAGACATACAATAAACAAATACATAATATGTGAGGTGGTGATAAATTCTATAAAGAAAAATGGATGGGAGGAGGGAGAAGAGTACTTTATTGTCAGAGTTAAGTTGGAAAAGCCACGTCATTGGAGTAACATCTTAGCAGAGACATTAATGAAATAAAGAATCAAGCCAGATGTTTATGTGGGAGAAAACATTCCAGTTCAGAAAACAGTTAGTGTAAAGGCTTGATGTGGTAGAGGTACATCATGGAAGTCAGAATGGATGAGGCAGAATGAGAGATTCCAAAGGTAGCAGCATGTCTAGGTCATGCAGGAAACTGAAAAGGCTTATTCTGAGTAAGAAGAGGAAGATGAAGGGTTTTGGGCATCAGAATGGCCTGATCTCACTTACATTTGAAAATATCACTCTATGTGCCGTCCTTAGACTGCAAGGAGTGGAGGGCAGGGAAGGGCAGGAGCAGAGTGTCCAATAAAAAGGGGACAGCCTGAGGCCAAGGAGAGATGACAGGCGCATGAGCTAGGCTGGTAGCAACAGAAATGGAGAGGCGTGGTTGAAATCTAGATATATTGTGAGGGTAGAGCCAGTGTGATTTGTTGATGGTTAAGTGTGAGACAAACAGAAACGTCAAAAATAACATCAAGATTTTTGACTTAAATAATGAGAAAAATGTACTTCCCATTTGCTAACATTGTGAGGAGTGTAGAATTGGGGGCGGTGGTGGCATGGAAAAGGATGGGAATAAAGTGTTCGGCTTTCAAAGGTTAAACTTTTTGTTATTGATTATCTGTCTGTCTAATTGGGGTACAAGTGGTTTCTGGTTACATGGATGAATTGCACACTGGTGAAGTCTGAGATTTTAGTGCACTGGTTACCTGACTAGTATACATTACTCCCAATATGTAGTTTTTTATCCCTCATACCCCACCCATCCTCCCTGCTTATGAGTCTCCAAAATCCATTATATCACAGGTTAAATTTGAAATACATTCTAGACCAGGAGCTGCCAAGTATATATATATGCACACACACATATATATATACACAAACACACTTATAGATACACATATTTATATATATTATATACATATACACACACATATATACACACACATATAAATCAATCACAGTGGTTCTACCCTCACTATATACATTCATATGTATACATGTACATATGTATAATGAGCTTCCATACATATTAATATATACATTAGAGTGAGAGGGCAGGAGATGAAGGAAGAGGATGAAAGGAGCAGGCATTAATTCTCCAGTGGTCAGGGACTAGAAGCTCATCAGCAAGGAAGAGTAGACAGCTCACACAGCTAGTTAAATTGTAGAGGTGAAAATTTATCCCTTGTAAGTTGGATTCCTAGGTATTTTATTCTCTTTGAAGCAATTGTGAATGGGAGTTCACTCATGATTTGGCTCTCTGTTTGTCTGTTACCAGTATATAAGAATGCTTGTGATTTTTGTACATTGATTTTGTATCCTGAGACTTTGCTGAAGTTGCTTATCAGCTTAAGGAGATTTTGGGCTGAGACGATGGGGTTTTCTAAATATACAATCATGTCATCTGCAAACAGGGACAATTTGACTTCCTCTTTTCCTAATTGAATACCCTTTATTTCTTTCTCCTGCCTGATTGCCCCGGCCAGAACTTCCAACACTATGTTGAATAGGAGTGGTGAGAGAGGGCATCCCTGTCTTGTGCCAGTTTTCAAAGGGAATGCTTCCAGTTTTTGCCCATTCAGTACGATATTGGCTGTGGGTTTGTTATAAATAGCAAACACCGCATGTTCTCACTCATAGGTGGGAATTGAACACTGAGAACACTTGGACACAGGAAGGGGAACATCACACATCAGGGCCTGTCATGGGGTGGGGTGGGGGGAGGGAGGATGGATAGCATTAGGAGATATACCTAATGTAAATGACGAGTTAATGGGTGCAGCACACCAACATGGCACATGTATACACTTGTAACAACCCTGCACATTGTGCACATGCACCCTAGAACTTAAAGTATAATTAAAAAAGAACATTTATCTTAGGTCTAATTCCAAAGCCCATGCTCTTAAGCCACTATGCAGCCTGCCTCTCTTGAGCATGAGGAACACAATTTATCGTCAGTTGCTCCCTACTTTATAAAAGGTATATATAAGCATGGAGGAAATATTAGATTAATTTTTAATGTTAGATTGAGAATCTACTTTAAAATTATGTTTTTCAGTTAAAAACGTGGGAGTCTTTCACTCTTCCATGGACTACTTTATTACCTTTCATTTAGTTTGGATTTAAGGCTGTTACTGGACTTCACATATCAAGTTTGAAAAGTCTCAATCATACTGTGCATGATGGCATCCCATATATGGTGCCTGTTTTTGACTCATCAAGTTCATATTTCAAGAGCAACAAACTCTTCCTGCCAACCCTCAAGTGGATGACTTTAACCAAGTAATTTATAAGGATAAATGATGACGTTTTGCTCCGTCGATGAGTTATGGATATGAGCTGTGCTCTAGTTCCAGCCCTCAGCTAGGCTGAAAAATTGCTTTAAAGCTCTCTCTCATGCATTTCAGGGAGACACCTCCTCTGGAGTGAAGATGCCCCACCCAGAGACCTGAGGGCAGGACACTTTTGTACGACTTGGCCACAGTGCTTTGGATCAGGAATCAGCATCGACATAAGGGGAGCCAGCCATCCAGAGCCTGGACAGAGACCCATGTCCTCTGACTTGCCTTGTGTCCTAGTGCCCAGAAAACTATATTAAGAAGAGAGAAAGAGAGAGGAAAGGAGAGTAGATGGGGTAACATGGGATTAAAAAAATATTTAAACTCATTACTCTTGTGAAAGGATGCATTGAAGCCTGCCCTGGTTACACTGGAGTCCAAGGTGAAGCGGATAACCGTGTACTCTCAGTAGACCGGATGGGCCCAGGGATCTCTCTGCCACAGAGAACTGCTAGCTTCTGGGCCAAGTCATTGTCTCCTACATTGAAAGAAAGGAAACAGCATGAAAATACAGTCTTGAGAATCTGCTCTACCATCATTTGCAACTTAGCTGAAGCATCTCACACATTTTTTTCAGAACATCAGGATTCACAGGAGATAATGGGATTCTCAAAAAGAAGGACCCCTCAGGGGTGATATAATTCTGGCTCCAGCTTGCAATGATGCTGCCTGCCCTTTTCTTTATCACCCTGCCGTTTTTTTTTGTTTTGTTTTGTTTTGTTTTTGAGATGGAGTCTCCCTCTGTTACCCAGCTTGCCCAGGCTGGTCTCGAACTCCAGAGCACCCACCTCAGCCTCCCAAAGTGCTGGATTCCAGACATGAGCCACTGTGCCTGCTCTGAGACCTCAGTATTTTTTAAGGAGCACATCTGAGTTCTTCCACACTGGCCACTGACATATTACACACAGTTAGAATCTGGGTTTTATCATTCAATGCATTGAATAGCATTGAATCTGTAAGTTTGGGGGAGAAGTATGGCCATTTTAATAATATTGATTCTTCCTATCTATGAGCATGGAATGTTCTTTTCATTTGATAGGGTAGAGGGTGGCAGAAGGGAGAGGAGCAGAAATCACTGGCCATTGGACATGTGTTGCTCTTTTTGGCTTTAGCGAGTGAGCTCCCGAGATCGTCCCATGGGAGGATCTGTAGACTCAGGGACCCAGAACCAGGGCAACCCAAGGCCAGCAGGTGAAGTCGAAGAAGTGTCTGCCCGATGGCATCTTATCTTTCCTCAGCTTGTAGACTGTGGCAACCCCACTGCCCCCATTCTCTTTGTTGTCAGCCCCACCAACCAAAATGTACCTGTTCCAGAATCCTTTTTCTTGAGGTCCTGTTCTGTGCTAAGCGGAAGCTAGCTAACATGCGAATTCCTCCACAGTATATTTTTAAATGGAACCACCCCAATCGTGAGAACTTCAGAATGGTGGCAGGCTGTGGAGAAAATAAGACGTGGGAGTGTAAGTCTGTCACTTTCCAACTCATAATTAGCCCATGTGCACGGCTGATCCTGAAAAAGGTTTCTTTTGCTATTGATGATAGAATGGCTATCAAACAGAATTGATGTAATAGCAAAATATTATACATAGATTTTCAGTTGATGCACTCTTTCCTAAATAACTTGGTGTGTGTATACATGTGTATATGTGCAGGATGTTAGAGGAGATACACTAAGAAGTGCGATACTTAGGTACATACATTCTTCTAGAGCATCTCTTCTCTTTTTTTATGTTTTTATTTTTTAGAGGTAGTGTCTTTATCACCCAGGCTGGAGTACAGTGGCATGATCCTAGCCCACTGTAACCTGAAACTCCTGGGCTGAAACAAGCCTCCCAAATGGATGTGCACCACCACGCCTGGCTAATTTGCCCAGGCTGGACTCGATCTCCTCGGCTCAAGAGATCCTCCTTCCTTGGCCGCCCAAAGTACTGGAATTACAGGCCACTGTGAGCCACTGTGCCTGGCCTTCTTAACTTTTCTTAAGTCACTGACTTTTTTAAATAGTAGAGTGAAAACTACAACCCTGATCCATAGAGAAATGCATGTGATGGTTCTAATTTCAGCAGGCTTATGGATCCCCTTGTGTTCATCCATGAATTCTTTAGAGGTCTACATAGCTCAGATTTAGAAACTCCAGAGTTGGGTGAAGATAACACTAGTATGTTTGCATGTATGTGGACATAGTGATGCTATTTTTTTTCTTTTTGAGATAGGGTCTTACTCTGTCACCCAGGTTGGAATGCAGTGGCACAATTTCGACTCACTGCAACCTCCCTCTCCCAGGTTCAAGCAATTCTTCTGCCTCAGCCTCCCTAGTAGCTGGGACTACAGGCGTGCATCACCATGCCCAGCTAGTTTTTGTTTTTAGTAGAGATGGCTTTCACCATATTGGCCAGGCTGGTCTTGAACTCCTGGCCTCAAGCTATCTATCTGCCTTGGCCTAGTGATGCTATTTCTTAAAGGAGATGCTTCTTGGAAATTTGTATAAAACTTTAGATGATTTTTAATGCATCGCAGAACCCATTCTTGATGGCTTCTTAAAAAATGTTGATAAGTGCCACCTTATTTATCTGCTTACATTTACATTTGGTTAAATAAGAATTTGTAATCCTGTAGCTCCCAGGCTTGAATGGAACATGAGTGTGGGCACATGCAGATTTTTTTTTAATGGAATACCTTTCCCATTTCCATTTTCATTTTCTTCGTCAGTCAGCCTCATAGGCCAAAACCACTCAAATACAACTGATAACCAGTTAACAAACTCATTGACCTTGCATTTTGCTGTTTTCAATCTGAACCCTCTTTTGTCTAATTTTTTGCTATTTCTTTAGCTTTTTTTCCCCTGCCTGTATATTCTTTGTTCTAGTTACCTGATTTTTTTCTAAAATCTGAAGTTCCAACCCCTCTCTCTGGATTTTGCTCATCCTTCAGAAAGTTGAGATGAATGCTCATCTTTCTCTGTGAAGCCCTCCTTTTCATCCAACTGAACCAGCAATGTGAGGAAAGAAATACAAGACACCCCACAGCCTGCAGGACCATCAAGAACAACACCTATGTAATAACTTCAGCAGGAGATGAAAGTGACAAGAGCAAACTTGCTGAACCCCCACTCTATATCACGTGGAGGAAACAGGTGTAGTTAAGTGACGAAAATGAGGGAACAACAGAGCTTTCTGCATGGCTTCCAAGTGGCTGCTCCACCATGTTCCCTGCTGTCTGCAAGTGATGTGTGTGTGCACTTGAGATGCCCCATCAGGTCAATCTAGGAGCGCCATGGATGAAGTGTTCCTGTGGCTCTGGATCCTTACTCGTTCCAACAGAAGAACAGGGACAATTCCTAAGGTTAAAATCCATAGTTGTGTTAGTTCAAAGTGAAAGATCAAAGCTCCCATGTGGATTTGGTGGATTTTCCTAGCCCTGGGCCTCTTCCTTTCCCTCCCCTTCCTGCCTTCCTCATGCAGTGACCCTAAAGATAAGGTCCAGTAGGAAGAGAAGCAGTCCAGTTTTGGCCTCTTGCTGGATTAATTCCTTTTTTTTTTTTTTTTTTTTTGAGACAGGGTCTTACTTTGTTGCCCAGGCTGGAGTGCAGTGGTGCAATCTCGGCTCACTGCAGCCTTAACCTCCAGGTTCAAGTGATCTTTCCACCTTAGACTCCTGAGTAGCTGGGACTACAGGCATGCACCACCATGCCAGCTAATTTTTTGTAGAGGTGGGGTTTTGCCCTGTCGCCCAGGCTGGTCTGAAACTCCTGGGCTCAAGCAACCCACCCACCTCAGCTTCCCAAAGTGCTGGGATTACAAGTGTGAGCCACTGCACCCAGCCTAGATTAATTCTTAATTGCAAAAGAAGACAGAAACTAATGACAAAACATGCTTTTTATGTGTACGTGTAAGAGAGTGCAAGATAGACTGTGACTTGCTTACTGTCTACCTCGTAATGTTAATAATCGAGGTTTACATGCAGATATACATTCATATATATTATACATAATAAAGACATGTACTCATATAAAAGAGCCTAGATCACTCCTTTTATAACACTGAGCTTGTTATTCTCCATTGATGGGTTGAAGTTTTTTTCATATTCTCCTTCTCTCTCTTCCCATTGTTTTGGAATTTCCTGGGCATTTTTCCTACCCTTCCTTTTCTTACCCTTTCCTGGATGTCACCTCCTCCCCCGGCCACTGAATGCCATTGAATGCCATTTCCTTTCCTCTCAGCTCTGCTTCTCCTTCCCAGCTCCCCAGTTAAAGCTCTTTATTGATGTACGGCTTTGCTGGAGGGGTAACGCATCAGAACTGGAGTGCAATTTAGAAGCGGTGTTCCTGCAAGAATTCAGAGTTCATATGTCCTCCTGAAGATGCTTTGGAAGTTAACACAAGATTCAGAAATTAACTAATTTTTATATCCTTAGAGGAGAAGAAATCTATGCTTGTCAGTTTTTTAGGAGATTTGTTTGGTTATGCATACACCTTTTTATAGCTCAGGAACATATATTTTTGCATGTTTGGCTTTATACTCTAAAATCTACCTTATTACTTGCTTATACCTTTTTTCCTCTAATTTTCATGTAATTGATTTTTCACGTTGCTGCTGAAAGAGTAGGACCATTGTGTTGCAGTGAGTTAAGCCAGGGACATTTTTGTTTACTAAAATGACTTAGGCTATAAAATCCTGAGGCGGCTCATAATAGGACAGAGTGAGCATGTGCTTTTGGGGCACAGGTTCTCAGTAAATACTTGTTGTTTATTAACTGAAAGTAGCATTACCTTTGTTATTTATAAAACTAATAATATTTGGAGAACTTTGTTATTTATAAAGCTAATAATATTTGTTGGCCTTTCTTGGGGTAGATCCTTAGATATTTTGCTATTTTATGTTTACCTTGAGGAACATGTAGAACCTTTTAAATGATAGTTTGTTTCACTGTTTCATAAACTTTATGTTTTTAAATAAGCCAGAACTACTGTAATTCACTGCTTTAATAGCTGCTTTGGGTGAAATCCCATAAAATCTGTGAAGCCAGTTATCATTAGTATACTTTTGAACTTCAAACTCTTATGGTAATATGTAATAAGTTAATTATCCACCTTGTGTTTTTGGCCAGAAAACCTTTGTTTTCTGGCCAAAACTATAACTACAAATGACCTTTTTTTTGCATATAAAGTGCTTAGGAGGACTTGAAGGTAATTAATCACTATAACTACAAATTACCTTTTTTGCATATAAAGTGCTAAATAGTTTAATTATTCCTACATGAGACTGGGAAGATTTTTCTTTATGTATAATCATTAAAATGGCATTGAGAACTATGATTTTCTGAAAGAATTGGCATGTCTATAATTAGTCTAGACACTACCTTTGTGCTGTGAATGGACTAATGTTCTCCAGTTATTACTGCTACAGATTAAAAAGCCTGTGCTTTCACTTTGACCACAGATGCCCCAAGTCATATTTCATCTAGTTTCTGCTAATTTGGTTTTTTTCTCCCTTGCTTTACTCAGGCCAAAGAGGGGCACTTGTTTTTCAGTATCATATTCATCAAATGCTGGGGCAAGGAAATGTTTACTTTCACCATTTTCTCATAAATGGTCCTTCCCTCTCCCATATATATAATGAACAATCTCACTCATTTTCATCTATTCTCAGGTTTTTAGTAATTTTTCTAGTAACTTAGTTGTAGTAATGTAATATACTAAGTTATCTAAGTGACAAGCTAATTTTAATATCCTCTACCATCCTCTATCCTTCCATGCTTTATTTTAAAAAGCTGTAGAAATATATGACATTGTGAACATCTGACCAGGCATTTTCAATTGTTATGGCAACAGACAAAAACCTCCTTTTTTAAAAAATAGCAATATGTCAGGTTGTTAGAAGCAATGCTACTCGGCTTCATTTTGCTGTGACTCATTCCATCTGGTTTCTTTGGGGACTCTTTGGCCTGAGAGTTGCTGGCATTTTTGCATCCTGGAAGCAGGCACAATACAGTAGTGTTGCCACCATTGCAGCACAAGGGCGGGCATGCCCCTGTGCCACCTGCTGTCCTAGCCCTGGCTGTAAGCAGTTGCCTGCCCTAAGTCCTCCTCTTCATTCCCTTGCTGTAATTCACCTTCCATCACTGGAAGCAGAGATTCAGCCATCAGTTCACTTTTTTCAAAGAGGCTTGGTCCCCTGGCTTTCATGCTCTGGGCCAGCCCTAGCTCAGGAATCACTAGTTCTAAAAACATCCTTTGGTGCTTCTGCAAAAACAGTTGGGTGTAGTGCAGCCCCCAACTGCCCAGAAGTTTGGTGGAGATGGTGGGTGGAGGTCACCTCCAGATTTCATGCCTGTGCTGTGGATGGAAAGTGCCATGTGTTCGGAGCAGCTTCTGGCTTCCTGGCAGCCGTGGGTGTGCGTTAGCATGGTGCAGGCTCTAGTGCTGCCCTTCTGGAGCTGAAGAGAACCTGGCTGTCGCTGGTAACCATATGACTCTAAAGACCAAAGTGTGACCCCCTGACCCTCCCGTGGGCTGCACCCAAGCAGAGCACTTGTCCTTATGTTTTCGCATTGTGCCTGCTGCTCCCAGAGTCTGTCGCTCCTTACAGCTTTGTTTCTTTGCCTCAAGGGCCACAAGATGGTTTTGCTCAAAAAGCCCCCAAATCAGCTGCACCCAAACCGGTCTTTCTGTGCCGTCACTACCACCCAGCATCCTGCCGTTAAGGCTCAGTGTTTTGAAGCTGAGCAGTATAGCAGGTGACATCTCTTTGTATGGCCACCCTTGGTCATGATGAATTTGCCACTGAGCGACTTAATTCAGTGTGCTGGGGAATTCAAGGCTTTTCTCCTCTGGAACATTGTCCATCTTAAGCAATACTGATCTCTCCATAAAATCCTGTGTGGGGAAGCAGAAGTTGACTAGAAAGGGTTTGATTATGGCACCCACGTTGAACGTGTTAGCTATCTAGAGTATCATTTGTTTCACTTTTCATCAATCCCCAGGCTCAATAAGCGTCTTCATTTGGATAAGATTGATTATTATACTCATCGCATTATTGCATGGGGTAAGGGACATATGTGTTGGGTTGATAATCATGATGCTGCCAATGAATTCAAAGTTTTCTGAGCCAAAATATGGTTCCCAGAGCAGCAACATCAGCATCCCCTGAGAAGTTGCTGGAAATTCAGATTCTCAGGCTTTACCCCAAACCTACTAAATCAGAAACCCCAAGATACTCCTCCATCTGTGTTTTAGCAAGGCCTCTGGTGATTCTGATGTCTCCGTGGTTTGAGACCCACTGCCATAGAGCAGGGCTGTCTAATAGAACGTTCTGTGGTGATGGAAACAGTCAGTATCCCTGCCATGCAGTAGTGGGGCCACTAGACACCACATGTGGCAGTCGAGCTCTTGAAATGTGGCTGCTGTGACCAGCAATAGCATTCATCATTTTATTTAATTTTGATTAATCTAGGTTTAAATTCAAATAGCTGTATATAGCTAGTGGCTGTCCATCAGATAGCCCAGCCCCAGAACCCACCCTGCTAATTATTATTGGTAAACTCCTAAAATGCTTTAAGTTGTTGGTTGTGGAATTATTAATTTTAGATCATAGAACAGAATCTTCCTTACTCAATTCAACAGAATTGAAACTGCAATTGTTATAACAGTAGTTGATTTTGATTCTTCGTGTGCAGGGGAGATAGTTTGCAGGCTGCTGGCTGGTTAGGGAAAGCCTATTCTTGAGCTGATTGATTGTTGATTTTGTGAATGTGCATCAACTGTGCGGTGCCAGGTGGCTCATGCCTGTTGCAGATATAACCAATGGCCATAGATACATGTCCTTTTAGGAGTAAAGCTGTTGCTCAGGAAGGGGCTGTGCCAGTGTTTCGCACAGATGGACTCTGGTTTCTCCAGCGTGTCCAGCAAAGTGGAGGTGCTTCCAGCCAAAGAGAAGTTAATGAGCCCTTCAGGCACTTTGGGTTGCTTGTGGAACCTTCCAGAAACTGCTGCAGGAGTCAGCGGTGCTGAATTGCCAAGTCGAAGGCTGGCACATCAGATGGACAAAACTCTTGAATCACATTCAGTTTCTTCAGTTCAGGAGAACTTGAAGGAAAAAAGGTCATGCCAAGTGTGTTAGGTGGAACTGCTGCAGAGCCCAGAAGAAACTTTGAGATTTGTCTCTGGGATGATGTGACCACATCCTTGTCACCTTTCCAAAACACCAGCAGACACTCTGGGACGAGAGCATCCCCAGCAGTCCTGTGATCCTGCAGCCAGAGCAAAATGTGACATTGAGGAGCCAGGGAATGTCTGAGTCCTTTGGGACTGTTCCCCCAAACCTAGCAACTGAAGTCTCAAACTTAAAGCAACCGTCTTTGGCTACGCAGAAAATGATACTCAATTCTTTGTCAGAAGCAAAGTTCTACATGACTAAGCTTCCTAATTGAGGGCTCCATTTGTTGAGTTATTTAAAGCCCTATCATTGATTTTCATAATCCATCTCCTGTTAGAATCCTAGAATGTTAAAACGAGGTGGAAGAGACCTTGGGAACAGTCATAATCCAGCCTTCTTATTTTATAGAGGCCCAAAGAGGTTATGTGTTGCGCAAGGGCACACACAGCACTGTAGGGTCAAGGACCACGTTGCTCTTCAGTTTCTTTGGTGTCATAGGTCAGCTGGGGTCATAGGTCAGAAGCTGGACAGATTGATGAAAAAGGAACGTTTCAGAGACATGATAAGAAATATACTGATGCACACTATTAGGTTTTAAAATGCTTCTTGCTCAAGCATCCTATAGATATCGGGAAAATTCCAATAAAATATTTTGAGTGGTAAGATATTGCAGTGGCCTTTTTGAAATAGCTAAAATTGTTCCTGCCACATATGTATATGATTTAGTCATGACACAATTCATATTGCTAACTGGTTATTTTTTCTGGACAACTAGTTTGGTTGGGAGTAATTTATTTTCCAAGAACTAGGCCTGTTTCAGTTTATTGACTTTGATACCCTATCTTTTGTAACTTACTTTCCTTAAATAACATGCCCCTCCTACTTTACCCCCAAAGTATTGAGATGCTATGTGTGAAAAGTATGGCACTGAGCACCTAATCAGCATTCTCTAAGTATTGGTTCAAAGAGTGAATACCATCCCATCGAGACAGATCTATGTGTTGATTTCTTTAGATTTTCACTATGGCTGGGGGTTAAAAAAATTCTGTATATTTAGGGAGATATTAGCTGTGTAATTTTTTTTCTCATCTAGCTTGAATGGAGTCTAAAACAAAAAATTCACATGCTCACCAAAAGGCTGGGAGAGGTTTTGTAAATTGAATATGAGGCTACTGTTTGCGTCCACAAGACAAAGCCCTAAATCACATTTAGCATAATTTGTGGTTTTAAATTGGACTGATTTAGCAAGGAGAGTGAAATAATCTCTCATCCTGTAAAAAAGGTGATATCTTTAGATGAGCATTTAATTCCATTGGCAGAGTAACTTCAGGAAGACGACAGTAATTCTGCCTGCATTATTCTTGGTTTGTGGCTAAATTGAGATCATAAATTTCTCCTGATTTCACTAACTTTCATTATTGCTCTTTGAACTCATCGGATGAATGTGCTCTTCAAACTAATCAGATGAAGGCTTAGTGGTACCTGGAGGGTGGACAGGGGAGGGATGAGGTCTGTGGGCAGCTGCACTGTATATACTTTGTGATCTGGGGGGAGAAGATGACATCCAGTGACTTAGAAGACATAGCTTGGTGATTTTCTTCTCCTTTGAGATTGAGTTTCACTCTTGTCGCCCAGGCTGGAGTGCAACAGCGTGATCTTGGCTCACTGCAACCTCCACCTCCTGGGTTCAAGCAATTTTCCTGCCTCAGCCTCCCAAGTAGCTGGGATTATGGGCACCTGCCACCATGCCCAGCTAATTTTTGTATTTTGAGTAGAGTCAGGGTTTCACCATGTTGGTCAGGCTAGTCTCGAACTCCTGACCTCAGGTAATCCACCTGCCTTGGCCTCCCAAAGTGCTGGGATTATAGGATTATAGGCGTGAGGCACCACTCCTGGCCCCGGTGATTTTCTTGATAATCACTTACACAAGGTGAATACCATTCATTTCCATGGAAGTGTTCAATGGACTGTGCACCTAAGAATGTGCATTTGCATCCATATTGTACAGGTAGGATTCCTTTGAATTCCTGCAGGTATCCAAGAGGGAGGGTTCTGGAGGAACTTCCAGCTGTCTAGATTACCCCATGAAAACCTGTTCTTTTATCAACAGCCACTTCAGGAGCTCACCCAGGGGCTGCTCACTAGACCACTGCTCCCTGCCCATGTGCCCTAGTTCAGAGTAATCCGTATTCTTCACAGTCCCTTCTTCCAGTGAAAGCGTTTCTTTTACCTTTCACCAAGCCTTCCCTCTAAAAGAAATCAGGTCAGTGATACTGTAGACATTTCAGAAAGCTGAAAATGATGACTCAAAACTATAATTAGCAATGTGTCTGTCCCTTTAATTTTGTTCCCCTGGAAGTTATCAATTCGTGTCCTTAAAATAGCTAGCTGCTTAAATATTTTAGATGTATGTTTGGCATTTTACACACACCTTTGTACTGGTTCTAATCACAGGTGCTCTTGGGTCTGAGTTTAGGTCTGACTGCAGGCAAGCAGGTTGGTTTTCCGGCCTCCTGGGGCACCCCTGGAGGAAGCAGATGGGATGGGAAGTAAACCTGACTGATATGAGACATCACACTTTTTCAGGCTGGGCTCCAGGCACCTGTTCATGTTTTTAGTTACCTGGATAGTCTTGGTATCAGAGTTTACATGAACCATGGCCAAGCTTATGACCCATACAAATGTTTGTAGAATGATTGAATAGCAAATGGCATAGATGAATTACAGCCTATGGAAAGTCCTTCTGCTGCCAATTTATAGTTTGTGCTTTTGAGATAAAGATGGCTTTGGCTTTTACATTTGTATTTTCAAGTATATATATGCTAGGGAAGGAGGAACCTTTCAGGTCCCCAGTGGTTGATTTTCACCTTTGATCTGCACACTAGTGTTCATAGCATGTTACTGAGTTGACTTTTTTATTTCTATATAATAACAATATATTGATGTGTTGCAAATCTGATGTAACCTTTGTGTGTGTGTGTATGTGTATGTATGGGTGTGTGTCTGTATGCATGTGTGGTGTTGATCAAGATACATTACTCCAGAGGCCAAAATCAGAAACTAGGGAGATTGAATATTTCATTGTTTAAAATTGAGCTAATATAATGCAATGTTAAGAGGACAGCTGTTCAGATACTGGGTTAAACAGCTTCAATGTACATCACCCAGGAAGGGATTTGGAGGTTGCTGTCTTTCTTCTGGTGGCAATGCAAGAAAACTGAAAGAAAAAAACAATTGCACTTAAAAGATCCTATATGACAACTATAAGTATATATGCTTTGTAATATTCACTTTTATAGGCTGCTATGGTACAGAAATTCTCTTTTGTGCATTTTTGCTCTGTTTCCCTCTTCGTTGTCCACCTGAAACAAACTATGCCAAGCACTTAGCTAATGATATACGAAGAAGCATTTCAGCAGCCACTCAGAAGTGAGTGACTGCTTATGAAAAACCTGTGAAAAATAAGTAAGACCGAGGTGAATTCGATGGTCCTTTTGGAGTTATATGTTTCTTAGCTTTGAAGAAAAACAAAATGTGCCGCTGCCATCCCTTGCTAGGAGTTCTGTTCCTAGATTCACACTCAGCATTTATGTTTCCATGGCGGTACCACCAAACATAGCAGAACTGAAGAATTTGGAAGTGCTCAACTTTTTAAATAACCAGATCGAGAAGCTGCCAACACAGATCAGCAGGCTTCAAAAATTCAAACACCTGAACCTTGGGTGAGTATCAGTGGAGGGGAAAGGATGGAGAGGAAGAGAGTCGAAGGGGCGTGCTGGGTAGGGCCAGGGGAGGGATTCCATTTATATCATTGCACAGAAGTGGATTTCTAACTTCTTTTTGTGTTTTGTGTTTTAAAAAAAGTTTTATTGTTTTAATATATCCTTTTGGTGGCCTACATTAGTGAATATTTGAGAGCTAATTGAGAAGCTAATAGTTGGCACAATAAGGAAGTTAAATTTTTACTGTATTTTGTGTCCAGTAAAATTTTATCTCAGTTCTGTTGACCAAGAAGGGACTTACTTGCATAGCATGAACTGACAGACAAGTTGTAGTATGGTTGACTTTTTTTCTCTCTGTGTTAAATAAGAATAGTTTATAAAGCACCTTCGTGCCATGGAGGGAAGAATATATTCCCTAATACTGCTTCATTCATTTTTGCAATTCTTCTCTGTAGTTGAGAGGTGACAATTCTCTGTCTTTCTTTATGCAAAGGTAAAGAGACGAGTTTTGGTTCAACTGAGGTTGCACAACCGTGGAGCAGTAAATAATAATAATGATAACCTGTCTTCGTGTATTGCTTTGCAGCACTTGATCCTCTCAACATTTGTGAGGTAGGGAAGGCAGGTTTTAGTGCTTTCATTTTATACAGAGGAAGCCAACCCTTTTCAAAGGGGCTAAGGGACTGGGTCCTGGTCACCTCTGAGGTTAGTGGCCAAGCTGGGAAGAGAACCCCATGGTTCTGGGTCTAAAGGCTCCATCAGACTCCATTGATATGGTTTGGATGTGTGTCCCCACCAAATCTCATGTGGAATTGTAATCCCCAGTGTTGGAGGTGGGGCCTGGTTGGGAGGTGATTAGGTCATGGGGACAGAGTTCTCATGAATGGTTTATCACCAGCCTCTCTTGGTACTGTCCTTATGATAGTGAGTGAGTTATTGCAAGACCCCTCGTGCTCTCCTACTCCTGCCATGTAATACACATGCTCCTGCATTGCCTTCCACCATGAGTAAAAGCTCCCTGAGGCTTCCCCACAAGCAGCAGCTGCCATGCTTCTTATACAGCTGGTAGAACCATGAGTCAGTTAAACCTCTTTTCTTGTAAGTTACCCAGCCTCAGGCATTCTTTTATAGCAATGGGAGAACAGACAAATACATCCATAGACCCCAAGTGGAACTGCGGCATCAGAATTCCATCTTCATTGGCACAGCTATTAGGTGAAACTGCCCACCCACTGTCATGCTTCAGTCTCTGTGCAAAGCCATATATTCATGAGACTGTAGCCACTAAATACTCTGGTTAAGTTAGTGATTGATGTGGAGTGGCAATGGATGCTGGCCAGATATTTGCCAATTTTTTTTAATTTTTATTTTTGAGACAGAGTCTTGCCTTGTCGCCAGGCTGGAGTGCAGTGACATGATCTCAGCTCACTGCAACCTCTGCCTCCCAGGTTCAAGCGATTTTCCTGTCTTAGCCTCCTGAGTAGCTGGGACTACAGGAGCACACCACCACACCCAGCTAATTTTTGTATTTTAGTATAGACAGGGTTTTACCATGTTGGCCAGGATGGTCTCAATTGATCTCTTGACCTCGTGATCCACCTGCCTCGGCCTCCCAAAGTGCTGGGATTATAGGCGTGAGCCACCGCGCCCAGCCACGAATGACATATTTAAACACTCACAGCACTGCCTGCCTGGGGCCTGGGAGTTGTCAGTTCTTTGGCACTGTTGAGTATAAAGTGTGAGGCAGGTGGCTGTAAGGTCAGAGGTCAGGCTAGACAGGGAATCCTGGATATCTGCTGTTCAGTGAATGAGGATTTACCAAGTTCCCAATCGTGTACTAGGCATTGTTATAGCTGCTGGCCATCTAACCCTGATGGAGCTTCCATTACAGTCGAGGAAACCAACTGTAAACAAATAAATGTTTATAATAATGACAGGGAGTCAAAAGTGCTAATGAAAGGCCTCTGTGCTAAATAAACAAGCTCCTCCTGGGCATGGTGGCTCACGCCTGTAGTCTCAGCACTTTGGGAGGCTGAGGCTGGAGGGTCAGCTGAGGCCAGGAGTTCAAAAACAGCCTTGTCAAGATGGCAAAACCTCGTCTCTACTAAAAATACAAAAATTAGCTAAGTGTGGTGGCATGCACCTATGATCCCAGCTGTTCTGCCCAGGGGGCTGAGGCAGGAGAGACATTTGAACCCAGAAGGCAGAAGTTTCAGTGAGCTGAGATTGTACCACTGCACTCCAGCTATGTGACAGAGTGATACTCCATCTCAAAAATAAACACATATATAAATAAATAAATGAGCTCCAATTTTATCATGCTGACCATCGAGAAATTTGCATAGCCGAGTAGTGGATATGAGATTTGAAAGATCAGTGTGGAGAAGAGGGTGGAGGGAGGGAAACTAGAGGTTAGGAGACCAGTAGGAACATGAGCTTCATGTCCCATGTGAACTAGGACAGTGACAGTGGAGGCAGGGAGGGATTTTATATGAAAAATATACGGGTGGTAATGTTAACAGACAGTAACTGATGGGATGGAATGATACCTACGTTTCTGTGTTGGACAGCTGAAAAATAGAACAGATGGAGACAGGTTTGGGAAGAAAATAAGCTCAGGTTTTGTTCTGTTTGGTTTGAGGGCACCATAGGACAGAGACATAAACTTTTCTTTTCCTTTTTTTTTTTTTAGACAGAGTTTTGCTCTTGTTGCCCAGGCTCTAGTGCAATGGCACGATCTCGGCTCACTGCAACCTCCACCTCCCAGGTTCAAGCGATTCTTCTGCCTCAGCCTCCCGAGTAGCTGGGATTACAGGCACACGCCACCACACACAGCTACTTTTGTATTTTTAGTAGAGATGCCATTTTACCATGTTGGTCAGGCTGATCTCAAACTCCTGACCTCAGGTGATCCACCTGCCTCTGCCTCCCAAAGTGCTGAGATTACAGGTGTGAGCCACCGCACTCAGCCCTAAACTTTTCTTTTTCAATGAGTGCATCGTAGTTGCCTTCTTGTTCTCTTTGGAGTTGTTTGCATTTTGGGCTGTTGGTGCTTTATTGATTGTATAAAGCTTTTTGTATTTAATTACACAGCTACATAGACGGAGTTGTCAAAGTTTGAAGAAAACCTCCCAGTTCTTTGGGAAAGGAGCTAAGATGGGTTTCACTAAAGGATACCTCTGTCCTCAAATGGCATAAAGAATTATACTCACACAGTAAAGCAAGTTATAGGTAGGACTCCTTATTCTAAGGAGCCAGGCTGAAAGCATACACATGCAAGATCACAAAACAGAGCAGGGAAGCCACTTGTATGCATGATCCAAAAGGCACCCTCAATAAGAATTTGCTTTCAAAGTTTTATATAGTACTTGCAGTTTATTCTGTTGATTGTAAGACATGAGAGAATTTTAGGCCACCTGAACAAATTAAAGCAGATTTAGTTCTGTTCTTAATTCTTTAAATGCAGTTTATTTCCTAGAGTTATTTTCCAAAAAATGTGAAGCCACATAGGTTCCCATGTTGATGATTATTTCTAGGATAACTTCACTGCAGGACCACTGTGCCCAACTATTCGGGAATAACGTTTGACCTTGTTTGTTGCTAGAGCTTGTCTCATGAACACATAGAAGTTTTTATTAAGTACCATATTGGGTATTTACAGATTTGGATTATTTATTTATTTATTTATTTATTTATTGAGACAGGGTCTCGCTCTGTCTCCCAGGCTGGAGTGCAGTGCAGTGACACGATCTCCGCTCACTGCAACCTATGCCTCCTGGGCTCAAGTGATCCTCCCACCTCAGCCTCCTGAGTAGCTGGGACCACAGGTACATGCCACCACACCTGGCTAATTTTTGTAGTTTTTTTGTAGAGATGGGGTTTTGCCATGTTGCCCAGGCTGGTCTCGGGCTCCTGAGCTCAAGCAATCTGCCTGTGTAGGCCTCCCAAAGTGCTGGGATTACAGACGTGAGCCACCGGGCTCGGCCTGGATTTTTTTTTTAACTTTTATTTTTGATAATTGTGTGAGTAGGTCACTGTGGAGGTGAGAAAAATTAGTGCCTTTAGCCAAGAAGGTTTTATTGAAGCTGGAGGTGCTCAGGACAACCTGCAGAGAAGAAACTGCTCTGAAAATGAGTCATTAGTACAGACCTTTCTGGGGCTTTAGAAGAAAAGGAAAAAAGATGCTGAATAGCCTCAGACCCCCTGGTTTTATAAATTTCTCCATCATATGCAGACATTTGCCCACTTCCAACATGCATTTGAAAAATCTTCCCATGCAAACAAAGAATTGATACCACTTGGCATAGCTGAGACCTGCAAAGCTTTGTTTCAACACCTGAAGTCACCTGAGATTAAGCAAGTGTGGCATAAATAGTAAAACCACACTTGATAGTTCAGACTATCCAAAGTGGCTTGTCATGAGGTGAGCTTGCTCGCTTAGGGCTGATTCAAAATTTTCTCTCAAACCTTTTGAAAAATAATTCTAGCAACCGCTCTCATTTCCTGAGAAGCCACGTCTGAGCCATGGATCAACTGTTGGGTGCTTCATATATTTTCTCTCTCATCCTCCCAGTGATCCTGCCCTGAAGATGTTGTCAGCCTTATTTTATAGTTCAGGAAGTTCAGTCTCAGAGAAGCTGAGTAACTTGGTCAAGGTCACGCAGCTAGCAAGTGCTGGAGCCAGACTCCTCACCTAGCTGTCTCCTACCTTAAAGCTCCATTCTTTTCCTACTCCCACTGTAACCTCTTATGGAAACCTTGATTGCTAGCAGTGTCAGAGTGGGGCCCTGAGCATGGAATTCCTACACGTGGAAATGTGGATGGATGGAGATGGATGTTAGCACCTGCTGGGGGGAAGGGGCACAGCCAGCATGTTCCAGCCTTCATTCTGCAGAGAGAGATGCCACCAGGTCACCATGCACATGGTCTGGCCTCCGAAGAGGTGGCCAGAAGTCTCTGCAGTTCCTTGCCCCCTTTGTAGCTGGGGCTGTTGCTAGGAGTTCTTCTGAAGTTTCAGCACTTGTTTAAGGGCTTTCTTTCTGCCCCACCATGGTGGTATGCCTACCACTGTTACATACTGCTGTCAGCTTCACATGAGACTCTGCTGTGTTCCTTACACATTGTAGGTATTTGTTTGTCACTCAAAGGAAAAAGGAACCTTCAATTAAGTAGATTCTTGCCACCAAGAGGTAGAGGGGCTCCAGGCTTGCTCTGGGCTGGAGATTGAATGGGAGTTCTCTCTCAGGTGAGATGCCTCTTCCCTCTAAGCCTGTCTAACCGTGGATTTCCTATACCTAATATTGCAAAAGTGCATTTCTTTATTTGCAGAGAAAAATGTTAAGGAATCAGCAGTTTTCAAAAACGGATAACTTAAAGCAGTGTTTAAAGACAGAAGCACCTAGTGTATGCTTCTCTACCTTCCTTTCTGTCTCTGACTTGCAATTCTTCTCAGAATCCTTGCATAGGAGCCCAAGGGTCTGGAGTGGCTTTGGCCTCCATGAGGTACAGGGTGCTTCCAGACACATGTCACCTTCATCAGTCACTTCTAAAGTCTTTTCTCCTTACTCTCTCTTAGGCTGTTTTTTCATCTCAAGATAGCACTAATTACAAGCTCCATCTTGCCTGTGTTACAAGGTAATACAACAAGTGAAGTACTTGCCATAATGTGCTTCACAAATTGTGACTTCACGGAGAATATTCGTTGTTGCTGTCATGGCAGTAGATAGTCGTGGAGGTAGTTTTGCTGGGTGTAGTCTGTCTGGGTCGTTTTCTGCTTGAGAGGGGGATCCCACGTTTCCATTTTGGTTTCCCCCTCTGCTGTCTGCTGTTTCTGGTGAGGCCCACTTGGTAGGACTGGACCGAGCTGGATCTGTTATGAGAAGCATCGATGACTAGAATGATTTTTATTGTCGTAGTTCCTTCCACCTTTCAATATCTGTCAACTTTTATTAAAGTTTTTTTTTTAATTGGCTGTTAAGTATGTTCAAAGGGAACTGCATTAAGAAAAATAACGGGCTTAAAGAAAAGGATAAAAGATAGTGTAGAAAAAAATTCCCTTAATATCACACACTGGGGCCTGTCAGGAGGTGGGGGGCTGGGGGAGGGATAGCATTAAGAGAAATACCTAATGAAAATGACAAGTTGATGGTTGCAGCAAACCAACATGGCACATGTATACCTATGTAACAAACCTGCACGTTGTTCACATGTACCCTAGAACTTAAAGTATAACAAAAAAAAAGGAAAAAATTCCCTTAGACTTCATCAGAGACACACACACAGACACAAACACGCACACACACCCACACACACACCACAAACACATACTGCGTAAACACACACACCACCACACCCCCACACACACACCACACACATACAACACACACCACCACACCCTCCACACCCACCACACCACACACACACCCCACGCGCACCCACACAGACCACACACACACCACACCCCCTCCACACACCACACACACAGCACACCCCCCACACCACCATACCACACACACACCACACACCCCCACACCACACATAACACCCCCATACACACACACATAACACTACACACAACACCACATACACACCCACACACACCACACACCCCTGCACACACCCACACACAATTGATCCTTCAGCAACAAATGGGTGGAGGGAGCACCACACTGACCCCCCATGCAGTCGAAAATCCACACATAACTTTTGACTGTGAATAACCTTAAGTACTAATAGCCTACAGTTGACCGGAAGCCTTACCAAAACATAAATGTCGATTAACATGTATTTTGTGTGTTGTATGTATTCTAGTCTGCATTCTTACGATAAAGTAAGCTAAGGAATAGAAAATGTTGTTAGGAAAGTCATAAGGAAAACAAAGTGCATTTACTGTTCTTCAAGTGGAAGTGGGTCATCTTAAAGGTCTTCATCCTCTTCTTCATGTTGAGTGGGCTGAGGAGGAAGAGGAGGGTTGGTCTTCTTGTCTCAGGGGTAGCAGAGGCAGAAGAAAAATATCCATGTGTCATTGGACCCAGGCAGTTCAAACCCATGTTGCTCAAGAGTCAATTGTACGATTTAAAAAATTTTTAAGTTGTGATAAAATGCACATAAAATGTACTGTCTGGCTGGGCGCAGTGGCTCACGCCTGTAATCCCAGCATTTTGGGAGGCTGAGGCAGGCAGTTCACGAGGTCAAGAGATCGAGACCATCCTGGCCAACATGGTGAAACCTTTCTCTACTAAAAATGCAAAAATTAGCCGGGCATGGTGGCACGTGCGTATAGTCCCAACTACTCAGGAGGCTGAGGCAAGAGAATCGCTTGAACTGGGGAGGTAGAGGTTGCAGTGAGCTGAGATCTCACCACTGCACTCCAGCCTGGGCAACAGAGCGAGACTCCGTCTCAAAAAAAAAAAAAATTACTGTCTTTGTAGTATACAGTTCAATGGTATTAAGCATATTCATATTGTTGTTTAGCCAATCTGCAGAATTTTCTCATCTTGCAAACCTGAATCCTACACCCATTGAAAAACATCTGTCCATTGCCCCTCCCTCCAGCCCCTGGCCATTACCATTCTAATTGAAGATAACTTTGAATTTTAACAGTTGTAGAAAAAAAAACCATGATTTTCCCTCCTAAAAGGAATAAATGAAATGAAATAAAGCAAAAGTCTGAAAACTACAAAGCTTCATGTGTATAGTTTCAGATATTATCATTACATTCATAAGGAAGTTTATCTTTACAAGGACAGATATTTTGTGATGGTTTGAGTTTTTGTGTAAAACAGTGATTCAATTTCGCCATTGGAGAAAAATGACAACTAAGAAATTTCCAAATGTTTCAGGAATATATAAGCTCTCTAAAATTATTAGTTTAAATAGGACAACATACCACATCATCTCACTTATATGTGGAATGTAAAAAAGTAAACCTCATCGAAACAGGGAATAAAATGGTTACCAGAGGCTGGAGGGAGAGGGGAATTGCCAAAGGACATGAAATTTTAGTTAGACAGGAGAAGTAAGTTCAAGAGATGGATTGTACATCATAGTGACTGCAGTCAATAACAATATGTAGCATATTTGAAAACTGCTAAGAGAGTGAATTTTAAGCGTTCTCACCACAAAAGACAAAAAAATGACAAGCATATGATACGAGGCAATGCGTATATTAAATAGTGTGATTTAAGCCATTCCACGATGGATTATACATATATCAGAAGTATCATGTTGTACACCATAGGTACGTACAATCTTCATTTGTCAATGTAAATATTAAATAAATGCTTTTTATTTTATTAAATAATGCTTTTTTATTATTAAATAAATGCTTTTTTAAATTAAATAAATGATTTTTATTTTATTAAAAAAAAAATAGGATGGGTGTGGTGGCTCACACCTATGATCCCAGCATTCTGGGAGGCCAAAGTGGGAGGATGGCTCGAGCTCAGGACTTTGAGACCAGCCTGGGCAACACGGCAAAAACCAATCTCTGCAAAAAATACAAACATTAGTGCGGTGTGATGGTGTGCACCTGTGGTCCCAGCTACTTGGGAGGCTGAAGTGGAAGGATCACTTGAGCCCATGGAGGTCAAGGCTGCAGTGACCCGAGATCGTGCCACTGCACTCCAGCCTGGGCAACAGAGCAAGGCCCTATCTCAAAAAAATAAAAATAAAAATAAAGTATAAAGTGACTCTAGGATCATGGCACTCTCTTACACTTTCAGCCTGTGAAACCGAGGTGCCCTTGATAGTCTCTATAAACGTGTCTTTGGTGTCCTGATGTAGATTTTTGTCCCCCTGCAACAGCACGAACAGGATGAACACTTCGCCACAAGGCTTTGGCTCCCTGCCAGCTCTTGAGGTTCTGGACTTGACTTACAACAACTTGAATGAAAATTATCTTGCTGGAAACTTCTTCTACCTGAGTAAGAAACTTTCAGTTCTGTGAATCTCCTCAACACTATACTTTGCATTCTAAGAGTGAAATTTATTTGCCAGGACCTAAACTCCAAGAGAAATTATTGGACAGAGATAATTTTTTCTTTAGCGACTCCTTTTGAATATTCCTTCGTAGCTCAGCAGTATGTGCATTTGATATATTGTTATGTGACACCATTGGGCTGAAGTGGACTTAGTAACATCGTATTAACATTCTGAGAGAGATTATATACCTAAATGAGATCAAGCCTCACGTTTAGCTAAGACACTTGACTTTCTTTTTAAATAGCATGCCAAAAAAAGGTATCCTCCCATGTTGGTATTAATTCTTTGTACCATATTTGTCCAGGATGTCCCAATCAATTATTTATAAAAATATTTAGTAATAAACCACTAAAGGAATTTTTAAATTTTCCAGCCAGGATTCTTATTTTCAGCCTTTTAAAAAGTACTCTTATTGACCTATTTATCCAGTACACAGGCATTAAGAAATTATTGGCCACAGGTAAACACACCTTATTCTTTTATATGCCAACAAATTTCTTGCTGAAGATGCTTTTGAAAATTAAAAAATGATTTCTTCTGGGAACTCATGCACTATTTCAGACAAGATTTGCTTCTCTTAAATGAGTGTTTTATTTCTTCAATTAGTAACTCATACAGCATTCAGAAAATCTGAATTTTCTGAGCTGGTCTCTAAAATTTCACTTTTTACCTTATGTACGTTCTCTCTCTGTGACTTTCTCAAGCACACGAAACCAACTGTAAAATATTTTCTTGGGTGGTGGAGCACCTGTTTTTATTATGTTATATTAACATACAGTTCTGAAGTCTGAGCTCCAAAGATCACTTGAGGCTAGGAGTTTAAGACCAGCCTGGGCAACATAGAGAGACCCTGTCTCTAGAAACAAAAATTAAAAAATTAACCAGGCATAGTAGCATGTGCCTGTAATCTTAGCTAATTGGGAGGCTGAGGTAGGAAGATTGCTTGAGGCCAGGAATTTGAGGCTGCGGTGACCCACTGCACTCCAGTCTGGGTGACAGAACGAGACTCTGTCTCTAAAAAATAAATAAATACTGATAAACAAAACATACATCTAATTATACTCAGCTTTTTTGGTTGAGGATAAACAGATGCTTTAGAATTTTAGCCTTCAATAGTTTGGAATCATATTATCATTGTGTAGTAATTGTGAACAAATTTCTGACTTCTGATATTCTGCTTAAGTTAGGATTTACTCTGTTAACTTCATGCCATTATTTTAGCCCCTTTGTCTTCATTTACTTTTGTCCTTAAGGCTGTAGAAACAAGTAGTAATAATTAGTCAGATTATGGAACTGATGAGCTGTGGTTATAGCCCTCCATCACCAGAAAGGCTTTCATTAATTTTTAACACAGTGCTATTTACATAGGAAAAGGTCTATTTTAACATAGCTGTATTCCCTTGAAAGAACCTTTTTGCCCTAGGTATCCATAAAAGTGGCACAGTAGTTTTCTTTGTTTTACTTTGGATGGAATCGGAGAAATAAATGTGAATCAAAAGTAATCTGTGAGAAAAATAGCAATCTTTTTTGAAAATGTGTTGAAACACTGTGCCCCAAAATGCTAGTGCCTACGTTGTTAATTATATCAGTCCTCTTGGATATAGATGTTTTCCTGGACACACCAGCTACACAATAAGCCAGTAAATCTAAGTTTGACCTGCTTGTTATTATTGGGAGCCCTAGGTATGTCAAAGGCTTTTCACCAAGCCGGGATTATTAATCAAAGCTGACTCCCTCGTATTGATCAGACCTCAAATGGTTGGGTTCCATGCCACCCTGTTTATATATTGCTGTTTAATTTGCAGCCACCCTGTGTGCACTCTATCTAAGTGACAACGATTTTGAAATCCTGCCACCAGATATTGGGAAGCTCACAAAGTTGCAGATAGTAAGTAAGTTATCTAAATTCTTAGAGAATCAATTCACTGCTGCAGCCTTCTGGGGTAGAATCAAGTCAATCTGAGAAGGAGTCAGGTTTGCTTTGCAGGAATAAACCACTACTTCTGATAGTGTTTCTTGATTATCCGCTGGCACTTGTAAATAAATGGAAAGCACTGAGGTGTAGTAGAAGAGAGGACACGGAGGAGGATGAGAGTTTCTGTGGAGCACTTTTAAAGTGAAAATGTGTTGACAACTCCTTGTTTTCTTCTGTTTAGCTCAGCAATAGGGATAACAACCTGATCTCACGCCTAAGGAAATTGGGGTGCTTACCCAGCTTAAAGAGCTCCACATTCAGAGGAACCGCCTCACTGTTCTACCCCCAGAATTAGGTAAGGTTGCTGATGAATGAACTTAGTTCTGGGTTTCATGAATAACAATCATCCTAATGTAGCAATTCTGAACAACCTCTCTCCTCTTCTTGGCAACTGCTCTCCACCTAGACACCCAGTTCTGATCATTTGAGAACCATTTGTCATTGACCAGAGTTCAGCTGTTATAGGTTTGACCTTCCCCGATGCTGTGTTCTGCAGCTGCAGTGTCCCATGTCTTACAAACTGATAATGAAAGATGACCCTGCTCAGCTCCCTGCATGATGTAGTGGAAAAAGCATGGGGTTAGTAGTAAGAGCCTTATGCATGAGTCCTCATTGACTAGCTGGGTAAGCTTTCTGGGTCTTGGTTGTTATTGATAACTTTATCGAAGTATCACTCTTACTTTTTAACCCCTTACTTTTTTATTGACCTAGAAAAACTTTTAGCAAAGAATTAAAGTAGTTGTTACGGCTACTTGAAGATGTTGATACCTCTCCTGGTCGTGAATTTGCCTCTCTCCTGATCCCATTTCTAGTAGGAATTGTTAAATATGTTCTTGCTGGGAATGGGTCCTACTTCTGGCCACTGAATCCTAATCCTCTAACAAGTCATTCCTATTTCCAGAGTGGGTTTATGTCCCCCACCAGAAATAAGCTCCAAGCCAGTCATTCTGTTACTGCTTCATTCCACTGCAAAAGGTTCACAAGTTCCCTTATCTTTTCTTGTGCAGACCCTCAATAGCCTCTAATTTCTTTAATCCTTTGAACCACATTGTTTTCTCAAACTGTGATTATTTACTTTTCTGCCCCAAAATACCATCATTTTTAAGAAACACATTAAGGAAGCAGTTCTTTAAACAAGTCTGGCAGTTTGAAGAGCCCATTTGTTAGAAATTAGAATGCAAGCACCAGGAGGGCAGGGGCATTTTCGCATTTGTTCCCTGGGGTGCAGTACTTCCTCAGAAAACATTGACTGAATGAATGAAAGAGGCAAGGACCTTGGATGGCAAGAGGTTAGGAAGGTTATGAGCAGGCTGATGGGGTTAATGGTTGCGCATAGGAAGACTGAGACACAGAGCATGCCCATCAGCACTCAGAGTTCTGTTGGCAGCCTTATTAGTCTAAAGGGAAGGCAGTCACATGATTTCATGGAACAGATGGAAAGTCCCGCCTCCTCCCTTCCCATTTCCCTTAACTCTCTTGTTAGTGTTAAAAGACCAGAGGTTTATTTAATTATTTTTAAGGGCTGAGGAGCAACTCAACATTTCTCTTTATTGAGTTGCAAGCAGTCAAGTTTTGTTTTGGGAGCAGGGTTGCAGAATCAAGAAACACTTTTTGCAAACAATTTCAAGGCAAAAAGCTTCTTGTCAAAGGAGAGATCTTGGGCTGGACATGGTGGCTCACACTTGTAATCTCAGCACTTTGGGAGGCTGAAGCGGGTGGGTTGCTTGAGCCCAGGAGTTTGAGACCAGCCTGGGCAACATGGTGAAACTCCATCTCTACAAAAAGTACAAAAAATTAGCTGGGCATTGTGGTGCATGCCTGTAGTCCCAGCTACTCAGGAGGCTGAGGTGAGAGGATCACCTAAGCCTGGGAGGTCAAAGCTGCAGTGAGCCATGATTGTGCCACTGCACTCCAGCCTGGGTGACAGAACAAGACCCTGTTGAAAGGGGGAAAAAAAAAGAGAGCAATCTTGCACAGTGGTTAATAACCACAGATGTTATCATTAGTAACAGCTGGGGAGCTTCTACAGAACTCAAATACTTGCTTCCTCCCCAGCCTACTAAATCAGGATCTCCATGTGTGAGGTGAATTCTTGTGTAACTTGGTGTAAAGCTCACTTAATGCCTCTGACATATGTCCTTGGTTAGCATGGTTAGTAGAAACAGAAAAATAAACATATTTTGATGTCATTTGATCTTATTTCATTTTTCAAGCAGTGAGGCAATGTAGGATATTAGATTAAACAATCATTTTATCAGACAGTAATTTGCCAGAAAAATGTCTAGTTGAACCTACATGTGCCTATGTATATATTTTAAAATGTTACTCATTTTGCTTATCTTATTTAAATACTATATGAGGTAATCTTTGTTCAACATTTCTGTTAAGCTTTCCATTAACAACTCATGTACATTTTTATTCAGGTGTAGAATTGAGGGGGCAGGCTTTAAATGACTTTATTTTTGCCAGACATATGTAAAAAAGCTTAATCTTAACATTTGCCTGATAGCAGGTTTTCCTGATTACAGGCAAACACTTAGTTGTAAGTAAATGATAAACCTTTAGAAGTCACTGTCACAAGCTAAACTCAAGATGAAGACAAATGTACTATTTATTTTTGAATGGTGATTTTTTTTAAAAAGTCAACATTATTATAATACTAATATAGTAACAACTATTATAATAATAGGTAGTATGTATTAAGGCCTGGAATTGCAAGGCACTAAGATAAGTGTTTTTCCTGCAATATCGCCTACAATTATCATAAGAATTATAAGCAGACTTTTTACAGGTGAGGACATTGAGGTGTAGAGAGGGTTGGTTGGTGACATGTCTGTGGGGGACACAGCTAGTGAGTCACAGAGGTGAGATTTGAACCTGGCAGTCCCTCCTCTGGGTCCAGCTTCCTGATCACGGTGAGGTCCTCTTTCCCACCCATATGCTAGTAAAAGGATTCCTAGAAATGCAGTTTTCAAGTTTGAACAAAACACAACCCCGGCACACACCCCCAAAAAAAGCAGGCAGAGAGATGTTGCTGGATGGTGAGTTGGCATGGGCTTTGCTGGTGTGTGAGCAAGGGTAGCATAACACTTTGCAAAATGCAGCTGAGATGTCCTCTGGAAGACAAATTGCTGTCCCATTCCAAGTCAGTTGCATTGTCCCCATGTCTCTTTCCCCTCAACAAACATGACCCCTGATGGGAACGTCTTTTGTTTCTTTGTGTCCCCAACACCTGAGGTGACCATCTGGATGCTGCTCTGGGCTGGCTGATGGGCAGTGCCGGGCACTGATGATGCACATGAAGTTTTTGCTGCAAGTTTGCTTCTGGGGGTGTTTTAAAGCATGGATGATGATATCTCCCTGTATATTTTTTACATATCTGAATATACAAGATAAATGCTTTTGAGATTTCTGTGAAATTTCCTTTCATAATAAATCCAGAGTTTATTAACTTGTAATCTTTTTGGTACTAGTATTTCAGCCAAGCAAGAGAATCTAGATGAGTTCTGATTTGTCAGGTCTGAGAACATGCAGGGACACAGCAAAATAAAGTCAGGGGCTTAGCTGGAGTTTTAATATGTGACTGTATTACTTTCCCTTTATTGTATGTCCTTGAATAAGCTACTTAAACTGTTATGTCTGATTTCTAAGTAGTAAAGCACTTGCTTTCATATTAGTCTATATACCTATCAAAAATGAGATGTAAGTTGAGTCTCTCACGTACCCATTCATTCATTTATTTATTCAGGTTAAGTTCCTACTTTAGGGCAGATCTTTGAGTCCAAGGAACTTGCTTTTCCAGTAAAGTAAGATTCACTTATTCAACAACTGTTTGTTGAGCCTCTGGTATTTGCTAAGGATTATGACAAGAGACAGTACACCCATTATTGATGATGTTCTAGTGGGAGAGGACAGAAGAAAGAAAGAGAGAGAAAAAAAGAGAGAATATGAATGACAGACATGTGATATTAAGAGCTCTGGGAAAAAATTGAGCATGGAAGGGAGTGTCCAGCTGGGGAAGGGGTAATCAGAGAAACCCTCACTCATAGGGTGGTGCCCTTTATGCAGAGACTTAAAGGAAGGAGGGAGGTCTCCTGACAGAGAGAACAGTAAGTGCAAACGTCCTGGGTGGGCTTGTGTTGAGGAAGAGCAAGGCCGGTGTACCTGGAACACAGTGAGTGAAAGGGAAAGAGTTTTAACCAATGAGCTTATACAGGAAGTGGGGTCTGGTTCACATGGGAACTAGTAGGACATTGTCAGAACTTGGGCTTTTACTCTGTGTGAAATGGACACCCCCACAGATGCTCCCATCTTAATCACCAGAATATGAGAATCTGCACTGGTGGAACCTGCCCCCAATATTTCAGCGTAGGTTCTTTCTATTTTCCATAAGTGTCGGCCAGCTGAGAATTAAAGAGAGACAGTATAAAGAGAGGAATTTTACAGCTGGGCCACCAGGGGTGACATCACATATTGGTAGGACCGTGATGCCCACCTGAGTCTCAGACCAGCAAGTTTTTATTAAGGGTTTCAAAAGGGGAGGGGGTGTAAGAACAGGGAGTAGGTACAAAGATCACATGCTTCAAAGGGCAAAAAGCAGAACTACTAACAAGATCACATGCTTTTGAGGGAACAGGACAAAAGGCAAAAGCAGAACCACTGATAAGGGTCTATGTTCAGCAGTGCACGTATTGTCTTGATAAACATCTTAAACAACAGAAAACAGGGTTCAAGAGCAGAGAACCGGTCTGACCTCAAATTTACCAAGGCAGAGATTTTCCCCACCCTAGTAAGCCTGAGGGTACTGCAGGAGACCAGGGCTTATCTCAGTCCTTATCTCAACAGCATAAGAGAGACATTCCCAGAGCGACCATTTATAGACCTCCCCCCAGGAATGCATTCCTTTCCCAGTATTAATAATAATATTCCTTGCTAGGAAAAGAATTTAGCGATATCTTCCCTACTTGCACATCCATTTATAGGCTCTCTGCAAGAAGAAAAATATGGCTCTTTTTGCCCAACCCCACAGGCAGTCAGACCTTATGGTTGTCTTCCCTTGTTCCCTAAAAATCGCTGTTATTCTGTTCTTTTTCAAGGTGCACTGATTTCATATTGTTCAAACACGCATGTTTTACAATCAATTTGTACAGTTAACACAATTATCACAGTGGTCCTGAGGTGATGTACATCCTCAGCTTACGAAGATAACAGGATTAAGAGATTAAAGACAGGCATAAGAATTATAAAAGTATTATATGGGAACTGATAAATGTCCATATTAAAATGAAATCTTCAAATTTATGTTCCTCTGCCACAACTCCAGCTGGTCCCTCCATTCGGGGTCCCTGAGTTCCCACAACGGAAGAGTTTTAGGATGTCTTCCATTAACCCTTATAACTAAGTGTTTTTTACAAAAAAATGAAAGTTTAAGGAACTGTTTAGATTTTTTTCAAGAATATTTCATAGACAACGTTATGTTTTTCTAAACAAACATTATTTCTAGTTGTCTTTCTTTTTGTGACATTAGCAGCTGTTTTGAATTATTTTGCCAACTTGGCAGCAACCACTACAGTTTTCTAAAACTAAGAACTCTATATTCTAGAACTCTCTTCCCTAAATGAATCCTCATAAAATTTGCAAATAGAGAAAATGCACACACAATTCCAAAGATAAAAGTAAAGCCAAAGTCACTGTCAGCAATTTTTGGCAGCCAGGCATGGAGACTTTCAGAGCTTTTAACAAGGTTCTTCTCAGCAATTCTAGCATCCAGATATAGCCCCATCATAGACCTCGCACGAGTGTGTACTTCATAATCCTGGTGAATACAGAAGTTTCCTGGACTCATCATGAGCTGCTGCTTTCCCTCCTGTATCAGTGTTTTCAGCTGATGCCATTTGTGATTGTGTTTCTGACTTTCTATAGGCAACCTGCCAAACCTTCATTTTTTTTTTTGCTTAGATGCACAAGAATGCAGGCACTAATTCTTATGTTAAACTGTTTATTTCTATAATACTTAATTGGCTGTTTTCCTGGCTGAACCAAACCAAGAGCAGCAGGGATGATAACTTCCAAAATTGATTAAATTAGAGGTCAAGAAATTGAGCCATTTTAATTCTATTATTCTTCTTTCATATATTAAATAGAAAACTTTTGTAGATAGTTTTTCTTCATTATCTCTTTGGTTACCCTGAGGTACTGCTTGTAGAGAAAAGGTAGAATAAATACAGGATTCTTTCCCTTTATTTACCATTTTCTATTTATCAGTTACTTTTTTATTTACCAGTTTTCTAAGTAGTATTCTGGTTTCCTAAAATCCTAGAAAGCACTTGAATAAATTAAAAATGGGTTGATTTTTTTTTTTTTTTTTTTTTGAGAGAGAGTCTTGCTCTGTCACCCAGGCTGGAGTGCAGTGGCATAATCTCAGCTCACTGCAAGCTCCACCTCCCAGGTTCACACCATTATCCTGCCTCAGCCTCCCGAGTAGCTAGGACTACAGGCACCTGCCACCATGCTCAGCTAATTTTTTTGTATTTTTAGTAGAGATGGGGTTTCATTGTGTTAGGCAGGATGGTCTCAATCTCCTGACCTCATGATCTGCCCGCCTTTGCCTCCCAAAATGCTGGGATTATAGGTGTAAGCCACCATCCCTGGCCAAAAATGGGTTGACTTTTTAAAAATTAATGTAGGGAATTATTCTCCTGCCTCTTCTGAGTCTAATGAAATTTTTCTGTAAGATATTGTATTTTTAAGTACTAGAATTTTTGTTTTTTTACGTTTTTATCTCTGCTGAGATTTCACATATGTTTACTCAATATTATTATTATTTCAGTCCTTGAGCATATCTATAATATAGTAGTATCCCCTTATTTGTGGCTTTACTTTCCTCACTTTCAGTCACCCACAGTCAAAAAATATTAAATATAAAACTCCAGAAGTAAACAGTTTATAAGTTTTAAGTCATGCACTGTTCAGAGAAATGTGATGCAACCTCCCGCCATTCTGCTGTATCCGGTTCAGGATGCAACATATCCCTTTGCTCGGCAGATCCACACTTCCTGCTTCCTGCTCGTTAGACACTTGGAGCCATCTAAGTTATCAGATGGACCTAGCTTAGTATAGCAGTGTTTGTGTTCAAGTAACCCTTATTTTATTTCGTAATGGTCCCAATATGCAAGAGTAGTGATGCTGGCAATTCAGATATGCAAAAGAGAAACCTGAAAATGCTTTCAGTAACTGAAAAGCTGAAAGTTTTCCACTTAATGAGGAAAAAAAATATGCTGAGGTTGCTAACATCTAGGGTAAGAATTAATCTTTTATTTGTAAAATTGTGGAAAAGGAAAAATAAATTCTTGCTAGTTTTGCTTTTGTACCTCAAACTGCAAAAGTTACAACCACAGTGTGTGGTAAGTGCTAAGGTAGGATTCGGTATTATCCATGGTTTAAGAGATCCACGGAGGTCTTCCAAAGTATGCCCCACAGATAAAGGGGGAGTACTGTAGTCTTTTAATGCTAATTCCAATATCTGGATGATGTATTTTTTCTATTGACTGCATGCTTTAATATCATCATAAGCTTGATGATTTAAACATCAGGTGTGCACCTGCTCATTGCAGTCATCATCATCATCATCATCATCATCATCATCATCATCATCATCATTATTTTTGTTTGTTTGGGTTTTTTTGAGATGAATCTTGCTTTATGGCCCAGGCTGGACTGCAGTGGCATAATCAAAGCTCACTGCAACCTCAGACTCCTGGGCTTAGGTGACTCTGCCACCTCAGCCTCTCAAGTAGCTGGGACTACAGGCACATGCTACTGTGCCTGCCTAATTTTTTTGTTTTCTATTTTTGGCAGACAGAGGGTTTTACCATGTTGCCCAGGCTTGTCTTGAAACCTGGGCTAAAGCAATCCATCTGCTTTAGCTTCCCAAAGTGTTGGGCTTACAAGTGTGAACCACCATGCCTGGCTTGTGGTCATCATTATTATTGATGCTTATATTAGTTCATGTTTGGATAGTGGGACCTCCTTCAAGTTGCCTCTCGGATCCTATGGACGTGACCCTGGGGGATATAAAAGTGCCCTTGCTTTCCAGTATGACAAGATGCTCTAGACTGATTTTGCACATTGCCTGCCTGCAGCCAGAAAGCAGCCATTTCTCCAAGAAGCTTTGGTTCCTTTTAGAGAGTGATGATATGGAGAATCCAAAGTTATGGCACCAAGGAGCTTTCTGCTTCTGTTGTGTTTAATGCTTCTAGGACTTTTCAGTGGATTAGTCTAAAAGATAAGTGCATTTTTTAATAAAAAATTATAATTTTTAAGTAAACCTTTCTGTTAACAGTCTTGATTAGAGGATTTTAATTATGCTCAGAGATAATACATCTGTATCTTCTTCTATTTCATTTGAAAAGCACCAGTTTTCAATGTCACACCCATAATGAGGCAGAGTCTAGCTCTGTCGCCCAGGCTGGAGTGCAGTGGCGTGATCTTGGCTCACTGCAACCTCCAACTCCCAGGTTCAAGCAATTCCCTACCTCAGCCTCCAGAGTAGCTGGGATTACAGGCATATGCCACCACACCTGGCTATTTTTTGTATTTTTAGTAGAGATGGAGTTTCGCCATCTTCGCCAGGCTGGTCTTGAACTCCTGACCTCGTGATCCACCTGCCTCAGTCTCCCAAAGTGCTAGGATTACAGGTATGAGCCACTGCGCCTGGCCTTCTTTTCTTTTTTTTTTTTTTTTAAGACCCAGTCTCACTCTGTTGCCCAGGCTGGAGTGCAGTGGCGTGATCTCGGCTCACTGCAACCTCCACCTCCCGGGTTGAAGCAATTCTCTGCCTCAGCCTCCTTAGTAAATGGGATTACAGGCACTTACCACCACGCCTGGCTAATTTTTTTTTTTTTTTTTTTTTTTGAGACTGAGTGTCACTCTGCTGCCCAGGCTGGAGGGCAGTCGCGTGATCTCGGCTCACTGCAGCCTCCACCTCAAGTGATCCTCCCGCCTCCATCTCCTAAAGTACTGGGATTATAGGCATGAGCCATCACATCCAGTCAATATAACTTGATATCCACAAGGAAACAAAACAATTTGTTTGACTCGCTTTATAGCAATATTTGCTTTATTGTGGTGGTCTGGAACCAAATCCACAATATCTTTGAGGTATGGCTGCACTTTCTAAGCATTTCCTGAGTCAGCCTACTTTTTCTCCATTTTTATTGTCATTATTCTATCCATTTTTTTGTTTTCTTGTTGTTGTTTGGAAACAGAAAAGTGCTGTGTCGCCCAGGCTGGAGTGCAGTAGCACGATCATAGCTCACTGCAGCCTCGATCTCCTGTGTCCAAACTATCCTCCTGCCTCAGCCTCCTGAGTAGCTGAGGCTACAGATGCACGCTACCACACGTGGGTTTGTTTTGTTTTGTTTTGTTTTGTTTTTGAGACAGAGTCTTGCTCTGTCACCCAGGCTGGAGTGCAGTGGCGCAATCTCGGCTCACTGCAAGCTCCACCTCCTGGGTTCAAGCAATTCTCCTGCCTCAGCCTCCCGAGTAGCTGGGACTACAGGCGCCCGCCACCATGCCCGGCTAATTTTTTGAATTTTTAGTAGAGACGGCGTTTCACCGTGTTAACCAGGACAGTCTTGAGCTCCTGACCTCGTAATCCGCCCACCTCGGCCTCCCAAAGTGCTGGGATTACAGGAGTGAGCCACCGCTCCCTGCCCGGCTCATTTTTAAAAAGATGTTTGTAGAGATGGGGTCTCATCATGTTGCCCAAGCTGATCTGGAACTCCTGGCCTCAAACAATCCTCCCGCCTCAGATTCCTGAGTAGCTAGGATCAATCCATTGCTGAAGAGTACATGGATGTTACTTTGCAGACTGTCAACCTGAATTTGTGTTTGCTTGACATTGCCTAATTATTACTTTCAGTTTCAGCTTACCCACTTTTTGTCAGCAACATGCAGAAAAGACTGTGCCCTTTTTAGTGTATTGCATCAGGAAGCGTCTCACATTGGTTTGTGCCGTTACTGGTGCAGTGACTTCCAGCCACTTGGTTAAGGTGGAGTTGGCCATATTTCTTCACTGCAAAATTACGGATTTTCCTTTTGTAATTAATAAGTGTGTGTGAGAAGGTTCTTTTAGATGAGGTATATATCTCATTCTTCGTCAAACTATAAGGTTTTTTTTTAAGTGAAAGAAAATTTATTAAGAAACTAAAGGAATAAAAGAAAGGCTACTCCATAGGCAGAGCAGTGTCACTTTAAGATTTTGAGGTTAACTGATTTTTGTCCAAATCAATAATTACCATGATGATTGAAAAATGATTATTACTAAGTTTATTTTCATTGTCTCAAGTTCTGCCAACTCTGGATCCAGGCTGTGTCAGGAGAGTAGTGCGGTGCCTCCTGTACCTGTCTCAGCCTCCTACAGTCCTTTTTATTTATTTTGTTTTTTATAATACAGACAGGGTCTTACTGTGCTGCCCAAACTGGTTTCAAACTCCTGGGCTCAAGCAATCTTCCTGCCTCAGCCTCCCAAAGTGCTGAGATTACAAGCGTGAGCCACCACACCTGGCCAAGTTCTTTACCATCTTCAGAAGGCTTAACTTGCACTTTCAGCAAAAGGATAGATTCCTAGGAAGACTGTGAGAGACAGTTGGGGCCTAAGTTGATAATACCAAATACACTGAACTTGACTGTGTTCACCATGCTCTGGCTCTACAGAAATGAGAGTGGTAGTGAGGTTGGTGCCATTTTGTGTGTCTTCTGTACCTTGAAGTCCCTCAGAAATCTTGCCCCTGGTCTTCTTGTTCTAAGAACACAACAGTTTCTCTTTTTCTGTGGAGATGAAATCTAGATCTTTGATTTTGGAACCAAATTTGGACTCTTGACTTTGGAGCACCAATTTCTTCAGCAAGTTGTTCTCTGGAATCAATCCCAGGGTATGGGTTTATCATAAATGCCTTGATGAGAGTGTGTAATTGAGAGGCGCTATAGGTGGTATGACACCGTCTGGCTTCTCTACTTTGAAATTCCACACCAGGTTGATCTTGCCCATGGCTGTGGCTTGAATCTAAAGTCAGGTTCTGGTCTTTTCTGGAATCTGTGCCTAGCTCTTCAATTCTGGGTGACAGAGCGAGACTCCGTCTCAAAAAAAAAAAAAAAAAAGGCCAGGCGCGGTGGCTCATGCCTATAATCCCAGCACTTTGGGAGATGGAGATGGAGGTGGGTGGATCATGAGGTCAGGAGTTCAAGACCAGCCTGGCCAAGATGGTGAAACACCATCTCTACTAAAAATACAAAAAAATATCCAGGTGTGGTGGTGTGTCCTGTAATCCCAGCTACTCTGGAGGCTGAGGTAGGGAATTGCTTGAACCTGGGAGTTGGAGATTGCAGTGAGCCAAGATCACGCCACTGCACTCCAGCCTGGGCGACAGAGCTAGACTCTGCCTCATATGGGTGTGACATTGAAAACTGGTACTTTTCAAATGAAATAGAAGAAGATACAGATGTATTATCTCTGAGCATAATTAAAATCCTCTAATCAAGACTGTTAACAGAAAGGTTTACTTAAAAATTATAAGTTTTTATTAAAAATTTAAAAAATACACTTATCTTTTAGACTAATCCACTGAAAAGTCCTAGAAACATTAAACAAGCATTCTGGACTCTTCTGTATTGATTTCTAAAGCAAGTTTTTGTTTCGTAGCATAACCTGGGTAAGATTTTTGATTGAAGGTATTGATGAGGATTTTCAATTGATCTTCTGTGAATTTGGTGTGATTGCCCCTATGATTTGTTGCTACCATCTTGTGTGAAGAGGTGTCTTTGGCCATGCTGGAAGAGAGTCCTGGAGGCTGAGCTACTGTCTGGGAGACCACTTACAGCTCATTTTTAAAAAGAAAGTTTGCATATAATACAACATAATTCACAAATCTAAAGCTTATGGTTTTCTGGGCTTTGACAAATGAAAACACCTGTGCAACTTCAACCCTTACCAGGATATGGATGAGAGTTTCCACCCGAAAGCACCAGTATTCTAACAAACAGCTTTGCATTTTTTGAATTGTTCAGTGCCTGTGAGGATTCCTTACTCCAAGTTTATGAAAAATATATTCAGAAGGCACAGTCTACAATTATTGTTTGGGTAAGTATTTTCATCAATTGTCTGAATATTTGCTGTGAATTTAAGTATGCTGATTTGTATGTAGTTGTCTTCTGAGAAACATTGTGCTATTTTTTGTGTGGAAACCACTTGTAAAATAAACAGAGATTATGAACACACAGAGTTGGTTGTGATGGGCACATCTACCTGTGGCTGCCCTTTAAGTGGAAGGTGAAATCCAACTCTGGAGCATCAGCAGCCTGAGCTGGTGCTGGGCTCACACTGACCCTGGGAGTGCTCTATGCATGCTTCACCTTATGAGGGGTGCGGTAGGAACAAAAATAGAAAAGTGTGCTCTACTTTCACATGTTACCAAAGGACAGAGGATACCACCAAGGAATTAGAAAACTGTCAGGTGAGGATTTATTCTTCTTAATAGCCTTTCAAACAAGGAATTTGAAAACAAGATTCTACTCATCCCACACCAAAATGTAAACAGATATATTATTTTTTATATTCCCAGGATAATTTCAGTTTTACTTAAGCATCACTATTGCCCTGAAATGTCAAGTGGAAAAATAAATGTGAATAATCCCACCACTAGCCTCCAGACTTGATGTTTATGTTATTTCCTTTTTAAAATGACCTTTAAAAAGTTATAAATTAGAAATGTAGAAAGTAGAATGGTTTCATGCAAGAAATACTGGAATAAGATCCCTGTTCTGGCCCCAAAGTCTTAGACAAGTCATTCAGCCTTTCTAAGCGTCAGTTCTCCCATCTGGAAGACACAGGCATTTATCTCTATTGGAGCTTCTAGCTCTAACTGTCAGTGAGTTTCTGAAACCTGCCCAGGAAGGAGCAGCCCTAGTCCAAGTGCATGCCGCCCCTGTGCTTGCCTTTTGCCTCCTTATCCTTGAGGTAGCCTGCAGGCTCCTCCTCATTCATCTCCTAAGCCAGTGCTATCTGACGGCAGGGAATATGTTTCCAATTCTGGTCACATCCGAAAGAAATTTTTCCTGGAAGAAAGATTACATCTATGACCTGCAAAGCTTTATGCTTCTCTCTGTATTCCAGATCTTGTGTTATTTTTTTTATATGGGAAAAGTTACAATTTTTTTTTTTTTTTTTTTGAGACAGAGTTTCGGTCTTGTCACCCAGCTAGAGTCCAATGGCGTGATCTCAGCTCACTGCAACCTCTGCCCCCTGGGTTCAAGCGATTCTCCTGCCTCAGCCTCCTGAGTAGCTGGGATTACAGGCACCTGCCACCACGCCCAGCTATTTTTTGTATTTTTAGCAGACACGAGGTTTCATCATTTTGGCCGGGCTGGTCTCAAACTGCTGACCTCAGGTGATCCACCCACCTCAGCCTCCCAAAGTGCTGGGATTACAAGCGTGAGCCACCACACCTGGCAGGATTATGTCTTTTCACACGAGAAAAATTTCTTGAGATCATAAGGAAAAAAAAAAATCCCTGAGCCAAAATAAGTCAGCCAAGAAGAAAAAGAAAATGAAAAGTTAGAAAAATACGTATTTTAAAGGAAGTAAAGTGGACATAGCAGTCACATTGAAATCTGGGTATAGAACCACCTTCATCTCTAAAGTTTATATTTAGCCAACCACTATTCTAAGCAAGGTTGTGGTAGGAATACCTACCAACTATTGCAGGCCACATGCCACTTAAACAGGCAAAAAGTAAAGCAAAGCCATAATTGTGGTTTGATATTTTGGCTATTCAATCTCATTTCAGTATTTGCATGGTCTCACATTTTGGAAAACAAAATTGTGGTGATTTCACTTGTCTCTTCATATCACGATTATACTCAAAACTGAGAAACAAACGTAGACTAAAGAAGTAAACACTAAAGGGTGAGATCATGCAAGTTAAACAGATACGCTTTCTCAGGGGAAGGTCACTTACCCATCATGCGCTGATATATTCTTGTGAGCTTATATGGTTCTAGTGTATTTACAACTTGACTAACTTTACATGATTCACTGTGTACTGTAGAATATATTAAATTGACATTTCCTGGTACAGAATAAATTTGCATATGAGTGAAACAAATGATGAAAATAAATAGGTCTGAGTCCATATAATTCCACTGGTTACCAATTTGTGTCTTCAGCTCTACACCAAAGCAAATATTACAACTCTGAACAAGCAAGCAGGCGAAGAATAGATTTGCTGTAACCTCAGATGTCTCTGAAAACATTTGTATTTTTTTTGTCACATTGTACTTTATTTAAAGGTGGCCATAGCATTAAAGTGTCAGTTCATTTTGTACAACCAGAAATGGAAAATGAGTCAGTCAAGCTGAAGCAGAAGTTTCTAATGAAGCCTAAGGCATAGTTCTGTATAACTAATAATAGGGATACAATATTTGGCTTACTTAATTCCCAAACTGAGGTCACTAAAATTTAAGAATATCTACCAAAACTTAAGCGAAATCTCAGAGAAACTTTAAAAATAACATTTTATTTTTGATCGTTCAAAATGTTTCCATCAATATTCTGAGCCTAAATGTGTAGGTGAGTGCTTTCTCCATCTTTGCACATGTGAAGTGCGCCTGAACCATAGCCCCATATTTCTCAAACACCATCACACCCATAGAACAGAAAGGAAAGGGCAGTTTCACCAGCTAGCCTCCACAAGCCACTCCCTGGGGTCCTCCCCAGCACCTGCTAAATTTGGGAGGCCTGATTTCAGAGGGCTGGATAATGAACTGGCAAAATAAACCCAAAAGAATCGTAATTACAAAGACCAACTCAGGTTCCAGCGCAGATAGACAGCCCATACCAGTGCTTTTGATGTTAGCTGCGGTTAAGGGGGCAGGAAAGGCTCCCGCTCTATGGTCCGTGGCGTGGTCAGCTCAGCGCTGCCACCTCGGCGGGCTCCATCTCACCATGACCCTCCCAATCAGGCTGATGGTGTCTCCTTATGCCAAGTGGAAGGAACTGCAATCAAATTCTGACACGAGCTACAAATCCTCTCGGGCCCTGGGCTACTGGTTAAGCCAGTACGGCTGTGTATCAACCGATTAAACCCATTAATAACTGGCAGCACAGCACGGCCTCCTTCTCAACAAATTAGCATGCTGATCCCGGAATCAGCCATCCAGGCCCATGGTCTTTTGTCCTCACGCTTTCAAAACGCCTCCCCTGCTTCATGCTTTCTAGTCTTGAGGACTTGGCTTCAGCGTGCTTCTGAATTGCCGCTCCCTCTGGTTGACAATTCTTTTTTTTTTTTTTTTTTTTTTTTTTTGAGACGCAGTCTCACTCTTGTTGCCCAGGCTGGAGTGCGGTGGCGCGATCTCGGCTCACTACAACCTCCGCCTCCCGGATTCAAGCAATTCTGCTGCCTCAGACTCCTGAGTAGCTGGGATTACAGGCGCCCGCCACCACGCCCGGCTAATTTTTGTAGTTTTAGTAGAGACAGGGTTTCACCTTGTTTAGCCAGGTTGGTGTCGACCTCCTGACCTCAAGCGATCTGCCCGCCTCAGCCACCCAAAGTGCTGGGATTACAGGCATGAGCTACCGCGCCAGGCCGACAATTCTTTACACTGTTCTCCAGTTGGGGCGGAGCGGGAGACACCATGGAGCCCACATCTGCAGGCGGCAAGGCTTGGCGGAAGGCAGAGACCCCAACCAGGGGAAGGTGCACTTTGGACACCGAACTTTAGGGAAAGCGCTCTGGGTCAGGGGTCTCCTCCAGAGTGGTCAGTTTAAAGTTAAAAAGGCCGCCTTCAGAATAGTTTTAAAATCTATACGTTTACCCAGACACACACATTTTTCGAGACAGCGTCTTGCTCTGTCTCCCAGGCTGGAGTGCAGGTCGCAAGCCATCTTCCTGCGTCAGCCTCCCGAGGAGCTGGGACCACAGGCCCGCGCCACCACGCCCGGCTAATTTCGTTTTGTTTGTTTTATTTTCGTTTGTTTTGTAGGGATGGAGTCTGACTGTGTTGCCCAGGCTAGTCTTGAACCTCTGGGCTCAAGGGATCCTCCTTCTTCGGCCTCGCCAGGTGCTGGGGATTCAAGCTTGAGCCTCCACTCCCGGCCCTATTAATTATTCTTAATTAAAACATTTCGAGGACGCAGTGTTTGGGGCCAGCGCGGCGTTTGCAGTGGCTGCTCCAGCCTCGGGACCGCAGGTCACCGCGCGGGCCCCGTGCCTACTGGCCCGGCAGTCTTGCGGGTCAGCTCAGGGGAGTGCTCTGGAGAACCCTGAGCCCAGCTCCTGCGCCCCGCCCAACCTCGGGTCCCCAGGCCCAGCCTCCGACACGCCGCTCCCAGGGCGGCCACGCCACAGCTCCGGGCTGTGCTCCCCCTGGCAAAGGAGCCGCCGGCGTGTCCAGCGCGGCCTTCTCCTCCAGGCGGCGCTTGTGAGTCAATGGAAAAGACCTTGGCGGACTGAGCAGCCGCCTAGCATATCGCGGAAGCCTCCTGCGGCGACTTCACGGCTTGTCCCAGGAGCTTCTACAACAGCCTGGCATTGAGAGTAGAGTTGTAATATTTTCCGCCAGTTTTTCCCAGCCCGGCCCCCAAGCGTCTGATCTTAAAGTCCCCGTATCAGACTCCGGGGGGCGTCCCTGCAAGGGCGCCAGGTCCCCGACACCCGCCAGGGAATGAATCTGCGTCCCGGTCCCCCACACCCGCCAGGGAATGAATCTCCGTCCCAGGAGAAGGGCGTGGCGAGAGGGGAAGCAACAACCACAGGACCCGTGACAGTGGCCAAGCCTTAGAGGCCCCGCGTGCCTGCCAGGCGCCCAAGCCCACGCCGTCCAGGCTTCCCCATCCCGGCGGGAACCAGCTGCTCCCCCTGCACGGGCGAGGGCGCTGGGGTCACCCCCGCCGACGCCAGGCGTGAGCTCCAGAACCCGCTCCCAACCGCCCGGTGCCGTGAGCGCGGGGAGCCTGGCTCTCGCCTGACAATAAAGAAATCATCACGGACAGAAGGAAAGAGGAGCGAGGCTGGGAAGGGAGCGGCTTTAATCCGGGGTCCGCCCCCTTCAATTCTCCAGCGCAGCGGCCCCGAAAGTGGGGTGGGGACGGGGATTGAGGCTGAGCTCGCTTCTTCCTTGTTTTCCGGGTCTCGCGCCTCTGAAGCGAACTGGGCCTGGAGGGGTGTTGGGGATCGAGAGAGCGGCGTTGGTGGGTGACCGAGGGAAAGGTGGGGCCAGCCCCTGGGCCCCAGTCGGAGGAGGATTACGAGGCGGAGGCGCTGCCTGCCCGCGCCTCACCCGCTTGGTCCACCCAACAGCTCCGCGCTAGACTCGCGGCTGCGGAAGCGGAGGGCCAGGTGGTGATTACAACCCGGGGCGCTATCCCTTTGGAACCTGACCCCCAACTCTGCTCAGTAACCGGATTTCCGGAAGCCGCGACCTCGAAGCCCACAGCGTTTCTCCACCGACGGCGGGGCCGGGGCTCCTGGAAGCCTCGGAGCCGCAGCTCCAGCCTGCAGCGCACCCCTCGGTCCCCAGGGAGCAGCGAGGCGGAGTACCCCCCTGCATGCGGAGCACCCCCCCTGCATCCGGAGCATAGCAAGCATGCCCCAGGCTGAGGACCTGCGTCTTGGTGGGACTTCTGTGCCCGCCCCTCCGCCCCTCCAGGGAGCAGAGGCGGTTCTGGAAGTCGGTTTAGTGCGGAGACCGCGACCGGAGGGGCGCAGAACGCTCCTCCCAGCGTCCTGGGCTCCGCAGGCACAATTTTAAAACCAGCGGCGAAATCCGAGTCCCGCCGCTCCCCGGGGGTGGAGCGTGGCCGCCTAGCCGAGCCCCGTCTCTGGCTCCGCCCGCTTTTGCGCGGCGAGGCCGCCTGGTGAGTTCCAGGGCCATGTGGTCCACCAGCCGCCGGCGCTCTCGGGTGTCTCCTGGCCGCGGCGGGAACGGAGCTGGGTGCTCAGACGGCGCCGGGGTCGTTTCTGTGCCCCCGCCGGGTGGCCGGAGCCGCAGCTTTGCCCCTTCCCCACTGGGGCAGCGCCTTCCTTTCTCGCGGCCGGACCGCGCCGGAGTCCCCGGCCCCAGGCAGTCCGGGCCGCAGCTGTCATGGAGAAGCCCGGCGCGCACGTGGGGTGCCCGGCAGGAGCCCCGGCCGCCTCGCGCTGTTCTTCTCGCCCACGACTGTGGCCGGCGGCGGCCTCTGCTTCCCGGACAAAGCTGGAGATGCTGCTGCGGAGTCGGCCCTGGGACCTGTTTCTTCTCTTGGCTCCGGGGCCCGCAGCCGTCGGGGCCCGGAACAGCTCCCCGGGACGTTCCCTCAGGAGCGGTGACCAGGGCTGGTGGGGTGTGTGCGACGCGGGACCCCGAGCCCGGCAGCAGCCAAGCATGGCAAGGACCAGCGCGAGCCTCTCCCCACTGCGGCCGTGGACGGCGTGGGGTGGGAGCCGGCCCGGGACATCCAGGTGGGATCGGCCACCGCTCAGGCGCTGTCCCAGGCGAACGCCGCCAGGGGCAGGCTCAGCACCGCGCAGGCCGCCGGCTCAGTGAGCGCAGAGAGGGGCCCCCTGTTTATGCCAAAAGCGTGTCTTCTCCAACCTTCTCCTTAAGCCCCTGTCTCATAGGCTGGTTCCTGTCTCTCTCCAGTAGTTCCTGGGTGCCTGGGAGCAGAGATGGCCTGTTCTCCCCAAGCTCAGCTGCAGGCTTCAGTGACCTGGGCAAAGTGCGGTTAACCCTGCCCACCTTTTGGGGAGGAAGGCCGGTTGCTCCCCTAGCCTCCACTGTGGCACTGGAGGCAAGGGTAACCAAGCTGATCGCTGGTTTCATCTGCACCCATCCCCACCCCCACAGGTGATGAGATGGGCAGTGACAGGTGGGTTGGCAGCCGGACTGGAGTGGCATGGCTAGCTGCCCTGGGCACCATATTCCCTGCCTGTCACCACTCCTGGCTGCCCAAGTAGCAAAGCAAAGTTACAATGACAAGATCCAGAGAGGGGAGGCTCCAGCTGGAGATGGTGCTGCTGTCACAGGCCACCTGAGCAACAATGTGACAGCTTCTCATAGGGGCGGGCTCTGTCCCCAGTCCCTACCCCGCCCTGACTTGATCCTTGTCGGTGTCTATTTCTTTGCCTTGCTCTTATCTCAGCCTGGCTTCCCTTCCAGGATGTCAGCTCTGAGTGTCCCTTGGTCCACGCTTGTCTCCATCTCTCCTTTCTCTTCCTCACTCCCTAAACTCAGGACCCAGTCACTCCTGCTCCTTACACACATACACACCCACACTAACATACATGCACTCTCACACTCACTCTCGTCCCCCTCTCACACACACACTCCCACCCTGACTTAGACAGGAAACAAGTTTCCCTCCCAGAACCCTTATTAAGACCTGTGGGGAATGACCGGGATCTGGGCCACCCATAGGTCTGTGAGTGAGCCTGTATGTGTGCAAAGGTGTGAGCCTGTGAGCATCCTGTGGCTGTGGAATTTAGAAAGTATATGTGTACACACGTGAGTGTGACAGTGAAGTGTTGAGAGTTGAAACAGTGTGCATTTGGGGTCAGTGCGGTCTTGGTCATGTGGGCACACAGGTGAGCTCCGGCTAGGGTGGAGGGATGTGAGTGACTCGGAGTGTGGAAGCTGAGCCCAGGGCAGATGGACAAATACATCCTTTGAGCTCCTATGGAGGCTGCCACCCCATACCTTGCTCACCTACTCCCTCTTTGTCATCCTGGGTTCCGTCAAATCAGGATGGGGTGCAGGAAGGGGGAGTAAAGCTGCTGACCTCTGGGAAGGGGCCTGCACGCTCCCTGGGCCTGTCAGCCACTGATCTGTTCCATGTTCCTATAAATACTTAAAAATCCTAGCTGCTGAGGAGCAACACATCCTCCACCAGCCAGCTGGGGCTCTTGGCCTGGAAGCTGGTGGGGAGGGAGCTAGGGAGCAAGACACATGGGGGAGAAGAGGGGGGATCGCATCAGTGAGGCTGGCATCAGGGACTCCTGAGTTCAGCTCCTACTTTTGCCAAAGGTTAGCCTGGGTGCCCCAGTATGTCTTCATCAGGAACTGCAGAGCCAGAAATACCATCTATGCCTCTGTCCCAGGAAGCAGCCCTACCTCTGCCTGAAGAGAGAGACTGCCCCAATAACAGCCAGCTTTCTGCCTTCTAGCCATGTCTCTCAAGTAGGGGTAAAGAGAGGGGTCTTCTTGCTTTTTTTGTAGTGGGGAGTGTCTCACTGTATCACCCAGACTGTTCTCTAACTCCTAGCCTCAAGTGATCCTCCTGCCTGTAGCTCCCAAAGCACAGCAATTACAGGTGTGAGCTGCCACACCCAGCAGCTTCTTACTCTTTAAACACCAGACAAAATTCTTCTGGAGTTCCTGGAGGGGATTGTCTCTTTGAACTCAAAATCTTTCCCAGGACACCTCTATCAATCCATCAGGCTCTTTCTGGATTGGAGACAGAAGAAACTGCAGCTCAATCACCCCCTTTGCAAGAGCCCCCTCTGCAGCCCTTGAGGGGAGTGAAAGCATTTTCATCAGGCCTCACCCCCATCTGCAGCCAGCTCTTTCACTTCTGGAGCTGGGCTGGTTGTGATAACCTGGAGGAGGGGGAATTAGTTGGGATGACTCACTTGCTGGAGCCCATCAACACTGGCCCAGGCTTGTGGCCAGATGCCTGGTTAACCAGCCCAAGAGAGCTTCCTTTCTCAGGAAGAGAATGATTATTGATCCTCTATACCCACTGCCCAGGACAGTGTCAGGCACACCACAGGCCCTTGGGCATTTGTGTGGCATCATCCGCCTTATGCCTGTATCACCAAGTCAAGCTTTCCCAATAGCAGTTGGTGGCAAATTCCAACTCCTAGTGTCAGAAGGCATCACAAAGCCCAGATGTCCTGGGCCTCCCAGCTCAGGCAAGCCTAGCATGGACACAGAAACCCTTGACACTGAGCCAATATCTCTTCCCCCTGTATGGCTTGAATTTCAGATATATTGATGTTGAGCCCTTCTGGCCCGCAGTGGGACTGCCCTTGGCCTTACACAGGTAATGCCTATATCCTGGCCTACGCTTTTCCAAGAAGCCAGACTCTGGGAAGGACCTGGAGTGGAGGAAAAAACAGGCAGAGGGAACCCCATGAGGGGCTCTGGCTGTGGAAACTTGCCCCTAATGGGGCATCAAAGCCAGGCACTCAGGGGCTCCTGCTCTGCCAGAGGTTTGAAGTCAGGATTACAGCTTCCCATCTTACTCTTGGGATGCCGGTCAGCTGTTTTCAGATGAGAGAGTCTGAGGTTCCAATTTTATAAGATGAGAAGAAGGGCTGAGGTGATGCCCATTCTGCCATTTGGCTGAGTCCAGAGCTGCAATGAAGAGGGAAAAGTCACAGGGCAGGACAAAGAAGGGGGCTCAGGGACCCGGGAATTTTCCTTGGCAGAAGTCAACTTGCCCCACCCCTGAGAAAACTCTGACCTTCTCAGCTGCCAGGGAGGAAAGCAGGGACTGGGGAGGAGGGGACAGGGAGAGGGAACAGTCTGGTGCTCTGTGCCCTGGGAGAGAAGTCTGATGACAGCAGTGACTCAGGAAGGGTTAAGAATATTCCTAAAATAGCCAAGCCACAGCCTAAGCCAGTCCATGAATGCCTCTTCCAGAGAGCAGATCTGTAGCAGGAAAAGTCAGCCTGATCTTTGCCCCTCTGCCTGCTGCCTGGCCCTGGCTGCTAATTAAGCCTCCCACCCTGTCCCCTTCACCAACTCCCGTCCTAGTGGGGATGGGGTAGGAGTAGTCAGAGGAGCCAAATCTCCCCAATCAACAGGGAACTCCAGCTGGGACCAGGAGCACTGGGCCCAATGCCTCCCCTCCCCCATCCACACTCCTGTTCTGAGTCAGGTAGAGGACATAGGGGGACAGACAGGCAAAGTGCAGGCCTTGTGCATGGGATGGAGGCTGCCAGGATAGAGCAACCAAATTCTCCCACCCACATATATGCATCGCCAGCCATGATCAGGTGGGACCTCCAATATCATCATCAACTACTACCTTCTCCTAGCTCTTTGTTCCCCTTTACTTAGGGCATCTTGGAGTGAGATGCGCAGGGAAGGGTCAAGGGAGCCCCTTCATGAACAAACCGTATCTTTGTTTCAGGGGCAGGACTGGGTACATAATTTGCAGGATCCGGTGTGAACTGAAAATGGAGTCATTTGTTCAAAAAATGTTAAGAATTTGAAGGCAGTGACAACATAGCATTAAACCAAGTTCAGGTCCCCTCTGAGTGTGGGGCTTTTGCCATTGCACAGGTGGCACCTCTATGAAGCCGGCCTTGTGCAGGGGTTTGGTTTAATGAACATTTACTAAGTGCCCACTGCTCAGCTCTTCTGGCTCTGTAATATGGTCTGGCTCTGTGTCTGCACCCAAATGTCATTTTGAATTGTAATCCCCTCGTTTTGGAGGATGGACCTAGTGGGAGGTGATTACATCATGGGAGTGGTTCCCACATGCTGTTCTCGTGAAACTGAATGAGTTCTCACGAGATCTGATGGTTTTATAAGTGGCCTTTCCCCTCTTCGTTTTGCGCTTCTCTCTCCTGCTGCCATATGAAGAAGGACGTGTTTGCTTCTCCTTCCACTGTGATTGTAAGTTTCCTGAGGCCTCCCCAGCCATGTGGAACTGTGAATCAATTAAACTTCTTTCCTTTATAAATCACCCAGTCTTGGGTGTTTCTTCATGGCAGTGTGAAAGTGAACTAATACACTCTGTGACCTCAGAGACTCCCTCTCAGTGACCCTCTTCTCAAACGAATGAAGATGGGTGCTCAAAGATCTCTCTCTAAACATGGAACGGGGGCTATCTGAAGACACAGGTGATTAATTTCTAATCATAACTAAGGTCTGAGTCTTGAAGACCTTCCTCTGGAGCCTCATTAAATTTAGTTAATCTAGATGGGTCCAGGTGCTGCAGGTGATTACCCTTATCTTGTCTCCTGCAAAATCATGAAGGTTCTTTTAGACCCCCTCTCGTATGGAGGTTTGTTTTCTTCTTTTATCTTTCCTGCAAGGACAAGTGAATTCTGTGATGGTTTGTGTAGCATTTTTTAGTTTATTGCCAAAAATTGAGGCTCAAGTTAGTAGACTACATTTTTAAATAAAACTTTCTAGACAAAGAAATGCAGCTGAAACTGTTCCTTTTATACCAGTTTCCAAATCTACACAGAGTTGATAGCAATTTTTTCTCTTTATCTTTCCCTGAATTGTATATATTCATATAAATGCTCTTAAATTATTAGTGCAACAGGGTGGATTGTCATTACAGAGAATGTCCTTAGTATAGAGCATAAATCTTCCCACTGCCAACTGGGCTCTGGTCACAAAGCACCCAGAGCTGGCCTTTAACTTCCACTTCTCGATTCTTTTGCTTACCTTTTCTGTTTCTAGAATGGCTTTGTCATTTCACTTGTCTGTCTGGTAATATCCTATTCCTGTAAGAATCAACGATTTCTTGGTACATATTGGTCTAAATTTGCCTCCTGTTTGAACCTTTTTCCAGTTTTCCAGGCAAGGTTGATTTATCTGTCTTCTGTGTCTCCTGTCTCCATAACAATCTTTCCAAGCATAATACAGTAAAAAGAGAGCTGATTCATCATGTCCTGTCCATTTCCCTCTGGAGACTTGGGAGCTGATGTGAGGGAACAGGTATGCCCCTGTATAAGCTCTTTGGTTGCCTTTGTCAGTTTAGCACAGTTCTCAGTATATAGTAGTTCTCAGGTGCCATTAAACTGGACCTGAATAACGGAAGGATCAAAAGTGTTCAGGAATCACCCAGGATGCTTCAATAATAATCACCCAGGATCCTAATTAGGGATATGGGGAAACTTTGCATGAGAAAGAAGTTTTTTTTTTTGGAACTTTGAGGATAAATTAAAATTCAGTAGGCAGAATGATAGTATATGTTGATAATTTTTATTTTAAAATGTTCATTTTTACCATTTTGATCTAATAGTTTATTTTTTAAGAAAAAGGCAGAAACCCTTGCTTATTAGAAGGCAGATTTTATTGATTTTTATACCCCTAGACTTGTTGCATATCAAACCTATATAAAAACATCTATAAATCAAATCATTAATTGTGCCTAGTATAATAATTCTATATATGGATGTAGTGTTTGATTCTTCAGGAGCTTTAATAACTTGAAGGCGCTTTGATTGCTTTAAAATTATTTCTCATTGTATTTGTTCATATTGTATCATTAAGCAAAAGTACAGAGTAAGCAATTAGTGTGATTAATTCCTCTTCTATAATACAGTAAAGCACTGCCTCCCTAGACCAATTCTCTGGGATCCCTGGAAGACATCTGGCATCGAGCAAGTCTTTACCCCTCTTTAGAAAGCCGTGGAGAAACTGGGGGCAATTCTGTTAATTATTTGCCCTCTAGAGGCAATTCCATTAATTACCCTCCCTCACCTATCCATGACACAATTTCTTCAGTTACATGTAGAATGCTGTTATGTGTCTCCTGGCCAGACCCTTTATTTCACAGATGTGGAAATTGAGGCCATGAAGGATGAGGTAATTGTTCAGAGACCACATGACTAGTTACTGCCCAAAGCCTGGCCTGGACTTCTCTCTTGTTCTGGGGCCTTGAGTTCTCTCCCTCTTCTTTAGTACCTATGACCAGAGGTAACGTAATCTGCGTACCAGATGGTTATTTTCCATCTTTTTTTGTTTGCATTATAATTGCCATTTTAGTGGGTATGGAGTTGTACCTCACTGTGGTCTTGCTTTCCATTTCCCGTATGACTTGTGATATTGTCTGCACATATTTTAATGTTATACACTAACAGAGCTGATTACTAGGGGTGTGTGTGTAAGGGGAACTGTGTGGCTACTGAGTGGCTTCCCTGTGGGATGATCAGCCAGAACCTGCTATTGTATTAGGGGAATCCCCAGATGTCACCGTCTATGTATCTTTTTCAGTTTTTATGGGTACATAGTAGGCATATATATTTATAGAGTACATGAGATATTTTGATACAAACATATAATGCATAATCACATCAGGGTAAATGGGATATCCATCATCTCAAACATTTATCATTTCTATGTATTATAAACAATTCAGTTATACGCAGTTATTTTAAAATGTACAAAAAAATTATTGTAGTTACCCTGTTGTGCTATCAAATAATAGATCTTATTCATTGTAACTGTATTTTGTACCTATTAACTATCCCCACTTCCCCCCACCGACTGCACTTCCCAGCCTCAAGTAACAACAATTCTACTGTATCTTCATGAGTTTAACTGTTGTAATGTTTAGCTCCCCAAAATGACTGTGAATGTGCAAAGCTTTTCTTTCTGTGGCTGGCTTATTTCACTTAAAATAATGTCGTCCAGCACCATTCCATGTTGTCACTAATGACAGAATCTCATTCTTGGTTATGGCTGAATAGTACTCCATTGTATATATGCACATTTTATTTATCCATTCATCTGTTGATGGACACTTAGGTTGCTTCCACATCTTGGATATTGTGAATAGTAATGCAATAAACATAGGAGTGCAGCTATCTCTTTGATATATTTATTTTCTTTTTTGTGTATATATCTAGCAATGAGATGGCTGGATCATATGGTAGCTCTATTTTTAGTTTTTTGAGGAACCTCCAAATTGTTCTCCATAGTGGTTGCACTAATTTACATTCCCACCAACAGTAGGCAAGGGTTCGCATTTTTCCATATCCTCACCAGCATTTGTTATTGCCTGTCTTTTGAATAAAACCCATTTTAACTAGGGTGAGATGATATATCCTCATAGCTCTGATTTGCATTTCTCTGATAATCAGCGATGTTGGTCACCTTTTCCTAAGTCTATTAGCTTTTTGTATTTGTTCTTTGAGAAATGTCTATTAAGATCTTTTGCCCATTTTAAAATCAGATTATTAGATTTTTCTCTATACAGTTGTTTGAGCTTTTTATATATTCTGGTTATTAATCCCTTGTCAAATGGACAGTTTGCAAATATGTTTCCCCATTTTGCGGATTTTCTCTTTGTTGACTGTCTCTTTTGCTGTGCAGAAGCTTTTTAACTTAATGAGATCCCATTTGTCCTCTTTTGCTTTGGTTGCCTGTGCTCATGGGGTATTGCTTAAGAAATCTTTCCCCAGTCTAATGTCCTGGAGAATTTCCCCAATGTTTTCTTGTAGTAGTTCAACCTACCAAGATTGAACCATGAAGAAATTCAAAACCCGAACCGACCAATAACAAATAATGAGATCAAAGCCTTAATAAAAAGTACCAACAAAGAAAATCCTGGAAGCAATAGCTTCACTGCTCTGTTTTACCAAATATTTACAGAAGAACTAATACCAATCCTTTTCAAACTATTCCAACAAATAGAGGAGGGAGGAATATTTCAATGCCTGATACTTAAACCAAAGACACATTAAAAAAGAAAACTACAGGCCAATATCCCTAAGGAAAATTGACGCAAAAATCCTCAAGAAAATTTACAGGCAAAACAAGGTCCACAACATATTGAAAATTATTGATAATGACCAAGTGGAATTTACGCCAAGAATGGAAGGATGGTTCAACATAACACAAATTCATAATAATGTGAATGGATGCTGTAAAGCGTTTGATAAAATTCCACATTTTATTGTAAAAACCCTTAAAAAAAACAGGGCATGGAAGAAACATACCTCAACACAATAAAAGCCATGTAAGACACACCCACAAGTAGTATCTTACTGAATGGGAAAAAAACTGAAAGCCTTTCCTCTAAGATCTGGAACAAGAGATGCCCACTTTCACCACTCTGCCTCCTGAGTTCAAGTGATTCTCCTGCCTCAGCCCCTCCCAAGTAGCTGGGACTACAGGCACATGCCACCACACCTGACTAATTTGTGTGTGTGTGCGTATTTTTAGTAGAGATGGGGTTTCACCGTGTTAGCCAGAATGGTCTCAATCTCCTGACCTTGTGATCTGCCTGCCTCAGCCTCCCAGAGTGCTGGGATTACAGGCATGAGCCACTGCGCCCGGCCCTTCCTGTCTTCTTCTAAGCTCTCCAAACTGTTCCAACCTCTGCCCATTACCCACTTCCAAAGCTGCTTCCACATTTTCAGGTATCTTTATAGCAATGCTCTACTTCCCAGTACCAATTTTCTGTATTAGTCTGTTCTTGCACTGCTATAAAGAACTACCTGAGACTGGGTAATTTATAAAGAAAAGAGGTTTAATTGACTCACAATTCTTCAGGCTGCACAGGAAGCATGGCTGAGGAAGCTTAGGAAACTTACAATCATGGCAGAAGATGAAGAGGGAGGTGGCATGTCTTACATGGCTGGAGCAGGAGGAAGACAGAGCAAAAGGGGGAGGTGCTACGTACTTTTAAACAATCAGATCTGGTGAGAACTCACTATCACAAGAATGGCAAGGGAGAAATCCTCCACCATGATCCTATCACCTCCCCCAAGACCCTCCTCCTACACTGGGGATTACAATTAAACATGAGATTTGACTGGGGACACAAATCTACACCATTTTCCTAAGATTAATATTAAAAATTATTTGCTTTCCTATATGCTAGCAATGAAAAAAATTGGAATTTGAAATTTCAAATGCAATGCTATTTACATGAGTACCCCCAAAATGCAATATGTAGGCATAAACAAAATATGTACAGGATCTATATGCGGAAAACTTCAAAACTTTGATGAAAGAAATCAAAGAAAACCTAAATAAATTGATAGATATTTCACGTGCAAGGATAGCAAGACTCAGTATTGTTAAGATGTTAATACTCCCCTTCTTGATCTATAGATTCAACACAATTCCAATCAAAATTCTAGCAGGTTATTTTGTGGATATCAACACATTTATTCTAAAGCTTATATGAAGAGGCAAAAGACTCAGAGTAGTCAAAATGCTGAAGAATGACAACTCAGAGGACTGACACTACCCAACTTTAAGACTTACTATCCAGCTAAATAATTGAGATAGCATGGCATTAGTGAAAGAACAGGCAGATTGATCAATGGTTCCGAAGAGTGAGCCCAGAAATTGACATATGCAAATATAGTCAGCTGAGCTTTGACAAAGAAGCAAAGGCAATTAAATGAAGGAATATAGTCTCTTCAACAAGTGGTGCTTAAAAACTGGACATCCATGTACAAAAAAGAAAGAATCTAAGCTCAGACTTTACACCCTTCTCAAAAATTAAAACTCAAAATGGATCAAAGATCTAAATGTAGAATGCAGAATCACAAAGGACAGAAAACCAAACACCACATGTTCTCACTCACAGATGGGAATTGAACAATGAGAACACTTGGATGCCAGGGGTGGGGAACATCACACACCGGGGCCTGTCATGGGGTGGGGGGATGGGGGAGGGATAGCATTAGCAGAGATGCCTAATGTAAATGACGAGTTAATGGGTGCAGCAAACCAACATGGCACATGTATACATATGTAACAAAACTGCACGTTGTGCACATGTACCCTAGAACTTAAAGTATAAAAATAATTTTAAAAAATCTAGAAGATCAAAGGAGAAAATCCAGGTGGCCTTGGGTTTGGTGATGTGTTTTTAGATACAGCTAAGGGCAGGTGCAGTGGCTTACACCTGTAATCCCAGCACTTTGGGAAGCCGAGGCAGGCAGATAGCTAGAACTCAGGAGTTTGAGGCCAGCCTGGGCAACATGGTGAAACCTCATCTCTACCAAAAATACAAAAAATTAGCAGGTGTGGTGGTACACATCTGTGGTGCCAGCTACTTGGGAGGCTAATAGGGGAGGATTGCTTGAGCCTGGGAGGCAGAGGTTGCAGTGAGCTGAGATTGTGCCACGGCACTCTAGCCTGTGTGACAGAGTGAGACTCCATCTCTAACTAAATAAATAAGATACAACCAAAAGCACAATACATGAAAGAAAAAAATTGGTAAGTTGGACTTTATTAAAGTTAAAAACTGTTATGAGAATGAAGATGAGAGCAAGAGATGGGGAAAATATTTCCAAAATACGTATTTAATAAAGGACTTGTATCCAAAAAATACAAGTCTTTTAAAACTCAACAATAAGAAAATGAGCAACATGATTAAAAAATACCAAAAGAGGCTGGGCGCAGTGGCTCATGCCTGTAATCCCAACACTTTGGGAGACTGAGGTGGGCAGATCACAAGGTCAGGAGTTCGAGACCAGCCTGGCCAATATGGTGAAACCCCATCTCTACTAAAAATACAAAAATTAGCCGGGCGTGGTGGGGCGTGCCTGTCATCCCAGCTACTCGGGAGGCTGAGGCAGAAGAATTGCTTGAACCCAGGAGGCAGAGGTTGCAGATTGCACCACTGCAGTCCAGCCTGGTCAACAGAGTGAGACTCCATCAAAAAAAAAAAAAAAAAAGAAAGAAAGAAAAGAAAGAGAAGAGAAGAGCAGAGCTACTTGGGCTGTACTAGGAGGGTCGCTTGAGCCTGGGAGTTTGAGGCTGCAAGGGAGCCATGATTGCGCCACTGGGTGACAGAACGAGACCTGGTCTCAAAAAAAAAGAAAAAAAAGAGAAATGAGCTATCAAACAATGAAAAGACATAGAGGATACGCAAATGCATATTGCTAGGGGAAAGAAGCCAGTCTGAAAAGGTTATGTATAGTATGGATCCAACTATATAACATTCTGGAAAAGGCAAAACTATAGAGATGGTAAAAAGATCAGGGGTTGCCAGAAATTTTGGGGGAGGGGGATAGATGAGTGAAGTACAGGGGATTTTTAGGGTGGCAAGATTATTCTATATGAAATTGTAAAGGTGGATACCTTCATGCATTTGTCAACACTCAGAGAATTGTACATCAGAGGGAACCTTAATGTAAAGTATAGACGATGGTTATTTATAATGTGTCAATAATGGTTCATTCATTTTAACAAATGTACCACCACAATCCAAGACGTTAACAATAGAGGAAACAGGCAGGGAAGTGGGGTGAGCTGATGGAATTCCGTATCACCTGCTGGACTGGTCTGTAAATCTAAAACTGGACTGAAATATGAAGCGTTTGACTGCTTAAAATACTCAGCTGATGAGCTCAACAATAGAATGGAGGTAACAAGAAAAGAATTGGTAAACTCGAAGATAGAGCAATATGAACAATGTAGAGAAAACAGGGTGTAAAAACGAACTTCAGGGACCTGTGGGATCCACATGGAATACCTGATATTCCTGCCGTTGCAGTCACAGAAGGAGAGTAGAAAGAGGTGGTCCTTGAAACATATTTGAAGAAATCATGACCAAAAACTTATCAACTCTGGCAAAAGACAAAGCTATAGACTCAAGAAGCTTAGCTTAGCGACCACCAAACAGGATGAATACAAAGACACTCCAAGGGACATCATAGTTGAACTTCTGTAAACTTAAAGGCAAATAAAAAGTCTTGAAAGCTGTGAGAAAGAAATGACACCTCATCTATAAAGGGAAAACATCACAAGTGAGAATAGATTTCTCATAGGGAACTCTGAAGGCCAGAAGGAAGTGGCACATTTTTCCCCTTATTGAAAGAAAAAAAAACCATCAAACAAACAAACATGCCCTGCAAGAATGGACAAATAGGCATTCTCAGATGAAGGAAAACTAAGAGAATTTGTTGCTAACAAACGCTCTCTTAAGAGTGGCTAAGCAGGCCGGGTGGTGGCTCACGCCGGTAATCCCAGCACTTTGGGAGGCCGAGGAGAGAGGATTGATGGAGCCCAGGAGTTCAAGAACAGCCTGGGCAATGTAGCAAGACCCCATCTCTACTATTAAGAAAAAAGAAAATTAGCTGAGCGGTGGTGGAGCGCACCTGTGATCCAAACTACTCAGGAGGCTGAAGTGGGAGAATCGCTTGAGCCCAGGAGTTTGAAGCTGCAGTGAGCCGAGATCTCATTACTTCACTCCAGCCTGGGCAGCAGAGCGAGATCCTATCTCAAATGAAAAAAAAAACAAAAACAAGAATGGCTGAGCACAGTCGGCCGGGACCAGAGAATCTGGCTTCCTAAACCAAGAAGGCGGGCCAGCCCAGGACAGGCGGTGGGGAAGAGGCGCTGCCCAGGCAGACGTCTCCCAGCAGGGCTGCCAGCGGGCGTCCATCCTCTGCGAGGCCCTTTGCCTGCCAATCGCGTGCTGTGGGGACCACAGAAGTCCCTCTCTGCTTAAGTGCGTGAACTCTACCAGCAACTGGTCTCCGTCCTCCAAAGCTGAGATGAGAGCCTCACAGCAAAAGCAGCAGCGTTAGCCCGCACGTTTGTTTCATGGAAGAGTTATTTATAACAATGCGCCAAAAATGAGCAGGTTGGTACTTTTTTTTTTTTTTTTTTAGGTGGAGTCTCGTTCTGTCGCCAGACTGGAGTGCAGTGGCGCGATCTCAGCTCACTGCAACCTCCGCCTCCCGGGTTCAAGCGATTCTCCTGCCTCAGCCTCCCAAGTAGCTGGGACTACAGGCGCCCACCACCGTGCCCGGCTAATTTTTTGTATTTTCAGTAGAGACGTGGTTTCACCATGTTGGCCAAGATGGTCTCGATCTCTTGACCTCATGATCCACCCACCTCCGCCTCCCAAAGTGCTGGGATTACAGGACGCTGCAGGTTCAAGGCCAAGGCACTGGCCAGCCTTATGCCCGCGAGCTGGACCCGGCCCAGTCCTTGTTAGTCCTCAGCTCCTCCCCCGCCTCAGGGAAGTCGCGTCCTGGTCAGGAGGACCTGCCGACAGGTCTGCGCCCAGCTGCAGGTTGATCCTTTCTGCTGCTGTCGTTGCTGGGGTTTCACCCAGAGTTGCCTCTCCTCACCCCTGACAGAGCAGGAGCATCTCCATCTTGTATAAGCACCGCCATCTTAAAATTCCCCTTGATCAAAAACTTTCTAAATCTAAAGGTCATCAGCCTAATGGCTACGGTCAGCATGACCATAAACCACAAATGACATCTCCGACCAGAAACATTGCAACCCTAAGATAAACTCCTCTCTGACCAGAGACATGTCAGCCCTGAAATAACTTCCCCTCCCGCGGGAGACATTCCAACCCTGCCATAAACTTCTCCCCCACACAGAAACACTCCAAATCTGTGATGAGCTCTCTCACCCTAAAGCCAATATACACTCTTAGTCTGTAAGACAGAATGCTCCTGATGGAAATAGGCTAGAAGCCCCTCAGGTTTATTCTCCAAAATAAACCTGTCTTTGACTGTTGAGCCACTTTTCATGTTTCTTTCCTCTTTCTTTAACTCTTACAGCCCCCTCGCCCTAAGGACACAGTGTGGGCTGTTGGCAAGTCCTCCCAACAAGGACGCGACTTCCCTGAGGCGGGGGAGGAGCTGAGGACGAACAAGGACTGGGCCGGGTCCAGCTCGTGGGCGTAGGGCTGGCCAGTACCTTGGCCTTGAACCTGTGGCGTCCTGGGTCTCTTTGGTCCAGCCAATCGTGAGGACTGTGGCCCAGGATGCTGCCGAACAGTGAGGGTGCCCGTTGTGGACTGGAATCCAGCTAGCTATTCCTCATTCGAGACCCCATAGAACCCCACAAACATGATTGGGGTTGACATGGATTTTGAACATTAAAGTTACATGAGATTTCTGAACTTGAGTGTCATGGAGCAAATTTCAAACGTGGTGTGTGTGTGTGTGTGTTTGCGTCACACTTAAGAGACAAATTACAAGACAGGACACCGAGTCCTTCACCCGCCTGCAGTCCAGCCTTGCAAGTCGTGGGGGGCATGGCCTTCCACTGGGGGCGTGGCCTCCTGGCGTGGGCGTGGCAGGGCAGCACAGCCTGGCTGAGGAAAGCGCAAATCCTACTCTGCAACTGCTGGCTCCGTGGCCTTGTGAAGTCAGCACCAACTCCCCGGGGTTTTTGAGGAGGTGGTGTGACTCAGTGACTGCAAATGCAAGGTGTGCCTTGCCTTCCACTGAACATGCGCAGTGTTGGCGCTGTTTTACTTGTTTTCTTCATTGCTTGCACTTTTGACTTTCACTTTCTGCTGTATCCATTCCCAGGCCCAGGATTGGGTTCCTCCCCACCCCTTTCGTTACTCCCTGAGGAAGCAGCTCTGAACTGTGGATCCCTGGGGTCCCACACGGAGCCCCTCCTCAAGTGTACCATGATGGCCCCACCTCAGGACACACACACCCAGGTGGCTGAGACACAGGGCAACATGCAGAGGGAAAACCAGGCACCACGTTCTGGGATTCAAAGGCAAATTTGACCCAAGCAGTTCTTCATCCAGCAAGGCATTAGGCTGAAACCCCTGTCTGCTCCTCCGCAGCTAATCTTTCCAGCCTTCCCTATTGATTTCAGGATCCAAACCTCCTCTCTTAAGGGCTCTCACCACTCCCCCAGGGACAGTGCCCTCTGCCACACCAGGTCCCCTCTCCTGGCCTTCCTTCCTGACATGGCCTTTCCCCTCTCCCAGGCAGCCCCTTATGCTCACCTGATGTGATTCGCTGAATCACACCAAGGCCTCACACACTGCCCACTCCATAAACATGTGACCTGAAGTGGGTTTATTACTTACAGATTGGCTGTGAGGGACAATAGAAGCCTAGGTTTCAGGACAAGCCCGTCCTCCAAGCCTCAGGAAAGCTGTCCAGAGTGGATGGACTCTCATCTGTTTGCTCCACTTGTACCACAACTAAGAGACCCTGCAGAGCAGCTGGCGCTGGGTGTTATACTCCAGGGTAGTGGGAATTGCTGGGCTAAAGCATTGGAGAACACTCTGTTTCTAGAGGGAACAAGAACAGAGCCTGGGCTGTTTTGGTCAGTTCCTCCTTATCTCAGGATGTTGCATTTTCAACACATTCTATAGTTATTCTCGAGAACTATAAGTAAAAAAGTGGGGGCCGAGCGTGGTGGCTTACGCCTGTAATCCCAGCATTTTGGGAGGCCGAGGCAGGTGGATCACATGAGGTCAGGAGTTTGAGACCAACCTGGCCAATATGGCTAAACCCCATCTCTACTACAAATACAAAAAAATTAGCCGGACGTGGTGGCAGCTGCCTGTAATCCCAGCTACCGTGGAGGCTGAGGTAGGAGAATTGCTAGAACCCTGGGGGCGGAGGTTGCAGTGAGCCGAGATCACACCACTGCACTCCAGCCTGGGCAACAGAGTGAGATTCCGTTCAAAATGAAAAAAAAAAAAGGTGGGGAGAACTGCATTGGTACAAGCCACCCAAAGAACTGTCCTGCAAGCAGCATTAAGCTGGTTTCTGTTACATCCAAGGAGTGGCTCTTACTGGCTCTTGGTCATGGTCTGTGTCATACAGCAGGATTTGGTGAGCCACAGTTATAGGCAAAAGCCATGTCTCCAGGATGAACCACATGGGTACCATGTTCATAGCAGCCGGGACCCTGGAAACCAGGAACCTGTAGACCTCTTATTGATGGCAGTGGTGGCCTGTCTGAAGTGGCTGCTGCCATCACACTGGCTGTGGCAAGGAGGTGCAGCCAGGGCTGCACATTCTGTGGAACCAGCAGGAGCTGGGGACAAGTGGGAGCCCCACTCATTCAGAGTTGGTGGGGTGGGAGCTCCCTGGATGCAGCCGCAGCCACCGAACTCTTGGCTATGGACCCAGGCCTCCTGCTCCATGGAGCAAGAAGGAGCCACACCTACTCTGGGCACAGCTGTAGCTGCCCAAGCTGTGGCTGCAGACCCAGGCATCCTTGCACCCTTGGGGGCCAGGGAAGGCCCCTCCTCGCAGGCCTGAAAATGCCTGCTCCCACTGCCTGGCTTCTCCTTGCTGTTGGCACCCCCTCCAATCTCAGAGCAAACTCCAGCTGGGTGTGCACCTGCTTGGGGCAGTACTGACACACCAGCCCGCTGCCACCTCAGCACCCTCCAGACTTTGGGCACTGATGAGCATAGGAGGGAAGCTGATGGGGGCCTGAGGGCAGCTTGGCACTGGCCTGCAGGCACCCCTTGGCACCTACAGCCTTGGCACCATGAGAAACAGCAGGAGACAGACAGGTTATGGGGTAGAAGGGGGCGGGTCCCTGGTGAGGCCCCACCTTCAGGTCAGGGATGTCCTGAAGCCTGGTGGCCAGGATGGCAGTCCCATGGACCATAGTGGGAACTTGAGATGCCTTTTCCAGCCCACCTGTGGCTGTCCATGGACCAATCAGCGTGGCATTTCCTCTCCTCTGAGGCCCATAAAAGCCCCAGGCTCAGCCAGAGCTGAGTAGACATCAGGACAACCAGCTACAGAGAGGAGCCACCCACTTCAGGGCCTCCTGTCTGCTGAACACTCAACATGATGACCAGCTGCAGGGAGGAGCTACCCATTCCGGGACTTCCTCTGAGCTATTCTTTCACTCAATAAAGCACCTCTTCACCTTGCTCATTCTTCACTTATCTGTGTACCTCATTCTTCCTGGATGCGGGACAAGAACTCAGGACTTGCTGAATGGCAGGGCTGAAAGAGTTATAACACAAACAGTGCTGATACATGTCCCTTGCTCCCCATGTTGCAGATGAAGAGAAGGAGAGAAGAGCTGCAGCCCTTCAGGGAGCCCAGACCTGGGAGCTCCCCAGGCCAGGGCTTTGACTCCTTCTTTGGGGCCTTGTGGTTCCTGGAGTCTTCAAGCTTCTGGGCACCACTGTGTTCCCTGGTGGCAGCTGTGGAAGCTGCTTGCAGTGTCCCTAGTTCAGCCACAGCTTCACAGAGAGCTGGTGCCCATGCTGGCACTTGGAACTGCCCATTCCACTGCAGCAGCCGGCATGCCTGACTGTGCAGTGACCAGACGCCATGCTCACTTGCTCACACACCCCTCACTACTCCATGCCTGGCTCACCCTTGGCAGGCCTGGGATCCAGGCTGGTGGTGTGAGCTGAGTGCAGCCTGCCAGGCCAAGTGAGTGGAATGAGCTGAGTGAGTGGAACAAGCCCAGTGGTCCTGAACAAATATTGGGCAATGGCTCCACACTCCACAGAGGTTTCTGGCCAGAAAAGTGACACCCCAAGGATCCTGCAACATTATTGGTTCTCAGTGAGGGGTCCCAGGACCAGGAGCAACAGCCTCACTGGGGAACTTGTTGAAATACAAATTCCCAGCACCAAGCCAAGCACTCTGAATCAGAAACCTGAGTGGAGCTGGCAATCTATGTTTTAACGAGCCTTCCAGAATTGATGCATACCAGCGTTTGAGACCTAAAGGGGTGCCTAGACACTGTGGGCAGCTTTCCTGAGCCTTGGGAGTGCCATCCACCGATTGACTGGGGCCATCAGCCCCTCTACTCCCACCTCCTCATATCCACCTCCAGCCTGTTTCTGAAACTGTTTCCAAGAGGCTTGTCCTGAGTTTACAGCAAGGCTTGTCCTTCTGTCTTCTCCCATCCCTGGAACTGCTCCTCATCAGTTCTTTTCCTGCCGTGGAAGCCCTGGGATATGGAGACACTCCTGTCCTTCATGCAGAGCATCTAGATGCCGCTGCAGGGTGTGAGACCACACAGACTGCTGCACTCTGTTCTGCGTGCCCCTGACCGACTGCAGCTTCATCATCATAAGCTCAGGACAAGGTGGTCACACTGACCAGACCTGGCCCAGCACTCATCCTAGCGAGCCACTTCCCACCCTGGTGGCTTCTCTGGTGGGCGAATGGCCTGCAGGTGACCTGACTGCATCCCATTTCCCAGTGGCTGCCCCTCTGAGCCTGGAAAACAGGGAATATGGAGGAAGCTGCCCATCCCACCCACAGGCCCTCTGGCTTGGACAGCAGCTCCTTTCTCCACAGGAGCCTCTTGAAGACTTCAGAAGCAGACTCTGGAAAAGCATATGTAATCTTGGCCTTAGTGGCGTTTCCTGGGTCCAAAAATATGTGAAATTGGATCTGATACGGTTTGGCTGTGTCCCCACCCAAATCTCATCTTGAATTGTAGCTCCCATAATTCCCATGTGTTGTGGGAGGGACCTGGAGGGAGGTAATTGAATCATGGGGGTGGTCTCCCCCATACAGTTCTCATGGTAGTGAATAAGTTTCACAAGTTCTGATGGTTTTATAAGGGGAAACCTCTTTTGCTTGGCTGTCATTCTCTCTTCCCTGCCATCATGTAAGATGTGACTTGCTCCTCCTTGCCTTCTGCCATGATTATGAGGCTTCCGCAGCCATGTGGAACTGTGAGTCAATTAAGCCTCTTTCCTTTATAATTACCCAGTCTCAGGTATGTCTTTATTCGCAGTGTGAGAACAGACTAATACTAATGTGTGTGAAGGCAAAAAAAAAAAATTCATTTTTCCGAACATGCGTCAAATTATCCAAGAAATCTACAAGTTCAGATAAGCTTACAAACCCTTTCTTGAAGGAGACCCTTAGCAACCTCTTGAAGTTTCCTGGATGTAAATGGGAGATAACAATCCATAATTATTAAAGGGAAGGAGATGTGGGCAAAGAATGTAAAATGACAACTCACTGACTACAAAATGCATAACTTAAAAACATGAAAGCAATTCAACTTCATGAGGAAAGAAGTGCAAACTAAGGAAAGGCTGGGCTATCCTGGGTCAGAGCCAGTAGGTGGTAAATGGCAGAATCTTTTCACATAAATACAGTCTGCAAGTGACTTCATTTTGACCAAATATATATATATACATTTAGATACACATCCAGAGGCCAGATAAATAGCTTCTCAGCTCTCAGAGATGTTTAGACTCTGAGCCCCCTTTCATCTGTGAGGTTCACTTCCACCCCCTCAGCCTTCAGAGGAAAGCTGCCTCTCCCTCCTCTGAATGATTTCACTCTGTCTCCCACCTGTCGCTCTTAGTGATCCTTCTTCTAGGTCTGCCCCCATCAGAACCTAAGTTTCCAGCATCAGTGCCACTTCCTCCTCAAAGCTGCCTCGCTCCTCAGTGCCTGGTCTGGCTCCGAGAACCACTCGTGAAGTTTAACAAAATCCTTGTGTGCACACCTGAAATTTAGCCAGTGGCTGCACAGATGGCAGGTGTTTTGACTTTAACAAAGTCACAACACACTGTGTTCCTCTCGGACCTCATTGTCAAACGGGCTACACAAAACTGACCTCACAGGTGGTTGTGAGAAATGGAAGAATGCATGTAGTAGTGGTCACTTGTATCATTATAGTCATTGCAAGGTGCTTTCAAAGTTTCTATTTCCTGCTGCAGAGATATGAGCTGTCCCCTTTACCACTGGATTGCTGTATGGCCTTGGCCCATTCTCCCTGCTGTCTTCGCATCAGGCTATCTGTAATATCGGTGTTTGACTAATGCCCAGTATCCTTTGAAACAGACTCTGATTTCCCTTCATATTCCCTGCTTCACTTTCCAACAGGAAGAGGGAAGGGGCCCTCTCACCCTGACTCTGGCCTTCAGGATGTCACAAGGTACTCTGGACTGTTCGTAAACCACCCCCAACCTATTCATATGCTAAAGCTTAATGAGATGGTATTAGGAGGTGGGGCCTGTGGGAGGTGATTAGGTCATAAGGATAGAGCCTTCATGAATGGGATTAGTACCCTCATAATGGGCTGAAGAGAAAAGGGCTTCCCCATCTACCATGGGAGGAAAAAGCTAGAAGCTGCCATCTATAAGGAAGCAGCCCTCAGGAGATGTGGAATCTGCCAGTGCCTTGCTCTTGGACTTTCATCCTCCAGAAATGTGAGAAATAAATGTCTGTTGTTTATAAGCCACAGAAATTTATGGTAGTTTGTTAGAGCAGCCCCAATGGAATAAGAGACAAGGTAGGTGGAGTTTGGGTTCACCTACCTCCAGACACTGCCTTTGGATGAGGGCTCCTGCCCCTCCCACTTGAATCAATCCCCACTCAAAGAGGGCATTTTACCTGACACCTCCAATCAGCCCCCAAGTGAGGCTCCCTCCCTGCAGAAATACCTGACCTGGCTCTGATGAACCCTTTCCTTTCAAAACCAAACAGCAGGAGAGCAGGGCCTTTGACGGGTCTCGACAAAGCCCCCCGAGCAGTGTGCCAGTGCCACTGGTGCTATGCAGAGCTCCTACCTATGGTCAAAGGGCCCCACATTCACTCACTAACCAAAGTTCCCTTTTCTAAGATCCCTTGGTCCTTTCTAACTCCCAGAGACCATGGGAACCCATACACGTTGCCCAGCAATCTCCTTTCTTGATCTCTCACAAACCCCACCTGCTACCAAACTCCCCTTCCGGGACCGTTGCTCGGCCCTGGTTTCCATGGGCTACTTCTCCCTGATGCTCTGCCCCCTACAACCTGCTGTCAGAAAACCTCCCATCCTCTGCCTCCATTTCTGCCACCTCTGATTAATACCTTTGCCCTGTCATTCTTTTTCTCAACATGAATGTCCACCCAATGCATGCTTCTCCTAAACCTTCTGCCAATTTCTTGTTTCTGCCAGCCTCATTCCCATTCCAAAGATTTCCCTGGTTAGTTACATGATGCCCTCAGCTCCCACCAGCCCTCTCACCCAGACCCTGCCTCCCACCAGCTTACCCTGGTGGGAGCTCAGCCACTGGGAGCTCATTCAGTTGGCTTCTGGCCTTTTTGACACACCAACATCCTTCAGTTTGTAGCAATTCCTTACTTTCTGGCACTACAAGATGCTTCAGGCTCCTCTTACATATTTCCTACCCTAGCCCTAGACTCAGCCATTTCTCCAAGGAGCTTTGGTTCCTTTTATTGGGGAATGGTTTTAGAAACCAAGATCTGGGAGCTCAGTGTGCACACTAATGCTAGGATGTCATTGCTTTTAGGCATACTAGGCAAACAGAGCTAAGACACACACACACACACACACACACATTTTGACTCTAATCCAGTACCACAGTGTTCATTCTAGATTCCCCGCCTTGCTCACTGTGACTTCTCTCTCCAACAGTGAGAAATAGGGCTCTCACTATCCATGACTCGTTTATTCAACCTTAATATGCAGGTAAAGCCATCTCTGACTTGTTAGTGCATACCCCTTGGAGAAACAAGTTTACCAACTAGAGTACAATGTTTGTGGACAATTCCTTTTATCCTTAGCCTTTCAGTTTCTAGTCATAATATCACTTTCCAAAGTTACTTAGGCCAGTTTGTTTTTTCTCCACCTGCTCCAGTGACGTTATGTCATACATTTATAGTTCAGTTAGGTCATTTGTTACAAGCTGCATTCCATCCTGGGATTCTCCAGACATCTTGGTTAATTTTTAAATTTCGCATACATTAAAGATCCCCCTTCATCATGTATGGTTCTATGGGTTTGATCAGGATACAGTCATGTAAGCACTTCCTCAGTATGATACAGAACAGTTCCATCTTAAAATTCTCTTGTGCATCCTCTATGTAGTTAATCTTTCCTTTTCCTTAGCCCCTGGCAACTGCCAATCTGTTTTCCATCCCTACAGTTTTTCATTTTCTGGAATGTAATATAAACAGAACCTTTTGGGGATGGCTTTTCACTTAGCAAAATGCATTTAAAATCCATCCATGTTATAGTGTGAATCAATAGCTCACTTCCTTTTATTGCCAAATGATTTTCATTGTATGGATACCACAGTGTGTTCATCCATTCATCTGTTGAAAGACATCTTGGTGACTTCACTTTGGGGTAGTTATGAATAAAGCTGCTACACATATTTTTGTATGGACATAAGTTTCAAATCAGTTGGCTAAATAGCTAGGAGCACAGTTTGCCATGTTAAAGCTCAGTAAATTGTTACAAAGTAAACACACTCATCAGCTAGCACAAGCAACAGAACAGCCCTCACCCAGTTATACATTCCCTCCTCCACAAAAGTCACAATTATCTTCACTTCTGTTGCCACACGTTAATTTTGCCTGGGTTCAAGCTTTGAATGGATCATCTGATACGTTCTTCTTTGTGTCTGGCTTCTTTCGCTAAGTAGCCTCTGTGTTGGTGCATGTGGTAGTTATTTTCATTGTTCTATATCCTTCCATTGCAAATATATATTACAGTTTTGTCTTTAGGTTTTTGCTGGTGGATGTCTGGGTTTTTCCCGGTTTGGATAATGCTATGAACATTCTTTTTTTTTTAGACGGAGTCTCGTTCTGTTGCCAGGCTGTAGTGCAGTGGCGCAATCTCGGCTCACTGCAACCTCTGCCTCCCAGGTTCAAGCAATCCTCCTGCCTTGGTCTCCCGAGTAGCTGGGACTATAGGTGCGTGCCACCAAGCCCAGCTAATTTTTTGTAGTTTTAGTAGAGATGGGGTTTCATCATGTTGGCCAGGATGGTCTCGATCTCTTGACCTCATGATCCGCCCTCCTTGGCCACCCAAAGTGCTGGGATTACAGGCATGAGCCACCACGCCCAGCCAAACATTCCTATGTGCCTTTCTGTATCTAATTCTGTTGCTGGCTCATAAGTAAGTGCATGCTCAGTAATAACAGACATGCTGAACCATTTTCAGAGCATTTATACCAACTTAGATTACCAATAGTGCCTTATGTTTTAACAGGAGCCCTCTGGCTGCTTCATTGAAAACTGACTGTTCAAGGGCAAAGGTGGGAGCAGGGAGGCCAAGGGAAAGGTTTCGCAGTCATCCATGTGTGACTGCATGGGGCACAGCCCAAAGGGGTAGCAGTGGAAGTAGTGACAAGTGGTTGGATTCCGGTTGTACTTCAAAGGTAGAGTCAACAGGAATTTTCTGATGGATTGGAAATGGAGGATAGAAAAAGAAAATAGACAAAGGTGTGTGGGAGGCATTTTGACTAATCATCTTTATGGATGGAATTGCCATCAACTGAGATTATAAGACTGCTGGGCAGTTGGTTTGAGAGGGAAGATCCTGAGTTCTGTTTGGCATATCACTTTGGAAATGTCTATTAAATATCCAAATGGATATGTCATGGAGGCAGCTGGAGTTCAGGTTAGAGGTCTGAGTCATTGATAAAACTTTGGGAGTTGTTGGCAAATGATAGTGTATTGGTCAGAGTCTAATTAGGAAAGACAAGCTACACAGTCATTTGAACAGGAAACACGTATATAAAGAAGTGTTCATTGCAACAGGGAAGTGGAGTAACCAGGCACAGACTAGGAGGAAGTATAGGAGGAGCAACCAGTAGTCTAGGGCTGAGGTAGAGAGCCCAGGAGAGTCCTCTCCTCTTAGTGCACTGTCCCTACACCTCATCAGAGGAACCCAGCTATGGCCCTCTGCATGTCAGGAGAGTCACTGGTGCTATACCACTGGAACTTACTAGAAATACTTCTTGAGGTGCTGGGGAAAGGAGCAGTGTCTCAGAAGAGTTACTCTATAACAAAACTGCCTGGAGCTAGTGGGGGGAGTGGGACCTGCTGGGCACTGGCCACTGTGTTTCTGGAGAAGTCACCCACCTGCAGGAGCCAGGCCAGGGAGCATAAGAGAACCAGGAACAAAGACTGCTTTCACCCACAAAGTCTCTCCATTGCTCTCTACTGACAAAACCTAATATAATGTCAGAGGAAAATATTTAAATGGCCCAGTTCCATTTTTGCAGAGCAGGCAATAAAGAATGAGTTTGTGGCAGAGATGCAATAAATTGATAACTGTATTTGTCCGTTCTCTCACTGCTATGAAGAAGTACCTGAGACTAGGGAATTTATAAGAAAAGAGGTTTAATTGGCTCACGATTCTGCAGGCTGTACAGGAAGCATGACAGCTTCTGCAGAGGCCTCAGGAAACTTTCAATCATGGTGGAAGGTGAAGGAGAAGCAGGCATGTCTTACATGGCTGGAGCAGGAGGAGGTGGTGGGGGGAGGTGCTACACACTTTTTAACAACCAGATCTTGTGAGAACTCTATCATGAGAACAGCACTAGACGAATGGTGCTAAACCTTTCATGAAGACTCTGCTCCCATGATCCAATCACCTCGCACCAGGCCCCACCTCCGACAATGGGGATTACAATTCCACACGAAATTTGGGCAGGGACAGACCCAAAACATATCAATAACTGATACAGATGGCATATAAAACTGAGACAGAATTAGATCATCCAGGGAATAAGTATAGACACAGAAGAAAACTGAAGCCCGAAACCTATGGCCTCACTCTAACTTAAACAGGTGAGAGCAGGGGAACCAGCAAAAGCAGCTGAGAAAGAGCATCCAGGGCTGCAGGTGGAGGCCTGTGAGACAAGTGACTCAAAGTGAATAGGAGAGGGGCCAGAGTATGTATTGACCGTTCTTTTGTGAAGTTTTGCTGCAAAGGAGAACGTAGAAAAGGTGCAGGTCCTGGTATAGGAAATAGGGTCCAGTAATTTCTTTGTTTTGAAGATGAGAGAAATAGCTGCATGTTGTGTGATGATGAGAAGAGTCCAGTAGAAAGGGAAATACTGCTGACGTTGGAGAGAGGATAGGCTGGCTGGAGTGACACCCTGGAGCAGTAAGAGATGATGGGATCCAGCAGTCCAGTGGAGGATTCTTTGGGTGGACCTAGTGATTGTTCATCCACAACCGCTAGAGGTTATTGCCTCCACAGGGAGGCAATAAGAGGCAGATGGGTGGAGGTGGAGGTGGGAGTCTGTGGAAGACTTTTACCACTTCTATTCTCTTAGCAAAGCAGGAGGCAAAGAACGGAGAGGCAGTGGGAAGGATTGAACAGAGAGGAGGAAGTGCGAAATACTCATTTGGAACAATGGGAGATTGAATAGACCAGGCAAAGAATGATTAAAGTGAGGACTGCTGGCATGGTCCTGTTTTCCTCCAGCCATGTTTAGTTGCATCGTCGTGGCATAGAATAGATGGAGAGCTGGGTTTATCCAGGGCTCCCATCTTACCAAGCAGATAGGAGATGACAGGGAGGTGCACGAGTTGAGGAGGTGTGCAAGGGATCAATGAGAATGGTTGGCCATGGAGTTTAAGCTGGCTCACTAGAGAGGGTCATAAAGGAAGGAAGAAACAGTGAACAGGTAGTAAGATGTGGATTAGAGGTGCTGGTAAGGTTGCAGGAGTTTTGTTTCAGGGCAGTATAGGGAGTGACCTGGATAGATAGGAGGATAGATAGACCTGGTCAGAGTGGGATACTGTGGGGGTTGCAGTCCTTGGACCTGACAAGGTCTAAGGTCTGATCATGGAGGGAGAGGGAAGCTGAGGTAGGGCAGAGGACAGGAGTGGCCTTCATGAGACCAAAAGGATGTTGGAAGGATTATCTACCTGGATACTGAAATCTTCAAGAAGTAAGAGGTGTAGTGTGAAGAAGTTACAACATTCTAAGCTCTTCAGGGATAAGGGAAGCATGTGCCACGTGGGTAGCCTCCCTAGTCCAGCACCCAGTGTCTAGAATATGCAGAGTGAATACCTGGGGGCTGGTGAGGGCAAGAACAAGGTGCCTGTGAGAGGACCTGACGCCTGGTGTTCTCATGACAGGAGTGGTCCTAGTTTTTGGTGTAGAATTGAGCCTTGAATGCACCAGCGGGATCATATTGAAAAGAAACCCTCCAAGACTAGAGGAAGATGCATCCTCTGACAATGTACGCTCTGTAGGCGTCCCAAGTAGCTAGGCTGGGGATTAGATGGACTCCAAGGCATTTCCTCAGGTGGCAATGGGCGGATCCCTGGGAAGGCAAAGCTGTGCAGTAAGAAAACGGCAAGATGCTACGTTCACTCAGGGAAAGCCCCTTTCCCGGGTCTAGGGAGGGCGAGGCAGTTTAGGCTGGGTCAGTTTGTCCCTGCCCTCAGGGTTTGTTGGTCCTGGCAAAAGAGGGCTTTATTTTATTTATTTTTCTTAGAAACAGTGTCTTGCTCTGTTGCCCAGGCTGGAGTTCAGTGGCTCATCTCAGCTCACTGCAAACTCCGCCTCCTGGGATCAAGCGATCCTCCCACCTCAGCCTCCAGAGTAGCTGGGACCACAAGCACCACAGGCGCCCGGCACGATGCCAGCTAATTTTTTTTTTTTTTTTTTTTTAAGAGAGAGAGGTAGTCTCCCTATGTTGCCCAGGCTTGTCTTGAATTCTTGGGCTCAAGCAATCCTCCCGCCTCGGCCTCCCAAAGTGTAGGGATTACAGGCGTGAGCCACTGCGCCATGCCAAAAGAGGGCTTTAGGGCACCCCAGAACGCGAGATCCCCCTCATCTGTTATCTTTAAAGAGGAGGAAGTGTACTCCAAATCGAGCGACAGTCCATTCCTTCCTGGCACGGTGACTGCCGGGAGGCCAGGACCAAATGTGTCTCCTTCCGGCTTTTGCACCACACTAACCGGCGCCAGGCCGCAGAGCCGCCCTGGCCTTCGGCGAGGACTCAAGCGAGCGCGGTGCACGCTGCTCCGGAGTCCCACCGCGGAAGTTGAGGCCGCGGATTCCGAGGGCGGGGTGGAGAGGAATCTGGAAGGACCCGGACCCGGTGGAACGCACTGCGCGGACGGCGCCTGCGTCCGCACTCAGCTGTTCACGCCCTCTTTCTTTAGGCTCTCCCCTGAAAGCCGTCCCCACGCCGGTCTCTTTTTTCTGCCTTCTTGTTTCCCTCCGGCGAGTCAGTGCGACTGTGAATTTCCGTTTCCGGCGGTGCCCATGCTGACCTGAGGAGTCGCAGTTGCGAGCAGGTTCGGTGCTGCGGGTTGGGGTAGACGGCGGTGGGGTCCCTGGTTCTGGGGCACTGGGAAGATCGCGAGTCGTGCGTGTGGGAAGGTCCTCCCCGGGTCCTCCGGGTCATCTTTGCTCCCGAAGAGAGGCATATTTCTCATCTGCCGGAGGTGTCCTGGGGTAATTGTGAGAGTGACGTGATGAATCCCTGCAGAGAGCCCAGACGGGGAGGGAGGGTGTCTGGGAGACGTCGTTTCCTGGCGACGTGGTCCCGGCAGGCGACTTAGACCTGAGCTGGATCTGTTGACCCCAAATTGTGCTTTTCCCTCCAAGAAGAAAGACAGGGAGAGAAACATTACTACAAGTTCCGAACTAAAATATAGCAGAGAAGAAATATAATCTCTGAAATCACACAGCTATTCGGTTTCAAAGCGTTCCTAGCGCCCAGCTCTCCTAACTCCTGGCCAGTGCTCTTGACATTATGGTGATATATAAAGACTTTATGTTTCCGCTGGTGTGTGTGTCTGTGGGAAGCCTCTGACTCACCTCCGTGCTCCGGTAGCACCCTGTGTAGCCTTCCAATGTCGCCCTTACTGCATGGCGCGGAAGATAATAGTTTGGATTTCCTCTGCAAGTCAGATAATAGCTGTATCCACTTACTAGCACAGTGCCTAGCACATCGGAGACAGACACAAATATTTATTCAACGGAATGAATACAGTACCTTAATTGAATGAAATGGCATCCCGCTCCGCTTTTTTTTTAATCAAGCTGTCAGATTTTATGCAGCCCGATTTCCTAAAAAAAACTCACTAATTCAGTGATTACCAATTTATTAGCCACAGATTCCCAGGTAACTCAGAAATCACTGGAAGGTTCTCTGTAAGTTCATGGGGTCTCCAGGTATCATCCAGAACCAGTCCTATCTCACACGTACAGATACTGCTATTTTTCAAATGTATGTAGATAAGTTGTAATTTAGGAGTTTTACAGAGTCAACAGGTACTAAAAGTAATACTGCGATCATATTGGAGGTTCATAAAAACGTTTCACATTTTTTTATTAAAATTTAAGTTTTAGTTTAAGTTAGGAAACCACTTCATTAGTCCAGTTGATACCTGGGTCTGAGCTGTCCAGTATAGCAGCCACATGTGACTATTTAGAGTTAGAATGAAATTCATTAAAAACTCATTTTTTCAGTTTCCTAAGTATGTTGTAAGTAACCACATGTGGCTAATGGCTAAATGGCTGAAAAGTACAGATATAGTATATTTCTATCCTTGCAGAAATAGATACTGCTGATGTTGACACTTAAGATGAATAAAAAGTAACAACCATAAAATGTAATCTTAGGAGAGGTAACTCATCTAATTTATAGAATAACAGAGAGAAATGAAATTGGGGATGGTTAAGCGGTTTCTACCCTTGTTCAGTGAACAAATACATCATCTCTTCATAAAGAAATAAATGAAATTTACTGTTTTTCCCTGGGTATTGCCTGGATTGTGAAATGTTTCTCCCATCTCCTTACCCCAACCTTCTTCCTTGTAGGTTAGAGTTACTTGTTACTGGTAAATAGCCACTATGGAGGCTAAGGACCAGAAGAAACACAGAAAGAAAAACAGTGGACCCAAAGCTGCAAAGAAAAAGAAGCGGCATCTTCAGGATCTCCAGCTAGGAGACGAAGAAGATGCCCGGAAGAGAAATCCCAAAGCTTTTGCAGTTCAGTCTGCTGTGCGGATGGCTCGATCCTTTCACAGGTATGTTAGGCTACGGTCTGGTCGTTCTTCCATTGGTTCTTTTTAAATAGTAGGAGCCTCTCACAGGTGACATTTGGATTCACGAGTCTAGTCCAGCTCCAAAGGACGTGGAGATGCATGGTGTGTGGCTTTCACTGAAACGTGAGAAGCTTTTCCCATAGAAGCTGCCTTGCCTGCAGCATCTGCACACTGGTTGGTGTTTATTGCCCAGGATACAAGAATTTATAGAATTTGTTTGTTCCTAAATTTTAAACTGTTTCTATGGTGATAGTGTGCTTTTTTCCCCCCAGGTATGTTTTACATAGTTGTAATATAAAATACAAAAATTACAATATTTAATACTAACATAGCTTTATTTAGTGAGCCCTTGTGATATGCCTAGCAGTGTACTTTAAACATTATTCAACTAAATCATTCCAGCAGCCTTACCAGAGTAGGAATCATTCTTGCCCTCATTTTATGGGTAAGAAAACTGAGATCAAGAAAAAAAGTTACCTCCAAACATATAACCCGTAAGTAGGAGAGCTAAATGTAACTCCAGAGCCTCTGCTCTTATCTGTTATGATGTACTGCCTTGATATTTACCTTTTGGTTTTTTAAAAAACTATCAAAATCACTCTTAAAACAGTCAGATTTAAGGAGTGTTTAATTTTCAGCTCTCTATAGTATTGAAGTCATCTTGTTAGATCTTTATTGAACAGCAATTATTTGGATGGGGCCAGAAGTTAACAAGTTAATTGACAAGTTAATTATATTTATGTATTGTCTGTTGTACTCTCTATAAAATGTGCTAAAGTACTCATATCTATAAGTGTACCAAAAAAGTCTACTTATAAGGTTGATACCTTTTACTCTATCTTAAAAGTGAGTTTACTATTTATTTATTTGTTTATTTTTTAATGAATAGGACTCAGGATTTGAAGACAAAAAAGCATCATATTCCAGTGGTTGATCGAACTCCACTAGAGCCCCCACCAATAGTGGTAGTGGTGATGGGACCTCCAAAAGTTGGAAAGAGCACTTTGATACAATGCCTCATTCGGAACTTTACCCGGCAGAAGTTGACCGAGATCAGAGGCCCTGTGACGATCGTGTCAGGTAGGACATGCCGCCACAGACACAGAGTCGGCGTGGCTGTTGTCATCTGAGGGACATGCATGCGTTAGTTGTTTTCTTGAGTGGAACATGTTAAATATTGTCATATCATGCTACCTCTCTTATACTTAGTATTACTAAGTTGGCTATAGCTTCAGAAAAGGGTAAGTTCCCAGAGATAAGGATGTGATAATGTTCACATTTCCTCCCAGCACTCTGGGAGGTTCCAAAGCAGGAAGATACTCGAACCCAGCACTCGGGCTGGAAAATCAAGCTTTGCTGCTCGATTGCGACACCAGCCACAGTCCTCTTCCTCCCTGTAGAAGGAGGTGTGGTCCAGCCTCTTAAGGTGATGCTTTCCTTTTCTTCCTGGTTTCCTCCTCCATTTTTTGTATGAGAAATGATAATGTTCACTATATTTTATCCTGACTGCTCTGTGGCTTTGCCAAACATGTTCCTTGGAAGGGCCTAGCAGGCCTGGTCACCGTGAACACATCATTTAACAGACAGCACGCACCTCCTATGTGCCAGGTGCATATGCTTGCCTTATGAAGCCACATTCTGGTGGAAGTGCGAGTTTTCTCTTTTTCCTGTGAGAATTGTCTGCTTTGGGAGATGGTGACCTTTCCGAGTTTGAGGGAAAATGAAACAAACTTCCAGTGGTAGAATGGGAATGTACAATCTGAAATCTCTTGTTATTGCAATAATATAGTTGGATTGAGGCTTTTCTTTATCTTTGGAGCATCCATATTTTCTTTTCCCTTTTTTGAGACAGAGTCTTACTCTGTGGCACAGGCTGGAGTGCAGTGGTGTAATTGCAGCTCACTGCAGCCTCTACCTCCCAGGTTCAAGCATTCCTCCTACCTTAGCCTCCTGAGTAGTGTATGCCACCACGCCTGGCTAATTTTTCTTTTTTTTCCTTTTTTTTTTTTTCTGTAGAGATGGGGTTTCCCCATATGGCCCAGGCTGGTCTCAAAACTCCTGGGCTCAAGGGATCCGCCTGCCTCGGCCTCCCAAGTTGCTGGGACTACAGGCGAGAGCCACTGTGCCCAGCCCATATTTTCTTGACTGTTTTATTTTTACCTTAATTTAGAAATAATTATTGTTATGAATATCCTGCTGCATTATGTTTGAGGATGTTTGTAGCTATAGTGGGAATACGGGAAGTTTTGATAGAGGCAAAGACATTGGCCTGCAGCTGAACAGCAGGATCATGGTTATCATGGAGCCTGTGCAGTCAGAATTTTCCCTTTTTGAGCACTTTTATTCATCTGGGTAGACTTTTGATGTCATTTAAATTTAGAACACAGCAAGAAAAACAGAATGGGATTTATTTTATTTTACCAGTTTTTGCCTATAAAAATGAACTTCTTGTACGCTCCTGTAAACGTATATGATGTTTTATTGGATGCAGTTAAAAAATGAATATTAGAGTTGATGGTTAGAGTTTTTCAGGGTCTTTTTAAAGTAAAATTTTTGTCTTTTCACTTACAGGTAAAAAGCGCAGACTCACCATTATTGAATGTGGGTGTGACATTAACATGATGATTGATCTGGCTAAAGTGGCAGATCTGGTAAGTCAGCAGGGGGTAGCCTGGGGTGCTGATGGAGACTTACAGCATTGTGATAGGTTATTTATCCCGTGATGAAGGGAAGAGAGTCTTATGATTATTAAAAGAATCATGGTCATCATCAGTGATACGGTAGATATGATTGAATTGATGATAATTATGGCAATAAATGTTGTTATATTAATAATAAAAAATGGAATGTGCACAATGAAATGTATTCCAAAATCTAAAAGCAAATCACAGGATGGAGAAAACCTTTAATGAACACAACTAATAAGAGCTCATTAATATGTATACATATATACATACAAATATATCATAGTAAGTACCATTTCTTCTTGGACTCTTCCTGGCACTGTGCTAACTGCTTTCTACAAATTTAGCTTACATAAACCCTTGATACACCCTTGAGTTGAGTAGGTATTATCTGTAGTTTACATAAGATGAAATAGAGCCTCCCAGCAGTTAAGTAACTTGCGTGAAGTTGGGACCCTTGTTCCTGATGGTTCCAGAACCTTCATCCTTAATAATAATGCTAAAGTAAGTACATGAATTGCCCTGAAGAAGTGGTCAGTTTATCAATAAAAAAATCTAGACAGTACTCAGTATATGGAAAATGTAAATGCTCTTGCATTTATGGAAATGATAATGTTCACTATTCTAATATTCTATTAACTGTCTTTTAAATTAGCAAAAATAAAATAGAAATTAGCAAAAAAAAAGCCATATTGATTAGGAAGTGTGGGGTGACAGATACCTTGGTTTTTTCATTTTTATTTAGTTTTTTCTAGACAACTGTTTGGTGACAGAGAGCTACAGATTTTATACTTTGGCCCAGGAAGACTCCTAAAATATAAAGTAAAAAGTAATACAGATTTTAAAATTGTGCCATTGTAATGTCAGAAAACTAAATAACATTCAAATTTTGAACATGTAATGTTACTATTAGTAAAAATAAGTGTTATTATTAACATAGTGTAAGCTTACTCAATCTTGTGTACTTGAAATGATTGAAATAGTTCATACAAGTCATTTGTTTCTCTTTTATTTAAAATATAGCAAGTTTCTAATTTTAAAGACATACATATTAAGAGATGCCTTTACTTTTTTTTTATTTTTAATTATTATGGATACATAATAGTTATACATATTTATGGGGTACATGTGGTATTTTGATAGAAGCATACAATGTGTGATGATCAAATCAGGGTAATTAGGATATCCATCACCTCAAACATTTATCATTTTTTTGTGTTAGGAACATTTCAATTTCATTCTTATAGTTATTCGGAATTATATAATAAATTATAGTCACCCTATTGTGCTGTTGGACACCAGAATTTATTCTAACTGTATTTTTATACCTGTTAACCTTTCCCTCTTTGTCCCTCCCTCCCTGCTCCCCTTCCCAGCCTCTTAACCATCATTGAGAGAGATGCCTATTATGTAAATCTTTTAAAGATTTTTCAAAAGGAACACACACATTTGGTAAAGTACTCTAACTGTAATGCAGGGTGCACACAATGTGCATTTTCTTTTTCCTTAGTATAACCGCTGGTCTCTCAGATCCCTGCAGAGCAGTACCCTTTTAGATACATATAAACACACATGCCACCCTTTAAAAACAAATGGTAGCTTATTTTACACACTGTTCTATGCTTTGCTTTTTTCATATAATGTATTTTGGAGGTATATAATCAGTAAGTACTGCAGCTCTGCCTCCTTTTTAATATAATATTCCATTCTGTGGATGCACCATAATTTATTTAGCCTAGCTTATGTTGACTGCTCTGCTGTGGATTGCCAAAGCCTCCTGTGTCCAGCAAAGGCACACACAATACGTGGATTTGGGTGTGTACAGGCGTGTGTGGATTAGGGGAGTAACACTGTCTTAGATGACAAAGACTGGCAGCTGAGGGACTGTTTGCTCCCTGTTCTTCCTGACCCTACAACCAGCTGCTTGCTCCCTGGCACTCTGTGGCATCAAATGTAGCGTGAGGATATTCCGCCTGTCCTTTGAGCTGGTCTAGTGTTGCTGGAAAGCTGTGCTTGCTGCCTCAGTCCACAGTGGCAGCTGTGCTTTCTCACAAGCCCACCTTCATATATTCTGTGGTTTCGGATTTTGAACATTTCGTAGTTTAATCAAAGATGGGCATTTCTGTTTCCATTTTTTTTTGTTATTTTTAGTTATCTATGCAAAGATAAGAACAGAAGTGTTTTTAATACTTAAACTAGAAGTTTCCAGGAATCAATTCTGAAATTATTTTGCATCTTTGAAGCATCTTAAATTTTAAAAATTGGTCTCATCTACTTATATTTTCTTATAGACCACCATTCATCATAATCTGTTTTTTTTTTTTTGACCTAATTCTAAACTGGTAGCTATTTAAAAAAAATTTCTGAGCAATTGAGTTATCCAAATTAACATATAAGATAGAGGTTTCCACTGCATACTTCTCAACAAAAAACAGATTGTTTTTTTTTTTCTATGAGGCGATTGAAAGAAGAGGTTGGTTTTCTGTACATATTTAATGTATTTCATTGATTATCACTTTCTTCCCATTCTTTGGATGCCAGAGACCTGTTATTTGGCTTAAAAATACCTTACAGAAAACTTGATTTCTTTAAATTAGGATTTCTTAGGTAAGGGCCAGGTTAGACCCAGCCTTTTCTGAGTTACTTCTCATACATTAAAATTCTTATAATGGAAGTTTATATCCTAGTGGACATTGTCTTATGGTGGGCTTTTAGAGCAAGTCAGAGGGTGGTGGTTTCTCTGTCTGGATGATACCTGTGTAGTCATTTGATTTAGTCTGGAGTGCAACTTTTCCATCCAGGGCCAGATAGTAAATATTTTTGGCTTTGTGGATCACATCTCATGCAGCTACTTAGCTCTGCAGTTGCAGTGCACAGGCAGCCATAGACAATATGTAAATGAATTAATGTGGCTATGTTCCAATAAAACTTTAGTTACAAACATAGGTGATGGGCTGGATTTTGCCCGTGGCAGTTGCCAACCCTTAGTGTAGGTGGTCTGTTTTGGTAGTTTCTTTGAGAACTGATGTGTTCTGCTTTTAGGTTCTGATGCTTATAGATGCCAGCTTTGGGTTTGAAATGGAAACGTTTGAGTTTCTAAACATCTGTCAAGTCCATGGCTTTCCTAAAATTATGGGAGTTCTCACCCACCTCGACTCCTTCAAGCATAATAAGCAACTGAAGAAGACAAAGAAGCGATTAAAACACAGGTTCTGGACAGAAGTTTACCCGGTATGAAGAGAAATAATTATTGGATACTAACAGTATAATCCTTTTAAAATAGACTGAAGAGGCCGGGTGCAGTGGCTAACACCTGTAATCCCAGCACTTTGCGAGGCAGAGGCGGTCAGATCACTTGAGCCTAGAGTTTTGAGCTCAGGGCAACATGACCAAACCCCATCTGTACTAAAAATGCAAAAATTAGCCAGGTGTGGTGGTGTGCGCCTGTAATCCCAGCTACTCAGGAGGCTGAGAAGTGAGAATTGCTTGAACCTAGGAGACAGAGGGTGCAGTGAGCTGAGATCACGCCACTGCTCTCCAGCCTGTGTGACAGAGACTCTTGTCTCAAAAAAAAAAAAAATACTAAAGAGACATTACTAAACGTCTCTCTAGGATTCGCCTCCTGAATTCCCTTTGTGTGTGTGTTCACAGTCCCTGGCCTCCTGAATTCCTTTGTGTATGTGTTCACAGTCTATGGCCTGCTGAATTCCTTTGTGTATGTGTTCAGCCTCTGGCCTGCTGAATTCCTTTGTGTGTGTGTTCACAGTCTCTGGCCTGCTGAATTCCCTTTGTGTATGTGTTCAGTCTCTGGCCTGCTGAATTCCTTTGTGTGTGTGTTCAGTCTTCTGGAAGGTTTCCCTCAAAAGAGTGCTTGTTTTGGGCCTCTTGGTGTATCTCATTTGTCTCTGTACCTGCTGCACCAGGCAGTGTCTGGCTGTTTTGGGGTCAGGACTTAATAGAGTACATCGGAAGTTTCTCCCAGTTACAGGACCAGGCGCTGCCCCTTCCTTTCTATACTGCTCTGGTCCGTCGGCCACAGAACCGTTTCTGCGCTCAGACGCCTCACCTCCCACTCCTCACCATACTTAGATGGATGCCCCGGCTCGGCTGCAGAGCAGTCTGCCTCTGTGGGGTTCTGATAAATCCTGAAAGAAGCCAGCAAGGCTCTGGAAGCCTCAGGACAGTGGCTTTGCTGGAAGTCTCCCTTCCTAGGATTGCTTCTTGTTTAGAGCTTTTATTTTGTTGCAGTATTGATGATAATTTAATTGAAATGTAATTTTTAATTTTCCTCTAATGTTTAGGGTGCCAAGCTGTTCTACCTTTCTGGAATGGTGCATGGAGAATATCAAAACCAAGAAATCCACAATCTGGGCCGTTTTATTACAGTTATGAAGTTTAGGCCTCTCACATGGCAAACTTCTCACCCTTATATCCTGGCAGACAGGTAAAATATGATTTTAAGCTTTTTCTTCCTGGGCCATATATTTCAAAGCTAAAAAGGCTAGAAAAAGAACAGTGATAGGATTTATTTTGTGCCGATTTGAATAGTGGGGGTAGAAGTGTAGTTGATGGAAAATGTCTACTTATGTCTTGCTCAAAGATGCCGTGCCTTTGGGAGTAAATTAATTATGAAATGTTTAGGAAAATGGGAGGACTTGGAAGTATTTAAGGCTGCAGGATGTGGCCCCATCCTACGTTCAGCCTCAGTTTTCAGTGATGCTGCCTTCGTGCCCGGGTGCTTGAGTCCTTCGTGTGTTCCTTCTGTTTCCTTCCTTTGTGCTCTTCCTCGTGTGGTTTTCTCAGCCTGGAATTCCCTTTTTCCACCTGCCAGAATCCAAACCACAGTAAAAATCGCAGAGCACAGGCTCGCCCTCTTCCAGAAAGGGATTTTCTGAATATGTTCTTCACTCTTCCCCGACCCCAGGTGGACGTCATCTCCCTGTCTGGTGTCTTACGCAATGAATATCACTTTCAGCCTAGAGATACAGTTGTGTGTCTGCCCCTTTTCCTCTGGTGGATAGTGAATGGTGCTTCCTTATTTCTGCATTTTCTAGTTTTCTAAATGACGTGCTTAGTGGACAAGAGTGTGATGAATCATTGACACATGAAAGGAGGTATAGGAACTTTTGGCATTCATTTCTGCTGTGATTGAATTTATTTTTCTAGGATGGAAGATTTGACAAACCCAGAGGATATCCGAACAAACATCAAATGTGACCGGAAGGTGTCACTTTATGGTTATTTAAGAGGAGCACACTTGAAAAATAAAAGCCAAATTCACATGCCAGGTATTCTCTTGTTGTAGAACATACTAGAATTACACATAGGATTCTTGGGATGGCTTCATTTCTCAGGAAAACTGAAAAATGACCAAACAAGGGAAGATGGCCTTGCTGGAGGTTTTAAAAGTAAGCCAGCTATGTGTAGGCCTACAAAGGTGTTACCGAATCCCGTCTTCTCTGACCTCTTGTCTTGTAGCTAGAGGGCCACTGTTCCAGTGTGGCACAATGCCCTTCTTTAGTGTCATGGGTTAAGCTCTTGGACTGTGGATCATATTTAAACCCCTAGTCAAGGGTAGATACTTCTGACTTCTTGTCAGCTGAAGCTGGCTTTTGGGTTCTTTCTTCCAGGGGTAGGAGATTTTGCCGTGAGTGACATCAGTTTCCTCCCAGACCCTTGTGCTCTTCCTGAACAACAAAAGAAGCGCTGTTTAAATGAGAAGGAGAAGCTGGTTTATGCGCCTCTTTCTGGAGTTGGGGGTGTGCTGTATGACAAAGACGCTGTCTATGTTGACCTTGGTGGCAGCCACGGTTTTCAGGTATCGGTGAGACGGGAGTCATTTCTCTGAACTCTCATTATTCTTTCTGAATCTATTTTTTAATCACAAAAAGTAATGTACTCAGCTTTTATTTATTGAAGATTTTTCTCTTGTACTTATAATAAAGGCCCAAATGCATATTGTAAATATATAGGATAAAAAGAATACTTTTTTTTCATTGTACCAAGCAGAAGAGTCCTCTCCTTCATTCCTCCTTGATCCACGGCCCCAGCGCAGGCATTGCTGCCATGTGGCGCCTGCACGGCCCATCCCCATTTCTACAAAATCAGTGTGCTTTCCAGCTTTCATTGGTCTTTTTCTCATTCACAGTGGTCTCCTCATCCTGTATTTTAAAGTGGATTTCAAATATTTATTTCTTTGTTCTGAAGTGGAATTTTATTGGGTTAAAATCAGGGTTATTTTAAAATGTTAGAAAGGCTAGCATTGTTGTAGCTTTGGAGCTGAGGTTTTTCTAGCTAGGTGTTTAGGTTATCAGGTTATATGCTCCCTGAACTTTGGAAAAGTTTAATGGAGATGGGGATCCATTTCAAGCTTTGTTGTGAGGATTTTCTTCTCTGCTTTTTGAGGCATTAAGAAAGGTTCTTAGGAAATGTGTCTAAGATAATTTTGAGAAACTGAGTGAAAGCAGTGTCTCTCCAGGATCTTTGTGCTTTCCTCACGTGCCCTTTCTTGGTGGTCTTGACAGGACGAGGTGGGGCCCACCCATGAGCTGGTCCAGAGTCTCATCTCTACCCACTCCACCATTGATGCCAAGATGGCTTCAAGTCGAGTGACGCTGTTTTCTGATTCCAAGCCACTTGGGTCAGAGGATATAGATAATCAAGGGTAAGTCTGCTTTTTTTCTATTTTTAATAAAAAGATGTATTACAAAAGATCATATCACCTGTAATTCAGCCATCATAACACATTTTGGTGGGATTTATTCTATGTTGTTTTGTTTTTCTTTGTGTGTGCATGTGTCTCTGAGGGCTCTTCACTTACCTGACATTACAAGGGAGTCTTTTCTTGAAATAAATTGCAGGATGCATTTTTCAACAGACCCCAAATGTTCCTCAAATACCACGCCATCTTCCATAGGTTGCCTTTTGTTTTTTAAGAGACCTGAGGCCACTTGGCTTTCTTTTGGTGGCCAAAACACTAGAGCAGAGTCAAGGAGTTTGTGGCTATCCAGAAGCCACATGCCTTGTCTCTGAAAGTTTTATTTAGATTATGTTGTATTATCTCCTGTGGGTAGGTTTCCATGGATGTATGGCTTATGTGAATTATTTTTCAGTCTGGGTTGGGAATTTGTATACCTTTATACATAGCAGATGTTTGCAAAACATTGGTTTTGTTGTATTGATTTATGACTCCCAGTAAAATTCATCTGAAAATTTTGAGATTATCTAGTATGTAATTTGGTACAATGTGCATAAACTACCTAGCAGAATGCCTGACAGGTACGAAGTGTTTGCCGAAAGATCACTCCTTTATAATGAGATTACTAGCTATTTTCACTTTTGCATATCCTAGTCATCCTTGTCTACAAGAATACTCTCTTCTAATATAGTTACAGTTAAAATACATAATTTTATTTCTATATTCTGATCGTTTCCTTCTTCTATACAGTCTTTATGTAGTCATCATTTTGTTATTGGTGTATTCTTTTTTTTTTTTTTTTTTTTTGTGACAAGATCTTGCTTTGTCTCCCAGGCTGGAGTGCAGTGGTATAATCCTGGCTCACTTCAGCCTTGAACTCCCAGGCTCAAGTGGTCCTCCTGCTTCAGCCCCCCAAGTAGCTGGGACTACAGGAGTGTGCCACCACTCCCAGCTAATTTTTTTTTTTTTCTAGAGATTAGGTTTCACCATGTTGCCCAGGAGGCTGGTCTCAAACTCCTGGGCTCAAGCAATCCTCCTGCCTTGGCCTCCCAAAGTTCTGGGATTACAGATGTGAGCCACTACGCCTGGCCTATTATTGCTGTATTCTAACTTATCCATCTCTTATGGTATGATTTTCAGTTTTTTCAAATTTATGTTTTCATAATTTTATATATCTTGCTACTTTAAATAGCTTCATACAGTTTTCTTTTATCCTGTGATTTTAGCTTCCTGATGATTCTTCTGTATCAGTTATAGCACTGGTGACTTAAAATGGATGTTCTTCCTCTGTCATTCCTCCTACGTTTGTTAGCTGGCATTTTTAACAAAGAGCTTTCTCTTCTCCCCTTTATTTCGGTATCACTACTGACTAATGCACTTGTGTTTTGTTCCATGGGTTGTTTTCCATCACTATCTTTATTCTTCCTGATGCCTATGCTGTCCCAGATTTGGCTGCAGGCGCCTTCAGCCTGTCTCCTGTGTCCTTTCAACTGTCTCTGTTAGTCTTTGAGCATTTCTCACTTTCTGACGGAACAAGAGGATCCAGGCTCATTTTGCCTTCTTTCTGCCTTGGGCCTGGACTTCGCCATTTCTCTTAAGGATCACGTGTTTTTAGCTTAGAAATTAATCAGCTTTCCAAAAGATCTACAAAACAGTAACTTCCCTTTTGAGCAATTTTTTCCTAAAATTAGATTTTTGTTTTTTAAGGGTTATTCCTTTATTCTCTCTATAAGTTCTTTTGAAGTGTGGTGTTAGGGAACCATGCCCGAGTTTGCTTATTAACTCTTCCAATGTTTATCAGATCATATTTTCCCTATGCTATGTCATCTTAAACAATTCCTTGACATTTTCTATTTCTTTGTATTTTCATTGACTATATTGCCATTTCTAGATTAGCTGATTAATGTACAAATTGAATTATTTTGTATTTCCTTGGTAATACAGGCTAATGATGCCAAAGGAGGAAAAACAAATGGACTTGAAAACTGGTCGAATGCGTCGGAAAGCCATTTTTGGAGATGAAGATGAACCTGGAGATAGTGATGATGAAGAAGATGATGAAGTGTCTGAAGATGACGGGTTGGAAAATGGCTCTAGTGATGAGGAAGCAGAAGAGGAGGAAAATGCTGAGATGACTGATCAGTATATGGCTATTAAGGGCGTCAAACGACGGAAACTTGAGGAGTTGGAAGAAGACGGTGAAATGGATTTGCCAGCATTTGCTGACAGTGACGATGACCTTGAGAGGAGCTCAGCAGAAGAAGGGGAAGCGGAGGAAGCTGATGAAAGCAGTGAAGAAGAGGACTGCACTGCAGGAGAGAAGGGCATTTCAGGATCAAAGGCTGCTGGAGAAGGTAGTAAAGCAGGGCTGTCGCCAGCTAATTGCCAGAGTGACCGTGTGAATCTGGAGAAGTCTTTGCTGATGAAGAAAGCAGCTCTCCCCACTTTCGATTCTGGACATTGCACAGCTGAAGAGGTGTTTGCATCTGAAGATGAATCTGAAGAAAGCTCCTCACTCAGTGCAGAGGAAGAAGACTCAGAAAATGAAGAGGCTATTAGAAAAAAGCTTTCAAAGCCTTCTCAAGTGAGCAGTGGTCAGAAACTGGGGCCACGGAACTTAATTGATGAGACCAGTGATATAGAAAATTTACTCAAAGAGGAAGAAGATTACAAGGAAGAAAATAATGATTCCAAAGAAACCTCAGGTAAGCCTAAATGTAGTTGGTTGCTGCTATGAACTTGGCTCTCGAAATGGTACCCAAAGGAATGTCTACATTTAGGGGTCTGTTGATTCTGTGATTTTGTTAACTGTTGAAAAGCTGCATTGTGGATGGATCTCAAGGGAGGGGAGACACATGAACAAGCGTAACTGGAGGTTGGCATTGGTCGTTTCAGGTGCCCTCAAGTGGAAGGAAGACCTTTCCAGAAAGGCAGCTGAGGCCTTTCTGAGGCAGCAGCAAGCAGCTCCAAACCTCCGAAAGCTTATTTATGGGACAGGTAAAGAATTCTGGTTCAGAGCTGGAAATGTTTTAGTTTCTCTGATTATTTAGATGAGGGAATTGGTTGGAGGATTGGGCTGGTATTGTTGACATCCATAATTGCTGTCCATCACATTTCATATTTGACAGATGTCTCTAATCATCAGCTTATGAGGACCACACATTGGTCTTATAAAGTAGACTTATGGGTTTGCTGTAAAACTTGATGCAAATACCATCCATTGCATCATGTTATGTCCCCTATTTAAAAGTCCTTCATGAGAGTTTTTTTTGTAGATTAGTGCCAGAAAAATATTTCTGCCCATAAAAATATTTATTTTTTTCCTTTCTGAGAATGAGAACCCCGTATAACACATATTGTTCTCCCTTTTGCCCTCGTCCTCTGATTTTATGCTTTACTAAACTTACCAATATGTTCTTTCTGGTAGAATTAATGCAAAAATAAATATATAGTGGTGAACTTTACATTGTGCTCCCTGGTTACTGCATGGTGAGATCAAGGCCACATGGTGTGACATTTGGTCTCAGCCCACTGAATTGGAAAGGTTGTTGTATACTGATTTTCATTCAGGTTTTGTCTAGGTACTCTTAGTGATGAGAGGCTCAACACTCTTTAGAGCTCTTCTTTAATAATCTAAAGCTCTGCCTTTAAATGTCCCTTCCCTCCCTTCACCGCTAGTATTCTCACTCCTTCTCGGCCTCTTAGCTACTCCCGTGCAGGAGCACAGGAGCCTCACACATGTAGAGCAATAGCTTCCTGGCTCTCTTCATCTGTGGCTGCCCTGCCCTCTCAATGCCTAACTCTTATGTGGCCATTGCCATACCCACCACAGACAGAGGCCCTCAGTTCCTGAGTTCAAAGACTCATGGCCTAACTGGTTGAAAACAATGAGTCCTCTAGGGCTGTAATTTTTGTTCTCACTTTTCTGCCGTGGTGTGCTCTTTAGTGACAGAAGATAATGAAGAAGAAGATGGTGATACCCGAGAAGAGCTTGGAGGGTTGTTTCGTGTCAACCAGCCTGACAGAGAGTGTAAGCACAAGGCTGACTCTTTGGACTGCTCCAGATTTCTTGTGGAGGCCCCCCATGACTGGGATTTAGAGGAGGTAAGGCTGGGTAGTACATCTGATTTATTAGAGAATTAGAGAATTGTTCTAGAATAAGATTATCTGATGTCAATATTGCTTACCTGTTGTTGGCTTCTTATTTTTACAGGATTACAGGTCATTCTCCCAGATATTGTAGTGGGCGCTTCATGCATCCTAAGCAGTAACATGTTCTGAGTTTAGTTAGACCGTGTACATGGCCCACAGAGGACAGGTTCAGCTTCCAGTGTGGACAGTAGTGTGCATCTTTATTTTGAAACATCACACATAAGTTTTTATACATCAGATGTATTTTGTGTCTTATCACTAGGATATATATAGCATCCCTGAGTTAACATTTATAGTTTCTGCTATTTGTAAGCATAGAGAAATCTGTGATACCTGTATATGTTCTTCCTGCAGCTTACCATTTTGTAGTCACACTGGAATTCATTCAGTACTCAAACTCACCACAGCTTACCCTCCTCTTAGACCTCTTCTCTTTCTCTCTCTCTCTCTCTTTGAGATATGGTCTTGCTCTGCAGCCCAGGCTGGAGTGTAGTGGCGCAAGTGTATGGCTCAATGCAGCCATGACCTCCTGGGCTCAAGGGATCCTCCCACCTCAGCCTCCAGAGTAGCTGGGACTATAGGCATGAGCCACCAGGCCTGCCTAATTTTTGCATTTTTTGTAGAGATAATGTTTCACAATGTTGAGCTAGTTTCGAACTCTGGGTTCGAGTGATCTTCCTGCCTTGGAGCCTCCCAGAGTGCTGGGATTACAGGAGTGAGCCATCGCGCCAGCCCCTTTCTCTATATTCTCTTCTGGAATGTTCTGATCTTCCAAAGGCTGCCTTCTTTTTGTCAATTCAGTTTGGCTTAGATGTCACTTCTCACAGAGGCCCAATTGCTATCATACTGCCTATTGTAATTCGCCAGATAGCATTTAATACACTTTATGAGATTTTATTTAACCATTTTTTAATGGTGAAATTTAATACAGATATAGAAAACCACGTAAAAACAATTGTTTAGCCTAATGGGTTGCCAGAAGGTGAATATCCCTGTACTCAGCACTCAGGCTGGGAAATCAAGCTTTGCTGCTCAATTGCGACACCAGCCACAGTCCCCTTCCTCCCTGTAGAAGGAGGTGTAGTCCAGCCTCTTAAGGTGATGCTTTCCTTTTCTTCCTGGTTTCCTCCTTCACGCTTCACAAGCATCACAGTTTACTTTTACTTGATCTGCACTACTGTTTTCAGTCTATCTTTTAACATTTTTAGTCAACAATCTTTCCTTCCCATTTCTTTTTTTGGTTACATTTTATTTAATAAACCAAGTCTTTGGTCTGTAGAGTTTCTTGTATTCTGGATTTTGTGGATTGCTTTGCATCCCTCTGGAGTTGCCCAGGCCCTCCTGTATTTCCTGTGAATGGGTATGGAGCAATACCAGTAGAACTTCTGTGATGAGAGGAATGTATATCTGAGCTGTGGGTGTGGCTACTTGTGGCTACTGAGCTCTTTAAATGTGGCTAATGAGACTGGAGAACTAAATTTTAAATTTTATTTAATCTTAATTAAGATTAATTTAAATAGCCACGTATTTCTAGTTACCCTGTAGACAAAACATCTAGCAGTTGGATGGGATTTAAATTTGATTTTTATTTTTCGGTGAAACTGCTTCCCAGGTGATGGTGTTTTCTCATTAGGAGGCGCATAAAGACTGGTTGTATCCTTTTGATGCTGTTAGATGTTATCAGTTGTTGGTGCTCAATGCCTAGAACCATACCAATTTCTTAAGAATGTAGAGTGGTGATGTTCCATTCAATCATTTCTCTTTATGTATTAGCTGTAATACTTCTTTAAAGAGAAACTTTTCCTCTTTTACTATTCGGTTATCCACTTCCATATATATAGGGTAAATGCTTGATTTTTTTTTTCTTTTTTTTTTTTTTTTTTTTTTTGAGACGGACTTTTGCTCTGTTGCCCAGGCTGGAGTGCAGTGGCACGATCTCGGCTCACTGCAAGCTCTGCCTCCCGGGTTCATGCCATTCTCCTGCCTCAGCCTCCCGAGTAGCTGGTATTACAGGCACCCGCCACTATGCCCGGCTAATTTTTTTGTAGTTTTAGTAGAGATGGGGTTTCACCATGTTGGTCAGGCTGGTCTCGAACTCCTGACCTCCTGATCCACCTGCCTCAGCCTCCCAAAGTGCTGGGATTACAGGTGTGAGCCACTGCACCCGGCCCATGCTTGATTTTTTAATCAGTTTTTGGAGTGATTCTCCAAAGGATACTTGTTTGTAAGTTTCACTGTGATGTCATGGATATAAATGTAGCTGATGTGCCTTGTGCTCCTGCACCTGTTATCCCTTATTGAAGCTCCTCTTTATCCCACCTGTGGCCTGTAAGAGTCTGTGCACACCAGCTCCTGAGTCCTTATGTTACAATCATAGTCATTCTTTATCAATTCTTGCTCTATGATATGAGAGAGCACTTGGAATCACCCATAAGAAATCCTGATTTCTTTTAGTGGGAAATGGTATTTCAACATGACAGCCTAGGCATAGGAATGCTTACTGCCATGAGTTGATCATTACTTCTAGGCCTTCTCAGTGACCCGAACCAGGAGAGCTCATATAGATATTTCCAGTTCATATACAGGACTACATCTTATTCATTCTTCCACTGGAGAATTATTCCTTGGTTGAATCAGCAGATGATGAAATTAGAGAATCGCATAATTACTCATTTGCTTTATCCCATATTACACACAAAATAGTGTCAGAATAATATGACTACTGAAAACAGTTAAAGATTTTTTTCCCTTATATACTGTCTCATTTCTGTTTTCAAAAGTGACTATGCCATTTTACTTATCCACTGGCACTGTATGTGGGTTCCAGTTTCACCAGTTCTTCACCAGCACTTGCTATTATCTGTCTTTTTGATTATAGCCATCCTAGAGGGGGTGAAGTTGTATCTCATTGTAGTATTGACTTGCATTCCCTGATAGATAATGATGTTGAACATCTTTTCATGTGCTTATTGGCTATTTGTACATATTCTTCATGTTGTTTGCCCATTTCAAAAATTGGATTACTTAGTTGTATGTGTTGTTTATATATTCTGGATATAAGTCCCTTATCGGATACATAATTTGCAAATATCTTCTCCCATTTTATAGGAATTAAGTTTTCAAACAGACAGGTTTAGATTAACAAGTAGCAAGACCAACTTTGTAAACTACTGTCTCATTGCATCGCCTTAGAAACCTTAATAAAATTGAAAATCAGTTAAATTAGTAATTATCTGTTTGTTTACTTATGAGGTCAGTAGACTAGTAGTATTTAATACTTTCCCTGTCTGCTGCTTAATGTGTTTTATCTCTGTGGTTATACTGTCTCCATGAAAGGTAAAGTTATTTCCTGGGCTCATTTGGAATGAGAATATCCATGAAAGTGGGAAATATTTAAAGGCAAGTTGTCACCTACTGCCATTTCTTAGAGTTGTTTTGCTGAGTAATTGGAACACCTCACCTAAGTGCTGACTTTTCTGTGTAAGGTTATGAACAGTATCAGAGATTGCTTCGTGACTGGAAAGTGGGAAGATGATAAAGATGCAGCCAAGGTCTTAGCAGAAGATGGTAAGTAAAGAGCTGGGTTCTTCAGGAAGACTGGCTTCTCTAAACTTTATCTTCTTCAGTATCTTAGACAATAGTCAAATTGAAAATAATAGTCACTTGTCAAATGCTTTGGGGAATTCAGACAGGAGTAATGAACCACGTAATATTCTGGGTTTTCCTTTTATGATGATCTTATTTTCTCAGTTGGCTGATTTACTACATATGGACTTTAAAAGTGAGAAACTTTCCATAAATTTTAATCGTGTGTTTGTTGAAAATAGATTTTGTGTGATGTGAAAAATATATACAAATAACCTTTATATTTTTTTCATAGTAAAGGTAGTATGCATTGTGAAAAATTTCGAATGAAAAGTACATAACATACCAGAATTCTACCAACCCATAAAAAAACCTTTGTTAGCTTCTTCAACTATTTCCTTCTAGTCATTTAAAAATCATGTGTTTAAACCTTTTTAGTTGTACTTTATATAATTTTCGGCAGGAGGATTGCTTAAGTGATGTACTTTATATAAATTTTGTCATTAAATTTTTTCAAATATTTAATTTTTATTATTTAAAATTAAATAAAAAATATTTTATTTAAAATAAATAAAATATTTATTATTATACTATTATTGAAGTCACAATTTTTTCAATATCTAAGTAGTTTTGTACTTTGTTCATTTTATAAAGAACTCCACACTGAACAACTTTGAAATAATTCTTGGCTCACACTTTTTAATTTCATAAGATAGATTCATAAGTGTTAGAATTGAGTCATTTTTATGGATTGCAACTGCCACATGGTTTTTTGGAAGGTCATTATTTTTGTTTTGTCTTGAGACAGGATGTCGCTCTGTTACCCAGACTGGAGTGCTATGGTGTGGTCATGGCCCACTGCAGCCTCACCCTCGCAGACCGAAGCCTCCCGAGTAGCTAGGACCACAGGCTTGCATCACTACACCTGGCTAATTTTAAAATTTTTTTGTACAGACAGTCTTTTTATGTTGCCCAGGCTGGTCTCAAACTCCTAGGCTTAAGAGATCCTCCTGCCTCAGCCTCTTGAGTAGCTTGAACCACAAATTTATACCACCATGCCTGGCTAATTCTTAAATATTTTGTACAGATGGGGGGGCTTGCCATGTTGCCTAGGCTGGCCTTGAATTCCTGGGCTTAAGCAATCCTCCCGCCTTAGCTTTCTAAAGTGCTGGGATTACAGGCATGAGCCACTGTGCCTAGTCTGTAGTATGTGAATGTATTCTTTATATATATATAATTTTTTTTTCTGGGTTTTCTAGTTAATATCATTGATCTCTGTTGGTTCATTTATTATTACTATAATTTAGTACTCTATGTGGCTTTATCACGTTACTAAGACACCAGTTATTAAAACCGTGTCTCAACAGTTTCTTTCCCTTTTTGTTCTGCTGGGGGGCTTCTTTTAGGATTCTCCTGACTATTCTCACTTGCTTATTGTTTTTTCCATAGGAACTTAAGAATCGTCTTTTCTGTTTTCAAAAGAAAGTGTGGTGGGTTTCTTTTTTAATCACTTTAGTGAGGTATAATTGATGGTAAACTATAGTGTTTAAAGTACACAATTTGATAAGCTTTGATATGTGAATATACCATCACCGCAATCAAAATAATGAACACATTTCTCACCCCCACAGTTTTCTTACGCCACTTTGTAACCCTCCATCCTGTCCTCTTCCATCGCCAGGTACATTCAGCTGCCTTGTGTCACTATTCAGTAGGTTGTGCCCTTTAGAATTTAATCGAAATGGGATCCTACAATATGTACTGTTTTCTGTCTAACTTCTTTTACTCAGCATGATTATTTCAAGATTCATCCATGCTGTTGCATCTTCATTTCTTTTTGTTGGCTAGTGGGTAGTCCATTGTATGATGTATAGCAATTTATTTATCTGTTAACCTGTTGATAAACAATTATTTCCAGGTTTTGGCTAGTGAGTAAAGCTGCTATGAAAATTTTTGTAGAAGTCTTTATGTGAACCACCGCTTTTATTTCTTTTGGGTAAATAAGTAGTTCAGAATGGACTAAATGGGTCATATGATAGGTACACATTTAATTTTTTAAGAAATTACCCAACTGTTTTCCAAAGTGTTTATACCATTTTCCATTGCCACCATAACTTTATGCGACTTCCGGTTGCTTCACTCTACATCTTTCGCAGTACCTGGTAGTATCAGTCTTTTTAAATTGTAGGCCTTCTTTTAGGCATAGAGTGGTATCTTGTAGTTTTAGCGACTAATGGTATCGAGCATTTTTTCATGTGCTTATTTGCCGTCTGTGTCTTCTTTGATGAAATATCTGTCCAAATCTTTTGCACATTGTTTTAATTTGGTTGAATTCTAAGAAATTTTGTGTATTTTTGATACAAATTCTGTATCACATGTTATCCAATTATTTTTGCCTGGCGTGTGCCTTGTCTTTTCTATTTTTAATAGTGTTTTTCACAGAGCAAAGTATTTAGTTTTGGTGTAGGTCAATTTATCAAAAAAAAATTTTTTTTTGGGGGGATGGAGTCTTGCTCTGTCTCCCAGAGTGCGATGCGATCTCGGCTCACTGCAACCTCTGCCCCCTGGTTCAAGCCATTCTCCTGCCTCAGCCTCCCGCGTAACTGGGATTACAGGTGCCCGCCACCATGCCTGCCTAATTTTTGTGTTTTTAGTAGAGATGGGGTTTCGCCATGTTGGTCAGGCTGGTCTTGAACTCCTGACCTCAGGTGATCCACCCGCCTCAGCCTCCCAAAGTGCTGGAATTACAGGCATGAGCCACTGTGCCCTGCCCAAAATTTTCTCTTATGGACTCTGCTTTTGATAGTGCATGTAAGAAATCTTTGCCTCACCCAGCGTCACAAATTGTCTCATATATTCTATAAGTCTTACAGTTTCAAGTTTTACATTTAGGTCTATAATTCTTTTTGAGTTAATTTTTTATAGGGTGTTGGGTATGGATTTAGGTTCCTTTTGACATATTGATATGTACTTTTCCCTGCACCATCTGCTGAAAATCTATTTTTTTCCCCATTGAATTGCCCTGTATTGGTTGGCCATATATGGGTGAATATTTCTGGGCTCTCTGTTTTGTTCCATTGATACATTTGTTTATTTTTGTACCAATACCAACACTGTCTCTGTTACTTACAGCTTTATAATTAGTCTTGGAATTAAGTAGTTTTTAAGTTTAGGTAGTTTTTCAAACTTTATTCTTCTTTTCAAAGTTGTTTTTGTTAATCTAGGTTCTTTGCATTTTCATGTAAATTTTAAGATGAGCATGTCAATTGCTATGAAAAAGCCCACTGCAATTTTGATTGGGATTTCATGGAGCTTGTAAACAATTTGGGAAAATTGCCATCTTAACCACATTGAGTTTTCTGATCTATGAACATAGTAACTCTCCATTTATCTTTTTCTTTAATTTCTCTCAGCAAGGTTTTCAGGATACAGGTCTTATACAACTCTCAACAATTTATTTTCATATCAAGTCGTATTTATGTATGGCTAATATACAAGAAATGCAGTTGATTTTTTTTTTTTATTGATCTTGTATCCTGCAATCTTGCTAAATTACTTGTTAGTTCTTTTTTTGAGACAGAGTCTTGCTCTGTCACCCAGGCTGGAGTGCAGTGGTTTGATCTCAGCTCACCGCAGCCTCTGCCTTCCAGGTTCAAGCAATTCTCATGCCCCAGCCTCGCAAGTAGCTGAGATTACAGGCAGCCACTATCACGCCCGGCTAGTTTTTTTATTTTTAGTAGAGATGGGGTTTCACCAGGTTGGCCAGGCTAGCCGCAAACTCCTGACCTCAAGTGTGTGTTTGGAGGGGAGGGGTAAACTTTGACTAAACAGTATTCATGGTTTTCTAAGTAAATACTTCTTACTATCCCAAGGATTCTGTTTCTTTTATGCTGCTTTTTCTCCTGTTCTGCACAATAAAGCCTGGGCTTCCAATTCTGCTTTGACCTTTCACCTTGGTCCAATTTCATATGGTTCCCCCAGTTTCTGTGCAGGATGGTTCTGGGAGCCAAGCAGGAAACTCTTTATCTACAGAAAGGCTGAGATAGATCCCGGTGGTTTTACTTTCTTTCTTTCCTATCTGGATGACTTAATTTTTCTTGCCTTACTGCCCTGGTTTAAACTTCCAGGACAGTGTGGATTAGAAGTCAAAGTAAACATCCTTGCTTTGTCCTGATTTTGCTTATTTTCCAAGTGAACTTAAGAATCACCTTTTCTGGCCAGGTGCAGTGGCTCACGCCTATAATCCTAGCACTTTGGGAGGCTGAGGCGGGCGGATCACGAGGTCAGGAGTTTGAGACCAGCCTGGCCAACATGGTGAAACCCCGTCTCTACTAAAAATAAAAAAATTAGCCGAGCGTGGTGGCACACGCCCGTAATCCTAGCTACTCAGGAGGCTGAGACAGGAGAATTGCTTGAACCCGGAAGGCAGAGGTTGCAGTAAGCTGAGATCACGCCACTGTACTCCAGCCTGGGCGACAGCGCGAGACTCCATCTCAGGAAAAAAAAAAAAAAAAAAAAAAAATCACCTTTTCTTTTTCCAAAAGAAAAGTTTGTGGTGTGTTTTTTCCTAATTAAACTTTTAAGTTTGAGGTAATTGTAGATTGACATGCACATGTAAGAACAAATACAGAGAAAAAAAAAAGAACGAATACAGAGAGATCTCCTGTATCTTGTACTATAGCAGTATCTGTGTATATATGTACTATGTATACTATGTGTACTGTAATACAAGGTCACAGCCTGGATGCCAACATTGATACAATCTGCTGATCCTATGTAGATTTCTCCAGTTTCATTTATGTGTGTGTGTGTGTGTGTTTTACGTGTATGTGTCTATACTTCTGTGCTCTTTTATCACATGTGTAGGTTTGTGTGTCTACCAACAGTTAAGATATGGAGCAGTTCCGTCACAAGGATTGCTTGTATTGCTGTTTTATAAACATACCCACGCCCCTGCTGTTCCCCAGCCCCCAGTTCCTTCCCTTGTGAACCATAATGTGTTTTCTGTTTCTACAATTTTGTCATCTTTAAGAATGTTAAATAAACAGAATCATACAGTCTATAACCTTTTGTGAGGGGCTTTTTTTCCTCAGCATAATTTCCTGGAGATCCATTCAAGTTGGTGCATGTACCATAGGTCATTCCTTTTTATTGCTGAGTAGTGCTCGATTGTATGGATGTACCGGTTTGTTTAACCATTCATCCAAGATCGAGCTGGGTTGTTTTCAGTTTGTTTTGTTTTGTTTTGTTTTCAGACAGGGTCTTGCTCTGATGCCCAGTCTGGGGTGCAGTGGTGTGATATTGGCTCACTGCAGCCTCGACCTCCTAGGCTCAAGTGATCTTCCCACATCAGTACCCCCAAGGAACTGGGACTACAGGCATGCACCACTGTGCCTGGCTAATATTTTTTTATTTGTTTGTTTGTTTGTTTTGTAGAGACAGGATCTTGCTGTGTTGCTTAGGCTGGTCTTGAACTCCTGGCCTGTTTTCAATTTTTGACTATTAGAATTGAGCTACTATGAACACTTGTATACAAGTTTTTGTGTAAATATGCACTTCCCATTTTTCTGGGAAATAAATGCCCAATAATGCAATTGCTGGGTCATATGGTAATTACACAGTTTCATAGGAGACTGCCAGAGTAGTTGGGCCATTTGTTGTTTCTACTAGCAATTATGTGAGTGATCCAATTTCTTTACATCCTTGCCAATGTGTGGTGTTCTCACTGTTGTTTATTCTAGCTATTCTAATAGGCATATGATATTTCATTGTGGTTTTAAGATATACTTCCCCAGTGGCTAATAATGGTGAGCATTTTTTCATGTGTTTATTTGCATTTTTATATCTTCTATACAGATAAAAATGTCTGGGGATGTCTTTTTTTTGCACTTTTAAAAATTGGGTTGGGTTGGGTACTGTGAGTTCATTATATGTTTAACTGCATCGTCGGATGTGTGATTTGCAGATACTTTCTCCTAGTCTGTAGTTTTCATTTTCTTAATGGGGCCTTTCACAGAGCAAACGTTTTTAGTTTTTATTTTTTATTATTATTATTATTTTTTTGAGACAGAGTCTTGCTCTCTTGCGCAGGCTGGAGTGCAGTGGCGCGATCTCCACTCACTGCAAGCTCCGCCCCCCGGGTTCACACCATTCTCCTGCCTCAGCCTCCCGAGTAGCTGGGACTACAGGCGCCCACCACCACACCCGGCTAATTTTTTTGTATTTTTAGTAGAGACAGGGTTTCACAGTGTTCACCAGGATGGTCTCCATCTCCTGACCTCGTGATCCACCCGCCTCAGCCTCCCGAAGTGTTGGGATTACAGGCGTGAGCCACTGTGTTGGGCCAAAAGTTTTTATTTTTGATGAAATCCAATTTACCAGTTTTTTATAGTATTTTTTGTTTTCTCTTTACACCCAGGATCTATTTTGATTTTTTCATTTTATGAGATATGAGGCTTAGCTCAAGGTTTATATATTCGCCTGCAGTTGTATAATTTTTCTAGCACCATTTATTTTATTGAATTGCTTTTGACTTTTGTAAAAAATTAGTTGAGCATCTTTCTGTGAATCTGTTTCTGGGTTCTCTTGTGTTCCATTGACTTCACATGTCAATCCCTTGGCCAGTACCACCCTTGCTGTCTACGTTCCTGTAGCTTTATAGTGAGTGTTAATGTTGAGTAGAGTGACTCCTCTTACTTTATTCTTGTTTTTCAAGATTGGTTAAGCTATCCCAAGGCTTGTGACTTTCCCTATAAATTTTAGAATAAACTTGTTTGTGTCTACAACAACTTAGCTGGGATTTTGATAGGGATTGCATTAAACCTATAGATCAGTTTGGGGGGATAATCTTTTTCTATTTTGAATATTAAAATAGATGAACACAGTATATTTATTTATTTTAGTTTTTATCTCTTTCCTCAGTATTATGATTTTCGGCATACCAGTTGGGAATATGTTTTGATAAGTTTAGACCTAAGTATTTGATTTTGATTGATTTTCTTTTGTTTCTCTTTTGTCCTACTAAACTCACTTATTAGTTGTAGGAGGGTTTTGTTTTGTTTTGTCTTTGTAGATTGCCTGGGATTGTCTACACAGACAGTTGTGTAGAAAACATAGAGACAGTGTTATTTCTTTCTTTTCAACCTGTATGGCTTTTCCTTCTTTTTTTTTTTTAATTAAATTTTTTGGGGGTAGAGATGGGGTCTCACTATGTTGCTTAGGCTGGTCTCAAACTCCTGAACTCCAGTGATCTGCCTGCCTCAGCCTCCCAGAGTGCTGGGATTTATAGGCGTGAGTGACCATGCCTGGCCTTCTTTCTGTTTTAAAATTTTCTGCCTTAATTCAGTGACTGGACTTTTAGTACAATGTGGAGTAAGAGTGCTGAGAGTGGACTTCCTATGTTGTTCCCAATCTTGTCACTGTTATTTATTTACTATCATGATTGGATGTTGAATTTTGTCTAATGCCTTTTGGTGTCAGTTGATATGATCATCTGGATATGGGTTTCATTCTTTACTCTTTTGATATAGATTACACTGATCCTTTTATTTTTTGAGACACGATCTTCCTCTGTCACCCAGGCTGGAGTGCAGTGGTGCGATCATGGCTCACCACAGCATCGACCTCCTATGCTCCAGTGATCCTCCTGCCTCCACCTGCCATGTAGCTAGGACTACAAGTGTGTGCTATCATGCCTGGCTAATTTTTTTTTTTTTTTTTTTTGTAGAGCCAGGTCTTACTGTGTTGCCCAGGCTGGTCTTGGCTTCAAGGGAACTCTTGGCTCCAAGGGATCCTCCCACTTCAGCCTCCTAAGCATTAGGTTTACAGGCAGGAGCCACTGCACCTGGCCTGATTCATTTTTTGAATATTGAAGCAGACTTGCATACCTGGAATAACTCTCACTTGATCATGAATGAAAATGAAAATACAACATATGGAAATGTGTGTGTTTTTTTGTTTTGTTTTTTCTTTTCATGTCAGATGGTTAACGTGCTAATGTTGTAACAAGGGTCAAGGGTGGCATATCCCACATACATGCATGAATACCCAGTCATCACACTTATGAACTATGAAAAGATCACCATATGAAAATTTTTATACAAATCTTTTTATGTGTTCTTGGATTCCATTTGATAGTACTTTGTTGAGGACTTTTTGCATTCATGAGAGATACTGGTCTGTGGGTTTTTTTTGTTTTGTTTTGTTTTTTCTTTTTGTGGGGGTACTGTCTTCATCTGGTTTTGGTATTGGGATAATACTAGCCTCATAAAATGAGTTGCAAAGTGTTCCCTATTCTGTTTTCTGGAAGAGTTTGCATAGAATTGGGATGAGTTCTTTAAATATTTGGTGTAATTCTCCAGTGAAACCATCTGGGCCTGGAGATTTCTTGTTCCAGAAGCTCTTAATTACAAATTTTATTTCTTTAATGGTTATAGGACGATTCAGATTATCTATTTCATCTTGCCTGAATTTTGGTAGTTTATGATTTTCAAGGTGTTTCAAGTCCTGTTAGGAAAGTGGAAGTTGCACTGAGTGCCTTCTTGAAGAGACCAGCTTGGGTAGTCTGAGGGTGATGTTTAGAGTATTTGCTTAATACTCTTTAACGGCTGTGGGACCCTTTTTGATAACCCCTGTTTTATTCGTGATGTTGTTGGTTTGTGTCTTCTCTGTTTTTATCTTTGTCGTAAAATTTATTAATTTTGTTGATTCTATTCAAATGACCAGCTTTTTGTTTCATTGATTTTCTCTGTTTTTCTGTTTTCAGTGTTATTGATTTCTGCCCTTTATTTATTATTATTATTATTTTTTGAGACTGAGTTTCACTCTTGTTGCCCAGCTGGAGTGCAATGGCACGTTCTTGGCTCCCCGCAACCTCCACTTCCGGGTTCAAGTGATTCTCCTGCCTCAGCTTCCCAAGTAGCTGGGATTACAGGCACGCACCTCCACGCACAGCTAATTTTTTGTATTTTTAGTAGAGACAGGGTTTCTCCGTGTTGGTCAGGCTGTTCTCAAGCTCCCAACCTCAGTTGATCCACCTGCCTTGGCCTCCCAAAGTGCTGGGAATACAGGCGTGAGCCACTGCGCCCGGCCAATTTCTGCCCCTTATTGTTTCTATTCTTCTGTTTGTTTGGGGTTTATTTTGTTCTTTTTGAAATTTCTTAGGTTATTGGTTTATCTTTTCTCATTTCTAATATGAGCATTTAGTGTTTAAATTTCCTTCTCAGTACTGCTGAGCTGTACCCCACAAATGTTCATGTGTTGTATTTTCATTCATATTTCCTTTGGGACTTCTTTTTGGCCCATGCATTATTTATAAATATGTTGTTTTAATTATCAAGTATTTAGAGAGTTTCCCGATTTTCTACTATAGATTTCTAGCTTGATTACATTATGTTCTGAGAACATATTCTTACGATTTGAATTATTTTAGATTTGCTGTGATTTCTTTTATTGCCCCAAATGTACTTCATCTTGATAGATTTCTATTGGCTTTAAAAATGTGTGTATTTTGCTGTTGGAGAGTAGGGTGTTATACGGATGTCAGATTTTGCTGGTTGACTGTTCAGATCTTTTGTAAATCCTTGCTCCTTTTCTGCCTAGTTTCACTCTGTCACTTACGCTAGAGTGCGGTGGCACGAACGTGACTCACTGCAGCCTTGACCTCCTAGGCTCAAGCAGTTCTCCTGGCTTAACCTCCTGAGTAGCTGGTACTATAGGTGCGTGCCGCCACACCTGGCTAAATTTAAAATTTTTTGGAGAGACGAAGCCTTGCTATGTTGCCCAGGCTCGAACTCTTGGCCTCAAGCTATCCTTTGTCTTTGCCTCCCAGAGTGCTGGGATTACAGGCATGAGCCACTGTGCCCGGCCTCTGCCTAGTTTTAACAGTTGCTGAGAGGAAGATGTTGAAGTAGATGTCTTCTTGGTGGGTTAATCCTTTTGTCATTAAGCAGTTGTTATGGTCACTTCCTTTTCACCCCATTGGTGAAGGAGGGGTCCCTGCCCTTAAGTGTAGGAGATGGCTGAACACGACACCTGGCGTGGATGGATGAGACTGACAGCAGTGTTTTAGTCACATATACCCACAGCTCAGAGGAGGACACTGCATGCCACGCAGGGTCAGATGGGCACCATACTCTGTAGCGGAGTGAGGGCTGGGGGCTGAGGAAGCAGGCAGGCTTGGTAGTAACAAGAGTGCACAATGACCAGTGGTTCCTAAGGGGGAATGCAGTTGGCTTGTTTGAATAAATTCATGGGCTGGCAGACAGGTGAAGTGAAACTTCTTAGGCTGAGCTGCAACTGTTCTGGCTGATAAAAGAACTAGCCAGGTGGGGAGCCTTTCCTGCTGGGTGGCAGGGTAGGGGGTGTCTGGTAGAAACAGGAAAACCCACGGCTAGGCCTTTTGGGCCCTGTGAGGCTCAAAGATGTCAAGGCGGCATAGGAAATTTTAGATCTTAAAATTCAGCGAAGACCCTCTCCAGCTCTGGTAAATTATTTTGCTTGAAGTCTACTTCATGAGATATTAATATATTCACTCCTGCTTCCTTAAAAAATTAATGATTACATAGGATATCTTTCTCCATTCTTTTACTTTCAGCCTACTTAAGTCCTTAAGTGAGTTTGAAGTTTCTCATGAACAGTATTTCGTTGGGCCATGTGTTTATTATAGGCTCTCCATCCATCTGTCTTTTGGTTTATTTAGACCATTTACATTTATTTAAGGTGCTTTTTGTTACATAATTGCTTATGTCTGATGTTTTTACTATTTGCTTTTTTGTTTCCTTCTTCTTTCCCTCCATCTTGATCTATTTCTGTATAATGTTGTTGCGTGTATCTGTTTGTATAGTCTTGAAGTGTTTGCCTGGATGTTACAATATGCGTATTGTAATATAGTAGTCTACTGGTGCCAGTATTTACCACTTCAAAGTGTGGAAACCTGCCTTGCATTTATGTCTCTTTACCTTTTCCGCTTGTATGAATCACTGGCTTGAGTATTAGGTGGTGGTATGGTTTTTGTTTCAGTCGTCAAATGTGATTTTAAGAACTGCGGATTGTCTCGTGTATGTATCCACATTTCTGGTCTTTCCTTTGTCCCTCCTCCCGTAGTCCCATATTCATCCCTTCTGCATAAGAACTTTCTGTAGCCATTTTTTTATTTTGATTTTTTTGTTTTAATTTTTTGTATTGTGGAAATGACAGAACATATTTCTGTAGCCACTTTTTAGCATTTCTAAATTTACCAGAGACAAATTCCTATATTCTCTTCCTCTGATAATGTCTTTATTTCTCTCTTCATTTCTGAAGGGTAGTTTCATGGGATATAGAATTTGCAGCCAACAGTTTTTTTGTTTGTTTGGTTGGTTTTTTTTGTTTGTTTGTTTGGTTGGTTTTTTTTTAAGCACTTGAAAATGTTGTGCCACTTCCTTCTGGCCTCCATGGCATTTGAGTTGGTGTGTCCCTACAGGCATTCTGCCATTTTTGGTCTTTGTTTTTAGTTTTGAAAGTTTAATCAGCGTTGCTTTCTTTTGGTATACTTTGAGGTTTGCTCAGCTTCTTGAATCTGTAAGTTTATACCTTTCACTAAATGTGGGAAGCGTCAGGAATTAGTTATTTGCATGCTTTCGTAGTTCTGGTCTCCTGTGGGTCTCAGATAACATAAATGCGGGGTCTTTTGTTATCGTCCCACAGGTCCGTGCAGCTCTGTTCATTTGTTTTCAGGTTATTTTCTCTCTATTGTTTAGACTGGGTGAATTCTGTTGATCAGGTTTCAGCTTCTCTGATTCTCTCCTCTGTCGTCTCTACTTTTACTCAATAGAGCCCATCTAGATAGATTTTTTTTTAATTTTTGTTACTGTATTTTATATTTCTGTAATTTCCATTTGATTCTTCAGTTTCTTTGCTGATGTTTTCAGTTCTTTGTTTGTTGCCATAGGATTTGTAGTTGCTTGTTGAAGCATTTTTATACTGACTGTTATAAGTGGTGAGTCAGATGGTTCCAACATCTGCCTATGTAATTTTTTTATTTTTGCAGGCAGTCCTCCTATTTGTGTTAGTCTGTAGGTCCTGGTCTACTTTGTGGGCTGTGATTCCAATGGCAATTTAATTTCAGAGCCTTCATGGTGTTATTTTGGTCTGTTTGGCTTATATGTATCACTGGGACTCTCCCACCAGTCCCTGCAGTTGCCCAGCTGAGGAAACAGGGGAGCTGCCCCAGGCTGGGCCACCTGCTGCAGCTAGGTGGGTGGGGAATGGTGGTTGTCTTGGTGTGTGGAGCTGGTTTTCTTGTTGTGGGGAAGATTTCCTTTGATCTGGGGGGCTGAGTTTGCCTGGGTTGCCTTCTATTGCTACGTTGGGAGTTGGGAAACTCTGGGCCTGGTCAGCTTCCTATTGGATGAGGTCCAGGGAGACACCTGGCCACTATGCATTCCCTAGTCCTAGAGTCCCTCAGCAGCCTTTTTCTTTCCACCTTTCAGAATTCTCCATTGATCATCTCCTGTCTGTTATTTCTTAGGAGGGTATAATGTGTTATCTTCTCTAGACCAGAAATCCTTAATGGTGGTTTCGGGTTGTCACTGTGCTAAAGGGAGAATTGGTGTATTTGTGATGTCGAGTCTTTCAAATGAGGACATATCATTATTCAGTAGATAATATTTACAACACCTACTTCCTTGGGTTGAAGAATGTGGTTAAGTCAAGGAGAGTACTTAACGCAGTGCCTGGTGTGGCGAGCACTTATAGTGTTGGTGGTGATGCTATTCCTTTTGTCCTTTGGTAGCATATTAAAGCTTTTCTTCTTTTTTAAAAAAATAAAGTTCCGGTTCATTTCTTTTTAGGTTTATTCCTATTTTGTCCTTTTTTGCTTTTATTACAAATGGGAGCTTCCTATCTATTATAACTTCTACTGGTTCTTTGGCCCTTATGTGAAAATGTTTTAATAGCCTTGTAAACGTTGCTCTCCCAAATGAGTTTTAACTTGCCTATTTCTTTTATTTTCCTTTTTTTGAGACAGGGTCTCACTCTGTCACCCAGGCTGGAGTTCAGTGACGCAATTATGGCTCACTGCAACCTCTGCCTCCCGGGCCCCCAAAGTGCTGGGTTTACAGGCGTGAGCCACTGCACCCAGCCTTACTTGTCTATTTCTTTTAAGAGTGGGAACTATAATTGAGCCCAGAGCTCCAAAAACAAATGAAGGAATGAATGAGTGAATAAGCTCTTCCCATGGGTTTGGTGGGTTTGGGGCTCTACTCTTAATCTAAATGCTATGTTTTATATAATCTAAAATTTCCCCTAGGTGTGTTACACAATTGTGTTGTGTTGAACTTACATTGAGACTCCTTTTCACATGTGCTGGTATCAGCGTGGGGCTTTTCTATTCATTCTTTGAACTATTCTTTTGGGGGACACACATAGACCTCTGTGTCTTTCATAAAGAGTGTCCATTGGCCAGGTGCGGTGGCTCATGCCTGTAATCCCAGCACTTTGGGAGGCTGAGGAGGGCAGATCACGAGGTCAGGAGTTCGAGACCAGCCTGGCCAATTGGTGAAATCCCATCTTTACTGAAAATACAAAAATTAGCCAGGCTTGGTGGCGGGTGCCTATAATCCCAGCTACTCGGGAGACTGAGGCAGTAGAATTGCTTGAACCCAGGAGGCGGAGGTTGCAGTGAGCTGAGATCGTGCCACTGCACTCCAGCTTGGGTGACAGAGTGAGACTCCGTCTCCAAAAAAAAGAACAAAAACAAAAGAGTGTCCATTATGTATACTGGAAAAATTGAGATTGGGATTTTGACATGAAGTGCGGAAATGTGGATTGGGTCCATTTAGTTTACCTAAACAGATGATGAAATATGAACTGTTTTACAAAGCATTCCCTAGTGCAAAGTTTTGCCTGTGTGTGTAGTGACAGGAACAGTGAGAATGAGGCTTGGAACGTGGAGCATACTGTGGGCCTGTGGTGGGTGGGGCCAGCAGCACATGCATGCCTGGCTCACAGAGCAGCCTTTGGGCGTTCTTTTCCCAGAGGAGCTCTACGGTGACTTTGAAGACTTGGAAACGGGGGACGTGCACAAGGGAAAATCAGGCCCCAATACTCAGGTATGACTTTGTCGTAGCTGGCTGTTCTTGGTCATTGTGTTCTGAGAGAGGCCTACATTGAGAAATGTAAATCTTACTTGTGATGTGTGAAGATTGCAGACTGGATGGATAGATTCCTTCCTAAAGGATGGGGATGTGGGGACCAAAGAGAAGCTTTCTTGTTTACTTGTTAAGTTTTGGATGACAGTTACTACCGTTTCTTGCCGTAGTCATTTGCCAAGTCCACTGTGATTTTTCACTCACATAAGTCTTAGCTTCTTGGACTTACATTCAACCATTGCCATCATTCTCCTTTTTTTAAATTTAAGTGTCATTTAAAAGAATGAAGTCCCTGTTCTCCCTAATATTTCTTTAGAACAGGGTCTGGGAGCATCTGGGTGAGGGATACGTCTGTTATTTTTATTCCAGTTTGTGTTCCCAGCCAGCTTAAGGAATAGCAGCTAATTGTAATGCAGATGTAACCATTTCCTGTAGCAGTACTATGTTATTCAGAGAAAAAGGTTGTGTTGTGTTTTGTTTTGTTTTATTGATAATCATAACAGATTTTTGCGAAGATTTTTGTTTAAATAGAACTTTTAAAAATCTAATGTTTAAAGAAAAGACCTTCATAAACATACACAGAATTTTTTCTTCTGGAAATTTAAGAATGAAGATATAGAGAAAGAAGTTAAGGAAGAAATTGACCCTGACGAAGAAGAAAGTGCCAAGAAAAAGCATTTGGATAAGAAGAGAAAATTGAAGGAGATGTTTGATGCAGAATATGATGAAGGAGAAAGCACATATTTTGATGATCTTAAAGGAGAAATGCAGAAACAAGCACAGGTGAGAAACCTCAGTTCCTCTTAGCCCCTTGTCAAGACTATCATATAGCACAGGAATCCCTGACTTTGTTTGGGTCCCTGCTTCCTATCCTGCTTCTGTGCCTTTCATTTGGACTCCTGGGTAGAGATGCATGTGAGTGTGTTTATTCATGCAGTGAGCTCATTGTTTCTGCAGTCAGAAGGTCACCAGAAAAAGATTCATACCTATTTTGTAACAAGAATTAGGAAACAGAAATGACTGAGACATGGTCTCTCCTTTTGAGATGGTCTCTACTTTTACAATGTAGTGATCTGAGACAGTGTGTTCATTTCAGTGCAAGCATTGGCAGCCTATTCCCATCGCTGCTCCCTGATTTGAATGGCAGGTGATCAGTGGCCCCTGTGGCTTATGGACACACCAGAGCTCCCAGGGGAAGTGCTCTGAAAACTCATCCTGGTCAGAGTTCAGAAGGACATGTGGAGTATAAGGTCAGATGTGGAAATAAAGGGAGATGGTGTGGCCCTCCTGCCTGGGGATGCTGAGCAGGTTGCTGGAGGCGGTGATCTCACTCTGAAGGAGACAGACACAGAAACGTGGGTACAGTTGATGGTGAGCATCTGAGTTGCGTCTTGTTAGTGAAGCCAGGAGTGCCTGTGTAAGCTGGAACAGATTAGGTATATGATTTGTGAAACGGAGTTTCATCCTAGGTCTTCATCTAGTCAAAGGACTATTTCCTGATTAGGCATTAGCTTAGCGGTTGCTAGTCTGTGTTGACCTTTGAAAGGCATGACTAAGCTAACTCTGAAGTTTTTGCTTCACACCATTTACAATTTAAAATTACCTAGAGCCTTGTGGGCCATTGGAAAAGACTGAATGTTTCACTCTGAAATGGGAGTCCTTGGAAGGTTTTGAGCAGAGGAGAGACATTCAGGTAATCGGATCACTCTGCCAAGAGATCAGTCGGGTGGCACAAACCAGATGGCTGGCAGTGGAGATGAGACAAAGAGTCAAACCCAGATAGACTTTATTTGGAAGCTGGGTCAGTAGGATTTCCTGGTGGACTGAATGTGGGGTGTGTGAGAGGAAATGAGGATGGCGACTGGAAGTTCCTGGAAGGATGGGTTGTTGTAAGTTGGATAGGAAACCCTCTGTAGATGCAGTTTTGGGAAGATGATGTTTGGTTCGGCTGGGTATCATGCAGACAAGCGGAGTGTCAGGTCTGGAGAGAGAGGTCTGTCCAGGGACTTAGATGTACAGCCCTCAGCATGTAGATGCCACTTCATGCTGTGAGGTGGTCGGGGAGTGAGTGCAGAGTGAGTGGGAGGAGCAAGACTGGCATGGGCAAGATGGGGCGATTGTGGCCGTGAGTCCTGAGCAGTGTGAGCATGCAGGCACGCAGGAGGCCAGTTGTACACGGAGGCGAAGCATTGTTCAGATCCCGCTGCCATGTTAACTACGGTGAAGGCAGAGTTGACCACTGGAGGAGTCCTTCAGCGTGGAGGCCTTCAGCGATCTTGGCAAGCACCAATTTTCATGGATGTAGGAGAATGGGAGCAGAGGAACTGGAGGCTGCAACTGCAGAAAACTTTTGTGAGGTTTTGCTGCAGAGAGAAGCAGAGAAATGAAGCAGTTGTTGGTGGAAGAAGTGGAATCAAAAGGTTTTGAGATAAGAGAGAGAACAGAGGGAAGAGCTGTTGGAATAAAGTCCAGGAAGAGTGGATGGTGTCTAGTGAGCAAGTGATGTGTGGCCCTGAGTAGAGGCATGGACAAATCATCTGTGCCTGAGCTGCCCATAGAACTTTCTGTGATCATCGAGGTGCACGTCAGTGCTTCCCAATATTGTAACACTGGCTGCAGGTTGATATGAACCACTTCCAGTGTGACTAGTGTGATTGAGGAACTGCATTTTAAATATTATGTAATTGTAATTAATTACAATTACGTAAAAAATGTGAAAGAATTGTTCGGAAAGGAAGGAAAGAAGGTGTGGACTGGGGACATTTCCAGTGTTTGGGCATGCAGGGCTCCACAGTTATCTACATTTGCTGTCCCTTGGAGCAGGAGAGAAGAAAACAGTTGGGACATATTCTGAGCAGACTGTAGAGGTAAAATGTGTAGGTTTTTTTTTTTTTTTGGTTTTTTGGTTTTTGAGATGGAATCTCGCTCTATTGCCCAAGCTGGAGTGCAGTGGCACGATCTCGACTCACTGCAACCTCCGTCTCCCGGGTTCATGCGATTCTCTCACCTCTGCCTCCTGAGTAGCTGGGACTACAGGCACGCACCACCATGCCCAGCTGATTTTGGTATTTTTAGTAGAGACGGGGTTTCACCATGTTGGCGAGGCTGGTTTCAAACTCCTGACCTCATGTGATCTGCCCGCCTCGGCCTCCCAAAGTGCTGGGATTACAGGCGTGAGCCACTGTACCCAGCCAAATGTGTAGTATTTTTAATAGGATAAAGCCTACATAATTCTGTCCACAGTTCCTTTACTTAGAAATTGCTTATTTGTTCATGTTAATCTTATGTTTATTACAGATAACAGCATACAGGTTTTTTTTTTCCCGGTCATGTACAGCTGAATCGCGCAGAATTTGAAGATCAAGATGATGAAGCCAGAGTTCAGTATGAGGGTTTTCGACCTGGGATGTACGTCCGCGTTGAGATTGAAAATGTTCCCTGTGAATTTGTGCAGAACTTTGACCCCCATTACCCCATTATCCTGGGTGGCTTGGGCAACAGTGAGGGAAATGTTGGCTACGTGCAGGTGGGTCCCTTTGCTGCATATTTGATGCCTTCGGCTCTGTGGATTTCCCCTCCATCAATCATCTTACCCTCTCATACCCTCAGATGCGTCTGAAGAAACATCGCTGGTATAAGAAAATCCTCAAGTCCCGAGATCCAATCATATTTTCTGTAGGGTGGAGGAGGTTTCAGACCATCCCACTGTATTATATCGAAGATCACAATGGAAGACAAAGGCTTCTAAAGTATACCCCACAGCACATGCATTGCGGAGCAGCCTTTTGGGGTAAAATATGTTTACAATAACTTGCCTATTGCCGAGATTAAACCTTACAGGCTGCGTTATTATAGCTTTGTGCTTTTCTTTCATAAAATTCCACTCCTAAGGTTTTTCTCTTTTCTGGGAGCGGGGAGGTGGTTTGGAGTATATATGTAAATCTATATCCAAATCTAAATGTCCATATCCAGTATGTTAAATTAGAATCTAAAATTTGTGGTTTGCTATATTTCTTTTTTTCCTTTTCCTTTAAGGCCCTATCACTCCACAGGGAACTGGTTTCTTGGCAATACAGTCTGTCAGTGGCATAATGGTAACTATCTTGGATGATTTCTTTTACAGATTGGTTTGACAAATATATCCTGAGTGTGGGTTATTATGTACATGAGACTTTAAGTTGAAAATTACTCATTTTTATTAATATAAAGTAAATATCCCTTTGCTTTTAATCTTCCTACATCCTTTTCAGTAGGGTGTGGGATTAGAGGAGGGGAGGTGGAAGAATTATAATGGTACATTTCCTATTTTTGTGCATCTTTCGCATTTATTTATCTAAGCAAGTACTTAAGCAGTGCTCACCATGTGCTAAGCACTATATGAGGTTGTGAGGAGCCATCAGAGACTCCCTGCAGCCGTGCTGGGGTAGCAGTCTGTTCACTCCATTTTCATTTGACCAATCAGACAAGGCAGGGTTTATTGGTCCCATTTAACAGAGAAGAAAGCAGAATAATGAGCAGGTGGAATCTGCCCTGGAGGTCCAAATTTTAATTTCCTAAACATTGCAACTGTATTTTTCTTTTCCATTTCATTGCAAATAAATCATTATAGTGAAATTACATTCCTCTGAAATCACTCTCAGGAAAGTACTCAAGTCGCCTTTTTTTTTTTTTTTTTTTTTGGAGACAGAGTCTCACTCTGTCATCCAGGCTGGAGTGCAGTGGCACGATCTTGGCTCACTGCAACCTCTGCCTCCTGGGTCTAAGCGGTTCTCCTGCCTCAGCCTCCCGAGTAGCTGGGATTACAGGTGTGCACCATCATGCTGAGCTAATTTTTGTATTTTTAGTAGAGACGGGATTTTGCCATGTTGGTCAGACTGGTCTTGAACTTCTGACCTCAGGTGATCCATCTGCCTTGGCCTCCCAAAGTGCTGGGATTACAGGTATGAGCCACTGTGCCCGGCCTCAAGTCACCCTTGTTAGTTTGACTTACCAACTTTAAAGTTTTGGATTGCTTTTGTCAAACCACTGGGTTGCAAGTTCAGATGGTCTCTCTTGTTTTTCTTAGCTAATTGTAAGTAAAATTGACTTTGGTAATTTATTGTGTCACATAGAATTGAAGTTTTTCTCTTGCTGATATTATTCCTATTTTCAAATTTTGGGGTTCCTGTTAGCCTGATTTTCGAATAGCTGCCACAGGAGTTGTTCTTGATCTGGATAAATCCATAAAAATTGTGAAGAAATTAAAGCTAACTGGTTTTCCATATAAAATTTTCAAGAACACTTCATTTATTAAGGTCTGTATATCTATATATTCTCATATTTATAAATGTCCATATTGTTTGAGAAAAGGAATGAAATACCTTTAAAATATGGGCCTCATATTTTTAGAAAAGTGTTTGAAATCTTTTATAAACTTCATATTTTGTTTGCTCCTTTATATTCTGTGTTACTTAAATATGCTCTAAAAAGCAGTGGTAAAACAGCTCTTTAGGAATTGAGGCTGTTACTCATAACTTCCATGTGAGACTGCCACAGAACTCATATTGAAAATATGTCATTTTATCCACTGGGTTTTGTTTCCTACTTTTTTTTTTTTTTTTTGTCTTATTATTTTTATTAGTTATAATTGTCATGTAAAATAGCTGTCTGCAAATGCTTTGTCGATTTTTCTACTGGTTAGACAAACTTGTGATTTTTTTCCCTTAACACAAATAAAAAAAGTAGGAAACACTTTTTTTATTTGTGTTAAGAAAGGGAAAAAAATCACAAGTTTGTCTAACCATTCAGTAGAAAAATCGACAAAGCATTTGCAGACAACTTGGCAAGGGTACAGAGAAACGGATGTACTGTTTTTCAGTATTTGGGGAGGTTGGTTTGAGCAGCATTTATTCAGAATTTCATTAGTGGGGATGTTTCTGTTGAAAACACAGAGTTAGAAAGTCTTAAAATGTTCTTGCAATATAAGGTAATAATACCACCGGCGTTTATCTTACTGTTTTCATGTTCTAAGTGCATGCACCTGAGTAAAAGGATCTGGGCTGCAGTCCAGTCTGAGAGATGCCAGCAAAGACTGCCTAGGCCAGTTCAGTCCAGTAAATCCCTCTTCGATCTTCTCTTCCACACAGACAGCAGTGATGAGCATGCCCATGAACTGACATGATTATTTTGGGGAAAATGAAAGAGTTGTATTCTTTTTGAGGTAGTAATTCCACTTTCAGGGGCAAATACATTTTGATTATTTTATCACCCTTCAGTGAGTTGTTTTTGTTCTTTAATCAAGGATGTATGTTTGAAGTAAGAAGTAAAGCATAAAGTATATGATTTTGTGTGTGTGTGTTTTTATCTTGCTATACCTGTAGGGAATGTTTAATTCTGCCTTGGAAGTGGCCAAATTTGAAGGTGCTGTGATTCGAACTGTCAGTGGGATAAGGGGGCAGATCAAGAAAGCACTCCGAGCTCCAGAAGGAGCTTTCCGAGCCAGCTTTGAGGATAAGCTGCTGATGAGCGGTGAGTGTCTTGAGTAGTGTTCAGGGCAGGGTGTTACCATTCATGCTTGACTTCTAGCCAGTGTGACGAGAGGCTGGAGTCAGGTCTCTAGAGAGTTGAGCAGCTCCAGCCTTAGATCTCCCGGTCTTATGCGGTGTGCCCATTCGCTTTGTGTCTGCAGTCCCCTGGCCACACCCAGTAACAGTTCTGTGATCTATGAGAATAGTTTCCGTAGCGAGCTTTCCCTTCAAATACTTTGCAGCCAGGTAGAGAAGTTTGGAGTGAAGGTTTTATTCTTTGTTTCTTCACAATATGGATATGAATCTTCTTTTGAAAATGTTAAAGTAAATCACCTCTCTTTTCAGATATTGTCTTCATGCGAACTTGGTATCCTGTTTCCATCCCAGCCTTCTATAACCCAGTAACATCTTTGTTGAAAGCAGTGGGTGAGAAAGACACCTGGTCAGGAATGCGGACAACGGGCCAACTCAGGCTCGCCCATGGCGTCAGACTAAAGGCGAACAAGGACTCTCTGTATAAGGTACTGGTCGCGTGTGTGTTAGTGGAGATGAAGCCTGTGCTCTACAGACAGGGAGTCACCCAGACACTTTTCTATAATTTCTTACGTGCTTTGAATATTCAAGTATAACATCTAATGTTAAATTTGATTGAACAATTGTATATTTGTGGAATATTTTGGAATGGAACACCAAAAAATGGTAATAGTGGTTCTTTCTGGATTGAAGACAAACTTTTCTTTTTTAAAATAAATTTTATTTTATATATTTGAGGTTGACCACATGATCTTAAAGGATACATATAGATAGTAAACTGTTACTATAGTGAAGCAAATTAACATAGCTACCATCTCACATAATTAGATTTTTTTGTGTGTAACAGGAACAGCTAAAATCTACTTATTTAACAAAAATCCCAAAGACAATACATTTTTATTAACTATAGCCCTCATGATATACACTAGATCTCTAACTTGTTCATCCTATATGTCTGCTACTTTGTATTATTTTAATATACATCTCCCCATTTCCTATTGGTCATTTCCTATTTGGCCCATTTTTCAACTGGGTTGTTTTTCTGCTATTAAGTTGTAAGAGTTCTTTACTGATTTTTGGATATTAACACTTTATCAGATAAGTGGTTTGCAAATATTTCCTCCAGTCTGTAGGTTCCCTTTTCATTTTGTTGGTTGTTCCTTTGCTGTGCAGAAGCTTTTTAGTTTGATGCAGTCCTCCTTGTTTATGTTTACATTTGTAGCCTGGCTTGTGGTGCGATATCCAAAAAATTATTGCTAAGGCCAATGTCAAGAGGCTTTCCCCCTATGTTTTCTTCTAGGAGTTTTATGGTTTCAGGTCTTATTTGGGTCTTGGGTCTTGTATCTGTTTTGAGTTGATTTTTGTGTATGGTGTATGATCAGGGCCCAATTTTATTATTTTGCATGTGAAAATCCAGTTTTCCCAGCACTATTATTGAAGAGACTGTCTTTTTTACCATTGTGTTGTCTTGTTTGCCCTTGTCAAAAATTAGTTGACAGTATATGTTTGGATTTATTTCAAAGGTCTCTGTTCTATTCCATTGGTCTATTTTTTTGTTTTTATGCCAGCACCATACTGTTTTGATTACTATAGCTTTGTAATACAATTTTAAATCAAGAGGTGTGATGCCTCCAACTTTTTCTTTCACAGTAATCTCTTGGCTGTTTGGGGTTTTTTGTGGTTCCATGTGAGTTTCAGGATTGTTTTTTCTTTTATTTTCTTTTTTTTTTGAGGCAAAGTCTCACTCTGTCGCCGAAGCTGGAGTGCAGTGGCATAATCTTGGCTCACTGAAACCTCTGCCTCCCGGATTCAAGCAATTCTCCTGCCTCAGCCTCCCAAGTAGCTGGGACTACAGGCACGTGCCGCTACGCCCAGCCAATTTTTGTGGTTTTAGTAGAGACAGGGTTTCACTATGTTTGCCGGGCTGGTCTCCAACTCCTGACCTCGTGATCCGCCCGCTGCGGTCTCCCAAAGTGCTGGAATTACAGGCGTGAGCCACTGCGCCTGGCCAGGATTGTTTTATTCTGTTCTGTGAAGAATGCCATCAGAACTTTGATGAGGATTGTGCTAAATCTGTATATTTGCTTTGGGTAGTGTGAACATTTTAACAATATTAATTCTTCTGATCCATAAACATAGGATGTCTTTCCATTTGTTCATGTCTAAATTTCTTTCATCAATGTTTTGTGGTTTTCAGGTGTACACATCTCTCACCTTCTTGGTTAAGTTTATTGCTAAGTTTTTGTTTTTCTTTGATGCTATTGTAAATGAGATTATTTTCTTGATTTCTTTGTCAGCTAGGTTATTTGTATACAGAAATGCAACTGATTTTTATATGTTGAGTTTATACCTTGCAGCTTAACTGAATTGATTTAGTAGTTTTCACACTTTTTTGTGGCGTCTTTGGAGTTTTTTACGTAAAGGATCTTGTCATCTGCAAATAGAGATAATTTTACTTCTTTAATTTAGTTGCCGTTTTTTCCTCATCTGATTGCTCTTGCAAGTACTCTATTGAATAAAAGTGATGAGGCTGGCCATCCCTATCTTGTACTCAATCTTAGTGGAAAAGCTTTTAGTTGTTCCCCACTATGATGTGGACTGTGGGTTTTTCATAAATGGTCTTTATTACGTTGAGGAACTTTCCTTCTATACATAAACTGTTAAGAGGTTTTATCAAGAAAAGTTGCTAAACTTTGTTAAATGCTTTTTCTGCATCAATTGAGGTGACCATGTCGTTTTATCTTTCATTTTGTTAATGTGATATATCACATTGATTGATTTACATATGTTAAACCAGCCTTGCATGCCAGGGATAAATCCCACTTAAACACGATGTATGATGTTTTTGATGTGTTGTTGAATTCTATTTGCTAAAATTTTTTTAGGATGTTTGCATCAGTGTTTAATTTATTGGAGAAGTTGACCTGTAGTTTTTGTTTGTTTTGTGTGTGTGTATGTGTATGTGTGTGTGTGTGTGTGTGTTTTGGTTTGGCTTAGGTATTAAGGTGATACTGGCCTGGTAAAATGTGTTTGGAATTATTTCCTCTTGCTCTATTTTTGCAAAGAGTTTAAGAAGTAAACTCCCAGGGGATGGGAGTGACTCTGGACATGGGAGTGACATGATAGTGACTCTGGACCCTACAGTGGTGGGACACAGCAGCATCTCAGTCTCTGCGAGGCCAGGCGCAGCATCAGCAAGGACCCCAGAATGATGGAGCACTACTGTGGCTTGGGCCCTCGGGGGCAGGGACCAGTGCAGCAACTACTTCTCTCCCTGGGGAGGCAGGTGCCTGGGCAACTCAGATTCTCCAGGGCTAGTCCAGTTCCAAGGAAGCAGGGTTCTACAGTTGTTTGTCCTGAAGGGCAAGGTTCAACCAATTGCCATTTTCCTGGGATGTGGGGGAGCCATGTTGGCTCATCCCTGGCAGGTGTGGCTGCTCAGCTCAGCCAAGACACTGATTCCCTGTGAAGCAGGACAGTGCTTCAGCTCTCGTGCGGTGGGGGGTGTGACTGCTGAGACTGGCCAAGGCACTGATTCCCTGGAAAGCAGGGCACCAAGTCAGCTCAGGCTCCAAGGGGCAGGGTGCAATGGCAGCTGGGAGGGGAGGGGCACGGCAGCGTGGCCCTGCAGGGTGGGGTGTATGCTGTGATGTGGACATCGTTTGTTCCCACCAGCACTCATGTTGAAATTTGATTCCAAATGTGGTGGTGTGGGAGGTGGGGCCTAGTGGGAGGTATTTGGGTCACAGGGCATCCTTTATGAATAGATTAATGCCTTTTCATGGGACTGGATTATTTACCAGGAGTGGATTGTTATCAGAGTGAGTTCAGCTTCCTAGACTCATGTTTCCTCTCTTGCCATGTGAGCCCCTTGCATACACCTGTTTCCCCTTCCACTTTCCCCATGAGATGAAGCAGCACAAGACCCTCGCCAGATGTGCTGCCCGATCTCAGACTTTCAGACACAAGCAGGGTGAGCCAAATAAACCTTTTTTATAAAATAAGTTACCGATTCTCAGGTATTCTGTTACAGCCACACGAAATGGCCTAAGACAGTGTAACAGCAGCTCAGGGATGGTGGGCCACTAGGTGGGGGTGATATAGAGCAGCAAAGCCTGAGGATGGAAGAAGGGTGTGGTGGCTGCTCACCCTGGGTGGGACATGCTCCCGAAGTGGTTCCAGGTCCAGGAGGGCACGTTGCAGCAGCAGCTGGTCCATGGGGGTGGGGCACAATGTCAGTTCCTTCTCTGAGGGGAGTGCTGGGGCTGCTGGGCCCCTCTTGCTTCCTTATCCCCGCAGGGAGACATCCCCTCTGCTTCAGGCTGATCCCTCTGGGGGATGGGTGGTGGGGGGCAGATGTTTCCTTCTCTCCTTTATGTGACCATCCTAGTTTTCTGTGCTCTACTGGATTTCTGCTACTCCTTGATGCACTCTGGGGCTCTCCTTTAGTGACTCTCATCAAAATATAGTTGTTTGCTGCTTTGGCTGTCTTTGTCAGGGGATGAGCGCAAGGGGCTATTGATCGGCCCCTTGCTGGCGTCACTCCCTCTTAAACTTTTCACTGGGTACTCTTTTGAACTATTTTTTTCCCCACCATATACATGTATTTTTAAAACATTAATGTGCTAATTTCTATTAAAGCAATGTGGATTTTTCTGAAAGTTTTGATGTTTTAATAAGCTTTTTATTGAAATGTTAATGTACATACGGAAGAGTGCTCAAATCATAAGTGTGCAGCTAGATGAACTGTAGCACACCAGCTGCCACGCCCTGGACCAAGCAGTAGCCTCGCCCTGTGGCCTCTCCCAGGCACTGCCTCCCCAACCCACAAAATAGCTACTTTCCCAGTTCCTGACGTAGATTTGTTCTGCCTGATTTTGACTTTTATAAAATACAGCACATTCTATTTAGCCTGGCTTCTTTAGTTGAGTATTACGGAACACATCCATGTTCTTGTCTATGGCAGACATTGATTTATTGTCATTGTTGAGTTCCATTATATGACTGTGTCACCATTTATCCATTGATGGGTAAAATGATTTCCTATTTTTGGCCGTTATCCCACGGCCCTTAATACTAAGGTCTGGATATGGGACTTGCAGGTATGCAGGGGCACACACACTTCTGCTGGAGGATCCCTAGGTAGGGTGGAGATTCCAGGGCACCTGTGCTCTGCTTCAGTGTGGAGGCTTCTGTGTCGTGTTCTGGGAGCACAGCGGCTTGGCCTCCACCACCAGCAGCAGTTTAAAGAGTTCCTGCTGTTCCACATGCTTGCCGACAATTGGCCTCTTCGGTTTTTGTTTTTTTTCATTTTAGGTTTTCAGTGCCTGCCTGGACTTGTGTTTTCATTTAGATTTTGGTTTCTTAGAACTGTTGTTATTCTCTTCACAGCTTAACAATGCATTTGAAAAGATTTGTTTTCATATGGAGTATTCAGTTTTGTAATAAGAGGGTTGTTCAAGGCATCAGTCTGCCACTCTGCTAGAAACAGAAATCTCCCAGGCATTTCTTTGTATATAAAATAGTTAATGAAATTTTGAATCGTCTTACATGAATTTTTATTAAAATACACTTCAGGATGTGGTGCCCATTATCCATTCTACTCTTTTGTAACAAGTAGATGTCTCCGAATTCTTGAATTCGAAAACAATCAGGGCTCCTAAACAGAGAATATGGAATATTATTGGGGATGATGTCTTTAATAATACATTTCAAGATAGGAGAAACTTTTTCTATATAGTTGACTTTAATAAAAGCCTAGGGCAAAACTTTCAATTTATTAACAGTATTTATGAGGCGGTTAAGAGTTTGGGTCATCTCCGTCTCCACTAAAAATACAAAAAATTAGCCAGGCATGGTGGCGGGCGCCTGTAGTCCCAGCTACTCGGGAGGCTGAGGCAAGAGAATGGTGTGAACCCAGGGGCAGAAGTTACAGTGAGCCGAGATCGTGCCACTGCACTCTAGCCTGGGCGACAGAGCGAGACTCCGTCTCAATAAAAAAAAAAAAAAAAAAAAAAAAAAAAAAAAAAGGATTTGGGTCATCTCAATTAAACATAGAATTTAAGATTACCTTGAAAATTCAGTGCATAGTATTTTGCCTTCATCTGTTGTTTGAGTCTCCCTTCTTTTAGCCATCCTTCCATCAGAAATAGAATACCAAGTTAAACTTCTTAATTAGAATCAGGAATCAGGACTCTTTGGCTGCTGATTGAAGGAAGAACTGTCCTTAAATCCAGAGTGGGCCAGTTGTGGTGTCTCATGCCTGTAATCCTAGCACTTTGGGAGGCCAAGGCAGATGGATCACCTGAGGTCAGGAGTTCAAGAGTTCAAGACCAGCATGACCAACATGGTGAAACCCCATCTCTACTGAAAATACAAAAATTAGCTGGGCGTGGTGGTGTGCGCCTGTAGTCCCAGATACTTGGGAGGCTGAGACAGGAGAATTGCTTGAACCCAGGAGGTGGAGGTTGCGTGAGCCAAGATCGCGCCACTGCTCTCTAGCCTGGGCGACAAGGCAAGACTCCAGCTCAAAAAAAACAAACAAAAAAAACATCCAGAGTGGTTGATAGTCAAGATAAAAAGCTAGATTATTTTTGTTAGTCTGGGAAATAAGCACCTCAGTGGCCCAAAGACAAGGCCTGAAATTTCCATGAAAAGAAACTGGGATCTATTCATCTGTTCTGTTGAGACCCCATAGTTCCATACCATAGAAATGGGCACAGTGGGTTTTGGGGGGAGAGTTGTAAGTATAAGCTCTCTGTTCCTCTGTTTACTGAGAATTGTGGGTGTCCACTGAGGCAGTTCATATTTGGCAGATGATTGAGTCCTGATTTCTCAGGGCCAGCAGACTCTGGTGTTACTGATCTTGTGGAAAAGTCAACCCAATGAGAAGATTTTATGCAGAAGTTTTAAATGCACATTGATCATAATTTGAATATGTCACAGTCTTTATTTTTCTTTTCAGCCAATCCTGAGGCAAAAGAAACATTTTAATTCACTGCACATTCCAAAAGCCTTGCAGAAGGCCCTGCCATTTAAGAACAAGCCCAAGACCCAAGCAAAGGCAGGCAAGGTGCCAAAGGACAGGCGGAGACCGGCCGTCATACGCGAGCCTCATGAAAGAAAGGTACTGTCGCCCATGCCATACTGCACGCTGCATTTAGATAGGAAAAGAACACTCTCAGTAGCACACTTCCTGTTTCTACTGTAGTCTCAGTTATTCAGGGCACTGGAACTAAAGTCAGAGGAAGAGCCAGAGTCCATTTCCCTTCCTTTGCCTGGTCCTGCTCTGCCCTGTGCTTTTCATGGGGGATAACAGGCACATGGCTGGGGAACCCTTCTGTCTTGGTTAGCTGCACACAGTGTCCACAGAATGATGAACAGAGGTGGTAAAGGTAAAATGCGATCACACCTGTGTCTCCATGCCAACAATGACTTCCTAGCACAGGAAGCATTTTCACGCAGTTAATATTCATTTGGATCTTGGGTTGCCTCTAGTCTTAGTGCTTAGGATGCGAGTGTGTGGTGGCTGAGAGCATTCTGATACTCACCGGCTTTTGTCCTTGTCAGATCCTTGCACTGCTGGATGCTCTGAGTACGGTGCACAGTCAGAAGATGAAGAAGGCCAAGGAGCAGCGGCACCTGCACAATAAAGAGCACTTCAGAGCCAAGCAGAAGGAGGAGGAGGAGAAGCTGAAGCGGCAGAAGGACCTCAGGAAGAAGCTCTTCCGAATTCAGGGGCAGAAGGAAAGAAGAAACCAGAAGTCCAGTTTGAAGGGGGCTGAGGGCCAGTTGCAGTGAGCCTTTGGACTGGAGGGACTGTCCCTGGATCTGCGGAGGTAGACAGTTTCAAACATCACAGTTTGAATGCCTGTGAATGACAAGTCAGTGGGAAAGAGCTCAAGAGATGTCTCTACCCAAACTGTGCCTGCAAGAGGAGGAACAGAGAAGCCTGGGCTGCTGGGCTGGGTTCATTCTCATCACTTGGGGCTGTCGAGATTTAAAGTGATGTAAGCTGTGGTTATGTGGATTCTCTTACTTTCCTCTGCCTGTCTCAGTTTAATTATTTTGTCCTACAGAAATATCATTAAAATATTTTTTGTTACTTTTGGCTTAGTAGTTTTCATTAGGGATGAATGCCTGACAATTCTTTGTGGACAATTATTTATGCTACCACCTTCATGAGGAGTCTTCCAGAAGAGAAAGAAATATTCACTTGAACCCTCAGCTCTCATGGAAGATTTTAGAGAAGAGTGTGTAGTGTTTTTGTTGTGTTTTTTGTTTGAGTGACAAGCAAACCTAGATGGTACAGCCTACTGTGCACCTGGGATCTATGGGCTCCTTTGATCCCTGGCCCTCGTGGACATTTTCTATCTTATTTCATATGTTCTGCATGTTAGTATAGTGACAAGGTAACAGTAAGTACTTTTTTAAAGCTTTAGACTTAGGAGATTGTTGTCTCAGGGGCAGAGACCAAGGAAATCTTATGTATCAGTGAGACAGGCTTCCCGTATTATGCTCATGCGTTATACCTGCCTAGCTACATTGCCTTTTTTTAAATTAAACATTATATTGAAGTAATCATACTATTACATAGGCGATGTATGTATTTTATGATTGTATGTTGATGTAGTTATGGGGAATCTAATCCCATACGATGTAATCATAGATTCACATATAGTTGTATATTTTGCCCAATTTCTCTCAGTGGTAACATTTCACACATATCACAATCAGGATGTTGACATCAATACAGCCCACTGATTTTATTCACATTTCCCCAGCTTTACTTTCCCCAACATATATTCCTCCATGTACGCGTGGGTGTGTAGAAATATGGAACGCAGCTGGGCACAGTGACTCAACCTGTAATCCCAGCACTTTGGGATGCTAAGGGAGGAGGATCACTTGAACCCAGGAATTTGAGACCAACTTGGGCAACATGGCAAAACCTCATCTCTACAAAAAATAAAAAATTCGCCAGGTGTGGTGGTGCACACCTGTAGTTCCAGCTGCTTGGGAGGCTGAGGTAGGAGGATCACTTGAGCTCGGGAGGTTGAGGCTGCAGTGAGCCATGATAGCACCACTGCACTCCAGCCTGGGCGACAGGGCAAGACCCTGTTTCAAAAAAAAAAATTATATATATATGTATGTAGAATACTTCATGAATTTGTGTGTCATCTGTGCATGGGGCCCATGCTGACCTCTGTGTTGTGCCAGTTATAGTATGTGTGCTGCTGATATAAGTGCCACATTGCCTTTACAACATCACAGGGGCCAAAGAGGAATGGCAGGATTATATGAGCAGTTGGCCTAGTCTGAGAGGCTCTCTAAAAGCCTAAAGTTGTCTGCAGACAGGTGCTCAGCTTTGTATCTCCATAAGAAGGGAAGAGGCTGTGAGGATCCTGTCAGGGCTAGGTCCACCTGGGAAGTGACAATTAGAACATGCCCAGACCTCTCTGAGCAACTCTGGGTGTACATTTCCCTCTATTCCTCAAGAGCTATTATGAATTTCATCATCCAGTATGCTGATAGGCCTGGGGACTGACACATAGTAAGCCCATAACAATTATAATTTAAAATTAATTTGTTATATAGCATAATTGATATATTTTAAAATGCAAAACTATAATTCAACTAAAATATACAAGGCACTCTAAGTCATACCATGTTTTAAGTAGCTTACAAGGTGATCAGCAAGTGTCTTATACAACAAGCAAATTTGTTCAAAGAGAAGCATTGCAAGTAAGTATTTATAATTGTATAGTTTTATATTTTAGCCAGAAGAGTGAAATCCTTTAGCAATGGGGGAAATAAAAGAATGTTTAATTACAGTTGCAGATAATTGCCTTTTCCAAAGACAATGTATGTAGGCAGAACTCATACCTGTTAATATTAAAAATCTTGGTTTATCATATTTGGAGAACAAGGGAAATAAAAAGTTTGCATATCAAGATTATTTAAAACTAAAGTTAAGAAATCTCTAATGTCTGAAAGAAACAATAAATAGCATTTTCCATGTAGAATTTTTATTGGTGAAGGTTCCACCTGGCCAGGTTAGTAAAATACAGTCACGCATCAGTTAAGGATGGGGATATAGTCTGAGAAATATATCATTAGGCAATTTTGTCATTGTGTAAACGTCATAGAGTGACACGCAAACCTAGATGGTACAGCCTACTGTGCACGTGGGCTCTGTGGTATGGCCTATTGTTCCTAGGCTACAAACCTGGGCAGCATGTGACTGTACTGACTACTGTAGGCAGTTGTAACACAGTGGTAAACATTTGTGTATCGAAACATAGAAAAGGCATAGCAAAAATACAATATTGTGGAACCACTGCCATATACGTCGTCCGTCCTTGACTGAATGTCATGCGACATGTGGCTGTATGTATACAGTTTTTGCTGTGAGTTTGCATCCATCTCATAGGAAGACATATATCAAAATAAGGACCAAACTGGAGAGTGTGTAAATTACTTTTCAATACTAATGGCTTATTAATTTGATATTGTCAGCAAGTATGTTGCAAAAATAAATTCCACCAGAATGTGAGTTCTATGAGAGCAGGAACTGGGTTGTTCACCTTGTTGGCACTTGGAGTAGAGCCACTGAGCTTCGTGCTGCATAAATTGCTTGGAAGAAAGAAGGGAGGGCATTCCAGGTAACTGAAGCATTGCTATGCAAAGTAAGCATTTGCCCTCTAAAATATTTTAACAATTTTTATAGAAATCTTTCTCAATTGCATTAAACTTTGTAAATTGTAAAAATTATTCTGTTATACCTTTCTATTTACTATGCACAGGCAGCCATAGGTGCTGGGTATGTTTTGAAAACATATTGAACCTATAGTGTACATATCATTCCATGACATTAAATATTCTTATTTAATCATAGATGTGTTCAGGTGTGTTTGGTTTCCTATTTGTGGATGTACTAGATTGTTTTCTTTTTTTAACAAAACCTGTGAACTTGCTTTAAGTATTATCATTTGGTGACATGCCCGCCATTTCAGAAATAAATGTTTGAGCAAAGAGGAAAGCCACCAGGTCTGATTCAGCTCTCTGGAGGCTTCAGAGCTTACCCCGCTGATGGGAAAAGAGCATCGATTTAATTGCCCTTGGTACTGACTTCTAGTATCTAGTATTTTGCCAGACTCAGGTATTTCTTAAAGCCATTATTCAGAGTCTTCAGCAAGGACATTGTATTTTATTTGTGTCTCCTTGGTTTTACCTAGTTTATTTCATGGTTTTAAAGTATTGTACACTTTTATAATCCTTTAACAAGACGAAAGGTTGAGATGTTGGACATTTAAATGCCAAAGGTGTTTTATTATGAGACTTAGCATTTCATATTTGGGGATGGTACCTTACTGAAAATCAGATAAACTTTGGTTGGATGGGTATTTGGAGGAATCCTTTAAGTCTTTTCTTAAGCAAAGTTTGGACATTCTAAAATAAGGTTGCCAACTGGCATGTAGAGAGAGAAGGATGTGTCATACATTTAGACTAGGTGGCCTGTCCTGTAAATTTTTTTGGGGGGAGGGGTGGGCTTGTTTTTTTGTGTGTTTTGGTTTTTTCCAATTTTTGTTTTGTGATAAAATATGCAGAATAAAACTTATTTTATCAATTTTTAATTGTATGAGTCAGTGGCATTAATTACCTTCACAGTGCTGTTGCAGCCATCTTCAGAGCCTTTCCATCATCCCAAACTGAAACTTTGTACCCATTAAACAACATCTCCTCATTCCCTCCTTCCCCCAGCTCCTGCAACCACCATTTTGTTTTCTGTCTCTGAATGACTACTCTAGATACTTTTGTAAATGGAATCGTACAATATTTGTCTTTTTGTGTCTTGTTTATTTCACTTAGCATACTGTCTTCAAGGTGTGTCCAGTTGCAGCATGTGTCAGAATTTCCTTCCCTTTTAAGGCTGAATAATATTCCCAGTGAATGTCTTTACCACACGTTGCTTATCCATTCATCTGCTGATGGATGTATGGGCTGTTGGGAATAATGTTGCTTGAACATTGGTATGTAAATATCTGTGTGAGTCTCTGCTTTCAGTTCTGTGTGTAAAAGTGGAATTGCTGGGTCAAATGTCGTTCTGTGTTTAATTGTGTAAGGAACTGCCACACTGTATCCACAGCTGCTGTGGATTCCTTACATTCCTTCTAGCAATATGTACAAGGGTTTCAATTTCTCCACAGCCTAGACCACCCTCATTACTCTGTTTTATTGTTGGTTGGTTGGTTGGTTGGTTTCTTAAAAAACAGGCATCCTAGTGTGAAGTTGCATCTCGTTGTGATCTGCATGTCAGTAATGACTAGTGATGTTGAGCATCTTTCTGTGTGCTTATTGGCTGGCCATCTACAGACCTTCTTTGGAGAAATGTCTATTCAAGTCCTTTGAATCAGATTTTTTGTTGTTGTTGAATTGTAGAAGTTCTTTTTATATTCTGGATATTAAACCCTTATCAGATAAACCATTCACAAATATTTTCTCTCACTCTTTGGGGTGTCTTTTCACTCTGATAGTGTCCTTTGATGGGCAAAGGTTTTTTAATTTTGAAGTCCAATTTATTTTTTCTTTTGTTGCCTGTGCTTTTAGTGTCATAACCAAGAAATAACCAAATTATTGTTTAGTTTTTTAAAAGTATTTATGTGATTATTTGGCTGATACCTGTCTCTAATGATTGACGGCATTTCTTGAGGGTGGCTTTTAACATGCAAATTTGATGTCACTTTCCTAGGCTCCTTCCATGGCTTCCCTTTGCTTCTAGGCCGCAGCCCTTGTCTGGCCCCGCTGCTGCTCTGACCCCTGCGCTCCTCTAGGGCCTCTCTTCTGCTGCCTCCAGCTCTGGCCACGGTGGCCTTTCATTCCTCGGTGCACTTGCCTGGGGTCCTCAACACATGCAGTTCCCTCTGCCTGGAATGCGGCAGCTCCTCCGTCCCCCTCCCGGCCTCCACCTCCTCGCTGCTCCTTCTGACGCTGGCCCTGAGACCACCGGTCGGTGCGGCCTTCCCTGGACCCTCTCCGAACTCCCAGTACTCCTCCACACTTTTCTCCAATAAACCAGTGGCACTCAATTGTGCCGTCCAGGGACCCCTGGGATTTTCACGACCCTGTCAGCGGCTGGGTGAGGTCGAGTCAAGAATGTTTCGTGACAATAAGGAGACGTTATTGACCTCTTTTCACTGGAAGTGGGAGCGTCTTGCGTGGGGGCAGCGGGCTGAGGGTGCGGCTGTGTTAGGACGTGACAGCTCGCACAGCTGAAGCACCGCCACTTTCCCAGAATTTTTTTTTTTTTTTTTTTTTTTTTTTTTGCTTTGGAAAACATTTCTCACAAAAATGTGCGACTTATGTTACCGTGTAATGGGCTTGCTTCTGTTATTTTAAAACAAACTAATAATTCTCTTAAATGTTTCTCGGCTTTATTTTTTGTTGTTATGGTTCCTTTTCTTGTTTCCCCCAGCTTTATGAAGGTGTAATTGACAAACTTGCATATGTTTACCGCTCACAGCGTGCTGTTTTGCTGTATGTGTGCCCTGTGGAACGCTTCGTGGCGCTGCTGCACACCTCCATCACCTAGCGCGGTGAGGGCCCCTGGGATCCGCGCTCCCGGCGCTGCGCCTTCTACCCCCAGCTGTGCCTGAGCCCCCGTCCCCCGGGACCCGCGCCCGCCGCTGGAATCGAACCCATGGCCGGCGCCCCGTCCCCGACCCGGCTTTAGTTTCCACCCACGCGAAGAAACTCAGCCTCGGTCCTGTTTAGGCACGGAAAGGACTGGAGAACCTCGTCCTTCCGAGGCGACTCCAGAGCGGCTCCCCACGGCGTGCAGGACCCAGGACTGTCGCGCCGCGCCCGGGGACGCACAGGAGGTGGGACCCAGGAGCGAAGCCCCTGCAGCGTCCCGGGCTGGACTTGGCCCTGCACCCCCGGCTGCTGGGCGGGCCGGGGCATGCAGGAGATCGCGCGTTTACAAACTGTCGGTCGTTCTGGGAAAGTTAAAGAACGCGCTGCAGCTACTTCACCTGCTGCTGAAAGGAGCCCGGGCAGGGCTGGTCACTCCGCGCCACACCCCGCGCGCCAACACCGGAAGGTGAATGTTCAGAACATTTTTATCATTTAAAGCCAGTATACTGGCTGGGCGCAGTGGCTCACACCTGTAATCCCAGCTACTTGGAAGGCCGAGGCAGGAAGATCCGATTGAGCCCAGGAGTTCCAGAGCACCTTGGGCAACATGGCAAGACCCTATCTCTACAAAAAAAAAAAAAAAGCCGAGAGCGGTGGCGCGCACCTGTGGTCCCAGCAACTCGGAAGGCTGAGGCAGGAGGATGACCTGAGTTCAGTAGGTCTCCAGCCTGGGCGACAGAGCGAGACCCTGTCCATTAATAAATAAAGCCAGTGTACCTAAAATACCATCACAACATGGAATCAGTATAAAAATGATTATTGAACTACTTGACATTCCTGTTTTGTGCTAAGTCTTTGAAATTTGGTGTGGTGTTTTGTTTTGTTTTGTTTTGTTTTTGAGACAGAGTTTCGCTCTTGTTGTCCGGGCTGGAGTGCAATGGCACAATCTCAGCTCACTGAAACCTCAGCCTCCCAGGTTCCAGCGATTCTCCTGCCTCAGTCTCCGGAGTAGCTGGGATTACAGGCGCCCGCCACCACGCCCGGCTAATTTTTTTTGTATTTTTAGTAGAGACAGGGTTTCGTCATGTTGGCCAGGCTGGTCTCAAACTCCTGACCTCAGGTGATCCGCCCACCTCGACCTCCCAAAGTGCTGGGACCACAGGCCCGGCCCGGTGTGCCCGGCCCGGTGTGTTGTACTCTTATAGCACCTCTCAATTCAGATCTAAATTTTGTGGGAAATAATCTGTATTTAGATTTCACAGTATTCACAGTTGAAAAAATAGATGTATATCCCCTTGTTTCAAATGTAACTGAACCTAGTCACTTGTTTGAAATTCAAATTAATTAAGATTAAAAATTTCCAGTTCTCGGCAGCAGTTGCACATTTCAAGAGCTCAACGGCCCCATGTGGCAGTGGTCCGGTAGAGGACGGCACAGCTCTAGACGTGGTGTAGGAAGTTGGAGGAGGCTTCCTTAGGGAAGCAAGTGACAGTTGAGCCATGACCAGAACTTGATTAACTTGGCAAAGGCTGGGAGTTGGGGAAGCAGAAGAGTGTGTCAAGCACAGGAATGTTATGTGGAAAGGCCTGTGACACAGGGCAGCATGACGCCTGCAAGCCAGCGTAGCTGGAGCCAGGACAGCGGCAGAGAGTCCTAGGAGCTGGGGAGGAAAATAGAGAGGCAGGGGATGAGGCCGCCTTAAGAGGCTATCTTCATCCCAAGACACCAGGAAGCCCTGGGAGAACATTTAGCTGGGACAGCATGATCAGATTTCCATTTTTCAAAAAGCCCGTTTGCTACTGGGTGGAGATAGTTTGCAGGGAGTTCAGGGGAAGGAGGCACAGAGAGGGAGAAGTGGTGGGTGCTAGAGCTCTGAGAGGTAACATTGGAGGGGTAGTGGGTCTGGGGGTTGTGAGGAACAAGGGGTTTTCAAGGAGTACCCCAGGGCCCCCAGGTGTCTGACTGAGATGCCAGGTGGAGTGATGGGCACCTGCGGGACAGCCAGGTAGAGACATCTGAGGCGGCAGCTGGGGAACTGTCTGGAACTCCAGTTGATGTGCTACCTGGGCTTAAGATGTACTCCCAAGAGTTACCAGCACCTACACTTGGGAGTGGGTGCATTATCCAGGGAGGAGCCAAGATCGAACACAGGTGGGTTTTTGTTCAGCATTTTAAAAAATTTTAACTTTTTTTTGTAGAGACAAGGTCTCACTATGTTGCCCAGGCTGGCCTCAAGAGATCCTCCTGCCTTGGCCTCCCAAAGGGCTGGGATTACAGGCGTGAGCCACTGGTCCCAGTCTGTTCAGCACTTTTTCCACTAGCTTAGTATCTCCACACACCTCAAAGAGATCACCAAGTCCAACTCATACATGCAAACCAGTGCTCAGGAAGTCCACATGATCCTGCTGTGGTTCATTTGACCAAAACTGAGCAGTGAAGCTAAGCAAGGCTGTTTCACAGAAGCCAGATATATAAGTGGCCTCAATATGGGGGGCAGTCGCCATCTCCCAGTGTCTCTGACTGCTGCACACACACTTGGCAACCTGTGCTCAGGTCGGGGATGGTCTGGGTGGGGGCTCCAGTTTCTGCCACTCACCAGTGATGTGACTCTGGGCAATGTACAAAATCTCTTGGGTTTTAAGTTTCTTATCTGTAAGATGGGGATAATAAACCAGTCTTGCAGCATGTGAGGATTTAATGAGACTACAGTTCCCATGAAGGGGATGGGGTGCCAACCTTCCCACACAGTCAAAAATCCACATATAGGCCGGGTGTGGTGGCTCACGCCTGTAATCCCAGCACTTTGGGAGGCTGAGGCGGGCAGATCATGAGGTCAGGAGTTTGAGACCAGCCTGATCAACATGGTGAAACCCTGTCTCTACTAAAAATACAAAAGTTAGTCAGGCGTGGTGGTGCACCCCTGTAATCCCAGCTACTCAGGAGGCTGAGGCAGGAGAATTGCTTGGACCCAGGAGGTGGAGGTTGCAGTGAGCCGAGATCTCACCACTGCACTCCAGCCTGGGGGACAGAGCAAGACTCCGTCTCAAAAAAAAAAAAAAAAATCCACATATAACTTTCAGCTCACCACAACTTTTGTTAATAGCCTACTGTTGGCCAGAAGCCTTACCAATAACATAAACACTCAACACATATTTTGTATGTGATTTGTATTGTATACTGTATTCTTACAATGAAGTAAGCTACAGAAAAGAAAAAGTACTAATAAAATCATAAGGAAGAGAATGTATTCACTATCACTAAATGGAAGTGGATCATCATAAAGGTTTTCATCCATATCATCTTCACATTGAGTAGACTGAAGAAGAGAAGAGGTTGGTCCTGCCATCTCAGGGATGGCAGAGGCAGAAAAGGTGGGGGAGATGGGAAGGAAGGCAGGAGACGCACACATGCTGAGAAATTCATCGTTATTTCTGTCTGACATTTTTGCTTTTTCATTTCTCTAAATATGTTTCTTTATGATACCAATCCTTCTTCCACCATTTGCTTTAGTTTTGGTGCCCATACCATAGAAAGGTCCATGTGGTAAAAGAAGTCACAAGCAGTCTTGAATAATCGGAACCCCTCTGCCAGATTGTCGAATGTCAACTTATTTTCTGGCACTGCGTCTACATCCTCTTCATTATCTGGCACTGATTCGAAAGCACTCATCTCCATCAAGTGGTCTTCTGTTAATTCCTCTGGTGTGATGTCTATTCACTCTTGAATTTCTCCAAGATCCATATCCTGAAAGCCTACATTCCCTACCTTTTTTGCCATAGGCACACTCTCTTTCATGATTTCCTTGATTGGCCCTATTGTAAATCTGGACACAGTTTTCTCCAGTAGGAAGGCTGGGCACTGAGAGCCTTAGAACCTTCTGCTTCACCTTTTGACATTTAGGGCCCAATTTTAATGCATTTAAATGTTGCCTCCAGTCCAAAATGAACATGGGACGTATGTAATGTGTGAAATAGGTGTGTCTCACCCCCTTCATGAATATTCATAGAGCCTTCTATAACCTGTTGAATATGTACATTTAGCCAACCCTTTCAGCATAACTTCCTGTCTCACCTTTCTGTCCCTGGAAGTGCCTGCTTTTGGTCTTTGCTGGAGGCTACACTTCCCAGCCTGTCAAGATGGCCAGCCTGCAGGCTGCAACCTTTCTAAGAAATAAGGCTTTTGGGCTGGCCCAGTGGCTCATGCCTGTAATCCCAGCACTTTGGCAGGCTGACTTGGGTGGATCACTTGAGACCAGGAGTTTGAGCCCAGCCTGGCCAACATGGTGAAACCCCATCTCTACCTAGAAAAAAATACAAAAATTAGCCAGGTGTAGTGGCATGTGCCTGTCTTCCCAGCTAATTGGGTGGCTGAGGCAGGAGAATTGCTTGAACCTGGGAGGCAGAGGTTGCAGTGAACTGAGATTGCACCACTGCACTCCAGCCTGGATGATAGAGCTAGACTCTGTCAGACAGAAAAAAAAAAAAAAAAAAAAAAGAGAAAGAAAGAAAGAAAATAAGGCTCTTGGCCTGGCACAGTGGCTCATGCCTGTAATCTCAGCACTTTAGAAGGTGGAGGTGGGAGGATTGCTTGAGCTCAAGAGTTCGAGACCAGCTGAGCAAGATAGTGGGACTCCTGTCTCTACAAAAACGAGTTTGAAAATTAGCCAGGCATGGTGGCACACACCTGTAGTTCCAGCTACTTGGGAGGCTGAGGTGGGGGATTGCTTGAGCCCGGGAGGTTGAGGCTGCAGTTAGTCATGATTGTGCCACTGTACTTTAGCCTCTCCAAATTTGTAGATCTCATAATTTTAAGTCACCATCCTCCACTGGTCTTTCGTTTTAAGTTGTCATATAATGACATCAGTTTTTCTTGAATCATATTAGAGTCTATAGATATGCTTTTCTTATAGATATCCTGCACCCACACAAAAGCTGCATTTTCTCTATTTCTCTGTCCTTCCTTCCTTCTTTCTTCTTTTTTTCTCCCCCCCCGACAAAGCCTCACTTCCAGGCTGGAGTGCAGTTGTGTGATCTTGGCTTACTGCAGCCTCCACCTCCTGGGCTCAAGTGATTCTCCTGCCTCGGTTTCCCAAAATGCTGGGATTAAAGGCATGAGCCACTACATCCAGCCAAAAGCTACATTTTCAAGACTAGATAAAAAGGTATTTGGCAAAAAGAGCAAGGTTTCATGTCTGCTAGCATGGCTGCAGTGATGACACTGAATTTCCTTTTCTTTTTTTACAATGGTTCTTAGGCTGGATTAATTTATCTTGAAATGGTGGGCAACCACAGCTGCAGACCTCAGTCTACAGTACATATCAATCAATCCACCTTTTTCTTGTACTGTCAAGACTTTTCTCTGCTTCTTGGCGGCACTTCCAGCATCACTAGTGGCACTTCGTACGCGTCTCGTTGTCTTCTTCAGGTTTATGGTATTGCACTAAACATGAAAAATACATGAGAACCACGAGAGATTACTTTTCACTGTGATACACAATCTACAGGAGAGACAAGTGCTCATGCGGAGATGGCTAGTGTCACATGGCGTTTTAAGTGGACACTCGACACCTGAGCTCACTGCAATAGTAGCAGGAGGGACGACAGAATTACTACAGTAGTACAGTGGGCTCCCATTAATTTATGCAATTATGACTTAATACTGCATCTTTACATTTGTTTACATTTCTCTTGACTGAATGGCACCATGTACTGTGTTTGTGTGCATAACTTTTAATAAATTTTAACTGTTTATAATCGATTTATGTATGTTTTATGGTGGTAAATGATAAAAATATGCTAGTATTTTATGCATTCATGACATACCTTTTTCTTAACTTTTTCAATATTTCTAGGCTACAAGGTTCATCTACAAGTTTCTTCAAACGGTTGCAATGCTTACTGCAACCTCCATCTCCTAGGCTCAAGTGATCCTCCTGCCTCAGCCTCCCAAAGTGCTGGGATTACAAGCATGAGCTACTACATCTGTCCAAAAGCTGCATTTCCAAGACCAGGTAAAAAGGTATTTGGCCAAAAGAGCAAGGTTTCACGTCTGCTGGCATGGCTGATGTGAAACTTTCGAATACATTTTTCCAATATATTTATTGAAAAAAAAACTGGGCCAGGTATGGTGGCTCATGCCTGTGATCCCAGCAATTTGGGAGGCCAAGGTTGGGAGGGTTACTTGAGTCCTGGAGTTCGAGACCAGCCTGAGCAACATAGCGAGACCCCGTGTCTTTTTTTTTTTTTTTTTTTTTTGAGACGGAGTTTCGCTCTTGTTGCTCAGACTGGAGTGCAGTGGCATGATCTCGGCTCACTGCAACCACCACCTCCCGGGTTCAAGTGATTCTCCTGCCTCAGCCTTCTGAGTAGCTGGGACCACAGGCACGTGCCACCACGCCAGCCTTTTTTTTTTTTTTTTTTTTTGTATTTTTAGTAGAGATGAGGTTTCACCATGTTGGCCAAGATGTTCTCAATCTCCTGACCTTGTGATCTTCCCATCTCAGCCTCCCAAAGTGCTGGGATTACAGACGTGAGCCATCACACCTGGCCGACCCTGTGTCTATTTAAGAAGATTTAATTTTAAAAAAATTTTTTAAGAAAAAATCTGTATGTAGGTGGACCCATGTAGTTCAGACTTGTGTTGTTCAGGGGTCACAACTGTATCTGTGGTGACTGATACGAAACAGATGACCAAAAAATGATAGTTTTATTTCCCCATCTGGTCCCATTTAAAAGAGGTGTTTAGGTCTGAGAATTTTCACACGTACAAAGTTCCACAGTCAGGATGCCGAGGAGCTGCACCCCTCTTGCTGGAGTCCCGCCCTCCCCACCCAACCCTGCTGACTGCTGATGCGCCTTCCATCCCTGTCACACCGTTGTCTCGGAAAGGTTGCGTGAGTGGAGACATGCAGCATGGGATCTTTGTAACTGGCTGCTTTTGCTAAGCATCATGTTTTTGAGATCCACCCCAATGCTCTGTGTGTCAGTGGCGTGTTCCTTTTGATTGTGGAATGGTGTTTGCCTGCACAGGGAGACACAGGTAGTTACCTCTTCATCCACGGGAGGACGTGTGGTTGTGTCCAGATTTAGGCGATTGTGGATAGAGTTGCTATAAACATTTGTGCAGAGGTTTTCATGTGAACACAATTTTTCCTTACTCCAGGGAAAATCGTTATGGGACTGCTGGGCCATGTGGTTTAACAGAACTGTCAAAGTGCTTTCCAGTGGCACCTCACTATGGTTTTGATTTGCATTTCCCTAATGACTAGTGTTGATGGTCTCTCATAGGCTTGCTGTCTTCCACATACAGCGTCCTCTTCAGTGAGGGTCCAAGTCTTTTACCCACTTTTGTTTGGATGGTTTTCTAACTGTTGATTTTGAGAGTTCTTTATAAATGTCGGACTACTTTCTTTGTTGGATATGTGGTTTGTAGATATTCTCTCCCAGCCTATAGCTGTCTTTTCAGTGTCTTTTAATAGTGTCTTTTGCAAAGCTATATTTTTTATTTTGATCAAGTCTAATTGATGGATTTTTTGCTCTTACATGCATTTGGCATCATGTCTAAGAACAATTTCCCTAACCTCAAGTAATGAAGATTTCTTCCTATGTTTTCTTCCAAAACTTTAAACACACACACTCTCTCTCTCTCTCTCTCTCTCTCTCTCTCTCTCTCTCTCAGCAAATACGGAGGAAACATTCATGACAATTGCAGTCCTGGTTTATGTAGCTGGTCACATGGTCCTATAACTACCTTCTTCCACTCCCCAGTCTGTATTCCCTTTGCCTTCAGGAAGCCTCCGCTGGTTGTGGTTTTTAACCTAGTAGGGAACCTTCATTCCTGAAGCTTCTGGACCATTATTAATCCTGCCTAGATTGGGCTGTTATGCTTTTCCATTGATCTTAATCACAGCGCATGCCACGAGGGCCCTCCTATACCCTAGACATGCTCTTCCCCAGTCCATTGTGAAGCAGCAGGGTAGTTTCTCCTTGGTGGTCTGGACCAGCCACCCCCACCAGCGTAGTTAACTCCTTCTTTACCTGTTGATCCAGAGGCATGAGGAGCTTGGCACCACCAGGTGGCAGCCTAAACTTCCAGCGCAATGGATCATCTCTGTGTCTCTTGGTGGCAGCATTCCTCCCTCTGGAACTAAGACATCTAGGCCAGCAGAGCATAAGGTAGTGGGGACAAAGAGCAAAACTTTTGCTAGTGGGTCACTAGGGGTGATGGCGAGTAGTGCTATGCTCGGAGTCTTGGCTATGGGAGGAATAGCACCATGTATTGGACATTGATTCCGAGCATATCCAGCCTTCTGAGAGCCTTGCCCCAGCCTTGAAAGGCACTGCCACCGAGCTGCACTGTCACTGAGTCCTCCAAAGGCCATTATTCCACCATCTGTCAAGCCAGCTGCCTCAGGACAGTGGGAGCCTGGAAGGCCAGTGAATTCCATGAACACTGGGCCATCGCAGCATTTCTTTTGCTGTGATGTGAGTTCCTTAACCAGAAGAAATGCTGTGTGGATACCATGACAGTGGAGAAGGCGTTCCGTAAACCCACAGGTGGTAGTTTCAGCAGAAGCACTGTACTCAGGGAGGGCAAATCCATATGCAAAGTGTGTATGCCACTTAGAACAAATACTGCCCGTTCCATGGTGGAAAAGGTCGTAGGTAATCAACCTGTCACTAAGTGGCTGGCTGATCACTCTGGGAGATGGTGTCATACTGGGGACTCAGTGTTGGCCCTGCTGCTGGTAGACTGGACACAGTGGTGGCTGTAGAGAGGTCGGCCTTGGTGAGTGTGAGTCCACGATCCTGGGCCCATGCATAACTTCATCCCTGCCACCATGGCCACTTTGTTTCTGAGACCCTGGGGTGATGACAGGGGTGGCTGGGGAAAGAGACTGACATCTACAGAATGGGCCATCTTATTTACCTGTTATTAATGTCCTGCTCTGCTGAGGTCACCCTTCAGTGAGCATTCACATAGGACACACATATCATCACATTTTCTGCCCCTTCAGTGAGGTCTATCCACATACCTCTTCCCCAGGCTTCTCTGTCACACATCTACCTATCATGTTCCCTGCAAGTCCCTAACCAGCCAGCCAAATTATTGGCCACAGCCCATGAATTGGTATATAATCTCACGTCTGGCCATTTCTCCTTCCAGGCAAACTGCACAATCAGGTACACTGCCCCAGGCTCTGCCCACGGGGAGGGCTACCCTTCACCTTTGTCCTTTAGGGATGTCCTAGAAGGGGGCTGTCATGCTGCAGCTGTCTGCTTTCAGATGGTACCTGGGTATCACACAGAACCATCTGTAAGGGCCAAGAGAAGGCCTGAGCCTTCTCTTCCTCTGTCATCTGATCCTAGAGAACTCCCCATGAGGCCATTGGTGCAGGCTGGGAGAGAGAAGGCAGTGTACTAGGGGCAGGGACCATGGGCATTTGGGCCACTTATGCAGCTGACTTATACCTTCAGGGCCTGCTGGGGCCTGTTCACACACAGACCCCTTTCCTCTGATGATGGAGCGCTGCCATGCATGCCCACCTCACGCTTCGTGGGTCAGATGAAACTCAGTTCACGCAGTCAGCTCAGGTCACATGGGAACTTCGTGATCCCCAGTTAAGCGTTCAGCCCAGTGGCAGACGAACAGATGTTTCTCAAAAGGAAAATAGCTATCTGCTGAGGATGGCAGGGCTGTGCACCAAAATCTTAAGGGCCTGTGCTGCGACTCATGTATAGGGGCCTGCCAAAGGCTCCAAACCTGTCTGCCACTGATGCTTCGAGCACCATTGGATCTGCTGGGTCACATGGTCCCTGTGGCAGAGCAGCATGCACGGACACCTGGACCAGCTGCATGGCCTTCTCTTGTTCTCAACACCAGCAGCCTTTCAGGTCACTTGTTACATGTGCTGGAGCAACACACCCAAATGAGGAATATGCTTCATCAAAACTCCAAATAGTTCAACTTGCATTATAATTCAGCTAGCCACGGGATGAGATTCTGAGTTTGATTTTCAGCAATCTCAGCTGAGGGGCTACCTGGGCTAAGAGTCTACTTGAAGGCACACATAGGAGTTTTCAGGTCATTTATGTGATACTTGAGTTGGGAATTGGAATCCCTGAGTTCATTCTTTTATTTCCCCTTTGTCTAGTGACAATAGAAGCAACCATCTAGTATTCATTAGTTTGCTGAAAATGTTTGAAATGCCCTATACACAGTCACCCAGATCCTTGCTTCTTATAAAGTGGTTGATAGGAGTCTCCAATGGTGATATTTGTGTATCTCTATTGCCAGATTATGCCATGAACTATCAGTGCTCTATTATTGGAAATAGAGTTATTAACAACTTTAAATGAAATCTGTTTAGAGAACCAATTCCAGAAACCCCAGAACAAACCCAGAAAACTCATTCTCAAAATTCTGTTCCTCTAGAAACATTATCTGTACCAAAATCTGTATTAGTCAGAGTTTTTGAGAGAAACAGGACCAATATGATATATAATGGGCTCACACAATTATGGAGGCTGAGAAGTCCAGTTGGCAGCCCGGATACTTGGGAGAACCAATGATGTAGTTCTAGTCTGTGTTGGAAGGCTTGAGAACCAGGAGAACTGATGGTTGAGTTCCAGTCCAAAAGTCAGCAGGCTCAAGATCCAAGAAGAGCCTATGTTTCAGTTCAAGTCCAAAGACAGGACAAGACCAATGACCCCTCTCAAGCAGTCAGACAAGAGGAGTCCCCTCTTGCTCAGGCTTTTTGTTGTATTCAGGTCTCCAGTTGGTTGAATTATCCTGCCCACATTGGACAGGGCAATCTACTTTACTCAGTTTGCCAATCCAAATACTCATCTCAAGGAGAAACACCCCATAGACAAACCCAGAAAATGTTTGGCCAAATGTCTGGGCACCCTGTAGCCCAGTCAAGTTGACACATAAAATTAACAATCACAGCTATTGTGGAATTAACCTAAATGTCTATAACAAATGAATGAATAAAGAAAGTGTGTGTGTGTGTGTGTGTATATATATAATATACACAATGGAATATTATTTAACCATAAAAATGACATGCTGTCATTTAGGCAACGTGGATGAGCCTTGTTAAGCAAAATAAGTCAGACACAGAAAGATGTTCTCATTCATATGTGAGAGCTGGAAAAATTTTGAACTCATGAAAGTAGAGAGTAGAATTGTGGGTATTAGAGGCTAGAAAGTGTAGAGAGGAGAGAAGGCTGGGAGAGGCTGGATACCATACCAAATTACAGTTAGATAGGAGGAATGAGTCTGTTCAGCAACACTGTAGGGTGAATATGGTTAACAATAATTTATTGCATATTTTCAAAAAGCTAGGAGAGAGGATTTTGAATGTTCACAAAACAAAGAAATGAAAATGTCTGAGGCGATGGATATGTTAATTATCCTGATTTGATCATTTACACATTGTATACACATATGGAAATATCACTCTGTATCCCATAAATATATACAATTATTACATGTCAACTAAAGCTAAAAGGAAAAAAATCTACTATCGCAGAGATGAGCCCAGAAGCTCATAAACAACTTTTTGAAGTCACCGTCCTGAACTCCTCACACACTATGATTTCCCCGGTACTTTCCAGCTCCTAGGAGCTCTCCTTTTCAGTGCTCCAGCTGAGCAAGGGTATTATTCACTTCATTCTGCACCTTGCTTGTCTTGACCATGCCCACATCCAGCATCAAGCAATAAAAGGACAGAAAGAGTAAACAAGCAATGGAGTGCACCCACCTGCTTAGACCATCTCTCTAGTTATCAGGAAGTGAGGTGCCAGTGGGCTGCAGGGGACTGGGGCATAAGAAAATGGAGTAAAGAGAAAAGAGTTTCTTGCACTCTCTCTGCGTGTTAGGAGACTGTTTCCTGCTCCTCAGCCAGATCAGGAAGGCTTCTCCTGAGCTCTCTCTATTTGCACCCAAGTCCACTTCCAAGTTCAGGCCTCCTTGAAGACAGACACCAAAGAAGGGAAATGGCAAAACTCAATGCCAGATCAGTGTTACTTTGAATTATGGTGTTTTGTTTTGTTTTTTTCCAATTCTCCTGGGGTTATTTGGTTTTAAAAGTCTTCAAATAGCTTCTTTATGTATTCTCTCTGATTTAGTGGGAGGGACACAGTGAAACGTGCTTACTCCATTTTCCCCAAAACTGAAATTCCCTAAATTTTTTTGAAACCAAAAATGAATTCCTACAAACATATGAATTTTTTTAATGCTCATTGTTTTGAAATAATTGTAGATTCACAGGCAGTTGTGCAGGAGTGTACAGGAAGTTTCCTTGTGCCCTTTACCCAGCTGCCCCAGGGCTAGCATCTGACATAACTACAATATCAAAACGAAACTGACATTGGTACGATCCATAGAGCTTACTAATATTCAACGAGGTAGTGATGTGCTCAATTGTGTATGCGTGCATATAGCTGTCTGTAATGTTATCAAGTATGTACTTGTACCTATCATCACAATCAGGATGCATACCTCTGCACCACAGGCTTCCTTATGGTACCACTTTAGAGGCACACGTCCACACGTCCTTCACTCCATCCCTAACCCCTGGCAACTATTAATCTTCTCTTCATCTCAGTAATTATGTTATTTCACAAATGCTATATATTTGGAATCATATAGTATGTACCTTTTTAAAATTGACTTACTTTTTAAGATTGATAATTTATTTGAGGTTCATTCAAGTTGTTACATGTATCAGTAGTTTGTTCTTTGTAATGCTGGGTAATATTCCATAATATGGATGTACCACAATGTATCCAACCATTCACCATTAAAGGACATCTGGGTAGTTTTCAGTTTGGGGTTATTACAAATAAAGCTGCTATGAACATTTGAATATAAAATTCTGTCTAAAAACAAGTTTTTATTTCTGTACTAGAAATGCCCATGATTGCATTTTCTTGGTCCTATGGTAAGTACATTTTCAGTTTTATAAGAAACTGCCAAACTTTTTCCAGAGTGGCTGTTCCATTTTACATTTTCACCAGCAAGTGTGGGTGCTCTGGTTTCTCTGCATCCTTGCCAGGATTTGTGGTTATTCTGTTGTTGTTGTTGTTGTTGTTGTTGTTGTTGTTGTTGTTGTTATTGTTGGAGTCTCCATCGCCCAGGCTGAAGTGCAGTTGTGTGATCTCAGTTCACTGCAACCTCCACCTCCTGGGTTCAAGCAATTCTCCTGCCTCAGCTTCCCAAGTAGTTGGTTACAGGCTCATACCACCACGGCCGGCTAACTTTTGTATTTTTAGTAGAGATGGGGTTTCACCCTGTTGGCCATGCTGGTCTCAAACTCCTGATCTCAAATGATCCACTCGCCTCAGCCTCCCAAAATTCTGGGATTACGAGCATGAGCTGCTGCACCCAGCCTAGTGCTAATCACTTTTTAGAAAGCCATTCTCATGTGTAGTAATGTCTCATTGTGGTTTTAATTTGAACTTTCCTAATGGCTAATGTTGCTGACCATCCTTTCATGTACAAAGAATATTTTCTTTGGTCAAATATCTGTTCATGTCATTTGCACATTTTTAATTTGATTACTTATTTATTTTATGTTGAGTTCTGAGAGTTCTTTATTCTTGGCACAAGTTCTTTGTCAGATATGTGATTTGCAAATATTTTCTCTCATTCTGTAACTTATCTTTCCATCATCCCAACAGGGGGGTCTTCTGCAGAGCAAAAAAAAACTTAATTTTGATGAGGTCCAATTTATCAATTTTTTCTTTTATGAATTATATTTTGATGTCAAGTCTAAGAGCTCTGCCTAGTCCCTGGTCCTGAAGATTTTCTTCTATTTTTTTCCTGAAAATATTACAGTTTGACATTTAAGCCCATGATCCTTGTGTTATGTTTTGTGTAAAATGTGAAGGTCGGGCCAAGCCTCATGTCTTTGCCTATGGATGTCCGATTGTTCCTGCAGCACTTGTTGAAAGGGCTATCACTCCTCTACTAAACTGCTGTTGCATCTTTCTCAAAAATTAATTAAGCATATTTCTGGGTGGAGGGGTCTCTGTTCTGCACCAGTAATTAATGTGTCTATCCCTCCACCAGCACCATACTGAGTTGATTACTGTAGTTGTAGAGTAAGCTTTAATACTTGGTACAGTGATTTCTTCCATTTAATTATTCTTTTTCAAAATTGTTTCAGCTAACCTAGGGCCACTCCCTTTTAATATAAAGTTTACAATAAGTTTGCATATGTATACAAAAAACAATGCCAAGATTTAGAATTGTATTAAACCTGCAATCTGGGGGAAGCTGACATCTGTGTTGAGACTTCCCATCCCTGAATATGGCATGACTCTCCATTTATGTAGACATTTGATTTCTTTCAGCAGAATTTTGTAATTTGCACTATATTCTCCTGTATATGTTTTATTAGATTTATACCTACATATTAATACTTCATGTATTTCAAGCAGTTGTAAATGGTATTGCAGTTTTTATTTTGGTTTCCACTTGTTTATTGTTACCATACAGAGATGCAATTTGTGTATGTGTTATTCTTGTGTATTGCAGCCTTGATATTCTCACTCTTTATATCAAGGACGTTTTGTTTATTCCGTGGAACTGTTTATGTAGATGATTATGCCACGTGCAAGTAGTGATACTTTTCTTTCTTTCTTTTCAATCTGTGTACTTTTTATTTCTTTTTCTGGTCTTATTACACTGGCTAGAACTTCTAGTACTATCTTGAATTAAAATGGTGAAAGGGAACATTCTTGCCTTGTTCCTGCTCTTAAGGGGAAAGCATTCATTCTTTCACCATTAAGTGTGATGTTAACTGTAGATTTTTGTAAATGCTGTTTATGAAGTTGGAGGAAATTACCCTCTATTCCAAGTTTGCTAAGAGTTTATATCATGAATGGGTTTTGAATTTTGTCAAAACCTTTTCCTATGTCAATTGATAAGATCATATGATTTTTCTTCTTCAGTTTACAAGGCAGAATATGTTGATTGGTTTTTCAAATATTAAAACAGTCTTGCATAACTTGAGTGACATTCCTTTTGATTGTGGTCTACTACTCTTTTTATGCATTACTAAATTTGATTTGCTAACATTGTCTTGAGGATTTTTCCATCTAAGCTTATGAGCAAAATCAGCCTGCAGTGTTCTTTCCTCTGTCCCTTCCTCCTTCCTCCCTCCCTTCCTTCCTTTGTGCTGTCTTTGTTTTGTTTTGATATCAAAATAATGATATCATAGTCCTTTCTCTTCTATTTTCTGGAAGAGATTGTGTAAAACTGGTGTTGATTCTTCTTTAAATATTTGGTAAATTCTCCAGTGAAACCATTTGGGTCTGGATATATTGTGTTCAGGAGCTTTTTAGTTACAAATCCAATTTATATAATGGTTATAGGACTATTCAGGCTTTTATATATTTCATCTTTTCTGAGTGTGGTAATTTGTGATTTTCAAGGAATTGATCCATTTTTTCCTAGGCTGTTGAATGTATGAGCATAAAATTTTTATAGCATTTTTCATAGATGCAGCCTCTTTTGTGACATTTCTTGTTTCATTCCTGATATTGGTGATTTGTGTGTTATCTCCTTTTATCTTTGTTGATCATGCTAGAGAATTATCAGTTTTATTAATTTTTTGAGGAACCTGTTTTTTATTTCCTTAATGTTCTGCATTGCTTTCCTGTTTTTAATTTCATCAATTTCTGCTCTTCACTTTCCGTCCTATTTGCCTTAACTTTATTTTACTATTCCTCTTTTAGTTTTTTGACTACTGGTTTGAGAACTTTCCATATTACTAATATAAGGATTTAGTGCTATAAATTTCTCTCTCAGCTCTGCTATAGCTGAATCCCTCAATTATTTTTTAAGACAGGGTCTTATTCTGTCACCAAAGCTGGAGTGCAGTAGCACAATCTCCACTCACTGCAGCCTCAACCTTCTGGGATCAAGCAATCCCCCCATCTCAGCCTCCCAAGTAACTGGGACTACAGGTACATGCCACCACACCTGGCTAATTTTTTGCAGAGATAGGGATTTCACCATGTTGCCCAGGCTAGTCTTGAACTCCTGGGCTGAAAAAGCGATCCACCCGCCACAGCCTCCCAAAGTACTGGGATTACAGGAGTAAGCCATTGCACCCAGCCGCATCCACAAATTTTGATATGCCATATTTTCATTGTGTTACTTGCGTTTTAAAAATTCCCTTTGAGACTTCTTGTCCACATTGTATATAAATGTTTACTGCTTAATTTCCAAGTGTTTGCAGATTTTTCTCTTGTCTTTCTGCAATTTATTTCTAGTTTGATTCCATTGTGGTCAGAGGACACTCTGTATGATTTCAGTTTTTAAAAATTTGTTAAGGTTTGTTTTAAGATCTAGAGTTTGTTCTATAACAGCTTGAAAATAATGCGTATTTTGCTGTTGATGGATAGAGTTTTCCATAAATGTTAATTATACCCTACTGGCCAATAATATTGTTTAGTTATCCTATATTCTTGCTGATTTTTTTTGTCTAGTAATTTTACAAATTCTGAAAGTGAGATGTTGACATATCCCAACTATAATTATGGATTTTTCTATTTCTTTTTTAAGCTCTATCAGGTTTTGCTTCATGTGTTTTGAAGCTGTGTTGTTTGGTGCACATATATTTAGGATCAAGATATACTCTTGCTCTTTTGTTATTATGTAATATTCCTCTTTTGTCCTAGAAATTCTTTTTGCCATGAACTCTATCTGATATTATTATAGCAACTCCTGCTTTTTTAAAAGTTCCTGTTTGTTTGCATGAAATATTTTTTTTTCTGTTCTTTCACTTCCAATCTATTAAATACCTATGCCATGGTATTAGAACTGAATATCTTATGGACATCATATAATGGGTCATATTTTTGCATTTGCTCTGCTATTTCTGTGTTTTTCCAAGATTTAACCAAACTGCAAAGTCTGAGGGCATGGTTCCTAAAATTTCCCTCATTCCTGACACCAACAGCAAGTTTTAGAGGTTTCCAAAGCACGCTAAGTTTCAATCATTTGCTGGAAGGACTCATTGAAAACTGCTATACACATGGTTACTGTTTACTGCAGGGAAAGGATACAAATCAGAACCAGCACAGAGGGCAGGGCTAGGAGGGTCTGTGAAACCTCTGTTGTCCTCAGGTGCATTACTCTCCCAGCATCCACGTGTGACAATACCATGAAGCACTGCCAACCTAGGAACCTCACCCAAGCCTTGGTGTCCAGAGTGTTTCCTGGAACTGCATTGTGCAGCCATAATTGACAGATCTGTTGGAGACTGGTTGGAACTCTGTCTTCATCTCTCCCTTTCCTGGAATCTGGGGCTGACAGCACATTCCTGAGGGGGGGCCCACCATGAGCCAGCTGGTAGCATAAACTTCAGGTATGGTCTGAGGGGCCCACCATGAATAGCAAAGACCCTTCTGTCACATGGGCTTCAGGACTACTTACCAGGAGCCAGGACAAAGGCTAGACCGCTCTTTGGGCTAGGCCAAATTCTTTACCACACAGAAATTATATTTAGGACTCAAATGTGCCATTTTTATTTGCTTTCTGCATGTTTCTTATGTTTCCTTTATCCTGTTTCGTTTCACTTGCCATGGATTAGTTGAACGGTTTTTAGCATTTCATTTTGAATTATTTATACTTTTGGGCGCATTGCTTTGTATCGTTTTCTAAGTGGCTGCTCTAGGATTGATTATAATATACACATGTAACTTATCACAGCCTGCTGGCATCAATGTTTCACCACTTCATGAGAAATATCAAAAGCTTACTTTTATTTATTTCCCCTTTTCCTCCCCGACTTAAACATGTAATTATCATAAATATTTCCTCTTCAGATGTAGAGCACCGCAGCAGATGATGTTATTATTTTTTGCTTCAATCATAAAATACAATTTAAGAAACTCATCATAGTCTATTATATTTACCATATGAGTACCCCTTCTGTTGTTGCTATTTCTGATTTATTTCCTTTTTGTTAGGAGAGCTTCCTTCAGCCATTTATCAAGGGTTGGTTTTCTGGTAACAAATTATCCTAGTTGTCCTTCCTTTTAGAATATCTTTATTTCCCCCTCATCCCTGAAGGATACGTTCACTGAATAGGGTTCTGGGCAGACAGTTTTTCTCAGCACCTGGCGATGGTGTGTCGCCCCCTCTACCTCATGGTTTTAGAGAAGCCCACCATCCTCAGAATCAGTGTCCCTTAATGCATCGTTTTTCTCTGGTGGTTTCAAAGATTTTTTTCTTTGTGTTTCCTTTCCTGAAGTTCCATTATGATGTGTTTATCCTATTTGGGGTTTGCTCAGATTCTTGAATCTGCAGGTTTATTTCTTTCACCTAATTTGGGATGTCTTCAACCACTGTGCCTTTGAATACTTTTTCACAACACATTCCTTCCTCTTCTCCTGGGACTCTGGTGACAGGAACGCTGGGCCTTTTGTCACTGTCCCACCCATCCCCAAGGGGGCATTCATTTTTCAGTCTCCTGTCTCTCCGTCGTCCCTATGGGCCAGCTCTATTAATTGTCCTTGAATCAACAGACTGTTCTCTGTCGTCTCCACTCTGCTATTGAACCCAACTGCACATTTTTTCATTTAGTTATTGTATTTTTCAGTTGTATGATTTTCATTTTGTTCTTGTTTCAAGAAAATTCACCATTGTTTTCTGAAGCATTTTTATGATGGCTGCTTTAAAGTTCTAACATCTGATTTACCTTGGTTAATCTTATTTTGCTATTTAAGTTGTTTTTTGTTTTGTTCTGTTAATGTTTTTGAGACAGAGTCTTACTCTGATGCTCAGACTGGTGTGCAGTAGCATGATCTCAGCTCGCTGCAGCCTCAAACTGCCGGGCTCAAGCGGTCCTCCTGCTTCAGCCTCCTAAGTAGCTGGCACCACAGGTGTGTGCCACCACAGCTGGCTAATTTTTAAATTGCTTGTAGAGACAGGGTCATGCTGTGTTGCCCAGGCTGATCTCAAACTCTTGGGCTCAAGCCATCCTCCTGATTGACCTTCCAAAGTGCTGGGATTACAGGTGGGAGCCCCCTCACCCGGCTTCAAGTTGCTTTTTATGTTTCCTGATATGACAAATAATTTCAAATATATTCCGGAGATTTTGGTTATTACGTAAGGAAACTTTTTATCCTATTTGAACGTTCCAGTTCGGTCCATGGTACCCTTATTTGGTTTACCATATAGGCCCCAGCCTCCTTTAGGGGAAATTTAGAGTCAATGACAATTTAGTTTTCAAAGCCCTCCCAGTGCTATTCTGGTCTGGTTTGTTCTTCTGGATCTGCTGGGCCTCTGGTTCAATCCCTGCGCATGTTGCCGGGGTTGCCCTGTGCGGTGCGGCTAGGTTAAGGAAACGCCAGGTACTGGGTGTGGTCTCTGAGCCTCGGTCAGCACAGCCTGTTGTGGCCTGGGTGTGATGCTGAGGGCCAGGCCTGAGCGGAGCTGCTGTGACATGTATCAGAGGGAATCTCTTCGCTGGGTCTCCAGTGAGATGCCCTTTTCAGTCCTCTCACCAGAGAGAACAGGCTCTTTTTCTTTTCTTTTTTCCCCCTGCAGGTTTTGGCAGTTACAGGTTGCAGGGTTCTCTGGGCCCAGGAGATGAGAGAGAAAAAGAAAACTCAGTGCCTGGTACAGCGTCACCCCCAAAGTCCCGAGGTTCCTGGACAGCCTTTCTTCCTCTCCACCTCCTAGAGTCCTCTTATGTCTGTTAAATTATTTCCAGGGTGTCTAGTTGTATTTAGAGGGCAGATGCCACCTCGTCATAGAACGCCAGGGTCCACTCTCCAGGCATTTGGAACGAGTTGCCACGAGGTCCTCGGGAGGGTGTGACAGTTCACATGCCCACCAGCAGCGTTTCCATGTCTCCACTTCCTCTGCCCCTGACAGCATCTAATGTTACGATTTGGGTTTGTAAATTTGGCTTTTGGTTCCTTTATGAGGTGATTAATTAATACAGGCTGCTGGCTCCTTCCCATGAATCCAAACCTTGGAGATGCCATCAAAGGGATGACAGTTGATGGAGCCCAGAACCTAAGAGGAAACCCCTGAGAGCCTCGCGGAGGCTGGGCAAACGTGGCGGAGTCTGGGGCGGGAGGGGAACCACAGTCTTAGTGGAGGAGGCCACACAGCACAGCCCGGGCCAGACTGCAGCTCTCTGCTCCGGGGCCCACCTGGGGCTGTCATCTGCCAGCCCTGCTTTCCTGTAGAAGATCCCACCCGTACCAGCCCCAGGAATCCAGGCAAGGCCAGAGCACCTCAGGAGCCTCCTGGAGTGAGGGCCATGACGCCTGGGCAGGCTGGCTGGTAGCCCCTGAGCAGCCCTCCTCCCCAGCCCAAGGACAGCCAATTACAGCACAGGGCAGCCCTGGACAGACAGCACCAGCTAGAAGGACAGGGGCGTTCCCTGCAGACCAGAGCAGCCCCCGGGGATGAGCAAAGAGGGCCCCTGTCATCCTGCCAGAGGCTCCGCCCCGAGGAGCCCCTGCCTGCCTCCCTGAAACCCACCAGGAAGGTGTCAACTGGGGCCTAGGACGAAGGCAGCTGACCGTCCCCAGGGAACAGACAGCGGCCTGAGGAAAGGAGACAGCGAGGGGAGTGAACTCTGGGAGGGAAAAACCCCAAGGTTTTTCCTTGGAGGAGGGAGCAGATGAGCGGGGAAGACCGGCAAATCCATCACATACCCTCAGGACGCAGGGAGAGCGCGGCTGGAATCGGCGGTTATGCGGAAAACGCAGCCGGGGATACTGGACTGGAACACGCGGGCGCTTAAGTGAAGAACTTGGTGGGAAGTTTGGAGAGCAAAAAATGAACGAGTGAGACAGGTCAGGCTCTGAGCTCTTCTAGAAGGATCTGAAGGGGTTGAGGAGGCAGAGGTGAGGGAGGAGAAATATTCAGTGCTTAGAAGAGAAAAAATGAATAGCTAAGAGGAGGTATCTGAAAAATGACTAAGAACTTCCCCCAATTAAGAAAAGACGCACATCCTCAAACTGAAAGGGCCTACAGAGCATTAATTACATTTTAAAGTTAAAATGTTATGTGTAATTTCAAAGAAAAGCATCTACATTTTGAGTTAAAATTGCTAAAAACTTCCGAAGAGAAGCAGCAGGTAACCCGCACAGGAACGGGAGTGGTGCTGACATTAGAATTGCGGCACAGACAACGGATGCAAAAAGAAAGGGGGTGACAGCTTCAGACACGAGAGGAAAGGACCCTGGAACCCAGGGCTGCGTCCTGCTCACCGCCATGAAATATGGGCACGCAGGAAGCCATCCTCAGTCCTATCAGCCCCCTTGAGAATCAACCCCAAAAACACTCTTGGAGAAATATTTCAGCAAGAAAAAGGAACCGGGGAGGATGCTGCCAGGTCTGGGGAGGAGTGGTGCTTCCCCAGCGTGAATAGTTCACTGCCATCTAAGTAAGCAATGACCTACGCGTGTGCCGCACAGTCCAGCTTCCTCAGCGGTGGTGGTGGCCTGGTGGAGGAATGTGGGCTGGCTGGGTGGCCACAGAGAATTACTGTTTCCATTAAAAGGAAATGTGTTCTGGCCGGGAGCCGTGGCTCACGCTGTAATCCCAGCGCTTCGAGAGGCTCAGGCGGGTGGATCACTTGAGGTCAGGAGTTCGAGACCAGCCTGGCCAACCTGGTAAAACCCCGTCTCTACTGAAAATACAAAACTTAGCTGGGCGTGGTGGCGGGCACCTGTAATCCCAGCGCTTTGGAAGGCAGAGGCGGGCGGATCACTTGAGACTAGGAGTTCGAGACCAGCCTGACCAACATGGGGAAACCCCATGTCTACTAAAAATAAAAAAATTAGGCTGGCATGATGGCGCATGCCTGTAGTCCCAGCTACTCGGGAGGCTGAGGCAGGAGAATTGCTTGAACCTGGGAGGTGGATGTTGCAGTGAGCGGAGATCACGCCACTGCACTCCAGCCTGGGTAATAGAGCAAGAACCTGACTCAAAAAAAAAAAAAAAAAAAGTATCACATGGAGACGTGTGTCCGTTTGGGACTGTTTTCCAGCCTTTCCACACTCTCTCCCTCCCCATCTGTCCCTCTATCTCCACCAAGCTGTGTTTTGATGTTGTGTTTGCATGACTTGGTGTATCTGGCATTTTAACATTTGCAGGGCAAATTTCTCTTCATTTTGGGGTTTTCTCTGCCTGTTCTTTTGTGTTTATTCTTTCAGATAAACTTAATTCTTTTTCCTTTAATGTCCTCTGATAAAAATATGCTTCAGAGACCACTGCATATCACTGGGTTATCAGTTTTAACAGCTGCAAAAATTCCACGGAGTGCTTAGACCATCATTTATTTAAGGAGTCTATTTTGGTTGTTTTCACTTTTCCCCCATGCCCAGTGGTGATGGCTTTTGTGCAGCGTAGAAGTTGAAAGCAAGGGAGTTCCACTGCTTAAACTCAAAATGTGTTTCTACTATAGTGGGCCCTCCCTACCTATGGGTTCCAATCCATGGATTCAACCAACCATCGGTTGAAAATATTCAGAAAAAGAAGTGGATGGTTCTGTCTGTACTGAACATGTACAGACTTTTTTCCTTGCTGTTAGTCCCTAACAATATAACACCTGTTTCCACAGCATTTACAGTATACGAGGTATTACAGGTAACTTAGAGATGGTTTCAGCTCTATGGAAGGATGTGTGCAGGTTACATACAGATACTATGTCATACACAAGGACTTGAGCTTCTGCGGATTTTCATATCTTCAGGGGTCCTGGAACCAATCCCCTACAGAATCCTAGTGACGACTGTATTTGCCAGTCCTGTGACTTGGACCAGGCATTTAATCTTTCCCAGCCTCCATTTGCTAATCTTTATAATGGTGATAAGTGTTAAACCCTTCACTGTTTCTGTGGGGCACATCCCAGCACATGCTGGTGACCACTTTTCTGGAGTAGATTATTTGAAGCAGGATTGGAATCATCGGTCAGGGAGTATGTACATTTCCCCTCCACATTTGCGAGTCACTTCATGTTCCTAAACGGTTGTGCCAGATCCCATGTCCTCCCACAGGGCAGGAAGTGCCCATCTCCCGACTCCACTGGTGGTGAAGGGGCTCAGGGCTTTTCATCTTGCCAGTCTGGTGGGCACAAGGTGCACTTCATTATTGTTTACATTTGCATTTTTATTAGACAGCAGGAGGGTTTTAGCATCTCTTCAAGTACTTATTGGCCTTTCTCCTGTCTCCTGTGATTTGTGCTAATCCTCTGCCCATTTTTCTGTTGGGTTGGTTGCCTTTCACATATTGATTTTGTAAAAGCTCTTTATATATTCTGCATATAAATCCCGTGGCTGCTTATAAATGTTATAAAAGACTTTTCCCTGGTATGATGCTTACCTTTTGACGTGTCCATGAGGCCTTTCTGTATTCAGAGGTTTTCAATATCCGTATAATCAAACCTGGTAGTTTTCCTTTTGGTTTTGAGGTTGTGTCTTGTTTGGGTGAGTCTTTCCTACCCCTTTGACTACAGAAATGCCCTTTCATTTATAATATCCTCCTATTATGAAACATATTTCCACATTTTCTAAATTTTTAATTTTTAGCTGAGAAATAAATTAGTAATTATTAAAGTATTAATTACTTTTATCTTGTTATTAATTATTGGTTTTATTTATTTACATGTAGTTGGCTTACATTTAGTTTAGTTTAATTTAATTACTTTAAAGTAATGTATAAATATCTTCAGTTTCTACCGCATGTTCTCACTCATAAGTGGAAGTCGAACAATGAGAACACGTAGACACAGGGAGGGGAACATCACACATCAGGGTCTATCTGGGGGTTGGGTGCAAGGGAAAGGAGAGCATTAGGACAAATACCTAATGCATGCAGGGCTTAAAACCTAGATGACAAGTTGATAGGTGCAGCACATGTATACCTATGTAATAAACCTACATGTTCTGCACATGTATCCCAGAACTTAAAGTAAAATTTTTTAAAAAATTAATTAATTAAAAAAATATATCTTCAGTTTGTAAACATCCCGGCAACACGGGAACAGAGTTAAAAGAGTGTGTGTCGTCCTTAGCTGCTCCCACCCCCTCATCTCCTCCCTAGCCAACCCAGCCGCCAGTCTGGCCTGCGCCTTTCAGGTTTCTTCCTAGATACTGGCATACGTAGATCACTATTTTCTGCCATGTGGTATCTTTTAAACACACACAATTGTTTTGTGCAGAAACTTTCTATTTTTATCTCTCATAAGTGTCCTGTGGGTTCTTTCTATGTCACTGTGATGTGTGTGCGTGTGTGAGATTCAAGTTCAGCTTGCTAATCTTGTAGAAAGAATTACGCTCCACTTCCCCTGTACTCTGGCCCTCCCTAACACAGCAGCCCATCCCTGGAGGCTGATGGAGCCCCTCGAGCACCTCTGCTTACCATTTCTGTTTGTTCTGTTTGTTCAGGTTTTCTGCCTCCTGCTAAGCCAATTTATACATTCCAAGAAAATCTTCCATTTCATCCAGGTGAAACACAACCTACTGGAATGAAGCTGGCCTCCCGTCTCCTTGATTTGAAGCAGCTTCTCCACATTGGTTATTATGTCATTTTTCTAAATCTAACGTTTTAAAATTTGTGCCTTTTCTTTCTCTTTTGCTCGACTTCCCAGAGGTTTTTTTAACGGTCTTTTCAAAGAAGTGGTTTTGGGTTTTATTTTTCAAGTCTACTTTTATTATGGCTGTTTTAAAATTAAATATATTTATTTCTTGTTTCCCTTAAAAAAGCTTCTTGTATGTTTACTTAGTTTATATAATTTTATATGTCTTTTGTTGAAGCGTATTAACAAACACTTGCAGCTATAACATTTCCCCTGAGAACTGCTTTGGACATATCCAAAGATTTTGATAAGTCACACACTTATTGTAGTTTGTTTCTGAAAAGTTTTTCATTTTAGTTTTTATTTTCTCTTTTACTCAAATTATCATGTGCTTTCTCCTTTTATCCTGTTTCTGACAAATTAATCTGAGGATATAAATCTCTCCTAAATGTCAATTTTGTTGAGTTTCATAATTTTAATATGTAATACCCTATTGCTATTGAGTTCCAGGCATTTTATAATTTTCACTGTGAAAACTAACTTTGTTTCCAAAACACACTTTTTCTTTTTTTTGAGACAGAGTCTCACTCTGTCGCTCAGGATGGAGTGCAATAGCACAATCTCAGCTCACTGCAACTTCTGCCTCCTAAGTTTAGGTGATTTTGTTGCCTCAGCCTCCCTAGTAGCTGGGTTTACAGGCTCTTGCCACTATGCCTGGCTAATTTTTTGTATTTTTAGTAGAGACAAGGTTTCGTCATGTTGCCCAGGCTGGTCTCGATCTCCTTACCTTGGGTGATCCACCTGCTTTAGCCTCTCAAAGTGCTGGGATTACAGGCATGAGCCACCATGCCCGGCCCCAAAATGCACTTTTAACATGGTCTTTGTTATTGCATGTTTCTAATTTTGTTGCTCCCTGGTAAGAAAATGAGATTTGTCTAACAGCAATTCTGGGAAAGGGGCTGGGGCTTCCTGCTCCTTTAGCACGGCTAATTTTCCCAAACACTGTCCATGAGCTTGGAAAGAGCATTGTACTCTGTTGGGATGGGCTCAAATCTCTCTGTAAAATTGAGGGTTCTTCTGTTGTTGTTGTTTTGGTTTTTGTTTGTTTGTTTTTTTTTTTTTTTTGTCTCACTTGTTTTGTTTGCTCAGATCTTTTGATGATCCGGATAATCTTTTAATTTATGCAGGATGTTTCTCTGCTTGTGCAGGCTGGTGGGATGGGGGGCTGGAGAGAGGACAGGTGTCTGCTTGCCCGGGACTGGCAAACTGTCACTTGCCCTGGTTGTGCCTTGCCAGGAGCTCCCATGCCTGTCTCTGAGAGTGTCATGAGCTCAGTGGTGGTAGTTGTGTGGTGGATGCATTTCCCCTGGGTTGGGGGGTGGGTGGCTGGTCCTAACGGTTTGTTGTTGCAGATGAGACACGGCGCACTTCTGCTTCCTGATGGATCTTGTTGGTCATTTGACTTCTCCCTGGTCTGGGCTCCTGAGTTGGCCCTCCGCAGCCCAAGCAGGAATGGAGCTGGCTGCTACAAGAGTTCCTTCACTAGAGGGCATCTCTCCTCTCTCCTCCCACACATGGGAACACGCGGGTGGGCTTTCCTCCACCCACTGTGGTCCACAGCCCGGCTTTCCACTCCTCACCCTGTGGTCTCAGACAGACCTGCTTTTCCCTGGTGTCTGTGAGAGGTGATTCTTCGTGGTGCCAAGAATGTGGATTTTTTTGAGAGCAGGGACTCGCACAGATATTTGCACACCCATGTTCAAAGCAGCATGATTCACAAGAGTCAAAAGGTAGAAGCATTCCGAGGGTCTATGGGTGAGTGGATGGACAAGCGAAATGTGGTTATGCATACAGTGGACTGTTACTGAACCTTTACCAGGAAGGAGATTCTTTTTTTTTCTTTCTTTTTGTGGAGAATGGGGTCTCGCTATATTGCCCAGGCAGGTCTCGAACTCCTGGGTTCAAGCTATCTTCCCACCTCTGTCTCCCTAACAGCTGGGATAATAGGCGTCAGCCTATAATATCACCCCGCCAGGAGGGAAATTCTGAGAGGCGTGCCAACACGCATGAGCCTTGAGGACATTGTGCTAGATGGAATAAGCCAACCACAAAAGGACAAATACATTGCGATTTCACTTACATGAGGGGCCCAGAATGGGCAAATTCAGAGACAGAAAGAGCAATGGTTAACAAAAGGAGGGAGTTGGTGTTCAATGGGTTCAATGTTCAGTGGTGTTCAATGGGTATGGTTTCCTTTTGGAAAGATGAAAAAGTTCTGGAGATGGACGGTGGTAGGGGATATGCGACAATGTGAGTGCACTTAATGCCAGTTAACCCCACACTAAAAGATGGTACAACTGTGCATTTTATGTTAGGTGTATTTTCACCACAATTTAAAAATTTGAAAAGAGCATGGATTTTGGAGCTGATCTGCCTGTTTCAGATCCTGCCATGAAGTTCTACGAGCTTGAGCCATTTCCTGGGCCTCCTGGTGCCTCAGTCCTGCATATAACACGGCGAGCGCGTGTGCACACGACTCTGGGAGTTCTCGTGCAGCACTCAGAGCTCAGCGTGGGCGAGGGCGTCACCCTTCTGGGGGCGTCCATGGGGCCTTGGAGAAGGGAGGCTCCGGGGCGCCACAGCAGTCTACCGGGAGAGGCCGGGCCGAGCGCTTGTTCACCCCCAGCCCTCTTAGGGAACTTTCACATGCTTCTCCCACTAGGCCTAGGCACCCCTCCCCACCCTCCCTGCCCTCCTGGTTCTCTGATCCTCAGTGACCTTGTCCTTCAAGACTGAACTCCAGAGTCCCCACCCGAGGACCCGCAGTGCCCGGCCGCCGCGAGCTCGCGGGGTGTATGCCCGCCCCGAGGCTCCATCGCGTCTGTGTGCGGGGAAGCCTGGCTCCACGGGACCCTCCGGCGCTGGGCGCGCCGTCGCTGCAGCTGCCAGGAGCTCCTGAGGAAGTGGCTCGAGGCCCCGGGGCGGGTCAGGCGTGCGGGGGGCCCGCTGCCCTCACACCCGCCCCAGCCGCACACAGGAGTCGCGATCAGCAGAGACGTTGGACAGGGTTGGACACCGGCTGTCTCTTTCAGGCCTTGGTTTTCGCGTCTGAAATAAAAGCGCGCATCCTGGCCCTGGCTCCGTGCCTCTGCCGCGGTAGAGGTTTCCACCCCTATGAGCCCAGTGCGCCTTCCAGGCTCGAGGGAGAGGGAGTGTGCGTGCGTGTGAACGCGTCACATTCTTGTGTGAACGCGTCATACGCTTGTGAAAGACGGTGCTTGTGCACACGCGTGTGCGTGCGTGTGAACGCGTCAGGGTGCCCGAGGATGCACACATGCACGTGTGAGTGTGCGTGAGTGAGTGCTCAGAGGACAGCTCTCAGCAGGCTGGGGACCTCCTTCCTCTCACCCCTGAGGGTTTTGGGGGACCAGCCCCCGTCTCCGGGTGCTGCGGGATGCCCAGGGGCGAGCGCACACCGCCGTGCTCGGGCTCCGGCTTTGTGGGGACTCGGCCTTCCCGGCCCGCACCACGGAGAGTTCCACGCAGCAGCCACGAGGTGGCGCCGCAGACTCGCTACCGCGGAGCGCGGCGGCTCCCGGCTCCCGGCTCCCGGCTCCCAGCAGCCTCGCCTAGGGCTGTGGCCAGGGCGGTCCGTCTCAGGCCCAGGCCGCTGCTGCCAGGAAGAGCAGGAACAATCGCCAGTCACGCCTGCTGATGCCCCTGAAGTGCTTATGCTCCCAGGCATGGGCTGACCGCAACATGCATTCTCTCCTTTTATGTCCCTACTATTTGGAACCCTGTATTTTTATTTATTTATTTATTTTTTTGTAAATCTGCCGCTTAAAAATACCGAGGGTGGAGCTAAAAGTACAGACACTGCTCCACTTACCCCTGGCTGCGGCCCGATAAGGCCGCTGAGAGTGGAAAATGACTGAGTCCACCTGACTACCGAATAGCACAGCGTGGGGGCCCACCTTGGCCTGCTGAGAAAACTGCCCTGAGCCTGCCGTGGGCAGAAGCATCAACACGAAGCCTGTTTTGTAGTCAAGTGTCGGATACCTTATGTAATCATTAACTACTATACTGAAAGTGAAAAACCGAGTGGCCGTGTGGGACTCAAATGAGGGTTTCTGCTGACTGTGGATGGCTTTTGCATCACTATAAAGTTGAAAACTGTTAAGTGGAACTGCGGTAAGTCGGGGCTGTGTGCACTAGAGACCTGAGTTCTGCCGCTCCACAGCTGTGTGACTTTGGACACATATTTGATCCTGAGTGTCTTCTACACAAAATGGATTTCTTAGCATAACATACACATGTGTACGTGCTCGTGAGCATGCACATGTGTGTTTGCATGAACACATCTGTGTATGCACGAGTGTGTGCACATCTGTATGTGTCTGTGTAAGTCCGTATGTACATTTGTGTGCATGTCTGTGTGTGCATATGTTTGTACGTGTGTGTGCTGTGCATGTGTGTGTTAAGGCCCTGGGGTGGAGCTGAGGAGTTGAGGGGAGATGCTGGGAGGGCAGCCAGCACCAGGCGTTTGTTGGCCAGGAGAGAAGCTGCCATCCAGGTGCACTCTGGGGCTCCTGCTTCAGTGGCACAAGGCTTCGGGAGTGAGGAAGCTGGGGGCTGGAGCAGGGCAGTCCTGCACCTCAGGGGAGGTGCAGAGTGAGGCCAGGAGGATGGAGAGAGTGCCAGAGAATGGGGGGAACCCGAGGCATCAGGAAAGGAAGACACAGGCCACGGACATGGCAGCTGGGCCCTGGGTGAGACCAGCCCTCAGGAAGGAGGTGCCACAGGCAGGGGAGTGCCCAGATGGAGAGCCCAAGGGTATGGACCCACGGGTGTATGACAGCGGGGGTACTCCTGAAACAGAGCAGTATTATCCAACAAGCAGGGTTGGGACAACTAGTTATTTCATTTAAAAAAACAGGTCAATGTCAGTCCTCATACTATGCTTTAAAATAAGCTCCAGATGGACTCATGCTTTACATGTAAAGAAAAAAAAAGGCAAAAAGAAAATAAAGAAAAGGCTTGTAAGCAGATAGTTAATTGGGGGCAAATGCAGGATGCAGGAGAGAGGGGATGGAGCCACAGCAGGTCTGGGGAAGGGAGAGAAGCCGGCCCCGAGACCAGGGCCCAAGGACCCATTCAGGCTAGCAGTGCCTTCTGTGCACTTCCGCAAGGTCACACGTTCTTCCAAAGTTGCCATCATGGAGAGGTAGGCTTCCACGTAGTCTTGACTCCACTCGATTTCAATCCTTGGGTGGCTTTTCCTGTGATCACACTCAGCCCTGATACAGCCATTGCTGGGGACTCCCCTGGCTGGACGTTCCGCTTTTGGTCCACATTCTTTCCTCCTGCCCGGAGGCTGGCCATGGGCCTCCCGAAGGCTAGCTGGGAGGACCTCCCTTCCACGGCTGTGCTCTTGCTCTGCCCACGCTGTCGCCTCCATCTCCACCTCCCTTTCCATCCTCACCACCAGCGCTCGAGTCAGTGAGGAGCTTTCCACTCACCCAGCCCAGGCAGGTGCATCACGTGAATTTCTCTTGAGCCTCCCACTAGAGGTAGTGGCGCTGTTGTCACCCTAGCTGCTGAGGATACGCTGGGGCTGGCAGGGGCTGGCAGGGGCTACCCAAGACCAAGGGTGTCGCTGTCTCCATCCTGTGCCCACCCAGCCCTGCCCCCTGGGCTCCCTTCAAATCTTTTTTTTTTTTTTTTTTTGAGATGGAGTCCTGCTCTGTCTCCCAGCCTGGAGTACAGTGGTGCGATCTCAGCTCACTGCAATCTCCGCCTCCTGGGTTCAAGCGATTCTCCTGCCTCAGCCTCCCAAGTAGCTGGAACTACAGGTGCCCACCACCCCACCCGGCTAATTTTTTTTTTTTTTTTTTTTTTGTATTTTAGTAGAGATGGGGTTTCACTATGTTGGCTAGGCTGGTCTTGAACTCCTGACCTCATGATCCCCCTGCCGCAGCCTCCCAAAGTGCTGGGATTACAGGCATGAGCCACCACACCTGGCCCCCTTCAAATCTTAACAGAGAAGCCACCAAAGTCTCCTTGGGTCCATCACATGGATGGACCTCCTGGGCCCCTCAGCCCCTGGGCTTCCCTTGAGGTCCTGGAGCTATGTGGGCTCCAGCTCTGGGAAGGTGGACCCCCACGCGTGTGTCCTGCCGTCACTGTCTCTATGGAGTCTGGCTCACACTAAGTGAGCCATAAGGCCTTGTTCAAGGTCATCTGTCCCCCACAGTGCACTCAGAGCCCTGTCTGGACTAGGGTACACACACATGCATGCTCATATGAACACACATATGCATGTGCACACACACACATGCAAGGCTGCAAGGCTCATGCACACACACACACGCACACACATGCACACATGCACACACAGGCACATGCATGCTCACATGTACAGGCACTCATGCACCTAGAGCCTTCTCATCCTGCACTTTGAGTCCCCCCTCCCCTTGCCCATCCTTGCCCATTCTTCAAGGCCTCAGTCAAAAGCCATCTTTTACAAATTGTCTCTGGTTGACTTTCCTTTTTTTTCCCCTCTTAGAAGAAGCGATACTGTCCTCAGTCATCGAGCATTCACTGGGCGCTTGGTGTGTGCCAGGCCCCGACGTGGGTCTTGGGCATGTTCCAGTTCTCATGTCCTCAGGGCTCCTTGGTGAGTCGAGGGTGAGGAGGACACAGAGGCACAGCAGGCCATGGGGCAGGTCTGAGTCCACTCAGGCTCCAGAGCTCAGCCCTCCCTGCTGAGTCGGGGTGAGCAGGACAGACACCTGCTCCTGGAACTCGGTGGGCAAGGTGAACAGGCATGCAGGGAGGCGCCAGGCTCAGGGGCTGTGGAACAGAGAAAGGAAGCTTCCAGGACATCAAACAATTCCTGGAGTGCCAGGGCAAGAGGGGAATCTGGGTGGAGGAAAGCGTGAACAGGGCGGAGGTTGGAGGTGGATGTGGCCCCCGAGCACATCGGAGGCAACTGAGCTGCTCCTTGACTTTGGGCATCTTCATTCATCCCTGCATTTGCACATTGGTTGAACAAACCTACTGAGACACTTGTTTTCTTTCCATGGTCCATACATTAGGAACATAGAGTTAGCTTCCTGGGGAACTTTTTAAGAAGTATTCTTAGAGAAGAAACCAGGAGGCATCGTTGTGGGACGTTGGTCCAGGATCTTGGGTGTGTCCTTTGGTCTTTTGTGGGTCAGGTTAGCAGGAATTGTGTCCTGAGGTGTTGGGACTGCAAAGTGCAGGTTCCCTCCTGCCCGCACTGATGCCTTCAGGGGATAGCCTGTCTGCTTTTCTAAGAAGAACACTTAACTCAGCCTTGGCTGACCTCAGCTACCTGTGCTTTCTCCAGCCAGGCTCTGTGTTTTGTGCTTTTACTCTCAGAACAACCCTATTATTATCCCTGTCCCACAGACGAGATGCTGAGCCCCTGAGAGGCTCAGTAGGTGCCTGAAGGTCTTCCAGCCAGGAGGTGGCAGAGCCAGGGCCGGCCTGGCCTGAGGACTCCAAAGCTCCCATGGGCACAGCTCCTTCTTGCCAGCTCTGTGTCGGGATTTTCTGTGGTTGTCACAGCCATCTTCCTGGTCAGCTAAGTTACAGACAGGGTGAAACTAGGATGGCCGAGCTGGAACCAGAGCTCATTCCTGAGCAGGGCACCCGGGCCCTGCCTACGGTGTTGGGCAGGCTCCTGGTGTGGAGGGCGGGCTCAGATCCTGCTGTCCCTGTGGCCGTGGGGCTTTTCTAGGCACCCTCCTGACTGCTAACACCAGGAGGGCCTATGATATGGGACCGCTGCCCCTTGACGTGTGCCAGGTTTCTGCACGTGACCGCTGGGAAAGGCTGGCCCTGGGCTGAGTGGACCCGCACTGCCCGCTGGCCCCTGCACCCCGATGGTGCAGCCCACACCCCTCTGATGCCCACCCACGCTCAGCTCTGGGACTTCCCTCCTTCCGCTGTGTCTGACCCTGGTTGCCCTTGTTCTGCTACTGGCTTGTAGCAGCCCTTCCGGAAGCCACGTCCTCCAGGGAGATTTGATTATGTCCTGGTGGTGCGACCTCGCTAATGCAATCAGGAAGTTTTCTCAAGACTTCAGCTGCTTTGTTGGCAGCCAGGCCTGGCTCTCAGCAGCTCTGCAGGCTGGAAGCGCCCAAGAGACCCTTCACCCACCCGGTGTCTCCAGCAGCGGGGAGGGCTCTGGGGCACAGCCCATTGCTGCTCTGCTCTCCTCCCTTCTTGGGGTGAGCTCCTTTGCTCTGATTTTATTTGGAATAATTGAGAGCCTCCATCTGTCTAGAAAAAGCACTTAGCAATGAGGAATCAGCATTGCAAAGAATACTCCAGAAAGCAGCCATTTTCCATCAAGATTAGGCTCTTAATTGAAAATTTTAAGAGGAGAGGAAATTAGGGGAGAATCCAGATATTCTCTCCATTATGGTAATCAGCTGTAATTAGAGCCCGAGAGCTGTGCTTAATCCCGGGGGTTCTCCCAGGATTACCAGAGCTGTCACAATCACCTTCACCGACCTGCACTGGAGTCAGTGGGAGGGGCTGGCGGGGTCAGGGGCTCTCTGGCAAGTGGATCCAGGAGGGCTGGGCTGGATCCAGGGGGCTGAATTCAGAGGGGACTCTGCTTAGCAAGTGTGAAACACAGGACAGGGCCTTCCAGGCAGCAGGAAGATTGAGAACTGCAGCCGAGCGAGTGTGTCCGGGGGCCCGAGTTTAGTTGAGGGTCTAAGTTTTCCCAGCAGGGCAAGGTTGAGGGTGAGGATGCTGCAGGCCAGTTTTCTATGGCCTCAGAGTGAGGACAAGAAGGGGAAGATGGGCCACAGGGGTGAGGGTGCCTACTCCCTGCAGCAGGGTGCACACCACGGCTGTGCAGAGGCAGCAGGCAGCAGGTATTGGGAAGAAGCCCTTCCCGTGTGTGTCCTAGGGGCTGGGCGCAGCCTGATGGGCCCCCTTTGCTCACGGTTGCAGAAGCCCATCCATGTGGGGTCCTGCTGAACTGGCTTCCATGGGGCTGGGAAGGACTGGCCTGGCCTCTTTGCTCACTTCACCTCATGGGCAGTGTCCTGCAGGTTTCTGTGAGCAGAGCAGACAGAAAAGAGATGCCCAGTGACGTCAGCTGTACCCCACAGAGCTTCCTGGAGCCTGGGCTCTAGGCTGAGCGTCCTTGGACAGACGTCATCTCCCTGGCTTCAGCAGAATCACCCACAAACCCACCCTGTACCCACCCTCCCATCACAGAGAGCGGCTGCTGGAGAACGCGGCATGAGACTTTGGAGACCTGGAGGAGCAGGAGACACAGGAGACAATGGCCAGGATGGTCATGGTGGCACGGCTATGCCATCACTGATTTCTGCCCACCCGCCCCCTAAGTCTCACTTGCTGCTACTCTCAATTTCCTACTTAATGCTTCGGAGAGCACCAGTCCTGAGATGAGAGGTGGGATGTTCACTCTCTGGGAGTTGAGATGGAACCCAGGCAGTTAGAAAAAAGTGCCACAACCACGTGCCAGGCCTACTACTTGCCAGGAGCTTCGTGAGTCATCCAGTTCCTAAAACAACTGTGCTGCGTATGCTCCACCGCGCCTGGGCGACTCGGGGAAACGGGGCTGCGGGAGGCTCAGTGACCTGCCCTGGGTGACACGGATGGCGTGGATGCCCTGTCCATGCACGGGGCTGTGCTAGGAGAGGACAGGATCATCCCCGGAAGCTGGTCCTGTGTCCACTGCTCACGGTGGCAGCTGCTTGGGCTGACAACCGCCCCCCTCCCTCCTGCTGGTGAGTCCGTGGATGCATTCAGGCACATGGCAGCAAGGTCTCTTGTGTCCCAGAGGCGACCAGGACCCACAAGCGAGCAGCAGGCGCCCCCCCCCCCCCATGCTAATGCTTATCACGGGACGAAACCCAAGGTGGTATTGGAGCCAGGGGCTGTGGCCATGACAGCCACCCACTCCAGACGATATCCACAGTCGGAATAGTTCAAAGTGGCCTGCCTTGATGACATCACGAAGTTCTCCATGGAAATGTGTTACAGAACCAGAACTTAAGGGCGTTTGGATGAGGTTGAGGTGAGATCAGGTCACGGAAGAACGTTCTCAAGTTAGGTGGGAAACAGCTGGAGACTCTGGGATGTCCTCAGGACCTTTATCTAAGCAAACACATGATAAGGTCTTTCCCAAGAAATAAGCGTGGCTTTTTGTCCTGGTTGAGGAGGGTTGTTGTAGATCTTTTCCCCTTTTTACCTTGGCTTCCAGGAAGCTCAGTGCCAAGTTTTACGCTCCACCCCAGACCTACTTTCCTTGGACTGGCCCTCAGGTGCAGCCCTTGGTCTCTCCCTTCTTTATCGCATGAGCCCGCTTGGTTTCTGTACATTTTGTCCACTGGTGCTGATGGCTGGACACCCTTTCCTGAAGGAGATGGGGCATAGAGTGAGTGGACGATGACAGGCTGTGACAGGGCCCTCTGCCAAGGATGTGGGCTACGAGGTGTGAGCTGGGAAGGAAGAGGAGGACCCTGCACCTCAGGGGGCAACCAGGAGCACATTCCGGGGAGCACACACCTGCGGTGTTATCATGGCCACTGCCCATGACCTGGACACTGGAATAAACAGGATGTGGCGAAGCCTTCTGTGTATGGGGGAAGACTTCCTTACTCGCCACTGCCGTCATGCTCTTTGGCCATCTTGACCCATCACTCAGGCAACATCACACGTGTCTGTCTGTTCAAGGGCTTTGCCCCTAACCTTGTGCCAGAAAGAGGCTTGACAGTTTGTCCTGTCTCGAGGTTTCCTCCATATCTCTTGCTGGGGCTCCCGTAGACTGTTCTGATTTTTACTGATGAAGAGAGTGCCATGGTGAGCCTAGCAGTGCACACAGCTCTTCTCTTTCCCAATCATTTCCATGGGCGAACCCCTGAGTGTAGAATGACCACTCCAGTCAGATTGTGAATGCAGTGAACTGTGGGCCCTGGGCTCCCAGGACACTGCCCCGGCCTGGCTCCTGCACCCAGACTCGTTGCTGTTGGCTTTGCCATGGTAACACTAGTTTGGTATAAAACTGCACCGTCTCCTTCTGTCTGAGTTTCCTTGACTGCTGTGGTGGCTGAGCAGTTCACCCTACTTTGGGTTTTGGTCTTGGTTTCGTTGCTTTTTGTATTTCACCCATGAAAGATCTATTCATACCCATCATGCCTCTATCTATCCAGAATTTGAATTCGTTAAAATGCAAGGGAATTTTTAATGTATAATAATGTTAGCAATTGGTCTGTCATATTTGATACAAGCATCTTTCTGGCCTGTTGCCATCTTATTTTTGTTTCTTTTTCAGCCACTCATAAGTTCAGACTGTTTTCTAGTCAGTCACGGCCCTGTTCCACTAAGGAGGGGAATGTCCCTTGAGTCTCCGGCTGGCCTCCCTTGGAGAGTGCCACACCCCCACCCCGAGTCCAGAGGCCCAGGAGCTGCTCTGGCTGCGTGTGTTCCCCGGGACAGGTCTTGGGCATCGGGGGTCTGTGCCTGGACACTGGCATTTTGCTTCATTCCCACTCAGGGCCCCTTCCCAGCAGGCTTGGTAGCTGGGGGTGGCCGGACACCTGGAGAAGGGCTGGGGGCACTGCACCAGTCTCCCAGCCTGGAGGGGCCACAGTAGGGAGTTCCCAGCTCAGGCCCAGGTAGTGGCCACCCTTGAATCCTCACCAAAGGCATCCAGGCTGTCCCAGATCCTGCCCACACCTGAGACCTCAGCTCCCGCTTCTCTCTGCAGGCAGGCACAGCAGGCGGCCAGATGTGTGGGTTGAACCCTGATGGCAATGGGAAAGGTCTTCGTGACACAGCTTCCCAGCACCCAGGCAGAGACAGGAGGCTGGGGCTGCTAATCCGACTGGAGGCTGTGCTCACCCAGTCCCCTCCCTGTGCCTCTGGGGTCTCCAGACCACCCCACAGGGTACCCAGATCAGTGTGGGCTCAGCCCCCTGCCCACTGCACCCTCCTTCGGGGTGCCTTCCTCGCCTGTCATGGTGTTCCTGATCCTGCACCCGTCCCCTCTTCCTCCAGCCTTCCCTGGCTGGCTGCTGTAGTCAGTCTCTAGGGCTCTGCACAGCACTTCCTGGTGGTGCATCCTGGAGGACTTCTGGTAAAGGTGTCTGGCAGGCACAAGCTTGCTATATGCCTGGCCTGCAGAAATGCATGGTAGGCATGCGTTTGTTGGATGGTTGTAACACTGACTCTGGGAGGTGGACTGAGGTTCCTTATGGGTCCTTCAAGCATCCCCTCTCCCCTTCAGAGATGAGTGTTGAAATTTGGGGTTCTCTGGGTGAGGCAGGTGGCTGGGAGGTGCTCCGCTCATGGCCACTTCATGGCGGGCTTGGGCACAGTTCGGAAGGCAGCCAGCTGTGTGTCCCCTGTCTCCGGCCTCCTTGTGTATGAGTCACCATCGGGAAGTCGCCGGCATTTGTTTTAATTTAACAGGACTTGGCTCATCCCCGGAGCTCTGCCACTGGCTCGTCCTTCCTTCCACTGTGGAGAGGAAGGGGGTGGGGTGCAGAGTGCTTGCAAGAAAGCACTTTCCCCTCATCATCTCAAAAAAATTTCTTAGCAGAAGCAATGAGAGAAATTTACTGGCCTGTCAGAAGAGCCACTGCTCATCAGACGAGAGAAAGGAAAAGCAGAGGTCATCAATTCATGGGCAGTGTCTCAGGAAGGGATTAAATCATTTAGAGACATGTCCTTAAGAAATCATTGAAGGCTCACGCTGCTGTTTTCTTTCCTGGCCTTCCCATCACACGCAGATGGCCCCTGTCCAGCTGTTCAGATGCTGCACCAGCACCATTCTTTTTGGAAATTTGGGCAGACCTCATGTGTGTATGTGCGTGTGTGTGTGTAATACATGTTTATGTGCCTACAAATTGTTATCTGTGTGATATGGTTGCATAAACACACACAACTGTTGTCTAGCCATGATGGTTTCAGTTTTCTTGTATTTGTGTTATGTTGCGAGCTGCTACCAATTCATTCAGATAAGTAAGGGCAGAAATAAATATAACTCGCCAGCTACAGGATGCTGGAAAGCTGGTTAGAGTCCTTGGGGGGTGGGGTATGGGAGGTGGGGGGTGTGGTCTCTGTCACCGCAGTGCCATGCAGCGCCTGGCACCGTGGCGTCCTCGCTCTTGTCATCAGACAGTGGGAAGCTATAAGGCGCCTGGGGCTGGTGCATCCTTTGGGTCACTACACAGTGGTGGGGAGCTTTAGCTGGGATGCCAGCTGGGCCTGGGTTCATGTCCCAGCTCCCCACTAATGACCTGTGTGGCCAGCTGTCCTCAACCTTCAGGGCTGTGTGAGCCCAAAACATGTGGTGCTGCATCTGGCATTTAGATTGATGTGTGAGGGTCCTTTTGGTCATTCGTGTGCCTGCTGCTCAGGTGCCTGTCTCAGCAGGACAGCCCATAGGTCCCAGCATGACAGCAGGCATGGGGCATGAGGTGGGCAGAACTAAGATGTTATGCTGGTTATGTGTCAACCTGATGGGGCCCTGGGGTGCCCAGGTCAGATATGATTCCGGGTGTCTGTGAGGACATTTCTGGGTGAGATTAGTGTCGGAATCAGCCACCTGAGTAAAGCAGACCCTTCCCATGCGGTTGGGGAGCATCCACTCTGCTCACGGCCTGGAGAGAACAGAAAGGCCAAGGAAGGAGGACACCTGGCCTTTGAGCTGGGGCATGGGTCCTCTCCTGCCCCTGGACTGGGGTTCACACCATGGGCTCCCCTGGTTCTTAGGTCCTCGGACTCAGACTGAAGCCAAACAATGGCTCCCCAGGCTCCAGCCTGCAGACAGCGGGTCCTGGGACTTCTTGGCCTCCACAGTTCTGTGAGACAGTTCCCATGACAAATCTGTGCCATGGACCTGGATGTCTCCTACGGGTTCTGTTCCTCTGGAAGACCCCAACACACACATGAAGGTGGTGGACACAGCCCAGCCAGTTGTGAAAAACAAACAAGACAGACAGATAAGAGGTCTCTGTTGGAATTAAATAGAAGATTTCCAAGCACTAATCTCCTCCTTTTGCTCATCCTAGAAACTGTGGCTGAGCACCCCCCTGCACCAGCCCTGTGTCCAAGGATCACTGATGGATCCGCTGCCCTGCCCAGCTCAGTCCGGGGGCAGTGCTTGCGTTCTTGGGGGATGAATAGAGATGCTCAGAGGCCAACTGCAGGGCCATGCCTGGGGGCTGGATGGCGCTCGCCTGTCTAGGGCACTCAGCTGCATAGGGTGATCCCCTGCATAGGGTGCTCCCCTGCATACAGTGCTCACCTGCATGGAGTGCTCAGCTGCATAGGATGCTTGGCTGGATACAGCTCTCAGCTGCATAGGGTGCTCTCCTGCATAGGGTGCCCCCCAGCATGGGCACTTGGGTGGGTCCAGAGCCATGTGGCTGCCACCCTCTCCCTGTGGAAGGGACCCAGTGAGGAGAGCTCAGCAAGACCATAGAACAGAAGGGGGTTGGAGAGGTGCCAGCCTCCGCCAGGAAGCCTCAGTGCACAGGGCAGCCATGGCTGGGCTGATAGACTCATCTTCAGTCTTATTGCCTTCTTACGGGAGACACAGAGGCAGAGACTATGCAGGGCAGGGTGAGGAGAGCCCAAGCTTTTCTCAGGGCCTAGGGCCCGGAGCATGGCCCTTCTGCCCGCCCACACCGGAGTGCCCTCCTGTCTCTCCTCCACATGATATTAGCCTCCCTCACCATCTTCTGGTCCCCCAGCAGTGTCACCTGAGGCCTGCCTGGAGCTGTGTCAGGAGTATCAACCGCACTGAGAGCTTGGTGAGCAATTCATAGCCTTGCCCAGTGGGAGTCTGAGCATCCCCTGTGGCCACCTGAGTGGATGTCAAGTCGGGCTGCCCCGCCCCCAGCCCACGCTTGACCCTAGGATCCTGGGTAGATTCCTGGGGCAGGTTCTGCCTCCCCTCCCTGGGGCTGTGTGTCTGTCACTGCTCAGGAGTGACAGTGCCTGGACATGCCCCTTGGACTTCTGGGGTGGTGGTGGGTGGTCCAATGGCAGGGACAGAGGAGCAGTGTCCTTGGGATGGCCAGAGTCATCCTCCTATGGATGAAGTCGGTGGCCGATGGCTGGAGGGCTGACTGCGGGCCTGCCGGGGCCCTGCTCACTCACTGCAGGGGAACAGGAGCCCCTGATGCAGCCCCATCCTCAGCCCAGCCAGGGGTGGGAGGGAGAGGACAGGGCCCCTTCGATGCACACCCTTTTCCTGTCCCAGGGAGAGGGGAGGCCGCTGCATCATGGTGCACCCTCCTGGGGCTTGGGTGAATGAGTGCTTACTGCTCTCTGGAGAGGCAGATGACCCATCTGCTTTCTGCATTGGTTACCCAGCCCCACATCATGCCTGGGGACTCAGGGCACGTCCTGAAAGTATTGGGCTTCTCTTCTGTCCTTCTCACTCCCCCAGAGAGACTGGGGGTTGAGTGTAGCCATAGCCAGCCCCTCTTTCATGATAATCAGACGGGCTCTGAGTGGAGACCACTGGGGCTGCAGGCACTTATGAGATGAGGATGCAGAGATAAAGCCCATGGTCCCTTCTCTGCAGGGGCCAGAGCCCACAGTTGTGCAGAGAAGGGATAAAGCCAGGGAAGCACATGAGCCCCCGGCCCACCTGGGAGGGCCCAGCAGGCTCCCCGAGTGAGCCCTGGGATAGGATGGGCAGCCTGGAGGGGAAGAGGCTGAAGGGGCCATAGACCAGCCTGGGCATAGAGCAGGCTGCAGGTGACCAGCTCGTCCCTCTGCCCGGAACCTACGTGGGAAAGTGCCCATCCCAGCCCAGATGGGATGGCTATTTCCCTGCTGGGAGGCAGGGTGTGAGAGTAAGGGGAGATGCTCAGATGGCGACAAGCCACCTGGAGCTTAGACTTGGATCTAGGGGGTGTGGACCAAGGAAAGGTTGGGGGCTGCAGGTCTGGGCTATGCCTGGAAGGACGATGGGCAGGGGAGATGGGGTCCATCAGGGGCTTCTATGATGCAGGCACAGAGTAGGAGCCGGGCTTCCAGGGAGTACACACCCTGAAAGGTGTTGAGGGGGCAGGATCAGGGACTCGGCGCTGGATGGTGTTGGGCTGAGGCAAGGCCTGGCCCAGGTCCTGGCTCTGCGTCTGGGTAGGTGGCTGTAGTTGGGCAACTGCTCCTCATGGGAAGCTGACCATCTCTGTGCCGGGCCGGCGGACAGGAGGTGTCCAGAACAGGGCAGGGCTGAAGTGCAGGGGGCCCAGGCTGGAGGCTCCACGATTGGAGGGCCCCCAGTGAGGGGTCATCGAAAGCAAAGAGTCCCTCTCAGTGCTCAGGGCTAAAAGGGCCAGGTCCAGGACTGCTGGAGGAGGGCCCAAGAAGCGGGTCAGGGCGCAGACCCCAAGAAGGGAGAGGGGGCACAGGGCAGGGCGCCATCAGGGCCAGGAAGGGACAAGGGGCTGCCAGCGTCCTTCAGATTTGCCAGTCAGCGTTCCATGAGGAGACAAGCGTGAGCCAGCACGATGGTGAGCATGGCCAGTGGTTCTCCAAGGCTTCCTCAGGGCACGCGGTGGGCTGTGTGGGGTGCCACGTGAGAAACGGCACTGAGATTAGAAGGCATGACAAAGCTGAATTCCTCACAACCGCTCCCCTCAGGGCCCACCAGGGGCTCCTGCAAGGGCGGGGAATGCAGGTGCTGGGCCCGCGGCAGGAGCAGCCACAGCGGGGGACAGGGAGGCCAGAGCCAAGTGGAGAGGAGTGCGAGACTGAGGAGGCTTTTATCCCCCGACCTTTTCTGAAGAGAGAAGAGATAGAAGCAGAGTCATGAGTGCTAGAGACGGGCAGGGAAGGAAACGGATGAAAGGAGCTGGAGGAGAGGGTCCCGGAGTGTACGGAAGAGCGAGACCCTGGCCCCACCGCCTCCCTGGGTGTGCGAGTGGGAGTGTCCAGGCATGCATGTGCGTGTGGGTGTGCGAGGGTGAGTGTGCGAGGCTGGTACACGTGTGTGTGGTAGGGAGCACAGGTGGGGGCTGGCGCAGAGAGAGGTAGGGGCTGGCGCAGAGAGAGGTGGGGGCTGGACGAGGCAAGGGTGAGGGCCCCTTGGTCAGGGCCGCCCACTGCCCGCAGAAGCGCAGGGCAGTGAGGGCGCCCAGGAGCAGGTGGTTGGGTTGACTCAGGTTGGAAGCCCCACTGAGGTCAGCAGAAGAATGAGGGGTGGTGAGGGGCACTCCAGGCACGGTGGTGAGGTAGAGAGAAGAGAGGCCTTTGCATTTTGCGTATTCTGTTGGTGGAGGAAATGGTGAGCCATCAAGGGCTGCCGGCAGCCTCCCCCTAAACCAGCCCAGGAAATGCTGGAAGAGAGAGACTCAGAGCAAATATAGACCCACAGGGATGCCTAGAGCACAGACAGGGTCAGGTTCAGGTTGCTGGGGACGCCATGGCACAGGTGGAGGACAGCTGGAAACTTCCATGTGGTGCTGGTCCCCTCCTGCTCCCTGGGCTGAGCCAGCCCAAGGGGCACGCAACCTCTGAGCTGGCAGTGGCCGCTCTGCCCCTGGGTACAGCAGGTATCAGAGCAGGCCGTTCAGACCCAACACAAAACCCAAACATGCCTGCAGAAGCAGGTCCCAGCTGCGCCCAGCTCCTAAAGAACATACCTGTGCCATAGAAGACAGACAGAGCAGGACTTAAAACAAGTGACCAAAGTCCTCAGAGGACTTCGTCGTAAGGGAGCATGCAATGAACATGAGCTCAAAAGAAGCGGCTGTCATGACAAACCAGTTGGAGATGTTGGGTGTAAAAAATATAATTTATAGATAGAATAGAATTCATTAATATAATGTATGAAACTGTAATATAATTCTAAATAAATAAAATTGTTGAAAGGGGCTGGAAGATTTCACCAAGGGACTCTCCAGAAAGCATCAGGAGGGTATAAGGAGGTGGAAGGCAGGTTGAGAGGTGAGGAAGGTGAAACAAGACGGCCCCTGCCCGTCTCCGAGGAGTCCTGGGAAGAAAGGAAGAATACGGGGCGGGAGAATATATTTGAAGAAGGGTTGGCAGAGAATTTCCAAGAACTAAACACAGACACAAGACTTTAGATGGAAGTGTTCACAGAGTGGCAAGCACACACACCAGAAAAATTAGAATCACAGAGGGAAAAACAGTTACAGAGAAACAAGAGTAAGTCTGACCTCAGAGTTCTCAAGGCCCCACAGAAGGCAGGAGACCAAGTCACTAGGTCAGTGGGGAGCATGGACAGGAGGTGTGAAGTGGGCATAGCTAAATAACGAGAAGGATCGAATTGGAATTTCAGCCCAATATACCATTAGTGTACACCACTAACACCCACATAAATGATGCTTTGTATTTTTCTTATCTACAAATACATGGAAATACAGCTGACCCTTAAACAATGTGGGGGCTAGGGGCACTGAACCCCCTCACAGTTGAAAATTTGCATATAACTTTTGACCTCCTCAAAACGTAACTATTAATAGCCTGCTGTTCACTGAAACCTTACCAATAACACATACAGTCAATGAACACATTTTGTAGGTTATATGTATTATATTCTGTATTCTTTTTATTTTTATTTTTTTTTGTTTACCGACACTATACAGATGTATCACATGCTATATTCTTCAATGAAGTAAGCTAGAGAAAAGAAAGTGGTATTGAGAAAATAATAAGCAAGAGAAATTTATTTACTCATTAAATGGAAGTGGAGCATTGTAAAGGTCTTCATCCTCATCTTAAGCAGGCTGAGGAGGAGGAGAAAGGGAAGGGGTTGGTCTTGCTTTCTTAGGGGTGTTAGAGGCAGAAGAAAATCTCTGTGTAAGTAGATGTGTGTGGTTCAAACCCATGTTGTTCAAGGGTCAGCTGTAAGTAAGTGGCACGTGGCCTGGAGAGGTACCACATATATGGGAAGGCTGCTGATGTTAAGTGTGTGAGGAAGGAGATGGGGACACGGGAGAAGGGGTTAGACGAACACAACAGTATCAGGGGCTGAAGTGGGGCCCTCACAGACAGATGAAAAGGAGGGGGAAGGGAGGCACCCTGCCAACTGGGGACCACATAGCTTTGTGCATCTGAAAGCCACTTAAAACAGGGAAATTTTATCACCTCTAGACCTGTAGGGAGGGAAACGGAATAAGGAAACACAGTCCACTGGGGACCAAGAAAAAAGTGGTGGAAAGAAAATAAGATGGTAAAAGTCATTCAAAATATCCTTAAGACAGTAAAATGTAATGATGTTACAGGACCACCGGGTTCCTACTGTACCTGCTGTACAGTTACAGACCAATGCACAAAGACAGAAGTCTTTGCAACAGAGAAAGAGTTTACTGATCTCAGGGCAGCTGAGTGAGGAGGCAGGAGGGACCCTCACTTCATCTCTCTGAGGAGTTTTGGGCTGGAGTTTTTAAAGGATCATGGAGGGCAAGGGGTGGAAAATTGGGGCCACTGATTGGTGGGGCTAAAGAGGATGCAATCATCAGGGTGTGGACACTGCATGCTCTGGTGAGTCAGCTGCTTGTGGGGTCCCTCAGACCAGATGGAATCAGCTGTTTGATTGGTATGCAGGACCTAGAAGGATATCTCAAGTGGACAACTTAACACTTCACAATGTTAAAGTTGCTATCTATAGAGAATAGTTGTTATCTATCTGAACTTAGGGGAACTGGGGCCTTGTAACTGATTACAAGGTGATTCTGAGGCAGTATGCATGGAACAGCAGTGAGGGAGGGTCAGAGAGCGAGCTGGCCTAGAAGCCAATGCTCAGGACACACTGCAAGCTTGGTTTATTTTCCTTTCTCTCCCTCCCTTCTTTCCTAATTAATTTTATAAAACGTATAGGGATGGATTCAATAAGATTAAACTCATCTATTCGAAACATGGATTCTCAGGCTGTGTGTTTTTTTGTTTTTGTTTTGTTTTTCAAGCAAGCTATCTGCTATGAAGTGTTAACAGAAAGGAAGTGGGTGTGGGAAGCGACCAGTAAGGCAGGGATAGGTGCATGGGGTGGGGTGGAGGGCGGTACCAGGTAACTTGGAAGGAGGTCACGCACCTGGAAGATGCAGCCACCAGCCTCAGTGAGACAACAGCAAACCTAGCATGTCCCCAGGCATGGTGGGAACTTTGAACATACCTCACTCTAAAATTTGCGTCAAACAGAATAAAAATCATGAAAATAAATAGATCTGAAATACAGACTTTAAGTTTGGGCTGCTGGGCAGATACAGAATCCTGCACCCTATGCGCAGGGCATTCACATTTTTTCCAGCACAGATGGAACATTTATAATACTGACCATGAAGGTGGCCACAAAGGAGGCTTCAACAAATAGCAGAGATGATAAGCAGGACATGCTCTCTAATCACAATGCAATGTTAGAAGTCAATCACAGGAACATGGCTTCGAGCCCAGTTACATCTGGAAAACACAATAACTCACGGGCCCGAGAAAAAACAATAATGGAAAATACAAAAGATATAAACCAAGCAATGATAGAAGCAGCGTATATTGACTCTCATGGGATGCAGGTAAAATGGCATTAGAGGGAAATTTATAACCTAAAGTGCTGTGTTAGAGAACAAGATAGAAGGCAAATTAATGAGCTCTGTTCAACAGCAGATGTTAGGAAAAGAGGCACAGAACAGGCTCAGGGAAGAGGCTGAAGGCAGAGCCGGGCTGGAGAAGGAGAGCTCAGGGAGGCTGAGGGCAGTGGCCTGGGGCCGTGGGTCAAGGACGGAGTCCTGCTGGGAGTGTGGGGAGTGGGTCAGGGGTGCTGGATTCAGCATTTAAGGATGGGCTGTGCTGTGTGGATGAACCATCAAGGTAGACATCAGGCCCCCAGGATTTGGCAAGACTGGAGGTAGAGCCAAGCAAATCCACGCCAGAGTCCTGGATTACTGTGGGCCATGGCAGTGGTGTGGAGAGACCACTCAGACCTAATGAGCCTGAAAGACTGTGGGTTCCGTCTGCTTACAGGAGAGAGCTGGGATTTAAGGGAACAAAAGGCTTGAGGAAAGGGAGCGGGCTGCTCAGGGGAAGTGGATATCAGTGAAAGCCAGGTTTTGTTTAAGGTGAGATGTCCGTGCGTGTTGAGTGGAGGGGTCATGGGGCACCTGTTTCTCTGAGTCCCCAGGGGGCAGGGAGAGGGATGGGTTAGGGCTGGGTGGGGACCAGGGTGGCTGGTGGTGGTCGTTGTACCCAAGCACAGCAGGGTTGAGACTGACAAGCTCATCCAGCTTCTGAATCTTGATGGAGGCCCCAGAGCCTGGTGCCCTGGGGACTCTGCGGAGGGTGGTGCAAGAGCACGGCCCTCAGGTGCTGGGAGTGAGGTGAGCAGGGTCACCCCACACCTGACCTGCCCCCTCCTCCCTTGAAACCAGCGGTGTGTCTGAGCACTGGGCCTGAAAGCATGGCATCTGGAGGCCCAAGGCTAAGGCCCATGGCCTCCTCTGCCTGCCCTGCTTGTCCAGGGGCTGAGCTATCCTGGCCTGTCCCTCTGCTCCTTCATGCAGAGGTCTTCAGAGCACCCTAATGTGTCCAATCAAGGCCAGGCTTGTTGGTGAGACACGCTCAGTCCCCAGCTCCATGCCAGATGTCTCCACCCTCAAAGGACCCAGCATCTCATGACTTCATGTCCCACTAGCAGTCCCTGTGCCCAGTTCACCCATCCCCACTGACCACCAATGTTTGGTTTTTCCTTCAGAAGCATGTGAGGAAATGGATTGTTGATAAGCCTGATTCAATCATTCTACATTGTAAACATATCAAAGCATCACCTTGTATCCCATAAATGTATACAATTATTATTTGTCAATAAAAAATAAAATTTAAAAAAGATTCAGCTCCCAGCTGCCTCCTCCAGGAAGCCTGCAGCACTCTCCCTTGCTGAGGACCAACTTTATACCAGTTCTTACCCTGGACCCTGCAGAGGGCAGAGGGCACTTGGGCTGCCCATCAGGGACACATCCATGCCTCTCTCGCTTTCTAGGAAGCTTCCTGTCTCAGCCCAGGACTTTGGGAAGGTGGAGGTAGTCACCTCCTACAGTCAGGACAGCTGCAGTTCAGAGGGAAGAGGCACAAAGTCCTCAGGTTGAAGTTACCCAGCTGGAAATTTCCTTTCTCCCACTGAAAGGGGATGGTGATATTTGGGACTCAGGGTTGATGTCACCATGGCTCTGGATGGGAGGTCTACTGGGACAGATGCTGGGATGTTGAGCCCATGCCTGCAGCTGTACACAGTGGGCAGCATGGCTGTGTCTCTGGGCACCTCTTTCCTTGGTGCCAGATGTGCTGCCTGGCCCTGTATGCGGGAGGCTGGACCCGCTGGGCCTCGTGGCAGGGCCTCAGGGTCCTTCTGGTCACCTCTTCCTCCCTGCAGTTGCCTCTGCTTTTGAGAAACTTAAAGCCAAGGACAGGTCACTGGATGTACTGGGGGCACCAGGGCTGGTGGGGTAGGGGGTTCCTTGGTGCCAGGTTCACCCCAACCTCAGCAGGGAGAAAGGGCTTTGGAAAGGCCCTGGCCCAGGGAGGGGGCGGCCAAGCAGGCCTGGCTGGGGAGGCCCAGGCATTGCGGTTGGGCCAGGGGTCCGTGTGAGGGAGGCAGCCTCCCCTTCTCTAGGATGGGGCCAGTGCCCAGCTCTGCGAGACCCGTGTCCTGCACCCCACACCCCAGTGGAGCACAGCATGAGGCCCTCGGGTCTGATCCCGTGGTTGCTGGCTCTGGGAGGAGATTTTGAATCCCCACTAGATTGTCTTAAGGTTCATAGGCATATTTGGGTTTTCTGTGTCTTTTTCAGACACGTTCCAAGTTTGGTCTCTTCCGGTTACTGTCTGTTTTGTCAGTTATTGGCAGAATAATGTTCTATAGTATTTTGTAAAATGTCTGTTATATTTAAAGTTCTGTCTCCATTTGATTTATTGTATTATATGCTGTGCCATCCCTCTTTTCATTTTCTTGGTCAATTATTCTAGAGGTTGGTTTATTTTTATTAGTATTTTCAAAGAATCACCATTTTAATTTTGTTGACCCTTTCTTTTTTTAGTTTTTAATTTTCATGGGTACATTTTAGTAGGTGTATATATTTATGGGGTATGTGAGATATTTTGATACAGGCATGCAATACACAATAATCACATCGGCTGGGTGTGGTGGTTCACACTTGTAATCCCAGCACTTTGGGAGGTCGAGGCAGGTGGATCACGAAGTAAGGAGTTTGAGACCAGCCTGGTCAACATGGTGAAACACCGTCTCTACTAAAAATACAAAAGATTAGCTGGGTGTGGTGGCGGACACCTGTAATCCCAGCTACTCGGGAGGCTGAGGCAGGAGAATCACTTGAACCCAGGAGGCAGAGGTTGCAGTGAGCCGAGATCGTGCCATTGCACTCCAACCTGGGCGACAGTGTGAGACTCCATCTAAAAAATAAAAATAAAATCACATCAGGGTGAATGGGTTATTCATCACCTCAAGCATTTATCCTTTGTGTTATAAACCATCCAATTATACTCTTAGTTATTTTTAAATATACAATTGAATTACTATTGACTACAGTCACCCTGTTGTACTAAATAGTAGGTCTTATTCATTCTTTCTATTTTGTTTCTACCTATTAATCTTCATCATTTCTCTTACTCCCCAACTACCCTTCCCAGACTCTGGTGACCATCTTTCTACTCTCTACCTCCATGAGTTCAAGTGTTTTAATTTTTAGCTTCCACAAATAAGTGGAACATGTGAAGTTTGTCTTTCTGTGCCTGGCTTACTTCACTTAACATAATGACCTCCAGTTCCATCCATGTTGTTGCAAATGACAGGCTCTCATTCTTTTTTACGGCTGAACAGTACTCCATTGTGTATATGTACTACATTTGCTTTATCCATTCATCTGTTGATGGACACTTACGTTGCTTCCAAATCTTGGCTATTGTGAACAGTGCTGAAAACACAGGAATGCGGCTATCTCTTTTGATATACTAATTTTCTTTCTTTTGGGTATATACCTAGCAGTGGGATTCCTGGGTTGTATGGTAACTCTATTTTTAGTTTTTTGAGGAACCTCCAAACTGTTCTCTATAGTGATTGTACTAATTTATATTCCCATCAAGAGTGGACAAGGGTTCTCTTTTCTTCACATTCTTGCCAGCATTTGTTATTGCCTGTCTTTTGGATAAAAGCCATTTTAAATGGGGTGAGATGATATCTCACCGTAGCTTTGATTTGAATTTCTCTGAGATCAATGATGTTGACTCCTTTTCATATGCCGCTTTGCCATTTGTATGTCTTCTTTTGAGAAATGCCTATTCAAATCTATGCTGAGACACCTGGAGCTGGAGGTGGGGTGACACAAGCACCCCTGTGGCTGCCACCACTGGGATTGTGCTGGGCCAAACCTGAAACCAGCACAGCACTGGGTCTCATCCAGGGCCCACTGTAACCACTACCTGGCTATTACCTATGTTTGCTTAAGGCCCTAGAGCTCTACAATCAGTAGGGGTGAAGCCAGCCAGGCTTGTGTCCTTCCCTTCAGGATGGCAAGTTCCCCCAAGCCCTGGACAGGTCTAGATATACTGTCTGGGAGCCAGTGACTGGAGTCAAGAACCTTAGAAATCTGCTTAATGCTTTATTCTACTGCAGGTAAGCCAGCACTCAAATCACAAGACAAAGTCCTCACTTTTCTCTCTGCTTTCCACAGGAAGAGGAGCCTCTCCCATGGTCATGGCCACCACAGGCCTACATGGGATACTGCCAGGCTACCACCAATGTTCACTTTAAGCCCTAGCGCCCTTCAGTCAGCTTATGGTCAATGCTGCCAGGCCCGGGACTCACCCTTCAGGACAGTGGGCTCCCCTCTGACACAGGGCAGGTCCAGAAATGTCATCCAAGAGCCAAGGCCTTTGGAATCAGGGATCCCAGGAGCCTGCTTGGTGCTCTGCTCCACTGAACTGAGCTGGTACATAAGGTGCAAGACTAAGTCCCCTTTACTTTTCCCTCTGCTTTTCTCAAGCAGAAGCAGTCTTTTACCATAACCACCATAGCTGGGAATGTGCTGGTTCTCCCCTGAAGCCAGCATGTCTCAAAGTCTCACCCAAGGCGCATGGCATACTACCTGGATATCACTGCTGATTCTTCAGGACCCAAAGGCTCTTTCAGCAGGTGATGAATTCTGCCAGGATTTGGTCCTTCCCTTCAAGGCAGTGGGTTCCCTTCTGGCCCAAGGTGTGTCTAGAAATGTCATCCAAGAGCTAGGGCTCAAAATGAGGGCCTTATGACCCTGAACAGTGCCCTATTCTGTGGCTGAGCTGGTATCCAAGACACAAGACAAAGTTCTCTTTAGTTCCCTCTCCCCTCCTCAAGTGGAGGGAAGAAGTCGCTTTCGTTGCTGTGAGCTGTGCTGCCTAGGGCTGAGGGAAAGATAGCACAAGCATGCCCTCAGCCAGCCCAGCTGGTGCCTCACTAGGTCACATGCCTCCCACATCCACTGGCTCTGAGCCCAGCACAGCACTAGGACTTGCCTAGGAATTGCAGTCCTTGTGGCCTAGATTGACTTTCAAGTCTATATAGGACCCCAGAGCCTTTGAGCCCACAGTGGTGGGGCTTGCAAAAACTTATGTTCCAACCACTGGGATGGATGATGCCCCTCTGCCTAGGGCTGGTCTAAATGCTTCCTCTGTGGGTGGGTGTCAAGCAAGTTTAGCCTGGTTTTTCTTTCTGCTCTGACAGGGCAGCACAGAGTTCAATGCAGGGTCCCATAATCACTGCACTCTCCTTCCCCCAGTGCACAGATTTTCCATGCCACAGGACCACTACTGGGGAGTGGAGGAGGGGTGGCTTCAGGGATTCAAGACTGTGTTTTCTACCTTCCTCGGTGCCTCTTTCAGCGATAGAAAGTTAAAAGCAGGTACTGTGGTTGCTCACCTGATTGTTGGCTCTTATGAAGGCTTTTTTGTGTGTATGTAGATAGTAGTTAAATTTGGTGTTCCTGCAGTGGGGGCGTTAGGTGAAATTTCGATTCAGCCATCTTGCTCTGCTCTCCCTTGACCCTTTCTGTTTTATCTTTATTTTTCTATTTCACTAATTTTTGCTCAAATCTTGTGCATTTCTTTCTATCTACAAGTTTATTTCTAAACTTTTATTAATGTCTTCATCTGGGCTCCGAATAGCCTTTCTTAATAGGTAAAGATTATAAATTCCTGTAGTGTGTTCTAGTGGCAGCCCTCAATTTTTGATATGTATTATTTTATCAGTGTTGAGTTACAAGCAGTTGCATAGTATGAAGTCTTATGTGTCTCACTTTTTGCACTTAATATCTTGTTTGTGAGATGTTACATGTAGCCATAATTTATTTATTCTCAGATATTATACACAATCTTTCATAAATGAATATGTCACCATTTTTCCATCTCTCTGTTTGTGGATATCTGGCTTGTTTCCAGTCTTTGGATATTATGAATAATGCCGCTGTGGCCATCCTTGTACACAGCTCTTGAGGTACACGTCCATACGTTTATGTTGATTATGTATCTAGGAATGAAATCTCTGGGGGATAGGATATGCTTACATTAAATTCTATTCCATGATTCCAACTGTTTTCCAAATTATTTGTACAATATGCACTTTCTCCAGCAGTGTGTGAGTACCTACCTCTGCTCCACAGTCTTGCCAATGCTTACTATTGTCAGTTTTTAAAGTTGTAGCCATTTGGCAGATGTATAATGGCGGCTCAAAGAGGTGTGAATTTACATTTTCCTGACTACTAATGTGGTTAAACAATTTTGTATGTGTGTGTGAATTCCCTGCTGCTATGGTTTGAATGTCCCCTCTAAAACTCATGTGGAAACTTAATCCCCAATGTGGCAGTATTGAGAGGTGGCGGCCTTTAAGAGGTGATTGCATCATGAGGGCTCTGCTCCTAATTCATTCATGGATTAATGGGTTAATTAATTAATACATTATCATGAGAGGCAAACAGGTGGCTTTATAAGAAGAGGAAGAGAGATCTGAGCTAGCACATTAGCATGCTCAGCCCCCTTGCCATGTGACACCTTGAGCCACCCTGGGACTCTGCAGAGTCCCCACCAGCAGGAAAGCTCTCATCAGATGTGACCCCTTGACTTTGACTTCGACTTCTCAGACTCCATAACTGTGACAGTTAAATTCCTTTTCTTTATACATTGCCCTTCTTTGGGTAAGTCCTAGTTCAAGTCCTCCATATTGTTGATTATTTTCTGTCTACTAGTTCTAACATTTGCTGAGAGGGAGATGTTGAAGTCTCCAACTATAATTATGAATTCATCTCTCCTTTCAGCTCTGTCAATGTTTGTTTCATGTATTTTGAGGCACTGCTTTTGGCATAGATGCCTTTAGAATTGTTATGACTACCTGGTGGATTTAATTATGGGTATGTTAGAGCTTAAGACTACCATTTTGTTATTTGTTTTCTGTTTGTTTCCTCTGGTTATCATTCCTTTTTCTCTTTTATTGTTACTTGAATATTTTTTAGTATTTCATTTTGACTTATTTATAGTGTTTTTGAGTGTATTTCTTCATAGAGTTTTTATTTTGGTTATTTCAACAGACATATGTGACTTATCACAGTCTGCTGGTATCAATGTTTTGCCACCTTGAGGGACATGTGGAAACCTTTCTTCCACTTAGGTCCCTTATCTTTCTTTCTTTCTTTCTTTTTCTTTTTTTCTTTTTTTTGAGACAGAGTCTCACTCTGTCGCCCAGGCTGGAGTGCAGTGAAGTGAAATTCCGCCTCCTAGGTTCAAACAATTCTCCTGCCTCAGCCTCCCAAGTAGCTGGAATTACAGGCATTTGCTACTACGCCCAGCTAACTTTTTGTATTTTTAGTAAAGACGGTATTTCACTATGTTGGCCAGGCTGGTCTTGAACTCCTGACCTCAAGTGATCCACCTGCCTCGCCCTCCCACAGTGCTGGGATTACAGGCATGAGCCACCGTGCCCGGCCCCTTTCACAATTTTATATATTGTTATCTTGAGCATCAGATAATGCTATAATTTTTGTTTTGATCTTCAGATTCTTAAAATGAAACTCATGTGAGAAACGATGGTCTATGGTTTGCACTCATATGCTTTGTTTTTATGTTGTTCTTTCTTATGCTCCATGGCTCCTTCTTTTATTATTTCCTTCCTGCTGAAGATCTTCCTTTAGCCAATTTTTAAGGATAGGTCTGAAATTAACAAATTCTTCTAGCTTTCCTTCATCTGAGAATGTCTTTAGTGCCCCTTCATCTTGGTAAAACAGTCTTGCCAGATAGAGATTGTGGTTGACAGTTCTTTTCTTTCAGCACCTGAAAAATGTTGTACCAGTTCCTTCTGGCCTTAAATATAAAAAAGATTTATTATGACAATATATCTTTTATAAGAGGTTATATCACCCATGGTTTCAAACAAGAAATCCACTGTCATTCAAATGGCACTTGTAGGTAAAATGTCATTTTTTTTCTGGTTGTTTTCAATATTATTGTCTTTAGTTTTAATAAGCTCAATTATGATGTGTCTTCATTATTACATAAGTATAGATGACCTGTTGGCCCTGTTTCTCTCGAGAACCCTGACTCTTACATGGTCTATGAGCCTAGAGTATTTTGTTGTGCCAGAAAGTATAGAAGTCCTAGAAAATTGATTAGGGCAAAACAAAGTACCCAGGATCCAGCTTGATGAGGCTCCCACTGGCCAGATCTGAGATAATCTGAGCATAAAAATGAATAATGACAGGATTGTAACCCAGTGACTAAGAACAGGATACATGTTATCATTTTAAGTTATAAAATGAATGAATGAACATTCTTTTTTACAAGGAATTGTGTGGAATTAGAAAACCACCATTTTGTAGCCACCATTGGAATAATTGATTCAGGCAGAAAACATCAATGGATGTTCAAATCATTAGATGGAAGTTAAATGAGAAATAGATTTATTTATATGCGTTGCTTTTTAATTTTAAAGGGGAAAAAAGATACCTTTACAGTGGGAAAATCTGGCAGACACTACCATGATATTGAATGAAGGTTAGTAACATGAATAACAAGACAAACCAGCATCATGTTGGTGTCCTGAGAAGAATGTAGCACCATTCCTGCCAGAAATGCACGGCCCAAATCTAATCACAAAGGAACATCAAACTCAAGTAACATACATTGTACGGAACACTGGCCTGCACTCTTCAACGATATCAAAAATCAATGTTAAATTAGATAATTGTATTATGGTTATATAAGAGAATGTCCTTGTTTTGAGACACAGGCTGAAATGTTTGGAAATGGTTGTGATGTCTGCAAGGTATTCTTAAATGTTACAGAGAGAGAGAGAGGGCACGCGCACAACAGAGCATAGGCAGGACAAAAATGTTACCTGATGACTCCAGGCAAAGGGTTTTTGGAGGTGGACTGTGTTACTCCTAAAACCAAGTGTGTTCTGCCAGCTCAGGGGTTCTGGGCTGCTTGGATTTTTGAAACAAACACACACTCATCAGAGGGCTGTAAACAGTGCAGGTGATGCCTGAACACAGCTGACGGCTATCTTGGTTTAAAAATGCAGACTCTGGAGCTGGATGGTTGAATCTCTATTACACCCCCAATTTGTGTTATCTTGGTCAAGTTCATTCACTTCTTTAGGCTTCAGTTCCCTCACCTGTAAAACAGTATGAGAATAGTCGCTGTGTTCTAAGATTGCTTTGAAGATTAACATGAGTCGGTAATATCTATAATGCCTATAAAGGTGCCTGGCACACAGTAACGATGAATAAATGCTAATTATTATATTTACTATTAGTAGTAATTGGACAGGCAGCAAAGAAGATCCTTCAATTTTCTGTCCCTTGGTGGTCTGAAACTTCCATCTATTACTATGTAAAAGAATTTGGGTAAGTCCTCCTACAGAAAATGAGTCTTTCTTAATTTTGGAATGATGGTAAAACATTGGGTTTTAGTCCCACCAGTATCTTCTACCTGGAAAGGAACTGAGCCAGGTGGGTGGGCAGTACAGCAGTGGAAGGAGGGAGTAGGGAACTGATCCTGCCTGCAAAGACAAGAGAACAAGGAGACCCTGGGGAATGCAGAACCTGGCACCATTTTTCTTCAACTACCATGAAAATAGCCAGACTGCCTGATACGGTTTGGCTGTATCCCCACCCAAATCTCAACTTGAATTGTGTCTCCCAGAATTCCCACTTGTTGTAGGGGGCACCCAGGGGGAGGTAATTGAATCATGGGAGCCGGTCTTTCCCATGATACTGAATAAGTCTCATGAGATCTGATGGGTTTATCAGGGGTTTCCACTTTTGCTTCTTCCTCATTTTCTCTTGCCACCACCACGTAAGAAGTACTTTTCCCCTCCCACCATGATTGTGAGGACTCCCCAGCCATGTGGAAATGCAAGTCCAATTAAACCTCTTTTTCTTCCCAGTCCCAGGTATGTCTTTATCAGCAGTGTGAAAACAGACTAATACACTGCCTGACACTCTTTGATGAATAGTTTTTGCATCAAAGAGTAAACTGGGAGTAAAACAACAGAAGACAAAAAAAAAACAAAATATTTTGGAACCAAAAGAAGAATGCCTAAGCTATGCTCAGTAGTACATTCATAGTTTTAAATGGCCTTAAAATTTAAAAGAGAGAGTTTCATGAACCATTATGCTTATATCTTGGTTCTTCCAAAGTGCTGCTAAAGTCTTAGCCTGCTGCAATGACAGAGTACCTGGGCAGGTATGTGAAATACTCCACCTTGGTAGAGATAACAGAAACATAACCTTGACCTTCCCATTAAAACTAAAGGGAAAATTTGACTGAAGTTTTCAAGTAGTACCCTTAAGGAATCACACATAGAAGGTACTCAATAAATATTATAGCTTGAATAAATAAAACAATGCCACTGAGAGCCTCAAGGGTCTGGAGTACTCTCAGATAACTGGCGTATTAGTTAGATGTTGCTCTGTAACAAACCATGTCAAAACTTAGGGGCCTAAAATAGTAACCTTTTATTATTTCTCATGAGTCCACAGGTCGATGGGGCACTTCTGCTACTCTGGGCTGGACGTGGCTGATCTTAACTGCTCATCAGTGATCAGCCAGTGGATTGGCTGGGCCTGGCTCACCTCAGATGACTTCAGCCCTGCTTCTCATGTCCTGCACATCCCTTCAGCAGGCTAAGCTGGGCTTGTTCTCATGGCAGTGCCAGAGGTCCAAGAAATGAGTGAAAATGCACATGTGCTTTTCCAAGCCTCTGATCCCATCCTGTTGGCCAAAGCATGTCACAGCATCGAGCCCAACATCATTTTGGGAGGGCCCTACTTAAACGAATGGCAAGAGTGATGCATGAAAAATTGGGCCGATTTCTGCATGAATCTTCTATGATTGGGAATCACGTAGATAAGTGTTTTGGGACAGTTCATCCAAATGACAGACATAAAATAATGAAATATCAAATGACAGACATAAAATAATGAAATGTCAAATGACAGACATAAAATAATGAAATGTGTGGCCATCTCCTTACCACAGTTGATTCTAACCCAGTTGTTGAATTATTTGCCATACCTCACTCAGTTCAGCACGGCTATCACTATGATGCACCCTTCTATGTGTCTGAGGATTTATAAGAGGTCTAAATTTTTTAAAAAGAAAGAAACTGGACTGCTATCCAACAGTTCACAAAAATCAATTTCAGATATATCAAAGACCCAGAGGTAAAAGGCAAAATTTCAAAGCTTTCAAAATTAAATGGAGGTGGGGGAATCTCTTAATATCCTTAAAGTAGAAAAAATACTTTAAAAAGACACAAAATGCACTATCTATGTAGGACACATTTTCAAGTCTAGCCATATTGAAATTGATAATTTTTGTTAATCAAAAGTTACCTCAAAGGGAATGTTTTTAAAAGTCATGATATGAGATAAAATATTTGTAGCACATGTAACCAACAAGTGACTAGAACCTGGGTACATAAAGAACTCCTGTAAACAGTGTTGTGCTGGAAGATGTTTAACAACTGACTCTCAGGCCCTAAAAGTCCTTATTTTTAGCATTTGCTTGTTTCCAGGACATAAACACTTCCATGTGGCCAATTTCAAGCCACTAATGTAAGGTCACCAAGTAGGGCCTTGGGGATAGATGGTCGCACTTGGCTCTCACAAGGCAGGTATAAAGGCGGCAGCACAAAAGTCAACATGAAAAATAAAACAACCCAGTGGGGGCCAGGCACAGTGGCTCAAGCCTGTAATCCCAGCACTTTGGGAGGCCGAGGCAGGTGGATCACCTGAGGTCCAGAGTGCGAGACCAGCCTGACCAACACAGAGAAACCTCGTCTCTACTAAAAATACAAAACTAGCCAGGCATGGTGGTGCATGCCTGTAGTCCCAGCTACCTGGGAAGCTGAGGCAGGAGAATTGCTTGAGCCTGGGAGGCAGAGGTTGTGGTGAGCAGAGATCACACCATCGCACTCCAGCCTGGGCAACAAGAGTGAAACTCTGAGGAAAAAAAAAAAAAAAATAGGAAAAGTGCAAAAGACTTCAGAAGGCTTTTATGAGGGCTGTCTTAGTTCATTTGTGTTGCTGTGAAGAGATACTTGAGTGTGGGTGGTTTATAAGGAAAAGAGTTGTGTTTGGCTCAACGTTTTGCAGGCTGTGCAAGAAGCATGGAGCTGGCATTAGGCAAGGGCCTCACGCGGCTTCCACTCATGGCAGAAGGGCAAGGGAGCCCATGTGTGGAGATCACTCGGCAAGAGAGGAAGGTGAGGAAGTGCCAGGCTCTCTCTAACAAGCAGGAACGAATAGAGTGAGAACTCAAACTCCTTCCCCAGGGAGGGCATTAAAGTATTCATGATGGATCCGCCCCCCATGACCCAAACACCTCCCATTAGGCCCCACCTCCAACACTGGGGATCAAATTTCAACATGAGATTTGGAGGAGAAAAACAGACAATATCAAACTACAGCAGGGGCATAAAAGAAAACCTAAATGGACAATAAAAACCTGAAAAGATGCTCAATCTCGTAACTGATGAGGGAAATGCAAATTAAAGCCACAATCGGATACATTTCACACCCTCCAGATTGACAGAAGTTAAAAAGTTTGTCAGTTTGGGGTTGGTGATTCGGAGCTGTGGAAGCTCTCACCCACGGCTGGCGGAGCCTGTGTGCTAGTACAAACCACTGTGAGAAGCAGTTTGGCATTTCCTAGAAGAGGTGACAGTGCACACCCTACGACCAGCACTTTCATTCCTGTAAATGTAAACATGCCCTAGGGAAACTCTTGCCCATGCACCTCGCAGGACAGGCAGGGTTCGTGGGAGGACCATTAGCAATGGGAAAAAAATGAAAACAACTCATGTGCCCATCAGCAACACAATAAACTATAATCTCTATATATGATGGAATACAATTTCACAGCAGTAAAAACTAATGAATTGTGGCTACACGTATCAATATGGACAAATCCCAAGAACTTCATGGAGAGAGCATCACAAAAGAATAAACGTAACATAACTGCAATACTATAAAGTTCCTTATCTATGCTACAAAGACAGGGGTGTTTATCAGCAAACTCAATTTGGTGGTTGGAGAGAGAGGCAGGAGAGCAAGAGGGATATGATCTGAGCGTGGGGCAGGAAGAGAGAGGGGCTAATCCATGCGACTGGAAATAGTTCGTTCTCAAACTGGGTGTGAGTGTGGAGGTGCTCACTGCATTGTTGCTGCTGAGACATACGCTTGCAGTGGATAGATTCTTCCACGTGTGTATTTCAAATTTGGCTTCATCACAAGGATTGTGGGGGAGTGACAGAGCAGCGTATTAAGTGTGACAGCTGAGGAAAGCCCCAGCAGCAGGGGACAGAGAGAGGGGAACATGTTGTCACCTGGAGGTGGGGTGGTTGCGGGAGAAACGTCCAGGCTACAAACTGAGTTGCGAATCACGGAGGGACTAAGGTCGGGAAGGGGCAGCACGGCGCCCTCCAGGCAGAGAAGCAGCCCCGCAGCCACCCTGATGCGGCGCGGACTCCTCCTGTCCAGTTCTCTGTCACACCTGCTGCCTGCCCCCTCGCCAACCCCTGCATACATGGCCCGGATGTCAGAGGCGGACGAAGAAGCGGCCAGAACTTAGCCAGTCTTCCTTCATCTTCCTTCCTCCTAGTAAAACACACACACACACACACAAACACACACACACACACACACACAAATGAGCATCAGCCTTTCTTCTGGTCGTGCCTCTATTTCAGCTTGAGATTTTCACCTTTCATCACAAGGGTCTTCGCGGCAGAACGTGGCCGTCCCCACAGCCGTCGGGGGTTTCCGGTTGGATCGCGCGTTCGCTCCGCTGCTTGGCCTGCGCTTCAGCCTCTAGCGACCCAGCGGGGGCGCGACTTCCGAGCGCCTCTGCCTCCCGCCTCTACCGCGGGGCCGGGGCGACCCTAGATCTGCACGGCCCACCGCTGCGTCCAGGGAGATGGGGCCGAGCCTCCTCCCTGCGGAGCCCGTGCAGAACCATGGGACGGAGGGCGGTGGGCTCCGCAGGGAGGGGGCGCAGTCCGGGACAGACCCCAGCACAGGCTCATTCCGCCCTCCCGGGACAGCTCCGAAATCCCCGCCCTACGCCGGAGCTGCGGCTTGCAAAGCGCGGCTGGGCCTTCGGTCTTGCCCCCAGTCTCCTATGCCCTAGGACGTCCCCTTGGGGGCCAGAGCCACCCCCAACCCGCGGAGGGAAGAGGGGCACTTCCTTCGCGGACCGAGGGCGGCAGCCTGTATGGGGGTACCTGCGCAGGTGCAGCCCCGGGGAGAGCTCGTTTCCAAGAAAGAGGGACATTCATTTCCCTCTCCCAGGTAGCAGCGTTGAAAGGCTTCTCCACAGCATTACTCAGTCCAACTAATGATGGGAAAAGGAGGGAAAAACGAGGGCGCAGAGCCGCAACCGCTTGCCTACCTCCACCTAAAACGCAAACACAACCCGAGCCGCCGGTGACCCTGACTCGGGCGGCCCCGGGCGTTCCCCACGCCCGCACCTGGAGCCACACCCGGGCCCTCGGGGCTCCATGGCAGCGCGGCGGCGCCTCCTTCACGGAGAAGTCCCACTGCCAGGAGAACCACTGCAGTCGGGAGACGACGTCTGTATTTGTAGGGAGTGAAAGGAGGCGCCGTCCCCCACGTTTCATCGCAGGATCTTCGGGGCAGAATTCGGAGGCACCTGTCACGATGGGAGCAGTCAGGGCTTTCCTGGTTTTGGGGCCTCTGGCTTAGGTGGGCTGGCAATGCCTCTCCTTTCATTCCTGGTAAACACGCTTGGCTGGAGCACAGCGGCCATGGGGCTGTTTCCCGTGAGCCACAGCTAGTTCTAAACTGTACTGATCGGGACACCTGCCACCAGATGAGAAATTAGTAAAATGTGGTTACCAGGGGATTGCTTCTCTGCTCTAGCTGTGAACGGGGTGTTCAGCGGCCTGCACGGCCGCGCCTCTCCAGACTGAGACCGAAGACTTCCGCGCCACCGTCGGCAGCTCGCGAACTTAGACTTCAGACCGTCTGCCGCACTGCAATAGAGACCACGGTGGGGATACCTTTTAAATAATTTAAATGTGTCCTTCCTTCTGCAGCACACACACGTCCTCCTGAACTGGACACCTGGCTAGGCCAAGGAAAAAGGAGAAGCTCTTTTGTGAGGTGGCAGGGACGCACCCCCTTAGCTAGAGACAGGCTTCTAGGTGGCTCGCCTTCTACTAGTAGAACAGGTAGGGTTATCTGCTAAAGTGTGGGACCTGCTACGTTGAAGCCAATCTTCTCTGAGCAAGACTCAATTTATTTTTTCTTAATTACAACACATGAAAATTTTAGGTCACCAAGAAACACCAGTCAAAGAGTTTCATTTTCTCTTTACGGCCTGTTTATTACAATTCAGAAGAAAAATGGCCAACTAGAAAAAAAAATATGTAACACGTATCACGGACTGTCAAATATCTTTTTTTTTTTTTTTTTTTTTTTTTTTAAGACAAGGTCTCACTCTGTGACCAGGCTAGAGTGCAGTGGTGTGATCTTGGCTCACTGCAGCCTTGAACTCCCAGGCTTAAGCAATTCTCCCACCTCAGCCTCCTGAGTAGCTGGGACTATGGCATGCACCACCACACCTGGGTAATTTTTATATTTTTTTGTAGAGACCAGGGTTTCGCCGTGGGCCCGGGTTGGATTTTTTTCTTTATATATAAGAAAACTTGGCAAAGGATATGGACAGACAGGAAATCCAGCTGGATCTTGAGCATATAAAAGTTGCTCCACCACACTGGTACTAAGAAAACTATACTTTAAAACTACAAGATACTATTTTCCAGTCTCAGATAGGCCAAGTTCAAAAATGAGGAGAGTGGCTTCTGTCTGGGAGCCTGTGGGGTCTGTGCTCTCACTCATTACTCTCCATATGCCCCCTGGGGAGATGGCATGGCAGGCAGTTTACCTTCCAAAGGTAACAGTGCACACACTCTTTAACAAAGCAATTCTGCTCCTTTGTCCTACAGACTTGCTTGCATACGAAATGGCCTGCCAGTGAGAATGTGCACTGCAATGTGGTTTCCAGTAGTGAATATGCAACCAATCTACATCTCCATAAATAAGAGATGGGTGAGATAGTGATGCATCCACAGAACCATGAGTAGCCATGAAAAAAATGAGTGTCTTTATATGAACTAATATGCAGAGATCTTTAAGAAATATTATTAAAGGAAATGCAAGGTGCAGAACTGTGGGTACACCTACCACTAATGTAAAACACTAAAAAGCATTGTGTAAGGATATAAAAGAGGTTGTTCATAGTGTTCTTTCCAGGGCAAGAAAATGGGATGACTGCAGGAGAAGGGTTGGAGGAGACTTAACTTTCACTTTCAAATTTTTTGCTGTGTTCATACTTTGTCTATTCAAAAAAATTAACAAATAAAAATGCATTTAGAAATTAGAGGCTAGTATTACCTACAGTTTCCAGCCTTCTGTGTAAAAGTAGATGTATTCACATTCTCCAGAGAAACAGAACCACTAAGGTATCAATATTATGTGTCTATATACAGAGATTTATTATAAGGAATTGGAGGTTGAGAAATCCAGACCCCAGGCAGCAAATAGTGGTATGTGACTTGCCTTCATCAACAGAAAATGCTGGAAGTGATGTTTTGGGGTTTACAATTCCAGTCTTTAGAGAATTGTTAGCTTCTGCTTCTCCTCTTCTAGAGTCCAGACAAGGTAAGGTGTTAAACTATACTGAGACAGCCATGCTGTGAGGAAGCCCAAGTTATCCATATGGAGAGAGAGACCACATAAGGGAGCACTGAGGTGCTAGACTTGTGGGTGGAGACTTATTGGACCCTCTAGCCTAGCTCAGCTCCGTATATGTAGTCCATGCCATGAGGTGGAGCAGAAGAACTGCCCGGCCAAGCCCTGCCCAAACTCAACCCACAGAATTGTGAGAAACAATAAATTGTTGTCTTAAACCACTAAATTTTGGAATGTTTTGTTGCATAGCAATAGGTTTGCCCCTAACATACTGGATGTCACAAGGTGACAATTCCTTTACAGGGACAGCCGAGTGACCATCCCACGGGAAACAAATATTTGCATTCCTTTATCATGTTACTGAGGCGACATCTAATTGTATTCTTCTTTTTACCTTACATGAGACACTAATGGGTGGTTTTCTCCTTGATCTTTTACGGAAGCAAGCACAGCATCAAACAGCAAGGGGCTTCTAATAGGGGATTTGCAGATGGCCAGCCTATCTCAGAATAGGACACAAAGATCTTGGGGTACCTTGTTTAGGATTCAGACAGTAGTTCCTGTGAATCCTATATACTTGCTATGAAAAGGAAATATTGGCTTGTCAATTTGAGGTCAAACTGGTGGATAGGAGGCAGGACTAACTTGCAGCTCCCACTCAGACAGACAGAGCAGCATGTGGAGATTCACATCATGAACTACCTCAAGAACATACCAGGAAAGCCAAGAGAATCCACAGACCCCTTGAAGGAGGTGGATTGCCACTGCAGGCTCCATGGGACAGCTGAGGAAACTGCCAGTCTGTTTGCTTTCTCAGCTGGAAGGCTTGTAGCCTGGGGCAAGTTCTCAGCCCTGCTCACTGGCTGCTTGGAAATAAACTCAGTACGGTTGGGGAACCACGGTGGGAGTGAGATCAGCCTTTTGGGCTGTGGGCTGCATGGCAGCTGGGTGATGCCTGTGGCTGCCAGCTTTCCCCCACTTCCCTGGCAACCTGTGTGATGCAGCAGAAGCAGCCATAATCCCCTTGGTAACATAACTCCATTGGCCTGGGAACCACACCTCCATCCCCTAAAGCAGCAGCAGCAGGCCCTGCACAAGGAGAGTCTGAGCTCAGACATGCCTAACCCTGACCAGACCTGATGGTCTTTCTCTACCTGCCCTGGTAACAGAAGACAAAGGACATAATCTCTTGGAAACTCTATAGCTCTGCCTACCACCTGACCTTAGGGCAAGCTCATGTCCTCCCTATACTACTGCAGCTGATGTGCTCTTAAAAGCATCACCTCCTGGCTGGAGGCCAACCAAAACAAAACTAGCACCTTTTGTTGTTGTTGATGTTGTCATTGTTGTTGTCGTTGTTCTTGAGACAGAGTTTCGCTCTTGTTGCCCAGACTGGAGTGCAATGGCATCATCTCAGCTCACTGCAACCTCTGCCTCTCAGGTTCAAGCTATTCTCCTGCCTCAGCCTCCCAAAGTAGCTGGGATTACAGGTGCTCACCACCATGCCCAGCTAATTTTTTTGTATTTTCAGTTGAGACGGAGTTTCACCATGTTGGCCAGGCTGGTCTGGAATTCCTCACCTCAGGTGATCCACCCGCCTCAGCCTCCTGAAGTCCTGGGATTACAGGTATGAGCCACCACACCCAACCAAAACTAGCACACTTAATAAAAATACAACCAAGGACCCTCACAGAGTCCAGGCACTGGTATCCACAGCTGAGAGACCTAAAGATGGATCACATCACAGGACTCTTTGCCGACACTCCTCAGTACCAGCCCAGAGGCTGGTAGCTCTTCTGGGTGGCTAGATCTAGAAGAGAAATACCAATCACTGAAATTTGGCTCTCAGGAAGTCCTATTCCAAGGGTAAGGGGGAGAGCACCACATCAAGGGAGCACCCCGTGGGACAAAGGAATCTAAACAGCAGCCCTTGAGTCCCAGATCTTCCCTCTGACATAGCCCACACAAATGAGAAGGAACTAGAAAAACAGTTCTGGTAATACAATAAAACAACGCTCTTTAACACCCCCAAAAGATCACACTAACTTACCAGCAATGGATCCAAACCAAAATGAAATCCCTGAACTGCCAGAAAAAGAATTCAGAAGGTCAATCGTTAAGCTAATCAAGGAGGCACCAGAGAAAGGTGAAGTCCAACTTAAAGAAATTTTAAAAAATGATATATGATATATGATAAATACCATAAAAAATGATATAGGATATATCATAAGATATAGGATATATGACAGGTTTTCCTTCATATGTTACCTGATACTTTTGCCTCATAACTCTTAAGATTCTTTCCTTCATCTTGACTAGATAATCTGATGAATATGTGCCAAGATAATGATCTTTTTGTGACCAATTTCCAAGGTTTTCTTTGAGCTTCTTGTATTTGGATGTCTAGGTCTCTAGCAAGGCCAGGGAAGTTTTCCTTGATTATTTCCTCAAATATATTTTTTAAACTTTTAGATTTCTTTTCTTTCTCAGGAACATCAATTATTTTTATATTTTGTCACTTAACAAAGCAAGCACGAGTAGCTATTCTTACATCAGACAAAACAAACTCTAAAGCAGCAGCAGTTAAAAAAGACAAAGAGAGACATTACATAATGATGAACAGACTAGCCCAACAGGAAAATGTCACAATACTAAATATGTATGTACCTAACACTGGAGCTCCCAGATTTATAAAACAATTACTACTAGACCTAAGAAATGAGATAGACAGCAACACAATAATAGTGGGGGACTTCAATACTCCACTAGTCAGGTCATCAAGACATAAGGTCAACAAAGAAACAATAGACTTAAACTATACCCTAGAACAAATGGACTTAACAGATATTTACAGAAGATTCTACCCAACAACTGCAGAATATAGCTTCTATGCATCAGCACATGGAACTTACTCCAAGATAGACCATATGATAGGCCACAAAACAAGTCTCAACAAATTTAAGAAAATAGAGATTATATCAAATACTCTCTCAGACCACAGTGGAATAAAATTGGAAATCAACTCCAAAAGGAACCTGCAAAACCATGCAAATACACAGAAATTAACCTGCTCCTGAATGATCTTTGGGTCAACAATGAAATCAAGATGAAAATTAACAAATTCATTGAACTCAACAATAATAGTGAAACAACATATCAAAACCTCTGGGATACAGCAAACTCAGTGCTAAGAGGAAAGGTCAGAAGTTCAGAGTGTTAAATGCCTACATCAAAAATTCCGAAAGGGCACAAATAGACAATCTAAGGTCACACCTCGAGGAACTAGAGAAATAAGAACAAACCAAACCCCAACCCAGCAGAAGAAAAGGAATAACCAAGATAAGAGCAGTACTAAATGAAATTGAAACAACAACAAAAAAATACAAAAGCTAAATGGAACAAAAAGCTGGTTCAAAAGTTAAATAAAATTGATAGACCATTAGTGAGATTAACCAACAAAAGAAGAGAGAAGATCTAAATAAGCTCAATCAGAAACAAAACAGGAGATATTACCACTGATACCACAGAAATACAAAAGATCCTTCAAGCGTACTATGAACATCTTTACACACATAAACTAGAAAACCTAGATGAGATGAATACATTCCTGGAAGTATACAACCCTCCTTGATTAAACCAGGAAGAAACAGAAACTCTGAACAGACCAATAACAAGGAGCGAGATTGAAATGGTGTCTAAAAAGTTACCAACAAAAAAAAAAGGTCTAGGACCAGACGAATTCACAGCTGAATTATATCAGACATTCCAAGAAGAACTGGTACCAATCCTATTGACACTATTCCAAAAGACAGAGAAAGAGGGAATCCTCCCTAAATCATTCCATGAATCCAGTATCACCCTAATACCAAAACCAGGAAAGGAAATAACAAAAAAAGAAAACTACAGATCAATATCCCTGCTGAACATAGATGCGAAAATCCTCAACAAAATACTAGCTAACCGAATCCAACAGCATATCAAAAAGATAATCCACCATGATCAAGTGGGTTTCATACTAGGGATGCAGGGATGGTTTAATATATGCAAGTCAATAAATGTGATACACCACATAAACAGAATTAAAAACAAAAACCGCATGATCATCTCAATACACACAGAAAAAGCATTTGACAAAATCCAGCATCTGATTAAATGCTCAGATGATTAAAACCCTCAGCAAAATTCACATACAAACGACATACCTCACTGTAATAAAATAAAATATTATCACTGTAATAAAAGCCATCTATGACAAATCCACAGCAAACATAATACTGAATGGGAAAAAGTTGAAAGCATTCCCTCTGAGAACTGGAACAAAACAAGGATGCCCACTCTTACCAATCTATTCAACATAGTACTGGAAGTTCTGCCCAGAACATTCAGACAAGAGAAAAGAATAAAGGGCATCCAAATCGGAAAAGAGGACGTCAAACTGTCACTGTATGCTGATGACATGATCATATACCTAGAAAACCCTAAGGGCTCATCCAAAACGCTCCTAGAACTGGCAAATGAATTCAGCAAAATTTCAGGATACAAAATTAATGTACACAAATGAATAGCTCTGCTATACGCCAACAGCAACCAAGCTGAAAATCAAATCAAGAACTCAATCCCTTTTACAATAGGTACAAAAAATAAAAATAAAATACCTCAGGCTATACCTAACCAAGGAGGTGAAAGACTTTTACAAGGAAAACTACAATACACTGCTGAAAGAAATCATAGATGACACACAAATGGAAACACATCCCATACTCATGAATGAGTAGAATCAATATTGTGAAAATGACCATACTGTCAAAAGCAATCTATAGATTCAATGCAATTCCCCTCAGAATATCATCATCATTCTTCACAGAACTAGGAAAAAAATCCTAAAATTCAAATGAAACTAAAAAAGACCACAGAGAGCCAAAGCAAGACTAAACAACAACAACAACAAAATCTGGAAGAATCACATTACCCAACTTCAAACTATACTACAAAACTATAGTTACCAAAACAATATGGTACTGGTATAAAAATAGGCACATAGACCAATGGAACAGAATAGAGAACCCAGAAATGCAGCCAAATAATTACAGTCAACTGATCTTTGACAAAGCAAACAAAAACATGAAGTGGGGAAAGGACACCCTATTCAACAAATGCTGCTGGGATAATTGGCAAGCCATATGAAGCTGAATGAAACTGGATCCTCATCTCTCACCTTACACAAAAATCAACTCAAGATGGATCAAAGACTTAAATCTAAGACCTGATACCATAAAAATTCTAGAAGATAACATTGGAGAAATCCTTGTAGACATTGGCTTAGATATAGACTTCATGACCAAGAACCCAAAAGCAAATGCAACAAAACCAAAGATAAATAGATGAAACTGAATTAAACTAAAAAGCTTCTGCACAGCAGAAGAAATAGCCAGCAAAATAAACAGACAACACACAGAGTGGGAGAAAATCTTCACAATCTATACTTCTGACAAAGGACTGATAACCAGAATCTGCAAGGAACTCAAACAAATCAGCAGGAAAAAACAAACAAACAAACAAACACCCCAAAATTGGGCAAAGGACATGAATAGACAATTCTCAAAAGAAGATATACAAATGGCCAAAAAACATATGAAAAATGCTCAATATCACTAATTATCAGGGAAGTGTGAATAAAAACCACAATGCAATACCACCTTACTCCTGCAAGAATGCCCATAATCAAAAAATCAAAAAATAGATGTTGGCGTGGATGTGGTGAAAAGGGAACACTTTTACACTGTTGGTGGGAATGTAAACTAGTAACCAATGTGGAAAACAGTGTGGAGATTCCTTAAAGAACTGAAAGTAGATCTATCATTTGATCCAGCAATCCCACTCCTGGGTATCCATCCAGAGGAAAATAAGTCATTATAGGAAAAAGATACTTGCACACGCATGTTTATAGCAGTACAATTTGCAATTACAAAACATGAAACCAGCTCAAATGTCCATCAATCAATGAGTGGATAAAGAAAATGTGATATATATGTATATATACCATGGAATACGACTCAGCCATAAAAAGGAACAAAATAATGGCATTCGCAACAACCTGGATGGAGTTGGGGACCATTATCATAACTGAAGTAACTCAGGAATGGAAAACCAAACATCATATATTCTCACTCATAAGTGGGAGCTAAGCTATGAGGATGCAAAGGCATAAGAATGATACAATGGACTTTGGAGACTCAAGGAAAAGGGTGGTGGGGGTGGGGGATAAAACTCTACACACTGGGTACAATGTACACTGCTCGGGTGATGGGTGCACCAAAATCTTAGAAATCACCACTAAACAACTTATTCATGTACAATAAATAAATAAATAAAAATTAACGGGGGGAAATTGGTACATGGAATGTCAGGGGGCCTCAGGCAACGCTGCCCTGGGGCAGAACCCCCTGCTTCCCCACCAAGACACAGTGCCCTCCCCAACCTTATCAAGCAGCTGGCCCTGAAGGAACAGAGTACACCTGAGGGGCTTAGACAGGAGGCTGGAGCTTAGGGCGTATGAGAGGAGCCAAGAGGTTGTGAAGACAGAGTAGCTGCAGGGGAGGTGCAGACTCCACCACCTGAAGGGTGCCTGCAGGGGCCTGAGAGCCAAGACGAAGGCTCTGCGCCATGGGGTGGCCTCCTGCATCTCCCACCATGTGGACTCTGCACAGGTTGGATTATATCCCTTGAGCCTGAAGAGCTGCCTTAACATTTTTTGGGATTCCATGTTTGTGCTGACAACACCACCCCTTCCTTCCACAACACTGGGCATGGTGCCCAGCTTGGACCATGAGTTGTCAGTCAACGAGTGGATAATCAGCCCTCAGGCCAAGTCCTCCCACACCCTGTGTTTGTGAATACAATGTTATTGATCAAGGCAGTGCACATTGATGAAACTGTTGTCCACACCTGCCTTCACGCTGTAGCGGCAGGGTTGAGTTGTTGTGACAGAGACCGTGTGGTAGCAAAGCCTGAAATATTTACCCTCTAGCTCTTTACAGAAAGGATTGTCAATCCTGAGGAAATCAATAGGAAGGAAACTATTCCAGTTTCTAAAAATGTGAGTGTTTTTTGTGGTGAAAGAGACCATACATTTCTAAGAGAAATGATAGAGATAGACTGGAGAAAATACTTGCAACATATGCATTTACAAAATTTAATAACTCTTGGCTGGGCGCGGTGGCTCACGCCTATAATCCCAGCACTTTGGGAGGGCAAGGCAGCTGAATCACTTGAACCCGGGAGGTGGAGGTTGCGGAAAGCTGAGACTGTGCCACTACACTCCAGCCTGGGCAACAGAGCAAGACTCTGTCTCAAAAAAAAAAAAAAAATTTAATAACTCTAATATTCCAAGGCTTCTACAAATTAATAAGAAAAAGGCAAACACAATAGAATAGAAAAATAGAAAGATGGGCAAAGGAGTTGAACAGAAAAAGCACACCAAATACAAATGACTTATGAATTTATGAGAGACAAATGTCATAAGTTATTAAGAAAACAGAAATGTCACAGTGTTTTTCACTCACATTGATAGTATTGAGTCTTGATAAGGATGAAGGAAACATTGTGCCTTTGGGAGAAGCATCAATGAGCACACTTGTTTTGGAGAGGGTAATCTATCTAAACTAACATTAAATTTTTAAAAAATGCCTATCTTTTGCTAGATAGTATCATTTCTAGATGTCTAATCTATAGAAATAGTCATACAAGTTCAAAAATAAATACAGAAGGATTGTCATCCTATCATTACATGAGATAACATTTTTTTAGAGAAAACCTGAACACTAATTAATGGAAAATTGTTACATAAATTGTAATGCATACATTTTGTAAAATAGGCAGTTATTAAAAGGAATGAAATGCATCAATATTTTCTAAATGGAATAACTACTAAGATATATTGTTGAGCAAAAAAGCAAGTTGAAAAACATTATGAATTGCATGATTGCATTCTAAAACATAAAATCTGTGTGTGCACATGTGTGTGTATGTGTGCATGTGTATGTGTGCATGTGTATGTGTGCATGTGTATGTGTTCTAGGGAAAGGAGCAATGGCCACCTAACTCCTTCACTGGTGTGTGGTGGGCAGGGTTGCTGCTCTATAAGGTAAGATATTGGTTTGGCTGCTTTAGCAAAGATCAAAATAACAGTGACTTAAACAATAAAGAAGTTTGGTTCTCCCTCTCATTAAAGTCTGGATTGGTAGAAGCGCTAGAGGTCAAAGTTTCCGGAGTCCTACCTGTCTCATCACTGTGCCATTCTGCCAGTGCATCTCCACCCCACACAGTTGCAGCTGGAGGACCATGACCTGGGCAGCAGGAAGGGGGAATGTGGAGGAAAGGACAGACAGGCCCTGTGGAAGGCATGACCCAGAGTTGTACATGTGATTTAAATCACCTTCTTTTGGCCAAAACATAGTCACGTGACCACACCACGTAGGCTGGGAAAAAAAGCAGTCCTTGGCTAGGCAGCCCCACGCCCAGCTAAAATGTAGAGGGGTCTGTTATTAAAAGGAAAACAGGAGAAGTCAATATTGGGGGATAATGAGTAGTCTCTTCCCATGGATGTCCTGCTGTCTTCCTTGCCAACAGAAAATCATAAAATCGACGATGGAGAAACAGCAGACCATTTATGAAAGAATGCGATTTGTCTACAGCAGACTTATCCACAACAGTAACAGGCAACAGAAGATGGAAAATTATATTTGCAAAGTAATGAGAGAAACCAGTGTGAGCATAGCATTCTACATTATGCAAATGATCATTTAAGAGGAAGGGAAAGAGAAAAACATTTCAGAGCAAGACAGTGAGAATTGGCCAGGCACGGTGGCTCATGCCTTTAATCCCAGCATTTTGGGAGGCCAAAGCAGGAGGATTGCTTGAACCCGGGAGTTTGAAACCAGCCTGGGCAACTTGGAGAAATCCTATCTGTATTAAAAACAAAACAAAACAGAAAAAAAAGGTAGTGAGAATGTACCATTAATAGACATGTGCTGAAAGAACTACTAACAGGTGTACTTTATTTCAGGAAGAAGGAAACTGAACACAGAAGGAACTGAGGTGCAAGAAGTAATGGTATAGAAGAACAGTGGAAATATATGGTATTTCTAGAAAACTTTAGCTGAATCCATCAGTAATAATACACGTAATAGTTCTGAATGTATAAAAGTAAGTTGGAAAGTTCCAGCTGGAAAAAGATGGCTTAGACTAGTTTTCCTTGCACCTTCCCTCTACCCACAGCTATAAACCCTAGAATAATGCAAGAGGCAACCAAACGAGAACTCTCATAGGTGTTAACAGGAAAGTGAACTGGTTTGGGCCTCAGGGATGGATGAAGTGCAGCTGCAGGGAATCTTATTTCCCCTTACCAGATGGAGGACAGTGACCCAGGTCCAGTGTTTCCCATCCCCAACACAGTGACAGAAGGCAGCCAAGGAAGCCTCATTCCTGTCCTGGAACTACAGGAGTCCCTCCTACAGCACCAGGTGTATTCATCTTCTGTTGTTGCTATAACAAAATTACCACAAACTTAGTGGCTTAAGTAACTACACATTTATTATTTTCCAGTTGTGGAGGTCAGAGGTCTCAAACTGGTCTCACTGGGCAAAACTCAAGGTCTTCAGGGCTGTATTCCCTTTGGAGCTCTAGGGGGGAATCCATTCCCTTGTCATTTCCAGCTTTAGAGGCTGCCCACACTCCTTGGCTAGTGGCCCCTTCCTCCATCTCCAAGCCAGCCACATCAGGTTGAGTCCTGCTCATTCTTTCATCTCTTATTTTCTCTCTACTGCCTTCACCTTCCATTAACAAGAAACTTTGTGATTACATTGGATGTTTGTGATTACACTACAGAATCCAAGATGACCTCCCCATCTCAAGGTCAACTAATTAACACCTTAATTCTATTTGCAATCTTTGTCATTACCATAACATATTCATGGGTTCTGGGATAAGGGGTAGACATTTTTATGGAGGCATTAGTCTGCTTACCACAGACTGCCCTCTGGCCCCCGAAGATACACATCTATCCCATATGCAAAATGCATTCCACTCCAAGATTCCCAGCCTTATCAACACATTAAAGTAACAACTCAAAGTCCAAAATCTCATCTAACTTTTAGATTAGCTCAAAAAGTGCCAAAATGCATCATGCAAGGCTCTGGGAGTGATCCATCCAGGGGCACAATTCTTCTTCATCTATGAACCTGGGAAATTCAAGAAACAAGTTATCTACTCCCAAAATACAAAGGTGAGACAGGCATGGGATAACAGTGATAGATATTTCCATTCAAAAAGAGAAGAGGAAGAAAAAGGAGTCACCAGTCCCAATCAATTTCCAAATCAAGCCAGGCACATTCCATTTTGTTTCAACGCTTGAGAATAATTCTCTGTAGCTCAAGACTCAGATCCCCCGAGCTAGTGGCTCTGCCCTTGGAGTCATCCTTCCTTTTTCTTGAAGGGTATCACATGTTTAAAGCTGAGTAGTTTTATCATCACATTTCTTGCCTGTAGAATTTAAGGGTGGGGGGCGGTCTAACAGCCCATTTTCATTTTGCATTCTCTCTGTACTTTTCTCTCCAAGCTGGCAGTGTTTCTGTTGGTATAACATCCTCAAGAGCCTTGTGAGTCTCCCATGTTTGTCACAGGGATTCACACCATTGGATAAGAGACTCATCTAAGGATCTTTCATAGAGTTCAGTACCACCTGCAAGGGAGATATACCAGGATCCCACCATCAATAAGTGGGCAAGAGAAGTGCTCACCTCCTCCACAGCCTGAAACTCCCCTCTCCCATCAAGAAACAGCAGGCCAGGTAGAGAAGGCACTGGCAGAGGGCATCCTGTCATAAGCACTTCCTCTGGGAAGACTCTCTGTGCCCTATAAGCAGAAGAGATCCTGCCACAAGGGCCCAGCTTGGAAAGCCTCTGTTTTTGTGTGTGGGCCTGGGTCTTCCCACCCCACTGAGTGACACCAGGCCAACAAACCTAGGGAAATACCTTCAGCCCTCTGGGCAGCAACAGCAGGGACCAGTGAAGAGCCTAGCAGCACCAGCTAAACCAAACAGGTGAAAATGACACCACAAAGTTTCTGAAAATTAAACTGTTATTGGAACCATGGCCCACAAAAGTAGGTCATTACTCACATACTAAGTCTTAACAGGGTGATTGCCTTGCTACAATAGAAAATTTAAGTAGAAATCAGTCTCCTAACAGAAGAAACAAAATGTCCAGAATACAATAACATACCAAGAACCAGGAAAGCAACAACTTGAATGAGAAAAGACAATCGAATAATATCAACATGGAGACGAATTAGGTATTGAAATATTCTGGCTAGGACTTTACAGGAATCATCATAAAAATGCTTCAAAAATTAATTACAGTGGCCGGGCATGGTGGCTTACACCTGTAATCCCAGAACTTTGGGATGCCGAGGCAGGCGGATCACCTGAGGTCAGGAGTTCGAGACCAGCATGGCCAATGTGGTGAAACCCTGTCTCTACTGAAAATACAGAAATTAGCCTGGCGTGGTGGCAGCTGCCTGTAATCTCAGCTACTCAGGAGGGTGAGGCGGGAGAATCTCTTGAACCCAGGAGGCAGAGGTTGCAGTGAGCAGAGATCGTGCCACTGCACTCCAGCCTGGGTGACAAGAGGAAAACTTCATCTCAAAAAAAAAAAAAATTAATTACAAATAAAAAAATAGAAAATATCAGCAAAAAGTAGAAGTTACAAATTTGTTGGGTTAAATTACATTAATAGATTTTATGATGTAGAACCATCATTTATTGTATTGTAAAAATACAATAAAATAAAAACTTGCTGGATGAGCTCAATAGTAGAATGGAAATGACAAAGCATAAAATCTGTGAATATGAGAACAGATCAATGGCACTTGCTCATCATGTGAATAACATCATTAAGAATAACAGAAAAAATATCATCTGAAAAAGATGAATAGAGCCTCAGGGACCTTGTTAGATTAAAAAAAAAAAATCTGACTTCCATACTGTCAGAGCCTAATAAGGAGAGAAGAAAGAGTTGAAAGAATATTTGAAGAAATAATTCCCATTTTGATGAAAGATGTAAATCCACAGATTCAAGAAACTGTGATAATCACAAACAAGATAAACCCAAAGAAATCCATACCAAGACACATCATCATTAAACTTAATAAAACTAAAGACAAAAAAAATTGAAAACAGCCAGAAGAAATGACATCTTAACCTACAAGTGTCATTTGAATAAGAGTGGGTTTCTTATTTGAAACCATGGATGATAAATATCTTATAAAACATAAAGTAGGACATATTTTACATAGAATATAGTCTCATAAAAATAAAATATAAAAGAAAAATCTCTTTGTAGGAGATTTGTTATGGGAATTGGTGATTATGGAGGCCTAGAAGTTCCACAATCTCCCATACGCAAGCTGGAGAACCAGGAAAGCTGGTGGTGTCATTTAGTCCCAGGCCCAAGGCCTGAGAACCAGGCACTCCCATGTTCAAGGGCGGGAGAAGAGGGATGTCCCAGGGGAGGGAAGGAGGAAGAAAATTTGCCCTTCTCCCACCTTTTTGTTCTATCAGGTCCTCAACAGATGGGAAGATGCCCATCCACATTGGTGAGGGTAGATCTTTACTCAGTCCACCACTTCAAACGCTAATATCTTCTGGAAGAACTCTCACAGACACAATCAGAAATAATGTGTTACCAGCCATCAGGGCATCCTTTATGCCAGTCAAGTTGACACATAAAATTAGCCATCACTGTGTCTTTTTCCTGCCCTGGTCTTTGATTTGGCCTAGTGGTGATAGGATTTAGAACCTCAGATCCAGTCTCTAGCTGAACCCCAGATCCAGTCTATAGCTGTGCTTATTGCTTCTGGAGCACCATGCTTCTGTCTCTTTCAGAACAGAAGTAGGAAATATATGAGTTTTTCATTTGTTTGCTTTTTAAATCTATCCTGTTCCCTCAAATTCTAACCAACACCACAGTACTCTTCTGGTCTTAGAGCTTCAAATTTATATTTGTTTTATCTGAATTCCTTCCTCAGGAAAGGATCCTCAGGCCTGTCAACAAAAGTATCAAAGAACTGAAACTCACAAAATCACCACATCCTGATAATGAGATGCCAGACCCCTCATTCATCATGATTGCTTCCTTAACCTCTCTAATTCCTGTTTTCTTATACATTGTTACATTTCTTCCCAGGTATATAAACCTTTAATTTTGGTGGATCAGGCAGAAGGATTTGAGACTGAACTCCCATTTCCTTGGCTACCTCAGTGATTGGCTGTGCAGCAAGCAGCAGGACTTCAGTGAACCCCTGGTGTTTCGGTAACATAATCACATCATATTTCTCCTTCAATTTATTGGGTTAAATTACATTAATAGATTTTATGATGTAGAACCATCCTTACATTCTTGCAATAATAAACTGTATTAGTTGTGAATTGGTGGATTTGACTAATATTTCATTCAGGTTTATAAATAAAATGTCTGTAATTATCACTTCTGATGTTGTTCTTAACTGGTTTTGGAATCAAAACGATGTTCACCTTATAGAATGAACTTGAAGACTTTATCTCTTTTGGTATATTTTGGAACAACTTGCTTAACTTGAACATTTGTATATAATTTGAAAATTTTGTAAAATTTACCTTCAAAACCATTTTGGCCTGGGGTTGTTTGTTTGAGGGGTTGATAGAAGGCAGAGCTTGGACTATTACAATTGTATTAATGTTTCCTGGTTTACCTGTTCCAATTTTTTCTTCTTATGCAGTTTTGGTTTTCTATATTTTTATAAGATTTTATTCATTGAATTGAGGGCTTCAATTTTTTCATTTACAATAAAATACTCCTTTATGATTTTTAAAAATCTCCACTGTGTTTTCAGTTATTACCTCTTTTTGTTCTGTATTTCCTCTCATAGTTTACTTTTATGCTCATCTTTTTTCCTTGGTGAGTCTTGTGAGATGTGTCTATCTTGTTAATTTTTTCAATGACTTTATTTCTGCCTTTGTTAATCTTCTCCATTGTTTTATTTGATTGATCTCTGCCCTGATGGTTATTATTTCCTTTGGTGTTTTTTTTTTTGGTTTTACTTTGTTGCTCGTATTCCAACTCTTGAGTTGAATGTTAGTTTGTTTTTAAAAATTGTATTTTCTGAAAAATGGTCTTAAAGCTATAATTCTCCTTTTAACAATTGCTTTATTGGCAGTCTGTGTTTTTATTATCATTTAGTTTTAAATATTCCGCAACTTCCTTTTAAATCCAAGAGTGATTTTGTAAAATGCTATTTATTTCCAAGAAAAAAAAAATTGGATTAAAAATCTCTTTTGGGCCAGGCGCAGTGGCAGCACTTTGGGAGGCCAAGGCAGGTGGATCATGAGGTCAAGAGATTGAGCCCATCCTGGCCAACATGGAGAAAGCCTATCTCTACTAAAAATATAAAAATTAGCTGGGCATGGTGGCACACGCTTGTAGTCCCAGCTACTCGGGAGGCTGAGGCAGGAGAATTGCTTGAACCCGGGAGGCGAAGGTTGCAGTGAGCCAAGATCGCGCCACTACACTCCAGCCTGGTGACAGAGTGAGACTCCATCTCAAAAACAAAACAAAACAAAAAAACTCTTTTGTTGTTTTAGTTGTATTATATTTAGGAAACATGCTTTGTGTGAAATTCATCCTTTGGAATTTAGGAGAGCTTTCCTTATGTTCTAATGGATGGTCAATTTTTGTGCATGTTCCTTGATTGCCCTAATGTAATGTGTATTACCTATTTTGGGGGGTTTAGAGTTCTTTATATATCTATTAATTATAGTGATCAGACCTTAATATGCATGCTAATTTTTTGGTCTGTTTTATCCATAAGTTTCTAAAGCAGTATGTTAAAATATCCTACCATAATTATTGATTCTTCTATTTATATCTACAATTTTTTCAGTTGTCACCTTATATATTTTGTTGCTATAATGGTGGGGACACAATTTCATGATGTTGATGTGTATATTTTGTATTTCTTTTAAGTAGTTTAAATATCATTATTCTGGAAATTTTATCCTAAATTTTATTAGAAACATATTTCATTGTTCGTAAGTCAAGATTTTTACAAATTTTGGCATCTCTAAAACTGAGTTGCTGAGTTGCTAATTAATGAGGGTAAAGTTCTAGTTAAACAAAATGAATAAGTTCTAGAGATCTGCTGTACAACATTGTAACCTATCCTTAACTATACCCTGTTGAGCCATAATCCAGCCACTGTACTCGAGCCTGGCCCACAGACCAAGACCCTGTCTCTAAAAACCAACAATAACTACAACAACAACATTGTATTGTACACTTAAAATGTGTTAAGATGGTATATTTCATGTTAAGTGTTCTTATCATAATAAAATAAAATTTTAAAGTAAAATTGAGTTGCTTCTTTTACCTGCTGTCTGGGAGGCAGTGGATGTGACCTAGTTGTTATCGCCTGTGTTTATGTGAACATAATGATAACTCTTCTTTTTGTCATTACTTCAATTGAGTTCTGTGCATTTTTGGCACTAGATGTGTCGAATTTAATTGCTGTTTATAATTTATTTAAAAGCTTACATGATGATTTGGCATTGAAGTGAAAAGTTATATTGTAAGAAAATTAACTATAAGAGGCTAGTGTGACCTACTTATATGTCATGCAGGACTTTAGTCAAGGTATCAAATATCAGTTTGTCAGAAACTTGCTGCTGATTTTGATTTGAAGCTATTTAACTTCTAATAACATATGATTCCACTGAGAAAAAAAATGCAGCTATGAATGAAATAAAAAATGAAATACTAATAAAACTCTGAGTTTTTACAGAACCATTGCAAAAGGTGCTTGTTATGAACACAGGTTAGAAAAATATTACATCACTCTGATGCTATGCATAATCACCAAAGGTCGAATGTTGTTACCATATTTAATTTTAAACCACAAACAATAACAAAATGTAAGCTATTTCCCCAAATATCTTATTGTGCTTGCACTAAAAAGAAGAATAAGGCATTAGATAAACTGATGACAGAATAACTAAAAGAGGCTGGGCGCGGTGGCTCAAGCCTATAATCCCAGCACTTTGGGAGGCCGAGGCAGGTAGATCACCTGAGGTCAGGAGTTAGAGACCAGCCGGGCCAACATGGTGAAACCCTGCCTCTACAAAAAATACAAAAAATAGCTGGGCATGGTGGCGGGTGCCTATAATCCCAGCTACTCAGGAGGCTGAGGCAGGAGAATCACTTGCACCCAGGAAGCAGAGGTTGCAGTGAGCTAAGATCGCACCATTGCTTTCTGGGCAACAGAGTGAGACTCTGTCTCAAAAAAATAAATAAATAAATAAAAATAACTCAAAGAATCTGGAATGGATGTCTAGGAGACTAAGTAACTAAGCATATTTGTTTTGATGCATCTGATCAGCTACAGAATAAGTTCACTAAGAAGTGAATTAAGTTGGTGTTTGTTCCATAATGTATGACTCCTTGAAGATTCCATCAGCAAACCATTTAACACTTATTTGAAGAAGGAACATGGTTTCTGTTTGTTGTCTGAAAACCTTGCACTGATTGCAAGTTCTGGTAAGATCACTAAAGCACTGGCATCAACTTAAAAATGGCATCCATGTCTTGAAAGAAAAAAAATCCCAGACAACATTGAAGCACTCCTAAACAGTGCTTCATCACAAATTCTTTTTTTTTTTCAAGAGTACATCTGCATTTTACTTTTATCTTTTTTCTTTAGAGTGGTTATCTTTTTTTTTTAATTATTATCATACTTTAAGTTTTAGGGTACATGTGCACAATGTGCAGGTTAGTTACATATGTATACATGTGCCATGCTGGTGTGCTGCACCCATTAACTCGCCATTTAGCATTAGGTATATCTCCTAATGCTATCCCTCCCCCCTCCCCCCACCCCACAACAGTCCCCAGAGTGTGATGTTCCCCTTCCTGTGTCCATGTGTTCTCATTGTTCAATTCCCATCTATGAGTGAGAACATGCGGTGTTTGATTTTTTGTCCTTGCGATAGTTTACTGAGGATGATTTCCAATTTCATCCATGTCCCTACAAAGGACATGAACTCATCATTTTTTATGGCTGCATAGTATTCCATGGTGTATATGTGCCACATTTTCTTAATCCAGTCTATCATTGTTGGACATTTGGGTTGGTTCCAAGGCTTTGCTATTGTGAATAGTGCCGCAATAAACATACGTGTGCATGTGTCTTTATAGCAGCATGATTTATAGTCCTTTGGGTATATACCCACTAATGGGTTGGCTGGGTCAAATGGTATTTCTAGTTCTAGATCCCTGAGGAATCACCACACTGACTTCCACAATGGCTGAACTAGTTTACAGTCCCACCAACAGTGTAAAAGTGTTCCTATTTCTCCACATCCTCTCCAGCACCTGTTGTTTCCTGACTTTTTAATGATTGCCATTCTAACTGGTGTGAGATGGTATCTCTTTGTGGTTTTGATTTGCATTTCTCTGATGGCCAGTGATGATGAGCATTTTTTCATGTGTCTTTTGGCTGCATAAATGTCTTCTTTTGAGAAGTGTCTGTTCATATGCTTTGCCCACTTTTTGATGGGGTTGTTTGTTTTCTTTCTTGTAAATTTGTTGGAGTTCATTGTAGATTCTGGATATTAGCCCTTTGTCAGATGAGTAGGTTGCGAAAATTTTCTCCCATTTTGTAGGTTGCCTGTTCACTCTGATGGTAGTTTCTTTTGCTGTGCAGAAGCTCTTTAGTTTAATTAGATCCCATTTGTCAATTTTGGCTTTTGTTGCCATTGCTTTTGGTGTTTTAGACATGAAGTCCTTGCCCATGCCTATGTCCTGAATGGTAATGCCTAGGTTTTCTTCTAGGGTTTTTATGGTTTTAGGTCTAACGTGTAAGTCTTTAATCCATCTTGAATTAATTTTTGTATAAGGTGTAAGGAAGGGATCGAGTTTCAGCTTTCTCCATATGGCTAGCCAGTTTTCCCAGCACCATTTATTAAATAGGGAATCCTTTCCCCATTGCTTGTTTTTCTCAGGTTTGTCAAAGATCAGATAGTTGTAGATATGCGGCGTTATTTCTGAGGGCTCTGTTCTGTTCCATTGATCTATATCTCTGTTTTGGTACCAGTACCATGCTGTTTTGGTTACTGTAGCCTTGTAGTATAGTTTGAAGTCAGGTAGCATGATACCTCCAGCTTTGTTCTTTTGGCTTAGGATTGACTTGGTGATGCCGGCTCTTTTTTGGTTTCATATGAACTTTAAAGTAGTTTTTTCCAATTCTGTGAAGAAAGTCATTGGTAGCTTGATGGGGATGGCACTGAATCTATAAATTACCTTGGGCAGTATGGCCATTTTCACGATATTGATTCTTCCTACCCATGAGCATGGAATGTTCTTCCATTTCTTTGTATCCTCTTTTATTTCATTGAGCAGTGGTTTATAGTTCTCCTTGAAGAGGTCCTTCACATCCCTTGTAAGTTGGATTCCTAAGTATTTTATTCTCTTTGAAGCAATTGTGAATGGGAGTTCACTCATGATTTGGCTCTCTGTTTGTCTGTTGTTGGTGTATAAGAATGCTTGTGATTTTTGTACATTGATTTTGTATCCTGAGACTTTGCTGAAGTTGCTTATCAGCTTAACAAAGATCAAAAGAGACAAAGAAGCCGTTACATAATGGTAAAGGGATCAATTCAACAAGAAGAGCTAACTATCCTAAATATATATGCGCCCAATACGGGAGCAACCAGATTCATAAAGCAAGTCCTGAGTGACCTACAAAGAGACTTAGACTCCCACACAATAATAATGGGAGACTTTAACACCCCACTGTCAACATTAGAGAGATCAACGAGACAGAAAGTGAACAAGGATACCCAGGAATTGACCTCAGCTCTGCACCAAGCGGACCTAATAGACATCTACAGAACTCTCCACCCCAAATCAACAGAATATACATTTTTTTCAGCACCACACCACACCTATTCCAAAATTGACCACGTAGTTGGAAGTAAAGCTCTCCTCAGCAAATGTAAAAGAACAGAAATTATAACAAACTGTCTCTCAGACCACAGTGCAATCAAACTAGAACTCAGGATTAAGAAACTCACTCAAAACCGCTCAACTACATGGAAACTGAACAACCTGCTCCTGAATGACTACTGGGTACATAATGAAATGAAGGCAAAAATAAAGATGTTCTTTGAAACCAACAAGAACCAAGACACAATGTACCAGAATCTCTGGGACACATTCAAAGCAGTGTGTAGAGGGAAATTTATAGCACTAAATGCCCACAAGAGAAAGCAGGAAAGATCAAAAACTGACACCCTAACATCACAATTAAAAGAACTAGAAAAGCAAGAGCAAACACATTCAAAAGCTAGCAGAAGGCAAGAAATAACTAAAATCAGAGCAGAACTGAAGGAAATAGAGACAAAAAAAACCCTTCAGAAAATTAATGAATCCAGGAGCTAGTTTTTTGAAAGGATCAACAAAATTGATAGACCGCTAGCAAGACTAATAAAGAAAAAAAGAGAGAAGAATCAAATAGACACAATAAAAAATGATAAAGGGGATATCACCACTGATCCCACAGAAATACAAACTACCATCAGAGAATACTACAAACACCTCTACACAAATAAACTAGAAAATCTAGAAGAAATGGATAAATTCCTCAACACATACACTCTCCCAAGACTAAACCAGGAAGAAGTTGAATCTCTGAATAGACCAATAACAGGATCTGAAATTGTGTCAATAATCAATAGCTTACCAACCAAAAAAAGTCCAGGACCAGATGGATTCACAGCCGAATTCTACCAGAGGTACAAGGAGGAACTGGTACCATTCCTTCTGAAACTATTCCAAATCAATAGAAAAAGAGGGAATCCTCTCTAACTCATTTTATGAGGCCAGCATCATCCTGATACCAAAGCCTGGCAGAGACACAACCAAAAAAGAGAATTTTAGACCAATATCCTTGATGAACATTGATGCAAAAAATCCTCAATAAAATACTGGCAAACCGAATCCAGCAGCACATCAAAAAGCTTATCCACCATGATCAAGTGGGCTTCATCCCTGGGATGCAAGGCTGGTTCAATATATGCAAATCAATAAATGTAATCCAGCATATAAACAGAACCAAAGACAAAAACCACATGATTATCTCAATAGATGCAGAAAAGGCCTTTGACAAAATTCAACAACCCTTCATGCTAAAAACTCTCAATAAATTAGGTATTGATGAGACGTATCTCAAAATAATAAGAGCTATCTATGATAAACCCACAGCCAATATCATACTGAATGGACAAAAACTGGAAGCATTCCCTTTGAAAACTGGCACAAGACAGGGATGCCCTCTCTCACCACTCCTATTCAACATAGTGTTGGAAGTTCTGGCCAGGGCAATTAGGCAGGAGAAGGAAATAAAGGGTATTCAATTAGGAGAAGAGGAAATCAAATTGTCCCTGTTTGCAGACGACATGATTGTATATCTAGAAAACCCCATTGTCTCATCACAAATTCTATCATTATCACAGAGGACATTTGCATATGCTCAAAAGCTTGGGTAACTGTGAGTGAAAAAGTAATTCGAAAGAATTATATTCTGACTTGGAAAAGTTTGTTTTCCTTTTATATATTAGGCTATCTATTTCCAGAATTTTTAATTTAATTTTACTTTAATTTTTTGAGACAGTCTCACTCTGTCACCCAGGCTAGAATGCAGTGGCACAATCTCGGCTCACTGCAACCTCTGTCTCCCAGGTTCAAATGATTCTCTTGCCTCAGCCTCCTAAGTAGCTGGGACTACAGGTACCCACCATCATGTCTGGCTAATTTTTGTATTTTTAATAGAGACAGGGTTTCACCATGTTTGCTAGTCTGGTCTCAAGTGATCCACCTGCCTTCACCTCCCAAAGTGCTGGGATTACAGGCTAGAGTTTTATTTTTAATTCTACTGTCTCTTTAAGATTCTTCTGGAGACCACATACTGTTGGATATGTTTTTGTTTCAAATTCTGAGAGTCTCAGCCTTTTAACTGTTGGATTTAACCCATTTATATTTTGTAATTACTGTTATATTAGTGATTATTCCTGCCAACTTCATATTTATATTTACTTTTTCCCATTAAATATATTCTCTTTTATTGATTTAAAAGTTATAACTATAATTTATGTTCTATGACAGTTGCCTTAATTTAATATCCAAATATATGTTTATTTGCATCTTTTATTTTCTTAAGCATATTAATATATACATTTTTCCCTTAAAAATAAAAGTATTTTTGATGCTCATTATACCTTTGGCCTCTCTTTCTTGCTCTCTCAATCCCTGTCATATTGATATTATTTACAATTTTAGTTCTTGGTTGCCATATATGTTTTTTTCTTTTCTTTGGTCCTAGAGTGAGTGTGTTTGTACTTTTCTTCCTTCCTAAGGCAAGGATAACACTTGCTGATTCATTTGAGGATGCTTATTGCCCATACCTCCTGTATTATCCTTCTGAATCTGTAGCTCCTCTTTTTTATGTACTTTCCTTGAAAGTATTTTAAATGTGAGTCTTTGTTGATCTTTGTGTGGCAAGCCTGATACTCTAAATGCCTGAGCACATTTTAAATATATACTTAGGTTTTAACGAAAAATTGGAGATAAAAATTTCAGTTTCAAAATTTTTATTTTCAATACTTTAAAATATTTCTCAGTTGTTCTATTGCTTCCACTGTTGTGTTTGAGAAGTTTGATGCCAATTTGATTCTTATTCCTTTGTAAGTGCTCTCTGCATTTAGAATTTTCTCTGTCTCCTAAATGTTTTAAATTCACTGTAACGTATCTGGGTGTGTCTTTTTCTTTATGTTTTCTGTTTGGCACTTCATGAGCCCTATTTGTCTTTATTTCTGGGACATTCATCTTTGCTTTTGTTCAAATATTTCTTTTTCTCCCTCTTTCTCTTTTTCTTTTGAGATTCCATTTACCCCTACCCTTTGGATATTGGCACTTCTATATCTATCTTCCATATCTTTTATCTTATTTCACAGTTTTAATCTCTTTATTCTTTCCTGCCCTCTGAAGTGTTCTCAGCCTTCACTCTCAATTCCCTAACCTGCTTCTCAGCTCTGGCTCACTCTAGAAGGCCCATGCCAATAGACCTGTCAGTGGTTTTCTAACTTTTACCATCACACATAGCACTTCAGTGAATAACCTGCACATGTGAAAGTATCTCTATAGGATAAATGCCCAAAATTTGAATTGTGAGTCAAAGGACATCTGAATTTCTGATTTCTGATAGTTAAATTTTTCTCCACAGTGGTGGACCGAATTACACTCCACCCAGCAGTGTGTAAGAGTGTGGTTTCTTTTACATTTTCCTAATGATGAATTGTGTCGAACATTGTTTCATGTGTTTATTGACCATCTGCATAACTTTTTTGGTGATTATCTATTCGAGTCCTTTGCCCATTAAAAACATTGAGTTGTCATTTTGTTATTGGGTTGTTAATTCATATTTTCTACTTGATTGTTGCTTTCATACGTGAAAAGCTGTGGGTCTCAATATTAATTTTGTTCACTGCTACTTTAGTAAATTTTCTTATTATTTGTTGTACTTTTTCACTATGTTGGATTTTTCAGGCATGCAATCATGTTATCTGCAAATAGGCTAGTTCCTCTTTACTGCTGTTTCTCTTGTCTATAATACTCGTGTTGGCTGGTACCTCTAATGCAATGTTAAATAACAATGGTTACAGGAGACATTCTCGTTTTGTTTCTGACACTCTCAGGAATCCTTCTAATGATGTGAATTTGCGGACTGGAATAGATTTATATTGATAATGTTATGAGGTATTAGTCTATATTGGTTTATTTAAGATATTAAAATCAGACTAGATTTAAGTTTTCTATGGTCTATGGAACTGATCATATGATTTACCTCTTTAGAGCCAATGATTTTGTGAATTATATTAATTTCCTGACATTCAGTCATCCTCTTATTCCTGGAATAAATTCTGCATAGTCATAAGGAACACATTCTTATTCTAAGGCGTTGTTATATATTCTGTTTCCTAATATTTTATTTAAGATTTTTAAACTGGAATTAATAAGCAAAATTGGTGTGTAGCTTCCTTTTCTGTGGCTATACTCCCTGCCAAATTTCAATGTTACTTTTACGTCATAGAAAACATTTAGAAGTTTTTCTCATTTTTCAATGTTTTGTAGCAGTTTAAAAAACACTGAAAATGTCTGTTATTTATTAAAGACGATGTAAATTCCCTTATAACATTATTGAAGGCTATTCTGGAGAATAGCTTATTGACAACTATATTAGTCTGCTGGGGTTGTCATAAGAAAGTATCACAAACTAAGTGGCTTAAACAACAGAAATTTATTGTCTTACAGTTCTGGAGGCCGGAAGTTGAGATCAAGGTGTCAGCAGGGCTGTGCTCTGTGGAGAATGCTGGGGAAGGATCTGTCCAAGACTCCGCTTCTGGTGGTTCCTTGGCATGTGGCAGCATCACCCCAGTCAGCACGTGGCATCCTCCCTGTGTGTCTGGGTCTGTGTCCAGACTTCCCCTTTTCAGAAGGACACCAGCTGTGTTGAATGACAGCCCACCTGGCTCCAGTGTGACCTCATTCTAACTTAACTAACATCTGCAATGACCCTGTTTCCAAATGAGGTCACAATCTGAGGGACTAGGGCTTAGGACTTCAATGCAGGAATTCGGGGGCATACAATTCAACCCAGAACAACAACCTTATCCATTTCTTCACTCTATTTAAACTTCCTAACTCTTTTGGAGCTCGTTGTGACAAGTTATATTTTTCTAAGAAACTATCCATTTCTTAAATGTTTTCAGATATAGCTGAATAAAATGGATCAAGTTAATCTTTATGATTTTATTAATTTTTTGTTGCTTTTTCCTCCACAAAAATAAATAATTAATTTTTAATTTTTGCTTCTGGTTATTTCTCCCTTATTGTTTTTTCTTTGTGGTGTTTAAAAAGCTATTTTACTTATATTATTTAGTGGTTTACACATTCCACCCCACCCCATCCCCCAACCATGAACTTTTGTATTTATTTCTCAATTGTACTGTTTTTTCCCCAAATCATTGATTTATATTTTTCTTTGTTAATGCTTCCTTTATGCTTTCTTTCAGTTTATTTTTCTTTAAATGACTAAATGCACTTATTTTAAAATAATTATACAGTAAAATTGACATTTTTTACTCTTTGAGGGTAAAGTCCATGAATTATAACATATATACATTCATGTGACTACTGCCATCACCACGGTGCACAATTGTTCTATGACCTAAAAAGAAAACCCCCAAACTAGAAAACCTCGTGTGCTGTTGACACGCTCGCCCTGTCCTGGCCCCATCCCCCACTGATCTCCTTTGCTGTCATTCTGTTCTCCCCCAATGTAGTTTTGTCTTTTGGGCAATCTCATGCTAATAGGATCATCCTGTATATAAACTTTGGAGACCACTACTCTCACAAGCACAGTGCCTTTGAGATTCATTCAGATTGTTCTGGGTGTCCATACAGGCCAGTCTCTGTGGGGCTGCTGCACACCGCACCCCCTCCCCACCAGGCCACCTCTGAGTGGGCCAAGGGCCCAGGGTCTGTCTCCTGATAGAAACCTCAAGCAAGAAGAGTAATTCCTGACAAGTGCCCTTTCCTTCCCTCATGACAAGACGTACAATTTATCTTCCGGGAAGGAATGCCCAGCCTCTGGCATAACTTTCTTAAGACTCCCAATTTGCTAATTCATTTCAAGAGAAAGGAAAAACCCTTTGTTTCCAAGTGAGTGCTGGGAGTGTGGTGTGATGGGGATTCTTCAGACCCAGGAAGTGATCTGGCCAAGGGTCCCCTAGTCTTCTCCATCCTTCCTTCCCCAGGTTGCCCCCCTGCTCTCTGACCCCCTTCGCCTGACTCCAGCTGTGTTTTTAGTGCTCCCTGATGTTCCTGCCCCCTGAGACCCTCAACCACTCCACAGTACAACAGCTCCTGACACACCCCGCAGGGCTTTCCATTTTTAGGTGGCTCAACCCTGCTGCAGCTTTTAACTCTGCTGGCCAGCATTTTTTTTTTTTTTTGAGATGGAGTCTTGCTCTGTTGCCTGGAGTGCAGTGGCATGATCTCGGCTCATTGCAAGCTCTGCCTCCCGGGTTCACGCCATTCTCTGCCTCAGCCTCCTGAATAGCTGGGACTACAGGCGCCCGCCACCTCGCCTGGCTAATTTTTTGTGTTTTTAGTAGAGACGGGGTTTCACCATGTTAGCCAGGATGGTATCGATCTCCTGACCTCATGATATGCCTTCGTTGGCCTCCCAAAGTTGTGGGATTACAGGCGTGAGCCACCGAGCCTGGCTTTTTTTTTTTTTAACCATAAATGTCATACAGGCTGGTTGCAAGAAAATGCAAGTAACACATAAATATATTAAGTAAAATATAAATTGTGCTTCCACTGACTGCCTCCACCTCCAAGGTCCATTTCAGAGGTGACCACTCTTTATGGACAGCTTGAGATATGTGCTTCCAGATTGTTTTGTGTGCATCTGCAAAGACACACACATACACACATCCCTCACACACGTGTTCACACATACTCCTGTACTTCTGCAGTAGACTCCTGGTGCTGTGTAGATTTTCTTCATCTGGCTGGTGCATCCTTCCCAGCTGCACCCTACTCTGGAGACTCACCCAGGGCAGAAGTGATCTGTCTCATCCAGAAATGTCTGGAAGTGGTGCCCAGCCCGTAGGGCAGCCCCCAGTCAGCCACTGAGTAATACAGGCACAAAATCCCCGCCCCTTGCTTGGAGGTGGGGCTGCTTTGTGGTAGCTTTCATATTCCAGAGCTCCCCTGGGACCAGGCTGAGGCTTCCACTGGATCCCTTGCCCGGCTTCTGCCCTGCCCTTCCAAGCTTCCCCTGAGAGCACTTTCTCAGCAAATCTCTTGCACATAGGCCTGTGTAACAGGTATGCATAGGCACACATAGCTATTCTCAGAGAGGAGCTCCTGCTCACTGAAGCAGAGGGTGGTGTCTTTCTTCACATGACAGCACCCCACGGCCACCTCTGAATGTGAGTCTACTTCACTTTCTTATGGCAGCAGAGCTCCCCCTGGAATTGATTAATAGCCCTATTAGTGAGATTGAGCTCATTCATTCATTAGATACATGGTTTATGAAGTGCTACTGTATGCCAAGTGCTGCTTTAAGCACTGGGGCTGTCTCCAACTTTTCTATCTTACAGAAGATCGGAATATTTTTAAAGCATATTCAAGCATTTGTGTAAATGGTTCTGAAGCACAGATTCTTGGAGATGGAATTGTGGGTCAGAGGGAAACTGCATTTGCAGCCGGGATTGGTGTCTCTTGGGGAAGTGTTCCTCCTTCAGCTCCAGCGACAGCTCCTTGCTTTGTGTCTACTTTTCTCCCCCATCTCTGCCTTGGCAACCTCTCCTCCCCAGCCCTTCCCACCTACCCAGGGAACACCTGAAACCCTAGCAGAGCTGCTGCTGAGCCCTCCCCCATGCTGCTGCTCTGGGCGTTTGCCCTTCCTGCTGCCTCAGGCCCTCAGAAACCAAGGCCTCCCAACCCGTCTTCTCTCTGGTCCCTGGTTTACGGAAGATGATGTTGGGACTCAGAGAGGTTAAGTGATCTACTTTTCTGGACCAATTTGTTCAAGTTCCTCCCAAACATCTCCACAGCCTGTCCCAGAGGCACTTCAAATTCAGCATCCTGGATTATTCTCTTCACATCTGTCCTAAAACTTGCCTTTTCTGTTCCCTATAATAAATGCCCAAGAGAAAATGTCCCGTGACAGCTGGCTCTCCCACCCCTCCTTGTCAGGCACAGGTCTCCTGAGCTCTCCTGAGCCTGTCTCCTGGGTCTGCCATTGTGACTGTCCCCTGCAGCCCTGGTCTGGATTTGTGGCCGCCAGCTCCCCTACTGCTTCCATCGGCTGGACATCCCTGGTCCTCACAGGCCCTGGAGAGTCCATCTTCCAGGGCCGCTGTCAGCATCCCCCGTTGGCTCAAGCAGCCTGCCGGGGACTCAGGAGGGCCGGTGGCACCAGAGGCCAGCGCAGTCCGACTCAGGTCATTCCATGCAGGCGCCTTTCAGGTCCTCAGGACCTGGGGACCAGCACCACACACAGCTGTGGGTCCTCTCGAGCCAATACCATGTCTCAGCCCCTGTAGCCTGCCCAGTGCTGCCCCCCTCTTACCTCACAGGGCCTCCTCTCTTGGCCCCCTGGATAGCTGCCTCTTCCTTTCCAGGACAGCCTGGGACTCTGGGATTTGCCAATATATGTGTGGGGCATCAGAGGAGCTGAGTGCTGCCTGTGAAGGGCACTGACCATGTGTCGGGGAAATGGGAGAGGACAGGAGGGTAGACATCTGGGTTGGTGTCCTAGAGATCCAAGACCGGCAGCTCACCATGCTGCTTGCCTTCAGGTGCCTCATTTGTAAGTCAAAGGCAACAGATAGAGGCTCCCAGAAGGCCCTTCCCAGAGAGCAACTCTTTAGAGATCTAAGCATCTTCGGAGAAAATTTGGGAGCTTGGATGCTTTGTATCAGGCCTCTGTACTTTCTTGGACTCTTTTGGGTATCTTCGTGCCCCTCGAGTGCTTATCAGGATGCCACAGGGCACAGCAGGTGGTGAATATATGTGTCATAAGTGAGCGAGAAGCAAGGCTTTTCATCAGGGAAAGTATGACTTCTCTGATGGAGCAATGTCACTCCATTTTACTTACCTGCAGGAATGTTTAACACGAGAGTGACCAGGACTCTGCAGGTGGCTGTGTTAGTTGGTAAACCTTTTCAGAGGATAGTTTAGTAATCCATATGGAAAGTTCTAAAATTATACAATGCCTTTAATTTTACTTACTGAAATTCTAAAGAAATAATTAGGGATGTATGTAAGATTTAGTGGAAGGTTGATCTTTGCAAGGGCTATTTATAATAGAAAAAAGTTGAAAACAACCTGTGTCCAATAACAGGAGATTGGTTAACTAAGTTCTGGAACTTAGACACAATGGAATTCTGAGTAGCCACTAAAAATTATGTTATTGAAGTATATTTCGGGTGTGGGAAAAGAGTCGTAATAAGTTACTGAATTGAGTCATGTTATAAAATAGTATGTACTTAATGGAAACATTTTAGAACAAAAATGTATATGCTTTTTAAACATTTTTAAACATCTGTTAGGGTCTTGCTACTCAATGTGGTCCAAGGACCAGCTGTTTCTGCATCATTGGGAGCTTGTCAGAAACACAGAACTGCCGCCCAGCAGAACCTCAGGTGATTCCCATGCAGTGAGGTCCCAACGCTGGGTTGCGGCACCCACACAAACATCACATCTGTGTGTGGGGCTACTAGGAGTCTATTATTTCTCCTTTTTGCTTATTTATTTGTGGCAACTGTATATTACTGACATAATAAAGAAAAAAGAAAGATGGACACTCTCTGAAAAACACACAGTGGGCTTCGGTGTCATGGAAGTTTTCCTGGTTCTTTCCTGTCTGGGACCCCCTCACTGAGTTCACTTTAAGTCTCGCTCCTTCTTGGGTGCATTTGACTCTGGCGTGGGGGGGCTCTTGGCTTGAAGACTGGCACTTTCAGAATCACTGCTGCTTTCAAAGGGGCTCTGCTCCTGCCAGACAGGGTGAAGACTGAAGGCCCAAGGGCCTTCGGTCCCCCAGACCCCACCCAGGGCATGGGCCAGGCCCCTTGCTTGCCCTCCCACTCTGCCACATGGTCTGCCCATTAGGATGCAGGCCGCTTGGCAGATTAGGTCATTTCTTTTCCAGTAAGTGAATTGGCTACTTATGCATTCTCCTGCAGCACCAACGCCAGACACATTTCTCAATCCTCCTTCCCTGGTAGGACAAGGCCAGGAACAGACTGTTTCCACCTTCCTCACATCAATCTGTCAGGCTGCGGCAGGTGGCTCTGCTGGAAGGCCACTGCCCTCGTCCCCGGCTGTCCAGGAAAGTGTCTTTCCCCAGCTCCAGTGACATCAGGTAGATGCTGCACCTGCAGAGGAGAGCAGCTGTCTCTGAAGCTGGCCCTCGGGTCACAACCCCACAGGCGATGGTGAGAGCGAATGACACTTGTGGCTCTCAGAGTGTGGATTACATGTGGCAGGCCATGGTCTCCGAAGCTCTGAAACAAGCAAGATCTTCTCCCCCCAGGCAAAGCATAGACTAAGCCCTGCTCTTTCTTCCAGTTGAGCAAGGAGGATCCAGAGGCTGGGGATGGGTTCCCATCTGACTTGGTTCTGAAGCCCATATCATGGGAGTAGGGTTGCCAGCATGGTGCCTGAATATGGTGTATGGTTTCCCATGATCAAGGGTGACCAAAGTTTTAAAGACCCAAGAAAGTGCTGAGTCCAGTGGCCTGATTTCACTTGCTTTATTTTTTGCTGAGTACTGACCTTCCGTCAGGGTTTAGAGCCAACTTGTGTGGATAGGGTATGGGGAGGTCTGCACCTCGAGGAGCCCAGCATGGGTGTGGGGGGCTCATGCTGGCTGGTTGCATCCATGCCTGAGCTTAGCCTTCTTACACCTTTGCCCATGAATACCACCCCCCGCCCCCACATCCTCATTTTCAGAAGGTCCCACCCAGGAAAGGGGAGGTGCCACCAGCTATGGTTTGGGACAAGCTGGGCCCTGCAACCAGTGCTTATAGTGGGGAGGAGGTGGGGAGCGCAGGGGAAGGCATGGGTCACAGTGTACCCCACACCTACCCAGCCCTCTGCCTCCTTCACCTTTGTCACCCCACTGTGTAGTTGTCACCTGTTCCCACCGCGTCTCCCACATGGCCCCTGTCAGCCTAGGGATCAGCCTGCTATCAGCACCTGCCGCCTCGTCCTAGCCGCCCACTCCAGGGGCCTCCCGCTGCACTTGCCCTTCTCAGAGCAGCCACTACCCTGCAGACCTGGCCAGGGTGGAGCATGTAGAGCCTGCACCATTGGGAAGACCTGGTGAGGCTCAAGCTGAATTATTCTACATGCTTTCCTGTGAGTTCCAAAAATGTCTGAAAAAACTGAAGAACACATCGAGAGTCCTCAGCCACTCCTCTCTCCTCCGTGGATGCATTTATTTCACCGTCTTTTCTTTCCTTCCTGTCTCTGTTTCTCATGGAGGATGCTGTGCCAGCCCTCAATACCGGGGGCTCGCTGACCTTCCTCCAGCCTCCTTCATTCCTCAGATGAGCAGTCCTGTCTCAGGGCTGAACTCCCCACTCCATTAAATTTCTGCTTCTAAGGAGCCCCCAGACTGGATCAGGGGCTACCACATTCACCCACCTCTGGCAGCCTGTACACATGGATGCAATAATCCTGGGAGTTCCCAAGAAGGAAACCCCCACTGCGTGTTCTCCCAGGCCTCCTGGGGTGCTTCCCAGAGCAGGTGGGAAGAGCAGGAAAAGTGGCTTCACCAGCATCTCTTGATGGCCGTTGATAGAAATGCTATGCAGATGGGTGGGAGTGGGGAGGGATACACAGCCAACAAGGCCCAGCACTCTCCTGAGGGCCAATCTTTGGAGTCCCTGGCAGGAGGCAGGGAGCAAGTAATGAAGGAGCACACCCAGCAGGGGGGAGTCATCGGACTGGAGACCAAGAAAGGCCCAAGGAGGCACTCAAGTGCCGAAGGAATAAATGGTGGGCTCTGGACTTTAGTTAGCATTCCCTACAATGTGTTAGACGAGAAAGGGTCTGGGTTCAAATAGGCTAGGAAGTGCTGCTCGCCCCCAGTTAAATGTGTTCATCTGTTGCAGAGCCTCTCAGAGCCTCTGTGTTCATCTCCATCAAAATTGAGAGGAAAAGTTGGCAGTGAGTAAAGGGAGCTGAGAGGCCACACAAGGAAAGGACTTCGTGGGTCATTGATCCATTGACCCCCCTCCTGTAAACTCTGCCTGCAGGGACATCACTCAAGGACAGCTGAAGGGTGGCCTGGAAGGGCCTGGAGGAAAGGTGGTCATTGGGGTGGAACCCAGGACAGTGGCTGTGAGGATGTGGGAGGCGGGTGGCCAGTAGTCAGGACAGGGTTCTCCCTTGGATAAGGCCTGGGCCCTGCGTGGTCACCGTGATCAGGGCGGGCCAGGGCACCTTGAAGTAAGGCAGGGCAAGGAGGCCCGGAGGCCATGAGCTGTGGGTGGGACCTGCGCTCCCCCAGGGCTTGCAGAGCACTAGCTGGGCAAACCTGGCCGAGGCCTCACTGTGGCCCTGTCCTTTCGTTCTGGGCATCCCTGTCCTTTCCTGGGAGGGAGAAGAAGCAGCAGATTGTCCTACCTCGGACATAGCGGGCTCCTTCCTTCCAGCGGCCTGACTGACCTGGCCGTACTCGGGGTAGCCTGCTGGGCGTTGACTCTTGTCGGCTCCTAGCCCTGGTCTCCTAGGCAAACCCCTGCACCAAAAGAAGAAAGGCCCCCACTAGCTCCATCCTAATCTCGACCCCCTTCTCTCCAAGAGGCTAAAGGAGCCTACTCGGCTCTCATTCTCTGATTCTCTGTCCTCCCCTAAAATCTCAGGCTCATCCCTGGCCCCAAGCCCTTCATCTTCTGCTCTTATTGCCTCCCGGCGCCCGGGATTTTGGGCTTTCTAACGCCCTCCGCAGCCTGCCAATTGTCTATCACCTAAGGCTGAAGAACTGCGTTTGTGAAGAGGGAGCGCATGGGGCCGGGGCGGGGCTCCCGTGGAGAGGGCGGGGCCTCCTGCGGAGGGCGTGGCCTGAGTGCTGAGTCGGGGGCTGTGGGCTGGGCGGGGCGGGGTCTGAGGGCCTTGCTGAGGAAAGCCTGTGCTCCCGCGCCCCAGTCTCAGCGGGTTCCGGCTTAGTCCAGCACCCTGGGGGAATGCTGCGCTCTGGCTGGCAGTACGCCCTGCCTGCGCTCGTCCCGTCTTTGCTCCTGGTCACCATGCGTCTGCACAGTCACCATCCGTGCCCACATGCTGCCCCGGGGTCGCCGTGTCCAGATGTGGCTGGCTCTTGGTGTTCCCGCTGCGCTCGTCCCTCCTGCCACCACCATTTGCATATGGGCCTTTCCATTAAGAATCACGCGCTCCGGGCAGGGCCAGCGCGCTGCGGGCAGCTCCCTAAGACCCCGACGCGCGTGAGCCTCTCTGCCTCTCTGTCCAGTCTGGCCTGGGACAGACACCTGTGGACACCTGAGCCAAAGGGAAGTCGGGGCCCAGGGACATCTCAGGGGAATAGGGTCTCGAGAAAAAGGGAGAGGCTGGGCTACGAGGGGGAGCTGGGGTAGGCAGGGGAGCACAGTCCTGCAGGAGGGCAGGATGCCCGCCCGGGGCGGAAGAGCCGAGGGCAGGCCCTGGGGCGCGGCGCGCTGGGCTATGGAACACGCTCCTCCGCCCAGTCCTGTCTGTCCGAAGGGACGCGGCAGGGAACAGGCGCCCGCAGAACCCGCCATGCGCGGCCTTCCCATGCTCCTAGCTCCGCCGGCCTTCCCAGGCCCCGGGAGCCAGGAAGGTCTGAATGGAGTGATGCGCCTGGACTTTTGTTCGGAAATCCCCGCGTGGAGGGCGGCCTAGCGGGGAGAGGCTGGAAACAGGCAAGGAGGAGGAGCAGGGCCGCGGTTGGACGGGACAACGGGAACCGGGTCTTCCCTCGCTGAGAAAGGGAAGGGTCTCAGCCTTACTGAGAGGAGCCCCTGTGGAGTAAGCGGGCCTGCACCTGCGGCTTCCCTGCACCCCGCACGCCGGGCCCAGGCACCTCCTCCCCAACACAAGCAAAGGTAGCCCAGCTGCAGCCGGATCCTCCCTGAGCGCAGCGCAGGGGTCACAGCCCCCGACAGCTGCGCAAGTCTAGTCCTCCTCCGGCCTTTTCAGCGGCCGTCCAGAGTTCAGCATCAGTGCTCCTGGCACAGACCCCACTGCTGACTCCATTCACTCCCCTACCCACCTTAAGCTATTTGAACTTCTCACGCCCTCCACCTGCAGGGCCCGGTTATGTCACCGGCTGACGTCACCAGCTGTAGAGGAACAGGAGCAGGTTTCTGTTTTCCCCTCCTGGCACCTGGCCAAATGCCCAGGTATGCGCCCACTCCCCACTGCTGCCTCCTTGTGGCTGCCCACCAGCCCCACTGAGATCGAATGGGGAGCCTGTAAATCCTGATGTCACCCAGTCTTGGGGCCGGGAGAAGCTCTGAGCCAGGCCCCCAATCCTGGCAGGGGGCAGGTCAGGGGCCTAACTTGCTCTCCTGCTGCCTGCCATGGCTGGCTCCAAGGAGGGTGGAGGCCACACTCCACACACCTCTGTCACCCAGCAGGCTCTCTGGCCTCAGCTCCCACTGGGCTTGGACAGTGGGAGCACCAGCAGGGTTCAGAGCCACCTGGAAGCAGCTCTCTCTCCAGGTCCCACCCCACCTGGGAGCAGCTCTCTCCCCAGGTCCCTCCCGGGCAGCCGTGGGGGTGGCCTGCTCTACCAAAGCCTGCTCCTTGCTCCTGCCAGGGCCGTCTCTAAGGCGACAGCCACACCTGCTGTTGTCCCATCAGGCCTCAAAGAGGTCACGTTTCCCTGTCCTTTCCAGTCTCCTAAGCCCCACTTACGCCTCTAAACAGACTCTACCGATGCCCCCAGGTCAGCGTTGGGGTCCTGGCTGGTGCAGCTGGTGGGTGTTTGCTCTCCTTGAATTCATTCCAGTCTTTGACAAGCATGCATTGAGCACCTGTTGTGTACACTAGGCCTGTTTAGGTGCCAGGACAGGAGGAGTATGACTTGGGTCCTGGCCTGTGAGAGGCCAGGGCAAAAGCAGCGGGGAGGAGGAAGTGGTGGGGAGATTTAGGGCCCCATGTGATCCCCAGTACCCCAATTCATGTCCCAAAACGAAAAAAAAAAAGGTAACTCTTGGCCATGTTGTGCAATAGTCCCTAATCAGCCATGTCAGCTGAGAACACGTCCGGTCCACATTATATTTAATGATAGTCTAGCACTGTCATTACCCGTTTTTTAACAAGATGGCCAACAGAGCCACCCATGAGGGCATCAGATTGTCTTCCTGCTGTTTCTGTGATGCTCTGCTTCTGCACACAGGAGACACACTCACAGGCAACATGCAGGCACACATACATGGGAGACACTCAGACACACACACACACACACACACACAGGAGCGAAGCAGGAACTAGAGCTCTGGCCAGCTCTACCTCTTCTCCACCAACATGTTTTGAGTCCCCTCGGACAAATCAGGCCCCATCAGGTATGGGGTCTCCTTCCCTGGTGGAGGTCACCCAGGTGGTTCAGTCAAAGCCCCCAGTGGTGGACAGGCCGAGAGCAAAGGGGCTTCTCTTGGTGCCTGTCATTCCTCCCTCCTACACTCTCCTTTCCCCCTTGGCCCCAAAGACCAAACCATCTCTTGGACTCAGAGGCCTGTGAGGTCTCCTGGGGGTCTCCGGGCCTGGATGCACCCAGCTGCTCCTCCTGGGCACCGAGGCTCCCGGCACGCCCCCTGTGACTGGGCTTTCATCTCATCTTCACCTCCGTGTCATTCAGCTTGCCCTCCACCCATGCTGGTTCTACTGGCCATGGAAAGCCACTGCTGCAAGACATCCTTCAGTGACTGTCCTGGCTTTGTGTCCACGCCCAGACGTAGGGGGAAGGGGAGAAGCAGCAAGTCTTCAGCACAGAGTCAGTGAGGGGAGAGGAGGTGCTCCCAGTGATTGGAAACCTTTGATTTCTTTTTAAGAGTAAGTTTTAGCTGATAAATTCCACTCCCATCGATATCTTTTTCCAGAGAACACCTATGGAGATATGGAGGTGTGCCCCACCCTGAGGGGTTTGGGGAGAGAGAACCAGCAGGAGGCTCAGCTTCCCCATCCCCGTGTCAACAGCCCCTTCAGCTCTGCCATCCTTTGTCTAAACTCACTCTCCCTCACTAGAGCACACTGTCCTAGGGGGTGCTGTGTCTGCTCCCCCAACCTAGGTCCCCTGCACCCCACCCCACACCCCCACCTGCTGAATGAATGAATTCAGCAAGTGAATGAACAAGTAAGTACCCAATAATTCCTTGCATACCTTGCACTTTGCAGAAAAGAGTTGGGTGGGGGGAGTTTTAATTCTTCTGTGCTCTCTCTTTCCATCTATAAATCCCTACCCTTGACCACCTGGGCCATCCTCACACAGCCCGGGGACACACACAGGGCTGGCTGTCATTCTTGATACCCTTCCCATTGTATCCTTCCTGTCCAGTGGACCCCCTCAAAAGACAGGAAAATGACTGCGACCACTATGTAAATAGGGAGAGATGCCTTCAGGAGTCGCTGCTGCCTTCAGGAGAGACCAGCACCCATGGAAAGGAGCCCTAAGGTCTCTACGGGTCTCTGTTTTCATTTGGACAAGTAGCTTGATGAATGTGGACATGCAGTGGTAGGTTGGAAGCAGAGGCAAGAGCGGGGCTGAAAAGAGTGGACCTGTCTGGAAAGAAGTATGGGAACATCAGGCATCTCTTGAAACACTGCAGGAAGGTGCAGGAAGGAACAGCACAGAGCGGCAGCCTCAGCAGGAGCAGGAGGCCACTGTCCACTGAGCACCTTCGGGTGTTTGCCAAAGTGCAACATGAACGCTTCCCCGAAGGCTGCCTCACACTCGGCCTTGGAACTCCACAGTGGGATTTGGGGAACACAGAGACGCCCATGGTGAAACGACTCCATGAACTCAGCTGGCGGCAATAGGAGCTTCAGATCACTGGTGACCAGGAGAATATGTGCCCCTCAAGGACTATACAAACCTGGGGGAGGTGCTGAGTTTTCCAGAATTCCACCCTACCTGCACCCTGGGACACCTGGGAGACCATAGGGAAGCGGGTGCTAGTGAGGCTACTGTTGCTGCCCCCCAGGCCCATGGTGAGGGCAGGGTGCACCATCACAGCCGTTGGCCCCATTGGCAGAGCACATTCATATCACCCCCTGCTGCTCACACCAGCCTTGTCTGTACTCAGGAATAGGGACAGCAATTGTTCCCATTTTATAGATGGAAATCTGTGTCCCGCAGAGAGGACATAATTGACTGTACCTAGTAAGTGGTGCTATTAGGGCTGTTACTCGGACCCCTGTCCCAAGCCTGAGCTTCTTCCTGCCAGGCTTGGAGAGCCCCATCAGCCCACCCCTGCAGGAACCACCAGCTCCATACTGGCTTCCTAACCCACAAGCATCGCCAACTGTCCACCCCGCCCTGGAAAACATTCAGTTGCATCTCTATCTTATATCCTTCACAAAATACATTTTGGGTGGACTAATTCTTAGATGCAAAATCCACAATTGCCTTTATCTAAGTCTTAGAGTCAAAAACAAGAGGATACGTTTATAAACTTAGGTTAAAAATCTTCTTAATTAGCACACAAAAAGCAATAAATGAAAATAGCGATAAACTTGACTTCACCAAAATGAAAATTTTCCGTATGATAAAAGATTCCACAAACAAGCTTGAAGTCTTTCTACCAAATGGAGAAATAATTTGCCATGCGTTCAAGTGGACAGAAAATAGAAACAAGTCCTACCAACCAATAGGAAAAGACTAACAATGCAGCGTGAGGCACAGGCCAAGAAGAACAAGGGCAAGCACAAACGCAAGTTGGGAGGTGGGCAAGCTCACCACGGCCATGGCCATGGCCACTGAGGGAGCCTGAGCCATGCCCAGGTCAGCACTAAGTTTCCATCAGCTGGCAAATGTTTTGAGTTCATAACACCCGGGAAGGGTGCAGGAGTGGGGAGCAGGTGTCTTCTGCATTGCCAGGGATTGGAAAGGGGTGGAGCTGCCCTGGGGCTTCCAGGCAGTGCTTACTGATGTGCCACCCATGCACCCGGGAGCTGGCACTTCCATCCTCAGACTCCCCCAAGACTCCCCCAGTGTATATGAGAGCAGGTACACAGATGCCCAGCAGCACTGCCTGGGACCCTGACTGAAAACTGAAAGGTCTGGAAGCAAATGAAAATACCATTTGTAAGAAACTGGTAAAAGGAAACTATGTGCCTATGTTTGTGCACATGCATGTGTGTGTTTGTGTGTGTGCATCCATGTGTGTATGCCCATTCCATGGAATACAATGCTGCAATGAGGTGGACAACGTCTACAATGAGGTAGACACAGGGTGATCTCCAAGGTCAGTGAAAATATTCCGTGCACACCAGACCCACTGCTCTTGGAATCAAGACAAACCCACTCCCTGCCTTCCAGGCCCTCCCTGGCCCCTCCTTCACTGCCTGCCCTTGCCCCCAGCCCAGCTCCTGGGCCCTCTGCTCTCCTATGGCCTTTCTCTGACCTCTCATCCACCTCAAGGCTGGCACGCATCCTTCACTCTGTTCTCCCCACTGGAGCCGGCCCTGAAGCCGCTTCCTAAAGCAGCCTTTGCTAACCACTGCCCCTCAGTGTGCACCATGCTCCTCGCTGAGGTGAGACAGGTGCCCAGGGGCCCTGTCTGACCACATGCTGCTCGCACAGCATGCTCTCCTAGCTGGCACCTGGGAAGTGGTGAACCTGCATGAACATCAGCTAGACGGCTAAGTGGTGGCACATAGATTCGGTGTCGTGTAAATGAGAGGGACAGAAAGCAGCGCTCTGGGCTGGGGGCAGGGGGTGGCTCATGCCTGTAATCTCAGCACTTTGGGAGGCCAAGGCAGGCAGATCACAAAGTCAAGAGATCAAGCCCATCCTGGCCAACAAGGTGAAACCCACTAAAAATACAAAAATTAGCTGGGCATGGTGGCGCGTGCCTGTAATCCCAGCCACTCGGGAGGCTGAGGCAGGAGAATTGCTTGAACCTGGGAGGCGGAGGTTGCAGTGAGCAGAAATCGCGCCACTGTCACCAGCCTGGTGACAGAGTGAGACTCCTCAAAAAAAGAAAATAAAAGAAAAAGAAAGCAGCGCTGTGTTTCTGTGGGCACAACCCGTGGACTCATGCACTCAGGAGGCTCTAGAGGCACTGACACTCATCTCTACCCATGCCTCCTCTGGCCTCATGGAAACAATTTTAATCAAGGTCTGTATTTTTAACAAAAAATGTATTCATGACTTCGGATTCTTAGGACTTGTGATTTTTCACCTTTACGCTGGTGTGACCGCAATATGCACTCGGTAGAACATGAACTTCAGATTTGGTGATATGCAATACAATGCTCCCTTCAGATGCTGGGCAGTGGCGCGAGCACAGCTCTCGGCCACTATACAACCGCAGGCCAAACAGCTGCTACTCCAGGACGAGGTGGCGCTGGCTGATTCTGACCAACTGTAGGTGAAAGTGAGTGCTCCGAGCGCGCTTAAGCGGGCTGGGCTCAGCTGTGATGCTTGCTAGGTTAGGTGGATTAAATGCACTCTCAACTCACCTTATTTTCAACATATGATGAGTTTATCAGGATGTAACCCCCTCAAAGTTGAGGAGCACCTGTACAGTATATGAAAAAAATATATAATGAGGAAAAGATTTTCCTGCTCAGTCTCTGTTTACTGAGGTACGGTCTGGGGCGGGAAACTGGGCTTCAGCCCTCCACCACGGGCACCCAGAGGGCCCTCCATGAGCACAGAGAGGGGCTTCCCATCAGGAAAGGCAGGGGAGACTTCCCAGGTGACTCTGAGCAGAAACCAATAGGCAGGCAAGACACAGGCAGGGGTGGCATGGGAAGGAGAGAGGTGGTCCCAGCCGAGGGGGAGCGCAGGAAAACCCCAGAGATGGAGGAAACCAACGTGCCCTGCCTCCTGCCCTGGATGGAGAGGCCCAGGCCCCGACCACCAAGGCAACCAAGGCCTGGCCCAGCGCGTGCAGCCAGAACTTCCACCCCTGTGCATCTGTGAGGGATGGGATCTGGAGCAGGACCTTTACAGGAACCCTGTTCCTCTCAGGAAGGGACTTGGGGCTTCCTAGGTTGTCTACAATCCCCAGAGCATCCCTTTCTCGTGACTGCCATGGCCCCAGTTGGCACAGGCCTCAGCCTCCTTCCCAGAGCTCTGTGGTCTTTCAGCCCCCTCTCCCCTTCTGGGCCCCCTCCAGACTTCAGTGGGTCTGGAGACAATAAGAATTTCCTAATTCCAGGCTGCGGGTGATGGATGCAGCCCACCAGGCCCCTGCCACGGGGTCTTCAGGAAGCCATCTCCCTTCTCCCCGGACTCTGTAATTACAGCTGGGGATAACCTGCTGTATTTCCTAATTAGCAGCCTTAATCCCTCATGCACACCATTAACAGGCTGGCGCATCTTTAGATGTGATTGGTAATGTCGTTAGCCTAATCCATAATCAATACTTGGATAATTGCTTCCTTGGGTTTATATTTAGTCCTTGGGGTCTTGGGCTGGGAGGAACATCCATCTACAGATGCACTAATGGCTGTGTGGAGGTCGCCCACGGACCACTCACCCAGGACCCCCAGGAGCTGTGGCCTGTGGTCAGAGCAGGTGCTGCCATGGCACCGGAGACCCAGGCCCTGGTGCATCCGGGGATCTCTGCAGGCTGCAGTTGTGAAGCCTCCTGGCCCATCAAGGCCTTGGGCTCTGGTTCCAGAACACTAGGGGTTATTTCAGAAACAAGGTCAGGAGACCTCAGACCTCAGACCATGGCAGTGTCTGCACATCCCCACCCCACACATCCCCACCCTTTCAGAAGAGTCTGTGGGGGATACAGAGGACAGTCCCAGACTAGAGCTGCAGGAATGTCACAGCCTGCACATTCCTGCTCCACGCGGGCCCCAGCGCCCCTCAGCTCCAGGCACAGCCCCTGTCCTCACCTCCCCCGCTTGCCAGGAAATCGTGGCCCAGCCCGACGTGGTTTCCTTTCTCTCAGAGGCTGGTGGCAGCATTGGCAGCTCAAGGACAGGCCAGGGCAGCAGAAGAGCAGCCTGTCGAAGGCAGCCCTTATGAATGGGCTCTCATCTGACTGTAACTGGAATTTGTATGGAGGCTCCGCTTCCAGGAACTTCCCCAGCAGACGAATCTGGGCCACAGAGTTCTGGGATGGAATGCCCCAGGAGCCAGCCATAAATCTCCCCAAAATGAGGGTGCAGAATCTCATTGCTCTGGAGGTGTGCTGCTCGCCCCTGGAGCCGACCTGTCATTCTGCGTCCTCCAGGCTCTGCAGGGAGCCGGGAGCTGGGCCAGGGAGAGGTGGACGGGAGTTGGCAAAGTCACCGTGAAGGAAAACATTTTTATCATTTAATTAGGAGCCTCTCAGAAAAGCAAGCTCTGTTTCGTCTTGAGCTGGTCAAAGGAAATGAGAAGTGACATTTTCCCACCCCCACGTTCCCCTTGGCCCGGGAAGCTCCAAGCTGGAGGTGCGGGATGTGGGCAGCCTCAGGCTGTGCACATCCAGGGCTGGGCCCAGGGGCAGTGGCGGGGCGTGCAGCCTTTGTTGTGCTCTGGCCGTGCCCGGCACTCTCGCTCCCTCATTTGCTCTCATAAACGCCGTCTGCCTTATCGATCACCCTCTGGGTCCCTCCACAATGCAGGTGCTTCAGGCTGCACCCACTCCTTGAGGGTGCTGCACTCCTGTACTCTCTGCATCTCCCAAGCATATGTGTGACAGCAAGATGGCTGCAGATATGCAACTTCCAATAGTCAATCAACTCTTAAATGATCCTCAATAAACCCTTAAGTAATGACCAGGAGCCCCTCACCAGCATATCTGTACCCATTTGTCGCTCCATCCACCCCGATGCGTGACTGACAAGTGTTCACACACGTGCCACCCGCAGGCTCCACTCCAGCTTTGGAGGATGCAGGCAGGACGTCACTGTGGGGCTCCTGTCTCCTGGGGAGATGACAGTGGGGGAAGGACACTCACGAAAAACCTCCCTAGCCAGTTCCTGACTCTGCGGTTGCCCAGACTCTGAGGGTAATGACCAACAGAGCTCACTCAGCTCCACAGAGACGAACCTGGAGGCCCAGAAGAGGCCGGCCTGGCGTGGGTGCAAAGGCCCCAGGCAGAAGAGCCCAGATGTCCTCACTTCTTTCCCAGTATGGGGCACCCAAAACATGCAGCTCCATTTTAATGAGCAGCTGCTGTCCTTTTTCGGCTGCTATGGGCCCACTCTGTCCAGGCTGCAGCCTCTGGGCAGCCTGAATCCGGGCAGCCTGAATCCAGCCACCAGGTGAGGCACATGTGTGGAGAACTGTAAGAACATTGAGACTTCGTGCCTCACTTTACAGGGCAGCAAATGGAGGCCAGAGAGGGCAAGATACATGGCCAGGGCTGCACAGGAGCAGGATAAGGAACCGGGCCTTGCTCCCACCCTGCACTCGGAGGCCCAGGTCCACCTATTCCAGACAAGGAGTCCGTGGGACAGGGGTGGGACTCATCTGTGCATGGAGGGCCCAGGCTGTTTCTTCCCAGGAGGGACAAGGACCCTCTCGTCAACACTGCATCAGGGAGGGACAGATGTCATCTACTCAGCGGGGGGTTTTAGCAGCTTCCTTAGTTCTTGGGCTTCACTGGGTCCTCCTGCCAACAAGCATGGCCCCTGGCCCCGTATGGACACTCTCCCAGGGCAGAGGCCATGGCTAACCAGCCTGAGCTGCTCCAGACAGGCCCGCAGAGGTATCCAAGCAGCTGGAGCCAGCCAACCCTCAGCACATGTCCATTTATTCTTGCAGCAGCTACTTACTGGGCCTGGGCAGAGACAAGATGATCCATTCCGGATGCATATATATGAAGAATATAAAGCAGGGCTGGTGGGATGGGGACATCATGCAAATGTAGTGGGGTGCTGGAGAAGTCTGTCTGCCAAGGTAGCCAACAAGGAGAAGCCAGATGTGCTGACAGCTGTCTAGGGCGGAGAGCAGCAGAGCAAAGGCCCTGTGGCAGGAATGGATTTGCTGTGTTCCAGGCAGGAGAAAGACCAGCATGATGGAGCCAAGTGAGCCAGCAAAGTGAAAAGGCCAGAGAAGCCTGCAGCCTGGGGCATGGGTTCCATTCCCAGTGCAGGAAACTGGGATTTGAAGCAAGGGTTGGCATGGTTGATACTTTCAGAAGAGTCAGTCTGAGAGGGGCCCGGGATGCCAGGCTGAGGAGGTGGGACTTCCTTCTGGAGGAGAAAGGAGGACAAAAGAGGCTTTTCAGCATGGAGCTGGCAGGTCACTCTCCAGCTGCGGGAGCCAGCCCCTTCTCCGGGAGCTGTGCAGGTGCTGGGCGCCATCAAGACAGCTCCGCTCCTCCCAGCAGTGAGAATTGGGACAGGGTCACCCTCTCAAATTCTGTTTTGTTCTCTGCAAAATAGACATGAAATTTTAGACAATAACCAGCTACTCCAGCCAAACACCATACAAAAAGTGGTGGATTGTTCCCACTCACACCATCAAAGGCCGAGTGGGGAGCCTGGACTTCCACACTGGCCAGGCTGTAATGAGTTGCCCAATCTCCCTGTCTCCCTGATGAGTGGTATCAGAGAGGGCTCCATGAGGGGCCAGGACCTTCATCCCCACCAGGCAGTAACCAGCCCCTTCCACCCCGTGGTGTCAGTGGAGGCTGCACAGGGAGCTGGAGCCCTCGGGGGAACCTGGACTCCTACGCCCACCTTCCACACTGTGCCTGCCAGAGTGGTGTCAGAAGCCACCAGCTAAACCAGAAGGTTTCAACTCACATTCAGAATTTCATAACATACTGCACAAATAACACAATACAGGAGCTCAGCAGCAGCATGGGGGGACAAAGGAACATATCCATGAACTCTAAGAGAAACTATAGAAATTATTTAATCTGAACAACAAAGCTACAATAGATTGAAAATGAAAACAAAAAGAACAATCCCTCAGGAACCTGTGAGACTGTAACAAAAGATCTAATTCATGTTATTGAGTCTCAGAAGGAGAGGAGAAAGAGGTGGGCCTTAAAAAGGACTCAAAGATACAATGGTTGAAACTCCCTAAATCTGGCAAAAGACATACACTTACGAATTCAAGAAGCTGAGTTACTCAAATAGGATAAACCAAAAAAATCCACACCACGACACATCATGGTTAAACTCCTGAAAAATAAAAACAAAGAAAAAATCTTAAAAGTAGTTGGGAGAGAAAAGACCCCTTCCTACCTATAGGGGAAAAAAATAAGAATGACGAGAGATTTCTCATTAGAAAGCACAGAGGTCAAAAGTGGCACATTTTTCAAGTGCTGAAAGAAAATAACTATCAATTCAGAATTCTATTTCCACTAAAATATTCTTCAGGAACAAATGAAATTAAGATATTCTCAAATGAAAGAAAAGTAACAGAATTTGACAATAGCTGACCTACCCTAGAATGATTAAAGGAAGTTCTCTAAACAGAAAGAAAATATTAAAAATAAGGAATCTTGAAGCATCAGAAAGGAAGAGAAAAACAGTAGGAGTAAAAAATATTGGTAAACATTTCCTTCTCATTTTCAGTTTTCTAAATTATATTTGACAGTTGTCACAAAAATTATATTGTCTGATGTATTTCTGAATGCATGTCGAGAAAATATTTAAGACAATTGTATTACAAATATAGGAGGGTAAAGTAGCTTGAAGGGGCATGAGTTTTCTATACTATACTGAAACTGGTAAAATATTAACATCAGTACACTAAATTATGTATATATAATGTAATACATCAAATAGCCATTTAAAAAGCTATACAAAAAGACACACTCAAAACATACTATAGGCTGGGCATGGTGGCTCATACCTGTAATCCCAGCACTTTGGGAGGCCAAGGTGGGTGGATCACGAGGTCAGGAGATCGAGACCATCCTGGCTAACACAGTGAAACCCCATCTCTACTAAAAATACAAAAAAAATTAGCTGGGCGTGGTGTCGGGCGCCCGTAGTCCCAGCTACTTGGGAGGCTGAGGCAGGAGAATAGCGTGAACCCGGGAAGCAGAGCTTGCAGTGAGCAGAGATGGCACCACTGCAGTCCAGCCTGGGTGACAGAGCAAGACTCCATCTCAAAAAAAAAAAAAAAAAAAAAAAAAAAACCACTATAGACAAATCAAGTTGGAATTCTAAAAAACTTTAAATAACCCACAGGAAGGGGAAAAAAGCTCAGATATACTAAAAATAGTGAGAACAGACAGAAAACCAAAACAAAACATAAAATGGACAACTTAAGCCCTAACACGTCAATAATTATGTAAAAATGCAAATGGTCTAAATATACCAATTAAAAGACAGAGATGGACAGAATACACTAAAAATATGACCCACCTATGTGCTGTCTATAAGAAACTCACTTCAAATATAATGATATGTGTAGGCTGGAAGTAAAATGACGGGAAAAGATACCTTAGACAAACATCAATCAAAAAAAAGAAAGCAGGAATAAGTATATTAATACCAGATAAAGTATATTTTAGAGCAAAGAAAATTGCTGGAGACAGAAAGGGACATTATATAAGGATGAATGGGTCACCCACCAAGAAGTCATAGCAATTCTAAACATGTATGCACCAAACAAAAGAGCCAAAAAATATGTGAAGCAAAATCTGATCAAACTAAAATGAGAAATATATAAATCTACACTTCTTTCAACAATTCATAGAACTACTATTTCAACATAGAACTACTTTCAATAATTCATAGAACTACTAACAGAAAATTAGCAAGGATATAGAACTCAACAACACCATCAAAGAACATTATCTATTCAACAGATGGAGAAAACTCCATGCAGCAACAGAAGAATACATATTCTTTTCTTTTCTTCTTTTTTTTTTTTTTTTGAGATGGAGTCTTGCTCTGTCACTCAGGCTGGAGTGCAATGGCATGATCTTGGCTCACTGCAAGTTCTGCCTCCCTGGTTCAGGCCATTCTTCTGCCTCAGCCTCCCCAGCAGCTGGGACTACAGGCGCACACCGCCATGTCTGGCTAATTTTTTTGTATTTTTAGTAGAGACGGGGTTTCTCTGTGTTAGCCAGGATGGTCTCCATCTCCTGACCTTGTGATCTGCCCACTTCGGCCTCCCAAAGTGCTGGGATTACAGGCGTGAGCCACTGTGCCTGGCCAAATACACATTCTTTTCAAATGCCTATGGAACATATTCCAAAATAGACTGTATGTAGGCCTTAAAATAAACCTCAAAATGTTTAAAATAATTGAAATTTTGTAGAGCATGTTCTCTGACTGTAATGGAATTCAACTAGAAACCAACAGTGGAAGAATAATAAGAAAATCTCTAAACAATTGAAAACAAAACAACACATTTCTAAATAATCCGTGACTCATAGGAAATCTCAAGGGATATATAAACAACGTTAGACTTAATGAAAAGGAAAACGAAAATGCAATATACCAAAATTAGTAGGATACAGCTAAAATAGTGCTGAGAGGATGGTGGATAGCACTAAATGCCTACATCACAGAAGAGGGAACATCTTAAGTCATTAATCTATGTTTATACCTCAAGAATCTAGAAAAGAAGAGCAAAATAAACCCAAAGCAAGCAGGAGGGAATAATAAAAATAAAGGCAGAATGAAATTTATGAAATTTAAAACAGAGAAACTATAGATAAAATAAATGAAACAAAAAAGCAGATTCTTTTAAAAGATCGATAAAATTGATAAACCTTTAGCAAGACTGACAAAGAAAAAAGAGAAAACACAAATCATTAATATCGTGAATGAAACAGGATATGACTGCAGACCCTGAAGATTGAAGGAAATCAAGAGAATACTATGAACAACTCTGCACACGTAAATTTGACAACTTACATAAAATGGGTGAGTCCCTCCAAAACCAACTACAATTCACTGAATGTGAAATAAATATGTCGAATAGCCTATAGCCATTAGTAAAATTGAATTCATAATTTAAAACCTCCTCAAAAAGAAATCTTCAGGTCGAGATAGTATCACTGAAAAATTGTACCAAATGTTTAAAGAAGAATTAACACCAATTCTACACAGTCTTTTCCAGAAAATAGAACAGGAGCAAATGCTTCCCAATACTATTGGTAGTATTACCCTGACACAAAACTAATTCTGTCTTAGTCTGTAACCGACTAAGAAATAAAAGGAATTCAAACTGGGAAGGAAGTAATAAAGCTGCCCCTGTTTGCTAATGACATGATTCATCTGTAACAGACTAAGAGAGTGTTAAAAAAGAAAACCATAGGCCAATATTCCTCATAAATATAGATATACATATTCATAACAAAATATTGGCAAATAAAACTCAGCAATTTATAAAAATAATTATATGCCATGATCAAGCGGGGTTTATTCCAGGGATGCAAAAGCAGTTCCAATATGTGAAAATCAATAAGTGTAATCCACTTGATAAACAGGCTAAAGAAGAAAAATCACATAATCATATTAATTGAGGAAGAAAATGTATTTGACAAAATTCAGCACCCTTGAGTGATGGGGCTGTTTAACAGTCTGGGCTTTCCTCTGGGATGGTGAAAATATTCTGGAGCTAGACAGCGGTGATAGTTGCACAACATTGTAAATGTCCTAAATGTTACTGAATATACAGTTTATACTGCTTAGAATGGTAAATTTTAAGTTACATGTATTTTATGAAAATAAAAAATTAAATTCAATACCTATTCATAAAGAAACTCAGAAAAATAAGAACAGAGGTGAATGTCCTCAACTCAATAAAGAACATTGACAAAAACCTAACATTTAACATTATACCTACTGGTGAAAGACTGGATAATTTCCTCAAAGATCAGGAGAAAGGCAAACGTGCTTCTCTTGCCACTTCTGTTCAGCAGCATCCTAGACTTTCTAGACAGTGCAATAAAGCAAGAAAAAGAAATAAAAGGCATTCAGGCTGGGGAGGAAGAAATAAAACTTCCCCTGTTTGCTAATGACATGATTGTCTATATAGGAAATTCTAAGAAATTTACCAAAAAAAAAAAAAGCCAAAAAAGCAGAAAACCAAAACCAAAACAAAACCATCACTAATAAATAAGTTCAGCAAAGTCTTGGGATATGAGGTAAACATACAAAGAAACCAGTGAATTTCTATACACTAGCATGAACACAGGGACACTGGAATTAAAAATTTCAGTAACTAAAATTGATGAAATACTTAGGTATAATTCTAACAAAACATGTTCAAGACTTATATGCCAAAAACTACAAAATGCTGATGAAACAAATTTAAAGAAATTTTTTTAAAATCTAGATAAATGGAGAGACATACTGTGTTCATGGATTGGAAGTCTCAACATGGGAAGATATCTGTTCTCTTTAAGTTGGTTTTCAGGTTTAACACAATTTCTATCAAAATCTCAACAAGATTTTTTGAAGATATAGACGTCATTCTAAAATTTACATGGAAATGCAAAGGAACTGGAATAGCTAAAATAATTTTGAAAAAGGATAAAGTGGGAGGAATCAATCTATGTGATTTTAAGATATTATTTAGCTACAGTTATCAAGACTGTGTAGCACTGGTGGAGAGTTAGTTACATAGATTAATGGAACAGAGTAGAGAACCCAGAAATAAACCCACAGCAATAGGTCCAGCTGATTTTAGACAAAGGTGCAAAAATAATTCAATGGAGCAAAGATGGTGCTGGAGAAATCAGACAGTTGTAGGCCAAAACCAACCAAACAGAAACCTGAACCTTGACCCAAATCTCACATCTGATTTTTTAAAATTAACTTAAAAAGGATAATGGATTTAAATGTAAAATGTAAAACTATAAAACTTTTAGCAAAAAATAATAGAAACTTTTCAGGATTTAGAACTAAGCAGTGTTCTTAGATTTGATGCCAGAAGCAAAATCCATAAAAAGAAAAATTGATAAGTTGGATTCATCAGAATGAAAAACTTTTGCTCTGCAAAAGATCCTATTAAGAGGTTGAAAAGACAATCTACAGACTGGGAAAAAATATTTGCAAACCACATATCTGACAAAGAAATAGTCTAAAATATGCAAAGAATTCCCAGAACAAAACAACAAAAAATCCAATTAGCAAACAGGCAGACGTAAAGCGATCTTTTACCAAAGAGATGGCAAATAAGCACATAAAACTGACTGTCAGCATTGTGTAAACTAAAACCACTACACACTTATCAGAATGGCTAAAATAAAAATAAAAAAATAGTGACACCAGCAAATGCTGGCAAGAATACAGAGAAACTGGATCACTCATGCATTGCTGGTAAGAATGTAAAATGATCAAGGCACTCCAGAAAACAGTTTGTCAGTTTCTTTAAAAACTAAGTATGACACTACCATGTGACCCAGTAACTGCATTCCTGGCAATTTATATCAGAGAAATGAAGACTTATGCTTACTCAAAAATCTGTACATGAAAGTTCACAGCAGCTTTTTTGGATAGTAGTTGAAAACTGGGAACATCCCAGATGTCCTTTATTGGGTGAATGGTTTAAACACACTATGGTACATCCATACCGTGGAATACTGCTCAGTGGAAAAAAGGACCAAACTCTTGTTACACGCATCAGCCTGGGTAAGCCTGCAGAGAATCATGCTCTGTGAAATCGCCAGTGCCAAAATGTTACACACTGTATGATTCCATTTATATAACATTCTTGAAATGACAACATTACATTAAAATGGTGCAAAAGTAACTAAGGTTTAATAGAAATGCAGACTAAGTTAGCTTAGTGGCTCCCAGGGGTTAAGGGCAGGATGGGGTTAGGGGCAGGGAATTCCTCTCCTTGAGGGAGCTGGGAGGGAAGTGGGTGTGGCTATAAACGAGAAACGTGAGGGATCCTGGTGGGGGGGAGATGTTCTGTCTCTCCACAGTATCAATGTCAGCATCCTGGTTGTGACATTGTAGTATAGTTTTTTTTTTTTTTTTTTTTTTTTTTTTTGTGTGTGTGTGTGTGTGTGTGTGTGTGCATGGTTTTTTTTGTTTTTTTGTTTTTTTTTTTTTGAGATGGAGTCTCACTCTTGTTGCCCAGGCTGGAGTGCAGTGGCACGATCTCGGCTCACCACAACCTCCGCCTCTCGGGTTCAAGCGATTCTCCTGCCTCAGCCTCCCGAGTAGCTGGGATTACAGGCATGCACCACCACGCTCAGCTAATTTTGTATTTTTAGTAGAGAGAGCGTTTCTCCATGTTGGTCAGGCTGGTCTCGAACTCCCTACCTCAGGTGATCCACCCGCCTTGGCCTCCCAAAGTGCTGGGATTACAGGCATGAGCCACGGTGCCTGGCCAACATTGTAGTACAGTTTTATAAGATGTTACCTTTGGAGGAAATTAGGTAAAAGGTACATAAGATCTGTCTGTTTTATTTCGTAGAACTCTATGTGAATTTACAATTATTCAAAATAAAAAGTTTAATTAAATAAAAAAATCACTAAAAAAAAGGTGCCTAGAAGATTAACAAAATTAAACCAATCTGTGAATTTAATGACATAAAGCATCCAACTTTATTGCTTAATTGTTAAACTTCGTCCAAGCAATATGTAGACATTGCCTAAAACATTTCAACATATTACAAGGTTTATAAAGAAAAATGGCAGTCCCCTGCCCTAATCCCCATCCCTAGAAGCATTCCATGTGAGTCTGTTGGCTGTTCCTTCTCACGTTTACTTTTATGATTCTAAGTAAAATGCTTAGGCTGCCGGTTCTTGGTTTTTCCATTTTAGTGTTAACCGAATGATGGACTTCTTCCCAGGGTAAATGACAGTCCTGTTCCCTTACACATCCCCTTCAACCGCCCCCACCCCACACACACATCCTTCCCTCTCCACTTCCTTCCAATGGAGTTAGATCATGATATTGGGTCAAATTAATGTTTTATTTTTAACACATGGCTAAGTAAATACCCGTCACAGCTGAGTCCGACCGTTTTCTAGCCATCCGTATCGTATATTCATGCAATAAATGGTTATTGGCACCCAATGTGTGCCGGGCACTGTTGCAGGTGCCGGGGACACAGCACTGGAAAAGCAAACGGGGTCCTGTCCTGGAGAAGCTTCCATTTTTGAGGATTGGGAGACCAATAAGAAACAAGTTCAGGCATATTTTTTCGGAGATAAGCACCAAGGAGGAGCCCCGGACGGGGTGCCATGAGCAGGGGAGCCCTAGGGAGGCCTGAGGAGAAGACCCTGCCAGGGCCTGAGGGGAGAAGAGGGGCCTTGCGGGCTCCTAGAGGAAGAGCTCATCCAAGCAGGACGGCAGAAGCCCAAAGTCCTGGGAGTGAGCTGGCTGTCCCGAGGCCCACGTGAAGGGGCTGACATGGGTGGGGGGAGTCCAGCTGAGTCCCTTCTTGCCACCCGGGGCCCCACTGCCACGGGGCGTCACTCGCTTCTCTTATTAATGCTGTCATCACCCCTTGGCTGCAGCTAAGTTTCAGCTTTTTCCACTCTGAAGCCAGCACCTCTCATCTGTTCCGTTCTACCCGCAGCGTTGCCCTCGTCCTCCCCCCACCCTCCGCCTCATGGGCTCAAACACTCGGGAGCCCACGTGGAGGGTGGAGGCGGCACAGAGACCTCCCCAGGGAAATGAGGCTCCAGCTGGATTTGAACACGCGGGGAGGAGATGAGGATGCTGCTTTCCCAACAGCTGGACCGCCTCGTCCTTGTCACCACTCTGGTTTCTCAGCTCAGGCTATTTTGGGTCAGGCTGCGAGGACCGCTGCGTCAGCGAGTGGGCGTGAGTGGCGGCGCCTACCTCCCCCAGTTGGGCCTGGCACAGCGCCAAGCCAGGCCCACTCAGGCTGTGCCAGGGGCCGCCAGCCTCTGGGCGGCAGGGGGACCCCTGGAACCAGGGAGAGTGGCCTGAGCAGGAAATCAGGTCCCAGGTAACACGGGCTTCAGCGGGCTCAGGCTGGGGAGGGGACAGGTGTCTCGGACTGCGGGCGGAGGAACCGTGCACATCAGAGGGCAGCGTCTCAGGGCGGGCTGGGATCTGGGGAGGGATTCACCAGGAGGGGTTAGTGGCCCGGGCCTTCCAGGCTGAGTGGCGCTGGGCAGAGGCACGACCAAAGGCAGGAGGCTCTGGGACTCTTTGGGGAGGAGGGAGGCTCACCGAGGACACAGAGGCCAGGCCGGGAGGTGGCCACCAGCCAGGCGCGGGGCAGCAGGTCAGGGAGTTGGGATTTCCCCCGCTCCCACTGGCCCGCGCCTTGCAAGCCGGAGGTTTCCCCTGCTCCGTGGAACCCTAACAGCTACTCTGGGGCCTTGCGCCCCATCCCAGGAGGCCGACCCCCTCTCCCGGCCAGTTCTACCCTCTCTGTCTCAGCAACCCCCACCCTTGCGACTGAATGAAGCACTCTGAACAGAGACCTTTTGAAAAAAGTCTAAATGTCCCCTTCTTAGGTGAGGGAAGCAAAAGGGAAAAATAGAATCGACACCAATGACCCATTCCAGTCTCCCCGCCGACTGCAGAAACCAGCAGAGCCACGTGGGCCCACAGGCGGGGCAGGCCCAGCTGCAGGCACCACCCTCCACCCTGTCCTGAGCCGGGCCTGCTCTCAGAGCCTGCTGCTGTCCCCAGGCTAGGGATGCGCCTCCCAGCGTGAACTCCGGTGGAGGGAAGGCCCGGCCGGGCCCGAAGCTCAGTCGCGAGGAACTGCGGTCTGTTGAGCACTGCCAGGTACTTTTTGACTCATGGGTCGTTTTGCTCTAACATGTGTATCCCCTAAAACTCAGAAGAGAGTCTGGTCTTGTTTACTCGCGGTTTTTGTTGTTGTTGTTGTTGTTTGTTTGTTTTTCTTTTGAACGAGGAGGAAGAATATCTATAGGCAGGAAGTCCCCAACTGTCCTAGTCCCCAGGCTGCTATTAAAAAGTACCATAGACTGGGGCTTAAACAACAAACACGTCTAACAGTTCTGAAAGCTGGAGGGCCAGGCAAGGCGCTGGCAGATCCACTGTGCGGTGAGGCCTCTCCTTCTGGCTCATCCCTGGTGCCTTCTCCTGTGTCCTCATGTGGTGGGCAAAGCAGCTCTCTGAGGTCCTTGTGTAAGGGCACCAATCCCATTCACCAGGGCACCGCCCTTGTGGCCTCGTCACCTCCCAAATGCCCCATGTCTTAATGCCATCACCATGTGGGAGAGGGCTTCAACCTGTGGATTTCAGATACACACTAGGCCCACAGCACACACTCAGGCTGAGGCCTGCTGTACCATTTGCACAGACCCCTCTGGACCCGTCGCGGTGCTAGTCTGCAGCTCTGTTCAGCACCTGCTGTGCTCGGCCAGGCTGAGGGCAGTGGGTGGGCGAACACTCCTGTTCCCTCCCCTAAAGCTCAAGCACCCCTTCCAGCAAGGGTCTGCTGTCCCTCTGTCACAATCAAGGGAAAACAAGGTACTGAGGGTCCCATGGCACGGCCCCGCAGCCAATCACCAGGACTAGGCCTGGGAGTCAGCCCCCAGCTGTCATGCCTGGAAACCCTGACCTCACTTACTGCCAGGCCCAGGGAGGGCTGTCACTTCCCTGGGAAGGGCCTTCCATGCTGGGGACATACTGAGAGTGCCGACTGATTCAAAAGACTGGAGGAGGGAGCCAAGGCAGGAGGCCTCCTGAGGGCCTGAATGGCTGCAGACTGTAGGCACAGGGATGGAGAGAGGATGCTGTGTGTGGGCAGGTCAGCGAGGAAGGTTGGTGGGACCCATGGGCCTGAGGATGAGGAAGAGTCAAAGATGACTTGAGGCTTTCCAGGGGCACAAAATAGAGGATGGTGAGGCCATCAGGGATGGGGCAAGCTGTAGAGGGTGCCGTGAGGGGCTCTGGTGGCGGAGACTTGAGCTTTCTGAGTCTAACGAAAGAAAGAGAAACTGGAGAGAAGGGCCCCAAGGGGTACTGACCTGGGCTCCAGCAGTCAATTCCTAGAGGGGCTGTGAAGGCCTGAGATTAGGGTCTGTCTCAATTTCAGGGGGATTACTCTGCTGTGGCCAAAGCAGCCTGAAGCTAGGCCAGGAGTTTTGTCTCCTCACTGCGTTTTCTGGAGTGCCTTGTAGGGATTAATGCAGGAGGGAAACCCGGTTGATTTCAGGTGTGCAGGGGTCCTGGGGGAGAATTCTGGGTGAGGAGCCTGCACCATTTGTCCCAGGTGTAGCTTCACCCAACACGCACAGGCTCAGCAGGGCTGGTCAGGAACGATCTTGAACTGTCAGCACCCTCAATGAGCCTTTGTATGAATTGGAAACAGACGGTGACACTGAATCAGGGTACACCGGGGTCCGGGACTGGGGGTGGTCCCTGGAGGGATCACAGCCCCCCTCTCACAGGGCGTGACCCACATACCTGTGTGCTGTGCCCCTGAACCTTTGGGTCCCATGGAGTTACCAAGCAAGCACTGGCTCCCAGCCTTGTGACTTCAACATGGCCAGGAGCACGGTGCAGGTGGCCTCAGAGAAAAGGGGCGGGAAGGCCCAGACTTTTGCTGGGCACCCGCCTCCCAGGAGAGGGCACCTTTCTTTTTCTGTGGGAGGATCTGCAGCTGTGGGGCAGACCCCCAGCCCTCGCTAGACTGCTCGGGTTTCCCGCAGGCTCCGGGCCAAGCTAGTCTGAGTGGGGAAGGTGGCAGGTCCCCCAGATGCAGTGTGCTCCGTGCTCTCAGTGGCTGTGGCCTTCCTGCGTGTGTCCCCATCGGTGGAGTGGCATTGGCACGCTCCTCACCTGCTCGCCAACACTATCCCAGCCCTGATGATTAAGTGTATAATCAGCTAGAAGCCACATGTTGTTGCTCAGGTTGAATTTGGTCTAAAAATATTTTCTTATGAAAAACACAGCAGAACCTAAAAATATCTCCTCCACAGTTGCCCAGGGAAGCCTCCTGCTTGGGCCACCCCCAGCCATCCCTAGCTGCAACTCAGTTTCTTGGAGAGTCTGGAATGCAGAGGCAGAGGGCTGGCCAGGCACTGCTTCCCGCCAGGGCAAGGTGAGCTGGGGTATCAAGACTGTCTCTGGCATTGCCAGTTCCCACAGGCTCCCAATGCCCACAGTAGGTCAGAGGCTGCTGGGGCTGCCTGGGAGGCTCCTGTGTGCACACAGGATGCATGCCAGCCTGACTTCAGGGTGGCTGGGGCAGTGCCACAGGGGAGGCACAGACCTCGTGGGGTGAGGTCCTGGAAAGGGCTTCCTCACCCTGGTGAGCCATCAGGGAAGGCCCGCAAAGGACCAGTGCTGACCTGGGTGGGACCCTGCATAGGCAGAATTCCCTGCTGACCTGTGCAGGGGAGTAAGGGATGCTGGAAGAAGACACTGGCCCTGCTCTAGAGCCCCTAAGCTGAGCATTGCTGCAGCTGAGACCCATGCCTCTGGTCCCATCCCTGTGTAGGGCTTGGCTGACTGGCTACATGTCCTGTGGCTGGTGGGGACAGACATGAGCAGGGACATGGAGCACCTGTATCTTCCAGGCTTTAGCACACAGAAGCAACCACCCTGCTCTGGCACACAGTTCTCCCTGGGTGGGTTAGTCACAAGGATCAAGAACTTACCATCTTGCCCTTCTCCTCTTCCCTTTTGGTGTCCTTAAATGGGGGCCACCATCTCCAGCTTCGGAGGCTCTGCCTTGGTCTCAGGAGAGGACCCTGTCCACCTGGCCTGTCTGTGCACCTTCTATCCCATCTCTGGGGTAGATGATGAACCCTTGGTGCCTCCACTCCCTCCTGGCCCAGTGGAGCCCCAGAGCATGTTTCCGGGCCCTTCTCTCTGGTCCCAGGTGGGTGGCTGAGGCCCAGAGAGCTTGGCCCCTCTGGATGGACACAGAAAGGTGGGGGTGCAGCCAGGATGGGCACTGCCTTCTCCTAAAGAAGCCCAGGTGCATGGATAGAGCAGGTGGGGGCTCCCTGCAGCCCCACCCAGCCCAGCCCTGAGTCTCAGGCCCAGGGTGGTGTGGCAGGGATTTGGACTGAGTGTGGCTTGCAGAGGGCACACCTGCCTGGGGACAAAATTTGTTAACCCCAGGTTTAAACAATAAAGGCACTAACAATCTAACCTCCAGAGAATGAGGAGGTGGGCGGCTCCAGGTGCCTGTTGCCATTAAACCCCATGAGGCCTGGCTCCTGTCTCTACAGTCCCCTCACCTTCCTTCATGCTTCAAAGATGGCTGCTACAGCCCCAAGCATCACACGTATCACAAAGGGAAGAGATGTCACCAGCAAAATGTCTTCTTCCTCCTCCCTCGTTTTTCAGAAAGCCAAAGCCCTCTTGCCAATAGCTTCTCCTTATCTTGACTGAACTGTGCCCACGGTGGTCACATGGCCACTTAACTGCTAGAGTGTCCAGTGAAGCCAGTGTCTGACAAGGGAGAGCCCAGCTGCTATAACTGGACTGGAACAAACAGAATTGCAGCCTCTGAAGCTGAGCACATTGCGACCCCAAACTAAAGCAGGTGCTGAAGGCAAGAAGAGGTTGGGAGAATGTTTTCCACAGGAGGAAACTTCATCCTTGTGATCTGGGGGGGGCAAAGTCTGCGGGGAGAGGCTCTGCCTTCCCCCCAACCAGGGGCCCACATTTCCATCTCTGATAAATAATTGGTAGGTGTCGTTCCCTGGAGCAGATCTATAACTCACTGAGGGGACCTTCCAAGCTGGTTCTGTGTTAAATACACAAATCTTACCACAGCCTTTCTGACAATCAGGCATCGAGGCTCTGCTAGATCTCTGTTGAAAGGGAACTCATCACATGTCAGGCAGCCCATTCCTTCTGGAGGCTTCTCTGACAGGAACCACATCCTTATTTTGAGCTAAAATGAGCTTCCCTTGGCTTCTAGTCATTAACCCTAGTTCTACTTTCCCACATTATTTTCAGCAACTTTCTGTGAATCTATTATTTCAAAACACAAAATTAAAAATAAGTTAAGGAGAGACACAAAAAGTCTAAGAAGTGCCTGAATTGTACTTCTAGAGATGAACATTACAATGTCTGTGATAAATAGTACACTCGATGGCATGAGCGGCAGATTAGACATTACAAAGGAGCTTAGTGGACTAGAGACATTGCCATAAAGACTACCCAAAATGAGCCACACAAAGAATTAGGAATACAAATGAATGAAAAGGGCATCAGCAAACTGGGGAGAAATCTGCAAGTAGCCTAATATATGTTGGAATTGTAGTGACCAAAGAAGTGTGGGAACAGAAAAAAATATTTGAAGAAATAGTGGTTGAAGAGTGTCCAAACTGGATGAACACTTTAAACTCTAGTGCAAGCACAGCCAACCACAAGCACAAGAACAAGAAGCAAGGAGAAAACTAACCAAGGTGCAATCATGATCAAATTGCTTAAAACCAGTAACAAAGACAACATCATCAAAGCAGCCAGGAAAACAAAGACATGTTTCATCAAGAGGACCAAAGAGCATGAAGATAAGAGATTTTTCACGAGAAACAATGCAGGCGAGAAGTCAGTGGAGAGACATCATTAAAGCACTGTCTGTACAAAACTGTCATTGGAGGATTGCATACCCAACAAAAATGCCTTTCAAACATGAAGGTGAAGTTGAGGCTTCTTCAGACATACAGAAGCTGAAATCATCAGCAGAACTTGTCTGCAAGAAATGTTAAAAGAAGTCCATCAGGCAAAGTGATACTGGATGAAGATCTGCACTTACAAACAGGAATGAAAATCACTACAGGTGAGAACTACATAGGTAAATTTATTATTTAGGTCTCTTTAAAAGAAAATCGATTCTTTAAAAAATAATATATAGTGGGGTCTGTGATAGGTAAAAGTGAAGTATGACACCAATAGCATTGACAACAATAGAATAAGGGCGGGGAGAAGTATCTCACTATAAAAATCTCAGACTATGCTAAAGTCCTGTGATGCCAGGATCGCTTGAAGGGATTGTGATCAGTTCAAGACCCACACTATAAAGCTTAAAGCAAACACTAAAATAACAAACAAAGAGTTATAGCTAATGAGTCAAAAAAAGAGAGCTAAAATGTAATCACGAATACTTGATTAATGCAAAAGGAAGACAGAAAAAGAGGAAAAAGAACACGAAAACCAGACGTTATTCTGCACTGAGAACAGCCCCTGGAGGAGCTCTATTGATTCACTCCCAGCAAAATAAACATGACAGATAAAAATCATTTTTTAAAATCCAAACATTTAAAGCTCAAAGCCTCTTAAAATTATCCTGAGGCATACAGCAGATGAAGAAACACTTATTCAAGAAAATATACTGAAGCTTGGCAAGAACCGTGAGAGTCTGTAGCATTTGAGCCACATCCTGCTCCCTCCCTCCGTACCCTGTCCCCAGCTCCATTTGCTGGAAACATCCCCCCTGGTAGTGGCCAAGAAGATGAGGCTCCCTTACCCTTCAATTCCTAGTCAAGGGATATGGTACATGGCAGACAGAATAATGGTCCCCCAAAGATATCAGGTCCTCCAAAGATATCAGGTCCTAATCCCTGGAACCTGTAAACATTACCTTGTTAGGAAAAAGGGTGTTTGCAGGTGTGGTTAAGTCAAGAACCTTGAGATGAAGAGCTCATCTTGGATTATCTGAGTGGGCCTTAAATGCCATCACAGATGCCCTTATGAGAGAGAGGCAGAGGGAGATTTAACACACGACAGAAGAAGAGCAGTCAGTGTGACCATGGGGGCAGAGATCAGGTGCAGCTGCCACAAGCAGAGGAAGGTGGGCAGTCACCAGAAGGCAGAAGAGGCAAGCAATGGATCCTGCCCCAGAGCACCCAGGGGGACTGTGGCCCTGCCAGCACCCCAATTTCAGCCCCATGATGCTGATTGCAGACTTCTGGCCCCTAGAACTATGGCAAGATAAATTTCTGTTGTTTTAAGACACCAAGTGTGTGATTTTTCTTAAACTAGCCACGGAAATGAATGCATTATATCACCCTGGGAGGGGCAGGCCACCAAGTCTCATCATCCCCTCCAACTCTGTGTCATAAAGTCCAGACAGTGCTGCTGAGAAGTTAGGGCTCCTTTCTTCTGCCTCCTGAATCATGGGTGAGGCTCTACTCCAGGTTCGGGGGGCTGAGAATATGGAGGTGCTGACTACTCTCACCCAGCTCACTCACAGGGTATAGGTTCCACACCAGTCAAGTCAAGTGAGAAAGATCAGAGGCTTCCGCCCCCACCCAGTGACAAGAGGAGTGTTGTAGACATTTTTCTCAGGGGTAGAGGCTACTCAGGAGAACACAAACTCCAAACTCCAAAGGTGTCCCTTGATGACTGAGGTTATTTGAAATAGTGTGGGCAAATTCAAGTCTAAGGGCTATCTCAAAAACAGTGGAGATTTTATTAGCAGGCAAAGAGCAGGCTGATCACTCTGTGGGCAACAAGCCAACTGTAGGCCAGTGAGTTTACCAGGAAGAACCAAGAAAAGAGCCCTGCTGGGACCAGAAAAGAATCCAAATATTATCTCTGTCTAAAATTCATTTTATCAGACTAGAAAAATGCATGCCCCAGGACATTAGCAAAATGGTTTATGGTTTTGTTTCTGAGGCACTTGTGGGTCCTGAAGATAATTGTACATATTCTCTTCTAAAAACTTTATGTTTCTTTTACATGTAGATATTTCATCCTTAGAATTGATTTTTGTAAATGGTATGAAGTAGGGATATAGCTTTAGTTTTTTCCACATGGATTTGCAGTCTCCTAAGGACCGTTGATTGAAAAATCAGCCTGTTCCTCACTGATCACGCACACATGAAGTATACAGATTGTGGGGTTTGTTTCTGGGCTCTGAATTCTATTCCTTGGCTTACATGTGTAGTTAGTTATTTTTGTCTGCAAGTATTTCATTTTACCTTGGAGTATTATTTGTGGGTTCCTCCAGGGATGATTTGTCTTCCATCTTTCCAGTACCTGGGACACCACCACTGTGTCTCGTTGAAAATTGAACTGCCAGCTTGAGGTTTTCAGACCACCTAAATCTTATGAATTCAGGCTGAAAAATCTACATGAAGACCACTGGCTTCTGTTGATAAATTCTCAGCAGGGATTTTCACCTCTTTCTTCTTGGCACAGAGGTTCAAAATGGCTGGTTTTCTTTGTTATACCCTTGAGAAAGGCAGATTTATTTCCAGTTGACCCTCACTTTGAGCAGACAGCTGATTGGGGTCTCAGCTCTGTGGGGATTTCCCATAGAAATCTGGGCCTGCCATGGGCTTTGACTTCTGCCCTCTGCCCACCAGGAAGTCACGAAACTGGAAGTTCAACTTCCCATTGCTGGCAAATTCCTTCAGGAATTTGGCTTGCCTTTTGGGTGTCTGTATTCTACAAATGTTTTGACTTGAGAAGTTCTTGCTTTTTGGCTAAATCTTTAATACATTTTTAAAAGATTATTTATAAAATTTTGTCCAGGTTTTCAGTGCAAGAGCTGATCCAGGTATCTAGCTCACCATGTTATCCAAAAGTGTCCAGTACAACCCAATTTATAAGTTTTTAAATTGTATAATTTTAAAATTATGAAGTGTGTTTTGTCTTTAGGATTTTGAAAGATCTGAGAGATCTATCTTATCCTGAGAGGTAACTAATGTCCCTTCCTTCCAACTCTTGCCCCTTTTACGAGTCCACCTGTAGCAGGTACTTTAACATACATAACGTGTGACCTGCTGGTGCTGGAGTGGGGTTCACTTCACTTCCACAGTGGCCTGTGCAGAGGCAGGGAGTCCTGGAGCCCTCTGTGTCCAAGACCCCAGTTCTGACTTTATTTGAGTCAAGAGCCTCTTTAAGAATCTGATGAGGCCGGCTGCAGTGGCTCACACCTATAACTCCAGCACTTTGGGAGGCTGAGGTGGGAGGATCACTTGAGCCTAGGAGTTCGAGACCAGCCTGGGCAACATAGGGAGACCCTGTCTCTACAAAAACTTTTTTTTTTTTAATTAGCCAGGTATGGTGGCATGGGCCTATGATCCCAGATACTCAGGATGCTGAGGTGGGAGGATCACTTGAGCCCAGGAGGTTGAGGCTGCAGTGAGCCATGACTGCACCACTGCATTCCAGCCTAGGCTACAGAGTGAGATTCTGTCTCCAAAACAAAACAAAAAAAATTCTGATGAAAGCTAGACAAGGGCGTACAGAACACACACAGCAGACACAGTTTCTGTTGGATACACCTTCAGGGGGCCTGTGGATCCCTTGCAATGGGATCCCCTAATTCTGAGACCCCCACCCCACCCCTCTCTATGCACTTCCCTGTGTTTGCTGCTGGCAGGACAGGAGGCAGCAGGGGCTAGCACAGGCCAGCCTGCTCAGCTGTGGGTGTTCTGCAGCTAACCTGCTGTGCCTGTGTCACATACCAAGGGCATGACTAAGGGCTACTGATGCAGAGTCAGAAGTGGCCCAGCCTTGGCCCCCACCTCCTCCCAGGCTCCTCTGAGCCTCAGCAGAGACTGTGGCCAAGTAGTGAAGTCTCTGGCGGACATCTGGACCTGCAAGCCATCCAGAACATTGTCCTTGGCAGTGGCGAGATGGTCAGGTCAGCACCTGGGTCCTTCCCAGCTCAGGCACACTTTTTGCCAGGATGGGAGCTTCTCAGGCCAGGGCCTCTCTTGCCAGTGCAGGCAGTCATGCCTGGCACCAAGTCCAGCAGGCGTGGAGGGGACTGCAGGCCACAGCTGTTCAAGTGGGGGCCTCCTTTCTGCCCTGCGAGGCCCTCTCAGCCTTGATGAGATCACTTGGGGGCCTTCTATCTCTGGGACTCCAGAGATAGAGACAGGGAACTGGGAGTGAAAGCGGCCACATGTGCTTGGGCACCATGAGTGCTCACAGGTGCCAGAGGAGCAGACGGGACCAGGTCAGGGACTGCAGCCCAGGACCAGCCAGTGGGGCTTCTGCAGCACCTCATCCTGTCCCTGCCATGCCTCACTGCTGGGAAAACAGCCACCCTTGACCACCTGCCCACCGGCCTCTCCCAAAGAAGACACTCCGAGAAGCAACTGCTAGAATTTTCTCAGGACTAATAGCAGTTGCTGGCTGTCTCCAAAGCACACTCAGCTGTCCTTGGGGCTCAGCCAGCCCCACACATAAGAGGGACAAGGCCCACAGTGCACAGGCTCAGCTCCACAGAACAGGGCTTCTGTCCTGAGGCCCCCTAAGCTTCCTTCCAGCATGCCTTTCTGTTCAGGGAGTATTCACTTGGTGATTGTGTAATCAAAAATCGTCTTGACGATACAGCGTTCTCCCATACTAGACTTACTCAGAGATGATCTGTGCTCTGAGGGTGACGCTAGCATAGCTGCTGCCTGGGCACCTCAGAGCAGTCCTCACACAGCCCCCATGGAGCCCCACCTCGAGGAGAATGGGATAGCCTGGGGATCCTGGGCCCGGAGTGGGCCCCACGTGAGTCCAGCTTGCTCCAGCTGACTCTCTATGGGCCTCCATTTTCTTGTCTGGAATGGGAGGAAATGATCCCTCCAGCTCATAATAATGATCATGTTTACGTCAGATCATCGTTCCTAGGATTTCCCCAAACCTCCACGTGCCTGGGAGAGGAGTGAGTTCTCCAGCTCCCTGGGACCCTCAGGGGTTACACACACCACCACCGGCCCTCCCATAAAGGCTGCACCTTGGCTCGGCCTCCACTGTGGGCCTGGCTGCAGGCTCTCACCCCAGCTGGTAGGAGCTGGGGTGAAGAAGGCCAGTTCAGGCGAGTCCTCTGCACCATCCTCTGCTGGCCCGATTTCCCGACCAGCACTGGATCAGCCTGAGTGCCTGAATCCAGAGCCCACTCTCCACTTGGGTGGGAGCATGGCTGCTTCCTGTCAGCCCCAGCGGTGTGACTGGGACCGGAGAGTCTCCTGCAGCCTGAAGAATTGTCCCAGCCTGCCCACCCCCAGCCTCCTGTGCTCCAGGCAGGCATGGCTCTCCGTGTGGCAGATCCCACTCTTTGTCAGGGCCTCTGCATCCTTCCTCCTGGGACAGGCTTGGCCTCAGAGGGTGGGAGGGAAGGGAGGGGCACTGCAGCCGCAGCTGCTGCATCAGGAGGGGCCAGGAGTCCCCGAGGTCGAGTCCAGAGCGCAGCAGGGAGTCCCAGTGCTGATGCTCCACACATGCGGCGTCCTTGTCTTGCCCCAGCTACAGGCTCCATGTCCAAAAGCACACGGAGGGAGAGCAGAGGTTTCCTGGGGACAGCAGCTGAGGCCGGGGGCTGGTGTGCTGGCTCACAGGCTCTGAGGCTGGGGATCAGTGACATTGTGCTGCTGTGGCCTCCTGCCCAGGGAATCTACTGGCAAGGGGCCCACTGCGACCCGGGCTGCATCCCTGGCCAGCCCTCTCTCACTGGAGGCCTGGACTCACCCCTGCCAGGACGGGAGCTCTGTGCTCCCTCTCTGCTCTGTGCTCCCTTCCTGCTTGTCTGGCAGCACAGTGACCACCTCCCCAAAACCCATCCTGGCACAGAGGTGGGGCCTCAGAGCAAGCAGAGGAAGAACCAGGGGCCCTTGGTGATACAGCCTGGAGGGGGCCTTGGCTGGCACTTGCCATTGGTGTCGGGCAGACACCGGCCCCTCCACCCACCAGAAGATCTCAGGCACACCTGCCCACCCTGAAAGCAAGCAGGCAGGGAGTGGCCCCCAGAGCTGACCAGAGGGAGAGAAGACGGGAGCTGTAGAGACAAGAGGAGTTCACCGCCCAGCCTGGGACAGTACCTTGGAAGCTGGGGTTGGGCCATCCAACTAGAAGGGACAGAAGCTAACTGTGGGGTTGGTGGTGGGCTGGAAAGGGGCAGAGGGACTCAGGACGTGCCTTCTGATGGGATCATAGGGTCTCCATAATGCACTGGCCACAGGTGGATGAGGAAGAAGTCACCTCAGGGTTGTTGTGGAACTCCCAGGAGGGCTACGCCACCCCCATGGGTGTCTCCAAGCCCCACGCCACCTGGTTTGCAGACCATGGGCCCCTAGTCATGTCACCTATCTGGACCTTTTAAAAAAAAACATTATTTTGAGAGAATTTAGAATGAGCATACAATTCATGCATGCACTTATAAGAAATGATACAGAGATGTCTCAAGTACCCTTCACCCAGTTTCCTTCAGTGATAACATCTTGCAAAACTACAGTACAGTATCACAGCCAGGATACTGACATCGGTAGAGTCAAGTTACAGAGTATTCCCTTACCACTAGGAGCCATCCGCAGCCACACCCACTTCCGTCCCTCCCCAGCCCCTCCGTAACCCCTGGCAGCCACTCACCACTTCTCCATTTCTACAGTTTTGTCATTTCAAGATTGTTATATAAATGGAATCATTGCATTATGTAACCTCCCGGCATTGGCTTTTTTTTCACTCGGCCCAGATCCCTGTAGATCCATCCAAGTTGTCCCATGTACCAGCAGTTGATTGCTTTCTAATGTTGAGTAGGATTCCATGGAGTGGATGCACTATGGCTTGACCGTTCACCCATTGAAGGCTCTTTGCAGAGCTCCCGGTTTGGGGCTACTGTGAACAAAGCTACTATGAGCTTTTGTGTACAGGTTTTTGTATGACTACAAGTCTTCATTTCTCTGAGATAAATGCCTGGGAGTGCAATTGCTGGGTCACATGTCAGTTGCATGTTTAGTTTTATAAGAAACTAAGAAACTGTTTTCTGGAGTGGCTTTAACATTTTCCATTCCCACCAGCATCATATATAGGTGATGCAGTTTCTCCACATCCTTACCGGCATGTGGGGTTGTCACTGTTTTTTATTTTAGCTATGTTGATGTGTATATAATGGTATCTCCATGCAATTTTAACTTGTATTTCCCTAATGAGTAATGATGACGAACGTGTTCTCATGGGTTTATTTGCCATCTGGGTATGCTCTTATATGGAATAACTCTTCATATCTTTTGCCTGTTTCCTAATTTGCTTGTTTGTTTACTACTGTATTTTGAGAGTTCTTTATTCTAGACATTAAAAGCCTTCATCGGATACATAGTTTGCAAATATTTTCTCCCAGTCTGTAGCTTGTCTTTTCATTCCCTTAACAGGCTCTTTCACAGAACAAAAGCTTCTAATTTTAAGAAAGTCCAATTATTTTTTACGTCAATTCTAACAACGTGGCTAGTTCTAGATCCCGAAAATTTTCTGCTACTAAAAAAAAAAAGCTTTATAGCTTTACATTTACATCCTAATCCATTTTGAGTTAGTTTTTGTATAAAGTGTGAATTCATTATTTTTGCTATGATGTCCAATTGTTCCTGCATCATTTATTGGAAAGGCTGTCCCTCCTCTGATGAATGGCTTCGGTACCTTTGTGGAATATTAGCGAGCATATTTGTGTGAGTCTATTTCTGGGGTCCGTTGATCTATGTGTGTCTGTCCGTCTGCCAATACCCTACTGTCTTGATTAGTAAGCTTTAATTTCAAATAGTGATTCCTTCCACTTATTCTTCCTTCTCAAGATGGGTTTTGCTGTTCTAGGTCCTGTGTGTTTCCACATAAATTTTATGGAAAAATAAGCTTGTCTATATCCATAAAAATACTTGCTAAAATTTTGACAGTAACTACATTAAACCTGTAGAATTTTGGAAGAATTGACATCCTTATATGTTGAGTCCTGTACATGTTTTTTTAAGTTTATAATGAAGTATTTCATTATTTTTGAAATGATTGTAAATGATATTGTATTTTTAATTTGTTTTCACACCTTTTTTAATGTATAGAAATGAGATTGATTTTTATGTGTTGATCTTACATACTGCAACTTGCTAAACTCACTTATTAGTTCTTTTGCAGATTCCTTGGGATTTTCTACAGAGACTGTCATGTCATCTGCAAATACAGACAGTTAATTTCTTTCATTCCAATCTGCATGTCTTTTATTTCTTTTTCTTGACATATTGTAGTTGGTAGAGCTTGCAGTAGTCTACTGCATAAGAGAGGTGAGAATGGACACTTTTCCTTGTACCAAATCGTAGAAGGAAAATATTCAGTCTTTTACCATTAAGTATGTTAGCTATAGGTTTTTACAGATGCTCTTTATGAAGTTAAGAAAATTCTCCTTTACTCTAAGTTTGCTGAGAGTTTTTATCATGACTAGGTGTTGGATTTTGTCAAATGCTTTTCCTGCATCAACTGATAGAATCACATGACTTTTCCTCTGTAGCCTGTTGGTAGGTGTATTACATTGTTTGATCTTGTAATTCTGAACCAACCCTGCATACCTGGGATAAATCCCAACTGCTCCTGGTGTATAATTCCTTTTAAATGTTGCTGACTTTGATTTGCTGATTTCTTGTCAACAATCCTTGTGCTGAAGTTCATGAGAAATGTTGGTCTGTACTTCTATTATCATGTGTTGTCTTTGTCTGGTTTTGGTATCGGGCCTAGCCTAATAAAAGTGTTCTTTCCTCTTCTATTGTTTAGATAGATTTTGTAAAATGGTGTTAATTCTTCATAAATGTGTGGTAGAATTCTCCAATGAAGCCATCTGGGCCTAAAAATTTCACATTCAGTGTGTTTAATTGTTATAAGACTATTCAAGTTGCATGTTTCATATTGGCTGAGTTTTGGCCATTTGTGGTTTTTGAGGAATTGGTTCATTTCTTCCACACTGTTGAATTTATGAGGGTAAAACTGTTTGTAGCATTCCTTTGTTGTCTTTAAAATGGCTGAAAGATCTGTAATATCTCTGTTTTATTCCTAATATTGGTGATTTGAGTCTTCTCTTGTTTTATCTTTGTGAATCTTGCCAGAGGTTTATTTTTTGAAGAACTAGATTTTTGTTTCCTTGTTTTTCTCTATTGTTTTCCTGTTGTCACTTTCATCGACTGCTGCTCTTTATTATTTCCTTTGCTCTGCTTTGCTCTGGGTTTATTTTGCTTTTCTTTCTCATGTTTCTTGGGTAAGTTATTTCGATGATTGATCTGAGACTTTTCCTCTTTTCTAATGTAAGCTTTCAGTGCTGTACATTTCTGTTTCAGGCTTTTTCAGGGTTTTTTCATTTGAAAGTGGAAGGTTTGCATCGGCACATGGAATAGAGAAGACAGGTGTGCTTGAGAATGGGCTCTGCCGCCTCTCAGCCTGCTCCCTGGGTTGGTTATTTCAACTCCCAGGGGTTCCTAATCCAGAACCCGGCTGCCATGCACAAGGCTATGGGTTTCTAGGAAGGCTAAGGCCCCTGCTCACAGCTGACCCTCAGCAAAGAGCCTTTCCTCTCGCTCCTTTCTTTCCTGCTCCAGCAGTTTGATTCTGTGATTAACTTTAAAATAACATTTATTTTACACGATTACAAAATAAATATATTTTCATTGGAGAAAATTTGGAAAACACAAAAAGCTATCGAGAAAATAATCTATCCGCAAACCTTGCCACTCCACCCCGCCTGGACCTCTGCTCACTTTGGCAAGCACCCTCCTGTCTTCTTTGACGTGAATTTCTTTTTCCATAAGTTATTGGGGTACAGGTGGTATTTTGTTACATGAGTAAGTTCTTTAGTGGTGATTAGTGAATACTACTCAGTAGTGTGCATATATATATATAGTATTCCATATAGTAGTATTCTATATATATATATATATGGAATACTACTCAGTCATACAAAGGAATGAATTAACAGCATTTGCAGTGACCTGGATGAGATTGGAGACTATTATTCTAAGTGAAGTAACTCAGGAATGGAAAACCAAACATCATATGTTCTCACTGATATGCGGGAGCTAAGCTATGAGAATGCAAAGGCATAAGAATGATACAAATATATATATATTTTTTATATCTATTTATTTATATATCTATATAAAAATATATATGAAATATATAAATATTTATATATATAAATATACATGAAATATATATAAATATTTATATATAAATATACGTGAATAGTTACATATTATATATATCTATATATATAAAAAGATATAGATATATGTAATATATATATCAGAGTTTCCTTATGCACTCATTGATTGATGGGCATTTGGGTTGGTTCCACGATTTTGCTATTGTGAACTGTGCTGCTATAAACATGTGTGTGAAAGTATCTTTTTTGAATAATGACTTCTTTTCCTCTTGTAGATACCCAATAGTGGGAATGCTGGATCAAATGGTAGCTCTACTTTTAGTTCTTTAAGGAATCTCCACAGTGTTTTCCATAGTGGCTGTACTAGTTTACATTCCCACCAGCAGTGTAGGAGCTTTCCCTGATCACCGCATCCACGCCAACATCTACTGTTTTTTGATTTTTTGGTTATGGCCATTCTTGCAGGAGTAAGGTGGTATCGCATTGTGGTTTTGATTTGCATTTCCCTGATCACTAGTGATGTTGAGCATTTTTTCATACGTTTGTTGGCCATTTGTGTATCTTCTTTTGAGAACTGTCTATTCATGTCCTTAGCCCACTTTTTGATGGGATTGTTTGTTTATTTCTTACTGATTTGTTTGAGTTCGCTGTAGATTCTGGATATCAGTCCTCTGTCAGATGTATAGATTGTGAAGATTTTCTCCTACTCTGTGGGTTGTCTGTTTCTCTGCTGACTGTTCCTTTTGCCATGCAAAAGCTCTTTAGGTTAATTAAGTCCCAGCTATTTATCTTTGTTTTTATTGCATTTGCTTTTGGGTTCTTTGTCATGAAATCCTTGCCTAAGCCAGTGTCCAGAAGGGTTTTTCCAATATTATCTTCTAGAATTTTCATAGTTTCAGGTCTTAGGTTTAAGTCCTTAATTTTTGTTTTTATGAAGTGCATGTGTATTTGAAGTGTTCAAACACTTAACGGTATCTCACTTCACTTAACAGTATCTCAATCATATCTTTGTGTTATCGAATATTTTTCTAAAATATGATTTTAACATATGTGGATATGTCATAATTCCACAGCTGATGTATATTTAAGCTTTAATTTTTGTCATTATGAGTTGAATTTTGTGAACAAATTCATACATCTTTGGGCATGTCTCTGATTTTTTTCCATAAGACAGATTCCTAAAAGGGGAATTTTTGTGTCAAAGACTATGATCATTTTTAAGATTACTGTCTAGAAAATGTGTCCCCAAATCTACTCCACCTGGAAGTATGCCCAACCTTCCTCTATGTGGGGTATTCAATTATTTTTTAAATATTGTATTTGCCTTTATTGTGAATGAAATATTATATTGTTTTAACTTGCATTCCATGCTAGTAAAGCAAGTATAACTCTCAATGCCCAATCACAATGCAAAGAACAATCTTATTTCTCTCTTTCTGGACAATTCCAAGCACCCATCCCTTCCTTGGACCTTTTCTGTGGTCTTTTTTCTGGGATCTTTTATGGAGACTTTCTAGGCTCAGTGACCACTGGCCCTGGCTACTGCTGAGACCCTGTGGCTCTGGTCTGCAGACCAGAAACTATAAAAATGGGCCCTTCAGGTTTGCAGTCTTTGATGTTCCCATTCCCTTTTTGGCCATAAGGCCCTCCCACCCCTAACTGCAGCACCCACCGCCTGGAGTCACAGGTGCAGCCCCAGCCCCTGGCAGCCCTCCCGGGCTCTGCAAGGCCCCAGCCTCATCTGAATCTCAGATGTTCTCCCTGGCCACCCCAGGACACCAGCATCCTCCATTCAGGGCACTGGGCTTTTAAGGGAGGGCCTGCCTCTGGGCTCTTCCCACTTCTAGAGAGGGCAAAACAGAAAACAACATACATTCATCAACTCAGAAATCACCTTGCTGCACAGCAAGTCTCCTGGGTTCACAGGTTTTTCCTCCCGTGTGTCTCCCTGTTCTCCTGCTCTTTCGTGATTGATAAGAGCTCTTTGTACAGGAAGGACAGTGGTCCTTCAGTTGTAGTGTGTGTGGCAGCGGTTCCCTGAGGGAGGCGTTCTTTGCTCTTGAACTTTGCCTGCGAGCTGTGCCTGTGCATTGCTTTGCTTTTTAATTTAAAGCAAGTTGAAGCCTCCTGTGTTTGTTTGCTTTCACTGTGCTTTCCTGATTGGAAAGTCTTTTCCACCCTCCCATTCAGCATCTTATGGTTTCTTTGCTAACACTGGAACTCAATTGCTCTGGAAGGCACTTGGGGGTTGGGGTGGGGGATCCCATTTTCTCACCAGGTAGGGTGTGCCCCCGGCACCCCTAGGAAAGTCCCTCCAGCCCTCTGCATTTGCTGGATTGCACAGGAGGCCCAGGGTCTCCTGAGGGGGAGGAGATGAGGAGGATGCGGAGAGGTACCGAGGGGTCCCCCACCCAGTGCCCTGCGAAGTCCCCCTTTCTCCCTGTGGAAGGGAAGATAAGCCTCACCTAGGCGCTGACCATGGGTGACCCCTCACTCTGCAGGTGGGTGAGACCCTTGGAGAGGCCTCCTCCTAGTGCTCAGCAGGGTTCCCAGGCAAAAGGAATTGTCACCCTTTGGGTGGTGGCTCCATGGCACTGCAGGACCCTGGAGAGCCCCTCGGCTCCGGCCCAGGGGCAGGGAGCTCCATCCAGCCTCTGTTTCCCACCTGGGCCTTCACCTGAACTGTGCTCGAGTCAGGCAGGGTGGGGGCTGGGTGGGAAGGAGGCAGAGAGAGACTCTGGAGCTGGGTGCCTGTGAGGAGGGAGGCCATCCTTCTGAAGATGTCATCGGGGTCTGAAGGCACGTTGGAAGGTGCACTCAGTCACCGAAATTAAATGAGGGACAACTGCGCAGACAAGGAGGCTTCACCCCTGTTAGTCGGGGACACAGCTCGGCCCAGGCCCCACCTCCACAGCTCCTCCCGATCCTGCTGTGGCAGAGCCTGCCCTCCAGCCCTCTGCAGCCCCAACCCCAGTCCGGCCCCCGGCTCCCAGCCCCGCAGCTGCAGAGGCTTCCTGGGGAGGGGCAGCTCCTGGTCCACCCCATAGCAGAGGTCGGGCAGCTATCTTGCGTCTGGCATCTGCATAGGACTAAGAGATCCATCAAGTCCAATTAGGGGAACAGCTCCTTCCTGCTCTGCTTAGTTGACTAATTCAATAGCAGCCACCCAGGCCTGGGCCGGCAGAGGCGCTCCCAAATCCAATGAAGGCCTCGCTCTGCAGCCCGGCTGCCAGCATCACCCGGGCATTTTGCTCGCTCAGCACAGACCTGAGTCAGGCCCCAGCCACCCCCACCACCAGGAGCTCCCAGGGCCGTGCTGCTGGCACCAGGCCTCCCCGAGCAAGCGCCCTTCCTCGGGGCTTCTGCCCTAGAGGGAGGGAAACTTGTGGCCATTGAGGGGTAGGGGAAGTGCCACAGCCTGTCCACGCCTGTCATCCCAAAGGAAGGCCCACGGCTGCTTTCCAGGTCTTGTAGAAGCTCGTTCCTTCCCCAGGGTGCTCTTGCTCTGAACAATGCCCCAGGGCAGGTGGAGGGGCAGATGGAAGTCAGCCGTGGGGCTTTTGTAGGCAAGAGTGCAGGAGGGACTCTGCATGCCTGGGCTCAGGCCTCAGCAGAGCCTGTTGAGGGAAGGGATGGAAAAGAGTACCTATATGGCCTCCCTGATGGGGTCCCAGCCCACGGCTGTGTCCCAAACATCCTGTGTGTCCCTCAACACCCAGCCTGGACGGGTTCCTTAACTGAGCTCAAGTCTTAGACCCGTAGAGGACTGGCACCTCCAGGTTCACTCAAAGGGTTAACAGAGACCGCCAAGCCCAAACCTACCCACCCAATGCTGGGATGTGAGGCCCTGCCAAGGGGCTTAAGTCCAGCTGCGGCGGGAGGCTCAGAGACATGAGCCAATTATGAATTATTAAGGATAAGTCCTTGTAATTTTTTTTAACTGCTTGATACACATGATCAAGGCTTACTGCAGCCTCTGTCTCCTGGGCTCAAGTGATCCTCCCACATCAGTCTCCCCAGTAGCTGGGACCACAGGCGTGCACCACCATGCCTGGCTAATTTTTTTATTTTTTGTAGAGACAGGGTCTCACTATGTTGCTGAAGCTAGTCTCGAACTCCTAGCCTCAAGCGATCCTTCTGTCTCAGCCTCACAAGGTGCTGGGATTATAGACATGAGACACCACGCCTGGCCAATACTCATTTTATAAATCATTTGAGTCAGGGTATTTTCCCTGTAACTCACTCAGTCCCACTGAATTTCCAAGGCACATTCTGGAGAGAAGGCGTGGCATCACTGGTAGGGATCTGCCCCAGCACACTAGGACACCACTGGGCCACGGTCTCACTGCTCTTAGCTCACTCACTCCATCACTCTCGAAATGATGTAATATGTACAGACATCTCAGGATAAATAGGTCCATACCTTTGGCACCTTCTGTTAAAGCAGTGAGTTGGGTTGTTTATTTATTTTTGCTTTGCCTGCGAGTTGTTTTGTTGCTGTTGTTGATTTGGTTTTTATTAAAAGTAATACCTGCACACCATACATCTCAAACAGTATTAAATTACGTGAAATGTGCACAATGAAATGTAAAAGCCCACTCCCAATATTTCCTCTTTCCCAGATGACTGCTCTTGACCGTTTCTTGTGCATACTCTCAGAAAAACACTTATGCAAATTCAGCATGTGCGCAAACAGTGTGATGCTGTCCACGCTTCTGAGGCATGCTACGTCTGTGATGCCTTTTTTTAGGTGTAATGGGATGGATGCCCACGTGTGGATGTGTGTGTGGGCCATGGCTGACCAGTGCCCTGCTGTTGGCCTCTGCAGACAACGCTCCAGGAAATTTTACTTGTTCAAATTTTACTTGGAAAATTCTGCAAGTGTGTTCTTAGGATAAATTTCTGGTAGTACAACCCAAAACAATGAGCTAAAAACAATCTGGGCCAAAACATCTGTGCAAGGAAATTTTTAAACGGATCTTGCCAAATTGTTTTCAAAAAGATTTCCACATCTTTCAACAGGGTATGATGTTATCACCACTTTCCAATGAAAAAAGAATGTCATTCTATTTTGTGTTTATTTAGTTATGAGTGAAGTCAAGTACTCTTTTTTACATTTTTGTCCATTTCTCCATTAGGGTACCTTTTCTTATTGGTGCCTGAGAGCACTTAGTCCGTTTAGGAAATAGGGCCCTTAGCTGTCATATGTGCTGCAAATATTTCCCCCCAATTTATTTGTTTGATTATTTTATCATACTAAAGTCTTACAGTGTGTAAACAAACATATTGACCATTTTAAAATTCATTTGGTTTGGGTTGCTCAGAAAGGTCTTTATTTTTTAAAAAAATCATGCTTACTTCCAGTAATTTTATGGCTTCGTACTTTATGTCTGGAATTGATTTAGCATCAAATAACTTTATCAAAAGTAGCCTTATTTTTTCCTTGTGGGGGGGGGTCTCAAGTCACATCATTATTTATCAAATGGTCCCTCATTGTCCCCATTAGTCTAAGGCCATCCCATTGCCTGTGAAATTTCCATTGTGACGTCTATGTTTGGACTCTGCCTTGCAAATTTCTTAGGCAATATCAAACCATCTTAACTGAGGTTGTATAACAGAGTTCATTTCACTATCGCTGTGCCAGCCTTTTAATGTCCTCCTGTAGCAGTTCCGAGTTTTCTTCACGTAGGTTCCACACACTTGTTAAGATTACTTCTATATATCTTTATTTTATGTACTGCTTTTGTGAATGTAATCTTTTATTCCATTACCTCTTTATTTAGTCATGGTTTATGCATGGGAAAGCCCTCGATCTTTGCATGTTATTTTTGTTAGTAGCAACTCTGCAGAATGTTATTTTCAGCCAAGTCTTTGGGTTTCATTGGCCAGCGCTGTACCTACGTGTGACCCCATCTTCCCTTCCTCTCTTCTCCTGTGTCCCTGTCTCCAAGACATCAGCAGCTCACGATCAGAGTCCTGCCATGCTCCCTGGCCGTGGGGGCTGCAGCCTTTGGGCTGATGTCCGCTTGTACGCACCTCCCTCTTCTCTGTCTCATCAGGGTTAATGGCTACTGAACTGCCAAACACCTTTGCAACATTTGTTAAACTTTATGTTTTTTATTCTTCAGGGGTTAATTTTAGTCATTTACATAGCTCTAGAAAATCATCATTTTTACCTAAGTATCCAAATTTTCTGTCCAGCAGTTTGCAAATCAGGCCCTGATGCATCTTTTCCATTCCTTTGCCTCTGTGGTTCTTTCTCCTTACTCATTTCTGCTTTTCTCTCATGCCCCACCACCACTCCGCTTTTCTTCCTCTGTGGTAGGAGTGCCCATCTCTTTGTTGGAAGGCAACAGTCACTCTCCTGTCTGGCTCTGTCCCCCAGGAGGGCTGCTGGGGGTCTGTGCCTGTCTGGTGTTGTCAGACTCCAGCCCGGTGCCATCCAGGCTTGGGAGCCCAGTGGTTTCTCTGCTGATGAAGGGGCCCGTGACCGTGGTGGGTGCTGGCTCATTCTTCATCCCCAGGAGCAGGGATGCTAGAATGGCCTCAGTTTGGGGAAGGAGCTGGGGGTACTCCTGGCAGGGGATGTGCTGAGGAGCATCCTACTGTCCACTTGGATCCTGGGGACAAGAGTTGGGTGGCAGTTGGAGACCCCTGGGCCCATGAGGGTGCGGATGACCAGCAGACTCTGGCAGGCAGTGTGTGGGCCCTCTGAAGCAGCTCCCCCAAAAACCTAGTGGCATATTCCCCTGTTACAGCCCTGAAGATAAGGTGGGGAGGCTGGCTGAGGACGTGGGAGTTGGTGCTGACTAACAAGAGGCCAGTCCCTGGCCCTGTGGCCTGAACTCTAGGTGTCTGTGGGGCTCTGTTGGCACAGACACACCACACGTCTATGTTCATGGAGACTTTGTCACTGGCAAAGGCAGGGGCTTCTCAGCAGGGAGGGGGTAAGGCCAGGCAGGGCAGCAGTGAGAGGGCTAAGGTCCTCCTGGGTCCCTAGGGAAGGGGCTGGAGGCAGCAGCAAGGAGACTGGGCTGTTCAGAGGGACCTGGAAAGACATTGGGTCCAGCAGAGCGACTTTGGAGTCCACAAGTGATGTGGAGTTGGGGAGGCCTTCACCCCACCCCAGGCCTGGACCCCTGAGCTGTCCAAAGCAGCTCCTGGTAGCCTGCGGCTGAGATGGAGGGCCTGAGGTGAGCAAGAGGAGCAGAGGGGCTCCAGCTTGGGGCCAGTCCACTGGGGCTCCAAGAATGACCTGGGAGAGGCTCAGAGCTCGTGAAGGGGCCAGGGTGTCAGGATTGTTCACCCAGAGGCACCCCTGTTCTCATCTAGGTTACAGAACAGCCTCAGGTGCAGTGGGAGAGGGGAGAACGCCCTGCACACAGTGCCAGCCCCTCCTTGCTGAGCTCTGCATGCCTGGGTGAGGGGCTGATGCTGCACCCCCGCTCGGGCTGCCTGCCAGGGCTCTGGACCCTCCCACAGCAGGCCAGGCCTGTGCCCAGTGGCAGGGAGGGTGTCCTCTCCAGCCAGGGCTCCAGCCTCCCTCCAGGCTGCTCTAGCTGGCCCCAGGCAATTTGAAAAGCCCCCTGGGATTTCCTGACAGTGCAGGCCCAGAGCTGAACTGAGCACAGCCCTCAGCCACCAAATGGGCCATCAGTCACCCAACCCTGAGAGCCCGCCCCCTCCAGCCTCCCCTGCAGGTGGCATCACCCTGGGAGCCCTGCACCCCAGAGCCACTTCCTCCCTGAGGCCCTGCACCTCTGAGAGCCACCACACCATGCCTGTGCTGGCCCAGCCTGGATTGAGGTGCAGTCTTCTCCAGGCCTCCCAGGCCCCACGCTGCAGCCACACAACCTACCGCTCCATCACAGTTACCCTAGGAGGGGGCTGGAAACACCAGGGCTGGCATGTGACAGACTGGCTGGCCCCTAGGTCCTTCTGAGGTCCAGAGAAGAGACTACAGGGTCAGGAGCAGGACAGATTCACACCTAGGGTGAGGGGGTGCTCTACATCATTTTCCTGGTGCAGAAATAAGTTGGAGCATTGCTGAGGACGCTGAGCAAGATTTGAGCCAGGGTGCACCTGCAGGGCAGGACGGAAGATGCCACATGGCTCACCCACCCCTGGGGCCACATGCAGAGTTACTGTCAAGCCACATCAGCACCCACAGGGCTCAGTGTGAGCACAGCAGCGACTCCAAGTGGGTGGGAGCTGGCAAGCGACCTGCTGGCCGAGGACGCCTGTTCACCTGTTAGAGGTAGCGATTCCCGTTCAGAGTGGACCACAGCCTGATGACCCCTGCTTTCAAGAAGGACCATCCCATCTTAAACAGCAGCTGCGTGAATACAACCCTCCCTGGGAGTGCAGTGAGGCCATTTTTACCAGGCTGCCTGTAAGGATGGGGTGGAGGATTGGATCTATGGATTAACATTCCCTTTGGGGACGCATCGCGGGCAGATGAGAAATTCCCGACAGCTTGATGATCAGGGTCTCCATTGCCTGTATATCAAGGGGAGGAAGATGGATTCCTCACACCGACTGCCTGGCCAGCCTCCCTGCCGACAGCCACCGCTGAAGGGCTGTTGATGGAGGTTGTGACTGTCCCTGTGACCACCCTCCTCAGGCCCTAAAGCACAGGAGAACTCCAGGCAGAAACAGATGTGGGGTAATGCAGCCCTCCTCAGCCCCAGCTCCTCTGGGAGGGGTTGTTTTGTAAATCACTGCCAGCCCCGCTCCTGCTGGCAGGTAAGATTGAAGCAGCAGGGATGTGCCCCAAGAAACAGAGCTGGTGGAGAGGTTTGAGAGGGCATGTGGGTGACTGCCTGTCCCCACCAAGGGACAGGGGCTGCCTTTCTATCTGGGTCGGGAGACAGCCAGGCTGCGCCCAGGGAAGGCAGGGGTGGCGCCTGGGGTGGATGCTGGCATTGGAATGCCCAGGTAAAACCCTGACTCCATCCATGTTATTTATCCTCTCTGAGTCTTCACTCTGTCATCCATGAGACAGGGGTGATTGTGTGTGAGGAGGAAACCCATGTGCCTGAGAACAGCGTGGTGAGGAGCTTGCACGTGTGGCACAGAGATGGTGTGCTTGTGATTAGGTGGCCTGAGGGAAGGAGTACTGTGGCTGTGGGTGTTGGGTTCTGCTCCTCAGAAGACCCCAGAGGGCAGGTGGCTGAGCAGATCTCCAGAGTTGGAGTGCCCAAGTGGATTCTGGGGTCAGGAAAGGAAGTGATATGATTGGGGGCCACAGTGGGACACTTGAGCCATGTGTCGAAAATGCCTCTGCACTCACAGAGCTCTTTATCTTGTGGGGCAGAACGCTCCCCCACCATGAGGACTCTTCTTCACATTTCAGAGGGCAGGACTGCAAAACCCAGGTTCCACCTCCCTCTTCCATTTTCTGGCACAGCATATGGTAGGTGCTCATTCATGCTAAGTGAATAGAGAGCTGGGCAAATACTCACTGGCACTGAGCTTCACTGAACTTCTCACATGCCACTGTGTATTGAATCTTGTACATCTTGCAGAGCTTTGTGGTTGACCAAGCACTTGTCATCCTTCACTGTCCTTGCTTGTCCCGTATAGCTGAGGAATGCTGGGCACAGGCAGGCAGGATTGCTGTCGCCGTTGTACAGAGCACAGGCTGCCCAACTGCAAGGGCCTCAGAGAGCATCCAGGTGCCATGAGCACCAGAGGGGAGTACCTGGCCTCATGGTCAGAGACTAGGTCTAGTAGAGGAAGGGAGACGGGGATGCTCTCATTCTCAGAGCAGAATCCTTTCTTCACTTAACCTATTTTGTTAGCATTAAAAAAAGAGAAATAGGCTTGGGCCTTATTTATGCTCCTGGTTTTTTAAAATTGTTTTATTAACATCTACTCTTTAGTACTTCTTTACCTGCTTTTTGCTTTTCAATTTAAATACACTTAAGTCTTTCTTGCTGTTTAATTAATGTATACATTGAAAGGTGATACGTTTTCCTGTAAATACTGCTTTAGCTACATTCCACAGGTTTTGCTGTAATTTCCTATCCTACAATGCTGAATGATTTGAAATTTCCATCTTGATTTCAGTCATTTAGGAGAATATTTGTAAATTTCCAAGCATATTTTTATGTAAGTATTTCTTAATTGTTGATTTTCAATTGATTACACGGTCAGAGAGTGTGTACTATATGATATCATTTTTTAAAATTTCATGAGACTTCCTTTCCTTTTACTTCCTAATTTTCCTAATTTTTTATCTCATTGAACCATCCATTACTTTTTTTTTTTTTTTCCTGAGATGGCATTTCGCTCTGGTTGCCCAGGCTGGAGTGCAATGGGTGCGATCTTGGCTCACTGCAACCTCTGTCTTCCGGGTTCAAGCAATTCTCCTGCCTCAGCCTCCCGAGTAGCTGGGATTACAGGCGTGTGCCACCACTCCCAGCTAATTTTGTATTTTTAGTAGAGGCGGGGTTTCACCGTGTGGTCAGGCTGGTCTCGAACTCCTGACTTCAAGTGATCCACCTGCCTCGGCCTCCCAAAGTGCTGGGATTACAGGCGTGAGCTACCATGCCCAGCCCTGAGCTATCCATTTCTGATAAGAAAATGTTTTAAAGCTTACACTGAGGTGGCAAATTTGTCAGTTTCTCTTTGCAGCAAGATTATGTTATTAAGTGCACACAAGTTCATGGTTAGTGAGTCCTACTGGTAAATGCATTGTAGTGTCCCCCTTCATCCTCATGAGTGCTTCCTGCCTTCATTCTGTTGTGTCCGTTGTTAGTAATCCCATGTCAGCTTTTCTAATGTTTTGGTCTCGTATTTTCTGGGTATGTCTTTTATCCCTTTGCCTTTTGCTATAATTTGGTTTGGGTGCTTCTGTAATGTCAATTTCATTCATGAGGAATCAAATTCTGCTCTGTTACAGGGACCCTAGCTGGTCCCCAACCCTTAGGAACAAAGAGCCTAGAAGTAACTATGCTCATGTCCATGTAATATACACATATGCCCACACACACCTCACACAATTCTTACACTCACACATATACACACTCACATATACACTTACATGCTCACACATGTACACATGACATACATTCATACTCACGCATACACACCCACAAACACATATACACTCACACATATACACTTATACCACAACACACACAAAAACACATATACACATGACAGGCACTCACACACTCACACACATACATATTTATGCACACAACATACATTCATACATATACACTTGCACACTCATGCACACATACACACATACACTCATGCATATACACATACAGTATACACACATATGAACACATACACACACGACATACATCACACACATGCACACTTATACATACAACATACATTCACACATATACACTCACACATACACACTTATATACACAACACACTCAACTACACATACACTCACATCCATGTATTCACACATACTCAAAGCAATTTTAATTTGTAGGAAATCTCAGTTTAAAAATAGCTGCAGTTCCTACCTGGACATCAGGTAACCTGGAAGAGAGGAAGGAGAGGACTGTAATTAGCGAAATTCATGATTCGAAAAGAAGCCTTGGCAAGGGCTGGATTCTAGTCCCTTTGTGACCCTGGCTTGGCGAGAATCATCTCTTGGGAGCCTTTGTTTTCCTCCCTAAATGGGGCTCACCTGAGGGCACCTCCTGCTGTGAAGCTACCAGACACCCTGAGGGGAAGGGATCCCTGGGCTCCTGTCAGGAGGATGTGAACTGCTTGGGTGGGGGCAGCATTCCCTCCCCTTCTCCCCTCCTGGGTAAGAGGCTGGGTCTCTGGGGCAAGTGGGGTCCTGGCTTATCAGTCAGCCACACCATGAACACCCAGTTCTGCCTCCAGGTGTCAAATAGGGAATTTAATTAAACAGAAATTCAGCAGCCAGCAACATGACGTCATAGTTCCTGGAAACAGAACTGTAGCCACAATTCTAGTAGCTCATTCTGTCCTTCAAGAGTTTAAAATTTTTTAATGCCGGAGCTCCATTTGATCACCTTCACGCGGCCCTGGTGGGTCAGGCCCACCTGCTCGCTGGCAGCCCCTCCTTGCCTCTCTGTGGTCCCACCAGTAATTAAGCCTTTTAAGAGCTGGGGGAGCTTCAATATCGGTAATTCAATCTCCCCCTGTTTACTGATCTCTGCCATTAGCCAAGTTGAAAGCAAAATGTTTTAATTAAAAAGATTGGCAATAAGTTGGTGTAATGCCATAATTTGCACAGGGCCTCTTCTAGAGGATGACTTCGCCCTGCCTCAGTTGCTATGACAACTAATGGACAAGATTGTTCCAGTGCGAGAAGCAGCATGAGGAGGGGACAGGAGTGGGAAGAGGGGCCTCTGCAGGAGGACAGAGCTGTGAGGTGGAAAGCCCAGGCCTCTCCGTGAGCTCCAGGGAGGTCTTGCCTATTTGTTGCCATCCCTGTGGCTGGAAGAGTCGTGTCTCTAAGTGCCTGGGCCAAGGCTGTCGTGGCCAGTGCCATCTGGGCTCAATGGTCCAGTACAGAGCAGAGGGCAAGACTCAGCAGCCACTCACCCTGGAGTGTACTGGGGCCCCGCCTCTGAGCAGGGCAGCTGTGTGGGGGGCCAAGGCAGGCCTCGGGTAAACATCAAATAAATGCCCCTCACCTCCCCTCCCACACAGGGGCCAGGTAAAGGGACGCTCGCATGTCACCTGCCTTTGTGTGCTGAATATCTGTTGGGACACCCAGGGGCCAAGGTGCTGGCCTGGAGAGGAGCTGGCTCAGGAGGCACTCAGGCTGCAGGCTCCTTCCGGGGCTCCCAGGCTAGACAGAGCAGAAGATGGCAACTGCTCTGGGTGCCCCACAGCTGATATTCACTCACTTCTTTGACCATGGGGCCAGGTCCTCCTGAAGAGGTAAGCCCTTTGTGGGAGCGGATAAGGCGAGGCCTTGTGGAAAGGGACCAGGACATTCCGTGTCTTGATTTCCGCATCTGTGAAATGGGAACGAAAGCATCCTTCTCTCAGAGTCACTCTGAGGACTGACAGAAACCGCATGGTGGGTCCAACGTCCTCTGCGGCTCTGCTAGTGGTGTGGGTGTGCCTTGAGGAGCCATGGGGGGCAGGGGCCCTCGCCAGTCAGCTGCTGTCTGCACCCAGGGCCAAAGGGCAAGGGTGGGCTCTGAAAGAGCAGGACAAACAGCCAGAGGGCTTGGCTCCCCGCTCCTGGGGGAGGGCAGGTCTGACCAGCCAGGAGCAGGTTGGGGTGTGGGGTGAAGCAGAAAACCAAACTCGAGTGAAATAGAAAATGTGGAACAGTTGTGCGTCCTCGCACTACAGCACTAGTACATCTTCACACTACAGCACTTGTGGGCTGGCGGGGCCCTGCAACTGCCAGTGCTGGGGCCGGGTCGTCTGAGCCACAGCGCCACGTGCAGCAGGGACGTGATGGCTCACCCCCCTCTCCCCTCCACCATGAGCGCACCCATCTTTCCTCACCCTGCCAAGGCAGGACACACCTTTGGGGGCACCCCAGGACATCCAGGTTTTGACCCCACAATGCTCAGGAAGGATGACCTGTGAGTGGAGGCTGGGCCATTCTGGGGGGTGTGCTGACGTGTGAGCCCAAAGGTGACAAGTGACACATGAGAGCAAGTGGCACCAGGTGCCATTCACTCAGCTCTGCTTGGGAAGCCCCCCGGGGGTGGTAGACAGTGTCATGCTCTGGTATTCTGTGCTGTGACCAGGGCCACCTCATTCCCATACAGGCCCCCAGATCAGTGTCTCCACCAGCCATACCCACCATGGGTTCAGGAACATCAGCTCCTCTCCTCCTGAGAGTCACTGGGCAGCGTGGGGATGGGCAAGCTGGAGGAGGTGCAGCTTCTGGAGCTGGGAGGCCGGGTGCTCCTGCCCGGGAGCCCAAGGGCCCGTCTGACCTCAGAAAGCCTCCTTATCAGCCGCTGGGAGGGCGATCGATCACGTGGCCCATGCTGGTGTGGAAGGACAATAAAGCAGATATTGACCGTGATTCTAATCGGGTGAGCTGGGCCTCTCAGTCCCACAGAACACAGCACGCTGACTTATGGGTTCAGACGCGAGAGGAGCCAAGCCTGAGCAGGAACGAGATAAGAACATGCCCTGGGTGATTCAATTTAATGCAACCATCGCTCCCAGCGACCTTGATTTGCTAAGTGCTGGGGAGCCCAGAGACGAAGGAAACAGAGGCCAGCATGTTCTGGTCTGACAGCAGGCACAGGGCCTCGCCCTGATGGGGTCAGAAGGCTAAGGGGATGTGTGTCCTTGAATCCCCTGGGCAGGGAAGGGCAGGGGGTTATGGGCAGGGGGGTATGTGCAGCTGCCTGGAGGAAACCCCAGGCCCGGCTGAGCCATGGGGAGCAAGACCCTGACCAGCGCTTGCTGCAGATGGCCCCTGCCTGGAGCCTTCCCACCCGCTCCTCTGCAGATGCCTCCCCTCTCCCTCACCAGGAAAGTCAGGGTATCCCGGCTCTGCCCCGTGCCAATTATGTGCTGTCATCCAGCCCCTGCATGGCCAGTGCCACCATGGGCCGGTGACTGCGACACCCTCCACCCACGAGCCAACCACACACTCCAAGCCTGCTTGAGGCCTGTGGCACCTGGTACCCTGGGGGCCAGAACTGTTCCAAGACCCAGCCCTGATCTCTGCCCTGTTTAAACTGGCTTATTCCTGCTACTTGGGTCTAAAACCCTCTGAGAGCTGGGCATGGTGGCACACGCCTGTAATCCCAGCACTTTGGAAGACCGAAGTGGGCAGATCGCTTGAGCCCAAGAATTGGAGACTGCTCTGGAGAACATGGCAAGACGTCATCTCTATCAAAAAAAAAAAAAAAAAAAAAAACTAAAAAATGAGCCAGATATGGTGGCTCATGCCTGTAATCCCAGCTATTCAGGAGGCTGAGGTGGGAGGATCACTCGAGCTCAGGAGTTTGAGGCCAGCCTGGGCAACAAAGTGAGACCTCATCTCCATAAAAACTAAAAAATTTAGACAGGCATAGTGGCATGCACTGGTAGTCCTAGCTATCGGGGAGACTGGGGCAGGAAGATTGCCTGAGCCCAGGAGGTCAAGGCTGCAGTGAGCCAAGGTCATGCCACTGCACTCCAGCCTGGGCAACAGAGCAAGACCTTGTCTCTAAATAAATAAATAAATAAAACCCTTTGAGACCCCCCCCACCATCGTTCCCTCATCCCCCACCTAACCCAAGGATGCCCTATCGCCCATCTTCAGAATGCAGGCAACCCTCACCTGCATTCCTTCCTCAACTGCATGCACCCCCACCTGACCCTTCCTCACCTGGACACATTCTCACCCAGCTCTCTCCCTGGCACCATTCCCTCAGCTGTCATCCTCCACAGCTCTCTGGAGACAACTTCCCCCGAGTCTCCTAGCCCTGCCCTGCCCCTTCCCGCAGCAGCAGAAGTTTCTGGAGTGTGCACTGGGTCCCGCTGCTTGCCAGCTTGGTCTTGCTGGCATCCACCACGGCAGCCAGGCCAAACCCACCTTCCTCCCTCCTCTAAACACCCCTGGCCAGCCCCTGCTTACCCTACAATCTCATCTCCTCTCTCACCTGTCACATGCTCCCCTCATGCAGCTCTTGCTGCCTCACCAGGTTCCTTACATTCACCCTATCTCCAGGCCTCTGCATGCACTGTGCCTTCTGTTTGGCAGCATTTATCCTGCATACCTTTTGGTCACCTTCCTTCCTCCATACAGACCTTGTCCCTGGGGCCCTCCCTCTGGCCCAGCTGCAGCAACTCCTGCCTAGAGCTCCTCTCTGTAACACGCTTACCCTGAGCCAGTTCTCGTGCTTGTGTACATGCCCCTTGCCCCACACCAGCTGCTCCACTCGGTCTCATCCACCATTACACACACCACACCCACAGCAGGGCCTCTGAGGCACCCAGTGCCCCAGCCACACCAGCTGGATGGCTCTCTGTGCCTCAGCCTGCTCATCTGTAAGATGGGGGATCATTATGCCCACTCCCAGGGCTCAGTGAGGGATGCACCCAGGTCTTTAGGACATGCTGGGTGTGATGGCTCTTCACTCCCTTCGTGGTGAGCTGTGTAACCTGCTTGGGATGATGCCGTCAGGGAGGGCAGAAGCACAGACACCCAGCTCTGCTTTGAGCAAAATCTCTCCAGGGCACTGAGACAGAGGCCCCCCAAATAGCCCGCCTGCCATCTTCCCTCACGCATGGTCTCTGTGCTCTGCCTGGCCCACGCCTTTCTTGGCTGGGGCTCGGGCTCTCTGTGGAGTGGGGGCTGGGGGAGCAACAGAAGAGGCCTTGCTGAGGGTCCCAAGGGTCCCCACTTACACGCCACACGGACCCCAGTGCAGACCCATCTCCCAAGAGCCAGGTCCCTGATTGGATTTGGCTCTGGCCTCCCAGCACCTCACGCCCATATCCCCTGGCCTGTCTCTTTAGAGGATAATCAGAAGAAGTAATTCTATTTGAGAAACAATCGCTCCTGCGGTATGACGGTGCACTCGATGTTAATGGACCCAGCATCCTTGCATACTAAGGACGCATTTCAGCCAAGCACAGGGTGTTTTTCGAGAAAGGTCTTGTTCCCCATCAAGGCTCTGCCCTCACTGAGCTGTTAGCAGCCAGGCTGAGGACATGAGCTTGAGGGGAGGTGCAGACTCAGAGGTGCTCTGTGCACTGGGCTCCTCTGGGCACTGGCAGACAGGGCAGAGGGTCTGTCTGGGGAACTCGGGCTCCGGCAGGTGCTCTGTACACCCACCTGGTCTAACATCAGCCTGCCCTGGTGCCATTCCCATTATCAGTCCATCTTACAGGTGAAGACACTGAGAATAAGAGAAAAAAGGAGAATGTCCGTATCCACACAGCTGGTGAGGGGGAGCTGGAAACCCTCCATAACATTGCTCGCATGCTCCCCCACTTCTGCTCACCCTCTGCTGACTCGGTTTCCCACTTTCTGCCTGCTCATGGTGCTGCACCCACTGCCAACATAACTCTAAATGCAAAAATGATGATGTCACACCTTCCCACAAAATTCTTCACCGTGTTTCCAAGGCCTTCAGAAGACGCTGGAGCTCTGGGATGCCAATGCATGTGCACGTGCCACCAAGACAAGCCCCCTCTACCTTGGACCCATCTCCTGGCCAATCATACCTGGCAGGCAGCCCTGGCCCAGCCATACTGCACCCCCTGCAGTGTCCTGTTCTGGCCTGGGGACTTCACACTTAGACTTGGCAAGTGCCACCCTCGTGAGGGAAAGGCTCCCCCCACCCATCATGTCCTATCCAGGTGACAGCCACTCGCCCATTCAGGAGGATTCTGCCTGAGCACCTCTTCCCCGTCAATGTCACTCCCCGAGCCTGGGCCTGCCACAGAACCCGCCACGTCCACGCAAGGTCCTGCTCCTGGGTCTGATCCTCATCTGAGCGGAGGGGAGAGGTTTCTCCAACGCTGGAGAGAGCGCAGCCTCCGGCAGCCTGTGGGGCCACACGGCCTGGCCTGCCCAGCCTTCTCCTTCATTCATTCAGCACATACCAGTTGAGGTCCCACTGCCTGTCAGGCCCTGTTGTGGGCTACTATAACAAGATAGGTTACACCGGCTTGAGCAAACGGTCATTTCTAACAGTTCTGGAGGCCGGCCTCTGGACTCGGTTCCAGCAGGGTCAGTGGCGGTGAGGCCTCCCTTCCTGGTTTGCGGCCGGCTGTTCTCTCATGACATCTTCCCATGGTGGAGTGAGATCATGCCCCTCGGGTCCCTCCATATAGGTACACTAATCCCATTCGTAGAGTCTCCACGCCCATGACCTAATTCCCTCCCACAGCCCTCACACCCACTGCCATCACGCTGGGGTTTGGGCTTTCACATATGAATGGGGGTCACAGATAATCAGCCTACAGTGGGCACTGGGACACAGCAGTGACGAAAAGACAAAACCCATGTCCCTGAGGGCCCACATATCCGCTGAGGACAGAACTTGCCGAGGTGATGCTGAGCCATGTGGACACCTGGGGGAGATCATGCCAGGCATGGGGGGTGCCAGTATCGAGGCCCTGGCTAGGGATCCCTGGTGAATCAGTGAGGTGCCCAAGAGAGCAGCACATGGCCGGAGCAGTGGCACAGTGGGTTCTGACTTACATCTCAGGAGAATCCTGTTGTCTCGGGCAGAGAACAGGAGGACAGGCTGCAGTGCTGGTGGACATGAAAGTGCAGAATGGGCCACTGCAGAGATGCAGCAGGTGGGCAGGAGGTGAGGGGTCAGATTCTGGGACCACGGGACCTGCTGGTGCATGGGGTGCAGGAAATGAGAGAAGCCAGCACCCAGGGAGACGCCAGGACCTGTGGCCTGAGAAACTGGGAGTGCAGAGCTGTCATCAGCTGGAGTGGGGCGAGGGCAGGCCTATGGGGAAGGAAATGGGGACAAGTGCCTTTTGAATACCTACTGGATGTCCAAGTGGACTTGTTTGTAACCGGACATTGTGAGCCTGACCTGAGGTTCCTGCCCTGAGCCCCCATCCCTATCACCCTTGCAGAGTCAGTGAAGCACGAGCACAGGGGTCAGTCCTAGGGACCCAGGCCTGGCCCTTAGGGGTACCTGGTGCCCATGTTGCCCTCAAGGGCTGTCCCCTGGTCTTGGAGAACATTCCCTGAGAGCTGTCCCCTGGCCAAGGGGAAGTGAGGGACACATTAGTGCCTCTCATGATACCTTGGCTGGAGCAGGGGCTTGGAGGGGCAGCCTGGGGCCCTCAGGTTCCTGCCCCCCACCCCACGCATCCCAGCCCTTCACTCCCAGGGAAGCTGCTGCACGCCTTCTCTAGAATCTGTCCCACAGGGGGTGAACTCCCTGCCTGTCACCACTGTTGAAGGATGACTTTTCTTCTCTCCACAAGCCAGGGAATTAATTCGTGCCATCTATTTTACTGAGTCAGATCAAAGGTTGTCAAATTCGTTCACCCACTTAATGATCTGTAATATACCCTTCCATTTCCTGACCAGGCTATTAGATAAAACAGAATTCATAATGGCCTCCTGGCAGCATCTGTGCACCTGTGTACATGTGCAGGGTCAGACAAGAGACCCTAGGATCTGCTCAGCCAGGATGTATCTTTTTTTCCAAGATATTCTGCAAATCTCAATCCATATGGGGCTTTTAGTGCCAAACATACTCTCTGGTCTGTGTGAGGCTGAAAATATATGACTCACGAGTCACCACTGCCCTTGCCCTGTCCGTGGTAGACATTATTAATCAATTACAGGCACTCTTCACCACTGAGCTCAGATGTAGCTCCCTCCACAGCCGTCACACATGATACATGTCCTGGCCGGGGCAAGGAAACCTCCTGACCATCCAGATGAGAGACATTCATTGATGCTGCTCACCACGCTGTTGTTTCTTCTTTTTTTTATGTGTACAGTGGCCTCTGAGCAGGGGTAATATGAGGTGGCCAGGATCCCCCCTCTGAGCCTCCTGCAGGCTGCTTCAGTGGGCACAGCCCATGATCCTACTCCAGAGACAGGAATGAGCACCCCAAACCTGCCAAGCTCCCACCTCACAGGAGGTCTATTGTGTCAGCCTCCTGAGCTCCTAGGCATGAAAGCACCTTGCTGGACAAAGGCAGGGATTGCTAGCAGGCAGCAGCACACAGGCGATCATGGGAAGACCCGGGGCCCTGCCCGATCCACCACACACCCACACACCAGTCATGCTCCATCCTGTCACAATATCAAAGAGGAAGCATCAAGGCTGACAGCCACAGCTGAAAAGTGCTGTGCACAACTGCCATCTTGGTCCCTGCGAGGGGTCTGGTCACTGGCCTGATGGTGACACCTTCTCAGGGTACAGAGTCCCAGACTCCCTGTTGTTCCTGTCTTGAGAGCAGTATTGGCACCAGCCTCAGGCCACCTGGGCCTCTCCACTCCCTTCTCCCCTAGCAGGCCTCTTGCTCAGAGCTCCTACGAGGTCTCCTTTCCCAGCTCCTCTGAGCTGGGCTGCAGGCTGGGTGTGTCGAGAAGAGCAGAGGAGGCTGGGAGAGCTCCCTGAGATCACATTACTGTCTGCTCAGCTCAGAGAGAAGAGCTTCAGAGACAGGGAGGACTGAGTTCAAAGGGAAGCCCTGGGGCTGGAGGTGACCCTACCTGGCTGCCGCAGAGGACCAGCCACACGCCTGCCACATGCCAACCATTGTCCCCTGTCACTGCAGCCTCTGTCATGTCAGCCTTCAGCTCCCTGGAGCAGTGAGGTGGGCTGCCCTCGCCCCTGCCTCGACCTGAGCCTTTTAAGCAAATCAGCAATGTAATTATTGATCTGTAAAAGAAAAGGAATTAATACGGCCGCCCACATCCTTTGTACATAAGAGTATTTAACAATGAACTCTGCTTAAACTTCATAAAAGCCTCTTCAGCAAATCAGCACAGAAGTATTGATCTGGAAGCCGGCCTGTGAATTCCAGCTGACTGCCTCTCCCACTGAAGGACCATTACTTGGTCTTACCGAATCTCCTCTCTCCATTTATGGCTGGGCGCTTCCTCCTGGGACGCTTCTGCTGCCTCTCCACAGGGGCCAAGCTGCCCAGTTTTGCTGATCCTCCCTTTTCCTGGAGTCTAGGGTATCGACTCGAGAGAGTACTGGGGAGGTGCTCTTGGTTGGGGCTCTGCAGCCACCCTGGGCCTAACACCCCAGGCTCAGGCCCGCCCTAGAGACCCTTGGTCACCCTGCTTTTCATGGAGCAGGAGCTGGGACACTCGGTGTGCACCCTCTTGCTCACCCTCCCAAATGGGCATTCTTGCTCCACCTTGCAGGGTCACCCAGATCCTGGGGACTGGGGCCAGCCTTCCAGCCGATGGCTGAGCGCTTTCCTTCTCGGATATGTGAGTTGGGGCTGGCATCACCCACCAGGTAGCAAGCTGGACCCACTGCCACTGATGCCGTGGGCTCTCCCTAATGGGGTCTTGTCCAGGTACCCGAGGAGGCCAAGGAGTCAGCAGGCTCTGCCGGAGCACGCACCAGCCCTGGCATCCAGCAAGATGGCTTTGCCCTTAGAGCCTTCCTGTCCACCCTGGGCCCAGCCTGCCAGTTACTGTGAGCCTGTGGCTGTGTATCTGGCCTGGGACCCTGTCCTGTCTGCTGGGTAGTGGGAGGGTCCCATGGGAGAGTCAGTCCTATCTTGAAGCAGGACTCTGAGCTCACTGCCAGCTGCTCAGGGTTCTCCTCAGCTGCCCAGCTCTAGGAGCAGAGGCCTGAACCCTGTGACCTCAGTGGGGCCACTTGCAGATGGGGCAGGGATGGGCTGGTGGATGAGATGGGGTGGCTCTGCAGATGGGTTGGGGGATGCCGACAACTGAGGCAGTGAGTGCAGTGGCAGGAGTTGGGGTCTCTGGGTTGAGCCTCGTCCAGGGCTAGCATCTAGGGGGTCCAGAACCCCCTTCCTCTCTGGCCACCATGGCTGCCTTTGTGAAATGAGCTCTGGCCTTGGCGTCTAAGGTCCCTACAGCCCTGACTTTATGCATAGCAGCAGAACAGGGTCAGAGAGTCCAAACCACAGACCCCACGTCACATGCCAGCCCCTCAGAAATGCTCAGTGCCTAACAGGAAAAGGGCCTCCGACACACTGGGAAGTGGCTGTGGTGGCGTCCACCCCCACCGATCCATGTCATCTACCCTGCACCCTCCCACACCTCTGCACTGGATGCAAGCTCACTCCACATGCCTCTCTCTGCTGTGGCTCCTGCCTTGTACCTCCTCCTCTCTGTCTCATTCTTCTTGTCTTTGCCTCCTTCTCTGTCAGTTTCTTTGTTTCTATTTTCTTCTCTGCTGGCCTCTGTTTTCCCTTTCTCTTTGTGTCTTTATGATCTTTCTCTGTTAATCCTGATGTTCTGGTTGTCTGTCTGGCCACCCCTACGACCACTCATGTCCAGCATTCCCTGGATCAGGGTGGGTGAGGCTCATGCCCAGGTCTCAAGAGGAGGTCCAGGTGCTGGGCCCTGCTGGCAACTTGGGGAAGGCTCCCCTTGAGAACACTCTCTCCTCCAGGGGGATGAAGGCTGTGGGGGCAAGCTCTTCTCAGAGCAGGTGCACAGCAGTCCCTCCTGGCCCTGCAGGTCTTGCTGGTTGCCCTACCATGAGCCATATCTTGGGGCCGGCAGTGGGGAGGAGGAGACCTCTGTGCTGGCCATGATTTTAGGGACACCAGAGGACTCCAAGGGTACCCCACCTCACAGCATCCCTTCCCCACCTTGCTCCAACCCACTCCTGGCTGCCGATGGCCAGGACAGGTCAGGTCAGGTGAGGGGTGATGGGGACCATCAGAGGGCTGCAGGCTGCCACCTCCTCCATCCAGCTGCCGACCAGCTGGGAGAGGTGCTGTCCTCACACTCACACAAAGCCTTGGTGAGAGAACAGGGAGGCACGCTTGCATGTGGCATTGCACCCCTGGGAACAGGAGCACCCCAGGATCTTGGGGTCCATGCCGTCCATGCCTCGGGGCCCTATAGCCTGGAGTCTAGGTCCCCAAGCTCCTCCAGGCCACCTTGAGGGCCTCCACCAACATGCACTGCCTCAGGAGGGCATGCAGGCCTCAGACAAGGGGCGGGGCCTCGGCTTTCACTAGAAAGAAGCTGAGGAGGGGGCCTTTGAGGAACTGGTGGGGGGTCCCACAGGCAGGGCAGCCCAAGGTCATGACCTCTAACTCAGAGGGGGCCTCTGGAGGTGCCACGTTCACTAGGCACGGGCTGGAGGCAGCCCGTTCACTAGGGCGGTCTCCCGAAGACGTATCTGTTGCAGGGGCAGCGAGAATTCCAGGGGGAACTCTGGAAAATGAGTGGCACCTGCCCTCCTTGTGACTGGCCAAGGAATATTGGGGCCTACTGAGCACGCTTGAGGTCCCCTCCTCTGCAGATAGCCCATGCAGTTCCAGGGGCCTGATCCCACCTGCCACCCCCAGGCTGGGAGACTCAGAGCCCGTCAGTGCTGGTGTCAGAAGAGGTCACCCCTTTCCTGACCCCTCTGCTTCCTGCCGCCCTGAGATCAAAAGGTGTCTCCTCGGTGGTTCCTGTCACCAGCCTTAATGCACGCTCTCCCCATTAGCACAGGGGCTGGGAGGGGAGGCATCCAGGGGAAGATGGGAGCCTCAGATCTGAGCCCAGAGGAAGGAGACGGGGTGGGAGGTCTAGGGAAGATTCAGCGATAGGCCTGCCCTCCTGCGGCCCTCTAGACACCAGTCTTAGAGCCCTCCTGCATGGGGGGACATGGGGCATACTGAAGAAGAGTGAGGTCCTCTCTGAGCCCCACCAGCCCTGACTTGACTGCCACTCTGTGCTGAGTGCTCTCCGCACACTGCTCCTGGTGACGGCACCCGTGTGCTAGTACCGAGCCACAGGGCGGTCACAGATGTTGTCTGTGTGGTCTCCAGCCCATGTCAGTGGGGAAGGGCCCACAGTGCTTTTCTGAGGCCAGAGCACTGTCATTGCCCCTCGAAGAACCAGCTAATGGCAGTTTCCAGACTAGAACCTGGTCTTCTCGTGGCCTGTGCAGGGCTGGGGTGCTCAGCCCAGCCTCAGAGGGCCAGCTACACACCACCCCCAACTGCCCGTAGGCCCAGGGAGCTGGAGACCTTCCCTGCGTGCTTGCAGGCACTCATAGCCCTGTGACACACATACACTCATCCCCGATGAAGGTGCACCCCTGACCAGGTGTGGATCCCAGGCCAGGCAGCAAAGAGACGGCTGGCCTGACTCGGGTCCTCAGCCTGGCCCAGCCCCCGCCGCCAGCTTGGGCAAGCCCTTCCAGAGAGGTCAACCTCCCGGCCTGATCCCACCCTGCTGCATCTGCCCTGTGGAGCCCTTGTCCTTTGTCCCTGGGGTCTCCCTCCCCGCCAGGCCAGGCTCTACCCTCAGGGCTGGAGGCCTCGTGGGGGAGGTTCATGTCTCACTTTGCAGCCTCCAGCCAGATGGCCTCCATAATTCATTTTAGTGAAATATGGCAACACTTTTATTGGCGATGATCCTATCTGGAGCCTGGGGAAAGTGATGGCCAGACCAGGGCTGGTATCTGCTTTCACAGAGCTCCGAGAAAAGCCTGCATGGTTATGTCCACGGATGTGCACTCATTTCGTGTTGCTGGGAGGGAGGGGTGAGGCAGGGCAGAGGCTGCCTCTGGGTCTCCTGATTCCAGGCAGTCTGGGGCAGGAGGCCCACAGGCCCCTGCACTGGCCTGACAGAAGGCTCGGGCCCGGGGCAGAGGGGTGGGCTGCACCCTGCACTGAGGCTCAGACCAAGCCAAGAGGTGGAGAAGTCAGGGGATATGCAAGGTGATGGGGAGCAGCTACGCAGAGCTGTGGGGTAGAGGCCATGGGTGCCACTCAGCCCTTGGAGGAGCTGCATCTCACCACCTGCAGCACCAGAGTGGCCCTGCTGAGCTGCAGGCTTTCTCCCTGCATCTCCAGCTCACACCGTTGTGTGCTCTGTGCCCCAGGGCCAGCCCCATAGGATTCAGAGGCCAACCTCACTTCCTCTGCACTAGCAGCCCAGAGACCCCTGCTTGATAGATGAACCCCAAAACTGCAGTCTCAGTAGGACCTGAGTTGCAGTCACAAGTCCAAGAGGAAGAAGGAGACCCCTTTCCTGGTCATGCTATCTACCAGGCTCCAGCCCATCACCCCTTACCGTAGCCAGCCCAGACCTGGTGCATGGTGGAGCATCTACAAGCAGAAGATGAGGCGTCCCCACTATGGGTCTGCTCTGCAGCCCTGTGGATGTCTCACCAGCCTGTATGGGGTGTGCTCCTGGGGACACCACCTTGGGGCTGCTCCAGGGAGCTGAAAGAGGGCAGGCCTGGGGGACATGAGATGGACAGGGACCTGAGAACTGTCCATGGCTCCACCCAATAAGCCTGCACCTATCCCTTCATCCAAACAGGTCCAGGAAAAAGGCAATTACACCCCCGAGAAATGTGGCCAGTCAGGGAGCATGAGAGCTTGTGCTGCTCTTGGGGGCCACAGAGACCCACCTGGCTGGTTCTGGATGAGACAAAGGCTGCAGGCTGACACACCTATGCAACTCTCCTCCTGCCCAGGTGAGATCAGTCCCAAGTGTCAGCATGTCAGCCACCCCCAGGAGGGTCCTGGGCGTGTTATCGGACCTCACTCAGGCAGAGGTGAGGCTCAGCGGGTGATTGGGGCAACCAGACCCAGACTATCGGGAGGCACCAGAAGGGATGCAGGCCCGGACAGGGTGGGGGCTGTGAGGCCCCAGGTGTGCCCGGCCAGGACACAGCTGTGCTTACTTCCCAGAACGGATAGCCAAGGTGGTCTCAGACAAGGCTGTGCCTCTGAGCTACATTCCCACAAAGACTTCAGGGTAGCAGTGCAGCCTCAGCCTGCGCCAGCACCCCCAGGCCTTCCCGAGGTGCCTATCGACCTGCTGAGCCCAGCTAATGGGCTCCTCTGGGCATTGAGTTCAGAGGCGAGGTTGCCTATAAGCAAGATTCGCCAGTGTGCTTCATCAGCAGGCGGCCTCATGCAATATGTAACACCACATTAACCTACGCTTTCAGGGTGGACAGAGCCCCCGCCCCGGAATCCAGAATCTGCTGCTACGTAGAAGTGGCCTGGGACAGGAGGCAGAGCCTGCAGGCCCTGTCCTTCTCCCTTCACCTCCATCTTCCCACTCTGTGTACATGGGATGGGCAGCAAAGCTGGCGCTTACACCATGGCACCCTCCCCTCCACCTATGGCAGGCCTTGGAAGTCACCAGCAACGCCTGCCCCTCCAAACTCAGATACGTCCTCAGGATCTCTCTCAAAACAGTACTGCAGGCAACCACAACTGGGCAGCCCAAGTGGGTGAGCAAGATCAATGCGGAATTGCAAGGGGCCTCAAGTAGCAAAAACAACCTTCAAAAAGAAGAACAAAGTCAGAGGAGTCACACTTTCTGATTTCAAATTTACTACAAAGCTACAGCTGTTAAAACAGTGTAGAACTGGCATAGGGATAGACATATAAATCAATGGAATAAAATTCAGAGTCGTTTAAGGCCAGTTAATTTTTGTCATGGATGCCAAGTTCATTCAATGTGGAAAGAACAGTCTTTTCTACAAATGTTCCTGGGACAACTTGATTTCTGCATGCAAAAGATGAGGTTGGACCCTTACCTCACACTATAGGCAAAAATTAACTCAAAATGGATCAATACCCTAAATATAAAAGCAAAAGCTGCAAAACTCTTAGAAGAAAGCATAGTGGTAGATCTTCATGACCTTAGATATGGCAATGGTTCTTAGATATGATATCAAAATCTCAAGTAAGAATAACAATAACAACAAAAAACAGATAAATTAGACTTCATCAAATTTAAAACTTTTGTTCATCAAACAACATTATCAAGAAAGTGAAAAGACAACCAGAGTGGGAGAAAACACCTGCAAATCATGTATCTAATAATAGTTTAACATCCAGAATATATAAAGAACTTCTAAAACTCGACAACAAAAAGACAAAACAACCAAATTTAAAAATGGGCAGGCTGGGCATGTAGCTCATGCTTGTAATCCCAGCACTTTAGGAGGCCAAGGCAGGCGGGTCCATTTGAGCTCAGGAGTTTGAGACCAGCCTGGGCAACATAGTGATACCCCATCTCTACAAAAAATATAAAAATTAGCCAGGCATGGTGGCTTATGCCTGTAATCCCAGCTACTCTGGAGGCTAAGGCTGGAGGATGACTTGAGGCTGGGAAGCAGAGGTTGCAGTGAGATCATGCCACTGCCCTCCAGCCTAGGCGACAGAGTGAGACCCTGTCTCAAAAAATAAATAAAAATAAAAATAAAATAAAATAAATGGGCAAAAGATTTGAATAGATGTTTCTCTGAAGAAGATACACAAATGCCAATAAGCACATGAAAAGATGCTCGACATCACTAATCTTTAGAGAAATGTAAATTAAAGCCACCATCACTTCACCTATTGGCATGGCTATAATCAGAAAAGCTAAAAGTAACAACTGCTGGTGAGGATGTGGAGAAGATGGAACTCTTGTGCATTGTTGATGGAAATGGAAAGTGGTATAACTGTTGTGTAAAATAGTGTGGTCATTCCTCAAAAAGCTAAATGTAGAGTTACCATGGAATTGTGACCCAATAATTCCATTCCTAGATATATACTCAAAAGAATTGAAAACAGGAAATCAAAAAATGCTTGTGTCCCAAAGTTTATAGCAGCATCATCCACAAAAGCCAAAAGATGGAAACAAGGCAAAAGTCCACCGACAGATGAATGGATAAATACAGCGTGCTCCACCACACGGAATATGATTCATCCGCACAAAGGAACAAAGTTCTGACACACATGACAACAGAGATCAACCTTGAAAACATTATGCTGAGTAGAATAAGCCAGGCACAAAAGGACAAATGTTGTAGGATTCCAGATCTAAACTAGGCAAATTTATAGAGACAAAGCAGTTTAGAGGTTACCAAGGGCTAGGGGTGGGGATGGGGGGTTATTGCTTAATGGGTTCAGATTATCTGTTTGGGATGGTGAAAAGTTTGCAGTGCACAAGAGTTCTAGTTTTGGAAGTAGATATCAGTAATGGTTGCACAACATCGTGAATGTAATTAATGTGAATTACACACTTAAAATGGTTAAAATGACATTTTTGTGATGTATATCTTTTGCTACAAAAAGAACCATTTTTTAAAGAAGCAATGGTGAGCAAAGTTGGTAAATCTGTAGGTAGATCCAATAAAGCCTTGACAATTCAAAGAAAAGTAATAATTAATTCATGGCCATGCAAACAGGGTGAGGCTAGTACTCCAAACAGCAAAGCGTAGCATGCCCAGTACCAGGCAAAGAGCAGGGGGAGACACTGGCTGTGTCTACACAAGGAGCATGCCTTTCTAGCACAGGTGTTAAAACTTTAGGACAATTTATTAAAGTGAAAGAAATAGAAAATATGATCTCTGTGTTAGTTTCCTGTGATTGCTATAAGAAGTTACCACAAGTCTGGTAGTTTATAACAACAAAAATGTATTCTCTTGCAATCCTGGAAGCCAGAAGACAGAAATCAAGGTGTGGAGGAGGCAGGCCCATGCTCCCTCTAAGGCTCGGGGGAGGAGCCTTCCTGGCCTCTTCCAGCTTCCCACAGCTGCCATCATTCCTGGGCTGGGCTGTGTCTCTCCAAGGCCTGCTCTGTGTTTACAGGGCCTTGTCCCTTGTGCAGGTCTGGGTCAAAACTCCCTCTGCTTCTCTTTTATAGGATACATGGTATTTAGGGCCCTGGATGACCCAGGACATGTTCCTCCTCTCAAGGTCCCTCACTTGATCACGTCTTTTGCAATACAGGTGATATTCACAGGTTCCAGATTAGACGTGGGTGTATCTGTGGGAGTCATGATCAATCAGCCTACCATAACTTCCAAGCGATAGGGAAGAAGAAAAAGAATACAGAAAATTGAGTATTTCTAATAGAAGTTAGGAAAGGAGAGAGAAAATGGAAGTCTAGAAGCCAGGACAAAAAAATAAGTGGTGGAAATAAATTCTCCTAGATCCAGTAAAAACAGTAACCATGAATGTACTGAACAGAGACTTTCAGATTGGACACAAAAGCAAAGTCTTGTGTCAGACGTTGCTTACAGAGGTCACAGTGAAGTATAGAAAGGTAGAAGGCAAGAGGGTGTGGAAAGTCATGGAGTGTAAATACAGATGGGATGAAAGTTGTTGTGGCTGGGCCAATCCCCAACTTAGACTTAAAGACACAGAGAATCCCTGGGAATGGAGACAGCGACTCCCAGATGATGAAGCAGCAGAGAGAGCCTTTGAGGGTGAGTGACCTAGAGCACTTTACCAGCTTTGTAAAGGAAAAGGCATTTGCCTGGAGGCTGCAGGGTCCAATCCAGCCTAGCTCCAGGACAGCTCCAACCCATCCTCTCATTGGTGGGGTGTCCCTGGTCCAGGCTAGGGACGGTCCAGGGTGGGTTGGCAGGACCTGCTGTGATCATGAAGTTGGGAACTGCCTAAACCATCTTCTCAGAGCCTGTGTGTCCAGAGGGAAAACCCAAGCACATGGAATATGGTTTACAGGCCATGGTTGCTGAGGACAGGGTTGGTAATGAAGGCGCAGGGAAGCCTGGGAGGGCAGAAACGCACAAGGAGGGGCGGGGCTGGAGCCTGGCTGGTCCTGGTGTCCTGGGCTTGGGGGGACCCTGCTCCTTTCCCTGGGAGCCCTGAGGCCTCAACTGGATGACAGGAGGTGGATATGCTGGTCCCTGAGGCACAGGCAGTATGAACCTCTGCGTGGAGCTGGGTCTCAGCAGAAGCCCACCCAAGCCTGGAGTTTCCCAGCCAGGGATGCACCTTTTTCATCCCAGCAGCCTCTGTCCCTCAGTCCTGAGCCCTCAGGGGCCCTCAGGGGCCCTCAGGGCATGAAAGCAGGAATCCCAAATCCACCCTCCAGAATTACACGGGCTGTCTTTGGTGGTCAGGTGGCCTCTCGGGGCCAGGGTCCTTTTTAAGACTGGAACCTCTCCAAGCTCACCAGCACTCTCAGTGCGCGCACACACACACACACACACACACACACACACCAGGATTTTAAACTCAGTCCAACAAATCTCAGCATGCACCAGAACTATTTCAGCATTTTAAGAGCCTGTATTGATTTTGGAAGGAGCCAGGCAGCATGTGAAGGCCATTCTGTCTGGGATCTTATGCTGAGTCTGGGGTCTCTGTATGAGGGATTATCCATGTGTGGGGAGCCTTCCCTCTTCAGAGCTTTCCAGCTTCCCTCTGATCACATGTCCTGAGCACACTATCCCAAACCTAACCCCAGCTGGGCTCTAGCAAGAGACAAGGTCCTGTCTTGCTGGGAAAGGGTCGTCCTTCCCACCCGGAGGCCCCTGCTCTACCCCAGCTTCCTGCCACAAAGCCCAGACGGTCCTGGGGACCTGGGCTGGTGGGTCCCTCCATCACCTTCAGAAACAGCCATGAGGAGCTGGCAGTGGGATGGCCTGGGGGTAGGAACATGGCCTCTGGAGCTAGACCACATGGGTTCAGATCCCAGCGGTACCTCTGACTGGCCACAAGACCTTGGGCAGTCAGCTGACCCTGTCCAGTCCCAGCATCCTCATCTGGTCTTAGCTAACAGGAACACACCTGGGGGGGTGGTCTTCATGTCACTTCCACTGGGACCAGTTTTCAGAGCAGCTGCAGGGGTCATCAGTTAAGGCAGTACAGCCCACTTACAGAGGGGGCGGGCGGCTCGGGGTGTGAAGGACGTGCCCAGGTGACATGCTGCTGAGTGGCCCCAACTCCATCCAGGCACCAAGCCAGAGCCTGTCCCCAGGGACCCCAGGGCACATCAGCAGAAGCTGGAGGATGTGGGTCTCCTGGGCGTGGAATCTCAGAGCCCACATTGGTTAATTTCACATGTCCGCTTGACTGGCACACAGGGGGCCTGGATGTTTGGCCAGACATTATGTTGGGTGTGTGTCAGGGAGGCTCTGGGTGAGATTAACACTTGAATCCATGGACTGCAAAGCAGACGGCCTCCCAGTGTGGGTAGACCTATCCAATCCATCGCAGACCTGAGCTGAACATAAAGGCCAAGTAGGAGAGAATTCATTCTGCCTGGCTGCCTTGAGCTGGGAGCTTGGTCTTTTCCAGGCTTCAGACCTGAACTGAAGTACAGGCTCTTCATGGGTGTCGAGCCCCTGGCCTTCAGACTGGGACAAACTCCATCAGCTCTCCTGGGGCTCTAGCTGGCCAGCAGCAGATCTGGGGACTTCTCAGACTCCACTATCTCATGAAGCAATTCCTTGCCATCCATCTCCTTTAATAAACACACATGCATCCTATCACTTCTGTTTCTCGGGAAAACCTTAACTAATGCAGAGCCCAAGAGTGGGGCATGGCTCAGGGCTGCTGCACCCAGGAAGCATCTGTGCCCCCTGTGCTTCCAGGCAGGGACCCTCATGGAGGGGTGGGATGGTTGTACTTCCTTAGCCGGCACTTAGGGGCTGTGAGGTCCATAGCCATGAGCTGAGGGAGTGAACCTACAGTTTATGTCACTGTGGAGAAAGGCCCCCTGAGCTGTGGATCCAGCCAGTGGGTTGTAAACCTGACTAAGACACTCAAGCTGCTGCGGCCTGGGGCATGCCACAAACCCCCAGTGAGCCTCAGTTTCCCCCTGTAGAACAGGGCTGTGAGAGCAGTCTCCTCAGGGTGTAAAGAGCCCAGTAAATGCCGGACACAGCTCATACCAGATAAGCATTAGCTGGTGGCAGAAAAGCTGGAAGACAGACTGCTGACCTCCACAAAAGGATCAGATTTGTGCCAGTCCTGGCCATGGACAACAGGTCCCAGGCTTGGCCTGTAGGTGAAGAGCCCAGAGCCCAGGACCACATGCCAAGTGGGAGGCTCCTGGCCCAGAACACCACACCTGGCTAGCAGATGTGTCTCCTGGAAGTGGGAAAGCAGGACTCTCCAGGGAGCCCTGGGGATACAGAGGATGCAGCCCGCGAGGCCCCGGCCTTGAAGCCTTAGTGCCTCTGCAGGCCCCACCTGTGATTGGCCCCTCCAGGGTCACCCAGGAGGGTAAGATGCCCAGGGCCTGCCTCTGTGCTGTGGGACACAGCCTGGCTTCTGGGGCCCATGGAAACCTTTCTCGGGAGCTTCTCAGGACCCCAGCCAGGACTTCTGTGCCTGTCTGTGACAGCTGCCCTAGAACTGGCCACAGGCCTATGGCTGCCTTGCACTGTCAGCCCCCAACGCCCATCGTGTCATCAGCATGTCTCAGACACCTTCAAGGGCTGCCCACTCCATGATCCTTGTCCACAGCCCCAGCATGCCCCTAGCGTCAGAGGGGTCCCCGGATCCTGCAAGCCAAACCACATAGGATGTCCACCTGCGAGCCCCTCTGTTCTCCCGCCCTCCTGCTGATCGCAGCCCTGCTGCCCGGCTTCATGGTCCAATGCATCTTTCTCCCTGGAGCTGCCACAGTGCGCCACCTGCCTGGCTGTGCACTGGCGACCCCTAGGAGCTCCAGGGGGACCTTCACAGGCCCAGGACAACCTGGGGGTCCTGCCTGCCCTCCTTTGAGTCCAGAAGCCCTGAGCCAGGCTCTTTTCAGAGGGGTGGAGGTCAGCAGGCACCAAGGCCTGCAGTCCCCAATTCTCCTCTCCCAGCTGATCTCTCTTGCCACACCCTGTGCTGGCCCACGCCCGTGAGTCCGCCTGGCCACCCAGATGGGAGCTGGTGTCTCTGTGAGACATATGGGACTTGCCATAGCCGAGGCCAGGGCAGTCCCTTGGGAGACACAGGGCCTGGGAGGCTGCTTCACCTGCGGGGCTCCTGGACAGGTGCAGTGCTCCCTGGAATTCATCCCGGGACCTGTGGCCCAGCCCACCTCAGACTGGCCACAGACCCTCTCCTGAGAACCCCTGCCTAGGCTCTGTAGCCTCAGAGCCTCACCTAGAAGCTCCCAAGGCCCCTCCACTGGGCAGTGCTCAGCGCCCACCCCTCTCTAGTCTAGATTTCAGGGGGAGCCTGGGTCCAGGCTGCCCAGCCCAGCACATCCCCAATACATACCCAAGCCAGCCATGATTGCACCATGGGGCCAGGGGCAGTGGGGGTGGTTTGGGGTTGGTGGAGGCATCAGGGCCTGGGTCCCACAGCCAGCCTAGGCTTCCCAGGCCATCGAGCCCTCATCCTTCCAGTGCTCTGCGAGCAGGGGTCCCTTTGTGTGAGGACACCTGTGGTGCACCCCTTCAGTCAGGCATCCCGGCAACCCACTTGGGGGTGCAGACGTGAAAGAGCCCATGGGAGGCAGCATGATGGCCCTCTGCATCCCCAGGCTCCTGTGCTCCTTCCTTTTAGACGGCGTTCATTGAAGGGGCAGGTGGAAGAAGGACAGGTTTCCCAGCAGACGCTGCAATTCAGCCCCTGGCTTGGGATTTGTGTCATTGATATTATTGATAAGCAGAGAACACTGGTTGACAAAAGACAAGGGAGGCCACCAGAAATCCATGAAGACAGAGCCTCTTCTAGAGAGAGCTGGCTGTTGGCCACCCTGAGACCCCTTCCCCAACTTGCGCCTGGCCTGGATTTTGCAGGGGACAGGGCTGGGGAGCTGGTGCTGGTGTAGCCACCGTCCCTGACACCCAGCCGCGTGACCTTCTCTCGTGGCCTCACAGTCCTCCCTTCAAGGGCCCCAGGCCTGCCCCTCAGGGCCCTCTGCCCTCCAGGAGTGTCCCCATGTCCTTCCCAGCATGGGCAGTGCCTTACAGACACAGGAAGGCTAATGTCAGTGAAGGAACACAGCGACAAGAGGAGGAATGTGCAGTGCCCTTCAGGAGCGTGGTGGGGCCCCAGCAGGGGAGGAAGGCTCCAAGGGGGATGACAGCAAGGCTGTGGCAATGACAGTTCCATGATGGCAGTGGGGATGGGGGCGGCTGACCTAACACAGGGGAGGTAACTGTCCAACAGGAGCCAGGCTCGGCCAAGGAGTACAGCCAGGAAATCTCCCCTCCCCTCCCCCTGCACACCACCCTGGATGAACTGAGGGGCCACCCCGGCACTGGAGCCTCTGCTGCTGTCACAGAGTCAGGCTTTGGGCATGGAGCAGCTGGCAGAGGGGTGGGTGCTGAAGGGCAAGTGGACTCCATGGAGAGGGCCCCCATGGGGTGAGGCTCTGCTGGTCTCTCGGGAGCAGGTCAGGACCTGAGCAGACTCCCTGGGCTCCTCAAGAGACCACCCAGGGCACACCCAGCCCTGCAAGGGTCTGTATGTGGTGCCATCAGTGCCCTGCACCCCCTGGTAGGCTGCCCACACCTACACCTGCTGCCCCACCCAGCAAGGCTGCAGAGCTGCGTGGTTCATGCCCACCTCCAAGGACCCCATGGGGCTGAAGGAGACAGCAGAGCTGCCCAGCTGCAAGGTTGTCAGAGTACCCCTGTTTTTCTGTATTTCTGACAGTAGGAGATGGTGCCATTGCTGGAAGATGGGCCTTTCAGGCTGGCACCCAGCCCCGCCCCAGGGGGCCACGCTGCCTCCCATAGGCTCCTGCATGGGGGGCGTGTCCCAAACCAGCCTCATCTGGCCAGGTTGTCACTCTGGGTAAAGTGAGGCGGCATCCCTTACCTGCCAGCACCAGACAGCAGAATTCTACAGAGCATCCTTCAGGCTCCAGGGAAGGACAGAGCCCTGAGCAGCAAAGACTCCAGGAGGCATTGCGGCTTTGGAAGCTTTTCTTCAAAGCTTCCAAGCCCATGTTCAGGCCACTTTGCACCTGAGTGACAGCATTTAGCTTTCTTTGTGTTAGGAGAAACCCATGGGACTGACTTTCTTTTCCTATTTCCTCTGGGGGTGAAGTATCATAAGCCAGGACAAAGTGGGTCAGGGACTGTCTAGGTGACCCTGGCGAGCCTCCCCGGGAGCTCCAGGGATCCATCAGGGGCAACAGGAGCAGGAGGGGTAGTGGCCACTTCTTGATGGTGAGGGGGGTGACGAGGCTCCCTTAGGCCCTGAAAAGGTCAGACATGGAGGGTAGGGAGCCACCTCCTGCCTGGAGCAGTTGATGCTCAGAGCTGCTCCCATATGTCCTCATCCCTCCTTCCAGGTAATGGAGCCATGGGTTTCCAGAGGAATCCGGGCCTCTGGGGAGACTGGGATTCTGACTTTGATCTTTGACTGACTTTGATCAGTTCTCGTGTTTTTCCTGCACATTCTCTGATGAGTTTATGTCTGTCAGGAGCCTCAGGACCGTGCTAAGCCTCCAGGAGCTTAGGGTAGGAAAAACCATGCCTTGGATTTCCTGCAAACATTTGAGCATGGTGGAAGGCTCAACGAAACTTCCACCTAAACTTGGCAGATTGAACACTTCATTGATTTTCACTCTCTCCCAGAATCCTATCAAATGATCATTAGTAAATAGAGAATTCCAAACCCTACAAAGAAAAATACAAGCAAATGAACAATGAATCAGTCAAAGCCTAGGAGGCTGAAGCATACCCTGTGGGCCTGGAGGGCAGATGGTTTCGAGGAAACAGCCCTCAATGCCACAGAGGGAACTGGAGGAGCAAAGTGACTGAACCCCCAGAGCTGGAATGCAGGCCCCCAGCCGAGCCTGCGGGAGGTGCAGCCTCATTCCCAGGAGAGGGTGAGCCAGAGAGGCCCTGCTTCTGAGCATATCTGGTACGTCCCAGGAAGAGGAAGGCACCAGGTTGGGGACAGGGGAGTGAACATTTGTCTGGGAAGCAAAGACACAGCCCCTCCTGTTCTCCAGGAGGCAGTAGCCCAGATACCAGCGGCCAGTCATGGGCTCCTCAGACCAGAAGTGGGAGGACTTTTCTCGAGGGAAACTGAACAGGCCCAGAGAAGAGACAGTGAAGGGGAACCTTTAATTAAAATGCTGGCTCATCCATCACATCTCCCTAAAGAAAGCTTCCAATCCATTTTTTAAAAATAAGCTTTTTGTTTTAAAAGAGCTTTAGATTTACAGAACTATTGTGAAGATGGCACAGAGAGTTCTGACACACACCACCCCAGTTCCCCTGTTACTAACATCTTACATTAGTAAGGTGCATTTGTCACAACTATTGAACCATGTTGATGTGTTGGTATTAATGAAATAGCATCTTTTATTCTGATGTTTTTATTTTGACCTAGTCTCCTTTTCCAGTTCCAGGACATCACATGACATTTGCTCATCATGTCTCTTGGGCTCCTGATGGCTGTGGCTGTTTCTCAGATGTTCCTTGTTTTCGGTGACCTTGTGAGTTTTGAAGAGTGCTGGCCAGGTGCTTTGTAGAATGCCCTTTAACTGGGATTTGGCTGATATCTGATAAGATGAAGATAGTGTGTCTTGGGGAGGAAGACCACAGCCAAAGTGTCACTCTCATCATGTCACACCAAGGATATTTGCTACTAACACAATTTATCACTGTTTTTTTACATTTTAGATCCAGGGGGTACATGTGCAGGTTTGTTACGTGGATATACTGCATAATGCTGAGGTTTGGGCTTCTACTGAACCCATCACCCAAATAGTGAACACAGTACACAACAGGTAGTTTTTCAACTCTTGTCCCCCCCTCCCCTTTTGGAGTCCCCAGTGTCTATTGTTTCCATCTTTATATCTGTGTATACCCATTGCTTAACTCCCACATATAAGTGAGAACATGTGGTATTTGGCTTTCTGTTCCCGTATTAATTCACTTAAGATAATGACCTACATCCTAGCTGCATCCATGTTGCTGCAAAGGACATGATTTTACTCTTTTTTATGGCCGCATAGTATTCCATGGTGCATATGAACCACATTTTCTTTATCCAATCCACTGTTAATGGGCACATAGATTGATTCCACATTTGCTACTGGGAATGGTGCTGTGGCTTATCACTGTGGATGCTGACCTTGACCCCCTGGCTGGGGCAGTGCTTGTCAGGTGTCTCTGCTACAGTTACTCTTCCACACTGCACCCTTTGGAAGGAAGTCATTAAGCACAACTCCCACTTCAGGAGTGGGGAGTTTTGCTACCTGACCTTAAGGGTGGGGTATCTACATAATTTGTTTGGAATTCTCCTGCACAGAATATTTGTCTTTCCTCCCCCACATTAATTTATTTATTCAGTAATTTATTGATGTCAATATTGACTCATGGATATTTATTGTATAACTTGGGTTATAATCTGATACTACTTTATTTTGTTGCTCAAACTGTTCCAGTTTTGGCTGTTGAGAGCTCTTCCAGTTGAGTCCTGTGTCTCTTTTGCATAGTCCTATCATTGTGGGTTGGTTTTTTTGTTTGTTTATTTGTTTTATCATGTTCTTGCTTTCTGGTGCTACAAAGTGCTCTAGGCTCAACTTCAATATTTCTTGCCACATTCCTAGAAACAACCATTCTCCAAGGATCTCTGGTTTCTTTCACTAGACAATGGTATTAAAAACCAAGATATGGGTGCTGGGGATGCTCATTTCTACTGGGGGCATTGTTGCTTCTAGGCCCTCTCAGTGGACAGAGCAAGGAAATCTGTACGGATGCTCACCCATGTGTGTATCCATGTGATGGTTAATTTTGTATGTCAGCTTGGCTAGGCTATGGTGCCAAGTTTTTTGGCCAAACATTAGTCTAGCTGTTACTGTGATAGTATTGTTTATACGTAATTAACATTTTAATCAGTAGACTTGGAGTAAGGAACTACCCTTTACAACACAGGTAGGTCTCATCTCATCCAATCATTTGAAGGCCCTAAGAGTAAAGACTGAAGCTTCCTGAAGAAGCAATTGTGCCTCCAGACTGCAGCCTAGAAACCCTGAGTTTCCAGCCTGCAAATTTCAGACTCAAAACTGAAACATCCGTTCTTCCCTTAACTTCCAGCCTGAAGGCTTGCTCTATGTATTTCAGATTTACCAGGTCCCACAATCACATGATAGGAGTCAGATCCTTAAAAATTTCTGTGTATATACATGCGCGCACACACACAATTAGTTTTGTTTCTCTGGAGAACTCTAGTATAACACATATCTATGTCTCTATCTATATCTCCATATCTATATTAAGCTAAATGTTAGTCCACATGATGTCTCCCCCTCTAATCTACTATCTCATGGATCATTCTCCCCTTCCAGCGCCCTTGCTTCTTCTGTAACCTCCCACTCAAACAGCGAGACGCTGGTTCCCACCATCCACTGGACACTTATCAAATTGTCTGATCCACATGTATAGTGGTTTCAGAATTCCTAACCCATGCTTCTGTGGGGAACAACTTTACCAAAAATAATACAGTGCTTACGTGCCATTCTGTTTGTCTTTAGTCTTAGAAAAATCCGCTAATTCCCAAAATTACTTAGGTCAGCACTATTTCTCCCACCCTCTTCAAATGAGATTATTTCATACATTTGTAATGCAGTTACATTATTTTGTCACATTCTGCATTCCATCCTGGGATCTCCAACATCCTACATTTTAAAAATATACATGCATTTGTGTCAAGTTCTGTGTATTTTGACACACATTTAATATCTTGTATTCACCTTCACAAAATCATACAGAATAGTTTCACTACCTTAAGCTATTTCCTGTACTTCACTCGTTCAATGCCCCACTCCCAATCCCCTGACACCCACCAATCTGTTTACCATCTCTACAGTTTTGCCTTTTTCAGAATATATCATTGGAATCACATGGTATGCAATTTTTTCAAACTAACAATATACATTTATTAAAGATTTATTCATTTCCTTTCATGGCTTGATGGTTCTTTTTTTATTGCTGATTAACACTTTATTGCATGGATAGAACATAGTTGGTTTATCCATTCTCTTGTGAAAGGTGTTTTGGTTGCTTTCAGTTTTTGACAATTGTGAATAAAACCACTATAAACACTCACGTAGATTTTTTGTGGACCTAAGTTTTCAATCAGTTGTTAAATACCTAGGAGTTTGGTTGCTGGATTATATGGTAATCCTGTGTTTAACTTTGTAATAAGCTGCCAAACTATCTTCCAAAGTGACTGGCCCACTTTGCATTCTCAACATCAATGAACGGGAGCTCCTGTTGCTCTCTATTCTCACCAGCATTAGGATTGTTCATTTTCAGATTTTAGGTATTCTAATTGGTGTGTATTAGTATCTCTTTGTTGTTTTAATTTGCAATTTCCTAATGACAAATGATGATGAACATCCTTTTATATGTTATTTTATGAGCTGTATGTCTTCTTTAGTGAGGTGTCTGTTCATATCATTTGACCATTTTTAACTGGGTTTTTTTAGTTGTTAAGTTTTAAGAGTTGTTTTGTATATTTTGCATACAGGCAATTTATCTGATAGATGTTCTGCGGAGGTTTTCTTCTAGTCTGTGGCTTGTTGTTTTATTCTCTTAAGTGTCTTTTAGGAAAGCAGAATTGTTTAATTAATAAAAGTCCAACTTACCAATTTTTTTCTTTTTTTTCCAACAACCTCTTGTCCAACAGAACCATTTTTTTTGTCTTTTTTTTTTTTCCATTTTGTGGAGAACAGGATCTCCCTATGTTGCCCTGGCAGGTCTTGAACTCCTGGGCTCAAGCTATCCTCCTGCCTCTGCCTCCCTAAGTGTTGAGATTACAGGCATGAGCCACCATGCCCGGGCAGAACCTATTTTTAATGGATATATTTGCCAATATTTGGATGAGTATTTTTGAATCTATATTCATGAGAATTTCTGGTCTGTGGTTTTCTTTTCCTGTAATGTTTTTATCTGTTTTTTTGAATTAGGGTAATCATGGCCTCATAGAATGAGTTAGGAAATAATCCCTCTTTCATTTTATATCTTAAATGTTTGGTAGAATTCACTGGTTCTTGTATGTGTGGAATGTTATTAATTATTGATTCAATTTCTTTGCTAGGTATAGGCCTATTCCAATGATCTATTTCTGCTTCTGTAAGTCTTAGCAGCTTGTGTCTTTCAAAGCATTGGTTCATTTAATAATGTTATCAAATTTGTGGTCATAGAGTTGTTTATAGTATTCCTTTATTATCATTTAAATGTCTGTGGAATCACTAGTGATAACTCCTCTTTCATTTCTGATATTGGTAATTTGTGTCTTTTCTCTAACCTGGCTAGTGGCCTATGAATTTGATTGATCTTTTCTATAAAAGATAGTTTTGTTGTTTTCATCTTTTCAATTTCATTGATTTATGTTCTATGTTTTATTATTTCATTTTTCCCTCTTGATTCATGCTTAAATTGTACCTCTTTATCTAGTTTCCTAAGGTGAAAGCTGAAGTTATTAATTTTACATATTTATTATTACTTTTTTTTTTTGAGACTGAGTCTCACTCTGTCACCCAGACTGGAGTGCAGTGGCACGATCTCAGCTCACTGCAACATCCACTTCCTAGGTTTAAGCAATTCTTGTGACTTAGCTTCCTAAATAGCTGTGACTACAGGCATGCATCACCATGCCCAGGTAATTTCTTTAGTATTTTTTGCAGAGACAGGGTTTTGCCATGTTGGCCAGGCTGGTCTCAAACTTCTGACCTCAAATGATCTGCCTGCTTTGGCCTCCCAAAGTGATGAGATTACATATGTGAGCCACCGTGCCTGGCTTTAAATTTCTAATATATGCATTTAATGCCATAAATTTCCCCTTTACCACTCCTTTCACTGTATCCCACAAATTTTGATAAATTATAGTTTATTTTCCTTTAGTTCAAAATATTTTTAAATTTCTTTATTTTATTTTATTTTATTATTTATTTATTTATTTATTTATTTATTTTAGACAGGGTTTTGCTCTGACACTCCACAGGCTGGAGTACAGTGGTGCAATCATAGCTCACTGCAGCCTTGACCTCCTGGGCTCAAGGAATCCTCCTGCCTCAGCCTCCCAAAGTGCTGGTACTACAGGTGCATGCCACCACACCTGGCTTAAATTTCTCTTGAAAATTCGTCTTTGACTCAGCTGGGTGCAGTGGCTCATGCCTGTAATCCCAGCACTTTGGGAGGCCGAGGTGGGTGGATCACAAGGTCAGGAGATCAAGACCATCCTGGCCAACATGGTGAAACACCATATCTACTAATAATACAAAAATTAGCTGGGTAATTTTTGTGGCACGTGCCTGTAATCCCAGCTACTCGGCAGGCTGAGGCAGGAGAATCAATTGAACCAAGGAGTTGGAGGATGCAGTGAACCGAGATTGCGCCACTGCACTCCAGCCTGGCGACAGAGCAAGACTCCATCTCAAAAAAAAAAAAAAAGAAAAAAGAAAATTCTTCTTTGGCTCATGTGTTATTTAGAAGTGTCTTGTTTAATTTCCATATACTTGGGGGATTTCCCAGCTATCTTTCCATTATTGATTTCTACTTTATTTCAACTGCGGTCTGAGAACATACTTTATACAATATCTATTCTTTTAAATTTGTTAAGGTGTGTTTTATGGCCCCAGAATTTGATGTATCTTGTTGAATATTCCACACAAGCTTGAGAAGAACCTGTATTTTGCTGTTGTTGCATAGAGTCTTCTATAAATGTCAATTAGATCAAGCTCATTGAAACTGCTATTCAGGTTCACTTTAGCCTTTATTTTACACCTGCTTTATCAATCATTTATCAATCAGCTACTGATAGACAGGTGCTGAAGTCTCCAACTATAATAGTGGATGTGCCTATTTTTAAGTTCTATTAATTTTTGCATATATATTTATTTAGGTGCATATAAGTTTAATATTGTTATGTCTTCTTAGAGAATTGAGCCAATTATTTTTACATAGTGCTCTTATTTATCCCTCATAAGTTTCCTTGTTCTGAAATCTGCTTTGTCTGAAATTAATATAACTGCTCCAGTTTTCTTTCAATTAGTGTTAGCGTGGCATATTTTCTCTATTTCTTTGCTTTTAACCTATCAGAGTCTTAATATTTAAAGGGGGCTGGGCACAGTGGCTCACACCTGTAATCCTAGCACTTTGGGAGGCCGAGGCAGGCAGATCATGAGGTCAGGAGATTGAGACCATCCTGGCTAACACGGTGAAACCCTGTCTCTACTAAAAATACAAAAAATTAGCCAGGCATGCTGGCAGGTGCCTGTAGTCCCAGCTACTTGGGAGGCTGAGGCAGGAGAATGTCATGAACCTGGGAGGCGGAGTTTGCAGTGAGCCGAGATTGCACCACTGCACTCCAGCCTCCAGCCTTGGCAACACAGTGAGACTCTGTCTCAAAAAAAAAATATATATATATATATATATATTTATATATATATATAAAAATATATATATTTTATATATATATAAATATATATATAAAATATATATATATAAAGGGTTTCTTATAGAAAACAAAAAGCTAGGTGTTCATTCTACTTCTTTAATCCACTCTGAAAATTTCTGTCTTTTAATTGTGTGTTTAGATCAGCAGTACCCAACCTTTTTGGCACCAGAAACTGGTTTTGTGGAAGATAGTTTTTCCATGGACCAAGGGTTGAGGGAGATGGTTTGGGGATGAAACTGCTCCACCTTAGATCACCAGGCATTAGTTAGATTCTCATAAGGAGTGCACAACCTAGATCACTTGCATGGGTAGTTCACAATAGGCTTCAAACTCTTATAAGAATCTAATGCTACCGCTGACCTGATAGAAGGTGGAGTTCAGGCAGTAATGCTTGCTCACCCACTGCTCACCTCCTGCTGTGCAACCCAGTTCCCAACAGGCCTTGGACCGGTCCACAGCCCAGTTCCTATCAGGCTGTGGACTGGTTCACAGCCCAGGGGATGGGGACCTCTGGTTTCGACCATTTACATTTAAAATGATTATTGATGTATTTGAATTATTATTATTCATAACTGCAACTATTTTCTGTTCATTGCCAGTGACTTCTTTTTCTGCCTGGTCTGACTTTCTTTGATCATTTTTATGTGATTCTATCTTATCTCCTTAGGGTGTCAATTAAACTTCTTTTCAAAATTTGCTTAGTGATTTCCCTAGAATTGACAGTAATCATTTTTAACTAATCTAAGTCCATCTTCAAATAACACTATCCTATTTCACAGGTAGTGTGTGTATTTTATGATAGAATATTCCCGTTCCTCCCCTCTGTCCCTATGATATTGTTGTCTTTCATTTCACTTATCTGAAAGCTGTAATCACCAATACAGTGTTACCACTATTACTTTAAAAGTTATCTTTTAGATCTACTAAGAATTAAAAAAAGTTCTTACATTGCTTTTTCTTTATTTTTGTGGATCCAAGTTTATGACCTATTTCAATGTTCTCCTGCTTAAAGAAAATTTTTAAACATTTCTTGCAGGGAAGACACTATAATATGAATTCTTATGTCCCCCAAAATTCATATGTTGAAATTCTAACCTCAAAAGTGATGATATTAGGAGGTGAGGCCTTTGGGAGGTGATTAGGTCATGAAGGTAGGACTTGGTACTGAGAAGTGGAGGGGGCTGCCATAATAAATACCTAAAATGTGGATGCAGCTTTGGAGCTGGGTAGTAGGTAGAGGCTGGAAGAATTTTAAGGTACGTGCTAGAAAAAGCCTACATTGCTGTGAGTAGTTCATAAAAGGAAATTCTGGGGAGGAATCTCAGGAGAAAAGGAGTGCTACAGAGAAAGACTCAATCTTCTGAGAATATCTAAGTGGTTGTGAGCCGAATGTTGGTAGAAATACGGACAATAAAGGCCATTCTGATGAGTCTCAGACAGAAATGAGGAACACGTTATTATTGGACAATGGAGGAGAGGCCATTTTATCATAAAGTAGCAAAGAATCTGGTTGAATTGTGCTCATGTCCTAGTGTTTTGTGGAAAGTCGAACTTGCAAGCAATGAAATTGGATATTTGGCTGAGGAAATCACTAAGCAAAGTAGTGAAAATGTAGGCTGGTTCCTCTCAATTGCTTAAAGTAAAATGCAAAAAGAAGAAATAATTTAAAAGATGAAATTGTTTGTCAAAAGGGGAAGCAGAACTTAAAGATTTGGAAAATTCTCAGCCAATCCATATTGGAAATAATGAAAAAGCCTGTTCAAGACACCTTATGATAAAGAGATTACTATGGATCAGCCATCTCACCAGAAGCCTCATGCTATACATCAAAATAATGGGGAGATTCATCAGTCATCTAAACAGAAAACAGGACCTAAAATCTAAGACAATGGATGAATACCCGCAAAGACATTTCAGAGATCATCAGGGCTGCCCCTCCCATCACAGGGCTTCAAAGGAGGGACCACCACTACCCAGCAGCCTCACATTGCAGGCTGTGCTCTTTGCTCTCCATCACCACACTCTCCAGTCATCCCATGTGTGCTTTGGTGGGCCCCATTGCAGCATGCACTGCACCAAGCAAAGCTGTGGGGGACAGAGCTGGATTTCAAAGGATGCCCTAGAGAGCACTGGGGCCCAGGCAGAGAACCACCACAGGGGCAGGGGCACTGCAGAGAGTTCCCAACTAGGAAAATATCCAGAGAGCAATGAGGACTTGACCTCAGACTGGTAGAACCACTACCATGCAATTCCAGGCCCAGGAGAGCAACAGGTCCACAACTCCAACCCATAAGAGCTGTGGCATGGGCTGTACACAGCAAAGCCATGGGGGTGGGGCTGTCCAAAGCCATGAGGGCAGGCAAAGCTGAGGAGGAGAGATCACCATCCCAGTAGGTCCAGAAGGCTGTCTTCCACCCCAGTGGGTGGCATCAGGTCAAGGAATATTTCTCTTGAGTCTTAAGGGTTTGGACTTGTTGAGACCTCTCACACCTTTCTTTATTCCTATTTCTCCCTTTTGGGATGGGACTGTCTGTCCTGTAACTGTCCCACCATTGTATTTTGGAAGCAAGTAACATGTTTGATTTTAAATATTCAATTTGGAGAGCTGGAGAACAATGCCTTAAAATGAATCATACCTTGAATCTCATCCACATCCTATTTAGATGACATTTAGATAAAACTTTGGTCTTGAGACTTGCGAGTTGTTGCTAGAATGAGTTAAGAGTTCCAGGTCTGTTGGGATGAGATTAATGTATTTTACACCTAAGAAGGACATGAATTTTGGAAGGCCAGGGTGGAATGCTGTGGTTTGCATATATATTTTGTATTCAGACAATTTATCAGATAGACGTTTTGAAAATATTTTATTTCAGTCTGTTTCTCCCTCAAATTCATATGTTGAAATCCTAACCTCTGAAATGATGGTATTTGGGGGTGGGGTCTTTTGGGGTGATTAGGTCATGGAAGTGGAGTCCTTATACATGGGATTAATGCCCCTATAAAAGAGGCCTGAGAGAGACCCCTTGTCCCTTCCACCATGTGAGGACATCACAAGAAGGCACCATCTATGAACCAGAAAAGGGTTCTTCACCTGACACCAACTCGCTGGCAACTTGATTTTGGACTTCACAGCCTCCAGAACCAGGAGAAAGAAGTTTATGTTGTTTATAAACTACATAATCTATAGTATTTTATCAGCAGCTGAAATGGACTAAGAAAGCAGGTCTGCTGGTGATAAAGCCCCCTAGTTTTTATTTTTCTGAGAAAGTCTTTGTCTTTCACTTGAACAATAAGTTCACTGGATATAGAAATCTAGGTTGTTGGACTTTTTTTTTTCTGTCAACACCTTAAATATTTCACTCTACTACTAACTGGGTGGGTAGAGTGGGTTTTAATCTCCGCAAAATGCCCCATCCCAGAGGAATTATCACTATTTGTGTTGTCTGGTAGTTCCCTAAAAAGCTGCATGCTCAAGGCTTGCCTTTATTTGACCTGCTCAGAGCTTACTGTGTATAAACAGCTCTATACCTAAGGTGTTTATTGAAAAAATGAGCAATTTTTCTACACTGTAGCTGCCTGAGATAACAATAACAGCTGTGGCTAACAAAGGCTAACTAAAAACCTTTAAAGTATAAACCAAAGATAAAATCCTAAGCCCCCAACTGACTGAATGAACCCCATCTTGGCCAAAGAGAACCCAGAGAAACCTGAAAAACTAAATTCCAGGCCATGACGAGAAGGGAGGTTGGATTTACCTCATTATACTCCTGCCTTTTTGGAGTTTAGGCACAGGTGACCAGCATTAACATTAAAACTGAGATCATAAGACTGACCAAACAGACTCTTTGTGGCAATAAGATACCAAATTGCAACCCAACTTTGGTATAGTATCACATGACAGATAGCAGACCCTGAAGGAAATAAAAATATTTTATCCCAAAATATATTTCTTTGACATATTTTGAAATGGCTGCCACAAGCCAGCAGATTGATGTGGAGGAAATTTGCATCTGAAGAGAATCTCCATTAATGCAGCCAGGCCTTCCCTTTCTAGGCCTTTCCTGGATCTAGGAGAGAATGAGAGTCTGACACCTTTAAAAGTTTAAAAAGAAACATTTACTATCTATTCTCTCTGAGGGCTGCCACCTAAGAGGCTTCATCTACATAATAAAAACTTTGTTGTTCACAACCTCCTTATCTTAACTCAGGCATTCCTTTCTGATTTCAAGCCTTTAGACAATAGCTTAACTCTCTCAACCAATTGTCAACTAAAGATCCTTAAAACCCACCTAGGACTTGTAAGCCCTCACTTTGAAATGTCCCGCCTTTCCAGGCTGAACCAATGGGTACCTTACATATATTTATTTATGTCTTTACTGTAACTTCTGCATCCCTAAAATGCATAAAACCAAAATGAAACCTGATTGCCTCAGGCACACTTCTCAGAACCTCTTGAGACTGTTCCCTGGGCCAGGGTCACTCATATTAGCCCAGAATAAACCTCTTTAAATATTTTACAGAGGTTGGTTTATGTTCACCAACAAAAGGAAAAACTGAAAAATGAGATATCCATAATGGGCTTAGAAAAGTGATGAAAAGTGATGACATATTCCTACAAATCTAAACACCATATGCAAGTGCAGGGCTGTGTACATGCTCAGGAAAAAACCTGATAAAGATCTAGTCTCCCACTTATAGCTTAACTTGAGGTTCTGCATATGCAGGAAGTGAAAGTTAAGGCAGATGTATAAACTGCAGGCCTAAGCATTGACAGTGTGCTCCAACATATACACAGAGTTCCTAGCAAAGACTGGGAGACTCATTGGTCCAAGACATTCAAGGAAATGTCTGTCCAATCATTAGCTGACCACTATACCAACTAAGAAGAGACTTCAGTGGCTGCACATAACCAAGAATACAGACTTTACAGAATTAACCCAGGAAATCCACCAAACAAATAAGCAGAAGCAACAATAACAACAACAATAAACAAACAAAAAAGCTTGGTTGGGAAGGGGAATCTTATTTTCCATGTCGCCATATTATATTATTTAATATATTCAGTTTTCAACAAGAAAACATAGGAGATAGGCAAAGAAACAGGAAAGTATGGCCCATACACAGGAAAATAAGTCAGTCAATAGAACTGTTCCTAAGGAAGAGCAGATGTTGGACTTACTAGACAAAGACTTTACATCAGCTATTGTAAATATGTGCAAAGAACTAATGAAAATCATGTATAAATAATTAAAAGAAAGTATGACAATGATATCTCACCAAGTAGATATATAAATAAAAACATAGAAACTACAATAAAAACAAATAGAAATTCTAGAATTGAAAAGTACATAATTGAAACTAAAAATCACTGGAGGGGCTCAACACAAGATTTTCACTTACAGAAAACAGCATCAGTGAACCAGAAAATAGATGAAATAAAATGATACATTTGTAGAGTAGGACAAAAAATTAATGAAATAAATGAACAGAAGCCTCAGAAATCTGTGGAACAATATCAAGCATGCCAACATACAGACAATGTGAGTTAAGAAGGATAGGAGAGAGAAGGGGTCAGAGAGACTATTTGGAGAAATAATGGCTGAAAATGTGCCAAATTTTATGAAAACATTAATCTATGTATCCAAGAAGCTTAATGAACTCCTAGTAGAATAAACTGAAAGTGATCCACACCTAGATCCATCATAATCAAATTGTCAAAGTAACAAAGACAAGAAGAGTCTTGAAAGTAGCAAGAGAGGCTAGACACAGTGGCTCATGCCTGTAATCTCAGCGCTTTGGGAGGCTGAGGCAGGAGGATTACTTGAGCCCAGAAGTTGGATATCAGCCTAGGCAACATAATGAGTCTCCATCTCTACAAAAATTAGCCAGGCATGGTGGTACATGCCTGTGAGCCCTGCTATCAGGAGGCTGATATGGGAGAATCGCTTAAGCCCAGGGGATTGAGGCTGCAGTGAGCCATTATCACACCACTGCACTCCAGCCTGGGCAACAGAGCAAGACCCTGTCTCAGAAAAAAGAAGAAAGTAGCAAGAGACAAGCAACTCATCACGTGCAAGGGATACTCAACAGGATTAATAGCTGAGTTCTCATCAAATATCATGGGAGCCAGAAAGCAGTGGAATGACGTATTCAAAGTGCTAAAAAAATGACTTTTAACTAACAATTCTATATTTGGCCAAACTGTTTTTCAAAAAAGAGCAAGAAATTGAGACATTCATGGATAAACAAAAATTGGCAGAATTCATTATTAGCAGACTTTCTCATAATGGCTCAAACAAATACTAACGGGAGGGCTTTAGCTGAAATGAAAGGACACTGGACAATAACTAGATTCACATAAGGAAATAAAAGTCATCAATTAAGGTATCTACAATGTAAATAAAAATGACAATTTGTTTTGTGACACTTGTCTTCTCCTATCTGATTTAAAAGACAACTACACAAAGCAATAATTGTGTTGATGAGTTTAAAATGTATAAAGATGTAGTGTCATGACAATGGCAAAAAGAAGAGATAAGGAATAGATTTATATTGAAGCAAAGTTCTTTGTATAGTATTGAAATAAAATTCATATTAATATCAACTATACTGTTTTAATTAATATGTTATTGTAGCCCTCAGAGGCCCACTAAGAAAATAACCATATACATATACATATATGAATGACAGACATAAATCCATTTTTCTCAGGAATTACGTTAAATGAATTAAACACTCCAACCAAAAGTCAGAGATTGGCAGAATGGATTTAAAAAGTGTGATTCAACTGTACTTCAACAAGACACATACTTTAGATTCAAATACACAAATAGGTTGAAATGAAAGGATGGAAAGGATATGCCATGCATACAATAAACAAAACAGAGCTGGTGTGGCTACACCAATATACAAGATAGGCCTTAAGGCAAAAATTGTTACTAGAGACAAAGAAATACTTGTATAATGATAAAAGAGTCTACCTATTAGAAAGACATAACCAAAGTGGTTATGTCTTGCCATCTAACAACAGAGCTACTAGATATATGAAGATAAAAGTGAAAGAAAGGAGGAAGAAATAGACAGTTCAACATAATAGCAGGAGACTTAAATACTCAACTTTCAATAATGGATAGAACAACTAGACAGAAGACCAACAGGGGACCCAAAGACTTGAACAACACTCTAAACCATTAGACCTAACAAATGTCTATAGCACATTCCACCGTACCACAGCAGAATACATGTTCTTCTCAAGTGTACATAGGACATTCTCCGGGATAGACCATATATTAGATAACAAAACAAATCTCAATGAAATTTTAAAGATTAAACTCATATAAAGTATCTTCTCTGACCACAATAGAATTAAACTAGAAATTAATAACAGAAGGAAAACTAGAAAATTCACAAATATGTGGAAAATAAACAATGCACTTCTAAAAACAACCAGGGGGTCAAAGAACAAATCAAGAGAAAAATTAGCAAATACTTTGCAATGAATGAAAGTGAGAAAGTATGTGATATGGTTTGACTGTGTCTCCATTCAAATCTCAACTTCAATTGTATCTGCCAGAATTCCCACATGTTGTGGGAGGGACCCAGGGGGAGGTAATTGAATAACGGGGGCTGGTCTTTCCTGTGCTATTCTTGTGACAGTGAATAAGTCTCACAAGATCTGATGGTTTTTCCTTTTGCTTCCTCTGCATTCTCTTTCTTGCTGCCGCCATGTAAGAAGTGGCTTTTGCCCTCTGCCATGATTATGAGACCTCCCCAGCTATACGGAACTGTAACTCGAATTAAACTTCCTTTTTTTCTTAGTCTTGGGTATGTCTTTATCAGCGGCATGAAAACAGACTAATACAGTATAAAAACAAAAAATTGTTTCATTTAAAAGATAATCAGAATTGCAAACCTTTAGCTAGACTGACCAAGAAAAAAGAAGATTCAAATTACTAAAATCAGAAATGAAAGAAGAGACATACACATGCTTATATCTTTATATTATTATAAAGAATTATTTATATATTATCATAAATTATTACTTATATTCCTTTAGGTATATACCCAGTAATAGGATTGCTGGGTCAAATGGTATTTCTGGTTCTAGGTAGCTGAGGAATCTTCCACAATGGTTGAACTAATTTACATTCCCACCAACAGTGTAAAAGCATTCCTATTTCTCCACAGCCTTGCCAGCATCTGTTGTTTCTTGACTTTTTAATAATCACCATTCTGACTGGTGTGAGATGGTATCCCATTGTGGTTTTGATTTGCATTTCTGTAATGATCAGTGATGTAGAGCTTTTTTTCATATGTTTGTTGGCCGAATAAATGTCTTCTTTTGAGAAGTGTCTGTTCATGTCCTTCACCCACTTTTTAATGAGATTGTTTGTTTTTCTTGTAAATTTGTTTAAGTTCCTTGTAGATTCTGGATATCAGACCTTTGTCAGATAGATGGATTGCAAAAATTTTCTCTCATTCTGTAGGGTGTCTGTTCATTCTGATGATAGTTTCTTTTGCTGTTAGTTCCTTTTTCTTTTAGATCCCATTTGTCAATTTTTGCTTTTGTTGCAATTGCTTTTGACATTTTCTTCATGAAATCTTTGCTCATACCTATGTCTTGAATGGGCCTAGATTTTCTTCTAGGGTTTTTATAGTTTTGAGTTTTACATTTAAGTCTTTAGGCCATCTTGAGTTAATTTTTGTATAAGGGGTAAAGAAGGGGTCCAGTCTCAATTTTCTGCATATGGCCAGCCAGTTTTCCCAGAACCATTTATTAAATAGGGAATCCTTTTCCCATTGCTTGTTTTTGTCAGGTTTATCAAAGATCACATGGTTGTAGATGTGCAGTCTTATTTCTGAGGTCTCTATTCTGTTCCATTGGGCTATGTGTCTGTTTTTGTACCAGTACCATGCTGTTTAGGTTACTGTCCTTATAGTATAGTTTCAAGTTGGGTAGCGTAATACCTCCATGTTCGTTCTTTTTGCTTAGGATTGTCTTGGCTATACGGGCTCTTTTTTGGTCCCATATGAATTTTAAAGTAGTTTTTTTCTAATTCTGTGAAGAATGTCAATGGTAGTTTAATGGGAATAGCATTGAATCTATAAATTACTTTGGGCACTATGGCCATTTTAACAGTATTGATTCTTCCTATCCATGAGCATGGAATGCTTTTCCATTTGTGTCCTCTCTGATTTCCTTAAGGGATGGTTTGTAGTTTTCCTTGAAGAGGTCCTTCACTTCCCTTGTTAGCTGTATTCCTAGGTATTTTATTCTCTTTGTAGCAATTGTGAATGGGAGTTCATTCATTATTTGGCTCTCTGCTTGTCTATTGTTGGTATATAGGAATGCTTGTTATTTTTGCATGTTTATTTTGCTGAAGGTACTTTTTGTTGCTGAAGCTACTTATCAGCTTAAGAAGCTTTGGGCTGAGACAATGGGATTTTCTAGATATGGGATCATGTCAACTGCAAACAGACCCAGTTTGACTTCCTCTCTTCCTATTTGAATACATTTATTTCTTTATCTTGCCTGATTACCCTGGCCAGAACTTCCAATACTATGTTGAATGGAAATGGTGAGAGAGGGCATCCTTGACTTTTGCCAGTTTTCAAGGCAATGCTTCCAGCTTTTGCCTATTCAGTATGATATTGGCTATGGGTTTGTCATAAATGGCTCTTATTATTTTGAGGTATGTCCCATCAATACCTAGTTTATTGAGAGTTTTTAACATGAAGTGATGTTTAATTTTATCAAAGGACTTTCCTGCAGATAATCATGTGGTTTTTATCTTTAGTTCTGTTTATGTGGTGAATTATGTTTATTGATTTGCATATATTGAACTAGCCTTGAATCCTGGGGATGAAGCTGACTTGATTGTTGTTGATAAGCTTTTTGATGTGCTGCTGGATTCAGTTTGCCAGTATTTTATTGAGGATTTTTGCTTCAATGTTCATTGGAGACAATATGTTTTATAAAATAGACATAAAAATACTAGCAAACCAAATCAAGCAATGTATAAAAAGGATTATATATCATAAGCAAGTGGATTTATCCAGGAATACAAGGTTGGCATAACATCCAAATATAAATCAGTGTGAAACAGTATTTTTTTTTATAATAGACAAAAAAAGCATCTGATAAAATACAACACCTTTTTCTGTTAAAAAAAAAAAAAAAAAACTCAACAAACTTAAAATAGAGAATTTCCTTAACCTTCTACAGGGCATCCATGAAAAACCCAAAGCTAACACCATAATGTAGTAAAAGACTGAATACTTTCCCACTAATATAAGGAATAAGACAAAGATGTCTGCTTTCACCACTTCTATTTAACACTATACTGGAGGTTCTAGCCAGGGAACTATTAAAAGGCATGCAGACTGAAAAGGCAGAAGTAAAACTATCTCTACAGACGACATAATCTTGTATGCAGAAGATCCTAAGGAATCCACAGGAAAATTATTAGAGCCAATACATGCATTCAACAAGGTTGTGGGATACAAAATCATTAGAGAAAAATTCATAGTATTTCAATACTTTGAATGAACAATTTGAAAATGAAATTAAAGGCCAGCCACAGTGGCTTGTGCCTGCAATCCTAGCACTTTGAGAGGCCAAAGCAGGAGGATCGCTTGAGCCCATGAGTTCAAGACCAGCCTGGGTAATATAGGGAGACCCCATCTTCTCTACAAAAAAAAAAAAAAAAAGCCGGGCATGGTGGTGCATGTCTGTGGTCCCAGCTATTCGGGAGGCTGATGTGGGAGGATCGCTTAAGCCCAGGAGATCAAGACTACAGTGAGCTGTGATCACACCACTGCATTGCAGCCTGGACAACAGAGTGAAACTCTGTCAAAATAAAGGAAAGAGAAAGGGAAAGGGAAAGGGAAAGGGAGGAAAAGGAAGGAAGGAAGGGGAGGGGAGGGGAGGAGAGGGACAGAGGGAGGGAGGGAGGAAGGAAGGAAGGAAGGAAGGAAGGAAGGAAAGAAGGAAGGAAGGAAGGAAGAAAGAAAGGAAAAAGAAAAGAAAAAGAAAAAATTCCATTTACAATGGTATTAAAAATTTAACAAATAATTTGCAAGACTTGTTCACTGAAAACTACAAAGCATTTCTGGAAGGAATTAGAGAGCATCTAAATAAAGTAAGGCATCCCATATTTATGACTTGGAAGATTTAATGTTTCTAAGATGACAATACTCTCTAAATTAATCTACAGATTTGATGTCCTAAAAAATAAAACCAGATTTTTGTTTTTCATTTTTATAATTTGTTTGTTTTTACTTTTTTGCTGATCTGATGTTAAAATTCATATGAAAATACAAGAGACTCAGAATAGCTAAAACAATCTTGAACAAAAAGAACAAACTTAGAGAACTCGTATTTCTTGATTTCAAAACTTACCACATTTGGTTATATTTGGTACAATAATCAAAACACTGGTACTGGCATGAGGATAAGTCAATATTTCAATAGAATAGAATTGAGAGCACAGAAATAAGTGCTTACATTTATAGTCAATAAGTTTTCTACAAGGGTGCCAAGATGATTCAATGAGGAAAAAAAGTAACATTTTAGATCTTTCCCTCACATCAACCATATACAAAAATTAACTCAAAATGGATCACAAACTTAAATGTAAGTGTTAAAACTATAAAACCCTTTTTTTTTTTTTTTTTTTCTGAGATGGAGTTTCATTCTTGTTGCCCAGCTGGAGTGCAATGACACGATCTCGGCTCACCACAACCTCCGCCTCCCAGATACAAGTGATTCTCCAGCCTCAGCTTCCTGAGTAGCTGGGATTACAGACGTGTGCCACTATGCCTTGCTAATCTTTTTTGTATTTTTAGTAGAGACAGGGTTTCTCCATGTTGGTCAGGCTGGTCTTGAACTCCCGACCTCAGGTGATCAGCCTGCCTTGGCTTCCCAAAGTGCTGGGATTACAGGCGTGAGCCACTGCACCTGGCCTATAAAACTCTTTTTTAAAAAACATGGGAGTAAATCTTCATAATCTTGAATTAGGCACTGGTGGTTTTTTGGGGTTTTTTTGTTGTTGTTTTTTGTTTTTTGTTTTTTTTTTTTTATAAAGTCTTTCTCTATTGTCCAGGCTGGAGTGCAGTGGCGCAATCTCGGCTCACTGCAACCTCCACCTACCGTCCCGAGTAGCTGAGATTACAGGCCCACGCCACCACGCTTGGGTAATTTTTGTATTTTTAGTAGAGACAGGGTTTCACCATTTTGGCCAGGCTGGTCTCAAATTCCTGACCTCAAGCCATCCACCAGCGTCAGCCTCCCAAAGCGCTGGGATTACAGGCATGAGTTACTGCACCCAGCCTTGAATTAGGCAATGGTTTCTTAAATATGACATCTAAGGCAAAAGTGACAAAAGAAAAAAAATTGATAATTGGATTTTCTCATTTCCTCAAAATTAAATTTTCAGGGGTTCAAAGGACACCATCAAAAAAGTGAAAAGACAACCCCACAGGATGGGGACAATATTCGCAAGTCATATATCTGATAAAGAACTCTCAAAACTCAATAGTAACAAGATAATCCAATTTAAAAATGGGCAAAGGACTCATTTTTTCAAAGAAATTTTTCCAAAATTTTTCCAAAGAAGATATACACGATAAGCACATGAAAAGATGCTCGCCATCATTTGTCACCAGGGAAATGCAAAGCTAAAGCATAGGAGATACTGCTGCCCATTCATGAAGATGGCTAGAATCAAAAGCAGCAAACAACAAGGCTTGGCAAAGGTGTGGAGGGATCCGAACCCTCTCACTGGTGGGAATGGATGATGGGGCCACTGCTTTGGAGAAGAGCATGGCAGTTCCTCAGAAGGTTAGCCTAGGTGCCACGTGATCCACCAATTCCAATCCTAGGTATCGTTTTTGTTTGTTTTTTTGGGATGGAGTCTCACTCTGTCACCCAGGCTGAAGTGCTGGAGTGCTGGAGTGCTGGAGTGCAGTAGAATGATCTCAGCTCACTGCAACTGCAACCTCTGCCTCCCAGGTTCAAGCGATTCTGCTGCCTCAGCCTCCCAAGTAGCTGGGACTACAGGCATATGCCACCACGCCCAGCTACTTTTTGTATTTTTAGTAGAGACAGGGTTTCACCATGTTGGTCAGGCTGGTCTCGAACCCCTGACCTCAGATAATCCGCTTGCCTCAGCCTTCCTAAGTGCTGGGATTACAGGTGTGAACCACCAAGCCCCACCCTAGGTATCTATTCATACCTAAGAGAGCTGAAATATATTTCTACATAAAAACTTGTCCATGGATGTTCATCAGCAGCACTGCTCACAATCACCCAAAAGTGGAAACTGCCCAGTGTCCATCAGCTGAGGGCGTTTATCTGAGGGGAGTTTTCGGGAGGCAGGAGGTGAGACAGGATGGGAGGAAAGCTCAGGGCCTGGAGTGCATTCAGCAGCGGCTGGGAAGACTGCCTCAGGGCCTGTGTGCTCCCCACTGCACTCACACCCCTTGCTCCATGGAGAACTGAGATGAAACCTTGAAGATCCCAAATGCAATTGATGGAAATGGCAGTTGCTGTGGTTATTATCTAGGGAGTGCCTGTGAGAATCTAACAAGATAACACACTTAAAGAGCCCCAGCAGCCTCACCAAACAGGAAGCCTGGATTCTGTGTTTCCAGTTCCCTCATTGCCCTGTCCTGCCCTGCCCTCCTTCCTACCCACTGGCTACACAGAGTCACCATTGGTGTCACAGGAGGTCTTGGAGCTGCGTGTGTGAGAGAGACAGGCAGACATAGACAGAGTCATTGGGAGCCAGACAGAGAGAGCATGGGAGCTAATTTCTCCCTGGCTCCCAATGAGGAATGAGGACAGGAAAAGTCATGCAGCATCCAGGCTCCTTGGCGCAACTGGGTCCCAATTCCCATCCTCCTGCCATCAGCCTCGGTCTGTCCTCACCTTGCCACTGCCCCCGAATTAAATGCTTCCAAGCTTTTTCTGGAACTGTTTTCTCACATTGACCACCCATTCTTATTCCCTTAGTCAAGGCTCTGTCCACTTTCAGCCCACCGGACAGTCAAGTTTCCCAGCCACTGGTGAGTTTCTGGTTTGCCAAGACCCAGAGGCTGGGGGAAGCCAGACAGCAGACAGCGGCTCTCCCGGCTGAGGAGAGGAGAGGGACAGGGCTGGCTCCTCTAGATGAAGAGGTGAGGGAGCTGTGCTAGGATCAGGCAGACAGTGTTCCTGGAAGGAGCAGGAGCAAGGGCACAGGCCCTGAGGTGGGGCTGAGCTGACCTATCCCAAGAGTGAATGGCAACCCCTCAGGGACCTTAGAGAGTGAGAAGGGGTGGAGAGAAGTGGAGGAGGGTTGCCAGGGGCCAGGTCACGCCAGGCCTCATGGGGTCTGGTGGCAGCTTCTGGTTCTATTTTGGTTGCAGGTTTTAATCCCAAAAGTGGTGTTCCCTGGTCACACTTGAGAAACGTGGGCAGCTGCTATGTCGAATGGAGGCTGAAAAGAAGGGGCATTAGGGGGATTTGCTGTGGTCGAAGTGGGCATTACCATATGGGCTAGGAGTTGGGGGGGCAGGCTGGAGAGACACGGGAAGACTGGGTGCATGAAATGATGTCCCCTGCCCAGGACTAGCTGAGGCCACGGCAAGTGCATGAGGAAGCACAGAGTCCAGGGACTCCTGGTCTCCAGCCTGAGCAGCGGGTAGACAGGATGTGAATCCCAGTGTGGGGACGGATGGGGCTCAGTGGAACCCTTGCCAGGTGGGTCCTGAAGCTCAGGGCCCTCCCGGGAATCATTTTATGTACATCATGGTGCAGGAAGGGTAGTGCTGTCCTGGGGCAATGTGAATCCATTATTTATTGTGGCACAGCAGTATTGTCATTTTCTTGTTTATTTGCTTAGTTATTGTTTATCCTTCAAATAGAATTAATGGCTTGCTGAAGTATTCTTTGTGCCTAGAACAATGCTGACACAGGACAGAGGCTCAAATGATATTTATTGCATGGATGGATAAATGGATGAATGGATGGATGATGGATTATTGGTGGATAGATGGTGTATTAGTCAGGGTTCTCTAGAGGGACAGAACTAATATATATAAAGGGGAGTTTATTAAGTATTAACTCACATGATCACAAGGTTCCACAATAGGCTGTCTGCAAGCTGATGAGTAAGGAGAGGCAGTCCAAGTCCCAAAACTGAAAAAAATTGGAGTCTGATGTTCCAGGACAGGAAGCATCCAGCACGGGAGAAAGATGTAGGCTGGGAGACTAGACCTTTATCCTCTTTTCACACTTTTTTGGCAGCTTTTCATATTCTAGCCATGCTGGCAACTGATCAGATGGTACTCAACCTGATTAAGGGTGGGTCTGCCTTTCCCAGCCCACTGACCCAAATGCTAATCTCCTTTAGCAACACCCTCACAGACACACCCAGGATCACTACTTTGGATCCTTCAATCCAATCAAGTTGACACTCAGTATTAACTATCACAGATGGATTGATGGATGAATGGATGAATGGATAAATGGATGGATGATGGATGAGTGGATGGATGGATGGATGGATGGACGGACAGAGAGATGGATGGATGGATGAATGAATAGACATATGGAAGAAAAGGCAAATAGATGCACAGACGGGCAGATGGATAAATAGAAAAATAGATGGACAGATGGATGATGGATGGATGGTTGTTGTTAAGGACTTAATTGTGTCCCCCCAAATTCATACTGAAGCATTAATACCTAATGTGGCTGTATTTGGAGATAGGGCTTTTAGGAAGGCAATTAAGGTTAAAGGAGGTCCTAAGGGTAGGGCCCTGATTCAATGGGACTGGTGTCCTTACAAGAAGAGGAAGAGACACTAGAGAGCTCTCTCTCCATATGTGTACAGAGGAAAGGCCCCGTGAGGACACAAGGAGAGGAGACTCCTACAAGCTGGCAAGAGAGGCCTCACCAGAGACCAGCCCTGCTGGCACCTTGACCTTGGATTTCCAGTCTCCAGAAGTGTGAGAAACTCAATGTGTATTGTTTAAGCCACCCAGTCTGTGATCTTTTGTGATGATGGCCTGACATGGATGATGTGGATGGATGGAGGGACGGACAGCTCCCCCAGCCCCTCTGAGTCTTCCCTCTTGGGAACTGTGGTTATGTTTGACTTCCTGGCTCTTTAGCTTGATGCTCTCTAGTCCCATTCTGGGACAGGGCTCCTTTCCCACAATGTTCAAGTTTGCAGAGGGACCCTGGAAACCCTGATGGCAATGCCTTGGGGCCCTCACACCTGGACCCGCTCACACATTTCCAGGTATTGGTGCCTCCCCCGGGAGCCTGCCCGGAGCCCTTGCAGAGGACCTGGGGCAAGGGAACAGGGCGGGAAGCTGAGAGCCATTTTCCTCAGAGCTAATGGAACCTCTTCCATCACCACTGGCCTGGCCTTTAATCATCCTCACTTTCAAGTGGAAGGCAGAGCTCCCCAGACACTGGACGGGTCAGGGCCATCATCTTCCAACTGGGGTACACAGCAGGGCTAATGAGTGAAAGGAGGCCACCTCAGGGCTTGGGGAGGGGATTGGGGCCAACAGCTGGAAATCAAATCATCTCCCAGAACCACAGCTCAGCAGACCCTGGGGGAGGAGCACCTCCACTCTCTGCATAGCTCTTGGGTGCAGCCTGGCAAGGCTGGGGGACAGTCCTGAACTGCTCCACCCAGGCGTTGCTCCCTGCACACTTCTTGGCCTCAAAACTTTCGTTATATGGAAGCTTGATGAGTAAAAGTTGGTCTGGTTGACAGCAGGTAAGGGCTTTCTCCCTTCCTGCCAGGCTGACCCTGAGAGGACACCAAATGGCATATTGGAACGGTCCGCTTCCACCCTCCCCAACCTGCCTACAGTGGCCATAGCTGTGGGCGGCCACCATCCTACCCAGACCACACTGACGACCCTTCTCACAGCCTCCCCTCTGACCCCTCCTTCTCCACCTGCCCCTGGCACCTGCTGTGGCCCTGCCACCACTCCCACTGCAGTCCCAGCAGAATGAAGAGCCTTGTTCAATGTGTGGTTACGAGGAGTGAAGTGCAAAGCTTCCCCTTTCCTTTGCAGTCTCTTTTGATGTGTTGTGGTGGTTATGTTTGCTATTTAATGGCATTCTAGTCAAGAAAAGTTGAAATTTTAAATTACAGAAAAAAATTAAAATTTTAATTTTAATGGTAAAATAAAATTTACCATTCATCTTTATATCATTCAATGCCAATTTTAAACATAAATTGCTGTGTAAGAGCATTTAACTCATGCAGAAACACCAAAATTTCTGTAACTCGTACATGCATGTGTATGTTGTCCTTTTCAGAAAAGTGCAAACACTTCACTGAACTAACTCACCTGATTGAATTTCACTTCCTGGTGCAGGCGCATTGTACCACCCCTCTCTACTTCAGCCTACCGGGAGGGAGGAAGGCCACCGTCTTTCCTTCTCCTTCCATGTCATCCTCAGCGTCGGTGCTTGTGCAGTACAGGTAGGTGACAGAGCCGGCAAGGATGCCCAGGGCTGCTCCTCTGTGTTTCTTAGGAGCCGCTGCCCCACCATGCTCAGGCAGGGCAGCACTTGTTGGCCACGCTCACCAGCTGGCTGAGCTCCACCCGGAACCCTGTGCTGGGGCCTTGGGAGGCCTGATGGGGATGGGCTCACACTCATCCACACATCCCTTCTGCTCAGAAGGCCCAGGGCTTCATTTAGCACAAGTTCAGACATGAAATCGTTAAGAATTCCAGCGTAGCCTCAGGCCAGCACTGAACCCAATGCCTGCTCCTCTGACTGTCTACCTTGGCTGATTCCTGTGTCACTGGAAGGAGGAAGGAACCCCTCCCCCGTCACCACGGTTGTTCTGTTTTGGGGCCTGGCACCATCACCCAACAACTATTTGCTGAATAACGCATTGTTCACCCACTGAGTATTTGCTGAGCACCTACTGGCAGGGCGCCCTGAGGGCGCAGAGATACAGCCGAGGACAGTGCAGCTTCTAACTTTGCCATCCCCAAGGTGCGCGGAGCCCTCAGGGTGGCCCAGCTTGCTGACGAGCAAGCGGAGGCCGAGCAGTAGAGACTGGCTGAGGCAGACCTGCTGCCGGGGCAGACGCAGGACAAGGCTGCTTTTTTGCCCCTGGACCTCAGGATCCAGGTCCGGGACGCCGGGCGGGCAGGGGCTCCGGACCGTGCTACTCAGCCCCTCCTCCACCGCCTGGGGCTGCCGGGCAGGAGGGAGCCGCTGCAGCCAACCTGTTCCTCCCGCACTATCGATTTTCAATTGACCTTCGCCTCCCACTTTACACTTCAGAGCACTCAGCGGCCTCCACACCTCCTGAGCAAGAAGGAAAGCCAGCTGGGCGCGGGGCCCCTCCTTCCTCCCCGAGGGAGTCCTCGGCCAGGCCACCACCACCAATCTCGCTCCTCTCCCTTTCCTCTCTGTAAATGACACGAATGGCAGTGTAAGGACTATAACAGGCACTTGGCCTTTCTAACTTTTTATTTGAAAATAACATCACACCTACAGAAGAGTTGCAAGAACAGGACAATGGATTCCCGTGGGCCCTGTACTTAGATTCGCCCATTGTTAACAAGACAAGGACTTCCTCTTTCGGGACACAGCATCATAATCAAAATCAGGAAATTTAACCATGATGCAATACTCTTTTCTAATATTCAGTCCATATTCAAATTCCATCATTGTCCCAACCCCGTGTGTCCTTCAGAGCTCTTATTTTTCCCTAATGCAGGATCCGACTCCAGATCACACATCTCATTTCCTTATCCTGTCTCTTCATTAAGAACAGTTCAGAGAGTCATAGCATATGATTCTGACAGGTGCAGTGCCCTGCTCTGATGCTCCCCACACACGTGCCTTTCATGCACATACACACACACGCACGCGTGCATGTGCACACATACATATGCATACATATGTGCACACACATGTCCACACACACCAGCCTACAGCGGGCACTCGAGGTCGCCTGCCATCCTCCAGTACCTCCCCAGCCCTGTGGCCATCACCTTCTCTGCACACAGCACCCCACCAAGCTGCCACAACGCCTAACATCCCCTCTGGCGGCTGCATGACGATGCCCATGGTTAACATACTGTGCTTTATTTGTGGATTTTTGCCAGAGAATGGGGTGTACGCCTGCTTCCTGTGATTCCTTGAAATCATAATGCCTGCTAGTCTGTGTTGGGCTTTCTCTGAGTGGCCTCCCTCTGGGTCAGGGCCCAGTCCTCCGGGCCAAATGATGCCCATTCAGGCTGGCCTTGTACCCAGCTGGCTTGTCCCCGCTGAACCTGCCCCAGGGGCACCTCTAGAGCTGAGGCCTGGGCCTGAGGGCAGTCCCCCAGACCTATCGGGAGGCATGTGAAGCTGCCAGCACAGCAGGAAAGTGGCTGAGCTCAGTGGCTCTGGGACTCTCCATGTGACCTCAGGTAGTTTCCCTGCTCTGTAAGCCACAACTCTATCTGTAAAATGGGAAGAACATTATCTATTATATGAACACTAAATGCTCAGAAAGCCCTTCTTTCCTGGAATGGGTTAGTGGTACAGCACTGCCCTATCCCTTCTTCCCTTTTGAGAAGCACAGAACCCTATGGGTGGTATCACCAGGGCACTCAGGCACCCACTGCTCCTTGGTGTCATCTGAGGCCAGGAATCAGCTCAGGCTCTGGCAAAAGGATTCTTGTTTTTCGTTCAAGCGCCACCTCTTCCTCTGCAGTCCTGCATGTACTGCACGCATACACACACGCATGTGCTGTGGTCCCAGAAGGCAGCCCCAAATCTACAGGCTCCACAATCCCAGGGCTCAGAGCCTGGCCTAGCACAGAGCGACTCACAGGCCACCTGGGGCCGTGGAAGGCCAGGACCTGGCACCCTCCTTGGCAGCAGAAAGGACAGAGAAGGTGCCAGTTGGAGGCATGGCCCAACACAGCGACACTGCCTAGTTCAAGTCACAGGCCCTGCAGGAAGAGTGCAGGGCTTGGATCCACTCATAGTGCTGTTCCAATGACCTGTAGGGTCTGAGTGCCCCAGAAGTCTCAGACATCAATGCTTGGGTCTATACATTGAGACAAGCCAGACTCCATGGTTCTGACCCCCAGGCAGCCTCCCGTGCCACCTTCCCCTGGATCAGGTGCACCATCCACACCTTGTCTGGCTTCACTCAGGCCTTTCTCAGTGCTAACCCACGTGGCTGTTGGTTTGCTGCTTAGGTGTGTAAGACAGTAACATGCATCTTCTCCCAGAGCTCACAGCCTGCTGGCTTTATCTGGTAGCACACCTGCTGGTGCTCCACTGACCTGTCTGTTTTTCCTACCTCATTAGGGCAACTTTGTTTTTCTGAAGGTGATTATGACTACTTACTGAACTTGAATATACTAACAGATACTTCTCAAGTATACGTCTGAAGACGCTGCTCTGAGATGCACAGGAGTGTAGATGAGACGCTGTCTGAGATCAGAGTTTACTTCTTGCAAGGCCATCAGAGGAGACGACGTCATGGAGGATGTGGTCATGGGTAGTGCCTCTGGCTCCGGACAGGCACAGTGTGCGGAGGACCTTGCAGGAGCATGGGTATGAAGGGAATAATGAGTGAGGGTGAGCCAAGAAATGTGCTAGGGGGCAGAGCCAGCCAGGGGCCAAGCCAGGACAGTTGGATGCAGCTAGACCCAGCAGGGCCTCCACCCAGGTTGGACTCTGGTAGCATCCACTGCAGTCTCCATCCAGCCACGTGCTGGGGTCACAAGGCATGAACATGATCTCACGATGAAAGCTGTCTGTCTATGGCTGCGGGAGTGATTGCATTCCCATCCTTTCAAGCTTTCCCCAGCAGGAGTGGCAACGCTGAGCCTCGCTCCCTGGGGCCTACTGTGACAGACGCCATGGCCAGCTTCTCGGGGTGGAGGTGAGGGTAAGGAATGCAGACCCCACAAAGTTCAACCCAGCCTACTCTTCACTGCAGCTCTGACTTGCAGATGTCAATGGACTCCTTGGAATTCCTCAAATTCAGAGTCACAGCCCATTGAGGGGGCAGCCTGAAGCTGGTTCCCTGGAACCTTCTTCTGTCCATGTTGAGTGCTTGCTAGAAGCTATGAGAGCAGCTCCTTCTCACTGTTGTGGTGGCACAAACCACAGCCTTAACCCCTGAGTCCGCCTGGGCTGGAGTCGGGCTCCTTGACCCCTCCCTCTCCCTCACACTCCATACAATGAAGCCCCATTCACTTTACTCCCATAATCCCTCTAATGAGCAGGCTCTTCACCCACCTCCTGCCCCCTCACTGTGCTGCCCAGTTTAGGCGCTTATGAGCCCTCACATTGATTCTCTGCCTCCAGTCTCACCCTCTGCAATTTCCTCCCAACCTAAGTGCAAAACACAAGTGGCATCATGGCAATCTTCAGTCTGAAATATCTAATGGGCATTCAGGTAAGAGAATACTTGAGCATGGGCATCCAACTGCCTCTCCCAAATGCTGGCCCAAATGATTTCAGAAATAGAAAAGGAAGGAGAAACCTGTATCCATTTTGGAAATCCATCAGGGCACCATTTACACGCCACACGCAGAGTCATTTCCATAAGTTACTGTGCAGGCAAAAAACAGCCTGAAGGAAACTTGCAACCCTCCTTGCTGAGCAAGTATAGGCACGGGGGAAGAAACTGCAGGGGCCTGAGAAAGGCCCAGGAATAACCCAGCTATAGAGGATGGTGCAGATGATGAGGGCATGACACATGGAACCTCTTAGCACTGAGGGTCAGCATGTCTCAAAAGCAGACCAGGGCAGGGGGGCCAGGGTAATACTTTTCCTGAGGGGTGCACAGTAGTCCAGGAAACAGGCTAGACAGACAAGGGATGGACCAGTCCAAGTAGAAAATTAATAAGAAAAATAGATTCAAGGAAGAAATTCCCCTGTACAGAGAAAAAACACCCTGTTGGAACTGACCAGGACCATCTCCTCCATCTTGGGCTCTGAGTTGATTGTGAGGCCCTTAGGCCATGTAACACTCTAAGCAGAGGATTCTGTTGTTATTTGGGTGGACAGCAAGGAGAAGCAATGATGTAAAGAAACGCCATACTTGTTTGAGGCAAATGCCAGTCTTTCATGGAGCCCTTGCAATTCAATGCTAGGTCAATGGAAACAGCAGATATGAGAAAGAGAAAGGCTTTGCAAAGAAAAATAAAAACACATGCTTCTCAAAAGATAGATGAAGAGTGATGAAAATGATTTACCAAAGGAAACAGAAATTGTCTTAATCCATTTGTGCTGTTATAACTACATCACAGCCTGGGTAATTTATAAAGAACAGAATTTTTTCACAGTTCTGGAGGCTGGGCAGTCCAAGCTCAAGGCATCAGCAGGTTTGGTTGTCTGGTAAGGGCTGTTCTCTGCTTCTAAGATGGCTTCTTGAGTGCTGTGTCCTCACATGGCAGAAAGCTGAAGAGCAAAAAGGGTGAAATACTTCCATCAAGCTCTTGTTTTTATTTTTAAGTTTTATAGGTACATAATAGATGTGTATACATAGTAGCTATATATATTTATGGTTTCAATGAGATATTTTGATATAGGCATGCAATATGTAATAGTCATATCAGGGGGTAAATAGGGTATCCATCACCTCAAGCATTTATCCTTTGTGTTTTAAACAATCCAATTATACTATTTTAGTCTGTCAAGCCCTCTTATAAGAGCACTTAATCCCACTCAAGAGGGCAGAGCCCTTATGACTGAATCACCTCCCAATACTATGGCATTGGGGATTAAATTTTAATATGAATTGTGGAGAGGACACAATCATTTAAACCACAGCAGAAATAAATCTCAGAAACCATCCATTTGATGTTCCCAATAAAATATAAATTTAAAAATAGCTCTTAGGAGTAGTGACATTGCCAAAATGGCAGAGTAGGAAGCTCCAAGCCTTCATTCCCCCATAGAAACACAAAAAACAGCCAGAAACTGGGTATTTAAAACTTTATAGGCACTTTGGAGAGCAGCAAAAGATCCACAATAGCCATATTCAAAAGAGTAGGAAGTTTTCTCACACTCTTGCCTCACTCCATTCTTGGCACAGCAGAGTCTTGGTCTGGAGGAGGCCGCAGCCCAATTCTCAGTTTCTTCCCTCAAACTGCCGGGAGCAGAACAGATCTTAGTTGCAATGTTCTTTTTTTTTTTTTTTTGAAACAGAGTCTCGCTCTGTAGCCCAGGCTGGAGTGCAGTGGCGCCATCTCAGCTCACTGCAAGCTCCACCTCCCGGGTTCACGCCATCCTCCTGCCTCAGCCTCCTGAGTAGCTGAGACTACAGATGCCTGCCACCACACCCAGCTAATGTTTTTTTTTGTATTTTTAGTAGAGATGAGGTTTCACTGTGTTAGCCAGGATGTCTCAGTCTCCTGACCTTGTGATCCGCCTGCTTCGGCCTCCCAAAGTGCTGGGATTACAGGCGTGAGCCGCCATGCCTGGCCTAATTGCAATGTTCTAACCTGTGTAGAGGCTGCCTGAAGAACTGCTCTCTTCCATGCCTAAATCACATCTCAGGCAGGGAAAAGTGGCAAAACTCAGGACTCAAGCAGGGAAAAAACAATGGGCATTGCCCATAAAGGTTTCAGGGGGACTACAGACCCATAGACACCTGGGGTAAAAGATTACAGGTAGAGACATACAATAGAACATCTAAGGTCCCAAGGAAAGCTAGGGTGAGACTCTTTGGAAAATTAAGACATTCAAAAGCCACTGTGTATATAGAGAAAATTGGGGGTGGGGGTGCAGAAGCACACACACAGGCACAGGCAAGATGCATGCTCAAAAAATACCTGAGAAACTTTCACATCTGGCTGATCTTAAGTCTCAGAGCACACCCAGCCAAGCAGGAGATGACTGCCCTGGTAAAGAGTCAGTCTGAAAAGACAGAAAGAGGTGACTGCTTTCCAAATGCCCAATTTTCAACAACAAAAAATTATAAGGCATACAAAGAAACAAGAAAGCATAGCTCATTCAAAGGAACAAAATAAAATGGCAGAAGCTGTCTCTGAAGAAACATGGGCATTGGATATACTAGAAAAATAATTCAAAACAATTCTATAAATATCCTCAAAGAGCTAAAGAAAACACAGATAAAAGAATCCAGAAATTTATATAGAATCAAAATAATATTAACAAAAAGATAGAAATGATAAAGAACCAAACAGAAATTCTAGAGCTGAAAAATGCAATAATGAATTGAAAAATTCACTAGAGGGGTTCAACAGCAAACTTAAACAGGTAGGGACTTGAAGACAGGTCACTTAACACTAGTCTGAGGAGCAAAAAGAAAAAAGAACAAAGAAAAGTAAACAGAGCCTAAGAGATTTATGGGACACCATAAAGCCGACCAATATATGCATAATAGGAGTCTCAGAATGAGGAGAGAGGGAAAAGGGTAAAAGAGTTTACTTGAAAAAGTAACAGCCAAAAACTTGCCAAACTTTTACATCCAAAGAAATGGATATTAAAATACAAGAAGTTCAAAAAATTCCATTAGGATAAGCCCAAACAAGCCCACAGAAAGACACACTATAATCAAGCCACACTATAATCAGATCTTTGAAAGACAACGTCAAAGGGATAGTCTTGAAAGCATCAAGAGAAAAGTGACTCACCAAATACAAGAGAGCCACAGTAAGATTAGCAATGAATTTTCTAGTAGAAGCCCCGCAGACCAGAAAGCAATGCAGTGATATATTTAAAGTGCTGAAAGAAAGAAAAAGCTGTCAACTGAATGTTCTATACCTAGCACAACTGTCCTTTTAAAATGAGAAGAAATTAAGATATTCTCAGATAAACAAAAGCTGAGGGAGCTTGTTACCACTAGACTTACCCTACAAAAAATATTAAAAGGAATTATTTAAGTTGAAATTAAAGGATGCTAAACAGTAACTCAAAGCCATACAAAAATATAAAGTTATGCAATAAAGGTAAATACATAGACAAATATAAAAACCAGTATTATTATAATTTTGGTTTGTAATGCCACGTTTTATTATTTTATAGAGTTTATAAGACAAAGGCATATAAAATAATTATGAATCTATGTTAATGGGAACATACATAAAGATGTAATTTGCGACACACCTCAATAACATAAAATGGGAAGAGCCATAAGGTTGTAGAGTTTTTATATTCAATTGAAGTTAATTTGTTATCAGTTTAAAGTAGATTGTAATAACTTTAGGAGTTTTACGTAATTCACATAGTAATAGTAAAGAAAATATCTATGGAATACATACAAAAAAAATGAGAAGGCAGCCCTGATGTATGGCACATATATATTTAAAATTGTTATAACTTTTTGTTGAATTGACCCTTCTATCATTACGTAATGTCCGTCTTTGTCTCTTGTAACAGTTATAAGCTTAAAGTATATCTTATCTGACATTAATATAATCATGCTTGCTCCTTTTAGTTAATATTTGCATGAAATTTTTTCCCATTCTTTTACTGTCAACCTGCACACATGTCCTGTGCCCTTAAATCTAGTGCATCGTAGACAGCATACAGTTGGATTATAGTTTTTCTTTTAATCCATTCTGCCACTCTAGGTCTTTTGGTGGGGGAAGTTAATCCATTTACATCTAATTAATGTAATTAATAATAAAGAAGGACTTACTATTGCTGTTCTGTAGTTTGTTTTCTGTATGTCTTTATAGCTTTTTTGTCCTTCATTTCCTCCCTTCCTGCCTTCCTTTGTGCTTAGTTGACTTTTTGTATTGACATCTTTTGAATACCTTCTTATTTCCTTCTATATGTATTCTATAGATATTTTATTTGTGGTTACTATGCCCAACACCACTAATCATTAGGAAAATGCAAATCAAAAACCACAGTGAGATACTATCTCATACCCATTAGGTAGGCTACTATTTAAAAAGCAAAAATGAAAATAACAAATGTTGTCAAGAATTTGGATAAATTAAAATCCATACGAACTGTTAGTTGGGATGTAAAATGGTACAGCTGCTGTGGAAAACAGTATAGCAATTCCCCCCACCTTCTCCAAGAATTACCATATGATCCAGCAATTCTGCTTCTGGGTATATACTCAAAAGAATTAAAAGCAAGGACTTCATCAGGTTTTTATACACCTATACTCATATCAATGTTATTCCCAATAATCAAAAACTGAAAGCAACCCTAGGGTTCACTAATAGACGAATGGATACACGAAATATGGTGTATCTGTATGATGGAATATTATTCAGCCTTAAAAAAGAAGTAAATTATGATACATGCCACAACATGGATAAACCTTGAAGACATTATGCTAAGTGAAATAAGCAAGACACAAAAAGACAAATATCGCACAATTCCATTTACATGAGGTGCCTAGAGTAGTCAAATTCACAGAGAGAAAATAGAATGGTGGTCGCCAGGGGCTGGCAGAGGGGAGAATGAGGAGTTGTTGTTTAATGAGTATAGAGTATCAGTTTGGGAAGATGAAAATGTTCAGAGCTGAAAGATGGTGATGGTTGTACAACAATATGAATAATGTACTTAATGCCATTGAACTGTACACTTACAAATAGTCAAAATGGTTACTTTATGTTATGTGTATTTACCACAATTTTTTGAACAGCTTTTGAAGTAAAAGATAAAAATGAATTAGATGACTGACTCGGATGAGGAAACCAGCTGAGCTAAAGAAAAGATGAAACAACTCTAATGAAACAAAAAGAAGACTTTTCTCTGCTGAATACCAAGGGGCTTAGGGCAGGCACAGCTCCTCCTTAGGTGAGGAGTAGAATGAGCAAGGAGCAGAGATGTATCACTGGGGATCTGCACCCAAGGAGGCAGGTCACACAGTTGAGGTTCACACTTCGGAAAGGTTGCAACCCCTGAGGTTACATGGAAAGAAAGAAGAGACAAAAAGCTGAAATTAAATCTGCAACAAAAGTAGCAAAATGAAGCTCAAAATAATGAGTTATTGGAGGAAATGGAAACTAAATCCATAAGGAGATGCTGCTACTAGCCACTACTAGTCATTTAGCCACACAACAGCTAAAACTAAAAACGTTGACAATGCCAAGTGTTAACGGGGATGTGGAGCAGCTGGGACTCTCAGACAGTGCCAGTGGAAGTATAAGTTGGTAGAACTATAACAGAAACCCAGTTGACAGGATCTACTAAAGCTGAATATATTCACCCCTATAATCCAGCAATTTCACTTCTAAGTATTTACACAAGAAAAGTGAAAATTTATGATCAAACAGACTTGTACGTGAATATTCATAGCAGCTTTAGTCATAATAGCAAAAAAAAACTGAAATGAATCCAGAAGAATCACAACAGAAGAATGTAGAAAAAAACTGTGATATGCCTACCCAACAGAATACTGCTTAGCAATAGAAAGAACCAAGGTGCTAATCCACACAAGAAGGACGAAGCTCAGAAACATGATGTTGGGCAAACGAAGCCAGCCAATTATGTGACATTCTAGAAGAGTCAAAACTACAGTAACAGGAAGCAGATCAGTGGTTGCCTAGGGATGGGGTGGGAGGCTTGACTGCAAAGGAGTACAAAGCGAACTTTCTCGGGTGCTGGAAATATTCCAGATCTTGATGGCAGTGGTTACACGGGTATAGACATTTGCCAAAATGCATCAAACTGTCCACTTAAAAAGGGTGCATTTTATTATACAAATTATATAATACAGTTGTTGTTTTAAGTGAAGGATTTGAACTTTATATCCAGGACAGATGAGAGTGGGAATGAGACATGGACTGGGGACAGAGAGAAGTATAAGAAAGCAAGGAACTCACAGGAACTGTAGAGGGCTCTGGGTTGGGATCTGGGTCCAGCTTATCAGCTCTCTAGAGGCAAGGAGGTCCAGTCAACACATGGGATATGTCAGGAAGGCTATATCAGAGTTCGATACTAAGCTTCAAGCAGTAATGTGCAGAATCAGTACTTAAGAAAAAGAATGTGGGATGTGGAACATTTGCACAGGAAAAGGTTTCAAGACATAAAAGCCATGCAAGAGAAAAGGAGAGCTGTGCAAGAGCAAAAAGAGAGGCCCTTGTGTGGGCCACTGATGTCCCCGGGGTTGAGGCCAGAGGTGGAGCAGCGTGATCTGGAAGGAAAGCAGAGGCATCAGGTTGCAAGAGAGGCTCTCATCTTGAGACAGCAAGCTGAGCTTTAGGGACCAGGGAGACCATGGCTGGTGGTAGCCGCCTGGAAGCTGAGGATGAGTTGTTTATGATGAGCACCCTTCTAGAACATCCACCAGCATTTGCAGCCTGCTCTGGGACAGCTGGAGAAAATGGCCTGGAGGCTCGTCCAGGGTGAGCAGAGGTTCCCTGGCACACGTGGGCTCCTACCAGGAGGGCTGTCGCCTATGGCACCTGGCCTGAGTCGCTGGAATGGCTCCTGAGCCCCCCATCCCTAGGCCCTGTGCTCCTGCCTGATGTTGCCCATGCCTGCGTGAGCCTGGCTGGCGCCAAGAGCCAAAGTGTTCAGGTGATCGAGTGCTCATGGAGGACCACTGGGCCCTTGGCCAGGAGCAGGGGTCCCTCAAAGGCACCTCCACCCTTGACCGCCCCTCACTGACCCACTCCTAGCTCTGCACATATGTGCTGATAGCCTGAAGCCATGTACCTCCTGGTCCCCATCTCTAGGCACCCACGGGAGCTGGAGGTGTGGCCCCCCCAGAAGGTGTGGCCTTGGGAAGGGGGCTTCATGGAGGCTGCAGTTGCCTGGGGTCTGGATGCAAATTACTTTTTGGGGTGGGATGAGCTGGGGTCTGGGCTGCACGCCCTGCCTGGTCTGTGCTCCTGCTGCACTCTCACAGCAGTGGGAAGGAGAGCCAGGTGGGAGCTGCGGCTGTCCCCGGCCCCTGTGCAGGTCTTCTGCTGTCCGCTCTCACAGAGGGTGGTGGGAACGGTAAATAGAAGATGACGGAGAATGGCCAGGTGAATTCTAAGCCTGTGATATCTGTGTGCTGTTATTTTTATAGCTCTGACGTAAACCTGACTTCTCATCCAACCCAGACATGGGGTGTGGAGAATGGCATAGAGCTCAGAGCTGGCCTGGGTGCTGGAGTGGGGCATGGGTGGGAGTGGATCAGGCTGACCTCTGGCTGGGCCCAGAGCTGCAAGGTCCCCAAGCAGTTTCCTGGACCAGGGTGAGCTGGAGACCAGGGGGGTTCCCAGAGGCCAGAGGGAAACCTGAGGCAATGGCCTGCGGTGCCCGAGCAAGTGGGCTCTGGGAAGATACCAAGGCTAGAATCCAGCACTCCCCACTGGGCTGTCCTCTAAGGGACGGAGTGGGTTTATGAATGTGAACCCCAAGCTCGTGCCTGGCAGGAGACCACAGCAGGCCCAGGGGCCCACACTGTCCTAATACAGAAAAGACTGCCACCCTTTCCAACTCCACTCACCTTTTTTGTTAAATATTTTTCCCCCCAACTAATTCCCTTGGTTTTCCTTTGTGAGTTTTGTTTTTGTTTTTGTTTCTGTTTTTTATGCTTGAAGTTTTAAAACTATAGAAAAGCACAGGGAACAGACACCAGCATATCCACCACCAGCGCCTCATTTCAAAGAAAGGGAAACCGAGGCAGCAGCCCACAGCCAGAGGCCTAGGTGTGTCCATGGGCATGAACTGTGGAGCCGCTGCTCACCGGGGAGCAAATTGTTCTGCCGCCTCCTTACTCGGAGACACCGAGCCCAGCCCGAGCTGCGGGGTGACAGGACGTGGAGGTCAAAATAACCTCCCAAGCTCACTGTGCTTATTGTGTTTAAGGCTTTATCGCTTCAGTCCTTCCATACAGCACTGCCACTGGGACTTGGTGGCTCCCTGGGCAGGCAGGGCTGAAGCTGCTCCAATGAAACAGCTGTGGCCAGGAGGCTGGGAGGGTGGAGGGAGGTGGGGTCCTCATCCAAGCATCCACACTGTGAGGAGAGCAGGGGCCACTCCCACCCAAGGGCCTGCACTCCCCAAGGTGGGAGAGCCTTTCTGGCCACCGATGCTTTCCAAAGGCCCAAGCCCACTCCAGGGGCACCTGGAGAGGCTTCAGGTCCTGAGCCCCCTCAGCATTGCAAGGCACAGCCTCCTGGAGGAGGCAGCAAGTGAATTGCAGCCTGCCTGTGGGCACAAGAGGACCATGTGTGACCCCAGCTATGCCTCTGGCCAGTCCTCCACGGCCCCACAATGTCCTTCTGCCCTGGATGCAGTAGGATGCAGAGGGTGGGTCCCATGGAGGCTGGTGTGCACTCTCTGCAGCCGTCGGCAGGGCTCTGAAGCCCCTGCTCCTCTCCAGCTTCCAAAGAACCTGCAGCATCCCTGGAGGCTGTGCTATCTGTCACTCAGGGTCAGAAAAGCTCCAGGGTGAAAAGGCAGGTCCCTCAGAGAGGCCCACACCCAGTCGCTCGCTCAGGCCTGAAGAGAGCTCAGACTCAGTCATGGGAGCCACAATCCCTCTAACTCCTGCCACGGGACAGGCTTCTCGGGCCGAAGTCACATCACAGGAGTTGAGGGAGCTGGGAAGGAGTAGGTCAGCTAGGGGAGGTTAGCAGCTTGCCCAAGGTCCCTGGCTGAGTGCACCTCCAGGGCTGGGGGTATTTTGCACTTGGCTGCAGGGAGCTCTCCACCCAGGAGGAAAGCTTTCTCACCACTGCTCTTGCTGGCTTCTCCCTGAGCTCCTCCAGGCTTCCTACCCAAGCTGGTGTCCAGCAGCTGGACTCCAGGGTCCCCTGCCACCCACCTAGTGCCCTGTAGAATGCATGCCTCACCCCCACTCTCTCTGGGTGGGGCTGCCCTGAGCATTCGCTGTGCATTCTAATTTTCAGAGGGAGCCTGAGAACGTGGAATGGTTCCTGTCCCTGTTTTATCGATGAATGTACTGAGACTGCTGAGATCGAGCGGGTAGGGTCATGGAGTTGGGCCTCTGAGTTTCCAAAGTGCTTAGGCAGCCCCTGATGCTGTCTTTTTAAAAAGGCAGAGCAAAGCCTGCCTCCTCTCTCTGCACAGACCCGTAGGTCCCAGAGGAGCCGCCGCACAGCCACATACACACACGCCCACATGCACATACACACACACGCACACACACACGCACACACAAGTATACACACACACACACCTGCAGGAGCCCCCCCGCCCACCGCCAGCAGGCCAGCCATTCCCTTGGCTCCAGGAGCTAATTACATCACAGGAAACTGCAGTGTGAGTCTCATATCATCATGGTCCCCAGTGGAGCGCCGAGACAGAACACATGTGGTGGAGCTCCGGGCCAGGCCCAGCTGCCTCAGGTGTCCCCGCAGCTGGAGCGCAGCCAGGCGCTCCATGCAGCTCAGCCAGGGAAGGGCCTCCTTGCTAGGCCAAGGGTGGTTAGAGTGGTTCTGAGAGAGGCCTCGGGCCCAAGCAGCCTCCTCTGCTTCCTTCTTGGGTGTCCTGGCCTGGGGCATGTTGTCCTTACAACAGGACAACGTTAGTCCCGTCGCCCTCAGGGAGGGTAAGTGAGACCCTGCCTAGAAAGGCGGCACACAACACCTGGTGCAGAGGCACAAGGACAGTGTCTGTGACAACAGAAACACCGTCTCTGCCCACAAGGGGCACATTCAGGGACATGAGACCCACGTGCCTGAGGCTCCATCCTCAGGGCCTGGGACACACGGGTGCCACTCTCTTAAGTGACACTGCCAGTGAGCCCATGGCCCATGGGACCAGAATTCTGCTGGGGACTCCAAAATTCCTACAGAGGGTTGGATGGCTCAGGCAGGGCACTCCAAAGAGACATGTGAGCTGAAGATGAGGGGAGAGGGCGAGTCAGATCAGAGGGAGAAAGGGCATGGGGCCAAGAAAACAACGGCAAGGGCGCCTGGCTGCAAGCTCCAGCCAGAGAGGTGGGCAGTGCAGCCCAGGAGGAAACATGGCCGGAGAAGGAGGGGACAGGTCTCAAAGGGCTGGGCCTTCAGAAAGAAAGCGGGCTATATCCCACTCGCAGCAGGAAGCTACCAAAAGGTGTGTGTGACAGTGACATGCACACAAGTCCTTTTGGAAAGTTCATGCTGGCTAGTGTTGGGGAGGGCACAGGATGGTGGTGGCTCCAGGGGGTGACGGTAAAGATGGAGATGTGAGGGGTCCCAAGGACAAAGGACCCGCCGTGCTGTGGAGATGGGGTGCTGACAGGACCTGCCGTGCTGTGGGGTGTTGTGGGGTGGGGCTGACAGGACCTGCTATGCTGTGTGGGGAGGGGCTGACAGGTCCTGCCATGCTGTTGTTTGGGGGGACGCTGACAGGACCTGCCATGCTGTTGGGGGGTGGAGCTGATAGGACCTACCATGCTGTTGGTCGGTGGGGTGCCGACAGGACCTGCCATGCTGTGGGGTGGGGCTGACAGGACCTGCCATGCTGTGGGGTGGGGTTGACAGGACCTGCCATGCTGTGGGGGGCGCTGACAGGACTTACCATACTGTTGGGGCGAGGGTGCTGACAGGACCTGCCATTGCTGTGGGGTGGGGCTGACAGGACCTGCCATGCTCTTGGGGGCGGTTGACAGGCCCTGCCATGTTGTCAGTTGGGGTTAACAGGATCTGCCATGCTGTGGGGGGTTGGGCTGAAAGGACCTGCCATGCTGTGAGGGAGCGCTGGCAGGACCTGCCATGTTGTGAGGGAGCGCTGGCAGGACCTGCCATGCTGGGGGAGCTGAGAGGACCTGCTCTGCTCAGGAGGGGGAAGGGGGAGAAGACAGAGAGAGGAGGGTGGAGGTAGTGGTGGTGGGGGATGAAGTCCAGGCATGAGTGAGGAGGAGGCTGGGTTAGTGCAGGAAGCTGTAAGTAGACATGGAAGGGAAGAGAGGTTCTGGGGTAGAATCAGAATCAAAGAATCTCAGAAAGTTCAGTGGAGAAGGATCCTGTGGTTTTCTATCTCCCAAAGTAAAATGAGAGGCCAGAATTTACCTCTAACCGCCATTCACTATAACCCATCCCTCTATAACCCCTGAAGCACTCCCTGGGGACCCCGTGGGCTCATGGAACACACGTTGAAAACCCTGGAGTGGACCAGTGGGTGGCCTAGAGCCATGTCATGGGTTAGTGCTGGAGCAGGGCAGTTCCAGGACATCAGAGGCCGGCCCTGGGCCAGCTCCCCACCAGCTGAGGCTGAGTCCCACCAGCAGCGTCCCTCACCTGAGAGCTGGCCTGAAGTCCTTTCTTCCTTTCCCCTGTCCCTGTTTCAGTGACCAGCTGCTCCTCCCTCCTCCTGGGCATGCTCCACTAAGGCAGGCATGCAAAGGCCAGTAGGGAGGCACCCCTGGACTTTCCCAGGCAGACAGCAGTCCCGGAAGAGCGTGCTAAAAGAGGGACAGACTGACTACTGCGTCCTGGGTCACCCCCACCCAACTCAGCCCACCTCCCAAAGCTGGAGCCCCTCTCAGTGTCTCAGCCATCAGGGCACAAGAGCTGGGGCAGCTTCTCAAAGCTCAAAGCTGGCAGGGGCAATGTCAGGCTTTGCTGGCACCAGAGGGACCCTGTGGATGTAGCACTGACTTCCCCTGAAGGCAGCCACTGTGTCCACGCAGTCTGAGGACCCAAGGGGACCTTCTGGCTGTCCCAGCAGGAATCCCCACATGAGTACTCTTGAGCCAGGTGCCCAGCCAGCCTGGAGATCACCCAAGATCCTCAAAGGTTACAGAGGGAGTTCTGCCTCCTCACTTCCTGGTCCTGCACCCTCCCTGGAGCACCCCAGGAGACTGCCCCCATACCAGCCTTGGGAACATGGCCAGGTTGGAGACCAGCCAGGAATGAGCTCCTCCCCTCTGGGGGCTGCCTCTCCATGGCAGGCCCTTCCCCGTGAGGGAGAGATGGGGGTCTTCCAGTTTTTTGGCTCTACGTGGCTATCCAAGACCACAGTCCTGGGGGGCCTGGGAAGCCCAGGGTCCTTCAACCTTGGGCTGGGCCATGGGACTGTTCCCCAGGGCAGAGCCAGAGTAAGTGCAGGCAGGAAAGTAGGGGTCACTTTTAGAAATGGGACCGATCTGCAGGTGTGGCTCCCTGTCCTGGGAGGAGAGGACAGTTACATTTTTTTCTTCCATCTATGCAATACTTAAAGGCCAAGAGGGCATTTGAAGCAGACCTCCCATGTTCACTCCAAGTCACACAGATGGCCTACACTCCCTCATTCAAGTCTCTGCTCCCCACTTAGGAGGGGCTGCAGCCAGGGTAGGGGACCCTCACCCGTCTCCCAGTGGGCTCTGGGCACGCACCTTTGAGGTCAGGCACAGCCACCCTCCCTCTGGGCTTCAGGGAAGTTTGGGCCGGGTAGGCATAGGGTGCCTCCTGCTGGCACTCAGGGCCAAGGCACGGAGTCCCCTCTTGGGACTGGGGTCATGCTGAGGGAGCTGTCATGCCATGAGTCAGCCAGCTGTCAGGGACCTGGCCCCCAATTCTTCCCTCCTGCCCTCCCCACAGCCTGCTTCACACTGGACGGGTGCCCTGACTGGCTGGCCTGGGTGTCTTCAGGGGCCATAGAAGGTACCAGTGGCTGCAGCCCCTGAAGGGATGTCATTAAGGCCAGATCAGCCACAATCCCTGGCTCTCACAATCCCAGCCCTGCCGCTGACAACCCTGACGATAAGTGCACCCCAAAGAGGAAATGGGGCCCAGAAGCAAAGCTCTGTGCCATCAGCTCAGCTCTCAGACCTCTATGGGCCCTGCCACAACCTGATGGGCTCCATTCCCGATCAGGAGCTGCACTGGGCATCAGTCACATGCCCATGGGGTGGGCAGGGGTGCTCAGCACCTCCAGGGAGCCCTGACTATGCAAGGCCTCCCCGCATCAGATGTGCCTTTGCCCCTCTGCTTGGAGTCCTAGTTCTGCCCCACGTGTGCCCAGAACAATCAGTGTCTCTGCCCTCAGGCCAAGAGCCTGTGACCTTGGGTTGGAGCCTGGCCCTGGTGCAGGCCTGCGGATCTCCTTCCACCTGGCTCTCAGCCTCCAGCTACAGGGAGTCCCCAGATCTGACCCAGGGGGCCAAGACCCCAAGGAAGAGGCCTCTGTGTCCCAACCTTGCTATGAGGCACGGTCCACTGTTGGAGGGGCTGCAGCCACTGGATGGTTTCTCATTGCCAGCCCTCCCTTGAGGGCATCCCTGCTCCAGAGACTCCCATGGTCCCCGAGTCCCTGTGGAAAGAGCCCCAGAGGGAAAGGCGGGATGGAACTGGGCTGCCACCTCCCCCACCTGCCAGGGACATGACAGAGGCCCCTGGGCACCCCACTTTCACCTTGGGAAGGAGGCAGCACGGCCTGTGCAGTTGCCCCTCCTAATCCACAAATGTGTGGCCTTTCCTGCTGAGTATGATGGTGACTGTCAGCAGTCAGTCTCAGCAGGATCATCGTGCCAATTAAGATGGAAATGCCACCCTGCGGGGGGCTCCCCCCTCTGCCAGGGAGCTGAAGTGGGGGGAGAATGTTTATACCCAAATGCAAAGATACTGCCCAGCACAGACTTCTGTCTCAGGGGGCCGGGGAGGGATGTCATTAAGGCCAAATCAGCCACCATCCCTGGCTCTCCCTGCCGGGAATTCCCTGGACAGCGGGAGTAAGCGGCCCTTCCTTCCTTCTCTGCAAAAGCCCCAAGGTCACAGGCACCTCTGAAACATGCCCCACGCTCCCCCTGCTTATCAGGCCTCATTTCAGGACCTCCTACCCGGACTACACTCCAGGCTCAGTGGCAAGACAGAGACACCTGCAGGGCTCCCGGATCGGGGGCGGTGAAAACCTGCACGGTGCACGCCCCAGCAGACCATAGTCCTCATGCCGGCTGGCCAGCAGCTGCACAGAGGCTGGTGGGAAGCAACTTCCTGACACAGTCACCCCTCCCCAGAAGTGCCCTGTGAGGCCAGGGAGGTGAGGACAGGCAACCCCTCCTCAGAAGTGCCCTGTGAGGGCTGAGGGAGAAGCACAGTCTCAGCTGGGCCTGGCCGTGGAGACAGATCCCAGTGAACAACATTGATTGTTAGTGCAAAATGGCACCCCAGCCTCTCAGCCTGCTTGCTGCCAGGGCCCCTGGTGGAAGCTGACACAGACACAAAGGAGAGGAAGGGGCACAGTGCAGCAAAGCCGGAGGCAGAGCAGTGAGGCACAGCTGGGGGCCCCCGGGCCAGCACAGGCATCTGGGGCCCAGCCACAAGAACTGCAGTCCCACAGAGGAAGGGGTGGGTGTCGCCTCACTCCCAATCTGTGCAGCTCCTCAGAGCCCTGCACAGAGCCAACAGAGACCGGGAGGGTCCCTGTGCCTGCAAGGACTGCTGCCTAGGCCTCTGCAGAACAGGGGGAGGGGAGCGGCCGCACCCCTGTCTAGACGGCTCCTGCTGAGTACCAGCTCCTCACCTACCCGCCCTGGGTGCCACGGGCCCCAAGGCAGAGGGCATAAGCTCTGTGCAAACATCCTGCCTTCTCCCCAGGATATTTCCTTTAATAAAACACCATGGAAATGTCAGCTAGTCTAAACAAATAGCCAAGAGGAAGGGCAGCCTGCATAGGAGAGCCTCCAGGGCCCGCTTTTCGGCATGGCTTTGGGAAATTGTGTGCCAGAAAGGCAGTGGGAGCACTTCCTGGTAGGGCGAGCACCGGGGGTTGTGGTGACTAAGCCCAAAGAGGCAGGGTCTGCGCGGTCCCCTGGGAGGAAGGGGCAGGCCCTGAGCCGGGTGCTGACCCCGGCTGTCCAGGGTCCCTGAGGAGACGGGGGCCTTCAGATGAGGGCTCCCTCCTGAGGACCCTCAGAAAGGGCCTGCCCCAGGGACACACGCAGAGGCGGGGGTGGGAGGCCAACAGCACATGCTTCTCAGGACACCCTCCTTCCCCTCCCGCTGCAGGAGCCACTTCTGGAGCCCCATCCTCCTCCTTGTCCATAAGCTCCATGTAAGGGGAGGCCCCTGCTTGGGGAGGCCCCAGGTCAGCCAGGGGGAGGTGAGAAGTCCAATAATGGGGTGAAACTTGCAACCGCATGCCTGACAAAATGTGGCCCAGGCCCAGTGGTGGCAGGGTTGGGGTAGGGGTGAGATATGTGTCGCAGCCCCCGGCAGCATCCAGGGCCTGCATCTGTGTGGGGGTCAAGCGTTCCCGCGATCCTACTGCCTGAGCAGCAGGCCGTGGCATCCCTGCTCTTCCTTGGCAGGGCAGACAGACCCAGCTCTAGCCACGTGCAGGGCAACGTGGGCAGGGCCCAGACTGCCTCCCCAGCAAAGAAAGATTTTCAGGGTGTGGATCTCCATGTGGGTTCAGCCTCTGTGAATGGTGTGTCCAGGCAGGGGCCACACGTGCAAGAATTGCTGACTCTGCCTAGGCCAGTGCAGGAGAGTGAGGCTGGGCTTCCAGGCACTGGGCTCGGGCTGTGCCAGGTAGGCCGACGCTCCTCAGGAGGCCAGCAGATGCCTGCAGGGTGGCGGTGAGGGTGGTCCCAGCCCTTGGGGCCTCCATGCAGCCACCTGCATCTGGGGCCACGGGTGGAAAAGGTGAGCCCACAGCAGGTGGGATGGCCAAGGCTGAGCAGGTCCACAAGGAGCAGAGATGGAAGCCAGCAGCCAGCTCCGCACCAAGGCAGGGCCTCTGGGCACCACCTGGGAAGAAGGGTGTGGGCTCTGGAGTCCCGTATGCTGTGTTGGAATCCCAGTTCCATTTCCTCGCCTGTGAGCAGGGAAGTGGTTTCTAGCCAATGCGGTGTCAGAAGGAGAGAACAGGATGAGGTGCCTGGGCACGGCTCAGCACTGAGCACTCAGTCCCTCCCCAGTCCCTCTGACGAGGCACCCAGGCAGGCCCTCCCCTAGCAGAGGATGCCATCCTTGGGCCTCTGGGTGGCAGATGGCATTTTCTCAAAATGGCCACAAGAGTATCTCCAATCCCACACATTCTCAGAACCTTGCTACTCTCCAGGAGCACACCTGTTTCCCCTTCCCTGGACCCGGGTGCAGGGCAGAGGTGGCGGGAAGGGCCTGCAGAGGCCATGCAGAGTGAAATCAGAGACTGGGGCAGATAGGGCGACTAATTTCTGCCTGATTCCCTCTCTAGGGAGGTTCCCCTTGGAGCCCGGTCCCATGCTGTGAGGAAGCCCAGGTCCCTGGAAAGGCCACACGCAGGTGTCCCACCTGAGGGCCCGGCAGCAGCCTCTGCTGCCAGACCCGAGCACCAGGAGCCCTCAGATGCCTCCAGCCAACCCAGCTGACACAAGTGGAGCAGAGACACACTGTCCCTACCACACCGGGCCCAATGTGCAGTTTGGGGAGCAGAATTAATATTGTCAGTGAAGCCACTGTGCTGCGGGGTGGTTTGTTAAGCAGCAGCATGACGGAGCATTGGTGCGCTGGCTGAGTGACAACATTACTGCAGCGCCCCCATCTCTGTCAGACTCTAGCCAGGGGATGGGGCCCACTCAGAAAAGCCTGTTTCAGGAGACGGCCTGGTGACCATTCTGTGCCTCCCATCCGGAGGCCCCAGACAAGGCTAGGCTTGGAATCCAGAATGCCTGGGCCCTCAGGACACAGTGCCCTGCCCCCCAGGAGCCAAGTGCTGAGACACGCACTGTTCAACGGCCTCATTCAGAGGATCATGAACCCGGGAACCCCATGCAGTCAGGGCTGGTGTTTTTCATAGGAGGAATCTGAGGCTCCAGGATGGGCTGAGTCCCTTGTCTAATGCGCCCTGCTTGACCTTGGAAGAGACACGCTGGGGACTGATTTAAAGCCCCCACTCCATACGTTCTCCCTGCAGCTCCCATGCCAGCCACTGCCATCCCTGCTGCAGGAGCACAGCTCTCAGCCACAGACGCCCCCATCAATCAATATTTTTAATTACTTACATGATTGACTAATAAAATTCTCCACCAACTAATTGATTTTTTTGATCAGAGAGAGCCTTTGTTTTTATTAAAAGGCTACTTAGATGAATTTTTTTTTCACCTAAGTGGGAAGTTGTATTTCTTTTGGTCATTTTGGAAGAAGAAAAATAGGAGGGGGCTGGGACAAGGGAAGAACCCCGAGGCCAAGAAGAGTACAGGCCCAAACTGAGACACCCGTGATAATCATCAGAACCCCCTCACCATGTGCCCACCAAACACCCAGTGGCTCGGCTCTGGCCAGAGGGGCCCTGTGGCATGGGTGGGCAGACTGGGGACACATGCCACCCAACCACCAGCAGCTTCCATCATTTTTAAAGGTGAACTGTAAACTTTTCTCTGCATTTTAGTAAAAGAATCGGGCTTGAAATTATAAAAGCAACTCATTCATTGTGTACGGTTTGGAAAAGACAGGCAAATCTCACAAAATAATGAAAGTGGGCTTCCTGGCACGGGGCCCATGGTGCATGGGGCAGGTGACCTGAAGCTATGAGAAGAAGCTGCAGGGTTGACTTCGGTTTCCCAGGGGCCCAAGGCCCCAAAGAGCCATGACCATAAAAACAATCTGGACAGCCACCCACCACCCAGAAAACTGCTCATGGGCTCACAGATCAGTGGGCTTTTTGTTGTTTTCCTTTTTCTTTTTCTTTTTATTTATTTATTTATTTTTTTTTAGAGACGGGGCCTCACGCTGTTGCCCAAGTGGCAGGCAGTGGTGCAATCGTGGCTCACTGCAGCCTTGAACTCCTGGGCTTAAGCGATCCTCCCACCTCAGCCTCCTGAGTAGGTGGTACTAAAGGTGTGTGCCACCACTCCCAACTAACTTTTAAATATTTCTGGAGAGACAAGGTCTCACTGTGTGGCCCAGACTGGTCTCCAACTCCTGGCCTCAAACTGACCCTCCTGCCTCAGCCTCCCAAAGCGCTGGCCTCCCGTTTTCATTTTTCTTTTACCAGATTGGCATCTTACTGTAGATCAGGTGTGGCTATGTTCCTCCACTTGCAGTGACCTTTAAAGATGTGTTTGTAAGTGGCTCCAGGGCAGCCCATCCTGGGACCTCTTCATGTGGCACACACTGAGGTTGTCTTCCCTGGGCAGCTGCTGGGCACAGGATGATGCTGGGCACAGGATGATGCTGGGCAGTTGGTAGGGCCAGGGGGCTTGGCAGTGACAATTAGGGTAAGGGATGGTGGGCGTGTTTGGTGAAGGAGGGGCAGAGTACAGGGTCCCCACCACAGCCATGGGATGCTCCTTCTCTCCTGGCTGGAGGGTCTCAGCCGGGGGGACACAGTGGACAGGGGGTGTTGCCCCCAGCTCCGCACTGGGCCTGCCACTGCCTCTGCCTGTTACTTCCACAGTCATGATCACCCACTGATTTCACTGTGACCTCATCTCTTGTTGGCTGCTCCATGCCCTACAAGCAGAGCAGTACCCAGGACATGGTGGATGCTCTGAGACCAAGTTACAAATGCTTGCTGAGTAACCCTACAGAAATGAAGAACATTCGTACCATGGCCTCCACATGGCCCTTCTGAGTGGGGCCCTGGGGCTGTGGGGAGGATGGGCCTGCTCCCTTAGGAGGGTCACTGCAGATGTGCAGAACGACAATGGAATGCAGAAGTGACAGGGGCAGAGCTGTCCCTGTGTCACAGCTCATCCACACAGACTGGGTGAGGGCTCTGTGCCTCATGCCAGCCCCATGCACAGAACTGAGTCCTCGAAGACAGAGGGGCTGAGTGACTCCCCAGGCCACACAGCCTGTCTGGTTCTGCAGATGTGCAGAACGACAATGGAATGCAGAAGTGACAGGGGCAGAGCTGTCCCTGTGTCACAGCTCATCCACACAGACTGGGTGAGGGCTCTGTGCCTCATGCCAGCCCCATGCACAGAACTGAGTCCTCGAAGACAGAGGGGCTGAGTGACTCCCCAGGCCACACAGCCTGTCTGGTTCTCCCCATGGGATGCTTCTCAGGCTCACCCGGAGCTTTCAAAACAGATTCCTTTGCCCGTGACCTGCTCTCAGCCTCATGTGAGGCCTCAGACCAGCAGGGTTGGAACAGAGCTAATGACATGGCAGGCAAACATGTGGACGCTTAGCGACATGAAGGCCCACCCAGCTGGCCCTAGAGTGTCTCGCCTGCCTGACCGGCAGCTCCAGTCTGTCACCCTGACTGGGCACGTCCAGGAGCCTGGGCCTCCGTCCTTGGTGATCTCATGCTGCGTGGCTTGCATCCGCTGGGAGCCGATGCCACCACACCGATTGCTGCAGGCCTCTGAAAGGCACCTCGAGGTGTCCTGATCTGTCCCCAACATGCACCCTGCCCCTAGATGCCCTCCCCACCACAGCAGGAGGCAGTTTTGTCCTGCTCAATTGGAAACCCTGGGAGCTGAGTGACCCTGCCGTTTCCCCCGCCCACTGCCAGCCACATCCCTGCTGAGAAGACCAAGTAGGGAGTTGGGGCTTTGATCCTCACTAGCTGGTACTGATTCCCCCACCCGCAGCAGTGTCAGAGAAGACCACACAGAAAGCCAGAACTCCCATTCCCACCCAGCTGTAATGAGGAGTCCCCACCTGCACCTCAGGTGTCAGCAGAGGCTGAGTGAGAAACCCGAGCTTCTACTTCTACCTGGCAGTGAGAAGGTGCTGCCTCCCTTTCCCCGACAGAGGCTGACAGAAAGTACCAGCTGAAACAGAGGCTTAAATAAGACCCAGAAGCCGGGCACGGTGGCTCATGCCTGTAATCCCAGCAATTTAGGAGGCCAAGGCAAACGGATCACAAGGTCAGGAGTTTGAGACCAGCCTGGCCAATATGGTGAAACCCCATCTCTACTAAAAATACAAAAATTAGCCAGGCGTGGTGGTGCACGCCTATAGTCCCAGCTACTTGGGAGGCTGAGGCAGAAGAATCGCTTGAACCTGGGAGGCGGAGGTTGCAGTGAGCTGAGATCACATCACTGCACTCCAGCCTGGGCAACAGAGTGAGACTCTGTCTCAAAAGAAAAAAAAAAAAAAAAGACCCAGGGTCTCGTAACAAAATATGAGAATATCTAGGGTTCTAAAGAGAATTTCTAGCCATACCAAAACCCAGGGAATCTCAAACTAAATGAAACAATCAATAAATGCTGACATCTAGAAGAAAGAGATGTTAGAATTACCTGACAAAGATCTTAAAGCAGTCATCAAAAAAGTGACTCAACAAGCAAATATGAACATGCTTGAAACAAACTGTAAAACAGAAAGTCTAGGCAAAGAAAGAGAAGATACAGTATAAAGAAGAACCAAAGGGGAATTTTAGAGTTGAAAATTACAGTAACAAAAATCAGTGGATGGGCTTAACAGAATGGGGACAAAAGGAAGAATCAGTGAATAGGAAAATGCATAGAAATCACCTGGTCAAATAACAGAGAGAAAAATAGACTGAAAAAAATAAAAGAGGAATCCAGGAGACTATAATACAAGACCTAACTTTCATGTCATTCAAGTCCCAGAGAAAAGGAGAAAGAGGATTGGCTGAAAAAATACTCGAAGACTGGAAACTCCTCGAATTTGGCAAGAGATATAAGCCTGCAGGTTCAAGAAGCTTCATAAACCCCAAGCAGAATAAAACCAGACAAATCCATGCCAAAACACATCATAATTAAATTTCTGAAACATAAAAATATCTTGAAAACAGCAAGAGACAACTGTCTTGGAAGACAGTTCAGATGACAGTGGATTTGTCATCAGAATCACAGAGGTTAGCAGGCAGTGGTATAATATTTTTCAAGAGCTGAAAGAAAAGAACGTCAACCCAGACTCTTTTAACTAGTTAAGTCATCCTTCTCATTCTCATTCCCAGATGAAGGGAAACTAAGAAAATTTGTCACCAGCAGGCTTATGCCAAAAGAATGCCTGAAGAATCTGTCCAAACAGAAAGCAAGTAATAAATGAAAGAACCGTGGAACATCAGTAAGGAAGAAAAAATGCAGCAAGCAAAAGTATGGATAAATAAAAATAGGGTTTTGTTATCCCAGAAAAATGAAGACATGTTCACACAAAAACCTGTGCACAAAAATTTATAGCAGCTTTATTTGTAATATCCAAAAACTGGAGAGAACCAGCTGTTCTTTATGAAATGAATGGTGAAACACACTCTGGAATATCCACACCATGAAATACTGCTCAGCAGCAAGTAGGAACAAACTTCTTTTTTGTTTGTTTGTTTGAGACAGGGTCTCACTCTGTCCAATAAGTTGGAATACAGTGACACAATCATGGTTCACTGCAGCCTCAACCTCCCAGGCTCAGATGATCCTTCCACCTCAGCCTCCCAAGTCACTGGGACCACAGGCAGGCACCACCAAACCTGGCTAATTTTTAAAAATTTTTATGTAGAGACAAGGTGTCACTGTGTTGCCCAGGCTGGTCTCCTGGGCGCAAATGACCATTCCTCCTCAGCCTCCCAAAGTGCTGGGACTACAGTCCTGAGCCACTGTGCCCGGCTGGAACAAACTATTGATGCAATCAGCAACCTGCATGAATCCCCAGAATTACACTGAATGATAAAAGCCAGCCCCAAAAGGCTACATATTACGTAATTCTAATTGAAATGCCAAAATTATAGAAATGGATAACTGATTGGTGGTTGCTAGGGATTAAGGGGTGAGAGGGAAATGGATGTAGCTATAAAAGGGCAACTAGTGATTCTTGTGGTGATGGGATATTCTGTATCTCCACTGTATCAGTGTAAAATCCTGGTTGTGATACTGTATTACAGTTTTGTAAGATGTTACCACTAGGGGAAACTAGGCAAAAAGTTCAGGGATCTTCTGTATTATTTATTACAACTGCATATCAAACTACAATTACCTCAAAATGGAATTTTTCATTTTAAAAATATGATGATAAAATTAGAAACAGACTTGTGTCCTGACTATATTGTTTAATTACTAGAGATTTTGCTATATAAAAATATTAAGTACTAGAGATTTTACTATATAAAAATAATCTTGCAGTGGTGGGGGATGGGGAGTTATTCCTCAGGAAAATAAGACACTGAGATGCCTAGAGAAAAAGATGATGGATTTGACTAGATAAAAATGCAACACATTTGCATGACTAAAGGCCCTATAGACTTCAAAAGACAAACCACAGAATGGGTTATTATTATTTGGGTTTGTCCACTGTCTCCTCGGGATTAGATTCAGGTCATGCATTTTTGCAGGAATGCTGCAGACCTACTTCCGTGCCCTCCTTGACGCACCACACCAGGATGAATGTGGAAGTTTATTCCATCACTGATGATGATATCAGCTTTCACTATTTGGTGAAGTTAATATTCATTTGTAGTGAAAATTCACTACAAGACACACAAAATAGAAAAGAAATTTAATACAAATTCAAAAAGCATTTAATTTAGTAAAAACAAAAATGATCTAATAGAAAAATGAGCAAAGATTGCAGATCATTTAAAAAATAACTGGAAGCCACGAATACGTGAAAATAAGCTCAACATCACTAGTGATGAGACCAATGCAAATTCGAGTACCTGTGAGATGCCTTTTTTGCTCCTAACACATTGGCAAAATTATTTTTCTTCTTAAACCTTGTGTTTGAAACAATTTCAAACTTAGAGAAAAGTTAAAGAATAGTGCAAAGAACTCCTATACCTCATCTCCCCAGATTCACCACTGTTCACATTTTTCTTCCCGTGTTCTCTTTTCTTTCCCTGTCCCTCCCCCACTCTTTCCACATGTATATGCAATTTCTCTCTTGAACCATTTGGCAATAAGTTACTTCCATTCACCATGCCTCCTTGCTCCCAAATATTAAACCTTTATCTTCCGCAGACAAGGACATGTTCCTACTTAGCCATGGTACATCTGTCAAGTACTGAACAGGAAAGTTAGCATTGATACAATACTATTGTACCTTGTACATTGACACAATACTATTATCTAACCTAAATTCATATTCCAGTTTTGTCAGCTGTCCCAATGTTGTCTTTGACAATAATTTTTTTCCATCCAGGATCACACTTAGCATCCAATCATACTGTCCCAGTGGTCTCTTTAAACTGGGACACCCTCCACCTTCCTCCCCTCTAACATTCACATTTTGGAAGGGAGATTTCCACTTAGGCTGTAGACTGTGCCTCCATTTGGGTTTGTCCACTGTCTCCTCGGGATTAGATTCAGGTCATGCATTTTGGCAGGAATGCTGCAGACCTACTTCCGTGCCCTCCTTGACGCACCACACCAGGATGAATGTGGAAGTTTATTCCATCACTGATGATGATACCAACTTTCACTATTTGGTGAAGTCAGTATTCACTGAGCTTCTCAATTAAAAGGTTACTATTTTTCCTTTTGTAATAAACCAGGACTTTTATGGGCAGATACTTTGAGTCTATGTGATTCCGTGTTCCTGCACAAACTTTCACCCTCAAATTTAGCATCTGCTGATGATTGTTGTCTGAATCAGTTATTCTAATTGTTGTCAAATGATTATTTTCTAAATTCCACCTACTTTTACTGGCTGATGCTTTATTATACTATAAGGACAAGCTTTTCCTTATCTTTTTATTTCATATCATTATTGGATGATGAGCTCATGGAGTCTTATTTTATTCAGGGGCCATAATTCATTCCTATCATTCATTCTGATGCTCAGAATTGTCCCAAGCTGGGCCAATGGGAGCCCCTTTGCTTGGTTCCTGGGCCCTGTAATATGCCTTCCTTGTTCTCTGAGTCCTTCCTTACTTTCAGTGAGATGTTCTAACCTCATTTTTTTTCTGCTCCAGCCCTGGAAACCTTTCTCCAGGGAGCCCTGGTTCCTTTTAGTGGAGACAGAATTTAGAAACCAAGATGTGAGTGCTGGGTGTGCTCATCGTTACTCTAGAATTCCTTAAGGCCTGGGGACACAGCACTCTCATTCTCACTTCGGGGAGAGAGCTGGTGCAACAGTTTAAGGGGCATTTGGCATCCCTGTCAAACACGGCCATGTGCCCATCTGCACACAGACACGCCATTTGCAGGAATCTGTTCGACAAAGAGTAGCACACAAGTGCATGACAGCAACCCGTGGAAGCAACCGGAGTGTCCATCAAGGTCAGCAAAAAAAAAAAAAAAAAACAAAACACTGAGCTCCCTCCCTTTCTAAAGGACACTCAGTGTACATTGAAAATAATGAGCCTGATTTGTTCAAGTTCAAGAATTACTAAAGGAGAAGAAGCAATTTATAGAGTGGCACATGTAATCTGATTTTTAAATACATTTAAAATAAAATGTGTGTGTGTGTGCACGCTCACATATCTTATATACATGAGTGTGTTTGTATAGGAAATACTCTGGAAGGACGAAGTCCAAGCTCCCAAGTAATGTTATTGCTCAGAGAGGGTAGTGAGCAGAGGTATGGAGGCGGGCAATACAAGCAGAAAATTATAGTTTTTATTTCATAAACTTCTGAACTATTTGAAGATTTTATAGCAGCCATATAGTTCCTCTATCTGTAATATTTTTTAAAAGTGTTAGAAGATAATAGGCCAAAAACGACAGCCGGCTCTCCAGCCTACAAAACTGGCCAGCACTGCTGAAATATACTAAAGTAGTTTTAAAAATAAAGAGAAAGGTACTCACCAGAAGTGGGATCAATCGGCCTTGGAAGTACAGGAAGAAGAGAAGGAAGAGGAAACCTTGGCAGTGTTTACTGTACATGCCCTGGAGCAGAGGTGGGGCCCTGGCCCATCTTGGCTCTCTGTGAAGTGGCCCTGCAGGCTCTTGGGGACATCCCAGGTATCAGCTCCCCAGCTCTGATCCTACCCACCACTGGCTTCCCCTGAGTGGTCCACAGGGGGAGAGGATGTAGTGGCACCAGCCATAGGACCAGAGGTCCCTGACCTGGGCTGTACTGCTCTTCCTCATCTTCTGATCATATAGATGGATCCGCACGTGGTCAGGAGGATGGATTCTGGAGTCAGACTTTCTGAATTCATACCCTGGCTCACCGCTCACTGACTTGGAACTTGGAACATGGCAATTTCCCCCCTACACAACCTCTCTGTGCCTCTCTGTGCCTCAGTTTCAACATCTGTAAAATGTCCCCATAGAATTGTTGGAAAGATCAAATTAGTAAATATGCCAAGTGCCTAGGACAGTAGCTAGGATGTAGCAGACTCTCCAAAACGATTGTTTGTGATATTATTCCTAGAAGTCACGGTGGGCACACCCTTCTCTTATTTCAGAATGTAACAGGAATGAGGCCAGGGTTTTACTCTTAGGTGTGACATTCCTGATCGTTTGCCATAGTGGTGTGTATTCGCTGGGAATGCTTTCAACTGCAAGAGTTCCAAACATAGCAGCTTAAACAAATAATGTTTTGTTTTGCCTCCGTTTACAAGAGGCCTGCCAGTAGGCAGCTGCTGGCCTGGGTTCAGCAGTTCAACCCCGTCAGAGCTTTGTCTATCTTTCATGCATTCTGCCTCAGGGTTGCAATATGGTTGCTCCAGTGCCTGGCATCACATCTATCTTCAATGTAGGAGGAAAGGAAATGGAAAGAAAAGAGTTGCATTTGGCTCCTTTGACAAGAAAACAAGCCTTCTCAAAATATCCCAGCTGACTGCCGCTTAGGTCTCATTTACCAGAACTGTGTCATTTGACCACACTTAGTTCAAGAGAGGCTGGGAATATATTTAGACTTATAGCCTCAATAGTGCAGATCTCAAGGGAAAGGCGGTTGGAAACAGCCTCATGGAGCCTGCCACTATTTTCTTTATCCCATTAAGAAGATCCTTATGGCCCATGTTTGAGTGACATGTGTTTGAGTGAAGAGTGGTTGGTGGCATACACCAAATGTCTTCTCAGCAGAGGGACCATCTCAGTGTCTCTACTCCCCTCCTACTCTAGGGGTACAACTAAATGGAGTCCCACCTATTATGAAGCAGCAGCAGGGGAAATTCATCTGTGGGGGCAGCTGGGAGCTCCAGGACTTAGCAAACCTGACAGCCTGTGCAGACCAGGATGCAGGGCTTCCAACCCCAGCCACCTCCCTGCCGAAACGGCCACCACTGCCAGCTCCAGGTTGCTGGAGGAAGCTGGAGGCTGCCAGTTTGCTAGCTCCAGCCTTTGGCAGCAAGGGCATCTCTGGTCAGTGCCTCCTGGATTGTTCAACCTGTTTCCATCTTCCAGGCTCTCACGAGCACTGGGCAGTGCAGTGGGGCGGGGGCTTGGGAGCTCCCATGTGTGGCAGACACAGCTCCCAGCTTCCCTTCACATCCGCAATGCAGGCCTGGCTGATGGTATCTAGTTCCTGAGACCCTGCAGTGAACTCAGACCCCAGATACTTTCCCTTGATAACAGCTTCACCTTTTTCATCTCTTTTAACAAATACCAACTCCTGGCTGAAACCCAGACTCCTGGCTGGATACCAAGTCCTGGCTGAAAACCCCTTGCTGCTTCCCAGAAACAGCCTGGTCTGAAATGGTAGGTGGAGAAGGGAGTGGGCCTGGTGCCCACGGCCACTTACTGCCTTCTCTGGGCCCCAGTTCCTCCTGGTGAAATCGAGAGGGTGGGTAGGATGCTTCCTGGCTGCCCCCTCTGTGCACAACTGGTGGCTGTGGGTCCTGGTTGCCCCTCTGTGCACACTCTGTGGTTGTGGGTCCTGGCTGTCCCCTCTGTGCAAGCCCAGTGGGTGGGGGTCCTAGTCACCCCCTCTGTACACACCCGGTAGCTGTGGGTCCTGGTTGCCCTCTCTGTGCACACCCCCTGATGTGGGTCCTCATTGCCCCTCTGTGCACATCCCGTGACTGTGGGTCCTGGTTGCCCCACTCTGCGCACACTCAGTGGTCATGGGTCCTGGTTGCCCCACTCTGCGCACACTCAGTGGTCATGGGTCCTGGCTGCCCCACTCTGTGCACACCCAGTGGCTGTGGGTCCTGGTTGCCATCTCTGTGTACAACCTGTGATTGTGGGTCCTGGTTGCCCCTCTGTGCACACCCATCTTGCTCCTCATCTGGATGAAGTCACTGCCCATGGTGGCCTCATGCAGCCTGTGATGCTGGGCTCTCACTTGCTCCACTTTCCAGATGAGGAAACTGAGGCTTAGAAAAGCTGTCCCTTTCCTGGATCTGAGCCTGGTCTTGCAGCCCAGAGCTCTTGCCACCTGGCTGCATCCCTGGCAGTGACCAAAATTGTTGGTCCCAACCCAGACCTCAGAGGGTCAGTGAAGAGTGTCCTGGGTTCGCCTCTCCTCCCCTCTGCAAACCCTCTCAGCCCACACTCTTTCAGCTTCTCACAGACCGCATGAAACAATGCGATAGATGCAATATGAGATTAGGAGCTGAACCTCATCCAGGTCAGGAAATTCCAAGTGCAGTCTCCCAGCTCAGCTCTGGCTCCCGTAGGCTGCCCCCAGGTCTCAGCGGGGTGTGCAGGGGACCTTTGCAGGCTGCAGAGGCACCTGCATCCTCTAGAACTTCCTGAAGACCAGACGCTCTGATTTTCCAACCAGCACCAGCCCAGTCATTTCCCTCTGCCTCCCTGGGGACTGTCCCAACCGCCATCCCTTGCTCCTGCCTCCCTGGGGACTATCCCAGCCACCATCCCTTGCTCCTGCTTCGTGCGGGTTTCCTCTCTAGCCAGATCCTCCCTGTCTATATCCGAAAATACTGTTACCTCCCTGTCTTTAAGACAGTGTGTTTGACTGCTTTGTTTGTTTGCTCCTCTTGATGGTAAAACTGCTCCAGAGATGTGGCCCAATCTGGGGTTGCCCCGCTTAAGCCCTCCACAGAGACTTTGTGACACCTGACCACTAACCTCACCTCGCTAAACTGAGGCAGAGCTTGGCAACAGTGGTGACTCAGTGGCTCAGCCCTCCTCTTGAAACACCATCCTCCCTGAGTTCCAGGACCCCTCTGCTGGGCCCCTCCCTCCTTCTCCATCCCCCACACCTCCTACCCATCTTCCCGTGGGGGGACCCAGTGCTCGTCTCTATTCACACTCTACAGACTCTGCGTGACACCAGGCCCCACCTCTGCACCCTCCACCTCAAGGATGGATACACATTCCGGGCTGCACCCGTGAACCCCAGCCTCCAGGTCTCCCCAAAACCTGCTCACCATCACCTTCTCAGGTACAAAAATAGCCCTCTTCCCTCACACCCCCACCGCCCAACCTGTGGTCTACCTTGGAAATAAACCTCACACCTCTGGTCATCTCTACTGCCACCCTACTCCACACCCAAACCACTCAACAGCCACCTGGACCTGGAAACATGGCAGCTGCTGGAGGTCTTAAAGGCACCCTTTCCCTAAGGTGAGCTGAAGCCCAGATGCCAGCACAGCCCCTTCTCCTCTCTGCCCTGGTCCCCACCTCCTCTCACCCCCTCACTGTACTCCAGCGCCCTGGTCTCCTGAGCACCCTCAAACACATGTCCCCAAATCCAACTCCGCCCCCACGTCCCATGATTCCCTCTCTTCCTTCTACAACTCATTTCTCAAATAACTCCTGCCCTGCTATCCCATCTTAAACCACACCCACCCTGGTGTTGGTTAGCCAGTGCTGAGGAACAAATCAGCCCAAACCTTAGGCGCTTCAGAGAACATTGCAGTCTTAGTTTCTGCGGGTCAGGAGCCTGGGCATGGCTCAGTGCCACGTCCCCCACCCCCAGCCCAGGGTCTCCCATAGGCTGCGCTCAGGCTCGGCTGGATCGGGTCATCTCAGGGCCGCATCCACCTCAGGCTCCCTTGCAAGGCAGGAATGGGCTCCTTCTCAAACTGTAGCAGGGGCTGCCCCAAGTCCCTGGCACACAGTCCCCCAGAGCGCTGCTGAGGACATCGAAGCAAGCAAGGCAAGAGAGGGAGCAGGCACCAGTGAGACAACCCATAGGCCTCTGTCAGACGGGGGCCTTGGGGGTGGCAGCCATCCCTTCTGCCTTTTCCGTCCGTTAAAAGTAAGTCCTGGCCCAGGCAGCCTCTGGGGAAGGGCAGCTCAAGAGTGTGGCCCCAGCAGTGGGCGTGAAGCTCTCCTCCCCACTGCAAGCTTCTCACTCCCCATGTAGGCGGCTCCAGTGCCCAGCTCTTTGTCTGTCTCCTTCAAGGAGAATGCAGGCTCTTGAGGGCAGGGCATTCCCTGTCGTCACAGGCTTCATCCCCACCACCTGCCCTGTCACAGCATCAGCACAGCTCACAGCAGGTGCTGAATAAACACTCGTGAACTTCAGAAAGCCCCTCACAGCGCAGGAGGAGAATGGCCATCCTCCCCCAAAGACTTCGCTGGCATTTTCTTACGTTACAGCCTGATCCTGGGACACACTGAAGGCTGGTTTCTGCAGGAGTGAGGAAGCCTGGGTTCGAGCCCCTGAAGCTGGGGCCGTACTGGTTGTCTCCGCCCAGCGGCCTGGAAATCACACCCTCCCCGGACTCGGCCCCATGTCTGAGAGGAGAGACACATCACAGAGCCTGGCCTCGAGGTCTCAGGGGTCCCATAAGGGGGTGGGGCTAGGTTCATTCTTTTACATATGTTTTCAAATATTACTAAAAGTCATAAATTGGGCCAGGCATAGTGGCTCAGGCTTATGGTCCCAGCACTCTGGAAGGCTCAGGTGAGAGGATCTCGAGTCCAGGAGTTCGAGGCTACAGTGAGCTGTGATTGCACCACTGCGCTCCAGCTTAGGTGACACAGACCCTGTCTCTTCAAAAAACCATAAATCGTTAGACATACTTTTGGGGAAATCGTCCCCACTGGGGTCCACTTGGCAACTCAGCCCAGCACTTGGACACGGATGGCCTACTCTGCCCCAGTGCAGACAGCTCCAGGTACCAGGTGTTCCTGAGCCCTGGCCACAGGTCAGACTCCATTCTGAGAATGGTCAGAAGCCAGAGAGAGGCCTCAGGTCCTGTGACCCCGAGGTGCTGACCAAGGACCTCGCATGTGTCTGGCAGCATGCTGGACCTCACAGGAGGAAAGGGGGCCCTGGGCCCTTCATGCACATTGCTGCAAGGTGGGCGCTGTCATGTGACAGGGAGTGTGGAGGCCTCGGGTGGCCCACACTAGGCAGTGGGAGGACAAGGCCAGGGCCCAGGGCCTGCAATTCTCCATCACACCCTGTGTGCTGAGCAGCCATCCTTCACCCTCAGGCTCCTCTTCGTGGGGGCACAGGGGACCCTGGCTTGGGGAGTCCATCACTTGCACAGGTGTCACAGGCATAGAAGTCCAAGCTCAATGGATGCCCTTGCCTCCAGCTCCCAGCTGAACATCCTGGCTGAAAGGGCCTGACCGCCCTGACTTTCCTCTGAGGTAGGTAAGCTCTGGGGGCTCCATGAGGGAGGTGGCTGTGTCCAGGCGACACATCCCTCTCCACCAAAGCGTCTGCCCTGATGACATCACCTCACACCACCAAGCCATTACTCACAGAATTACGGCTTGTCTGGAAGTTGGATGAGATGTATACAATGCGCCAGGATGACAAATCCTCCCTTTGAGTGGGTCATTTCCTGAAGGAGATTCCAAGGATTCACAGATCAGTGTATCCTGGCATTGCAGGCAGTGGGAGCTGAGGCCCCTGAGATGTGTCTGGGTCTGGTCTCGCTGTGCTAATGAGGCCCCAGGGCCAGAATGGACACTGACGTCCCTGTGGGGCAGTGCCAGATGATCACATCCATGTAGTGAAGAGGCATTCTGGACTTTGTCCCTAACTCCTGGTGGTGAACCATCTTTGGAACCTGATCCCTGGGCCCAGACTCCCTGGTGGGTCTGACCTCTAGCCCACAGCATAGCAGACTGCAGATCTCATCGTCCAGAAACAGCCACAGCAGTATTTCTGTGCTCCCCCAGGATCTGGCCACCACTCATTGAGAGGAAGAGTCTATTTCCCCTCTCCTTGAAACTGGGGGTGCCTTCACGACTGCTGAGATGAAGAGGAGAGAGGGTTTTAGGTGACTTCCGATGATGGGTCACAGACAGTAACATGACTCTGGCCACCACATTGTAAGGAAGCCCAGTGGTCCCGGCCCACAGCTCCAGCAAGGGAGCTGTTAGTCAACCGACAGTCAACAACAGCCACCAGCCACCAGTTGCATGAGGGAGCTCAGTGTTGCCAGCCCCAGCCCGTAAGCTGCCTGCCCTAAATGAGACAGAGCTGAGCAGAGACAAGCTACTGCATGGAGCGCTGCCCGGATCGCAGACTCAGGAGCAAGGCAAATGATGGTGTTGCTTTACGACACTCAGCTTGGGGGTGGCTTCTCATTCAGCGCTAGACAGGCAGAACATGCCCTAGGTGATTCCCCGGCCTTCCCTGGGACTTCTGTGTCTGCAGATCACTGGTGCAGATCCTACGCAGGCAGAGGGCCAGAGCCCATCTGCAGTGATGGTTCTGCATCCTAGGCGGGCTCCGATGGGTCGAGAGCAGCTCCTTGGGCCTGGGGGCAGGACTCAGAGCTACATTCACGGCTGCAGGAGTCATGGATCCGTGGCCACCAGGGTCTGTGAGAGGGAAAGCGCTGCAGGCTGGAAGCCCTGTCTGGGGGTATCTATTTAATGGGAGATGTTTTCATAGTACCAAAAAGTATTAGTCTTCAGAATTAGATATTTGCTTATTTTTCCAAAGGCTGTGAGGTCTCTGAATCCCTCCTGCAGATCTGTGGCAAGCTGTGCACTGTCCTGTAGAGAAATGGCCCTTTCTAGATCTCCACTCTAAAAGCAGCAGTAACAGGACAGCGCGAGAGCAGAGCCTGGCCCCAAGCAGCGTGGGTCCCCAGGCGTTAAGGATCCTCTGCGATGGGTTTCATTAGATGAGTCGTCTTTGGTTTTATTTAAAATACGTATGCCCTTTTTATTAAGGCAGTATTGACCTGTGACCATATGGGAGGACAAGCCCGTGCCCCAGTCTCTGGCTGGAGGGTGTTGCCCCCTGGGCCTCCACAGGCTTCCTGATCAACCACCCTGCCATCCATGGGCACAGAAAACATCTCCAGGACAGCAACAGGGGGAGGGCAGAGTGCAGTTCCCACCACGCCGTGGTCCTTGGGGTCCTCAATTGGAGATGAGGGCTGCAGCTCCCCACCTAGGTCACAGCCCATGCCCCTCTATCCCAGCAACCACCGGACCAGCCTCTACCAAGGCCACCACCAAGACAGCACCCGGCCACCTTCCCACCAGTCAGCAGCTTCCTCTCAACCTCTGTTTGTTAGTAAATAAATTCTGATTCACGAAGCCATAACAAAACAAACTAAACAACAAAAAAACCTATCTAAGACACCAACTTCCCTGAAAAACAAACAAAACAAACAAACAAACAAATGGTGCTCTGCATTCCCTAGAGTGAATTCCTTTGCAATGTACATGAGTTGCTGGGGCTGCTGTAAGGAAGGGCCACAGACCAGGTGGCTAAGTTTACTGCCCCCCAGTTCCTGGGCTGGAAGTCTGGGATCAAGGCCTCCAAGGGCCACCCGCCCCACGAGGGTGCTAGGGAAGGGTCTATTCCAGCCTCTCCTTACTCGTAGACAGCTGTGTCTCCCCATGTCTCTCCTCATGGTCTCCCCTCTGTGTGTCTATTGGTGTCCAAATTTCCCTCTTATAAGGATACCAGTCACACTGGATCAGGGCCCACCCTAACGACCTCATCTGACCTTGATTACCTCTTTAATAACCTTAGCTCCAAATACAGTCGCATTCTAAGGTCCTGGGGCTTAGCACTCCAGCATGGGAAGTGGGGCCTGTCCTGGGTCAGCCCAGGGTGGGCGGTGGGTATGGGAGTTGCCCAGGCTGCTCAGAGCAGGGCACACAAAGGAGACAGCAGCAAAGAAGCACTGGGAAGGGCTGGTTCTCCCATCATCAGGGACAAAGGACTGAGCCCCCCAACACCAGCTAGCCCTGCGGGGGTTTTGCTAGGAGCTGTAAGACCAGGGTCCAGCAGAAGCAGAGGGCACACGAAGGGAGCAGGGACTGGGGTTTCCTGTAGGGGCAGAGGTGTGGGCAGTATGGGGAACCCACAGGCCTGGAGAGAGGCTGACCCAGCAGGAGCTCAGGGGATGGTGCTGGACCTCCAAACCTGGCTGAGAAAGAGGGACTTGGGTGTGGGGGTGGGGGGCACTGGGGCCTTGCCAGGAGGGGGTAGGGGATAAACACACTGTCCTCCCCTTGCTGGTCTCCCCCAGGGCCTCCAGGTGGAGGGACGGGTGGCACAGCTCAACCGCCCCCACCCCTCCGCCATTCCCCTTCTGCTCCATGTGGTGTATGCACAGGATGGGGCAGAGCTGAGCAAGCACAGCTCCTAAAGAGGAGGGCAGGAAACTTGCTGCTCTTACAGCCCTGCAGCCGCGGGGAGGCTTGACGCTCCCAGCAGGGGAAAGCAGAGAGGCAGCTCAGGCATGGCCAGCAAGGGCTTGGACTTACAACTCCTTGAAGGCATCGGCAGCACCTAGACTGGGGATGGCAGAGTGAACAGTGGCTCAGGCGAGCTTCCCCGAAGTGGGGAGTGCGGGCCCATCATTCTCACGGAGCCACAGTGGTGGTGGGTCACACAAAGGGGAGACCATGAGGAGAGACATGGGGAGGGGACAGCTGTCTACAAGCAAAGAGAGGCTGGAACACACTCTTCCCTAGCACCTTCAGTGGGTGGGCGGCCCTCAGAAGCCTTGATCCCGGACTATCAATGCCATGAGCATCTCCAAGCCCAGGCCCCAGGAGGGGGCCCCACTGCATGGGCCTCAGGCAGCTCCTGACCAGCCAGCCCCACCCTGCCCCACCCTTACCTGCCTTCTCCTTCCCTGGAGAAGCTTGATGAGAGGTGCCCTGGGCCAGGCCTCTGGAAATCCTTCTGCTGCAGGCCTGGAGCTCACCAGTGTGGAAGAGGGAGGGGATGGGACAGCCCAGATGGGCCCCTGCTCCCAGCAGCCTCCCCACCCCCTGAACACTCCCCTCCACCCCACCCAGCCGGGCAGGCCCAGCTGGCCCCATTTCTCATTCCTATTGATTATGGTGGCAGAGACCTGCAGCACAGAATGTAAATCAGCATCTCTGGGGTATTTAACCCAGGAAGGGTTAGGTGGAGGTGGCATCCCTTATAAGTCCTGCATCTGATGTTTTTATATTAATTCCTATAGTGGCCAGATTAATTTTTATTCCACTGACTATTATCTCTTCTTCATTGACTAGGAGACATTTCTGAGAAGTGCATATCTGTTAAGTATCAGTCATTTAGTGGGGGGCTTCCCTGGCTGCAAGGTTTTCATTAAAGAAGGAAAATTCCTTTGCTCCAAAGACTCAGTCTGGAAATAACGCGCAGACCGGCTGGAGTCACTGCCAGCGCCGCCGTCACCTGGGAGTGGGGTCTGCAGCTGCCTGGGAGCCTCAACTAAAGGGGCAGGGCCCCCTAGCTGTCCCTCATCCTCCCTCTCCTCCCAGCCTCCCAGGCCCAGCTTTGGCCTCACACAGGCTCTAAGTGAGCCTTCAGCAAGTGACCACCCCCAGCTCATCAGCCCTTGCTCTGTGCTGAGGCCTCCCCTCCCACATCTCACGGAATCTGTGCCCCGACTCGGAGTGAGGTGGGACTGTCGCTGCAGCCATTTTGCAGGTGAAGGCAATGCACTTGCTATAGATTCCCTGACACTCAGTACTGTATAGGGTCATGGATTATCTTGGGTGGGATCCAGGCCTAGATTACAGAAATGGCCACCCTTTTTGCTGGGGTGGCAGAGGCACTGGATGGGTGGCTTCCAAGGGCTCTGGGCCTTGCATGGGGAATCCAGCTGAAAAAACGGGTGTCAGAAGGCCGAGAGCTGTCTGCAAACCCAAGTCTCTGCAGAGTGTGGTGTGGTGTGTTCTAGGAGCGTCCTTCCCCGCTGACCAGTAAGGCCAGGGCCAGGGGCATAAGTCCAGGGCACTGAGGCTGGGAACAGAGAGGAACATGGGGAGGAGGATGGAAGGGGGGCTCGGCAGCTCCGGGGATGCCTGGCCAAGCTGGACATGCTGCCAGTAGGTGGGGGAGTGCCTCCACTCTGAGACCTTCACCTGTCCCTCTCCCATCCTACAGTGGATGAGAGCAGTGGATCTCAAGTGTGGGCCCAAATGTGGAGCCAGCAGCACCCCAGCCACTGGGAGCTCATGGCAAGTGTACACCCCGGCCCACACCCCACATCCCATCCTGGGGCCTGGTGACCAGCCTCCACTGGCGCTTGGGAACCATGAGCAGGGTGGCTCGAGGGCCCCAGAGAAGAAACACCTGAGCTGGAGCCTCAGTTAGCTCACCTGTAAGATAGGGATGTTGCTGCCACCTGGGGATGCTGTGAGCTGAGTGAATTGGAGGGGCCAGTCCTGGGCTGCCTACTTGCCCACATGGTAGGGAGGATCTCCACCAGCTGTTCTCACCCCCCAAAAAAGAGGGCTGCCTCTTTGTCTAGAAGAGATGATTCAGGGACCAAAGTTTTACCTCCCTGAGGTATCTCATTCAGCCTTTCTTCCAGGGGCCAGACATGCATAACTAAAACCCAAACCTTTATGATTTGGAGAACGCTGATAAATTACAAATGCAAATGGGTAACCAGGCAACAGCTCCTGCCCATGCCAGGCTGGGTATCAGGGCTGGGAAATAGAGCAGAGGTCACTTCCTCCCACCTGGCACAGGTCACGAGAGTCTCAATGTCGTGTCCTTTACGGAGCTGCTTTTATTTAGTTGGAAGCTGCTTCAGACACAACTGTGAAGACAAAAAAGGTTGCTGTGTGTGGTGGCTAAGACATCAGCTGCATCTGAGGGGCTGGATTCTGCAAGGAAATAAATTATGAGGCAAGAGAAAAGCTTTAGAAGATCCTCCAACTGTTCTCATCCTTCCGTTAGCTGGTCTCCTGATGAGGTTCTGGGTAAGTCTCAGGGGCTGAGGAGGTGAGTTTGGGCCCCTAGGAGAAGAAGGAGGAGGGAAACATTTCACTTCCCAATGCGGGCCTCTCTACACCTACCCCTCATTTACAGCCTGGGATGAATCGACCAGAGCGGCTGTTCACACACAACCCTGTCCTGACCCCGTCCCAACCCGGTGCGCACCACCTCCCACCCAGGAGGGTGCCTAGGTCCCCATGAGTGCAGGGCTGGGTGGGTGAGGGTTTGAGGCAGGCCCTGAGGGCCAGACCCAGGGAGGCAGGATACCCACAGAGGTGGAAACCTTAGGCCGACTTTTTCTTGGCTCCAGCGCTGGAGCTGTTGAAAACGTGGCCCCAAATTGCATAGAAGTCAGCAGGGCGGAGGGTGAGCTGCCTCGCCCCCTCTGCCATCAACATGGAGGCCTGGAAGCTTTCTGCAGCCCTCAGGAGGGGTCCTGGAAAACAGTGCAGACACCCGTCCCACCGGGCCTAGAAAACAAGCGTGCAGTCAGCCCAGCCTGGCCCTAGAACCACCCACCCAAACTGGCCCCAAGCCACAGCACGGACGATCTGGTGTGTAGTGCTTAGATGCCAGCCTCACTCGAAGATGAGTTGCAATTGGGGCTGCAATTCCAGGAGGGCACCCACACCCTCACAGCTCAGCTCCATCCTGGGGCTGGGAGGCTGAGAGTAGATCAGCTCAGGCAGGATGGAGCCAGCCCCACCAGCGGCCGCTTGGTATCCAGGCCTAAACTGGGCAAAGGGCGGCTGCAGGACCCTGGGCAGGGCCCAGGATGGACGGGTGGGCAGGAGGGTGGGGGCCCATCTCTAAGCCGGAAGGAGAAGCTTCCAGACATGATTGCATCTGACCTTCTCCTAGCGTCTCCTCTCACTGGCTCAGGGCCCACAGTGAGCTCACCTCCGCACTCCTGGGCTTCATCCTGGGGAACTTTGTAAAGTATCCAATCTACAGAAAATTGCCAACCTCTGGAAGCCTCAGCAGGACCAATGTCCTCCACACAGAGCCCTTCTTATCCCCTAGGACCGCAGGCCCAGGCTCCTCTGGGGGTCGGGGCGGGGCACAGCTGGGAGGGAAGGGGAGTTGTTCTGGGTAAGCAAGATGTTTCTAAGCTTCTAAATCAGGTTCCAGAGAGACCCCCACCCCTGATCCCCCACCCCCTGCTGGCCTGGAGCACTGAGGTCTTCCAAACCTTCCAGAACATTCTCAGCTGAGCAATCCCAGCCCTGGGCAAATCCCAAAGGAACCTAGAAAAGGAAGCCCCTCCCCTTGCTGGGATTATCGTATCCTTATGTTTAAAGGGCCAGAGGGAGAAGAATGTTTCTGTGCTTTTTAGAGAAACTCTCTCCACAAAACACTTCCTGATGCTTGTCTGACACCAAAAACCTATTAAAGTCATAAAGTTCTCCTGCAGAACGCTTCTCAAAAATGTATTTATCTAAAGGGCATCTGTGTTTGGTCTCCAACGCAAACGCTCCAAATGTCGGGCCCCGGGTGATTTATTTGGGCGCCTTGTTCTCTCCCTGCAAGTTGTTTTCAGCTCAAGCCCCTGGTCGCGTCGCTCCTTCCCCTGATGTTTATAGATGGCTTCCATCCGCGCAGAGCCAGGCCGGCCAGGAAGAAGGGGCTCGGAGGAGCGGGTGAGCGTGCATCAAGGGGCTGCAGAGAGTGAGGCAGCGGACAGATGCTCCCAGCAGACCCCTGCACTCCCCACCTGCTGAGCATACTCCTGGCTGGACCCAGGCTGTCCTCCCTGCCCAGAGGGCATTCTCCTGGCAGACATTTGAACAGCAGCTAGGAATCCTCACCAGGTCCCCAGCTGCCCTAGATGCTGGGAGTTCAGCAGTCAACGCACCTGAACCCACGCAGGCAGACCGGGCACACGAGACAGACCAGGGAACAGACAACAATGAAGAGTGATGCAGGGAGTCTGGGGCCACAGACATTGCAAGGCCTCCCTCAGCCCACAGCGAAACGCAGCACAGCTAGGGCGCGCTAGGCTCCACGCAGCGCCAGTGCCGAGCATCTAAGCAGGGTGGGAAGAGGTGACTTCTGAGTGATGAGTAGGAGTTGGACAACAGAGGGGCTGGGAGGAGCCAGGAAGATCCTCCCAGGCAGGTGGGGGTCCAGGACAGGGAACACCTGGGGAGTCTGAGGGATGGGGAGTCTGGGGAAGAGGAGAGAGGGCTGGATGCTGAGGTCCCAGCATTAGTGATCAGGCCTGGGCCTCTGGCTGCATGCAGAGTCCCCTGACAGCTCTTCATCAGCCTCTTAATATGCAGTAGCTCATCAGCCCCTTTCCAAAGAGGCCCCTGAGGGCAGGGCTCTGCCAAGGCTGAGCTGTGTCTGTGCTCCTAGCCCTGACTGCTGTAGGAAGGAAGTCTTGGGGCTGGGCCTGGAGGGAAGCAGAAGACTCTCCAGATAGGGGGTGCCCAGGGTGTGCCCCTGCAGTGCCACCCATCTCCTCAGGGCTGTGCATTTTCAAGCTGCCTGGAAGCCGGGGCACAGAGGGAACGCTGCAAGAGCAGAGTTCCCTGGAACAATCCAGCTGGCTGCTTCTCTGCTCTCCTTCCAGCAGGGAGGTGGGTGGCAGGAGCCCATCTTCCCCAGGCGCCCCAAGGAGAGGCTACGGAGATGTTTTTTAGAGCTGCATTGCTCAATAAGTATCCTGGCCACATGTGGCTATTTAATTTTACATTATTTTCAATTCAATAAAATTAAATATTCAGTTCCTCAGTCGTACTAGCCACATTTTAAGTGCTCGGGCAGCACAAAGTTCAACATGGTCATCGTCGCAGAACCTTCCCCTGGAGAGACAGAGCAAGCAGGGAGGGGCCTCTCTGGTCTGTATGAGGGGTCCAGGCATGGTGGGAAGCCCTGGGCAGGCCTCAGCTCAGGTAGCAGCACAGCGTGGTGCAGGGGCTGGAGAGGAAGTCCTGAGGGCTCTGCCTGCAACCAGCCCCAGGGCTTCCAAAGCAACAAAGGCCTGCAGGAGAGCCGGAAGGGGTACCAAGTGCCTGGGCCCACTGCAGTACCTGAGCAAGTACCAAGTGACTGGACCCTCTGTAGACACAGGGGCTGGAAACCACGCACTACCTGCACCCTGCACCCCACACCCAAGGGCAAGCAGGAGGGAGGAAAGGAGGGTAGCCGGCAGGCAGCTTACAGTTCCCTCCTGTCCCTGCAGCTCACAGCAGCTTCTGAGTGTGGAGCAAGGCAGGCTCCCCAGGGCACCCACAGGCCTGGAGGGCCCTGGCAGATACAGACCTCACCAGAGCCACAGCCACCTCCATCCTGGGCCCATGGCAGCCTGCAGACACCACTGGGGCATTCAGTCACTGGCTTCCTGTTTGTCAGCATCCCAAAGCACCACAGGGTTTTTTGGCTCCAAAAGACCTCCTGGACCAAAGTGAGCCTCTGAAGGTCCTGTGGGCAGGACCTCTCTCAGAGGACGGAGGGCGCACTGCAACTTCCAGGGAGGCCAGCCAGAGGCTGCTGAGAGGATGCTCTGCTGGGAGGGTGAACGCCTGACTGTTCCTGCTGGGGCACTGCGGGGAAGCCAAGGCTGGCTGGCCTCCCAACGCCTCCTGGTGTCTCCAGGGCAGCACTGTCCCCCAGCACCACCCTCTTTGCCCAAGGGCAGCTCCCGGGGCCGCCCAGGCCTGACAACCATCACCTACATCTCTTCTGCCTTAGACCCCTGCACACGTGCCTTGAGTTCGGGAGATTGTCCCCTAGATGTACGGGGAATGGAGGGACTCGGTTTTCTTCACTGTAACATCTCTGTTTCCAAAAATGGTGCCTGGAATATAGCAAGGGCCCAGGAGATATCTGTCAAATAAATAAGTGGGCTTTTCAAGAAGGACGAAGGGCAATTGTGCAGAATGGGGGAAAGAGAGATTCTCCTACCAGTGTCGGAGCAAAAAACAAATCTTCAGTGGTCATTTTGGGTTTGGCGACTGAAGAGGAGAAATGCTGAGGACGCTGGGAGCCGGCAGGGGCACACTTCCTCCCTGGAACCCCGCTGAATGGCAGCTCATGGTGGCCTTGGATGCCAGGGTTCCTCCTTCGAAGTGGCTCCTCTGTGGCCACTCTGTAGCCCCTCCAGCTCAGACCTGGTTGTAGTTGAGAAGCCCAAGGAGAAGTTGTAAATAGGTTTTGCAATGGCAAAGGTGAGCTTAATTTTTCATTGAGCTTACCTCCAGCTAATAACAAATCGGGGGGCGCTCTTTCACTCACAGAAGCAAAAAGGAAAAGAAAGGGCTTCCTAGTGACAAGATAATTTGTCAGAAAGTTATGAGTGGGCACGGCAGGGCTGTATAGGAAGTGTGTATTGAACAATACGACACACTGGCTTCTAATTGCTGCTGCCTTTCTGATCAATAATACATGTTTTCAAAAAGCCTTCTGCTTGCATTTACACAATGGACTGTAACTACTGCAAAGATCCATTAAGGCCTATTTTAAAAAGCGCATTCGTAAAAAGTTGTCTAAATCTGCATTACAAGGCAGATTATGAAACTGCCTTGGGAGATGTTTTGTCTAAAAAGCATTCAGCCCGTATCTGCTGGACAACTGACTCGAGCTCCCACTCTCCACGTTGCTTGGAGCCAGGATGCCTTCTCCAGAGGATGCACCAAGCAAGGCACCAGCAGGCCTGAGGTCCTGTCCACAAACCAGCCGGCCTCTGAGCCCCTTGGGCTGGGGCCGCTTTATGTGAGCCAATCCCCCAGGAGCCTGGGTGGGCGCAGACATTAATCAACCCACCACTCCCGAATGTGTAATTCAAGGTCAGATAAGTGGTCCTCTGTGGCAAATAGGACTCTGGGGTCCCAGGTCCCTCCAGCACTGAGAAGGCTTCTGGTTGCATGGGGAGGGCTCAAAGCCTGTGGCCAAGCCAGGATGCAGAAGACAGGGGTGTGCTCTGGCAAGCCAGTCTCATTGACCACCAGCCCCACACAGCACACAGGTGCGTGCTGTCACCTGTGCAGGTGGGAAGCCTGGACCATTTGGGTCCAGAGCCCCCTGGCTTTCTATGCCACCCTAGCACCATCCAGTGACTGCTTGGACCTCATGGCCTCAGCTCCTACAGCTGACAGGATAGAGGCTGATGACAGCGGCAGCTCGTGCTGATGGCCAGCGTCACTGGGCTGAGGGCTCTGTGCAGACTGACTGTCTGCATCCCTGGGGAACTTGGGAAGAAGGAGTTCTGCCTTCCCACTGAGGCATGGAGACCCTGGGTAACCCGCCAAGGACATGGGGACAAGAGACAGAGCGAAGACACACTCAGAGCCCCCTGCAGCCTTCCCACCATGCTACTGCCCCAGGCCACACCTAGACAGCCTCCTGTAGGAGAGAAAACCCTGGCAGAGGGGCAGGAAACACTGCCACTGTCTGCTGAGCCCACTGATGCGTCATTGGGCTTTACTCTCAAGGCAGTGCCCATGTTATTGCTCTCATGTCACAGAGGATGACACCGAGGCCCAGAGAGGACCACAGAAGATACTGAGTGGTGTGGCTAGCCTGGCTCTGGTGCTGAGCGAAAAGGATGGAGATTCCTCTAAGGGAAGGGGAGGAGACGAGGGGCAGAGGGGGAAGAAGAAAGGATGGCGAGGGAAGGAAATTCAGAAGAGAACAAAGTGTGGGGACATGGAAAACTGAGGTAGGCAAAGTGATAATGATAGGTTAGTGGGAGTAGGTGGGCAGGCTGGTGGGAGGAGGTGGGCTTTCTCTGAACCCCCTAGGGTCTCTAATGGATATGTAGGCCCCTGTTGCTTTTGTTCGGGCACCCGGCTCCTAATCAGGCCCCAGGGAGGATGCAAAAGGGGTCTTCTCCCAGGCCAGGCTGGGGGCTCTTCTGCAAACACCCCTGAGGGCACCTGAGGCCCACAGGCAGGCAGGACCTGCACAGTTAGGTAAAGCCTGTCCTGCACAGCCACACCCTGCAGGCCCAGGCCAGGTGTTCTGTGAGCATGCTCATGGAAACAGCATATTTGGCATGGGGTGGGCTGGCTGAGCAGCCCCTCTGAGTGCCCTGAGAGCCAGCGGGTGGTCACTGGCTTCCTCCTCGCAGCTGCCCTAGAAAGCACCAACAGCAAGGCCAGAGAAGCAAACCGTGGGGAGCAGTAGACCTGCCCCTCACCTCAATAGCCCGATGGGGGAGCAGAGGGCAGTGGCAGACGGATGGGAAACTGAGAAACCGACCACTTTGCTAACAGTGCACACAGCCAGCCTCAGAGTCTGTGCTTCCAACCACCATGTCACACTGCCCATGGGAGGGACCTGGACCTCTGCCCACGCCCACTCTGAGAGGCCTCGGTCAGCAGTTCCAGGAATGCCACCCAGCCTTCCAGTGTCACCAGGACCGAGCTGCGCTCTTCAATTGTGTTTCCCCCTACCTGCAAGTCACAAGACACCCCCAGAGCCAGAGTTTCCTGTCACTGCACTCAGCCTCACTCTGACCATGCTTCTTAGTGCAGGCAGAGACCCCCATATCACCTGGGTCAGAGGACACAGAGCATCCTGCCCGCCTCCCGCCAGGCAAACCTGCACAGGCATGGCCCAGATCTCTGTCCGTGATGGGCTTGCCCTCCTCCCTCCCTTCCCTGTGCTGCATTTTGGTGCTTTGGGGTCAGACCTGAGGGGCTCCAGGTAATCTTCACCTGCTCAGAAGCAATGAATGACCTCCAAGTTCTCACATGCTACAGGGAGATGGTGTGAGCCGCCCGCCCACTGAGCATCTTACCCTGCACTGGGGCAGAGCCTTGAAAATACCATCTCCTCACAGTCACAGGGAAGGACACTGTTTCAGTCCCCATTTGAGAGATGACAAAACTGAAGCTGAGGAGTAATGTATGCAATGTCACACAACTATGAATGGCAAAATTCAAACTCAGGTCTAATCACTCCAAGCAGATGCCTGCACCAGAACCTCTTGGGGAATTTTTTTTTTTTTTCTTAGAGATAGCGTCTCACTGTGCTGCCCAGGCTGGTCTCGAACTCCTGGTCTCAAGTGATCTTCTCGCCTTGGCCTCCCAAAGTACTGGGATTACAGGTGTGAGCCCTTAGCCTGGCCCCTGAACTTTTTTTTTTAACATAGATTTTTAGGGAGCGGGGGGCCCACGATGTGTGTCTTCATAAAAGCTGCCCTGAAGATTCTCCAAGGGGACCTACGGGCAGGGACAGGAAGCACTGACCACTCTGTGATGTGCCCTCCTCCAGCTCCCAGAGAGCCCGCGACCCTCAGCAGGGCAGTGTGGCCAGGGTGCCCGAGCCCAGGCCCAGGGAGGCCCAATCGCTACAACTTATTAAGGGTTTCCTGTTTGTTGGGCACTGGGCTCTACCCTCACATGCACCCCTCTTTCTAGCTTCATCTCTTCTTCTGAAAGGGAGATGTTTATAGCTGGGGAAACTGAGGCTCAGAGAGATGACTAAGGGGAGTCAAGAAAGAGAGGCAGAGCCCCCTGCAGGCCCTCCCCACCCCATGGACTGAGAGAAGCCAGGGCCAGGACTCCTGGGCAGCCAAAGACCGGCACGTCTGCCTTGCACTTCACCCGGCCCCCACCTCCCCTTGTGAAACCTCAGGGGGTGGCCTTGCTTCCCCTCTGCTGGGCAAGGAGCTCCTTCCTGCTGCCTGATGTTCTGGATACTGAGCCTACACCCAGGCAGGGCTGAATCTCCTCTCCCCGCAGTCCCTGAGGCCAGCAGGCTCTGGGCCTCATATCTGTCCTCTGCTGAGCAACCCTTTGGTCAGATCCCTGGGCGTGCACGTAGCAGGGAGGTATGCATCTCTGTGCGTGTGTGTCCACGTATGGGAACACAGGTGTATGCACGTATGCATGTTTACGGGGTACACCCATGCAAGGGCCCCCCAGACCTTTTTCCAATGAGTAAAGGACACCCTCTCATGGTGTCAGGTGTTCACTCAGGACCCCCAAGGGTGAGGGTGGAGCAAGAGGGTGGAAAGGCCTAAGGTAGGCTAGGCAGGAGCACAGCCCCAGATGGCCCCTTAAGATGGCCACACAGAGCCCAGCCAGACATCAATGTCAGCCAAGGGCTGGCCAGGGTGGTCCCCGGGAGGTGCGGGAGTGGGGCTATTTAAGCCTACCCACTTCTCTCTTCATTCACCTAGGAGGCAATCACAGGAGCTTGTTTGTAGCCAAAAGATGCTCCCAGCCCCTCCCTACCTATCAGGTCCCTTCCCTGGGCACAGGCCTGAGTGTGTAGCCTAGGTAGCCACTGGCACCAGAGATGGAATCTGTCTGAACCCAAGGGAGCCCCTTGTGGCCAACTCCAGCTCCATAAACTGGAAGGGTGTGGCAGACAGCCGGAGTCCAGTGGCCCAGAGTGGCTCTCCTGGGCTGGCAGGCCTGTGCCCCGGCCACCTACCCCTCAGCAAGCCAGGTCTGGACATCATGGTTGGCTGAGTGCAAGCCAGCCTCTGTCTTGGCAGCTCCCCCTCCTGCCTGTGAGGGTGACTTCACTTTGACTTCATATCTGCAGTGATGTGCAGATCACTTATTCAGCCCTGAGCTCAGCCAGGCAAGAGGGCGGGGTTCTGCACACAGCAAGCAAGGGAGCGGCTGGCTCAAGGGTGCCCTGGACCCAGGTTCCCTGGCTCTTCCTCTTCAAGGGCCCATGGGCTTCCCTTCTTCCATCCCTCTGCGCCTAGGTGCAGGCCAGACCTCAAAAAGCAGCGGGGGATGGGGCGAGAACAGAGGACTTCCCCACTGAGCCCACATCCAACCTCACCCAGAACCTCTTCTCAGGTCCAGTTGTTGCTCCCTATTAGGGGTAAATGTGTTTATGCGCATCATTTCCATCATTTCTTTGGGGGAAAATTGGATTCTTTCCTCCTCCTCGCTACTCGCTCTCCGACTCTGCCAGCCCACCTCCTGAGAGTTCTCCTGTGTAAGGGATGCAAGGGCCACCAGCACCAGGTCTCTGAAAGGCGGCCGGAGCCAGTTTCCGGTTTCCAAGGGTTGGACCAGTACTGGAGGGGGGAATCACAAACTGCCCTTCCAGGACCCTACCCTCTCTGCTACCCCAGGATGCTGAAAAAGGCTATTCTGCCTCTCTTCCTCTGCTCAGCTCTTCCCCGCCTCCCGCCTCCGGCCCCAACAGAGGCCGCGCTCCAACTGCGCCTCCCGCCTCTGAGAAATGGCGCAGCAAGCGCTCCGCGGAGAGCCTGGAGGCGGGGCGCCCTTCTCTGAGTCCGCGGGGTCGCACCCCGAGCCAGTCGGCCAGACCTGCATCCCGCGTAGCATCCCTGCCCTCTCTGTGCAGCGGGAAGGGCAAAACGCAGGGACTGTAAGCGGGCGCGCACCGGGTAGGAAGAGCGGCTCTGCGTAGGTGCGCGGACCCGGGCTCCTGGGTTCCATCCCCACTGCGCACCTCGGGGTCCGCACCCGGCTTCTGCCGGGCCCTTTTCGGCCGCACCCCGCTCCCGCACCCCGCTCCTCCCCAAGCCCCACCCGGCCCGCGCCGCGCGTCCCGCACTGAGCTCCTACACGCGCCGCGCCCCGGCCGCACCCCGCGCAGCCAGAGCAAGCACTGGAGCCCCGCCCCTGCCCGCACCCCACCCGCCTCCGGCCCCGCCTGGCCCACCCCTGGACCGCCCCCGCACCGCCCTGCCCCGCCCCTACCCGCTCCTCCGGCGCAGCGGGCGCTTGCCTCGCTTCAGTCCCGCGACCGAAGCAGGGCGCGCAGCAGCGCTGAGTGCCCCGGAACGTGCGCCGCGCCCCCAGTGTCCGTCGCGTTCGCCGCGCCCCGGGCGGGGATGGGGCGGCCGGACTGAGCGCCGCACCCGCCACCCAGACCCGCCGGCCCTGGCCGCAGTCCCTCCAGCCGTGGCCCCAGCGCGCACAGGCGATGGCGAAGGCGACGTCCGGTGCCGCGGGGCTGCGGCTGCTGTTGCTGCTGCTGCTGCTGCTGCTGCTGCTAGGCAAAGGTGAGTCCTGCCGGCCGCCGGCTCCCGCAGCGGCCAGGGCGAAGTTGGCGCCGAGCAGCGGAGCGGGCGCGTTCAGAAGCGCCTTTCTGTTTGCCGTGGGCAGCGGGCTGTGCGGTCGCCGGCCACCCGGCCTCGGCTGGGAGCGCAGTGGCTACGGCGGGCGGCGGGCAGGGCGCCTCGGGCCGGGGCTGGGCGGGTCTCGGGCGGGAGTGGAGCGCGGGCCGGGAGGCGGGGGTCGGTGCTCAGAACCCTAGCCATAGCCGCAGGTCTCAATCTGGCCGCGCCCTGCGCCAAAGCTGCGTCCTGGAGCAAACGGGACAGCCGTTTCGGAGCCGGCCTGGCGGACGGGTCAGGGAGCCCCGACAGCCCGCGATTCGTGCGGAGAGTTCTGTTTCGGCAGGAGACGGCTCCGTCCTGATTTCCTTTTCCCGCTCAGCGTCCGTGCGTTCCTCCCCCAGCTCTGCCGTCCTGGCCAGCCGAGGGATTTGGAGGCTCTTTTGAAAAGATTGCTTTTCCCTCGTGCGTTTTTGCCGCCCTGTCTTTGAACACCTAAAAACGGTGGTTTCTGGGGTGGCTCCCCCCGAGGGGCCGCCATGATCGGCGTCCCACCCGGCAGTCCTGGAGTCGTGTGGCGCTGCCTGGCAGAGATGCTGAAGATGCGGCCATAGGAGGCCTAGGGCTTGGGGTGAGGTAGGGGTTTGCGCCGCCAGCCAGCGTCGGTGCTGGGCCTGGTGAGACCGCAGATGCCTTAGGATCCCAGCATTAGATGTGGCCTTGCAAAGATGGTCATCGACCCCACCCAAACTCTGGCAGAGTGAGCCGCAAGGCTGTGGAATCTTTGACCCCTTGGCGCGCGTTTTAGTGTCCCTCAAACTGGCCCTGACTTGATCCCCTCTAAGTGCTTGTGTATGAACCAAGTTTCCCTCTAAGAGGGAAGGAGCCCTGGCCATCCTCCCTCACTCCTTACAAAGGGCTTTCTCTCCCCACAGCCTTTGGGAACAGAAGAAGCCATGGTCAGTCACCCTGTCTCTGGCCCCAGGCCCTGCACAAACTGAGTTTCCAGGCCTGCCTGAGACTTCATTTGTGTGACCTGCGCCTCAGCTCAGCATATGCTGAGGCCAGAGCGGGTCCCCAGTCCACCTAGCGAGGGACAGGAGAGAAGCCCTTGCCCTTCTATCTATTCTGAGTGTTAGGACTTTGGGGTCCCAGTGCTGCAGGGGGAAGACACGGGGCAGAAGCAAACAAGGCGCTCTGACGCTGTCTTGGGATTCTGGGCTGTGGCTTTGGCTTTGAGGTTGTGGGCAGGGGGTCACGTGTGAACAGCTGCTGGTGTGCTGGACAGGGGACTTCCCCACACCCTTCCACAGCCTTGCGTTCAGTTGGGGTGGCCAGTGAGGCTATGGGGGCCAGGCTCTGGGGGCCGGCTTGTGGCACTCAGCAGGCGTGCAGGTAGATTTCCGTGCCCAGACTCCTGGCCCACAGACAGCTTCCCCAATCCAGAGATCGTGAGCCCCTAGCCCCTGGGATAACCCGGACACCACAGTTGGTGGCACTGGGAGTGGAGAGGCAGCCCCACTCCCTGGAGTAGACAGCTGGGGCCTTTGAAGAGGCCTGCGGAGCTCTTTCCCAGGAGCCACAGCTCTGGAGGTTCGAGCCGCACTCTTGGAGCTGCCAAGGACCGCCCCAGTGAGCCCCTCGGTGCTCCCCAACCACCCCACGGGGACAGCTCGGCCTCGAGCGCCCTCTTGCGGACGCTGCACTTTAGTGGCTGGGCCTGATGAGAGGCACAGACCGGGTCTCTAGAGGATGAGGGTTCTTCCCCAGCTCACACACGCACACTCACACTGGATCACCATCAAGACACACTCCTGCCCCTTCTCACAGCACTTGCTGCCAAGGCTGTGGACATGCACAGCGTGGTTCCTTCACACCCTGCCTCACCCAGGTCCACACAGGGACCCCAGCCCCTCTCATCACTCATACACACAGGGACGCCACGTGTGTATATAGGGACACACACTCCTCATACCTGCAGAGCATAGCCTGTCAGCCCCAGGTATGCTGGAACCAGAGTGAGAGAACCTCCATCTAAAAGTTACATTCATTTAAAAGTTGCTCTTAAAGGTTTCTGGCATTTCACTGCTCAACACAGATATGGCTGTCCCCATTGCTTGGATGAGGAAACTGAGTCTCAGCTTCTGGGGTTCCCCCCAGGTCCCAGGCTGACCCTGCACCTCAACCTCCCACAGCTCCTCAGCAAGCCTCTTGTCTCTCGTCTTCCTGGCCTGACTTCTTGGGTCCTGTTTTGCAGCAAGGAAGGACCTTCCCTCTCCGCCCCTGGGCCCCAGGGCCTTCTGTTCCCAGCATGGAAGAGCTGGGTACTGTGACTTGGCAGGGCCCCGATCCAAGCTGCCAGACCACCCTCTGCAGAGGGCCTAGGTAGCCCACCTCTGCCTGAAGCACCAGGTATGAGCGCGGGCAGCTCAGGCCAGGGGTACAGCTCCCCCTGCTTCATCCTTTTCCTCCTCCCCTTTCTCTGGCCAGAGGCTTCACCAGGTTCACCTGGGCCTGGCCTGCTTTCTCCTCCACTCCAGCTCACCAACCCTGTCTGGCCTCCAGAAGCTGCCTGCAGCCCTCACTGGTGGGCTGTGCCTGCTGGGGGCCTGCAAGCAGAGAGCAAATGGGGAAGTGCATTGAGCTGATTCACTAAATTGCCTTTATTCTGCAGAATCACTTTAGGGACAGGCTGAGGAAATCACTGTTTCCTTGGTGGTATGAAGAAAATGGCATGCGTTCACCTAGTGGGGAACTAATAGCCTTTTAGCCAGGGGAGGAGAAAACCAATTAAAAATTATGATATCTGTTAAAATGGAACCTGGGGTGCCAAGGGGAAGGGAAGGCCCGGAAGCTGCCATCTCCCCTGAGACCTTCCCCCTCTGCAGCCTGGCCGAGGACCCTCTAGGTCCCCTCGTCTTAACTGGATAAGGCTAATACCAGCAGTAGCACCCCATGGGGGCTCACAGTGCACTGCCCCTGTGCTGTGCCTACTCACTTCATCTTTTCCAACAAGTCTGCAAGGGTCATGGCCTTGGCCCATTTCACAGGTGAGGAAACTGAGGTTCTCATAGCCTGTGGACTCAAACCGGTAGAGAGGATGCGGGAGCTCCCCAGCCCTGGCCCTCTGGCTTGCTCCAGCCCGTTCTCTGGGCCAGTGGTGTGGGTCCAGGGTGGGGCTAAGGAAGGCTTCCAGGGAGGTTGCCCTGAGCCTGCCCACCCACTGGTGAGTCCCCCCACCTCGGGCTCCAGGTGCCCTCAGGACATCCCAGCCCAGATCCCATAGTAACGTGTGGCACCATGCACAGACGCTGAGACACTCTCTGGGTCTCGTCAGCTTTAGTTGATGTCTGAGAGTCCTGTGGGTCTGGGGATGAGCACCAGACATGGCTGTGCCAGCAGAAGGGCCGACTGTGTGTGCTCCGTGGATGGCAGGAAGGCCTCTTGCTGCCAGTGGCGGTGCAGATGTTTGGCTGGGACACCAGGCTGTGGCCCTTGCAACCAACATATGCCTGAGGCCCTGGCATTGGATGGAAGCTACTGCGCTGAAGACGAGGGTGCAGGGATGGGGGTTGGGCATCAGGGACGGGGGTACAGCTGTGTTTCCTCATGCAGGACAGGGCCTTCCTCCTCATTTTTCCCATCCTCCAGGACAGCCTGGGAGAAGAAAGCCAGGGAATAGGGGCAAAGCGGGGCACAGCCCCCCATGCCCCCTGTTTCCCTCCTCCCCTCTTGCAGAGGCACTTCGTTTCCACTTTGGGAGCCCCTGCCCCAGAAGGGGGCCCCCCGTCCCCCCTCCCTGCTTCGGAGGCTGCTTCCTGGTGCCAGGTTATGCTCCCTCCCCGTTCTCTGCTGTGCCCTCTATCTCCCCACTCCTCTGCAATTCTTTTTCAGCAGAGTGACTTAATAGTAACAATAATAGTAACAATAACAGTAACAATAATAGGAACAACAGCAGCCTGGGAGCACTCCTGAGGGAGCCTCGGCTCCTGCCCTGCTGCTCTAGGGCTGGGGACTCTCCAGAGCTGTCTCATGGCAGGGAGAGACCGTAGTCAAGGAGACCCTGTGTAGTGACTTCCACATGCGTGTGTGGTAAGGGGCGGGGACTGGGCAGTGACCACCAGGCAGGGAGCACACCTCAGTCATGGTCACAGAGAAGGTGATGATGGCACCGGGGCCGTCTCTCCCTGCCCATCTGCACCTGGGCCTGACAGAGCCGTCTTCTGTGCCCCATGGGGTAGGGGAGCACCCCATGGCCCCTGGGAGGCTGCCAGTCAGTGGGACTGTGAGGTCAAATGGGGAGGTCCCTTGGGGTCCATGACCCAGGCACTGCACCCCTCGGGGCTGGAAGGGGAGAAGGCCCCAGGCCCACCAGAGCCCCTCTGGCTCCCCCACTAGAACAGCAGCCAGGGCCGGCTCAGGGATTGAGGCGAAGCCTTGGGGATTGATTCTTTGCCCCCTGAGGCAGGCTCTACCTCTCATAGGAGACCTTTGGAGGATGGGCCCTCTCCTGACCAAGGCTCTGGGACACTTGGCAGCCCCTGAGGCCCTGCCTTACCTCTCTGCTTTGTCCCCCCTTCCCTGAGCTCTGGGGCCTAGGCCTGGGCACATGGATTGGCGCTGAGATAATGAGGCCTGAACCTCCATGGAGCTCTGGTCCCGCAGCTATGTGATCATGGGGGCCTCAGGGACCCCGCTCCCCTCCATTCCCCAAGCCTAGAGGCCATGAAGCCTGTGGGTCCCTGAACTGTCCACCCTGAGACTGCAGGCAGGGCAGGGCTGGGCAAGAGCAGGCAGCAAGGTGTCCTTGTTCCCACAGCTCCTCCTGGCTGGGCTCCTGGCCCCTGAAAAGCCTGGGGCAGGGAGATGGTGCCAGCAGGACCTTAAGGACAGCAGTTCAGGTAGCACCTGGCCCTGGAGGGAGCAGGTGGCCAGCTCCGAGCAAACACCTCTGTTTGCTTTTGCCTCAAGGGTGGCTCCACAAAGTACAGCAGCCCAGGCACAACCACAGAAAGGTCACCGCTGCACCTGGACAGGTGTGCGCCCACCTGGTGGACCAGCGGGCGTAGGCTTTCCTCCCTGATATCAGGGATACCTGGAGGGCCTGGTGCTGGGGCTCTGTGCTCGGGGGAGAGCCTGTGGCCCTACAGCCCCAGGTCCTAGACCCTCTCCCAGATTCGGGTGCTGCAGCTGCGCTTCCACTCCTGGCCATTGCTCCTCTGTGCTGCTGCTCTCTGTGCCCTGCAGGAGCCAGGGTTCCAGGGAAGCACCTGAGGGGCAGTGTGGCCCCAGGGCAGGAGCAGGACAGTGGCCACCAAGCTGTTTCCAGTTCCCTTTTGTGCCTGTGACTCCAGAGGATTCTCACCCTTGTGTTCCTGAGAGGGAAAAAGGAAACATGTAATTTCCTAGAATTTAATGACCGGGGAGATGTGTGCTCTGGGTGCCGGGACGAGGATGGGTGAGCTGGGGGTGCAGCATGAGCTGGTGCAGCTCCGGAGGGAGGGAGAGGGCTCACTGGGTTTCTTCCTCATACTACTTGGCAGTGCAACTGGCACAGACCTGGCAGCTGTTGCTGGGCTAGGGGCCAGGGGCTTCCTCCTGCTCTGTTCTTCCTGCTCCACCGCCACTGCCTGTAGGGCGTCTGCCAGCCCCGGGAACCCTAACACTTAGCCCAAGTGGGGCTCCGGGCGTGGCCCTCCTCACCCAGGGAAACAACAGGGCTCATGGGTGCTTGGTGACATGGGCACATTGCTCTGCCATCGTGAGGGGCCAGCCTAGCTATGGGACCCAGCACCGGTGGGCAGCCCACAGGTTGTCTCTGCAGGAGACTCCTCTGGCAGGTCACATACAGGATGCCCCACAGCACCTTGAAAACTCGTGACCCAGGAAAGCCTCAAATTGTCTTTGCTCCCCTAGCCTCCCCACCACCTGTATCTGCAGGGGCAGGTGAGACTACTTGGTAACAGGAACGCCCCCCAGTCTCAGGGGCTTAACGCCATCTACTATGTTCTTCTTATGGCATAGTCTGGCATGGCCCTTACCCACTGGGTGGCCACACCTCCCAGCCCGTGTGCCTGGCTGTGTGCACAGGAGGGCACAGAGCTTCGAGAAGCCTGAGGCTTCAGGAGCTTTGAGGCCTGGGAGGGGGCCACCGTCACTTTCCCTGTGTTCCCTGGGATCCTGTCACATGGCCGTTCTCACCCCAGGAGGCTTCAAGTACAGAGGACACGGGGATGGGGACATGCAGGGGTGTACCTGCACACACTTCTGCCTACCGGCTCTCCAGCCCTTGTCCTGGTCCACATAGCAGGGTCTGGTGGCGGGCCCAGCAGCTGAGGGGGACGGAGGGGGAAACAGGGTAGCAAATAATTATGGGTTACTCTTTTTTAATTGTGAAATTTATGTAACATAAATTTAACCATTTATAAGTGAACCATTTGGTGGCATTTAGCACATTCACAGCATTGAACAGGCATTGCCTTAGTTCCAAAAAATTTGCATCACCCTAAAAGGAAACCCCATACCCATTAAACAGCTGCTTCCTGTCCCCGGGCAACCCCCAGCCTGCGTTCTGTCTCTGTGGCTTGGCCTGTCCTGGAACATTTCATCTGCATGGACTGTTGTCTGGCTTCACTCAGCATAAGGTCTTCAGGGTTCCTCTAGGCTGTGGCAAGCATCAGCCCCTTCCTGTAAGGGGTAAATAGTGTGCCGTCACCCATTCATCTGGGGATGGACACGTGGGTGCTTTCCACCTTTTGGCAGTTATGAAAAATGCTGCCAGGGACATTCCTGTTATAAATACCTGAGTTCCTGCTTTCAGTTCTTTTGGGTACATACCTGGACATGAAATCGCTAGGTAATTCTGTTTTATATTTTGTGGAGCCGCCAAACTGTTTTCCACAGTGGTTGAATTGTGTTACATTCCCAAGGGTTACAATCTATCCACATTCTCACCACCACGTGTTATTCTCTGTTATTCTCTGGTTCATGTCTCACTCTGGCCGTGTAGCCAGTGCACAGTGCTAGCTGGTTGTGGCTTTGATTTGCCTTTCCCTGGTGATGGCATGCTGGGCATCTTTTCCTGTGCATGCTGGCCAGTTGCATGTCTCTTTGGAGAAGCATCTCTTCAAGCCGTCTGCCTGTTGTCTAACTGGGTGGCTGTCTTGCTGTACAGCTGACTTTGCTGTTGCATCTGCATCAAGAGCTGCAGAGAAGCAGCTTCATCCAGGGCCGTTACTGTCAGTGACTGAGCCCCAGGTCCCTTGTGAGGAAAGTGTGGATTCGTCTGATTCCTCACATGGGCATTGAATCACCACTGCCCTCGGGGACCTTGAGGACATTCTCGGAAGACCTGGACTCTGAGGCCACATTGAGCACAAACATCTGGAAGCCATGGTGTCACTGCTTGTGCATAAGAAGGGGCCTCCCAGGAACCGCCCTGTGAAGGATGGAGGAAGGGGAAGGTGCAAGGAGCCAGCAGACCCCCACCCCACTGACGAGACGAGACTCAGCAGCATGGGAACCAGGGCCGCCCTCTCTCGCTCACTCTGAACCCTGACTCTAAAAATAACCAGGCTGATAATCGAATCCGCTGTAAGTTGATTATCATCATTGCCGTGGTGTGATGTCATGCTGCCGGGCCCTGGGGCAGTTTTCTCAGGACAGCAGTGGATGCACCTAGGCAGCTCTGGAGGCCAGCATGGAGCTGGGGGGCCCTGAACCAAGGGTAGCAGGCAGCCTCTGTGGGCTCCTGCAAATCTGCTTGGTGGGGGTGGAACACTGGCATCCATACGCAGGCACTCTGTGGTCCCAAGGAGGAGTTCCTGTCCCCATTCGCAGCTAGGGACAGAGCCAGGGAAGCCAAGTGCCCAGCCCTGGCACACAGTGGGGAAGCACAGGGGCATGGGCTGGGCCGCTCTGCCCTGCCTTTCTGCTCCTTCTGCTGCTGAACTCTCTCCTTTGGACTAGGCCTTTGTCTTCTTGCCTCATCGTCAGTGGCCTGGGAGGACACTTGCAGTCTTAATCCTATTTTGGCCCCATGTCCTTCACCCCCCAGGGGCCACCTAGGCCAGAGCCTGTCCCGATTTCCATCTCGGCCACCGTCTGCCCCTCGGCCCCTGGTCAGGAGCTCATTCTGTGGATACTTCTGCACAGACATCACGTGGACTCAAAGGGCATGAGGACCTCGGCTGAGAGGAGCTTACACATCAGTGCAAACCTCTCATTTTACACATGGAGAAATCGAGGCCCTGAGGGAGGTGTGAGTTGTCACACATGGGGGCAGTGTCAGGTGAAGACTTGGCACCACTCCCCTGGGCATCCCCTTCCCTGCATGGCATCCCCAGCCTTGGGTTTGGATTCTTCTTCACCATTGATGTTGAGGTCTTTGCTCCCAGGACCTGGATAACAGCATCCAGATGCAGGTGGTGCCCCCTCATCGGGCTGCCTGGCTGTGACCTGGGGCATCAGGACTGGCAGCTTGTCTGGCCCCAGGTCTGTGCTGGGCTGAAACCTACTGTCTCAGAGGCTCCTGACTCTCTCCCTCTGCTCTCCACTGCTCTTGAGAGCAGACCCTCAAGCCTTTTTTGTGTCTTTTCGCCAGGGAGAGCCCAGCTTCTGCTCTGCAGCCCAGGGCAGAAGGGGTGGTAGCTCACGGTGCCTCGGCTTCTCTGCATGCCTGTCACTGAACAGAGAAGCCCAGGCCAGACTGCAGCTTAATTCCTAGCCTCTGTGTGGCCTCCAGCAGGGTACCTAAGCTAGCGCTGCCTCATTTTCCTCCTGTGTGAGATGGGAATCCTCATGGTCCCTACCTCTGACAGTTGTTTTGATGCAGTGGGTGATGCAGATGAAGCACCTGGAGCAGACCTGCTCACGAGGAGCACACCATGGATTCCCACTGGTTAATGTTGAACAGGGATGAGAAGGGGCTGGGGTAGGGCAAAAATGGGCAAGACCGTCTCAGCTTGAGGAACGTGAGCTGACAGATTGACTTAAATTAGCACATGGACATGCTCTGAGTCACTGCCTTGCTGAGTGCATGGGGACAGTTGCCCAGGCCAGAGGCACCAGGGTCAAAGCCAGTGGTGATGCCCTGGCCCCGTTGCCCCAGGCCAGGGCCAGTGAACAATGTAATCAGCTGGGGCAGACTCTACAGCCCTGCAGTCAGGGGGGCCAGTGACCCTTACACGGTCATCCACAGGCCACTTGGGTGGCCAGTCCTGTTCAGCCAGGCCTTGCCCTAGGAAAGAAATTAATTATAACCTAATTGGCAGTTTCCTTTGCATAGAAGCCGGAAGCAACTGCCATTGAGGCTGGTGATTAACTGCAGCAGCTGGGAAATCGCATTTGGGCAGGAGCGCCCATCATCTTGGCCAGGCCGCTGCAGCTGGTCTGGGTGTGGAAGTGTGGGTGGTGGCCATCATGCAGCTTAGGGCCTGGGCCCCTCAGAGCAGAAGGCTGGGTCTGTGTGCAGAAGGTAGCCGTGGGCTTCCAGGTCCCCCAGTGCCCAGTTGCGGACCTCCTTCTCCCAAACCTCAGCCATGCCTGGACCCCTTCCCCACTCACGGCAGAAGGCTGCATGGCTTTTAGGGGTGTCAGGAGGCTCATGTCCTGGTTGCAGTTCTACCATGGGTGTGCAGCGGGAATTCTGGGCTTCTGTTTTCTGGCATGGGATGGGGTGAGTGATATCTCTGTTCTACAGCAGGGGCTCAGACCGGGTGTGTGAGAAGAGCCTCAGTTAAGGAGGGCCATGCTCGTGCGTGCAGGGATCGTGGTGCCTCCCAGGCCAGGGCCGGGCCCCATCTCTCCTCCTCCTCAGCTGCTCTTCCAGCTACCGGCCACCCTGCCTGGCTGGAGGTCCAAGAGGAGAGGTATCTGAGGAGATCCTGCACTCCACACCGGGTCTCCTGCCCAGCATTTTGGAAGAACGAATTTTTAAGTCTGGTACTGAGGCTGCACTGCCATGATGATGACTGGTGTCACCAGGACACCAGGGAAGTAGCTGCCCTTGGTGTTTATTGAGCGCCCGGTATATGCACTGAGCTGTCCATCATCTGCAGAGGCCAGTGTTTTCTTGATGGTTTTACAGAGAGATGCTTAAACCCAGCAAACTAAGAATGGGACAGGCTGTCAAATTTTTCTCGAAGGAGATATTGATTTGTTAGTGGGTAGAATTAGGCCAAGGAACCAGGGGCTGATGCAGTGTGCTCCCGAAGAGGGGCTTCTATGGACTCCAGTTACCAGAGCCTGCCCCAGGCTTTTCCTTTACACCTGCTCTCTGTGCCAGGGATCAAGCAGGGTAATAAATACAACAGTGGGCAGGATGAGCCAATGGTGGCTCTGTGGGTCTTCACAGCCCAAATTTCCTTCCATGGTTAATGTAGGTTAAACCTGGCAAAGCTGCTTTCATTTGGAAGTCTCAGGATGCCAGCAAAGTGATGAAAGTGGTAGGGATAGAGGTGAGATGGGGGTGGTGCTGGTGATAGTGATGGTCATGGTGTTGGTGTTGGTGTTGGTAGTGGTGGTATTGGTGATGGTGATAGTGGAGGTAGTGATGATGGTTGTGGTGGAGGTGATGGTAATGTTGATGGTGGAAGTCATGATGGTGAGTGGTGGTGGTGGTGGTGGTGATGGTGATGGTGAAGACGGTGATGGTGAACACAGTTGTGGTGGACGTGATGGGGATATTGATGGTGGAGGTCATAATGGTGAAGGTGGTGATGGTGGTGGAGGCGATTGTGGTGGTGATGGTGCTGGTGGAGGCAATGGTGATGGTGGTGGTGGTGGTCATGATGGTGAAGGTGGGAATGGTGGTGGTGGAGGCAATGGTGGTGGTGATGGAGGCGATGGTGTTAGTGGAGGTGATGGTGGTGGTGGTGATCATGATGGTGAAGGTGGGAATGGTGGTGGTGGAGGCAATGGTGGTGGTGATGGAGGCGATGGTGTTAGTGGAGGTGATGGTGGTGGTGGTGATCATGATGGTGAAGGTGGAGATGGTGGTGGTGGAGGCAATGGTGGTGGTGATGGTGGTGGTGGAGGCGATGGTGTTAGTGGAGGTGAAGGTGGTGGTGGAAGTCACGATGGTGAAGGTGGGGATGGTGGTGGTAGAGGCAGTGGTTGTGATGGTGGTGATGGAGGCGATGGTGTTAGTGGAGGTGATGGTGGTGGTGGAGGTCACGATGGTGAAGGTGGGGATGGTGGTGGTGGAGGCAATGGTAGTAGTGGAGGTGATGGTGCTGGTGGTAGTGGTGGAGGCAGTGGTGGGGAAGGTGGAGGTAATGGTAGAGGTGACGGTGATGTTGATGGTCATGATGCAGCCATCTTCTGTGAGCGTTTGCTTGGTGCCAGCCAGTGTTCTTTGAACTTCATGTGCATTAATTCCTTCTAGCTCCCAACACTCCTGTGTGGTGGGAGCTCTGAGTCTCAGTGGGTACAGAGGAGAAACTGAGACACAAATGTATGTCCCTTGCCCCAGGCTCATTACCACTGCAACACACACTTTCTCTCCATCACCCAGATGGAGTCCACAGCCTTGCCTGGAATCCACAAGCTTGCCCAGCCTTCCTGTTCTTCCTAAGTTCATGCCCTCATGGCCCGAGGAGCTGGCCTCCTGTCTCCAACCAGCATTCACCTCCGGCCCTGTGCCGTTGCTGCTCATCTGAACTGCCTCTACCTCCTGCTGCTTTTCCCCTCCTTTCACTCTGGCTCTGCCCCCAGCCCTCCCGTCCTGCTGGGCACTGGCTCCTGCTTGTGGCTGCAGCCCAGAGCAGTCCCTTCCCTTTAGCCTCCACTTGCCTGTCTGTGGCTGTCTCTTGGTCAGGCATTTTTTCAGAACAGGCAGCGTGGGGCAGCCCCCTTGGCCCCTCAACCTGGGCTAGGCACTCTCTTCCACCCAGGGCTGGGCGCTTTAAACAGGTCGGGCAGCATCAGCTCAGCAGAAGGGTGTGATGACTTCCCCAGCCAGCTGACCTCAGGGAGGGTGCACATGGGTGCCCCAGTCAGCTCTCCTGATGTCCCTGCCAGGGTCAGGTGTCTCAGGGTCTCCAGCCTTAGGGTCTAACACATTCATCTCTCCAAAAGTAAGGATTCCTTGCCAGGGAAAGGGCTGACAAGCTGCCTGTTTTCTTGGCCAGCAAGCATCCTCCCCATGAGCCCAGGGCTATGTGTGACCAGCAAGCCATTAGCATGTGCGTGTCCATCTGTCCTGCCTGGCCTGTGGGCTGCCAGGATAGCCGCTCCTTTTGCTGCCCGAGGAAGTACTCAGGACCCAGTTACTGTCACCTCTCCCAAGGCGTGCAGGTGGCGTAGGGAGTGCATGTCCTTTCTTTCTGTAGGACACACCTCAGGACCCCAGGGGACATTGTCAAGAGGCAGAACCAGGGTGCTCCTGCTGTGTACCAGGGCCGACAGCATTGTGTCGGGGAGCCCGCCCCCACGTACAAGGACATGCCACACACTGGGAGGCATGGAGCACATGTGGCCTGTCCCACCTGCTAACAGGCGGGCCAGCGGGGCCCTCCTCTGGCTCATAGGCAGGGCATCTGGAGGAAGCTGTCCCTGCCAAGAGCAGGTTGAGTGTGTGGGCACTGTCTGTCAGCCTCATACTCTTGTTATCATCAGACAAGAACCCTGAGAGTTAAGGGAGGCAAAGGCCAGCAAGGTCAGGACTTGGGGCAGAGATCGGGGCTGGGACAGGAGCTTGTTCAGGACAGTGGGCAGGACTCCCACAGGTGGAGAGGACAGGGATGGCCATGCACCTGGGAGCCCTGGGCCAGGCTGAGCGAGCGAGCACCAGGGCCCGGAGTGAGGGGCTGATGGCAGGGGCATGCAGGCAGCTGCACATACCAGGCTCTGTGTATGAAAGGGAAACTGGACATGTGTGAGTAGGCCCAGGCCTGGCAAATGGCTCAGAGAGACACCTGTGAACAGCTGTGTGTGGTGGCTGCCCTGGGCAGGGGTGAGGCTGAGAGGCCACTGAACCTCCTGAGTCAGAGGTGATGAGAGCCACCCCCAGGTGCAGGGAAGACACAGGGAGTTGAGGAAGAGAGCAGGACGCCAGGCAGGGTGCACTTAATTGTCACTTGGAAACCAGTGTCCGGGAGGCTCTTAGGTTGGCACCTGGCTCGTGTGAGGAGGAGGCGTGGCAAAGGGAAGGGCTCTGTGACAGAAGGCAGCTGAGACTGGGCCGCCTCTGGGCGCTGCCTCCTCTGCTGAGGCCTCAGATGGGTCCCTGCCTTGCTCAGGGCTGTGTGCTCCATGCTAAGCCTTGTCCTCCTGAGGGCTCAGGCACAACCAGGTGACTCTCAAGCCAGGGCCACATGCGTGCACCATGGGCCCCTCCTACATCCAAAAGCAAAATTGTATTCTGCAACTGTGTTGGTATAAGACAAACACAATCCAGGCCACTTTATTATTATTTATTCCTTATTATATTTACTTCATCCTTTTGATTTTAAAATTAATTAAAACAAAAACATTTTTTGCGCACCCAGGCACATGCAGCAGTGGTGCCAGTCAGGAGCAGAGGTTCCTCCTCTGCAAGCTCCTGGCCCCATGGGACCCTGGCACCGAGGGCTGGCCCTAGTGGTCCAGCCCTTGTGAGCCCTCACACCTGCCTAGAGATGGTGTGCTCCCTAGCCAGTCAGGGCGCTCTCATGCCTGGATGCCGTGGTCTCATGAGTGGACAGCAGCTGAAGTGGGAACTGCAGCAGAAACTGGCCGTGTCCAGGTGTGTACCTGCCCCAGGCAGGTGGCCAGGGCAGCAGGGCGATGCCAGATGGGGCCAAAAATTTCATGCTTCTGTTTAACCTTGGTTCTAGCTGAAGATTTAGCTGTGTACACATCTTTAAAACTGGTATCCCCCTATAAAAACCAGATGCACAGGCAGCCGAAGAAAGAATGGATGAATTGGGCTACATCAAAATGTAAAATTTCTATGAACCAAGGCCACAATCAGAAGAGTGAAAACACAGCCCATGGAATGGGAGAAAACTTGTAATTCATAGATCTGATCAGTGTTAATCCAGAATCTGTAGAGAACTCCTCACACTCAACAACAGCAACAAAAAAACCTGATTCCAAAATGAGCACAGGGGGCCGGGCGTGGTGGCTCACTCCTGTAATCCTAGCACTTTGGGAGGCTCACGCAGGCAGATCACTTGAGGTCAGGAGTTCGAAAGCAGCCTGGCCAACATGGTGAAACCTTGTCTCTACTAAAAATACAAAAAAATTAGCCAAGTGTGGTGGCAGGTGGCTGTAATCCCAGCTACTTGGGAGGCTGAGGCAGGAGAGTCGCTTGAACTCAGGAGACAGAGGTTGCAGTTAGCTGAGATCGTGCCACTGCACTCCAGCCTGGGTGACAGAGTGAGACTCCATACAAAAAAAAAAAAAAAACCAACAACAACAACAACAAAAATGAGCACAGGGCCTGGATGGACATTTCTCCGAATAAGATTTACAGATAGCCCCAAGAAACACATGAAAAGATTCTCAGCATTGCCACTCATTAGAGAAATACAAATCAAAATCACAGTGTGATACCACCTCACACCCATTTGGATGTCTGCTATCAAAAAAAAAGAAAAAAAAAGAACCAGTGTTGGTGAGGATGTGAAGAAACTGAACCCTTGCGCACTGCTGGAAGGTAAATAGTGTAGCTGCTGTGGAGAACAGCAGGAAGGCTCCTCAAAGGTTAAACCTAGAGCTGACTTCGGCTCCAGCACCTCCACTCTGGATACATACAGGAAAGGAAGCAGGAAGCAGTCAGGATACATTTGTATGTCCCCATTTTCAGCAGCATTATTCATAGTAACCACAAAGAGGAAGTTACCCAAGTGTCCATTGACCAATGAATGGATAAGCAAAATATAATACAGACATACAATGGAATATTACTTGGCTTTAAAAAGGAAAAAAATTTTGCCGCATCCTACGCCATGGATGAACCTCGAGGGCATTATGTCACAGAAAGACAAGCACTGTATGATTCCACTTATATGAGGTCCCTGCAGTTGTCAAATTCGTAGAGACAGTAGAATGGAGGATTCCAGGAACTGGGAGAGGAGAGGAGGGGGAGTAATTGTCTCATGGGTACAGAATTTCAGTTTTACAGGATAAAAAGAGTGCTGTGGAAGGATGGTTTGCACGGCAGTGTGAATGCACTTAATGCCACTGAATTGTACACTTAAAAATTTTAAGATGATAAAGTTCATGTGTATTTTACCACAATTTAAAGTAACTTTTTTAAAACTAGAATCTCTCTTTATATACACCTCCAAATTTGTTATTTATAGTAGAGCCTCCCTTGATCCGTGTTTTTTTCCTAAAAGCGAAGTTAGATTATAGTCCCAGGCAAAAGCAACCTCCAGCTGGGACAGAGCCCAGGACCCAGGTCTGTGCAGCATGCTGCAGGTGGTCCTACCCGAGCAAGTCTGGCTGGCAGCTTCAGTGCCCAGGGCTCCTCAGGCACCGATAGATCATTTCCTGAGCTGAAAAGGAGTGGTTTTGTCCTCAGCCTCAGGCTTGTTTGCTCAGCACAGTGGCTGGCCCCACAAGGCTACTGGTGCACTAGTGGGCACTGCATGTGTGCACAGGGCACATCCACACAGCTCTGTCCTGCCACTGACAGCCTGCCTGTGGCTCCAGTGCCCGTGAGACCATGTCACAGTATCTCCCCATCCCCTTACCCCCTTCCCCTTCCCAAATTCTGACCATTTCCCAAATGTGCCCAGCCCTTTTCACACTCCTGTTTATGAAACCATTGTACTGACTTGTTGATTCATTGATTCATTCATTGGTTCATGAATTTATTCATTCAGCTCACAGCAAGTGAGTTGGCAGATGTGGCAGGAAGGTAGGCACCCTGTAAGAGTGAGGAGGAAGTGAGTTGGAGGGCAGAGGGGGCCCTAGGAGCCCTGATGAGGAGCTATGTTTTATTCTGCAAGCAGCGGACAGTTAACACAGGGCTCCGCAGAGGGTGCCATGATTCAGTGGACCCTGGCTCCTCTGTGCAAGATTGCCTGTCCTGCCCAGCATGTGGTCCAGGGTTGGACAGGGGTGGCAGAGGGGACTCGGGAGGTGGGTGAGGGGTGAAAGAGAAAGGGATCTGGGGACTGAGGTGTGTAACCTGAGCAGTGAGGTGGGGCCATGCCGTGACAAGATGGGGAAGAGTTAGGGACAATTTGGGATGAGGAGGGGCCAAACTGAGGCAAAGGAGTGGAGGGAGCAAGGGATGGAGATGCCCAGGCTGCTGATCAGCATGCTGCACACCAGCATAGAGACGGGATTAACAACCCAGGGCCTGGATATGGCGGCGAGTGAGCCACTGCCACCACCTGGAGGACAGGGTGCAGAGGAGGAAACCAGCCGAGGGGGTGAGCAGCCTCGGTAGCATCCCAGCGATGCTGGACAGCACCAAAGACAGAGGAGGTCCTGGGAGCAGCTGGGAGAAAGTGGGTTACCCAGGAGGGGCTGGCTTGAGCATGGGCCCTCAGCAGCAGCAGTGAGACTGAAAGACGGGAGCCAGACCTTATGTAGAGTGGAGGAAAATAGCTGTCCACATGGAATTCTCCACCCAGCAAAAATGGGCCTTCCATGAATGACGTCAAAAAATGAGGCAAGAAGAAGGCCAAGCACAGGCTCCTGCTGGTGGGGGTGGGACACAGTGGCAGGTGGGGAGGCGGGAGGAGCAGCAGTGTGGCCAAGCATCCAGTTCAGCAGGGCCATGGGCTCCTGGGTGTTTGTTCAGCATAAATGTTCTGTGAAATGTATTCGTTGTACATGTCAAATATTTGACTGTAGTAAGAGAAAACATGAGTGGGAAGTGGGACGGAAGCGGTGGGGGGGTGGGGGTGGGGTAACAGGTCACATCCTGAGAGGCTAACAGTGCTCAGCATGGGGCTGGAGGGACCCCCATAGGGACAGCTGGCCTGGGGAGGCGGGGACCGCCTCTTTCCACCCCCAGCCCCCAGGGAGGAGCCCTGGGGCCTGTTTCCCATTCCCAGGAAGATGATTGCATTAGGAAATCGTCTCTTAAGGAGATTCTGCTGGGCCATAATAAAGCTGTCATCTGCATCGTCTGCCACCCATCAAGGGCAGGCGTGGGGCTGGTGTCGCATGAGGGGTTCTGCAGGAAGGGCCTGCTCTACACACATGCCATGCGCTGCTTCTAATTCATGCAGTTTTTGGATCATATCGTTGTTATTGTTTTCTTTTTTGGAAGTCCCAAATTTCGGCCCTTGTGCTCCCATCCTAGGGAAGTTTTTCATCGTCTGGAGCTCCATTTGTGTTTCTGTGGCACGGTCACCATGCCATGGCAAGGGTGACCTCACAGTGCCCCATCAGAGCTGCCGGGTGGTCGGCAGTGGGGGAGTGGGAGACCAAGGGCCACAGTCGGGAGCCTGTGGAGAGCTGGTGAGCCCCCGCCTCCACAGACAGGGCCAGGCCACGCTTAGTATGTGTGTACCAAGGGTGCGGGAAAATGTGTGTGCTTGTGTGTGAAAGCGGGTGTATACCAGTATGAGCGAATACATGTGCTTGTTAGAGCCATATTGGCAGTGTGAGAATGTGTGAGCATATGGGAGAACAAGTGTATAACAGTGTGTGCCCCCGTGGTGTGTAATGGTATGCACCTGAGAGAATGAGTGTGTGTGAGAGAAGGAATGCATGTGTGCAATGTGTCCGCCTGAGTCTGACCAGGAGATAGCCCCACGTGGTCCCTGAGACAGGAGCAGTAACATCAGAGGCACTAAGCTGCGATGAAAGAGGGATGAATGGGGGTGGGGAGAGCTCTGTGGGGCACCCTTGGCTGCAGGTGGGCACCAGGGAAGGAACCCCTTCCCAGCTGGGGTCAGAGCCTGAGGGAGGAGCTGGATGCTAGGCTGGGGCTGCTGTGCAGGCTCAGGTCTGGTAGGAACTATCCCCAGGGCACAGGAGCTGAGGCTGGAGGCTGCAGGAAGCTGATGGCTAGGCTCAGGTGTGGGCTGCATCAGTGCCGAGGGATTGCATGCTTTGGGTATGCGCTAGGGTGGAGCACATAGCACACCCTGTCTCGTGGACTGCCCGGGCAGCAGGACCTAGAAAAGGCAAGTGTAACAACCGGAGACAGGAGCAACCCCTGGCCTGTCCTAGCATCCCTCCAAAGCCCTCCACCGATGAAGCTTGGCCTTGTGCTGCCTGCAAAGTAGCGTGCTGCCTGCAAAGTAGCTTGCTCCAGGCCCGTCTGGGCATGAGAACGTGCACACCTGGACGGAGTGTGTGGATTGACAAGGTGTGTGCGCGTGCACATGTGGGACGAGGGGGCTCAGGACTGGTGCCCCCTGCATGCAAAGATGAATAAATTAAACAGCCCAGCCAACTGTGGAGCATTGGAAATAGTCTAGCACTTCACTCTGTCGAACACTAGGGCTGACTCTTTCCTGCTGAGGTGGGCAGGGTGAGAGCAGATGGGGTCTTGGGTGGGCGTGCCTCCATCTCTTTTTCTGTCTCCTGCATGCCTTGTGCATGCACACATATACACACACTCATGACACACACTACACAGGCCTTGAAGGTTTCTGAGGGCTCTCTGAATGTGAGCAGCAACTTGGGTCTTTGGCAAGTGTGCTGTGAGCAAGCAGGACCTTCCCCCACCCCATCCTGCATGGTGCCGGGGCACAGCCAGCCTGAGGAACCAGAACCACGGTGGGGGGGTCATTGAGGGTTGATGCGGGAACCCTCTTGGTTTCTTAGAAAAGCAACACTGCCATTTTCACCGTCGGTGGGTGTGGTGTGTGCCAGGCCACCGCTGTGCTGCAGAAGTACAGGGTGGGCCCAGCCCTGGCAACCAAAGCTGTCCAGGCAGACACCTCTGTGCTAGGTGTGGGGGAGGATTCTGTCACCACATGGCATTTGGGCCTTGAAGGCATGGGGTGGGAAAAGCTTTGTAAGCCCTGCTGGTGACCTTCCCATGGTGCCAGGAGTGGCTGTCACCAGAGATGGGTCTCGACCCACGGGCCTGTGGACAGGCAGCCCTTCTAGGCAGAAAGGCGGCAGCAGGATGGGAAGCCAACCAGCAGGGCCCTGGGCCTCCTGGCAGGCTCAGCACCTGCTGGCGCCTGACTTCCACCATCACTTTCTTAGCTGTTATCCTAACCCCCAAGACACAAAGCCTCACAGCGTGTCCAGCTATTTCACTTGGTCAGGCTTCTCGCCACCCAGCCTCACTGTTCTTATCTGTGAAATGGGCAGTGAAGGGATCTGCACCCAGTGGCTGAGTCTGCAGTGAGAGCCTCATGATGATACACCCCTGTGCAGAGATGCACGCCAGGCTGCACCTGCACTGGCCGTTCCTCCTCTCCTTAGCATGCCTCCCCCACTTCGAAGCTGGGGAAACTGAGGCCCAGAGGAGGCCAGTGTTCTGCAGAGTCTGCACAGCCCGGTGGTGCCTGATGCCAGCAGCTTTTTCCCGGCTCTTCCCCGTGGCTGACCCACCACGATTGGCTGCATCATTTGTGGGCCCCTTGTTCTAGAATTATGAAGAATTTCAAGACTGTAGCAAAGAGCATTAAACCAAGCGTGAGACCTCTGAGCAGGGCCCACTGGGACTGCCCAGGCTGCACTCCGCTGAGGCAGGTCCTGCATCCACCTCCTTCATTCTCCCACCTTGGACCATGTGTTTTTCCATCTAGAAGTGTCTGTGACAAGCGGGAACCTTAAGACAGCTGTGCCCAGCTGCAGAGACCACCTGGGAGGCATTTTAAGTGCATTTAAGTCTGTTTCTGCTTGCAATCATTGCCTGACCCACAGATCCCTTTTGGCAGCAGGGAGACCAATTGGGATTGGGCCCCCCACGATCCTGTAGGGGTGGGCTCTGCCAGATGGGAGCAGGGGCCCGTTCTCCCCTGCACATGTGGGCTTTGTGGTGGGGGCTTTGGGAAGCCCAGGCCTGTCCTACCTCTAGTCCCTGGACCACTAAAGGTGCTTGCACATCATGGAGGCCCCAGAGGAGCACCTGTGGGATTCCCAGACTGGATCTGCTCCTGCGACAGATGGGGTGCCAGGGCCCCGCCCACTCTTCTGCAGCCTGGGCATCACCGGAGCCACCCCATGGCCACCCAAGGGCAAATGGTTCTTATTGAGAAGACCGGGGCCAGAGGTGTGTGTCCCAGAGAAAACTAGACCCAGCTGAGCTGCATTGCCTCTCCCTACCTGAGCTCAGTCAACCCCTAGCATCCCCTCTGGGGTAAGAACATGGACCCTGCCGCCTGCGTGGATAGCCCAGACATAGGACGCCACATGGGATTGGGAGGGGGCTCATCGGGGCCAGGGCATCTGGACCCTCCTCCCCCTGTGAAGCCACTGTGAGTTACAATCTCTCACCCTCTGTCGCCAGAAATGCAGCACCCCCCTCCCACCCCGAGGGCACTGTCATGGGAGCAGTGTTCCTGATGTGCAGTGAGCACTTCAAGAGAAGCCTTCTCCTGTTCTATTTTCCCACTGTGGGACTCCAGACATCTCACCTGTTCTCTTCCAGGCTCCACTTGGCACTTGATTGTTTCCCCCAGATGTGTCCCGGAGGAGCCCAGCGGCCCTGGGGGCGTTCTCAACTGCTCCTGTAGGCCCTGCCCTCCGGACCCCTCAGCGACCTCAAGCAGCAACCGTCTGGGTGGGAGCAAACTGATCGAAAAGAGAGATCGATTACATACAAGTGCAGTATTCCTAACGTCTGCTTTGGATGTTGGTATTGTTTGGGCATTCTAGAGTCTATTTGCAGGTTCTTAATGGATTTTAAGCATTTTTTGCCTATTTATCCATCTTTTTAAAAATTCATACTATTTTTTATTGTGGAAAAATATACACAAAAATGATTTACAATGTAACTGTCTTTAAGTATACATTTCAGGGACATTAAGTACATTCACATTGTTGTACAACCATCACCACCTCTGTCCCTGAACTTTTCATCTTCCCAAACTTAAACTCTGTCCCTATCAAACACTAACTCCCCTTCCTGTCTCCCCCAAGCCCTAGCAATCACCATCCTATGTTCTGTGTCTGTGAATTTGACTACTCTAGGGATCTCACATAAGTGGAATCATGCAGTGTTCATCCTTTTGCAATGGGCTTATTTCACTTAGCATAATGTGCTCAAGAGTTATCAGTATTATAACCTGTGTCAGGATTTCCGTCCTTTTTTTTTTTTTTTTTTTTTTTTTTTGGGACAGGTCTTGCTCTGTTGTCCAGGCTGGAGTGCAATGGCACAATCTCGGCTCACTACAACCTCCGCCTCGTGGGTTCAAGCCATTCTCCTGGCTTAGCCTCTCAAGTAGCTGAGATTATAGGCGCCCGCCATCATGCCCAGCTAATTTTTGTATTTTTAGTAGAGACGGGGTTTCACCATGTTGGCTAGGCTGATCTTAAACTTCCGACCTCAAGTGATCCGCCCACCTAGGCCTCCGAAAATATTAGGATTACAGGTGTGAGCCACTGCGCCCGGCCAGATTTCCCTCCTTTCTAAGACTGAATATTCCATTGTATGTATAGACCACGTTTTGTTCTTCCATTCATCCATTGATGGCCACTGGGGTTGCTTCCACCTTTTATCTATCGTGAATAGTGCTGTTGTGAACATGGGTGTGGAAATATCTATTTGAGACTTGGCTTTCAATTCTTTTGCGTATGTACCCAGAAGTGGGATTGGTAGATCATATGGTAATTCAATTTTTAAGTTTTTGGGAACTACCTTCTTGTGTTTCATGATAACTGTATATTATTTTCCATTCTCACCGACAATCTACATGAGTTCCAAAAACTATTTTAAAAGCTTTCCCCGTGGGAAATGTTGGCCACACACAGTCAGCAGCGTAGTGCACTGCGCCCCTGCTTGGGGTCACTCGGCCACAGCCGAGGCCAGCATCCTGCCTCCTTCGAGGAAGGAGGCAGGATGCCTCTGTCCTCTGTCCACAGCGGACATGTATGACTCTGTCCACAGCGCCCTCAGTGATTCGTTTTTCAGTTATTTAGGTAAAAATTACATAGATAGGCTGGGCACAGTGGCTCATACCTGTAATCCCAGCACTTTGGGAGGCCGAGGCGGGCAGATCACCTGAGGTTGAGAGTTCGAGACCAGCCTGACCAACATGGAGAAACCCCGTCTCTACTAAGAAAATACAAAATTAGCTGGGCATGGTGGTGCATGCCTGTAATCCCAGCTACTGGGGAGGCTGAGGCAGGAGAATCGCTTGAACCCGGGAGGTGGAAGTTGTGGTGAGCCAAGATTGCACCATTGCATTCCAGCCTGGGCAACAAGAGCAAACTCCATCTCAAAAATAAATAAATAAATAAAAACTACATAGATAAGATGCACGGACCTTAGCTGTACAATACTGACAAACGAATATGCCCACGTGATCTGCACCCCTCTCAGGATATGGGACCTTCATATTCCCCAGAATGTGCCCTGTGGCCCTTCCCAATCTGTCCACCTCCCCCACAACCCCGCCCGCCACAGGCAGCCAGTCTGATCCATTGCCTAATATCTGTCCAGAGTCGTGCCATGTGCGCTCTCCTCTGCCTGGCTTCCTCACCTTGGCATGGTTTGTGTGTGTGACCCATCCAGGTGTTTGCGTGTATACATAGTTCATCCTTTTTCATTGCTGGGCAGGATTCTGTGGCATCGCTGGACCACGGTCTGCCTGTCCATCCACCTGCTGAAGGGCCTCTAGGCTCTTGGCTTCTGTGAATCATCCTTCCATTTCCAACTATGGCATTTGATAGATGTATGTTTTCACTTTTCTTGGATGAATGGAGTGGAATTGCAGGGTCATATGGCAGGCGTATGTTTAGATAAAGATTTATGACTTTCCTATAAAGTGCTTTCTTCATTTTTTGGCAACTATTGCCTGCCCCGCGTGGCTGGCAGTGTCTCCTGCCCTTGAACACTCTGGCTGTGGGTGACCTGTTGAGAAGTCTGTATGGTTCAGGTGCCCTTCCGGCTTGGACGATTGAGAATACGCTTGTCGCTGAGGATACTGCTTCCCCTGTTTCCTTTTCTTTTTCTATTTTAAAGCAGTTCTTCTCTAGCCCGTGTGTAACTATACAAATAATTGAGTGTTCATGTTCTCAGGAACAGAGATGAAAAACTCCTGCTAAGATCGGAATTTTAAATTAATGATTTTTTTTTTTTTTTTTTTTGTCCTTGAAGAAGCCTTATCCTCACCATCCCTCACTCAGTTCCCTACTTCCCACAGTGGCATTGGGCCTCTACTTCTCGAGGGATGCTTACTGGGAGAAGCTGTATGTGGACCAGCCGGCCGGCACACCCTTGCTGTACGTCCATGCCCTGCGGGACACCCCTGAGGAGGTGCCCAGCTTCCACCTGGGCCAGCATCTCTACGGCACGTACCGCACACGGCTGCATGAGAACAACTGGATCTGCATCCAGGAGGACACCGGCCTCCTCTACCTTAACCGGAGCCTGGACCACAACTCCTGGGAGAAGCTCAGTGTCCGCAGTAAGGGAGCCGCCCCAACACCCACCCCGTGCCCCACCCCACCCCTTCCTCAAGCCGCCCTCATCACAGCCGCTGACACTGAGGCTCGGGGTAGCTTCCCCACCACACCTGGTGTGGAAGGCGTCAGGGGTTAAATGAGGCTGGCTTGCCTCTGTGTCTAGCCTGGAGAGAAGCCAGGACAAGCTTCAGGGCTGCGTGAGGCTGTAGGAGTTTGGAGACACACGGGAATCATCCGGGTACACTATTCTGCCAGACCCGAATCCCTCTTCCAGTGGGGCTAAAAAGGATTAGGAGGTTTCGAGAGAGGGAGTAAGTGGGGCTGGAAAAATTCCAAGGTTTTGATTTAGCAAATGACCTGCAACTCTCTGGAGAAGGGGCAGTTCCCAAGGAAAGCCTGACTTCTTATCGGTAGCTGGCTGCCCTTGTACCTGGCAGGGACTTGGGCCTGTCCCAGGTGTCCAGGGAGGAAAGAGGAGCAGTCACAGCCAGAGTCACGGCCACATGTGACATTGGTAATGGGAGGGGTGGGGGGAAGCAGAGCCCCTGTGACAGGAAACAGTGATGCTGCACCTGGTAGCTCCCATCCCTAGCATCCCTCCAGGGCCACGGCTCGCACAGCCCTCACAACCACCCTGAGCCCTGTCTGCTGGTGAGAGGCAAGCCTCAGGCTGTGAATGCAGAGCAGGCATCCCTGCCCTACCCAGGCAGAGTGACTGGCCTATCTGCCAGGGACAGCCAGGGTGCAGGGGAGGGAGGGGGCTTGGGTGGGCAGCTCCCTCTGGCGCAGCCCAGGCAGTTCCTGGAGGAGGCAGCATCTGAGGTGGGTCATGGTTCTACGCACTTAGTTGCTGCCCTCTTCATCCTGAGCCTCCAGGGTGGAGCTTGAGGAATGGGAGTCCCTGGGTGGGGGCCAGTGTGGAATTTGCCCTGGGCCTGGATTTCCTAGGAGGCCTAAGCCCTCCAAGGTGGGGAGAGGCTTCATGCACAGCCAGTTCCTGTCGAGGAAGAAACCACAGGGTAATTTAACAGGGAGAGTTTGTGTAAAGAATTAATTACAACAGGTGATTGGAGCAATGAGGGACAGGCTAGCAAAAAGCAAAGAGAATGCCAGAGAATATGGGAAGAGCAGCTCTGAGGAGCAGCTGCCCACCTAGGGCTGAGATGGAGGCTGGGAAAGCCCTCGCAGCCCAGCTGAAATGGCTATGGTGCATCGGTGATGGAACTTGCCGGAAATGCCCCCTCTAGGCGTTGGGGAAGTATGTCTGCGGCCACTCCAAACCTCCTGAGGAGGGTGTGGCGGGGGGGGTGCTGGTCACCCCTTACTGGAGAAGTTGCCACCATCAGAGTTGGGGAGCCTTAGACCCAGTGCTCAGCACACCTCCCTGAGGAAGGGGCCTCTAAGCCGAGAACTGAATGATGAGAGCTAGGCCTGTGGGGCCCTGGTGCTCTGGGCCGCAGGGCTGCGCAGCAGAGGTAAGGAGGTGGCAGGCGGAGCTGGAACACCAGTCTGAGCCTTATGGACCTTGATGGGGACCAGGGTTTACACCAGCCCTGGAGCTCGTGCCTCCTCCCCATTCCCGACTGCCTGGCAGGGTGGCCGATACCCCCACAGACCTGACTTCTCTCTGCAGACCGCGGCTTTCCCCTGCTCACCGTCTACCTCAAGGTCTTCCTGTCACCCACATCCCTTCGTGAGAGCGAGTGCCAGTGGCCAGGCTGTGCCCGCGTGTACTTCTCCTTCTTCAACACCTCCTTTCCAGCCTGCAGCTCCCTCAAGCCCCAGGAGCTCTGCTTCCCAGAGACAAGGCCCTCCTTCCGCATTCGGGAGAACCGACCCCCAGGCACCTTCCACCAGTTTCGCCTGCTGCCTGTACAGTACTTGTGCCCCAACATCAGCGTGGCCTACAGGCTCCTGGAGGGTGAGTGCTGACCTTGTGGGGCCGCCCCGCAGTGCCTGCTACTGCTGGGCTTGCTCTGCGAGCCCTTGACACAAGCCATCTGGTTTATTCTTCACCTCCATGCCATCAGTTCATTCAATATTCCAGAAGTACCTCTTACACGCCTGCCAGGGGCCAGGTACTGTTCTAGGAGCTAAGGATATAACAATGAACACAACAGGTTGGAATCTTGCCTGCCTGCAGCTTTCATTCTTGTGGGGCAGACAGAGCGTCTGAGCATGCCAAGGAAATCAGGTGGCTTCTGGAAGGAGCTAGCTGGGGAGGAAACTGGGAAGAGGGAAACGCGGAGGAGGAGGGGAACAGACGAGGAGACCTCCATTCCTCCATCGTAAATTCGGTGGTCGGGGTGGGGGCTAGCAGAGCAAAGGTGGGAGGGTGCCGGGTAGGCAGGCCTAGCCCCTTGGAGGGCACCACAGTGTGACCCTCGTGTGCCTGGAGTGCTGATGGGGCAGAATAGTTCCTGGGGCAGGGGGCAGGTCTGGGAGAGGCTTGCAGGGCTTTCTCTGGAGGAACATGGGGAGCTATGGAAGACTTTGGAGGGAGGGAATGCTGGCAGGACCTGACTTAGTTTTAAAAGGATTAGTCAGACTACTGTGTTAGGAATGGTTTGGGGTGGGAAGGTTCAGGGGCGAAGCTGGGAGACAATCAGAAGGCTACAGGAGAAACCTCTGAACAGGAGGATGGGGGATGTGATGCTGGGATACGGGTGGAAGCCGAGGAATGGCGAGAAGCAGGCAGCTGCAGCCAGTCAGGGGGTGGGATGAGCTGGATCCCAGTGGAGAGGGGAGAAGGCAACTGACCAGGTGCAGGGAGGCCCCATTTGACCATCTGAAAGTCAGGAAGTGGGGCTCAACCAGGTCACAGAGGCTGCACCGCTGGCAAGTGTGTCCTAAATTCACACTAATTTTATCACACAAACACGGCAAGAATATTAAAATCTCAGTAAAGGAAAAAAAGCCATCATTCATGCTTCCCCAGATTCCTTTCATTCTCTGGGGCAGGGATAGATGTCTTTGAACCAGATGGTTGATGGAGCACTTGGTTTTTTGCATGCTGCCCTTTTTCACTAAAAAATATGTAATTAAATTTAGTTTAGTGGGGGGTTTTTTGTAATCACACTCAACAGAGGAAAGCATTATATGATAAGCATTTCCCACATACGTAATTCATGCGCAAGGCATGGTTCTGCCTGGGAGGCTTGTGGAGTTTGCCCCCGCCTCCTTGGGGTGGGTTGTGGAGTCTTCAGCGGTGACCTTCCGCCTTCAGCATGCCCCCTTTTCTGGATTATTTCTGGAGGACGGATCCGAGGTCAGGCTCGTTGAAGAGTGTGTTGTGGTTCCTGGCCCAGCTTCAGGGGCGACGTAGTCTAGCGCAAGCTGCCGTGCAGGGCAGGGAGCATGCGCTTTTGTCTCGACATCCGGCCTTCAGAGGATGACCAGCCTGGCGACGCACTGGACAAGGAGGTGTAGAGTGGAGATGCACACTAGGCGGTCGGAAATCATTATGCGTTAATGTCACATCATACCCCAGATGTCCACTGTGTTTGTTTTCAAGTGGTAGAATCGTGGCTTTCTCACGTTCTCTAAAATGAACACATATTGCTTCCATAATTGAAAAAAAAAAAACTAACAGTTTTTAAAAAGCAGCCAAGGTCACCAATATGGTGAAAGGCCGTCCCTACTAAAAATACAAAAATTAGCCGGGCATGGTGGCGGGCGCCTGTAGTCCCAGCTACTCGGGAGGCTGAGGCAGGAGAATCGCCTGAACCCGGGAGTTGGAGGTTGCAGTGAGCCGAGATCGCGCCACTGCACTCCATCCTGGGCAACACAGCGAGGCTCCGTCAAAAAAAAAAAAAAAAAGCAGCCAAGGCCAGTAGCTGGCTCTCTAGGGCTGCAGTGCAGCTTGGGCTGAGCCAAAGCCACCCTTCCCCACACAAGGCCACTCCTGATCAAGGCCAGGTGGGCGGAGGGGTGTCCCAGTCCCTACTGGTTGATCAGGGTGCCTGGTCCCGGCTCTTCCCAACCAGCACAAGTGAGGACGCAGCTGCAGCAGGACGTAAGCACAGTCATCGCTGCAAACTCGTGCTCCGAGCGCTGCGCTCCCCTGTGGAGCGGAGGAGGGGAGGCCTGGGGCCGCGGCAGTGTGCGCCCCGCTCTGACCGCAGAGCCCCCTTCCCGAGGAAGGCAGCTGGCCCGGTCCCGGCTGGCGATCACCCGGGGCCCCTGTCTGCTTGGTGCGCAGGTGAGGGTCTGCCCTTCCGCTGCGCCCCGGACAGCCTGGAGGTGAGCACACGCTGGGCCCTGGACCGCGAGCAGCGGGAGAAGTACGAGCTGGTGGCCGTGTGCACCGTGCACGCCGGCGCGCGCGAGGAGGTGGTGATGGTGCCCTTCCCGGTGACCGTGTACGACGAGGACGACTCGGCGCCCACCTTCCCCGCGGGCGTCGACACCGCCAGCGCCGTGGTGGAGTTCAAGCGGAAGGAGGTGCTTGTCCGCGCGTGCTGTGCTCTACCCAGTGTCTGTCTCCGGCCGCAGGTCGTTTCTCGGTCGGTTTAGTGTCCGTGTAGCCACCCAACCGTGTGGCCGACCATTCGCGCTTTCATTTGTCCTTCGTCTCCGTCGGCGCCGTCTGTCCTAGGGGGAGGGGAAGGGGGAGTCCTGCCAGCACCCAGCGGGGTCTTGCCTCGGGAGGCAAGGACCAGGACGAGGCCCGAGGGCTCGCGTCTGGGGCACACTTGTGCCGCTGCAGGCGGGCGCGGCGCGCTGCCCGGACGGGGAGCATCTGCCGGGAGGGCACTCCCTCCCACCAGCAGTTAGCCCCCAACGGGAGGGCCCTTGAGTGACCAGGAGCAGAGCCGGGGATTGGAGAGGGACGGGAAGGCGGATCACCTCCGGCGCCGCCCGCCCCGCCCTTCTCCGGCTCGCGCTGGTGGAGCGCGACCGCCACCTGCTGGGCCTCAGGCCTTCCTGCAGCCGGCCCACCCCTCAGGGGCCGTGGGAGAGTGGGCGTGGGGACTGAGGTAGTGCATTGCCTTGTCCCGCCTTTCTGGGCACACCACGTGCCGGTTTGGCAGGGAAAGGAGGTCTGGCTGAAAGCACACCTTGTGAGTAAAGGCTGTGTGGGCCGCCTTGGGGTGACAGCAGAGGCCTGGTGGGCAAAGCCATCCCAGGTGCCCAGCGGCTTTCCTCACAACCCCCTCCAGCCTGGGGTAGGAGGATGCTTGGAGCAGAGCGCTCTGATGTACACCCGGCCTCGGATCTCGGCTCTGCCATCTGTTCCTGTGTGACCTTGACCTGACCTTCACCCTGTGGGGCCCTGCTTCCTCAGGGGAGAGTGGAGGTGCTCATCCTGCTCTCTGGGGACCTGGATGGGACCTGCCAGCAGGGTGCCTGGGCATCGGCTGTAATTCTCCTTATAAGAGGTCTGCATTGCACCTGTTACACAGGCGAGGCTCAGTGGCTCAGGGAAGGTGACGGCCAGGCTGGCCAGTGACCCCGTGGGAACTTGAACCCAGGTCAGACTGTCCCCAGACCTGGCTCTGACAACACACACCTGGTCCACCTATGGGCTGTGCGGGACGTGCAGCATCCTGAGGTCTCTGGTTTTGGGGGGTCTGAGGGGCCCCTCTCGCCTGCACTGACCAATGCCCTCTGCATCCTGCAGGACACCGTGGTGGCCACGCTGCGTGTCTTCGATGCAGACGTGGTACCTGCATCAGGGGAGCTGGTGAGGCGGTACACAAGCACGCTGCTCCCCGGGGACACCTGGGCCCAGCAGACCTTCCGGGTGGAGCACTGGCCCAACGAGACCTCGGTCCAGGCCAACGGCAGCTTCGTGCGGGCGACCGTACATGACTATAGTAAGAGGGGCTGGTGGCACGGCCTGGCTAGGCCCCCAGGAAATGAGGTGCTCGCTCTTCATGGGCAAGCAGCACCCTACACACATGCACACCTGGCATGGCCCTCTGTGGCCCAAGCCACTTCCCCTCCACTCTCTGCCCAGCACTTCCTGTGTCTCTGCCAGGCCTGCCCTCCAGCCACCAGCAGGGCTTTCACCATGGGTCCTCTCTCCCTGAGCTGCTCCATGGCCGACCCTGGCAGGGCCCCACCACACCCCCGAGCTGACCTCACCGGGGCTCACCACCGACTGCATGTCACCTGAGGCTTTCCTCCAGCCCCTGGCACTCCATCATTGCCCCTAAGGCGTCCCAAATGCTTACAGATTATTGCTCCAGCCCCAGCAGCTCTCTGCTAAACAGGCTGGTGTACAGAAGCAGCCCCGAGCCAGGTCAGGGCTTCTGAACCCATTGTCCTGCCTGACTGCTGACATGCCACCATGCTCACCTGCTTGCAGGGCACCTTTCAGCAGCGGCCTTGCTTCCTGCCTCCCTCCCCCACCTCCTGCTGATTTCCCCTGGGATTGCCTTCCAAATAAACCACCTGCATTTGGGGTCTGTGTCTGGTGGAACCCCAGGCCATGGGTCCTTCACCCCTTTCTGCCTGGCCTGGTCCTGTTCATTCCTCAGTCCTCCCCACCTCACCAAGCCTATGGAGGCCCCACCTGTCAGAGGCGAGACAGCCTCCTATGCCCTGGCACTGAACACCCTATGTGCCAGAGTGCCCCTCCCATCATTGTTTCCACCACATGAGATCCACAGCGGCAGCACGCGGCAGGTACACCAACGGCATGACTTCCAGGGCTTGGCCTGCGGCGGGGTCATTGGGTCTGCTGGAGGTTCCTGCAGTGGAGGGTAGTTCTGCCATGCTCTGGGGGAGCTGTCTGGAGGGCTCTAGTGTGTTCTTCCCAGGGCCTTGGTAATGTAGACCTTTAACCCTCCATATCTCACACACACACACACACCCTGTTACCCAAAAAATGAAACTCTGTAAAACATTTTTTAATAATAATTACAATAAAAGAAAAAAAAAAAAAAAAAAAAAAAAAAAAAAAAAAAAAAAAAACATTTTAAAGAGGTTTATTCTGAGCCAAGATGAGTGACCACAGCCTGGAGAAAACACAAACCCAAGAAGCCTTGAGTAAGTGGTCCCCAGGTCCAAGGTGGTGGAGTTACAGTTTGCTTTTATACATTTTAGGGAGACAGGAGTTACAAGCAAGGACATAAATCAACACATGGAAGGTATACATTGGTTTGGCCCCAAAATGCAGGGTATCTTAAAGCAGGGGCTTACAGGTTAGAAGTAGATGCAGAGATTCTTTAATTTACAGTTGGTTGAAAGAGTTAAGCTTTGCCTAAAGACTTCGGGTCAGTACAAAGGAATGTTAAGGAGTCCTGCTATGTGTCGCCTGATGCTATCTATACAGGGTCAGGATGGAAAGTAAACCACGTTATGCCTGGGTAACTTAAAAAAAAAAAAAAAAAAGGTTTTTAACAAGATTTTATGGGCCAGGCATAGTGGCTCATGCCTGTAATCCCAGCACTTTAGGGAGACTGAGGCGGGTGGATTGTTTGAGTCCAGGAGTTCGAGACCAGCCTGGGCAACATGGTGAAACCCTGTCTCTACAAAAAAAAAAAATACAAAAAATTAGCCAGGCGTGGTGGCACATGCCTGGATTCCAGGAACCTGGGAGGCTGAGGTGGGAGGATGCCTGGAGCCTGGGAGGTCAAGGCTGCAATGAGATGCAACAGAGCAAGACTCTGTCTCAAAAAAGAAACCAATGTTATGGTTTGTAGGGTGTTACTTAACCCTTGCCTGGCATGGTCTTAGGTCCTGTTTATAATTTGGTATCTTACTGCCACAAAGAGTCCGTTCTGTCAGTCTTATGATCACTGTTTTAATGTTAATGCCGGTCAGTTGTGTCCAAACTCCAGAAGGAAGAGGGCCTAATAAGGCAAGTCCACCCTGCCTTCCTGTCATGGCCCAGAATTCCATTTTTAAGGTTTTTCTGGTGTCCCCTTGGCCAAGAGGGGATCTATTCAGTTGGTCCGGGGACTTAAGATTTTAGTTTTAGTTTACAACTCTATACACAAACACCCCATACACACAGGCACAAATACCCTATGCACAGACACCACACACATGCATACTACACACTTACACATACCACACACACGCATACCACACAAGCATATCATACACACAGACACCCCATACAATGCATGCACGTGCACACACACACAGGCTGCCTCAAATTGAGAAGGGTTCCCTGGACTTTCAGTTTAGTAAATCCCAACATTTGAACATTGGTGCTAACTTAGGACCAGCCCCAGGCTTGTCACGTGGCACTGTATGTGTGAAAGTGCGTGTTTGCACCAGTGTGTGCAAGGCTGTGTCTGGGAAGAGGTGTGCTACACATGAGGAAGCAGCCAGAGCAGCTCAGTGGTCATTGTTGTGCCCCTACCTGCAGGGCTGGTTCTCAACCGGAACCTCTCCATCTCGGAGAACCGCACCATGCAGCTGGCCGTGCTGGTCAATGACTCGGACTTCCAGGGCCCAGGAGCGGGTGTCCTCTTGCTCCACTTCAACGTGTCGGTGCTGCCGGTCAGCCTGCACCTGCCCAGTACCTACTCCCTCTCCGTGAGCAGGAGGGCTCGCCGATTTGCCCAGGTGAGCCCATACCTATTGCCTGTCTGGGGAAGACTGAAGGGCCAAGGGACATGGGGGCACAGGGAGGCAGGTGACACTGCCTCTTGGCCCAACCAGCACAGAGTAGACTGGGTGGAGTCCTGAGCCCAGGGCCAGGAGGTACAGCTGGGTGCGCAGAAGAGGCCTGGGAGAGCTCACAGTGGGCAGGGCTGGGGGCTCCTTGGGCCTCTCTTTTTTTCCCCTTTCCATTCTTGGTATCTTTAAAATGTATTTTCAAAAATGCAAGAGCAATGCTGGGTAAATCTACATATGGTGACTTGGAAGAATCTTCCTGGTGGATTGGTGAGAGTGGCTTGCAGAGATGTTGGTCCCACGTGACTCCCTTTGTGCAAAAGCAGATCTTCCCTGACAGGGATCTGCAAGTGTGCAGAGATCACAGTGCTATCCACAGTGGTGCCCTCAGGGGGAGGCAGGAAACGCTTCCACTTTTTACTTTTTGTAACTAGGTTTGCTAGAAAGCGTATATTTATATTTGTCTTTGGAAAATAATGATTAGAAATAAAAGAAATAAAAGTAATAAATATTCATTAAAGAAGATGAGGCATGAGGCATGATCCCTTCTACCCACAGGCGCCACTGTTGCACATCATGGCGTTCTTTCTGGGATGTTTCTCGTAAGCACTTATTAAGTTGACTTGAAACTGCAGCACGCATGTTCTCACATGCCGCTGTCCCTCGCAGAGCAGCCCGTGGCACCTCCTCTTCAGGGGCCATCTGCCGGTTCTTTCGGGTGGTTCTGTGCCCCCAGCAGCTCCTGGCAGCCACCCATGTCCAGCCCATGAGGGAGCCTACCCTTGGACATATCCAAGCTCCCCGACCACCCCCTTGGCCTTTAATGGGAGAGGGATCAGAGACAGAGGGGCAACAAGGCAGAGGGCCCTGGGGGGTCTCATGGGGGGCTGGGGAAGAGCAGGCATTGCTGAAGTTGGGCCACCTGCCCTCTGTCAGGCTCAGGAGCAATGGGGGCCTGAATCCCAGTCCCGCCTCAGCCTCACTGTGGTCTCACCCTTCTCCCCAGTTTGTAAAGCTGTGAATTAGGGACAGGAACCCTGGACAATGTTGAGAGTCACATGAGAATTTGGAAGTGGGCTTTGTAGGGGAAAGTGAGGAGGCCCAGGAGGCTGGTTTTTGCTGTGGTCACATGTGGGCCTGGGAGAGCCCAGTCCTGCTCTGGCCCGCCCTCGTCTCACCATCTGTGGAACTTTTGGTTTCAAGCAACTGCAAGAGTTACCAAGAGGTTGAAAGAATTCAGCTGCCTAACTCCAGGACCTGGCATCCCCAGGAGAGGCCCCTCTTTCCCAGGGGCTCTGGTCAAATTCTCAGAGCCTGGCATCCCCAGGAGAAGAGGCTCCTCTTTCCCAGAGGCTCCAGTCAAAGTCCCAGGGAGGCCCCTTGGTCCTGCATGGGCTGGGACAACCATGCTCCCGAGTCTTGTGGCTGGGGTTCAGTGCTCTGACCAGGGGACACCAGGGCAGGGTGGACCTCCAAACCCTGTGCACTGAGGGAGGAGCGAGGGGTCCCCAGAGCAGTGCTGGGGCAGCTGGGAGCAGGCAGGGAGGAGCCTGGGAGACATTCCGGTGGCCTTGGTGTCTGAGTGAGGGAGGAAAGGGGAGTAAAGTGTTGAGTCAGGGCCTGCCTGGGGCTTTTCCTGCCACCAAACTGAACCTCGAGGCCCTGGGTTTCCTTGACCTCCAGCTCCCAGGAACGGGCAGCTGGTAACATGTGGCCTGAGTGGAGCTGGGCAGGGCAGGGCCGGGGCAGGTGGGTGGGTATGCAGGCTCTGAGGGGATGGAGGACAGGGTGCTCGGGGGGGGCTGCTGTCTCCAGGCCCAGTTGGGGGCTGTTCCAGGACTTAGGCTGTGTGGAAACCTCTACCCTCAGGCCATTGCAGGCCGGTCCAGCTGCCTGGCTAAGGTGTTCCCCTGTGCCCCCCTAGATCGGGAAAGTCTGTGTGGAAAACTGCCAGGTGTTCAGTGGCATCAACGTCCAGTATGAGCTGCATTCCTCCGGCGCCAACTGCAGCATGCTAGGGGTGGTGACCTCAGCCGAAGACACCTCGGGGATCCTGTTTGTGAATGACACCAAGGCCCTGCGGCGGCCCAAGTGTGCCGAACTTCACTACATGGTGGTGGCCACCGACCAGCAGACCTCCAGACAGGCCCAGGCCCAGCTGCTTGTAACGGTGGAGGGGTCACGTGAGTGCCTGCTCCAGGGAGGGATGGGTTGGGGGCCTGGGGGCTTCTGGAGCCTGGGCCTCCTGCCCTTTGAGAAAAACAGTACAGCTGCAAGGCTTAGCTGGGGAGTGGGGAAGGCATAGACCAGCTTCACCCTGAGTGACCCAGCAGTAAATGGTTGCTCCTTCCAGATAACATACAGGACCTTGGTTAAATTTGAATTTTGGGTAAACAACAAGCAGTTTTTTGGTATAGATGTGTTCCATGCAACTTTTGCAGCTTCTCGAAAGACACACCTCCAGGTCCATCCATGCCCTCTTAGGAACATGCTGACACAACTGCCATTCATGCCATTCATTGTGTATCTGAAACGCAGGTCCCACAGGGTGTCCTGGGCATCGTTGGCCGAATCTGGCTGCCCTCACATCCTTCCTCCTGTACTTACCCCAGCCCAGGTGATCCCCGCTTTGTGACCATGATGTCCTGTACCCTGCCCTGTGCCCTGTGCTCCTGGCACTGTCTTTGCTGCCCTGGGTCTGTCACTCTGGTCCCCTTGGGCTCCATCCGTGGGCAGCTCAGCTGGTGCTGTTCCCTGTCCTTGGGCACTAGCTGGACACTGGGCCCAGGCCAGCCCCCTGTGACCCTGCTTGTCTGCCACCTGCAGATGTGGCCGAGGAGGCGGGCTGCCCCCTGTCCTGTGCAGTCAGCAAGAGACGGCCGGAGTGTGAGGAGTGTGGCGGCCTGGGCTCCCCAACAGGCAGATGTGAGTGGAGGCAAGGAGATGGCAAAGGTAGGCTCTGGAAACGCCCGAGGGAGGCCTGCAGGGGTGACGGCACCGGTGGAAACGGGGTCCTGGGGCCTTGCCAGCCTGGGGTGGCTCTCCCTGCTCCAGGTCTGCTTCTGGCACCTCATCCCCCATGTGGCTCTCGATGCCAGCATAGCGGGCAGCAGTGCAGGGCTTGGGAGAGGGCTTGTGAGTACAGTGGTCCCCAGGCCAGATTCACTCTGGACTTGCGAAGGTCTGAACCAAAATTGGGATGTGCTGGGGACAGAATGGCCTTTTCTGGGAGGTCCTCGGCCAGGGGATGTGGTGTGGGCAGGGGACTCATTGTCTGCATCAGCCAGAGGCCAGCCTGGGTGTGCCCACCACCATGAGGGGCCCTCACCATGCAGCCCTGAGAGGGTCCCGGCCTCTTTGCTGTAAGGGCCACCTGTGTGAGGAACCCCCCATACCTCCTCTCCCATAAGCCATGGCTCCCCAGGATGCTTCCGCTGGCAAGGCTCTGTATGTGGTGTTTCCCTACTCAGGCCTCCAATTGCTCCTCCCTAGAGGGGCAGGATCTGCCTAGGAGGTGGTGTGGGCATGTGGCGGGGCTCCCACATGGGTGACAGCCTGCTGTGTGTCCTGTGCAGGGATCACCAGGAACTTCTCCACCTGCTCTCCCAGCACCAAGACCTGCCCCGACGGCCACTGCGATGTTGTGGAGACCCAAGACATCAACATTTGCCCTCAGGACTGCCTCCGTAAGCAGGGTTTAATCAGGGCATGGGAATAGGTAGGAGGTAGTAGGGGAAACCTGGATCCCACAGGCACTTCAGCCAGAGTTGCCAGGGTTGTCAGTTTTATGCATCAAGCTGAGCCTCCTGTGCATTTCAGCGTCACCCTAGCCATGGGGAGGGAGCAGGTGGGGTCAGGGACAGGGGGAAGGCAGGGACCCACAGACTGTCCAGGCCCCTGCTGAGGTCCCAGAAGTCGGCACACACAGATTTCAGAAGCAGAGAATGGTCAGTAAGGACATTGACAGGGAAAGTGCGGCCCTGAGCCAGACAAGGGACACTGCAATGTGCAGGTCAGGCCACCAGGCTCCAGTTTTGGAGGCAGAGTCCTTTGTTCAGATGAAATGTTAGGAGGGGGCCTGGCTTCACCCATGGCTTCAGAAAGGCACTGTGACTGAGCCCTGCCCAGCTAAGCCAAGCTGCTGGGCCCCTGGCCTCCCTGGGCCTATGCTTGTGACATCAGTTGGGGAGGGGGCTCCTTGGGACACTGCCCTCGAAATATGGGGGCCTAGGGTGGTCAGGCGCCCCAGAAGGCTGAGTGGGCTACGTCTGCCCTCAGGGGGCAGCATTGTCGGGGGCCACGAGCCCGGGGAGCCCCGGGGAATTAAAGCTGGCTATGGCACTTGCAACTGCTTCCCTGAGGAAGAGAAGTGCTTCTGCGAGCCCGAAGACATCCAGGGTGAGTGGGCGGCGGCCGGGACCACCACCACCTCCCAGCCCCATGGAGGCCTCAACAGCACATCTGAGGTCCCAACAAGGGAGGAAATTGCTGGGAGGTGAGTGGGCCCCATGAGACTTCCCTCCCTCCCTCCCTCTGGGCCTCTGTTACTCCACCCAGGAGAGGGGCCAGGGCCCCTGTAAAGTGTCTTCTGGCCGTAAGTTCTATGATGGACAGGCCAGAAAAGCAGTTCTTCCACCAAACAACTTGTCAGCCTGACGAGTCACTGTCCCTGTGACCATGCAGCTGGGACCCACCCAGGAACACATTTCAAGGTCAGCAGGTATGGTGGGTGGCACAGCCACACTGACTACACTCAGGGGTGCTGTTCTGCCTGGGCACAGGGACACGTTTCTGTCATTGAGTTTTCCGGTATTATATAGCCCTACGTCCCTAGCCACTTAGCATTTTCATAAAGAAAATGCCAAAGACATTTGTAACAGAGGAAAATTTTGACCTCCCCTGCCAGCCCTCCAGTGCCAGCTGGTGTAGTGAGCATAGCCTCTGCTGTGTGACCTTGGCAGGCTGCTCAGCCTCTCTGAGCCTCTGTCTCCATCTGTAAGAGGGCAATAGTGGTCTAGGAGGGGGCAGTAAATGGCAGTACCCATGCTCGATGGGGTGTTCTCAGACCTCTACGGCCACTTCCCCGCTGGCGCGGACACGGTGGGCTGGAGAGCCATGAGGCAGAGCATGCGCAGCCTGTACCCAGTGGTGCCAAGCCTCTGGCGGTGCCGAGCCTCACACCGCCCCCACCCACAGATCCACTGTGCGACGAGCTGTGCCGCACGGTGATCGCGGCCGCCGTCCTCTTCTCCTTCATCGTCTCGGTGCTGCTGTCTGCCTTCTGCATCCACCGCTACCACAAGTTTGCCCACAAGCCACCCATCCCCTCAGCTGAGATGACCTTCCGGAGGCCCGCCCAGGCCTTCCCGGTCAGCTACTCCTCTTCCGGTGCCCGCCGACCCTCACTGGACTCCATGGAGAACCAGGTCTCCGTGGATGCCTTCAAGATCCCGGTGAGGGTCCCCACGGGACAGGGAAGATCCCCTGCCCTCCCCAGCTGCCTTCCAGGGAGGGAGGCCAGCTGGGGAGATGCAGGCCATCCCATGAGGGGCTGCCAACACTGGGCAGACGAGGCCCGTATTCTGCCCCCATTTCCGTAGGGCGCTGTGTGGGGACAGTCTGTGGGGTGGGACTATGATGAGGTGCTGTTCCCATCCAGGTGAGAGGCAGTGGTCAGGGCCGCAGCATCGGGCAGGGGAGCAGCAGTGTGGATGGAGGGGCACTGAAGTCAGAGGGGGGTGCCTCTCTGGGGAGCCTGGCCTGCAGGTCTGCGTGTGCTACTCAGAGCCTCCAGGCTGTGCCGAGTGTCATGGAGCCTCCTTGTCCCGGCCGGGACTGCTCTGTGGTGCCTCTGCCCTCTTCTGGTGGTGGCCTGCCCCTTCAGTGTCCCTACTAGCACTGTCCAGGGCGCTGGAAGCCAAGCCCAGTTCTGGGAGTAACAGAGGCTCAGAGCCAAGGGTGTGAGTGAACGGTGAGCCACGCAGCTTATGGTGGCGTGAATAGCTCCTCGGCAGGAGCCTCCAGGGAGGAAGCTGAGCACCCAGTGGCCACAGGGCCTGGCAGTTCCCATCTCAGCCTGGGAGGTGGCCTGGGATTCCTTGGAGGGGCCACATCCCACAGTGCAGCTCAGCCTGAGGCCTCGGCCCTGGAGCCTCCGTTCAGGCAACACCCAGTCCTCGGTAAGGGTGTGGGCCAAGGAGGCCTTCCCAGATGTGGCCACTGCTGCTTCCCCACCAGCTTTCCTAGTTGGTGGTCCCCATCCTGGCCTGGCTGCAGCTTAGCCTCATGGCAGGGCTCTAGGATGAGCCACCAGAGTCCTTCATAAACCCGGCAGGTTTGTGTGAGGCTGCCCAGGAAGGCCACACTGGTCTGGGCTGCTGCTGGTAGAGACCACCATCCTAACCCCAGTCAGCTCCAGAGTCACACTCATCAGCACCAGGTCTTGGACCCGTGACTCAACCTCAATATTTGAGAGGATCAGGTTAATGTCGCCCTCATGTGCTTACTGCAGTCTCTGGAGTGTGGTAAACGGGTTTCCAGTGCCAGCTGTGGAGGTGACAGCAGCAGGGAAGCCATGGCAATGTCGACACTGACCTTGACTGTGGGTTCCCAGGGAACGTGGGGCCAAACCAGGACAGCCCAGGAGCAGGAGACCTGGGGTGACGGATGCCCAGAGCTGGCACATCAAGGGAGGGTTCCTGGATCGTGGCAGGCTTTGGCCTCCCTGGTCGGAGTTCAAGTACTGGGGGCCAGGGTGGGGGTCTGGGAAGGCATCCGGAGCAGTCCCAAGTGGGCCCAATGTGTGGATAGAACTTTGGTGGGAGGGCAGGGTGGTGGTGCCAGCAGGCAGGGTGAGCGGGTGCGTGAGGGCCAGTGGCAGCCCTGGAGGAGCAGTGCTTCCACACTTTGAGGCGGAACATGGTGGCACCTTTCTTTGCAGGGGTGGCTATGTAGAGAAGTTGCCCTGGACACTTCCACTGTAGCCAGAGGTCCTGGGCTGGGCCTGGTGCTCATTTAGTCCTGGGGCAGGGGTCAGGGGAGACAGTAGACCAGGAACCAGAGAGGGTCGGAGTACTGAGTCCAAGCCATGCTGTGACCACATCTGTCATGTAGCAGCTTTCAGGGGCCTGGCTGTGGGGTCCTGCCCTGGGCAGAGACAGGCAGCGTTGCCGCTGGCTCAGATGACAGCCGGTTCTCTGCACATTGGAACTTGTCCATGGGGCCTCCTTTAAGGGTCTTGCCTTCTTCCTCCCCTGTCATCCTCACACTTTTCTCCCCTCTTCTCCCCCTTCCCTCATTTCTGACATAGGAGGATCCAAAGTGGGAATTCCCTCGGAAGAACTTGGTTCTTGGAAAAACTCTAGGAGAAGGCGAATTTGGAAAAGTGGTCAAGGCAACGGCCTTCCGTCTGAAAGGCAGAGCAGGGTACACCACGGTGGCCGTGAAGATGCTGAAAGGTACCTGCCAGGCACAGGCACAGTGCCCCTGGGGTAGTCTCCAGGGCGGGGGGCGGGTGAGGCCCCTCCTGCCCAGCATGGGACCCTGAAAAGCCCCCATTGCTGTTCTAGAGCGGCTGCAGTTGGGGGACCCCTACCATGGGCCACTTGGGCCTACAGAAGCAGAGCGAGGACTTTGCTCTCCCTGGAAGGCTCTAGAGGTGCTGCTGTGCCAGTGCCACTGAAGATCTAAGCTTTAAACATTTAAAAAGCCCTTTGATTTTGAGCTGACAGCTGTCTTCACTCCAGTCTGCCCCATTCATTCCTCTCAGCCCAGTGTCTCCTAGGGTCCTGGTGAAGAGACCACCAGTAAGGACTGGCCCTCAATCTCAAGAGACCCCCATGGGCCTGTCTCGCCTGCATGCCCAGTCATGCCACAAGTTTGGCTCTCGATGGGCACATGCACCTACCCACACAGGCATGCGACTGCACTGAGTGGCCCCCTCTTCTGTGGCCAGGCCCCAGCCCTGTGGACAGCCAGGCTGAATGGCGGTGAGGGAGAGTGGTTGGTGTACATAACAATTATCTGCAGTAGTCGGGGGCTGCACAGCACAGGGTGCTTCCAGATGCCTACCCAGCCCCAGACTGGGTTCACCTCCAAGGGTGAAAACCCCGGACTCTCCAGGGGCACAGGGAGACCCTTGGATTTCCATTGCAGCCATGCACAGCCCCAGGCCACCCACACCTGGTCCAAGGGGTCCTGGGGCCCCAACTCCCAACTGTCCTCTCCCTTCCAGACAACCCTTCAGGACAGAGGAGGTGGCACAGCACAGCTGGGCAGTGGAACAGCTGACCTGGGAGGGATGGCTTAGCCATGTGTTCTGACTCTTGGAATACCTTCAGGCCCAGGCACCTGCTGGGCATTCCAGCACAGCTCTGGCCACCATCGGGACACGTGTGCTGGGCAGGTGATCCCTGTGGTGCCTCATTCTCTTTCCATCATGCCTCTACAGTTAGACTCTCTGGGGAGTCATGCTGTTCATTAAGAATAAGCCAGAATGTCAGGTGTGCAGTGCACTGGTAACATTGCTTTATCTCAGGTGCTAATGTGGGTCTTCTTGGTAACTAACGGAGTGTGAGCTGCTGACGTGTGTGTGATGGATACATCAGCAGCACGGGAGATGCCTGGGCTCCAGGCTGGCCATCTCAGACAGGAGCGGGAAATGGGGAGCCTGGTCGCGGTGTGTGGACCTCCTTCATGGCTCTCCACCTTCTCCAGGGCCTCTCCCCACAAGTGGGTGTGTGGGTACCCCTCACCTTTCCAGAAGGATTAATGCGGGGAATTTCTGTGGACCATTGTCTTCTAAAGACAATGACTACAGGAACATAATGCCACATACACAGGTGGCCCAGCCCTGGGACACTCTGGGGAAAGATCCGGCATGTGCGGATGCTGGCTCCTCAGGGCGCTTCTTCCTCAGGGTGGATGAGGCCCCTGTCCACTGACCCCAAAGGCTGGGAGAAGCCTCAAGCAGCATCGTCTTTGTAGGCCTCTCTGTCTGAACTTGGGCAAGGCGATGCAGGTCCATCCTGACCCGGTATGGTCATGGAAGGGGCTTCCAGGAGGGATTGTTTGCAACCTGCTCTGTGCTGCATTTCAGAGAACGCCTCCCCGAGTGAGCTGCGAGACCTGCTGTCAGAGTTCAACCTCCTGAAGCAGGTCAACCACCCACATGTCATCAAATTGTATGGGGCCTGCAGCCAGGATGGTAAGGCCAGCTGCAGGGTGAGGTGGGCAGCCACTGCACCCAGGCTGGGGGCTCCATACAGCCCTGTTCTCCCTCTTTCTCCCTTTTCCGACTGGTCCTGCCCTGTTTCCTGTTCTCCCTCTTTCTGGAAGCCTGGCTCAGGCCCCAGCCTGGAGCTTGTGTCTAGCTGAGTCCACGGGCTGAATGGTCACTTTCCATCAGAGGGGCCCCGTGCTAGCGGCACTCCCTGGGCCCACAGGGCTACTCAGAGGTCTCTGGTGTGACATCGCCATTTGTTCTCACCCAGTTTGGGGCTGGGCCCGCAGGGCAGGGAGCTCTAGGAATGGACAGTGCGTCCTGGGTACTAGGGTACCCTGGGTACCACAGGGCACCAGGTGTGCTGTGACCTCAGGTGACCCCAGCCCCGCCCTGCATGGCAGGAGCATTGTCACCATTTCTCAGATAAAGACCCAGGAGACCAGCCTGGTTTATTGGTTTTCCAAACCACCGTGCTGCTCAGGGGCTTCCCAGCATGTGTGTGTGGGTGTGTGTGAGAGGGATAGGGAAACACCGGGAGTGCACAGCAGGCACTCTGGTCGGCACCAGTAGAGTTGGAGGCTGGGCCTGGGGCAGGACAGGCGGGAACAGGGAGCAGGCTGCATGCAGAGCCCAGCGCCAGGCAGGAACCCTTGCATCTGCGCAGGCCTCTGCCTCCATCAGCATCCCCAGCCTGCACTAGGGCAGGACCCAGGAGGCAAAAAGGCATGGAGTCCTAGCATCAGGGAGGGGTGCCTCCCAGGGCAGTGTCGCCTGCCTCAGGCACCTTGAGAAGGAGGCACCCACACGAGCAGCAGGAGGCAGAGAGCAAGTGGTTCAAGAGAGAGCTGAGACTTCGAGGTCTCCGCTCTCCACAGAGCTGCAGCGGTGCTGCCTGAGGCAGGGCTGTGTCCACCCCCTTACTCACTGGGTGGCCGGGCCTGGGGGCCCTGCGGCCTCCCACCCCTGGCTCCTGGAAGACCCGAGCTGCCTGACCCACACACCCAGGGCCCCCTCTCTCCGCCCCCAGGCCCGCTCCTCCTCATCGTGGAGTACGCCAAATACGGCTCCCTGCGGGGCTTCCTCCGCGAGAGCCGCAAAGTGGGGCCTGGCTACCTGGGCAGCGGAGGCAGCCGCAACTCCAGCTCCCTGGACCACCCGGACGAGCGGGCCCTCACCATGGGCGACCTCATCTCATTTGCCTGGCAGATCTCACGGGGGATGCAGTATCTGGCCGAGATGAAGGTGCGTGCATATGGCTCTGCACCCAGCCAGCCCCGGCCAGGCCACACCCTGACCCACCACGCCCCTGCCACCCACATCCTGGCCTGCCATGCCCCCGCCATGCCACGCTGTAGCCCGCCACGCCCCTGCCACCCACACCCTGGCCTGCCACTCCCCCACCATGCCACACTCTAGCCCACCACGCCCCTGCCATGGCATGCCATGCTATGGCTCACCACGCCCCTGCCATGCCACACCCCCGGCCCAGGTCTCACCAGGCCGCTACCCGGGCCACACACCACCCCTCTGCTGGTCCCACCAGGCTGAGCCAGTGACCGCTGCTGCCTGGCCATGGCCTGACGACTCGTGCATTTTTTCCTCACAGCTCGTTCATCGGGACTTGGCAGCCAGAAACATCCTGGTAGCTGAGGGGCGGAAGATGAAGATTTCGGATTTCGGCTTGTCCCGAGATGTTTATGAAGAGGATTCCTACGTGAAGAGGAGCAAGGTGCCCAGTCCCGGGGATGAGGCGGGGGTCCCAGGGATCCCAGGTGCACCACGGGGCAGGCAGTGCCCTTGGGACGCCTAGGAAAGATACTGAAGATTAGTGGAGCTCTAAGCTTTTTATAGTCCTCACCCCAAATCTTTCTGACCCTGGGTCCCCAAGGACCCAATTAGAACTCTGCTCAGCCTCTGCCATGTCCTTCTCCTCCAGGGCCTCCAGGGCACCCCTCCCCTGCAGCACACTGACCCGAGGCCCTTGCCGCACTTTTCAGAGGCCACCTCATGCTGCAGAACTAACAGTTCTCTTCTGCAGAATAAAGGTCACCGTTCTGATATGACCTTAGCTCTTTTCTCAAAGAAGGGTGGGATGAAATTAGCAGGATCGTCGTTCTTTGTAGAAAGGAATGAACTGCTTTACAAGTGAGGCTTCTCCCGCACAGGGGCCTTGGACGCTGGGCTGGGTGAGTTTAGAGGCATAGGAACCCCCTGGACAGGATCCAGAAACGCAGCCCAGCTTTGTCCAAGTCTATGAAACAGGCAGTGGGCACCCTTGGGGACACCTGGTTCCCTACCATGGTCCTAGTCCCGGGACAACTGCCTTGGCCCTCTTAGTTTTTCTGCCCATGTCAGCCCCTCTCCTGCAGCCTCCCAGTGGCAGCCCAGGCAGGGCAAGTTCAGGGGGCTGCTCAAAGGCCATGCCGCCCAGACGTTCAGAGCAGACTCTGCTCAAAAAAGAAGAAGAAGAAAAAAAACAAAAAACCACAAAAGGCAACTTCCTATGAATCAGCTTTGCTCTGAGGGGTCTGGAGAAGCCATTTGTGTTGCCAGGGGTTGTGAGCTGTTCCGTTTCTTCTGGGGTTTCCCTTGTGACAGCAGATCTCAGAACTGCTGTGGGGGGAAGTGGTAGGGGCTGGCCCCTGCCCTGTGGAGGGTGTGGACAGAGCCTTCCTGTTGATGCACTGGTCCTCCAGGGAGAGAAGCTGAAGGCATTCCTATACAAGGCGTGCAGGCTGCACTGTCGCACACTGCTGCCAAGACAGCCACACTGCACTAAGGACATAAATCCCTAATGTGTTTTAGTAAAAGAAGTGACAGTAATGTTGTGTTACAACCCAAGGCACACATTTTAAAAATGGACTTGCACCTTCAGGCTTGTCTGTGGAGAAGGTGTTTCTCAAGTCACCCTGGAAAGGATTCGTTAGGTCAGACCCCAGCACTGATGAGGGATGTAGGGGGCTGGGGGCACTCATTCAGAGATGCTAAAAGCACCCTGCAATACAATAAGAGAGAAAAAACAGCCTCCCCCAAGGCACACAGACAAATCCCTTCCCTCAAGGCTCCTTCAGTGTGGTAGGTGCTGGCAAAGTGCCCAACATGGAAACACTAGATGTTGGTTTCCCAAACACATTGGCCCTCAGAACCCCAGGAGAGATCTTGCTGGGGGAGTTCCAGGCCCATGCATAGGGAAGCACTGCTCTGCACCACCAGCAGGCCTGTGGCATGTGACAAGCTGGCCCTGTGTGGCTGTGGGCGGGCGGCTGACTCCCACCAGCATCTCAGCAATCCCCAGGAGGTTCAGGCTGGAGCTCCAGCCCCTTCAAAGATGTGTGTGGCCAGCTCTGTACCCAGGAGTGTCTACAGCACTCCTCTGGTTACTGAAAGCTCAGGGATAGGGCCTGGCCTTCTCCTTCACCCCTCCTTCCTAGAGAGTTAGAGTAACTTCAATGTCTTTATTCCATCCCCTCTTTAGGGTCGGATTCCAGTTAAATGGATGGCAATTGAGTCCCTTTTTGATCATATCTACACCACCCAAAGTGATGTGTAAGTGTGGGTGTTGCTCTCTTGGGGTGGAGGTTACAGAAACACCCTTATACGTGTAGTGGGGCCACAATGCCCGTCTATGCAGCTTGGCCAGGGAATTGCACTGGCCCTGAGCACCTGTCTGCAGTGCCAGCCCTCCTCAATGACCCCCTCACTGAGGGGCCTTCATGATGTATTCATGAGGCAAATGGCTGGGCCAGGCCGGGCTGCAGTTCTGAAAGCTCCGGTGGAGCATGAGAGCAGAGCAGGTGGCCAGTAACCCAGCCTCCCCCGCCCTTGACAGCCCCATGCCTCCCTCTGGGTCCCTTGGTGACTCAGGCCCAGCCCAGCAGTTACCCTCCTGTGGTCCTGAGTAGGGCTTTGGGCTCAGGCAGAGCACCCAGTGACTTGCCCCCACCCACAAGTGGAGCCTGGGGACTCCACCTGAAGATGGCCTTATGTGAGTTTATAGATTGGTGTGCCCCAAACTGCTCAAAGGTGGAAGCCAAAATCTCATTCTTCCAGGTCCAATGACAAGAGCTGATCACTTTTAAAACACAGGATCTTGCCTCTAAAGTGTTCTACAGTCAGCAGAGGTGTGATGTGCATCTCTTTTTTTTCGGGGGGAGGGGATAGGATCTCCACTCTGTCACCCAGGTTGGAGAGCAGTGGCGCAATCCTGGCTCACTGCAACCTCCACCTCCTGGGTTCAAGCGATTCCTGTGCCTCAGCCTCCTGAATAGCTGGGATTACAGGCACGCGCCACTTCGCCTGGCTCATTTTTTTGTATTTTTTAGTAGGGACAGGGTTTCACCATGTTGGTCACACTGGTCTTGAATCCTGACCTCAAATGATCCGCCCACCTCAGCCTCCCAAAGTGCTGGGATTACAGGCGTGAGCCACCACGCCTGGCCAACATGTGCATCTTAAATACAGTGGGCTGTGAATAAACAATTGGACAACAGCTTTCCGATTACATAAGCTGACTGTAGGCTAGTTGGAAAAGGCAGAGACAAGCATAAAGAAGAGACTGAATGTCACTGGACCACACTGCCCAGTGACCTCTGGCTGCCCTCTGGTGTGCTCTGTGGTGTGCACATGTATACTTTTTATTGCCCTAAATGGGCTCATGCGATGCTGTTTTGTGATATGATTTTATTCCCATTGCAAAGCAAGTTTTCCTTCACAGTTAAAATGTTTTTCTATAGCTTTTTTTCCTTCTAAGATTTTATGAAATTTTCCAAGCACATAGAAATGGTAAAAGAACTATACAAGGCACTCTGAGTCTGGTGGTCTGCATTCTCACCGCTTTAAGTGTGAGAATCTTAAGAATGATTAAGATTAATTCATGACATTAATTAATGTATCATTAACTCATTAATCATGAATTCATCTTAAGTCTCATGTGTCCCTTGTGCGTGTGGCTGCTCTGATGGGAGTGGCTTGGGCAGGGACTTCAGCTGCATGGAGTAGGGGCCAGGCAGGCAGGCAGCCCTTCCCCACCTTCATGCTACATCCATCTGAGCAGCCAGACCCAGGCTGACATCTGTGAGCATCTGTGCTTGGAGCCGACAGGGTCAGCAGGTGCTTGGTGGCGGGGGTGGATATCTGGGCCCCCCAGAGGGTGCTGTGAGGGCCAGGTGGAGCCACTCACTGGTCCTTTCACTCTCTGCAGATGGTCTTTTGGTGTCCTGCTGTGGGAGATCGTGACCCTAGGGGGAAACCCCTATCCTGGGATTCCTCCTGAGCGGCTCTTCAACCTTCTGAAGACCGGCCACCGGATGGAGAGGCCAGACAACTGCAGCGAGGAGATGTGAGTGGGGACTGGCTTTGGCCCAGCCTCACTTGGGAAGGGGAGGGGACATCTGTGTGCATTCCTTCCCCATCCAGAGCAGCCCCAGGAGAAACCAGGAGAAGTGGGGGGGTGGGGAGTGGGCAGGGCAGAGGTTAGAGAGCCATCCTTGGGTGTGGCAGTAGATGCTGGGGGTCCTACCCCGCTGAGGGCTGGTGGGCTTCCTAGGGGGTCTTATAAAAATGAGTGAGAGCAGAGACTGGTGCAATACAAGTTCGAGGGCTGAGAGCGGTCCCAGCAGGACACTTGGGGAGGAGCTGGTAATTCCAGATGGCCCAGGGGGCACGTGTTAAGGGGTGCCTGAGTGGAGGTGCAGAGCCAGGCAGGGGCAGCCTGGGCTGCAACCTGAGAGGTTGAAGCTTTTACACTCTCGGGGGAGATGGTCTTAGAAACCAGGCCGAGAACAGATGAGAAAGGACTGCCCAGAGGCAGAGATGCATGGTACATGCATTCCACAGAGTGTGCACACTGCTGGGGCATGGAGGGGGCATCCTGGGCCGAGAAGCCAGGTACCACCTCCCTGAGCCCCCAGCTGGTGACCAGCTGGAGTGCTGTGGTCTGCCTAGGCACCCAGGCAAGCAAGGACAGTGCAGGACAGACGTGTGATTGCCAAAGGTTCTTGTTTGTCTGTCTCCACACCTAAAAGCCTTCAATCAATTCATCCTTCTTGAGAGTTTTAAGGACTGGCACTTCTCACTTAGCTGCCAGAGCAGGCATAGTATCCAGTGAGCTGTTTACCCAGTGTCTTTGCAAGGGAAGTAAAAATGAATCTCCCTTGGAGGGAAGGGAAGCCTGTAGGATTCTGGACCACAGCTCTGGGAGACCTGAGCATAGTGGCCCATGGGCTGGGATCCTGCAGACAGGCCATGCCCCAGTCCCACAAGGATCAGAGATGTCAGCGATGCAGAAATAGCTTTGGGGTTGGAGACAGAGCACACTGGGCCCAGGGTGCAGGGCAGGGTGCGGTGGCTGTGGTGGGCTGTCCTTCTGAGACCTGGCCCTGCTTGGATCATATTGGCCTGTCTGCTCTTCCCACCAGGTACCGCCTGATGCTGCAATGCTGGAAGCAGGAGCCGGACAAAAGGCCAGTGTTTGCAGACATCAGCAAAGACCTGGAGAAGATGATGGTTAAGAGCAGAGTGAGTGCCTGGGGCCAATTCCCACAAGCTGAAAGTGGCATGGGGAGACTCCAGCCTCACCCCAGGGCAGTAGTTTAGCCCTCAGAGTTCCCAGTGTGGGGCCACAGTGGGACTGTGCAGAGAGAGACAGTCACGCTCTCCCCTGCGTGCAGACAGCAGATTGAACCCTTTTCAGGCCAGGCCGCTTGGGCTTCTTTTCAAGTCATGAAGAAACCAAGATTCTTGACATTTAGGAAGAGCTCTCTACAGACAGGCATGGGAGGAAAATATTCCAAAGCCAAAAAGAAATAGTTTTCCATAATGGAAAATGAGAAAGTTGAGTTAAAGCAAGTGCCCAAAATTCAGATGCCCAGAAGGGGGTCCAGCAGGGGGAGGGCAGTGCGTAAGGAGCAGTGGAGACTGTGGCAAACAGCCAGCCCCCTCCAAAGGGTTCCTTGCTGGAGTACCTGTGGCCTGCAGAAAAAGGAGCCAGGAATGGGCCGGGTCTTCTGAATTTTACAAGGTTTATGTTGTCTCCCAGTTTTTATTGTTAACAATTCATTTAAATTTCCCAGAGCCGAACGTAGGCCAAACAAAGCATATCGGGGGGTGGCCAGAGTCAGCCTGTGTGCCTGCAAGTACAGTTTGTGAGGTCTACACATTTTCAACCAGTATTCATCAGGCAGCTGCTAGGACCCATACTGTGTCTCAGAGGCTGGGAATGCAAATAAACAAGACCAGCACAGCCCTGCCCTCACGGGGTTTACACACAGGCCTTGTCTTAACATTGGCACATTTACTGAGTTGTCACTTCTTCAGACTTGGATAGCGGGATGCAGGACCTAGGACCCTTCACATCACTGTCTCGCTTGGACGAAAACTCTAAGTCCTGAGAATGCAGGGTTGTTCAAAACAGAAGTGATCACTGGTGCTGGCCTTCCTAGAACAGTGCTGAGAAACAGCCAGGAAAACGCTGGGCCCGTCTGTGCACATTCAAGCTGGACATTGAAAGGAGCAGATGCCAGTGGCCCCTCGTGCTGGGGAGCCCGTGCCTGTAGCAGGGTCCTGTGCACCCTGACAGCGCTGTCAGATTTCAGAACTCAGCCCTGACATGACGTTCTAGATGGCAGGGGTCCTTGGGGAAAGCTGGAAAACATCCTGCAGGCTGGGGCTGCATCCTGGCATGTGGTTGCTGTGGGCTCCCCCAGAGCCCAAGAGTTTGTCAGCGGGCTGGTTCCCTGCCGCCCGTCTCCGGGTTGGGCCAGGGGCAGCTGGATGAGGCGTCCCCCAGGGATGCCCTCCAGGCCCTGGAGATAAGACACTGAGGGAGCACATTTCTGTCCCCAGGGAGGTGACTTTCCAGGGGAAGAGACAGAATAGACAACACCCAAGGGAGCAATGGGGACCTCAGAGCAGGACCAGGCCAGCCAGGAGTCCTGGGAGCTGAGCGCAGCCTGGCCCTGGTCTCTTGGAGAGGCCAGGAGATTGGTGCGAGGTGGAGACACAGCCAGAGCCTCTGCCCTAAGGGTGGCGGGAGGCCTGAGTTGTGTCTAGTCGTGGCGCATGGCTTGGAGTGACTGGCCATCTCTGTCTTCCAGGACTACTTGGACCTTGCGGCGTCCACTCCGTCTGACTCCCTGCTTTATGACGACGGCCTCTCAGAGGAGGAGACACCGCTGGTGGACTGTAATAATGCCCCCCTCCCTCGAGCCCTCCCTTCCACATGGATTGAAAACAAACTCTATGGTAGAATTTCCCATGCATTTACTAGATTCTAGCACCGCTGTCCCCTCTGCACTATCCTTCCTCTCTGTGATGCTTTTTAAAAATATTTCTGGTCTGAACGAAACCAAAGTCTGCTCTGAACCTTTTTATTTGTAAATGTCTGACTTTGCATCCAGTTTACATTTAGGCATTTTTGCAACTATGTTTTTCTAAAAGGATGTGAAAATAAGTGTAATTACCACACTGCCCAGCAACTTAGGATGGTAGAGGAAAAAACGGATCAGGGCGGAACTCTCAGGGGAGACCAAGAACAGGCTGAATAAGGCGTTTCTGGGGTGGGAATCAAGTCATAGTACTTCTACTTTAACTAAGTGGGTAAATTTACAAATCTGGGGAGGTATTCAGTTGAGAAAGGAGCCGCCAGCACCGCTCAGCCTGCACTGGGAGCACAGCCAGGTTCCCCCAGACCCCTCCTGGGCAGGCAGGTGCCTCTCAGAGGCCACCTGGCACTGGCGAGCAGCCACTAGCCAAGCCTCAGCCCCAGTCCTAGCCGCATGTCCTCCATCAGGGGTAGCGAGGTTGCAGGAGCTGGCTGGCCCTGGGAGGACGCACCCCCACTGCTGTTTTCACATCCTTTGCCTTACCCACCTTCAGGACAGTTGTCACTTATGAAGTCAGTGCTAAAGCTGGAGCAGTTGCTTTTTGAAAGAACATAGTCTGTGGTGCTGTGGTCTTGCAATGGACAGTAAATATGGTTCTTGCCAAAACTCCTTCTTTTGTCTTCGATTAAATACTTGAAATTTTTTCTGTTTCCTAACTTCATCATTGATTGTTTGAAATCTTGGAGTTTCAAGCATTTTTTCAAGCTGATACGGTTCCTTTTGCATGCCTCCTGACTCACTGACTCCTCACTGGCTTTGTGTCTAGTGCCACACTCCATTTGTGCTGACGATGCTATGAGGCTGGCCCGCGTGCGCCCTCGATTTGGAAGGTCCTCTTCTCCGTTGTAGGCTCAGACAACAGACGGGTGCCTCCTTTATGTTAGAGAATGTTTTATAGAACGATCCCGCTGCAGTAAGCCATTGAGTGCAGCAGTGTGCTGTTGCCCTACACTGCCTTAGAAAAAGAGTTAAGCAGTTCGACAAATATACATCAGATTTGTGAGTCTCAAGTTCATAAAAGTCAAAATTGGTAGTGTCTGTTAAGTTACATTTACCAAGAGAGCACATGATATTTCCCCTAACTATAACAGTGTTTTTGGAAACCTGGAGCACAAAACCATTAATATAATTGGCACAGAAACCACGAGTTTGGTTTGAACATCAAAGGGAGTTTTGCCAAGGCCTTACTGTCTGCACTTGAAGTTTTGGTTCTTCAGTGCAGAACAAATGATCTGTTTTCATTTTTAGGCATGTCAGACCCGAACTGGCCTGGAGAGAGTCCTGTACCACTCACGAGAGCTGATGGCACTAACACTGGGTTTCCAAGATATGCAAATGATAGTGTATATGCTAACTGGATGCTTTCACCCTCAGCGGCAAAATTAATGGACACGTTTGATAGTTAACATTTCTTTGTGAAAGGTAATGGACTCACAAGGGGAAGAAACATGCTGAGAATGGAAAGTCTACCGGCCCTTTCTTTGTGAACATCACATTGGCCGAGCCATGTTCAGTTCCCAGGTGGCAGACTCGTTTTTGGTAGTTTGTTTTAACTTCCAAGGTGGTTTTACTTCCGATAGCCGGTGATTTTCCCTCCTAGCAGACATGCCACACCGGGTAAGAGCTCTGAGTCTTAGTGGTTAAGCATTCCTTTCTCTTCAGTGCCCAGCAGCACCCAGTGTTGGTCTGTGTCCATCAGTGACCGCCAATGTTCTGTGTTCACATGTGTGGGTCCACCACTTACTACCTGGTGTATGAAATTGGACCTGAACTGTTGGATTTTTCTAGTTGCCGCCAAACAAGGCAAAAAATTTAAACATGAAGCACACACACAAAAAAGGCAGTAGGAAAAATGCTGGCCCAGATGACCTGTCCTTATTCAGAATGAGAGCCCGGCGGGGGCCTGGGGGTAGTGTCAATGCCCCTCCAGGGCTGGAGGGGAAGAGGGGACCCGAGGATGGGCCTGGGCTCAGCATTCGAGATCTTGAGAATGATTTTTTTTTTAATCATGCAACCTTTCCTTAGGAAGACATTTGGTTTTCATCATGATTAAGATGATTCCTAGATTTAGCACAATGGAGAGATTCGATGCCATCTTTACTATGTGGATGGTGGTATCAGGGAAGAGGGCTCACAAGACACATTTGTCCCCCGGGCCCACCACATCATCCTCACGTGTTCAGTACCGAGCAACCACTACCCCTGATGAGAACAGTATGAAGAAAGGGGGCTGTTGGAGTCCCAGAATTGCTGACAGCAGAGGCTTTGCTGCTGTGAATCCCACCTGCCACCAGCCTGCAGCACACCCCACAGCCAAGTAGAGGCGAAAGCAGTGGCTCATCCTACCTGTTAAGAGCAGGTAGGGCTTGTACTCACTTTAATTTGAATCTTATCAACTTACTCATAAAGGGACAGGCTAGCTAGCTGTGTTAGAAGTAGCAATGACAATGACCAAGGACTGCTACACCTCTGATTACAATTCTGATGTGAAAAAGATGGTGTTTGGCTCTTATAGAGCCTGTGTGAAAGGCCCATGGATCAGCTCTTCCTGTGTTTGTAATTTAATGCTGCTACAAGATGTTTCTGTTTCTTAGGCTCTGACCATGACTCATAAGCTTCTTGTCATTCTTCATTGCTTGTTTGTGGTCACAGATGCACAACGCTCCTCCAGTCTTGTGGGGGCAGCTTTTGGGAAGTCTCAGCAGCTCTTCTGGCTGTGTTGTCAGCACTGTAACTTCGCAGAAAAGAGTCGGATTACCAAAACACTGCCTGCTCTTCAGACTTAAAGCACTGATAGGACTTAAAATAGTCTCATTCAAATACTGTATTTTATATAGGCATTTCACAAAAACAGCAAAATTATGGCATTTTGTGAGGCCAAGGCTTGGATGCTTGTGTAATAGAGCCTTATGGTGTGTGTGCACACACCCAGAGGGAGAGTTTGAAAAATGCTTACTGGACACGTAACCTGGCTCTAATTTGGGCTGTTTTTCAGATACACTGTGATAAGTTCTTTTACAAATATCTATAGACATGGTAAACTTTTGGTTTTCAGATATGCTTAATGATAGTCTTACTAAATGCAGAAATAAGAATAAACTCTCTCAAATTATTAAAAATGCCTGCACAGTAAGTGTGAATTGCTGCAACAGGTTTGTTCTCAGGAGGGTAAGAACTCCAGGTCTAAACAGCTGACCCAGTGATGGGGAATTTATCCTTGACCAATTTATCCTTGACCAATAACCTAATTGTGTATTCCTGAGTTATAAAAGTCCCCATCCTTATTAGCTCTACTGGAATTTTCATACACGTATATGCAGAAGTTACTAAGTATTAAGTATTACTGAGTATTAAGTAGTAATCTGTCAGTTATTAAAATTTGTAAAATCTATTTATGAAAGGTCATTAAACCAGACCGTGTTCCTTTTTTTGTAATCAAGGTGACTAAGAAAATCAGTTGTGTAAATAAAATCATGTATCATAAAATGTGTAAACATTTTTTCTTTTTAACATTCTAGTTGGAAACAACAGATTTCTGATTTTGTAGTTTCCATACAATATTTAAAACGTCACAAAGAATTCTATCATGATAACAACTGAGGCATCAATAGTGGTCGAGGACTAGGGGCTCCGGAGATATGGCTGGCTTATCTGGTACATTTGCATGTGAATAGGCACATTGATAGAAACTGAAAAACTCAGCTAACTCCACTGTTCAAGGAATCCCTTCCTTAAAGGTGTCCATCCCTAGAACAAAGCAGCAGCCAGTGTCAAGTTTAGGTCTTCACAGTTCTCTAGCAATTTGCTTGTTGCTGATCTTTTGAAGTTGGCCTTAGAGCTGTGGGAGACAGAACACAAAATGCCAAGTCCTGAGGAAGGCCGTTAGAAATGTGAGGGAAAATGCTGTCCTGAACCACCATGAAGCCTGACACACTCACTACTGTTTATGTCTTCCTCGAGGAATTCTCTGAGCTTCTCATGCCGGGCGTGGAGCTGATGGGTGAGTGGGCAAATGGGAGTTGTTGTCAACATCAGTCTCATCTGCGATTGCATTGTGTCAGATGCCAAGGGCCTGTGTCACACGCATACACGTGTGTACACATGGGCCTTTGCACACCTCACCAGGTGGTGTACACACAGGCCTTTGCACGCCTCGCCCCGTGCCCGCCCCAGGCCCATGAGGCCCCGCCTCCCAGCCGTGGGTGCCTGTGTCTGCTCACGGCTTCCTCCTTCAACCTGGACCACAGGGGCTGGAAGTGAAAGTAATCTCCAGAGCCAGCTGTTTGCTGTAGCCTTTACCTCTGAAAGTAGAAATCTACGCCAAGAAAAATTAATACTAAAAGCTACCCCTAATGTAGACTCTACATTAGGACTATTTGTGTGTGTATGTTTGCTGTTTTATTTTCCCCTAAAAACACATTTTCTGACAACCTTCACGAAGGATTTCTTCCTACCACGAGGCCAGCTTATGTGGGCAGAAATCTAGTTGAATGTGCCTGAGAACAGGGCTTGAACAAATGCTTCATATACAAAAGAAATTTTGAAGGGAAAGCATAATTTCTAACATATAAAGAAAGCCTCTCCCGCAGGCAGGCGGAGCAGTTAGCGGTGCCTCTCCCTGCCTCGGGTGCGTTCACGCATAGTGTCTGGCATACCTTGTTTTATTGCTCTTTGCTTTATTGCATTTTTCACAAATTGAAGTTTTGTGACAACGCTGAGTCATCGAGAAAGTCTATCAGGGCCATTCTTCCAACAGCCCACACTCACTTCATGTCTCTCTATCAGTACTGTTAAGCAATAAAGTATCTTTAAACCAAGGTATGTACATTGTTTTTTAGACATAGTTCTGTCACACACTTAACAGACTCCAGTACAGTGTAAGTGTAACTTTTATATGCACTGGGAAACCAAGAGACTTGTGTGGCTCACTTACTTGGGATCTTCAATCTTCTTTGCTTTACCGGGGTGGTCTGGAACAGTATCTCTGAGGTTCGCCTGTGTTTAGTGGTCCTCACAACTGGGGGGTGGTTCTAGGAAGTCCTAGGGAATCCTAACCTCTGTGGCCCTGAAAAAGCAGAAAGGTGGGTCTGCAGGGTGCATGCAGCAGTGTGCGTGGCCCCTCACGTCTTCCACATGAAGATGCTTCAGGTGCATGTCCTAGGCTTGTGCGCCTGCAGGGAAAGCACCCTCTGCCAGGGCTGCCTGCTATGGCCCTGTCTCTTCTCCATGGCAGCAGCCTTGACCGAAACTGTGTAGAGTCTCCCACCTCTTCAGGGAGCTGGGACTCAGGAAGGATCGTCTTAGCTGAGGTCATAAGAACCTGCATGTAGAGAACTTTTCAGCGTGGGGCCACTACTGTGTCCTGCTGCTGAGGCCAGGTAGTGGCCGTCTGAGGGCTGCAAGGGCAGGCTGCTCCCAGGAGTTAAGGAGGCAAACACTCTGAACACCCTGGAGAAATCACAGTTTATCTTTGCAACTACAAATTTGAGTGCTGTGTCAAGTGACCAGGTATTTTTGCAGATGTCTCTGAGGTGTTAAATCACAGGACCTGGCCAAGCAAGATCTCTCAGCTGGACCCCGGGCAGGGGATCCTTTATGGGGGCACATCTCACTGTGGGGGCTGCAGAAATGTGAAGGTCAGCATGGAGGGAGCTTGTGGTCTGAAACTACCCCAGCCACTGTGACTACCACACTAGGAGAGATCATAAACCTGCATCCTCTCAGATGACACTGAGCAGTTCAAGCTAAAAATGTGCTGGTAAGCAAGGTAAGTGAATTCTAAAGCTAAAAAAAAAAAACATTTTTCATTTTCTGAGAAGGAAACAAGTTTGATATTTCATACACAAACAATATTTACCATGCAGACCGTCGATTTCTTGAATAAAAATATGAAATTCATTTAAAACATTCAAGTTTTTGTGTATTTTTGTCAATGTAAACAGAAGAGCAACCTGTTTCTTGGCTGCTCGATTTTCTCACCTGCACATCAATCCTTTTCTATACTCTCCCATGGAAGAAGGGGTCTCTGGGGGCAAGAGACTTTGGTCAGAGGACTGCAGGGAGCCAGGCAGCACCCATGTCTTGGAACCTCCACTCTCCCTAGGGCGTGTGCCTTGCTCCCTATTTTGTGCCTTTCTTCTGGGAGTTTTCAAGAGCTTGAGAATTTTCCTGGAGATTCTGGCCACAGGGCCTGAAGCTCTTAGATTGCTCAGAACCCCATGGTAAAGGAGCACACTGAGGGTTTGGGGGACTTCAGTGTCTGGGAAGAAAAGTAAGATCATAGCAAATGATTTCTAAAAATAAGAATGACACCAAGGATGGAAGAGCTGTAGCGTCTCACAAGACAGTCACTGGAAAAAGTAGAGGAAGTGTGGTTGGACACTATTTTTAAAGAGATATTCACACAATTACCTATAATCTTTAACTTTGTAGAAATAAGCAAAGGCTACCCATACGAGAACCCACAGGAGCCCTTGGTTCTGAACTTGCTATAGCAAAAGAGTCAGCATCACTTACTTTTGGCAGACACTCAAAGGCAGGCAGAGGAGTGGGAAAGCCTTATAGTAAAAAATAAAAGGTGGGGAGGGTGAGGAGAAGCCTTCAGGGATGCTGTGATTGGGGCTTGTTGGCCTGGGGAAGCTGGAGGCAGCTAACCAGGAGGAGGGCCTCTTATGTGATTGGTTTGGGGGACACAGGTGGCTTTCTCTGTTTAGTTCAGCGGGCAAAAAACAGGGAAGCTTGCAGTTCCTGACCAAGTCCTAACCATTCTGGGATAATTGTTACAGAGGCTGTGGTTTGGCTTCCTGGCTAGTTCTGCAGAGAATCTGATTCAAATCCTCTGGCCGTACGTGGTCTGGCCATTGTCTGTTTGCATGTTCAGTCTCTTAGTCCCCCTTGTTAGTCATTTTCTTGTTTGTAAAATGTTGGCCAACTCAAGGAAGTCTAGAGATCCAGCTCTTCACTGCTCAGAGATTATTCAGTTGTCTCTCTGGTCAACTATATTGTGAGATCTTGATCCTTCTGTTGTTGTAGCATCACAGTGCTCATTTGACAAGAATGGGATGCAGTGGAACAACATCAGGACCACTATGGCAAACAAGAGCAACTGTCCCTGTGAGACGCTTTGAATGCAAACTTCAGCTGACCAATGCAGGCCAAGAGCAAATCCCATATAGGCCGTGAGGATCAACCTTAGAAAGCCAAATAGCTTTTGCCTCAAGGTGATGTGTGGCCTGTTCTACCTTCTCTGTTTCACTGATCCAGATGCAGTATTAGCAGTGGCAGAGGCCATCACCAACCAACAAGAAATCTACAGCAATGAGACTGTCCATCACTACTCATGCCAATGAGTTGAGACTGATAGGTGCCCCATCTAGGGAAGAAGTGGCATTGCTAATGACTTCTGCCAGGGTTAATGATAAGTTTATGACAACAGGATTCCCACAGATGAGAACATTGCTGATTGTTTGCATAAACAATGAGCCAGTAACTCCCCAGTTAGAGTGCTGAATAACCAGGGGTGATGTTACGGTTTTTGTAGTTTTACACCAACCGGTTTGTGGTAAATCGTTACAGCAACCCTAGGAAAAGCAACGCACCATTTGTATGTATGGTTAATGTGTGGCAGGTGTTTAAAGGTATTGCAGGATATTGGTGCTTTTCCTTTCCCCAGTGCACCTCGTTGATCTCAAGTGAGGGATTTTTCTTTTTGTCTTGATTTTTGTTTTCTAAGATTGAACAATCTTTTTTTCCCAGTGTCCCTTCTGTTTACAGTATCTATAAGTGCCCTTGTCAGTAGCTGACTGGTTGGGGAGGGGCCACCCAGCTGTTTGATCAGCAGGGCCACAAGTTAATTTTGGGTCCTGTCTTATTTTTGTTCTAAAGCACTTTTAAAATGTCTGCCAGGTGTTGTAGTTCAGGTTAAGGGGCTATTTCCCATTCTCATTTCTGTTTTTGATTAAGTCTCCGATTTCAGATTTAGCTCCCTGACAACAAGCAATGAAAGGGCCACTTTCTAGACTCCCAAATGGTATAGGTACAATGTATTTTCTAGCCTATCCCAAAAAAACCTCCTGCAGGTTCTTTTTTTTTTCTGCATGACACTGGATTATGGTCTAATCTTTTTGGGGGGGAATGTTTGAGGTATGGCTTTTAGAAGACTTTGCCCTATGTTTTGAGCCTCTTTGTTAACTCTTCAGTTTTATTGTGGACAGTGGGATCCTAGGATCCCTTTTGCGGGAGTCTAGTCAACTTTTGCCATTCAGGATTTAGCATGCAAGGTTCTGGTCAATGTGTACAAGTTGGTATGGGTTAGGTAACACTGGGTCACATGCTTCCCCCCGCCGCTTTGCGATAGGGTCTTGCTCTGCCACCAAGGCTAGAGTGCAGTGGTGCAATCATGGCTCACTGCAGCCTCAACCTCCTGGGCGCAAGTGATCCTCCCATGTGAGCCTCTTGAGTAGCTAGGACTACAGGCACACACCACCATGCCTGGGTTTTTTTTTTTTTTCCATAGAGATGGAGATCTCACTATGTTGCTCAGGCTGGTCTAACTTGTAGGCTCAGGCAGTCCTCACTGATTCACCTTCCAAAATGATGGGATTACAGGTGTGAGCCATAGTGCCTGGCCAAAGTATTCTTAATTATTTTATGAATAGTTGCTCATCTTGCCTGGGTTTGGGGAAATCCTTAATTATGGTTATTAATTTAGCTTGGGTCTAAGGTTTAAATTCCACAGTTGTCTGTATATGGGGCTCACGGAGGAATAGGCCTTCAGAGAGGCAGCCGGCATCCTGGGGTCATAGGAGGGTTGTTGTGAAAGGGCAGGGATCTGGACAAGAGGAAGAGAAGGGAAGTGTGGACAGATGTGTGGAAGGGAAGAGATCAGAAGGATAAGGGGGAGAAGAGGGAGAGCTGTATTAGGGAAGCAAATGGACGATAAGCAGAAGAATTTACTAGGAAAATGAGTCTAGGTTGTTGCTGCTTAAATTTGCCAAATCGCTCATTAGCTTTAGCCAAAGAGTCTTTCAGGGAAGCACTTTTTGAATCAGAATATCATTTGGAGACCTCTGACTACCAATCAAAAAAGGCTGTTCTTATTCTCTTTCGTTTCTAAGGCGTCTCTCAAATGAGCAATTTTGTTCAAGTTAGATGTTCTCCAAATAAGATCTTCACCAAATCAACCTTGGTGAAGTTAATGCTTTTCAGAGATGGGCATAAGAATTAGAATTGTTAAGAGAGTATATGTAAGAAGGAGGAGTTTTTCCTGGAGAAGGAGAAGATTTAAACTTAGACAACATCATGAATGCTGGCTGGTGAGGCTGGCGAGAAATGGAATGTTTGTGTCTCTCAGGACATGAAAGCGAGATGGAAGGAGAACCTCATTCAGTTTTACTGGAAACCCACAGCAAAGTTTGTCCAAGTAGAGGCCGGTGTGATGAGAATTGCTAAATCAGGAGCTGTGAGGCTGGCTCAAACAAGAGGCTTATGAGCCCCGTGCCTGTGTCCTTTCCTATGGTTTTCCTTCTTATGATAAGCAGCACTTTTTGACAGCACAACACTAAACACTAACACAAAATATAGTGAAAAGGGATAAAACGAATGGCCTGATTCCACTAGAGATGCCAGACAAATGAGAATCAATAACAAAATCAGAGTACCAAACTGAGAATAAATAGCCAGAGACCTCCACGCAGAGTGAGGTGAGCCCTATGCTGACCACATCGGCGCACCTGATAGGCCGAGAACATGGAGGCATGAGGGGTCTCTGGGTGGCACAATGGGTGGAAGCCTGGGGACCTCACGGACAAGCAGTACAGACTTACCATGGGATCACCAGGAAAACTGTGGAAACCAGCAAAGGCTATTTATTCACAACTTGCTATAGCAGGGGAATCAGCCAGCATCACTTGCTTTTGGTAGAAATTTAAAAGGCCCGAAAGAGATGGGAAACTTTTATAGTTTTGTTTTGTTTTGTTTTGTTTAAGTATCAGATCGGAAGTTGTTGGCAGGAAATGTTTTTAATTACATTTTTCTGATATTAAATCCAACACAGTTGTACTTCAATATTTTCCCTAGGAGAACTACTTATTTTACAGCTATATCCCAGTGTATCACCCATGATCAGCCACATAATTTGAATCATGCATTATCTTCTCTCCACATTCAAATTACATACATTTAGTATTTGGCTACTTAAAAAAAAATCATTAAAAAGTAACAATTTAAATCCATTGACGGGAGAACCTCAGTTAGTTTCAAAACAACAATTCTTGCCAGGCGGGGTGACTCACGCCTGTAATGCCAGCACTTTGGGAGGCCGAAGCTGGAAGATCGCTTGAGCCCAGGAGTTCAAGGCCAGCCTAGGCAACACAGGGAGGCCCCAGCTCTACCCAAAAAAATATTAACAATTAGCCGGGCGTGGTGGCATGCACCTGTGGTCCCAGCTACTCGGGAGGCTGAGGCGAGAGGATCGCTGGAGTCGGAGGTGGGGAGGCTGCCGTGAGCCGTGATCGCTCCACTGCACTCCAGCCTGGGCGACAGAGCGGGACCCTGTCTCAAAAAATAGATGAATAAATAAAAACAATTCTAATGGAAGATTCGAATAGCAATTTAAAACATGCGGCAACTAACCCTGACCCTGCGGCTTCAGCCTCCCCGCCGCTAGCTGAGGGCCGTGGCCGCTGCACAGAGGCTTGTGAGGATTCGGGGGTTCAGGCAGCGCCCGCCGCGCGTGTGCCAGACGTGCGGCCACAAGGTAGGAGCAGTAAGAAGGATCCAGGGAAAAAAGTCCACGAATGAGAAAGGAAACCCAGCGTTTGTAGGGCTAGGAGGACAAAGAAAGAAAATGCTGGCGGCGGAGGGCGAGGCTCCGCGGTGCGTGGCAGATGGGAATTTGCTCGGTGGCGGCTCCTCTCTCTGGAGGGCTTCCCAGCGTCCCCTCCCCCGCCAGCCCGCGGTGACGCGCCCGGCGCCCACCAGAGCCGGCTCTCGGCGCCGTCGCGCCTTCGCTCGCCGGCTTAGGCCGTTCTCGGGGTGGCGTGGGAGACAGAGAACCCGGGGAGGACCCTGGAACACGCAGTGGCATGGAAGACGCCTAGGAAAGGGCTTCTCTTTCCACTCACGAAAATCAGTGTGTGAGCTCGAAGCCATTTCCCAGCGTGTCCGCCTCAACTCCCTCATTCAACAGATGAGGGAACTCCTCCGGGGAAATGCAGTGATGCGCTCACAGCTGCCGGCGGCCCAGCGACAAAGGGCGCTCCACAGCCCCGCGGCCCGAAGCCCTCGGCTCGGCTGCCACGCAGGCCCCGCGGCCCCGCTCGGACTCCCAGGATCGGCTTCTGGGCGGGACAGCGCTGCAGTCCACGAGTCCGGGCAGGGGCGCCTCCAGACCGGAGCGGTTTCCTGCCTCGGGCACTCTGCTGCCTCCACAAACGGTTTTTGGAGGCACACACACGGATACTTTAACACGTCGGTTATGAATCGGTACCCAGCTGCCAGTGGCGGAGCTTTCTGGGCGGGGCCGTGGGCGCGCGGCGGCATTTCCTCACGCGCGCCGGAATTTCCTCGCGCGCGCCGGAAGTGGCCGCTCAGGCGCGGCGGCGCGGCGGCGCGCCGGGGCGGGGTGGGTGGCTGAGGCGGCGGCGGCGGCGGCCCCAAGGCGTGAGGTGCCGCCCGGGTGTGCCCGCGGCACAGGAGGCGGCGGATTGCAGAGCAGGCGAGCGCGGTGAGTACCTGGCCCGGCCTCGCCCGCCGGTCCGCGACTCCCGCGGGCTCCGGCCCGGGCGGTGCGGGCGCCGGGGCTGCGGGCTCCTGTCTGGTCGGGTGGGGTCGCCTCGCGGACCGGTCCTGCGGGGGGCCCTGTCTCTCAGGGATGAGCCTGCCGGAGTCGGCTCCGGTTTTAGGGAAAGCGCGGCCAGAGACGGTTGATTCGCTTGTCAGTGTTGGGTTTTGTTTTGTTTTTATCTATTCATCACCATCTCTGCTCCTCTCAGTGGATAAACTTTTTAGTCAGCGGTGACCTCGTCATCGCGTTAAAATTGTTCTGGCCGCAGCCCCTCTTTATCTGTAGATGGCAGAGCGGGCGCCGGTAAAGATGCTCTGTCGTGGAGGGTTCAGTGGGGCGGAGGAGATGGGGAGCCTCTGGCGTTGTCGGAGAATGCACCTTAAAAATGACTCTACCCTTGAGCAACGCAGGAAGCACGACAGTGATACTTCTATTTGTGATGATGGTATTGGCGGTATGATAGTTTGATTATACATCTGAAGCTTCTCTTCCTGAGTCCTTGGCTTGTTAAACTTGGAGGCATTTTCTAGCGTGCTTTTGAGATAGATGTGGGATGTCGTGACGTTTCACTGTCATTCAAGGCTCGCAGGAGCAGGGCCTTCATGTCTGGTAATTAATGTTGTTTTTTGAATGTTGTATTAAAATAGTAGCTTCGATCTTGGAAGTAAGAAGCCAAGTATTTTAGGACTGAATGTTAGCGTTCATTTTGTATTATTATTCTTGTACCATTTGTTTAAAGTTGTCATGTAACTAAAAGAATGAAAAAAGATGTTGGATTTCCAGTATTTGTGGCTCAGAGGATTTTGGCCTAAAGCACAGTTCCAACCAGTTTAGAAGCTACATTTTTCTCTTTGTTTTTGTCGAGGCATAAAATACATAAGAGCACGAATCTTAATTGTACAGCTCAATGAATTTTTACATACTTATTACCCTGTGGAACCACCAGATATATCAAATTATAACCGTAGAACATTTCCATCATCCTGTTTTCCTGTGCTTCTTCCAAGTCAGTTATATCCTTGTTTTCCCATCTGTATTCTAACTTATCTTATCTGCTTTTAGTTTTCTCTGTTTTGAGCTTCATGTTAATGGAATCACATAGTATTCTCAGCATATTGTTTGTGGGACACACCCATGCTATTTCATGGTATTGTATTATTACTGTGTAATAGTCTATTGAATAATATGTGACTACTCTTCAGTTGATGGACATTTATGTTCCCAATTTTTGTATATGATGTATTTTGGATATTAAAAATACTGTGGGCCCGGCTTGGTGGCTCAGGCCTGTTATCCCAGCGCTTGGGGAGACCGAGGTGGGTGGATCACTTGGTCAGGAGTTCGAGACCAGCCTGGCAAACATGGTGAAACCCCATCTCTACTAAAAATACAAAAATTAGCCAGGCGTGGTGGCAGGCGCCTGTAAGCCCAGCTACTTGGGAGGCCGAGGCGGGAGGTGGAGGGTGCAGTGAGCCGAGATCGTGCCACTGCACTCCAGCCTGGGCAACAGAGCCTGACTCGGTCTCAAAAAGAAAAAAAAAAAAACAGTACTGTGGACATTCTTGTAAATTAAATGTCTTGGTGAGCATCTGTATGCATTTCTGTCAGCTATAGAATGACTGAGTCATGGCATAAGCAGAAAATTACCAACATGGAGTCATTACCAACCATGCCATTACCAACCAAAGGCAGAAAATTTAACCAACATGGAGTCATCTTTTTTTAATGTAATAGAATTTGTTATTTTAACTAATATAACATTCAAGGTTGGTTTAAAAAAAGCATAACTATTATGAGTTCAAGACATAAGTGATTCATTCATTACCATGTTATTATTTAACCATTGAATTGCACATTTATGACCGTCTTCTGTCGGACTGTCATTGTTTGTTTAACTGTTAGACAGGTCTGTTAGAGCTGGTGAGGATCTGACTGAAGTTTAGCATAACATTTACTTAAGAACTGTGTTACTCAAGTTAGTGGTTTTTTAGAGGAAATGAAATACCAAAAGGATATGACTGAAAGTGGATTGAAGAATCATGGGACTGCAAGTCAAAGAACTTACATTGTTATTGTCATGCTACACAAGCACTAGGTATAAGTGTAAAATTGAATTATAGGGCTAGTTACAAATGTGCATTCACAGCAGGAATACAGTGATTTTCATATGGACTGAGATACTACTAGCACATTTATAATGTGAACACACAACAAAAATCACTAAACATTTGTGGGAAATCAGTAGCATCTAAGAGAAGCTTCAGACCAAACAAATACAAGAACTAGGCACTGAAGCAGTGGAGCTAATGTAAGACAAAAAAAAGTTTAAAGTAAGTATTAGTATCTTCAGATTTGTTAAGGTATTATGCCTACTGAATACATACAGGCTGCCATGAAAAAAAGCAATTGATTCTTGAATATTTAAACATGGAAAGTAGGAAAGGGCCAGGTGTGGTGGCTCATACCTGTAATTCCAACACTTTGGAAAGCCAAGGCAGGAGGATCGCTGGATTCCAGGAGTTTGAGAGCAGCCTAGGCAACATAATGAGACCCTGTCGCTACAAATAATTTTTTTTTTTTGAGATGGAGTCTGGCTCTGTTGCCCAGGCTGGAGTGCAGTGGCGCCATCTTGGCTTACTGCGAGCTCCACCTCCCAGGTTCACGCCATTCTCCTGCCTCAGCCTCCCGAGTAGCTGGGACTACAGGCACCCGCCACCATGCCCAGCTAATTTTTGTATTTTTAGTAGAGACAGGGTTTCACTGTGTTAGCCAGGATGGTCTCGATCTCCTGACCTCATGATCCACCTGCTTCGGCCTCCCAAAGTGCTGGGATTACAGGCGTGAGCCACCGCACCTGGCCACAAATCATTTTTAAAATTAGCAGTATGGTAGTGCACACCTGTCGTCCCAGCTGTTCAGGCAGTGGAGGCTGCCATTGCACTTTAGCCTGGCTGACAGTGAAACTGTCTCAAAAAAAAAAAAAGAAAGAAAGAAAAAGAAAGTGGGAAAGACTAGCCATGACATGCAAAGTAGATCTAGAAGAGTCAATATACATCTAATAGGAGTTCCAGGAGGCATTAGAAATAGGAAAAGAAGAAATAACCAGAGAGATAACAGAGATCCTGAAGGTAGGAGTGTCCAGGCACAGTCTTGGGCAGCCTGAGCCAGGGAGAAATAAGTATCAGAGGACAAAGGACTGGCAAATATAGATCAACCCTTCCCTCTCTGGTCTGTTTCTTTGTCTGTACAGTGGGGACGAACAAGAAGTATGCCTTTTCTGAGAGCTTATGGAAAGATGTGTTAGGTTTGCTGACTGTTCCCCACTCTTCTTCCCTGCCAGCTCACAGAAGGGATTGGGGTTGTGTGCCCTTATATGATGTTTAACCTTTTTATCACATGTATTTATTTTGTGAAATTTTTAAAGTGTAAAAATTTTTTAGAAGTTAAAGCAGGAGTTGCCAGTATGGCTGGCTGCCTGTTTTAGTATAGCCTGTGATCTAAGACTGGCTTTTACACTTTTTTTTTTTATTTTGTATTTATTTATTTGTTTATTTATTTATTTATTTTTGAGACAGAGTCTCACTCTGTTGACCAGGCTGGAGTGCAGTGGCGTGATCTTGGCTCACTGCAACCTCCGTTTCCTGGGTTCAAGTGATTCGCCTGCCTCAGCCTCCTGAGTAGCTGAGATTGCAGGTGCATGCCACCATGCCCGGCTAATTTTTGTATTTTTAGTAGAGATGGGGTTTCACCGTGTTCCTCAGGCTGGTCTTGAACTCCTGACCTCGTGATCCGCCTGCCTCAGCTTGCCACAGTGCTGGGATTACACGCGTGAGCCACCGTGCCCAGCCCTACACTTTTTAATGCTTTGGGGAGCAAAAGAAAATAATGCTTCGTGACCCATGAAAATTATATGAAGTTCAAATTTCAATGTCCCTTGGAACACAACTATACTCATTCACTTACATATCATCTGTGACTGATTTTGTGCCACAAAGGCAGAATCAACTGGTTGTGACATTTACTGTCTGACCTAAAATATTTGCTGATTCCTGGTTTAGAGGTCAGAAATGGACTTATGCATATATAGGAATTTTGCTAATGATAAAGGTGGCATTTCAAACTAGTGACAAGAGCATGGATTGCATGATAAATGGCAAGAATTAGCTATCTATTTGAGGGAAAAATTACTTTTATTAGGATTACTTCAGGTAGGGAAGCTAAAATCAAGAAGTAGGAAAAGATTGATAGATTTGAGTCTATTACCACCACCACCAACAACAACAAAACTTTGCTTAATAGGAAATAATATCTAACACTTACTGAGCACTTATGCTTGTCATGTTTTACTTGAATAAGTGTTATAATTATACTCTAAGGTAGGTTCTGTAATTATTCCCACTTAACAGAGGAGGAAACTGAAGTTTACATATATTATGGAATTTGTCTGTAATGAAGAATAGGAAACCATGATGCAGATCTGTGAATTCAGGCCATCTGGCTCCCAAGCCTATTGTGGACAAGACAAATTGAGAAGAAATATTTGCAACATGGTAACACCATTTTGTAGGTATTATCTACATCAGCACATAAAGATGTACCTAATTCCTTTAAAATATTCTGTTGTATAAATGTCTTCAGTTAATTTAACCTTTCCTCTATTGATGAACATTAAGTTGCTTATATTTTTATTTTGCTGTTACATGTAACACTGATAAACATCCTATGTATGTGACTTTATATAGTAGTATGGATACTTCTGTAGTATAGAATCAGGAAAGTGGAATTGTGAATTGCTGGATTAAACGGCCTGTGCATTTAAATCAAGTTTGCTCTCCAAAAATTGTGTTTGTGGGGTGGGGGGGAGGTTTAACTAAAGGAATCATAATATCTTGGAAGGAACACTGACTGTTCAGGCAAAACTGCCTCATTTTTAGAGGAAGCCCTGAGAGGTGAAGTGTTATGCCCAAGATTACATAGCTATTAAGTAGCTGTTACACTTGACTCTTTAACTTGTTTTTACTGTGCCACAGTTTGGCACATTTTTCTCCTTTGTCTTGCTGAAATCCAGGTACATGATTATAGTTTTCTCCAGAAACACCCTATTAAAAGGATCCATTTGATATTACTTGTCCTTGGTATTCAGCACAGTGCCTGACACACAGTAGGTAATCAAGTATTTGTTGAAAAAGTGCTGCTTTCAGATGATCAGTACTTACAGACCACTTATTCAATAACATGTTGACAACCCATGCATCACTGTAATACTCATCAGGTAATCAAGAACTTATCAAGAAATGAAACGTTCTGATCTCCTCCTTCCTAGATATTTACACTTTATAATGGTTTAGTTTCCTGACTGATTATGTTTTCCAAATAATTGTGTGGCTTTGTTTTTGCTTTGTAAAAAATGAACTCAAAATTATAAATTTAGTTTTTGAAAACTTTAATGAGAAATTGTTCTGTGCAGAAAATTTAGGAAGATTATACAGAATATGTTTTATAATAGACTCAAATGGATTATATCTTTCAGGGGGCAGTAGATTAGTCTTGCAGGTTAGCTTGACATACTGCATGCAATGTACATGTCCTGGAAATGATGCATAACATTTGTGTTCATAGTACCAAAAATTGTGTATAATCAAGATTGAGTAAAAACTCCTTAAGGGTCATATTATTATGTAAGGGACCAGTGCTGTAGAATTAACTATCTTTAACACTTCTGTTGTCTCCAAGTCACAAGGCAAAGAGAAAAGATATGGTAAGACCTTTAGAGGAATATGTAAATATGTAGTACTCTATTTTTGGGGAGATGAGGGGCTTAGTTTTGTTTTTTAAATGCAAATTCGTAATCAACAAATCTTTATACTTCAGTAAACAAACTGGAGGGTTTTTTGTTGTTGTTGTTGTTGTTGTTGTTTTTACAAATGCCTTTTTGGCACTACTACTGAATCTGACTTGGCTTTATTTTTTAAACAGCTTCATTGAGGTATAATTGACATAAAATAACCTACACATATTTAAAGTGTGCAATTCGATAAGTTTTAACATGTGTATACACCTGTGAAATCATCACTGCAACCAAAGTAATGAGCAAATCCATTACTCCCAAAAGTTTTTTCATCCCTTTTTATAATTCCTTCCTGGTACCACCTCCCACAGGCAATCATTGACTGATTTACTTTCAGTTAACTACAAATTACCTTGCATTTTCTAAAATTTTATATAAATAGAATCATATAGTAAGTACTTCTGTTGCCTGGCTCCTATTACTCAGAGTAATTGTTGATATTTATCCATGGTGAAGCATGTGTCAGAGTTTATTCCTTTTTATTGCTAAGCAATGTTCCATTGTGTGTCTGTTTTACAGTTTGTCCATTCACCTGTTGGTGGACACTGGGTTGTTTCTGCTTTTGGGCTCTACACATACAAGCTGCTATGAACACTTGTGTACAGGTTTTGGTATTGTTAAAGTATAAACTGAGGCAGAATAAAATTTTAAAGAGTTTTGTCTGAGCAAACAGCAATTCATGAATCAGACAGCAATAAATCAAAAGTGATTTGGGACTCCACCAAAGGAATGCAAGCAGAAGACTTCTATAGGATGAACAAGGAAGCAAGGCAAAGAAAATATTTGATTAATTGTATTTATATAGTTGCCTTGTTTAGTCCATCCTATTGGAAAGTCCCTAGTTATGTAAGTTAGTTGATGGCTTCTAATTGGCATAGCCTAAGTTTGTTTGTTTGTTTGTTTTTAAGAGACAGGGCTAGAGTGCTTTGGTGCGATCGTAGCTCACTGCAGCTTTGAACTCCTGGGCTCAAGTGATCCTCCCACCTCAGCCTCTCAAGTAACCAGGACAACATGAACTACAGACATGCACCGCCACGCCTGGCTAATTTTTTAATTTCTTATAGAGGCAAGGTCTCGCTAGCTATATTGCCCAGGCTGATCTCAAATTCTGGCCTCAAGTGATCCTCCTGCTTCAACCTCCCAAGGTGCTTACAGGCATGAGCCACCATGCCCAGCCTAATTTTTCTTTAATATAGGCACAGACAAAAAATAACCAAAGTTTACATTTGCAAACAGCCCAAATTAAGTTTTGCTTCTATTGCTTCTATTTGCAAGGTCAAGGTTGTTTTAATGGCTTAACTGGCTTTGTCCAGGGGATTTACAGACCTGGTCTTCATCTTATTTTAATAGTATGAATATGTGCTTTCATTTCTTTTGGGTAAATATCTAGGAATGGAATGGCTGGATCATATGAGTAGGCTTACTAACTTGTTAAGAAACTTGGCCTGGACTACATAGCAAGACTCTCTCTCTAAAAAAAAAATTTTTTTTAATTAGCCAAGTGTATTAGTCAGGGTTCTCTAGAGGGACAGAACTAAGAGGATATATGTATATATGAAAGGGAGTTTATTAAGGAGAATTGACTCACACCATCACAAGGTGAAGTCCCATGATAGGTCATCAGCAAGTTGAGGAGCAAGGAAGCCAGTGGTGGATCAGTCCGAGTCCCAAAAGTAGGGAAGCTAACAGTGCAGCCTTCAGTCTGTGCAGCCAAAGGCCCAAGAGCCCCTGGAAAACCGCTGGTGTAAGTCCAAGAGTCCAAAAGCTAAAGAACTTGGAGTCTGATGTTCCAGGGCAGGAAGCATCCAGCACGGGAGAAAGATGAAGTCCATAAGACTCAGCAAGTCAGCTCTTCCATCTTCTCCTGCCTGCTTTATTCTACCCCCACTGGCAGCTGATTAGATGGTGCCCACCCAGATTGAGGGTGGGTCTACCCCTCCCAGTCCACTGACTCAAATGTTAATTTCCTTTGGCAACACCCTCACAGACACACCCATGAACAATACTTTGTATCCTTCAGTTCAGTCAAGTTGACACTCAATATTAGCCATCCCACCAGGTGTAGTGGCTCCCACCTGTAGCCCCAGATACTTGGGAGGCTGAGGCAGGAGGATCACTTGAGCCCAGGAGTTAGGCTGCATTGAGCTATAATATGATAGAGGCACTGCACTACAGCTCTGGTAACAGAGCAAGATCCTGTCTTTTTTTTTTAATAAGAAAATAATCTAACTTGTTAAGTTCATAACTTATTAACAAAACTATTTTATATTCCCATCAGCAGTGTATGAAAGTTCTAGTCCTTCCACATTAACAACACTTGGTATAGTCATTCTTTTTAATGTTAGCCATTCTGTTTTTAGCCCTTCTGTGTAGTGGTGTCTCATTATGATTTGATTTGCATTTCCCTAATGACTGACAATGTTGAGCATCTTTTTCAAGTGTTTATTTGAAGGGTTCAGGCCTTTTCCCACATTTTAATTGAGTTGTGTTTGTTATTATTTCATTTTGATCATTTTAAAATATATTCTTGGTACAAGTCCTTTATAAGACACATGCTTTGCCCATATTTTCTCCAGGTCCATCCTTTGTCTTCTCATTCTCTTAACAATGTCTTTGAAAGAGCACAGATTACTAATTTTGATGAAATTCAATTTATCATTTATGCTATTAAATATCATATCTAAGAAATCTTTGCCTAACTCAGAGTGACAAAGATTTTATCCTATGCTTGCTTTTAGTTTTTTTCCATTTAGGTCTATGATTCATTTTGAATTACATGCTAGTGGATGTGGAGTGGTATCTAATTGTGCTTTTGATTTGCATTTCCTTTTTGGCTAATGGTGTTGAGCATCTTTTCATGTATTTATATAGGCCATTTATATATCTTCTTTAGAGAAATGTCTGTTCAGATCTTTTGCTTGTCGAGTTATCTTTTTTTGTTGTTGTTGTTTTTTAAAGTAAGACAGACAAATGATTTACAAATGTTCTCTAATTGTGTAGGTTATTTCTTCACTTTCTTGATGATGTCCTTTGCAACACAAGTTTTTTTATTTTGATGAAGTCCAATTAATATTTGTTTTGTCTTTGGTGTCATATCTAAGAAGCTGTTGCCTGATCCAAGGTCACAAATATTTACACATAGGTTTTGTTCTAAGAATTTTCTAGTTTTGACTCTTACATTCAGATATTTGACCCATTTTGAGATAATTTTTGAATGTGGTGTGAAGTAGGAGTCTAGTTTCATTCTTTTGCCTGTAAATATCCAGTTGTTCCAGTACTATTTATTGAAAAAACTATTCTTTCTCCCATTGAACTGCCTTGCTACTCTTGTTGAAAATCAACTATCCATAAATGTGACGATTTATTTTTGGGCTTTGAGTTCCATTCCATTGACTATGTGTCTATTTTTATGCCATACCACATTGTCTTAATTACCTGTGGCTCTGTAGTAATTTTTGGAATTGGGAAGTGTTTTCCTCCAATTTCCTTTTTCTTGTTCAATATTATTTGGGTTATTCTGGGTTTCTTGAATTTGTATAAATTTTAAGATCAGCTTGCCAATTGCTGTAAGAAGTCCACTGGGATTCTTGAAGAGGATTGTGTTTAATCTGTACATTAATTGGGGAATATTACCATTTTAGCAATATTAAGCCTTCCAATCATGAGTGTGGTGTCTTTCTGTTTATTTAAATCTTAAATTTCTTCCAACAATGTTTTGTAGTTTCTATGAATACAAGTCTTGCAGTTCTTTTGTTAACATTATTCCTATTTTATTCTTTTTGATGCCATATTGTATACCAGATTTTTTTTAAATTTCATTTTCAGATTGCTTGTTGCTAATATATAGAAATACAATTGATTTTTGTATATTGATATTGTATCCTACAACTGGCTGAACTCATTTATTAGTTATAATAGATTTTTAATGAATTCCTTAGGATTTTCTGCATACAGATCATATCATCTGCAAATAAGGATAGTTTTACTTCTTCCTTTCCAATCTGGATGCCTTTTATTTCATTTTCTTGCCTAATTGCCTTGGCTAGAACCTCCTCTAGTACAATATAAATAGAAGTGACAAGAACAGACATCCTTGTCTTATTCCTGATCTTGGGGGAAGGCATGCAGTCTTTCATCATTAAGTACAATGTTAGCTATGGGTTTTTTGTAGGTCCCTTTTCTTAGATTAAGAAGGTCTCTTCTAGTTTATTGAATGGTGTTTGGTTTGGTTTGGTTTGGTTTTTTGAGATGGAGTCTCGCTCTGTCGCCCAGGCTGCAGTGCAGTGGCGTGATCTCGGCTCACTGCAACCTCCGCCTCCCAGGTTCATGTGATTCTCCTAACTCAGCCTCCTGAGTAGTTGGGACTGCAGGACATGCCACCACCACACCCAGCTAATTTTTTGTATTTTTAGTAGAGGCGGGGTTTCATTGTGCTAGCCAGGATGGTCTCTATCTCCTGACCTCATGATCCACCCACCTCGGCCTTCCTAAGTGCTGGAATTACAGGTGTGAGCCACCGCGCCCAGCCCCTATTGAATGGTTTTTATTAGGAAATGGTGTTGGATTTTGTCAAATGCTTTTTCCATGTCTGTTGGGATGATCAAGTGAATTTTGTCTTCTGTTGATATGGTATATTGCATTAATTGATTTTCAGATGTTAAACCAACCTTGCAGTCCTGGGATAAATCTTATTTGGCCATGATGTATGATTCCTCTTATATATTGCTGGGTTCGTTTTGCTAGTATTTTGTTGAGGATTTTTGTATTTATATTCATATAGGATATTGGCCTATGGTTTTCTTTTAATGTCTTTGGATTTGGTAGCAGGATGATACTGACCTTATAGAATGCTTCCTCTTCTTCTATTTTTTGGAATAGTCTGTGAAGATAATTCTTATTTAATAATAATAATTCTTATTTAAATGTTTGCTAGGCTGGGCTTGGTGGCTCACGCCTGTGATCCCAGCACTTTTCAAGGCTGAGGCAGGTGGATCACCTAAGGTCGGGAGTTCAAGACCAGCCTGACCAACATGGAGAAACCCCATCTCTACTAAAAATACAGAATTAGCCAGGCGTGGTGGTGCATGCCTGTAATCCCAGCTACTCGGGAGGCTGAGGCAGGAGAATCCCTTGAACGTGGGAGGCGGAGGTTGCCGTGAGCTGAGATCGCGCCATTGCACTCCAGCCTGGGCAACAAGAGTCAAACTCCTTCTCAAAAAAATAATAGTAATAATAAATAAATGTTTGGTAGATTCCACCAGTGAAGCCTCTGGGCCTGGACTTTTCATTGTGAGTAGTTTTTTTATTATTCTTAATTCAATCTTTTGTCATATAAGTCTATTCATATCTGATATTTATTCTTAAATCAGTTTTGTTAGTTTCTATCTTTCTAGGATTTTGTCCATTTTATTCAGTTATCCTTTGAAGAGATTTAGATAATAATGAGCAAAAATCTTATGTTACCAATGTAGTTAACATTAATGATGTTTTTCATTGCTTTGTATAAATCCATATTCTTTTCTGGTATTATGTTCCTCTGTCTAAAAGACTTATAGTACAGGTATGATGGTGATGAATTCCTTTAGCTTTTTATATAGAGAAAGTATTTTGCCTTTTTCAAAGATAATTTTTCTGGGTATAGAATTGTAGACTGGCATATTTTTCTTTTTAGTTCTTTAAAGATCATTGTTCCACTGTCTAATTACTTTCAGTTTTCAAAGAGTAATCTGTCATTATTATCTTTTGTTCCTTGTATGTGATGTGCATTATTCATGTGGCCAGTTTAAAGATTTTCTCTTTACATTGGATTTGAGCAATTTGATTATCATGTACCTTGCTATAATTTTCTTTATGGCTATTTGGGATTGGTTGAGCTTCTTATGTGTGTTTATAGTTTCCATCAAATTTGGGAAATTTTCAGCCTTATTTGTTTATGTATTTCTCCTGACTCCTTCCCTCTTCTTTGGGGACTCCAATTACATGTATATTAGGCTGTTTGAAGTTGTCACAGAGCTTATCAATGCTTTGTTTATATTTTTCATTCTTTTTTCTTTCTGTATGTTGCATAGTTTCTGTTGCTACATCTTTAGTTTACTAATATTTTCTTCTAAAATATTTAATCTGCCATTAATCCCATTCAGTGTATTTTTCATCTCAGACACTGAAATTTTCATCTCCTGAAGTTTAACTTGGATCTCTTTTATGTCATTCATACCTCTACTTAAATTTTTGAACATAAACATCATTTTAAAAATCCAGTTATGATAGCTGTTTTGGTGTCCTTTTTCTGCAGATTCCCACATCTGTCAGTTCTAATCATTGGTCAGTTTTAATTGTTGATTTTTTTCATTATGGATCATTTTTTTTATACGTGGTAATTTTTGTTGAGATGCCAGATATTGTGAATTTTATTTTGTTGACTACTGGATATTTCTATATTCTTATAAATATTCTTAAGGCTTGTTGTGCTATTACTTGGAAATAATGTGATCCTTTCAAGTCTTGCTTTTAAGATGTATCGGCAGGATTAGTGCCATGTTTAGTCTGGAGCTAATTATTTCCCACTATTGAGACAAGACTTTTTTGAGTGCTCTACCCAGTGCCCTGGGAATTTTGAGGTTTTCCAGTCTGTCTGTTGGGAATATGCACTAATCCTGGCCCTGTATGAATGCTGGGTTCTGTGTCCTCTAATTTTGTGTGTGGTCCTTTCCTTAGCCCGTTAGTTGCCTCATAAGCCTTCACTGATCAGTGCTCTGCCAAATACCCATGGGATATCCTATTCAGATTTCTGGAGTTCTGTGTGCAGCTGTATCCACTCTGGTACTATATGCTTTAATCCTAGATACCTTGGTCTCCTCAGACTGTGAGCTGCATCCCATCAACTCAGGGAATCTGCTGGGCTCTGCTTAGGTTCCCCTCCTTGTGTGGCTCAGAAACTAAGGCAGTAAGCTGGCAACCACTTGTTTCTTGTTTCTCTGGGGATCACTGTCCTTTGTTACCTGATGTTAAATATCTTGAAAATCATTGTTTCATATTTTGGGTTTGTTGGCAGGAAAAGTTGTTTGTTTGGTTTTGGTGGTTTCAAGACAACCAAAGAGAGCAAATCTGAGAGTAAATCTGGCCCGTTACTTCATCTTGGTTGTAAAAGGAAGTCAGTTTTCTAATCAGTTTTAGAGAGTTAGAATTGATGGCTTGTAAGGTTTCTTTCAATCCTGAGATCTTTGGCTTCATGTTACATACCTTTAACCGCTTATTTTCTCATCTTCACATTATCCTTTTCTCTCCTCAAAACACTTAACTATCTGCATTTGTGCTTAGAAGGCTTGTTGGGATTAACTCTGGGCTGTGAATGAACCGTATTCATGATGCAAACACATTTCATAGAATGATGACAATCAAGATGTAACAACAAAAAAATGTTTTCTATAATATTCTTAATATATTTATATGATAGAACAGCTATAATGTAATCTAGATTATGGCCAAAGAGTTTCTTTCGGGAACTAGGCAAATAAGATTTTAATTGAAATCTTTCGTTTTTAATAACCACAGAATTATGCAACTAGCATTTACATTCTGAAGTAATTACAGTATCCTTTCTTTCATTTTATCTGAAAATATTCAACTGTAATATTAAGTAGGATATCTCAAAACCTGTATTTCCGTTAAAGGGAAGAGGAAGAAAGATGATCTTAGCTTTAACACTGCTACTGATAATTTCCATTCTATTTTATTGAAAAGTAAACCTTCAGTAGTGACCTGTTGTCTGAGTTATAGCTCATAGTCTAAAATACATTGTGTATATAAAGAAAACATATGAGGTACCATATTAATAAAAGATAATGGTAGTTCTGTTACCCAGTTTCACTTCAGTTTTGAGTATAATATGCTTAAGTATGTATATCTTTATTAATTAAAGTATGTATATCTTTATTATACAAGATTATGTCTCCACATTTTCAGTTCTTTTTCCTAATAAATGGGCTAGTAATAGTTAAAACAGATACCGCTAGGTTTATCTTTTAAATAATGAAATTCAAGTGTTTTCTTATGCTAGGGATTATGATTTTGAGGTATGGTTAAGTCCTGGAAATAATACTAGTTTTGTATTCTTATTTTTTAATTAGATGGTATTTCTTAAAGCCAACTATTTTTTTCTGTTTTTTTCTACATCACTCAAACAAGATTTATAATCAGTAAGAGAGATGCTGTAATAGTAAAAGACTCCCTTGGCCAGGCGCGGTGGCTAATCCCAGCACTTTGGGAGGCTGAGGCGGGCGGATCACGAGGTCAGGAAATGAGACCACGGTGAAACCTCGTCTCTACTAAAAATACAAAAATTAGCCGGGCGTGGTGGCCGGCGCTTGTAGTCCCAGCTACTCGGGAGGCTGAGGCAGGAAAATGGCGCTAACCCGGGAGGCGGAGCTTGCACTGAGCCAAGATCGCGCCACTGCACTGCAGCCTGGGCGACAGAGCGAGACTCCGTCTCAAAAAAAAAAGGACTCCCTTGTAGTGAATTAAATTTTTCAAGATACTTGGTTATCATTTCGTTTACTAAAATAGTAAATTACTAAGGAGAGTTAAGACCATTATTTGTGGTATATTGGCCATAAGAAGTTTTCTTCTGTCCTATGTTTTATACAGACATGTTACCAAAAAAAAAAAAAAAAAAAAAAAAAAAAATACGCATTGCAGCATTTGCCACAGAAAGCATCCAGGTTTTTCTACCCATTAAAAAAGTGGCTAGGACTGATAACCTGTAGTGATCTTCCAGGTTTTGCTGCAGTGAGAAAACCATTACTGTTAAAAGCCTGCTGTCATATCACATTATCCTTCTCAACAAGCACTTTGTTACAATGGAAGTTCTCTTTGCAGTGGAGGCCTCTTTGCCTCCCTTGTCCTAAGTTAAACCTCTATTTTTAGAGTTAAGAATCATTAAAGACATGGAAGAGTTCGCACAACTGGTTGTGGCATGAACGATAGCGTGTCATTTTATAAATGTATAAATGGTTTTTGAATTTTTTTCTCTGCTGATAAGGATGATTAAATTCTTCATGTTTTTTCTTTATATAGACTCCAAACCTTTCTAGACTTGTAGGAAATCTGTTGATGCGTAATACAGTGGAAAGAATTATGTGATCTAATGTGCAAATAATCTACTGGAGGACATTGGATATAAAAATGTTTTCTTAATGTGTTTTTCAGATGTCTGTGAGCTTTTGAAGTTGTTCTTTCTCCCACTTAATTTTAAGTCTCCTAGATTGGCTGAGCTGAGCAGTAGAAATTAATGAGGTAGAATGCTTGAGTTGAATAAACTGGAAGAAAATCTCTCTCTCCTGTAAACCATTATTACTATAACATAAACAATTTCTATAAACTCAGTTCCCAAATGGTCATAAGCTTTAGTTGGGAAATGGTGCGGTAATTGAAATACTGTGTTAATAAAGAGTTATAGGCAATATAATTTTCAAATAATTAGAGAACAGTAGAATATATGTAATACAGACTATGCTGAACGTAATTTCAATGTTTCTTTGATTCAAGTTATAGCTGTGTAGACATACTAGTTAAAAGTATTATACATAATTTATTGTTTTATAAGGTATTTTTAAAAATTCTTCCAGGCCAGGCTCAGTGGCTCACACCTGTAATCCCAGCACTTTGGGAGGCCAAGACGGGCAGATCACCTGAGGTCAGGACCAGCCTGGCTAACATGGTGAAACCTTGTCTCTATTAAAAACACAAAAATTAGCTGGGAGTGGTAGGCAGGTGCCTGTAGTCCCAGCTACTCAGGAAGCTGAGATGGAAGGATCACTTGAACCCAGGAGGCAGAGGTTGCAGTAAGCCAAGATTGTGCCACTGCACTCCAGCCTGGGTGACGGAGTGAGACTCCATCTCAAAAAAAAAAAATTCTCCTAGTATTTACTGAATATTCTAAATTATATTAGTACCTCTCATAGTTCTCTGCATGTAGTAGTCACGTAGGTAAGTTTACTGAAGCCACAAACAAATTTGATATCCTTAAGGGAACAAAATTCTGATTGATTCTGATCTGTGTCTTTCAGAAAAATCACTACCAATATAATGGATTTTATATATCAGATTGCTTTATTCTGGATATCATGGTAACAATACAGAAAGTATACATAATTTCCCATTTCTGCAAGTAGTCATGACTGCTGAAGAAAGAAAAACTTAAAGCTACGGCAGAATTATTCGGGTACCTTTTATGGAAATTCTGATTTTGTTTTTAATTTTTGATAACTTTTTACTAAAGGTATGAACACACAAAGAGCTTATTTTGTTAGGCAAATACACATTAATAAGAATGCCTAGAAGAGGACTGATTCTTCACACCCGGACCCACTGGTTGCTGTTGGGCCTCGCTTTGCTCTGCAGTTTGATATTATTTATGTACCTCCTGGAATGTGCCCCCCAGACTGATGGAAATGCATCTCTTCCTGGTGTTGTTGGGGAAAATTATGGTAAAGAGTATTATCAAGCCCTCCTACAGGAACAAGAAGAACATTATCAGACCAGGGCAACCAGTCTGAAACGCCAAATTGCCCAACTAAAACAAGAACTACAAGAAATGAGTGAGAAGATGAGGTCATTGCAAGAAAGAAAGAATGTAGGGGCTAATGGCATAGGCTATCAGAGCAACAAAGAGCAAGCACCTAGTGATCTTTTAGAGTTTCTTCATTCCCAAATTGACAAAGCTGAAGTTAGCATAGGGGCCAAACTACCCAGTGAGTATGGGGTCATTCCCTTTGAAAGTTTTACCTTAATGAAAGTATTTCAATTGGAAATGGGTCTCACTCGCCATCCTGAAGAAAAGCCAGTTAGAAAAGACAAACGAGATGAATTGGTGGAAGTTATTGAAGCGGGCTTGGAGGTCATTAATAATCCCGATGAAGATGATGAACAAGAAGATGAGGAGGGTCCCCTTGGAGAGAAACTGATATTTAATGAAAATGACTTCGTAGAAGGTAATGTGAAAAATATGTTGGTCAATATTATGTTAGACAAATGCTAGTATTGTATGCTGGTAATATAAGTCAGTCATTATCCACAGTATTAAAACACTTAAAGTTTTCGCACTTCATTGCACCAAGAATTTTAAGTGGCCTTCTGGAAAAAGGTATGAGATCATAATAAAAATGGAGAATAAGGACTAGGGAAATAGAATAAAACAGCTCTTGTTGCATGTGTATGATTTATATTCCTCACTTATCTGATCTGGGTGTTCTTTTTTATGTTTTTAAAAATGTGTAAACTAAGACTCAAAACTTGAAAACCATTTGATAAAGGAAAGAAAAAATTAGTAGACTCTTAGCTATTTTTCGTATTGGAGGAAGGAGAAATGCATGTCTGAACAAGGGGTTATGCATAGTTTAAAAAGCATATTTGGCATTTGGAAAAGTAAGGAAATACCTGTTTTCCTAATACATATTTCAGAAAGGGTATGGAATTTTTATGTATCAAGATGGGATATGACTCAGAGGTTGAAGAACACTGTTATAAAATTTAAGATACTTACTGATTGATATTAACAGTAATAATTCTAGATCCCTACCCATCTCCTTTACACTCACTGCTAGACATTTAATTGCTGACTTAAACCATTTTGAAAATAAATGTTTCTTGAAAGTTCTCTTTGCTTGATTCTATAAACTGTGTATCACAGTGGTCCCCAACCTTTTTGGCACCAGGGACTGGTTTCATGGGTGACAGTTTTTCCATGGGATGGTGAGGATGATTTTGGGATGAAACTGTTCCACCTCAGATCATCTGGCATTAGTTAGATTCTCATAAAGAGCGTGCAGTGTAGATTCCTTGCATGTGCAGTTCACAACAGAGTTTGCTCTACTTTGAGAATCCAGTGCAGCCGCTGATCTGACAGGAGGCGAAGCTCAGGCGGTAATGCTTGCCAGGCTCCCATCACTCACCTCTTGCTGTGCTGCCTAGTTCCCAACAGGCCATGGACCAGTAGCGGTCTGTGGCCTGGGGTTTAGGGACCCCTAGTATAGCACATGTAGACTTTTTGACTCCAAATCCAAATCATCATGGCCATCACTTGCTGCACTGTAGCATTATTATAATACACTGAGGCCTTTGGAGGCCATCAGGGAGTGCATTATGCTTTGCAGTGGCATTGCAGCTGCCTTTCCTTGTGGCCTCCTCTTTTTTCTGCTGTCACTTCCTGCCATTTTCGATGGATTATTTTTCTCAAAACTCTTCTGATTTTTCTGCAAGCTCAGCTTTTTGTCTTCTCACTGTATGTTTGTAGCTTATGGCAGAATGGAAGCTGCGGAGGAAATAAGATAACTAAGTAACGTGTAAAATGTCCTCACATCAGCTCTACCTAAAAAGAAAGGGAGCTGTGCCAATTTTATATTCTGCAGCTCCTGCTTTTGTCTTATAACTCTCCTTGGATTCTGATACTTCAGGATTTTTCTCTAAATGGAACATATTCTGTTCCTCACTTTTCCTCTACTGTGCCACTGTCTGCCCACTGCAGGGAGAATAATTACTAATAATTAGTGATGACAACTAATTCCTATCCCCTTCTAAACTTTAGCTCAGATATCACTTCTTCTGAGAAGTCATCTGCAACCTCAAGTCTAAGACAGCAGTACTTCTGTGTGCTCTTGTCACCTGTACATTCATACTGCTTGTCACAGTATGTGGCGTGCGCATTTCCTGGTTTGTGCTTCCTACTAAACTGTAAGCCTCAGGAGGGTTGGGACCAAGCCTATTTTATTCACCATTTTTTACCCAGATATTTACTGAGTGACTCACACATCTGTAGGTCTAACCTTCTCTCTCCTGAGCGCCATACTTAAAAATCAGATTGCTGCTGGGCGCAGTGGCTCACTCCTGTAATCCCAGCACTTTGGGAGGCCGAGGTGAGCAGATTATGAGGTCAAGAGATCAAGACCATCCTGGCCAACATGGTGAAACCCTGTCTCTACTAAAAATACAAAAATTAGCTGGACGTGGTGGCACACGCCTGTAGTTCCAGCTACTTGGGAGGCTGAGGCAGAAGAATTGCTTGAACCCGGGAGGTGGAGGTTGCAGTGAGCCAAGATTGCACCACTGCACTCCAGCCTGGTGACAGAGTGAGACTCTGTCTAAAAAAAAAAAAAATCAGATTGCCTCTTAGATGCGCATGCTTTTCTCTCAAAGGCATCTCAAATCACTGTGTTTAAATCTGTACCAATTTTTCTTTGTCTGACTTCACTCTAGTCAGTGATTTTATATGTATGTATGTATACACACATATGTATATAGATATATATATATCACGTAGCACTATATTGTTATTATTTGTCTATTTTTCTGTCTCCTTCACTAGACTGGCCCTGTCCTCAAAATTGAGACCATGTGGCACTCTTTGTATCACATAACTGACATGAAGGCACTCGATTTCTTTTAGTTGACCTAAACCAATAGAAATTTTGGCTCTTGGGTCTAGATTTTAATATTGCTAGAAGTAATTTCTGTATTTATCATGGTTACCATATTGATAGGTTCTAGTATTTTTAAAAAGTCATATGTAAAAAGGAATGATTGTCATTTGTAGTATATTTTATAGATTGAATAAAATAATAGAACAGTGAACATTTTTTTTTAACCTTTCCTTTTCTTTTAAGTGAGTAATTGTTACTGTGCAGTGGGGATAAATATTTTCACAAATAGGTAAAAATCCTGCAGGTCTGGTTTAATACCCTTTATGTTTAAGTGAGTAAAATCTGTCTTCCCATTGAATTTGTAAACTTTGACATGGAGATGTCTTTGTTCCTAACTCTTTCCTTTAGGTTATTATCGCACTGAGAGAGATAAGGGCACGCAGTATGAACTCTTTTTTAAGAAAGCAGACCTTATGGAATATAGACATGTGACCCTCTTCCGCCCTTTTGGACCTCTCATGAAAGTGAAGAGTGAGATGATTGACATCACTAGATCAATTATTAATATCATTGTGCCACTTGCTGAAAGAACTGAAGCATTTGTACAGTTTATGCAGAACTTCAGGTAACTGTCAGGGCCTAATGATTAAGCTACATTCTCCTAAAAAAAATCACGTTTTACTCACATTTCCTTAATTTATCTTCAGCAATTATAATTACTTAGAATAATTTCATAGGCTTTAGGGGAACTTTATTTTTTTATATTCTCTCTTTTTTTAAAGCATGTGTAGTATATTGTGTTATAGACAATTTGAACTATGAAATAAATTGAGAGTGACACCTATTAGAAACTAAATTTGATGGCCTTGATAATTGTTTGCGAATTCATTTTAAGACAAGTTGAATTTTTAAAAAATCAGCTTTACTAAGGAATAATTTATATGCAGTAAAATCCACATATTTTAAGGATCTAGGTATCATGACTCTTTTTTTTTTTTTTTTTTTTTTTTTTTTTGAGACAGGGTCTCACTCTGTCACCCAGGCTAGAATGCAGTGGAGTGAGCACAGTTCACTGCAGCCTCAACTTCCTGGGCTCAAGTGATCCTCTTGCCTCAACCTCCCAAGTAGCTGGGACCACAGGTGCATGCCATCTTTTTTATTCTTTGTAGAGAGAGGGTCTTGCCATGTTGTCCAGGCTGGGATTTAATGTCTTTTGACAAATGTATACACTCACGAACCACCACCCCAATCAAGATACAGAATACTGGTGTCTCACAAGAAAATCCCCTTGAGAATGATTTGAGTTTTTTAATTGAAATACATTTAGACATACAAACATTAAACTAAAAATTGGAGAAAGTTATTTCATCTTGCAAGGCAGAGAATTTGTAAAGTTTTTTTATGTTATCAAATTTGGATATTTTAAAATGCTGAAGTGTTTAATTATCTACACATTATGAAAACTATTTGTGGAAAATGCTGCTTTTTGATTTAACAGTTTCCATGTTTCTAATACTTTAATATTTGTAATGTTTTAGATACTTTGATTTACTAGTTTAATGCTTTGTGATCCTAGTCTTTATTCTCATATTGAAATTGTTGGATTTAAAAGGTTAATTAAAACTGTTCTGCAGCTGAATGTCTGGCAGTCATACTTCCAAGTGAGATTTACTGTTCCAAATAGCTCACTTGAGATCTGATTTCCTAAAGCATTTTTTTATTGCCTTTCTTGGAATTACTTTCAAAGGCCACATTATTATTTACAGTAAGTAATCTCTGTCATGGCAAATATTTATTCCTTAATGATAGTTACAATTTTTGGAATTAGCCAGTCTGAAGACAAAATAACTCTTAATCCAAAAGGTCAGTATTTATTTATTTGGTTCTGAACCAATTGAGTTTATTTCCTTGAATAGCTTGTGATTTGCTTCTGAAAGCAATCCAAAAGCAAAAGTTCAAAAAATGTTTTGAAATAATGGCAGCAATGTCAGACTACTTCCATGGTCCTCCAAGGGGTGTACTCATTCAGGCATAGACCTTGTGCCTTCCATAATTCATCAGTATTGCCACTTTTATGTTTACTACTGTGTCAGTAATGCCTCATCTTCTTGTTAAAGCTTCATCTGGTTGCTTTCTGAATGAATAGTGCCTCATGTTTTCTTGAATAAACTTTTATTTTTCACTTCTGTTAGGGATGTTTGTATTCATCAAGACAAGAAGATTCATCTCACAGTGGTGTATTTTGGTAAAGAAGGACTGTCTAAAGTCAAGTCTGTCCTAGAATCTGTCACAAGGTTGGTGAACCACATCTACAGCGAAGTCCTTGATATATAACATTGCTAAAAGAGAATTTCAGATATGTAATGAGTTAATAATTTTTAGTAACTATTACTTAAAAATTGGCTGAGCATGTGGGCGGTGGTGGTGATGATAAGTTCCTCATTTCACATGCAACCCTACATGACTCAACTTCCCTTCACTGCTTAGCAGGCAGCCTGGCATGATGCTCTCTCTGTGGCCCACTCACCTTCTGTGTATTTGCTGCTGCTTTCCTTTTTTTAAAATCTGATTCCTTCACTTTGACATAATCATCTTCTGAACTTGTCTCTTTTTTGTCACCTTTCTTTCCTTCCATTTCCTCAGGCTCCTTCTCCTCTCCCTGCTAACAATGCTGAGGTCTCCCATATCCTTAAGAAACTCCCACTCAACTCTGAAGTGCCCAGCCGCTACTGTTATGTTTCTGTCCTTTCACAGCTCAACATCACGAGACAGTAGTTCATAACTAAGCAAGTCATACAGTACCTGGCACATAGTAGATGCTCAGAGGTTTGAATGGATGAATTAGTAATCCCTTAGTACTTAATTATTAATTCTTTAGCTTCTCAGCCTTTTTCTTTCTAAATCATGGGCCCAAAGATACGACTTAACTGCCAAATTCTTTTCTGTTATTCTTTTTCATTGCTTTTTTACCTTTGACAACCTAACCAGTATTTCTGTCTTTAAATGTTCTTCTTTTGTTTGTAAAATGTAACTATTTTGTAAATGTAAGTATGATGTAATATAAACTATTAGGTTGATGATCATCTCTAACCACACCAGCTCTATATCCTTTACTTGCTTCTTTACCTTTCTGCCAGTTGTGGCCATTTGCCAAGAGCCCAGATTTGATCAGCCATTCTTCTCAAATCATTCAACTAACATTCATTGAGTCCTACCTACTGTGTTCCAGGTACACTGCTTGGGAGTTTGACTGGGGTAGTTGGAAGAAGAGTGGGCATAGATGAGTGAATCTGAGTCCCTGACCTGCAGGGATTCTCAGAGCCTTGATTTATATAGACACGATTCACTGTCTTCCCCTTCCCTACACCAGCTCCTCCTCCTGATGGCCCTCTTTCAGTTCAGAGTAAAACCATTTTCACCATCTGGGCATGACTTCTGAGAGCCACAGTCTTTTACTTATTCTTTGCCTCCAGTTACCTCTAATTAGTTAGTTCCTACTTAATTCACAGGACCTCCTCTATCTCTTCCTTGCTTCTGCCACCACCCTAACCTTGGTTCCCCCTCCCTCCATTTCTTCCCTTCCTGTCCCTCCTGAGTGTTTTTAGATCACCTACTAAGTGCCACGAGCTCACACTGGTAATACTGAAGTATTGTCAAGACACTTCTGTGGCAAATGGTGTAAACCTACCTTGAGCTTGCTTGAGGAAAATAGGAGCAGTATTGAAGAATCTTGGATACCTCCCAGAAATAAAGGGATTGTTACAACCAAATTTGGGGAAGAAAATCAAAACAACTCTGGTTTCTCAGGGATTGGAACCAGAGACTTTAATACCATCAAAATTCTCGTCTCCTTGTCTGTTTTTCTCTGCATGTTGACTTCATTCTCCTGTTGCAGATTGGCTTCTTCCACATGGTGAGGGATATGACTGTTGGCGGCTCTGGGCTCACATCTTCTCAGCTTTGCCATCAGAGAGGAAAGAGCTTTCTCCCAGCTCCAGTTGAGAAAATCCCAGGGAAGGACATTTTGCCCACTCTTGAGCCAATCACTATGGCCAGGTGGGGTGGGGGTATTGGGACTGGCCCACCTTAAGCCTGGTCTCCACCCCTAGGAAATTACTGTGGTTGGGTTGGGCAGAGAGTGAGGGGTATTCTGTGATCAGTGCCTCCACTTGATGCTGAGTATGTGGGGTGGCAATGGGCAGTTTTCCCCCAACAGAGGAGAGATTTATATTCTTTAAGACGGGGAGAAGAGTCCTAGGCACTCAGAGCACTTGGAGTCCACTCCATGCACTATTTGAGCCTTTGTTCCATCTCTCCATTACCTATTCTGTACTGTTGTAAGTGTAATCCTCCTAAAATGTTACTTTTTTGATTAGGCTGCACCCTAGTGCAGTGAGTGATTCTCCAACTTCAGTGCCAGAGTCACCAGGAGGACTTGCGAAAATGTAGAGGCTTCTCTCCAGCCCTAGCATCTGATTCAGTGGGTCTGGGTGTAGTCTGAGAGTTTGCTTCTCTAACATGTTAACACGGGAAGCTGATGCTGTGGGTTTGGGGGCCTCACTGTGAGAACCACTGCCCTAGCAGAAAAGCCCTGCTGATTCTCTTTGCCTTTAGGATACTGACCGATTTCTTTAACCTTGCATGGGAGGTACTCTTCACTCTGACCCTTCTCTCATTGTTCCCATTTTAAGATTCCGTTGACCCTTATCTCACTGTTCCCATTTTAGGGTCCTTTCCTACCAATCTGATTTGTCTGATCCCTTTTCTCTAAAATGCTTTCTACATTCTTACCTCTTTGCCTTTGAGAATAATTATTTTGAATGACCTTTACACTCACCACTGAATTCAACATTTTAACCGAGGCATAACTCATGTTCCACTTCTAACATCTTCTCTAACTACTCCAGACATGAGCGATGTATTTTTCAGAACTGCTGTTCATTCATTCATTCAGCAAATATTTATTGAACTACTCTATCAGGGGACACTGCGTCCGTAGTAATGAACAAAACAAAATCCCCGCTCCCACAGAGTGGGAGAGACACTGGAACAAACATGTCTGGCAATATAAAGGAAAACAGCTGAGGAAGAGGATGGAGATGAAGGAGTGGGAGGTTGCAGCTGCTTCTCAAGTAGTATTAGGGAGGATCCCTCTGATAAGGTGACATGTGTGCAAAGACCTAACAGATGCAAGAGGAGAGTGATCTTTGTGTGTGTTATCCATTTAGAATGCATTATTAACAGACATTACAGCTATTTTTCCATTTGTGTATTTTTCATCCCCCCAAAAGGTGTTTAAGATTCCAAAGGTCAGTGGCCACTTTAACACTTTTGGAGCCTCATACCACCAACATGTGCCTCAAATGTGGGCATTTGGTGAATATCTCTCCCTGATGATAATCATACACATGAAGCTGGGATTTTCTTTCCCTGTGTGAATGTAGAACCAATATAATCAAATATTTGAAGTGTAAAACATATTTTGTAAGCTGTGTTAAAGGAAGAAAATTGGTAACTTTAAGTGGGACTTATCATTTGTTGTGTGTGCTTTCCTCATAGTGAGTCTAATTTTCACAATTACACCTTGGTCTCATTGAATGAAGAATTTAATCGTGGACGAGGACTAAATGTGGGTGCCCGAGCTTGGGACAAGGGAGAGGTCTTGATGTTTTTCTGTGATGTTGATATCTATTTCTCAGCCGAATTCCTTAACAGCTGCCGGTTAAATGCTGAGCCAGGTGCGTAAAATGTTGGTAGATGAGCTGACTATAGAATTTAGAACGTTGTCAGCATGTCCTATAGTTTGAATCAAGTGATTTTGAGGGAGAAGTTTTAGTTAAACCCCAGTATTTTTTTTAAGTTATATTAGGCATAATTTAACTGGAATACTAAATAGGAAATTGAAAATTTGACCCTTTGAAATTAATATCCTTTGTTCTTTTGGGTCCAACTTCCAGTGACTACATTTGAAGCCAAATATAGAAATGCAGAGGAACAGGATATCTACAAATTGATGAGGTGGGAGCAGTGCAGGTCAGAAAAAGAGCTAAGCAGATGGTATGGAGATGTGTGTGAGAGTCTGAAGCACTCAGCTTTGGGCATATAGCGTCCACACATGCAAACATACCCCCATGCGTGTGTGCACACACACTCACATGGAAGTCTAGATGCAGATAGTGCTTGGTCTCCAGACTGCATTTTGGGGTGATTTACTATACTTTGCTTTAAGTTATAGATATTTTTTGAAAATTAATGAGATAGCCAGGTGCAGGGGCTCACGCCCATAATCCCAGTACTTCGGGAGGCTGAGGCGGGCGGATCATGAGGTCAAGAGATTGAGACCATCCTGGCCAACATGGTGAAACCCCGTCTCTACTAAAAATATAAAAATTAGCTGGGCATGGTGGCACACGCCTGTAGTCCCAGCTACTCGGGTGGCTGAGGCAGAAGAATTGCTTGAACCTGGGAGGCAGAGGTTGCAGTAAGCCAAGATCATGCCACTGCACGCCAGCCTGGTGACAGAGTGAGACTCCATCTCAAAAAAAAAAAAAAAATTAATGCGATGACATTTTTTGAAATCAAATTTTAAATGCTTTTTAGTTCATTTAAAAGAATTAAAAGTATTAAAGAGGCCAGGGGTGGTGGCTCATGTCTGTAATCCCAGCACTTTGGGAGGCTGAGGCGGGCGGATCACGAGGTCAGGAGATGGAGACCATCCTGGCTAACACGGTGAAACCCCATCTCTACTAAAAATACAAAAAAAATTATCCGGTCGTGGTGGTGGATGCCTGTAGTCCCAGCTCCTCAGGAGACTGAGGCAGGAGAATGGCATGAGCCCAGGAGGCGGAGCTTGCAGTGAGCCAAGATTGCGCCACTGCACTGCAGCCTGGGCGACAGGGCAACATTCTGTCTCAAAAAAAAAAAAAGTATTAAAGAATCTCAACAGGATGAGTAAGTTGAGGAAATCTGTTATACAAACATGGTGACTATAGTTAATAACAATATATTGTATACTTACAAATTGCTAAGCCAGTAGTAGCATTAAAAAATGTTCTTACCACCAAAAAAAAATGTTAATTATGTGAGGTGATGGATATGGTTATTAGCTTGATTTAGTCATTTCATAGTGTATGAATGTAGCAGAACATCATGTTGTACACCATTTTTATTAGTCAATTAGAAAAACATTGGGAGTGGGGCACTGCTGAGCACAGTAGCTCACACCTTAATCCCAGCACCTTGGGAGTCTCAGACAGGAGGAGCACTTGAGCGCAGGAGTTCAAGACCAGCCTGGGCAACATAGTGAGACCTAGTCTTTAAAAATAAAATTTTTGGCCAGACATGGTGGCTGAATGCTTTTTAGCTCATTTAAAAGAGTTAAAAGTATTAAAGAGGCCGGGCGTGGTGGCTCATGCCTGTAATCCCAGCACTTTGGGACGCCAAGGCAGGCGGATCACCTCAGTCAGGAGTTCAATACCAGCCTGGCCAACATGGTGAAACCCCATCTCTACTAAGAATTAGCCAGGCGTGGTGGCTTGTTCCTGTAATCCCAGCTACTTGTGAGGCTGAAGCAGAAGAATTGCTTGAACCTGGGAGGCGGAGGTTGCAATGAGCTGAGATCGCCAGCCTGGGCGACAGAGCAAGACTCCATCTCAAAAAATAAAAATAAAAATTTTTTAAAGAATCTAATAGCAAATGGGTTTTTTTTAATGTAGAACTATTCATATGCAAATGATTGCCTTCTTATTAATTAGGTTAGAGGTAGTTTTCAGGAACTCTTTGAGAACCTAATGAATAAATGAAGGTTAGGTTTATTTTACAGCATGAAATGCAAAATGTGAAAGTTGAAGGAGACGTATTTGCTTAGTTTAAAAGAAATATTTTATATCCAGAAATAGATTTGCCTCTGGAAAATTGAACTCCCCATCCCTAAATGTATTTGAACAAAGGTAGAATGAGCATCTGCTAGGGATCTTGTAATAAAAAGGTTGCCATGTTACTCCCACACTTGCTGACAATCACTGAACACTTCATGTGATCATATCTAATTGAAGCCAGCCATAGCAAGGGTTCCCTCTCCTGAGGGGAGATGGGCTAGTTAGCCTTTATGGTCCTTTTAGATCAGTCAGTTTGAATGCTGATGACAAGGTCTTCTCCAAGGGCTATTATATCAGGTAATTTTAACCCTTATCTTCCTGACTTTTCCAGATTTTGGTTCAGATTTATTCTATATTTTCATTATTCTCTGCATATCTATTCATTGTACAGTATTCTTTGAATTTACTCTAATGATTCATTTTTAACAGGTGGATTTAACAGACGTTTCTAAGTTTCATAATGATTATCAGAGGTTAATCTACATTTATTACTACTGATTAGATGAAACAATGAGTAATAAATGACTCACGTAATGAATACACATCTCCCCAAAGTCAAAGGGAATAAACGTGAAGCATCCTTTAGTTTGTTTTTTGCTCTGTTCTTTTGCAAGGTTATAGTTAACCTACTGATAAGTTACCAAATCATCATATTCATCAAATTAACATGATGTTCTGTAGCCTGAATATTAAAAAATAGACAAAATCATGTATAATAAGAAAGACTTTGATAAAACTTAATAGATATTGCAATAAAGAACAGTTCTTCGTAACTTCTTTTTATGTTACAAATCTATATTTTAATTTGTAGGTAAGAAGGTGTTTTACCCCGTGGTGTTCAGTCTTTACAATCCTGCCATTGTTTATGCCAACCAGGAAGTGCCACCACCTGTGGAGCAGCAGCTGGTGAGACTTTCACATTTTCAGTTATGAAAGACTCTAAAGATTTTTTCTAGATGTTTGTTGTGTAAGTAGAAAACAAAGTTTCAATAAAAAACTGTATTTCCATGAGCAAAATGTTAAACTACAGTTATTGTAAACGCATTTCCATAGTTCCTCTTTATACCCCCAATAAAATGCTTTTCACATTTATTGCTTCAGAATTAAGTGTAGGGGGAGCAGAGTTTAGGTCATAAAGGAAAACCTCATGTCTCAGAATGTGGAAATTGTACAGTCATTTCTACTGCTTATTTTTACTAATACTAAAAATTTGATTTTAAAAACCCTACTAACTAGAAATTAAATCTACTCTGCTAAATAAGAGGAAATAGTATACTCTGGTAAATTACCTGGAAAGTCATGGAATATAAATGCCGTATATCAAAACTTACAGTTATTGCCAAAGCTAATTTTATGTAAGCTTTTTAAAATTTTTAAATAAACATTATTTCATAATAATTTAGATTTAGAGAAGTTGCAAAGATAGTACAGAGAGTTCCATACTTCACCCAGTTTCCTCTAATGCTAACATCTTATGTAACCATGGTACATTTGTCAAAGTGAAGAAATTAATATTGGTAAGTTATTGCTAAGTACACTAGGATTATACCAGTTTTTCTACTAATCTCCTTTTTCTGTTTCAGAATCGAGTCGAGAATACCAAATTGCTTTTAACATAATCTTTTATTGTTAATACTAAGAAAAAGTAGAAATGATTAAAAAGTCACTTTAAGATGTTTAAAAAAATAAAAAATAACTTCAAGGAAAGTAATAAAGGCAGAAGTTAATAAAACAAAAATAGATTGAGAAGTGTAGAAGCTTATGTTTATGTACAGAAAATTTAATCATAAAGTAGACACATTTTGGGTAAAAAGGAAAACATTGGAAATTAGAATATGAAAAGATTGAGATAAATCAATTTTATAGGGTAAGTTTTCTAAATTATAAATAAAATGAAAGATTTGAGAATTTATAAAATATGAACACAGGCTAAGTTCATGTTAGTATTTTATGAATAAAAGAGGTGCATGTGGGCCGGGCATGGTGGCTCACACCTATAATCCCAGCACTTTGGGAGGCCAAGATGGGTAGATCACAAGGTCAAGAGTTCGAGACCAGCGTGGCCAATATGGTGAAACCCCGTCTGTATTAAAAATACAAAAATTAGCCAGGCATGGTGGCACGAGCCTGTAGTCCCACCTACTCGGGAGGCTGAGGCAAAAGAATCACTTGAACCTGGGAGGCGGAGGTTGCAATGAGCCAATATCATGCCACTGCACTCCAGCCTGGGTGACAGAGCAAGACTCTGTCTCAAAAAAACAAACAACAAAAAGGTGAAAGCTCTGAAGAAATTAAGAGCCATTTAAAAAAGTTATCAAAAAGTTACCCTGTAGGTACATAAATACAATGTTTTAATTTATGAGCTTTTCCAGACTCTCAAAGAGCAGGTAATATTAGCACCATATGATGTACTTAACATATTTTATGAGGCCACCATTATCTTGATATCAACACTTGGCATAGTACACACACACACACACACACACACACACACACACACACACACACATACACACGCCTCTACCTTATCTGTAGGCCAGTATTATGAATATAAATACAAATAGGTTCAAAATGGCAAACTGAGCACCCACATCTGCCATATCTGACAGTGAATTATTCTAAAGAAAAGGGTACATTAGTACTGGAAAATGAGAGAAGGTGTTAGCAGCCATAAGTTTTGAGAACTTTCTGTAAGACGATAGCAGTTAGCATAAGATTTCTGGAGGAGAGAACAGACTAGAACGTGTTCAAGAGAACAGTGAGTGAAGATGGGGCTGCTTTGCATCCTCTGAGCTCATAGCAGACAGAATGGAGGGAGCCTGGAATAAACATGCTTCTCTAGGTGTGCTGAGAAGCAGGCATCACAGGGATTGACCCTCAGTCTAAGGCAGTGTGTGTGGTCCCTGGAGCTGGAGAGGCTGGTCGGGGTGGCTAGGGAGCCCCTAGACTACAAAAGTGAACTACTGTTAGCACATTCCCCCTGAGACCCTGTTCTAATCTCCTTGACTGTGACTGGAGATAGGCCATTGTAATCGAAGCTAACAGCCATGGACTTCTGAACAATACTTGAAACAAAAATGAGTAGCAATTAACCAAGACTAACCAAACATTTGAGGAAAAACAATACTATGAAAGAGGCACCAAGTGTTAATACACAGAAAAATCAACACATGAGTATATGAATACAGATAGAAAGTAATTTTAAAATATATCTTTGGGGAGATTAGAGAAAATGTTAAATTCATAAAACAGGATTTGTTGCTTTAAAAAATCAGAACTTGGGAATTGTGAAAATATTTTTTAAATCAGTAAATGGTCTGAATAGCAGAATGGTTACAGTTGAATCAAATTTGTAAACTGGAAGACAAGCCAACTGGACACGTAAAGTTCACGAGATAACATGAGAGAAAAATTGAGACAAGGAGGATCAAGCCAGAAGCTCCCATATTATTAATAGGAGTTCAGAAAAGAGAGAATATTGAGTGGAGGAAATGGAAGAAAGTTTCCAGAGCTAAGCAGAAACAAATCTTCTGGTGTTTGGAGAACAACAGTAAAGGGACAATTCTAATAGCTTCCAGAGACACTAAAAATAGCAAAACCCAGCTTGTTCACAAAGGAGTGACAATCAGATTGGCATTCGCCTTCTTTTTGAAAACACTGGTGTTAGAAAACAATAAAGCAATACTATGAAAATTCTGAAGAAAAGTAACTTTGATTCTAGAATTCATATTCGACCTACTATTTTAGGACAAAATAGACATTTTTGAGCTTTCAAGGACTCAGAATTTATTTCTCACAGACCTTTGTAATCGAGTCCAGCAAAATGATAAATGTATACATTGAGAGAGGAGGACCTGAGAGTAAATAGTGGTGAACAACCAAAAAAATTAAGTCTAAACATTTGTTGATGTAATAGTGTAAATAGTTATGTTGACATAATAAAAGGCAATTAATACCAATTTGGGATTAAGATGTCAGAGGGTTATGTACATGGTATACTTAGGTGTATTACCTAGCTGTCAGCTGAGAGGGCCTAGAACTAGTGACACCCTAACAGTAACAAGTACACTCAGCTTCCAAATCTTAGTTTCTAATACTGTTCTCCAATCAAAGGAGCCAGAAGTCCACGGATAAATGGTTGATTCCAGGGCAGGGGCAAAAAATATACAAGAAGACCCTGGAGCATCTTACAGTGCCAGAAAGTAAGAAAGCACTCAACAAAAAGATAGGGGGAATGTGTCACAGCGGCACAGGAGCCAACAGAAAGAGCTCCCAGTGCCCAAGCTGGAACAACCTGAGCAATGAAATAAATAACTTAAACCTGGATTATAACCCAAAGCATCAAATAAATAGCCATGAGTCTATACTGATATAAATGAGTGAGTGAATGAGCAGATAAATATTGAGTGACTAGACTAGATAGGAAAGAAAAGATAAGTCTTCCTTACAGAATTCCAAGTAACTTATGTAGATACTCCCTCTTCTAGTAGGTGGAACTAGGGGACTCACTTTCAAAGAACATAGTGTGGAAAGAAAAAACAAACTTTTCACAGGAGAAACCCAGCAGACACCTTAAGCAATGGATACCATGTACCCCTGACATGATATAATGAGAAGGACACTTTAGCTCACAGTCCTCTTCCAAAAACGTAGAACCCCAGTCCAGTCACAGGGAAAGCTGCAGCAAGCCCACATTGAGGAGCATTGTACAAAATACCTGACCATTCTTCCTCAAAACTGTCAGAGTCATCAAAAACAAGGAAGACTGAGAAACCATCATAGCCAAGAGGAGACTAAGGAGACATGACAACCAAATGTAATGTGGTGCCCTGGACTAGGTCCTGGAATAGAAAAAAAAGACACTAAAGGGAAAGCTGGTGAAATCCAAATAAAGTCTGGAGTTGAGTTAAATAGTAATATAGCAATGATGGTTCCTTAGTTTTGACAAATGTACTACAACAATGTAAGATGATAACATTAGGGGAAGCTAAAACTGGATGGGGGTATACAGGAACTCTCTTTACTGTTTTGCAACTTCTTTGTAAATCTAAAATTATTCCAAAATAAAAGATTGTATATTAAAATTAATTAAAAGCAAACAAAAAGAAGAGGTAAATAAAGTCAACATATAAGCATGAAGGGAATGTAAACGCATGCTAATACTCTTTTTTTTTTTTTTGAGACGGAGTTTCACTCTTGTTGCCCAGCCTGGAGTGCAGTGGCATGATCTCGGCTCACTGCAAACTCCACCTTCCGGTTTCAAGCGATTCTCCTGCCTCAGCCTCCCGAGTAGCTGGGATTACAGGCACACACCACCACGCCCAGCTAATTTTTGTATTTTTAATAGAGACGGGGTTTCACCATGTTGGCCAGACTGGTCTCGAAATCCTGACCTTGTGATCTGCTGGCCTCAGCCTCCCAAAGTGTTGGGATTATAGGCATGAGCCACCGCACCCGGCCAAAGCATGCTAATATTCTTGCCTGGTTTGGAGGGTTGTAGGGGAAGAATGATTTGAATGCTGATTCATTCTAGGTGTTGCATAGCAACTTAAGTTTAAGCACTTCAAGTTCTAGTTTCACCACTTGTAACCTTTGCAAGTTGCTTAACTTTTCTAAGCTTCAGTCTCCTCACTTAAAAGACAAAAACTTGTTTTCCTTGATGTTTAAAGCTATATTAGAAATAAATAAGAAGGAAAAAATGGGTAAGACGGTTGATAATTCACATATTTAATAGTCAGCCTTACTAGGAATAAATTAAAACAGCAGTATAATGCTTTGTTTCTGCTGTTAGGTCACTGCTTTTAAAAAGCAAAGCCATGTGAGCAAGACTGGGGGATAGGAGCTCCTCCGTCACTCCTGTTGGGGATTCAGGCCAGTTCTCTGGGTCGAGTTCTAAACAGATTCATCCCTCCAATCCAGTAATTTCCACCCCCAGCAGTCTTTCCTGGGGAAGTAATCGAGCTACGTGATGGTAATATGCATAAATTGATAACATTAAAACCAAGCAAAACTCTAATAATAAAAGGATAAATTGAATTATGGTACATTCTGTGGTGAATATTGCATATCAAGGAAAATGTGAATTGTAAATACAGCAGTGTAAATGAAGAGGAAAATGTAAAGCTAAAAAGTGGGAAATAGCGTATCTGTTTTACGTAACATTTGAATGATGATAATAGCTAATATTTTTATGAACCCCTTACTATGTGCGGGGTACTTGTTCTGTTTTGCTTACACATTAATTCATTTAATCCTCTTAACAACCTCTGAGGTATGTACTATTACTGCCCCATTTTTCACAGCTGTGCTGCAGTCGAGTGCCTGTCCAAGTACACACTGGCCTGAGTAGGCCCAGGAGGCCAGGTGATTTGGCTCCGCAGCCTCCACTCCTGTCCACTGCACACACTGCCTCTGTTATATTAATTAATCAAATATTGAGGGTCCCTTTGATGCCAGGCACTATCCACCACTGGCACCCTGACACTTAGACCCTAACAGATATGGCTGTTGCTCGTGAGGATTTTTATTTATTAGGAGGTGACAGAAAGTAAAATCAGATAATACATACCATGTGGATCATTAAAACAGACTGAGTTGCAAAGAGTGACTCCATGGTTTCTGTGGCTTGTTTGGTCAGAAAGGCATTTCTGAGATGAAGCTGAACAGAGCTGTCCAAAGAACAGGAAAGAACCAGCTAGGCCGTGATTGGGGGATAGTGGTTTCAGGCAGAAAGAACAGCTACTGGGTTTCCTAGGGTGTTTGGAGCACAGCCGGTGAGGGGCACATAGCTGGGCCAGGGCATGTAGAGCTTGTTCAGCCTCTGGAAGGCATTGGGATTTTATGCTAAGTGTGTTGGAAAGCCTTTGGAGGGAGAATGGATTGTGTGTGGCTCTGGCTGGCAGCAGCCAGTTAGGCTTTCACAGTAGACAAGGGGAGATGATTGTGGCTTGGGTGACAGTGTATTATAATTATGGAGAAAAGTTTGGATATGATTCAGAGATAGGGCTGACAGAGCTTACTGTTGGGTTAGATGTAGGAAATTAGCAAACGAAAGGAATGGGAGAGGAGAGATTGGGATTCAACTGGAGCCATAGTAGGCATGTGTTGTTTATCAGACATCCAAGGGGAGGTGCCAAGTTGCTAGTTGGCTACAGGGATCTGGCATTCTGTGAGAGGCCAAGGCTTGGGTATATAGGTTATGTGTGGATAACTGCATCTCCCACATGCTTAGGAGGCCAGATAAAACAGTGCAAGAAAATATTAACAATGAGGATTATGGATAATTTGAGTTTCCTTCTACTTTGCTCTGTGAAAATGCATAGCTTTAAAAATCAAACAAAACCAATGATTCCTTTCTCCAAGTTTGATAATATTTGAAGAATTTTTAGAGAAACTAAGTTACAAAGTTATAGTACTTATATAATCAGAATTGGCATGGTGTAGAGATGTCAAAGTGGGTGTTTTGCTTTTTAATGCTTTGTATCAGGGTTATATTTTAACAAAGAGATAAGAATATTAGAGACAGGAGTGGTGGCTCACACGTGTAATCCCAGCACTTTGGGAAGCCGAGGCGGGTGGATCACCAGAGGTCAAGAGTTCGATACCAGCCTGGCCAACATGGTGAAACCCCATCTCTACTATAAATACCAAAATTAGCCGGGTGTGGTGGCGCACACCTATAATCCCAGCTGTTCAGCAGACTGAGGCACGGAAATCGCTTGAATCTGGGAGGTGGAAGTTGCAGTGAGCCAAGATTGTGCCACTGCAGTCTAGTCTGGGCAACAGAGTGAGATTCTGTCTCAAAATAATAATAATAATAGAGTCTAGTCTTCATTTTGCCACTAAAATTATGTCTCTGTATATATTTATTTATTCAACACGTATTTATTGAAAGCTTGCCATGTGCCTGGCATTGTTCTAGGTACTGGGAATATAGCAGTGAACAGAATCCACAAGTCCTCCCCTCAGGGAGCTTTACATTCTAGAAGGGGAAGAAGTTCTCTCCCTCAGCTCAAAAAAAAAAAATGGAAAAGAAAAATGCCAAACTCATCCATCAGCTCCAATCTGAGCTGAGCCCTCATGGCTGCCTGGTTCATTATGTGTTTTCCTGTTGATTCTCCTATTCTGTACAGCAGCAATTTCAGACTGTGCCCACTCTTCTCAAAATTTGTCCCCTCTTCAGACCTTGATATTCCTGCTATCTGCAGGAATTTCTGTGTAGGTGCCTTACAGATCACTCAGATTCATTATGGCCAGAACCAACTCCATGTTGTTCCTCTCTGGGCTGGCCCTTCCCCTGGGCTTCATCTTAGGGATAGCACCATTACATACCCACTGTTCAGGATGGAAGCCTGCTGTCATCTTGGTTGATCCTTCTTCTTCACTCCCCACTCCTGCCCATTCAATCACTTGCTGACTTCTGTGAAGTCTCTGACCTAAATCTTTTCCACATTCCACATCCATACACTCTTTTGCTTTCGGTACATACCACAGTAGCACACACTAGCAGCTTCCCATCCCCAGTTATAGCTGTTGCCTCTTTTCTTTGTAGCATGTATCACCACCTAAAATGTATATTTATTTATTTACTATTTTCCCACCCAAACAAAGGCGCTTTGATGGCAGGGACTTTGTCACCTCTGTTTACTGCTAAGCCCCAGTTACTAGAACCATATCCAAAAGATTAAACACTTGTTGAAAGTATGAATAAAATAAAAGAGGTTTATCAGGCTTCAACTTGTAAGCAGAAGTGATTCCAAGGACTCATTGTCATCAATGCCCTGGTTTTATATTTCTTTCTCTACTTAGACTTCAGTGGTGACAGCCTCATATTAAAGCTGGTTTCTCTCATGGTAGAAAAGGACTTTGGCAGTTCCAAGCTTCATAGCTGCATCCTGCACTAGAGGTCAACAAATGTTTTCTGTAGAGAGCCAGATAAGAAATATTTTAATCTTTATAGGCCATACAGTTCTGCTGCAACTACTCAACTCTGCCACTGCACTGTGAAAGCACCCATAGACAGTTTGTAAACAGATCAACACAACTACGTTCCACTAAAATTATTTACAAAAGCAGGCAGCAGGCCAGATTTAGCCAGAGGCCATCGTTTGCTGACCCTGCCCTACGACCAAGTGTCCTTTCTAGTGAGTCTCTTAGAAGAACGAGGGAGCTTTGTTTTCCAAAGTTCCCAACAACCCCCCTGGTTTACCTACTTGGCCTGATTTTTTTAAAATATCTATTAGTGAGCTAGTTCCTATGGTAAGGGGGGTGAGACTGTCTCACTAGTATAGAGACTCTTGGCCCACTCTGAATCTACTGGTGACAGCAGCTTCCCTGAATTCATGGGCTGCCCAGGGCCAGGTAATTACCAGAACAAAACTGTACCAATCAGGAAGGGGGTTGGGGGAATGGATGCTGGGTAGGCACCAGATAAAGTCTACTGTGTAAGGTTGATCCTGTGTGTTACAGTTTGTTTATGCAACTGTTGTCCTAGAATTTAAGCCCCTTGAAGTCAGGCACCACAATGATTATTAGTAACCTCAGCTTGCACCTTGTACAGGCTTTGAGTTCTATTTTTGTTTGTTTTGTGAGGATTTAATAACAGAAGTGCATGTGATCCTTAATCAGTCACATAAATGACAGGAAAAAAGTATACATTAGAAAATAATTTGTTTCATCGTTGATTAAAACTTCTGCTTCTTATGGAATTAAATTGTTTTTTTTTTTTTTTTTAACTAAGGTTCACAAAAAGGATTCTGGCTTTTGGCGAGATTTTGGCTTTGGAATGACTTGTCAGTATCGTTCAGATTTCCTGACCATTGGTAAGTATACTTTTTACATTTAAGGATAGGACTTTATTTACTCCAGACTTAATGGTATTTTGCTAAAAGGTCTCAGATTTGAGTGTTTTCCTACTAAATTACGAGTGTCTAAGGTTAGCTAAAAAGAGAAACTGGATATACAAAAGGCAAAGTAAGTTTATGATTAATGTTTTGAATAGGAAAAAAGTCATAAAGGTAAAGTATAATATTTACTTGTTCCTTTAAAATCAAAACACCTGTTTTTAAAAATATCTGTTTAACTTGTTACCCATAGTTGCAGGTGTTTAGAGTACTCTTACAAAAGCTTTCTCTATAACTTTACTGTTGTGCCCATGGGTTGTTACAGCTGGGAGTAATCTTGGTTATCTAGACCAAGGACTTTCACATTTTTTTGAGATGAAACCTCCTTTACTTGTCTAGTGAACTGTTACACAAAATCCCAGTATTTAATATAAATGAAAGAAGACCTGCTCTTTCTAGCACGTCTTGGAATCACACCTTAGTCATGCATTCCCCTGAGCCTAAAGATGGCCCATGAATAATTTGTTCTAACTATCCTGCACGCTCTGTTGTCCAGGCTGAAGTGCAGTAGCACGATCTTGGCTCACTGCAGCCTCTGCCTCCCAGGCTCAAGCGATCCTCCTACCTCAATCCCCAAGTAGCTGTGACCACAGGCATGCACCACCACACCCAGTTAACTTTTGTATTTGTTTTGTAGAGGCGGAGCTTCATTATATTGCCTAGACTGGTTTTGAACTCCTGGGCTCAAGCGATCTGCTCACCTTGGCCTCCCAAAGTGCTGGGATTACAGGCGTGAGCCACCATGCCCAGCCCCCAGCTTCAGTCTTACCCAGCAAAATATAAAGTGTCAAAGAATAGTTTAATAAAGCAGGCTGAAACCTAATTCCATGTCTTCTGATTCATTTAGGGCTAGCTACCTTTCTACAGCATAGAAGTCATAGAATATATTTTATATACATTCTAGGTCCATATCACATTCGTTTTTATAACCAGCCTTTTGTTTTGGAAATCCCCCCACCTTGTCTCCTTATCATTGTAACACTTGAATAATGGAAAATCAGGAAATAACAATAAAAGGGGTGTTAAATTAAACTTATGCTCTTTTCCTTGATTTCTTGCTTAGTTAAGCAAGAAGCATTTCACTATTCCTCAAAAATAGATTTGTGTACATTTTTTTCAGTATCTTGAATACTTTGAATTCCTTATCTCTTTTTTATGACAATTTTATTGAGATATAATTTACATATCATAAAATTTATTAATTTAAAGTGTACAGTTAACCAAGTCATGTAGCTATCACCACCATCAAATTTAGAGCATTATCACCCCAAAAAGAAATCCCATACCCATTAACAATCACTCCTCACATGCTACCAACCCTCTTTCCCCCCAAACCTAGGCATCTACTAGTCTACTTCCTATAGATTTGCCTCTTCTGGGAATTTAATAGAAAGAAAATTGTACAATATGTGGCCTTTTATGACTGGCTTCTTTCACTCACATAATGTTTTCAAAGTTCATCCATGTTGTGACATGTGTTAGGTACTTCATTCCTTTTTATAGCCAAAAAGTGTTCTATTGTGTGGTTGTACCACATTTTGTTTCTCCATTTGTCAGTTTATATGCATTTGAGTTGTTTCTACTTTTTGGCTATTATAAATACTGCTGCTGTGAACATTTGTGTTTACCTTTGTGGGTGGACATAGATTTTCAATTCTCTTGGACATATGCCCAGGACTCTAGCTGGGTCATATGGTAATCCTGTGTTCAACCTTTTGAGAAATTGCCACACTGTTTTCCAAAGTGGCTGCATCATTTTACATTCCCACCAGCAGTGTTTAAGAGTTCCAGTTTCCCCACATCCTCATTAATACATGTTATCTGTCTTTTTGTTTCTAGTATCACCCATGATAGTGGATGTGGTATTGATTGTGACTCTGATTATAATTTTTCTTATGATTAATGTTGTTGAGCATCTCTTGATGTGTTTATTGGCCATTTGTATATCTTTAGTGAAATGTCTGTTCAGATCCTTTGCCCATTTTAATTGGGTTATGGAGTTTCTTGGGCTTCTTGAATATGTACATTAATGTTTTTCATCAAATTTGGGAAGTTTCAGCCATTATAGTCATCTCTCAGTACCTGCATGGGATTGGATCCAGGATACCATGTGGAACCAAAATCCATGGTCAATCAAGTCCCTTATGTAAATATACATATTTGCATATTACCTGTGCACATCTGCCCATATACTTTGAACCGTCTCTAGATTGCTTATAATACCTAATACAGGCCAGGCACGGTGGCTCACGCCTGTAATCCCAGCACTTTGGGAGGCCGAGGCAGGCAGATCACGAGGTCAGGAGCTCGAGATCATCCTGGCTAACAAGGTGAAACCCCGTCTCTACTAAAAATACAAAAATTAGCCAGGCGTGGTGGTGGGCGCCTGCAGTCCCAGCTACTTGGGAAGCTGAGGCAGGAGAATGTCGTGAACCTGGGAGGCAGAGTTTGCAGTGAGCCAAGATTGTGCCACTGCACTCCAGCCTGGGCAACAGAGCGAGACTCCATCTCAAAAAAAAAAACCTAATACAATGTAAATACTATGTAAATAGTTGTTATACTGTATTTAAAATTTTATATTTATTGTTATTTTTTATCTTTTTTTCCTAATATTTTTGAACCATGTTGGTTGATTCTATGGGATGTGGAACTCATGCATATGGAGGGCTGACTGTATTTCTTTGAATACTTTTTCTGCTCCATTCTCATAGTTTTCTCCTTTGACACTCATTGTATGTATGTTGGTACATTTAATGGTATCCCACATTTTTCTTAGGCTCTGTTCATTTCTCTTCATTCTTTTTTCCCTCTGTTCTTCGGATTGCATAATTTCTATTGATCTATCCAAGTTCTCTGATTCTTTTTTCTGTTAGATCTACTGTTAGCTATTCTAATGAATTTTTATTTTAGTTACTATAGTTTTTAACTTCAGAATTTCTATGTCGTTCTTTTGATATATATATATAATTTCTTTATTAATACTCTCTATGTGATGAAACATTGTCATCTTCTGTTACTTCTTTAAGTGTGACTTCTTTTAATTCTTTGAACATACTTACAATGGCTGCTTTGGAATTTTTGTGTATTAAAGCTAACGTCTGGGCCCTAACACAGGCAGTTTCTGTTGCTTGCTGTTTTTTATTTTTTAAGCGTATGTCACATCTTGTTTCTTTGCATTCCTCATTATTTCTTTTTCGAAAACTAGACATTTTAGGTAATATACTGTGGCAACTCTGGATACTGATTTCCCTCTACCACCACAGCTTGGTTTTTTTTTTTTCCTTGTTTGTTTATTTATTGACATGGCTGGACTATTTTAACAAATTATTTCTTCCTCCTCCCCCGACCTTTTGGCAATATGAAGCCTCTGCTGTTGCTCCTCAGGGCCTGTGCAGTTATCCTAGGATAGCATTGGATTTAGCAGGGCTCTCTTTATCTCTTTCCATGCCTCCATTGGTATCACTCCTGTTAGACTCCACTGACTGTTCACTAATTGCTGTCTTGTTTTTGACAATGCTCTGGGGCATAAATTGCTCCATAATCTGTCCCTGCTAAATTGGGCCCTTTTGCAGGGATAGTTTTTGCAGCAAGTCTTTGAGATTTGTTCAGACCCCAGGAGGTATATTCTGACTATCTCTCTCTGTGGTTCTCTCTAGTAAATTAGCTGGCCTACAGTTTAGCTGTTGCCCTCCTGGAGTTACCAGCCTCCTCTTAATTGCTTACTACCAAAATCTCCATTATTTTCAAGAGGCTGGAACTTCTCTAAACTCTGAACTTCTCTACATTCTATTTTAAATAAAGTCAGTTCCTTAGGGAAGAACTTTGGAGCACCTTGTTCTTATGGACTGCCTCTCCCCCTGGGAAAAAATCCATGAGGTTTTGCCCTGAGGATGGGGACAGTGACACACTTACTAAGCAGAGTGACCACCTCTGCCCTATGAGCAGGACACTGGGTAGGGGCAGGTGGACCCGCAGTATTCTCAGCTGGCCACACCTGGAAGTGGAGCCTCCACCCTGTTGCTGTGGGCTGGGTGAAAAAGAGCTGCACCTGTTTAGAACTTAGACTCTTTATTTGGAGCTTCTGTTCCTTTCTCTGTTTCCTTTCCTCCTGGTATTCCCATTATACATATGTTACATCTTTTGTAGTTGTCCCACAGTTCTTGGATATTTTATTCATTTTATTCATTTTATTCATTTTATTTTCAGTCTTTTTCTTCTTTGATTTTCTGTTTTGGAAATTTTTATTGTCATATCCTCAAGCTCAGAGATTGTTTCTTAAGCTAAGTCCGGTCTACTAATGAACCCATCTAAGGCATTCATTTATTTCGCAGTGTTTTTGATCTCTAGCATTTTTTTAAATTCCTTAGAATTTCCATCTCACTGCTTACATTACGCATCTTGTGTGTTATCTGCTCTTTCCATTAGAGCCCTTAGCGTCTTAATCATAGTTGTTTTAAATTCCCGGCCTGATAATTCCAACATCCCTGCTGTATCTGAATCTGGATCTGGTACATGCTCTGTCTGTTCATACTGTGTTTTTCTTATCTTTTAGTATACCTTGTCATGTTTTCTGTTGAAAGTTGGACTTGATATACTGGGTAAAAGGAACTACAATAAATAGGCCTTTGATGATGTGGTGGTGAAGTGTGGAGGGAGCGGAAGCGTTCTGTAGTCCCATAAGTAAGTCTCAGTCTCTTAGTTATCCTGTATCCCAGACTCTGAATTTCACACATGCTTCTCAATCTCCCCTCCTCTCCTGGACAGGATGACTAGAAGGGGCTGGAGTTGGGTAGATTTCTTCCTCCAAGTCAGTTAGGCACTGATAAAACCCCAGCAGGTTAGGCTCTGGTTAAATAACTTCTCCTAAGGACAGGCTTTGTTAATAATGACAACATGCTGTGGCATACTTTAAAATGATTACCTTTTCCCTTCCCCACTGCTGGACGCATTAAGAGATTTTTCTCTGGTCTTTACCACTGAGGACCTGATAGAGCTCCTAGAGGTAAAACTCACATGAGTATGGGGGTCCCAATATGACCGGGTCCCCCTGGAGTTTTTAATGCTCAGACTTACCTCCCCTGAGCCTCCAGCAATTTGTCAATTACAGTTCGGGTTTTCCTACCTGGGTACTGATTTCCACAGAGATTTCTGCTCCAGTAAGTTGGAATTCTTTGTATCTGCCTATCTGTCTCACCAGTTTTGAGGGCAGTGGTTTACCCTGTGACCTCACTTCTCTGTGAGAGACCTAAGAGGAGTTGTTGCTTTTTCAGTGTTCAGCTTTTGACTTGTTAGGATGGAGTGATGACTTCCTAGCTCCAGACATGCCAGACCAGAAACTGAGAATGCCCCATTTGTTTTAAGTATATGTACCATCTCTAATATTCTAAGAGCTTATATCTACAAGGAAGAAAAGCTGATATGTATCAGACATAGCATTTAGTAAAGCTCTGATTGTTTAATACTTTTCAGAGATCCCCAGATTATTGTACATCCTGTTAATGTGAAATTAAGTGGGATAGAATTATTTGACAGGAGCTGGGCATGGTGGCTCGAACTTGTGGTCCCACTTACTAAGGAGGCTAAGGCAGAAAGATCACTTGAGCCCAGGAGATGGAGGCTGCAGTGAGCTATGATTGTACCTCTGCACTCCAGCCTGGGCAACAGAGTGAGACCACATCTCTGAAAAATAAAAATTATTTGACGGACCAGGCATGGTGGCTCACGCCTGTAATCCCAGCACTTTGGGAGGCCGAAGTGAGTGGATCATCTGAGGTCAGGAGTTCAAGACCAGCCTGACCAACATGGTGAAACCCCATCTCTGCTAAAAATACAAAAAATTAGCCGAGCGTGGTGGTGCATGCTTGTAATCCCAATCCCAGCTACTTGGGAGGCTCAAAAAAAAAAAAAAAAAAGAAAGAAAGAAAATTGTTTAACAGATGGCTGGGCACAGTGACTAACACTTGTAGTCTCAATGCTTTCAGAGGCCAAGACAGAAGGGCTTAAGGCCAGGAGTTTGAGACCAGCCTGGGCAACATAGTACAACCCTGTCTCTACAAAAATTTTCTTTAATTGGCCAGGTGTGGTGGCACACACCTGTAGTTCTAGCTATTCAGGAGGCTGAGGGAGGAGGATTGCTTAAGCCCAGGAGTTTGAGGTTACAGTGAGCTATGATCATCCTACTTCACTCCAGCTTGGGTGACAGAGAGCTTGTCTCTAAAAAAATAGAATTAATTTGGAAGCCTCACTCTTAATTAAAGAATTTTTTTCTAGGTTTTTAAGAATCAGTTTTCTAGCTCTTCAAAAAAATCTGGTTTGCATTCTCCCTGCATCTTTAAAACGTTACTTGTTTAGCTTGAACCTGGCTTGAAAATAGTCTCGACTTTATCTCCTGTTTTATGGGTCAGCCCACTATCGGGGGAAATTCACCCCCAATATTTCACGTAGGTTCTTTTCTATTTTCCCTAAGTGTTGGCCAGTCTGAGAAATAGAGGGACAGAGTACAAAAGAGAGAAATTTTAAAGCTAGGTGTCCAAGGGAGACATCACATGTTGGCAGGTTCCGTGATGCCCCGCAAGCCGCAAAACCAGCAAGTTTTTATTAGTGATTTTCAAAAGGGGAGGGAGTGTATAAATAGGGTGTGGGTCACAGAGACCACATGCTTCACAAGGTAATAAAATATCACAAGGCAAATAGAGGCAGGGCGAGATCACAGGACCACAGGACCGGGGCAAAATTAAAATTGCTAATGAAGTTTTGGGCATGCATTGTCATTGATAACATCTTATCAGGAGACAGGGTTTGAGAGCAGACAACTGGTCTGACCAAAATTTATTAGCCAAGAATTTCCTCGTCCTAATAAGCCTGGGAGCGCTACGGGAGACCGTAGCTTATTTCAACCCCTATCTATGATCGTAAAAGACAACCGTCCCCAAAACGGCCATTTCAGAGGCCTCCCCTTAGGGACGCATTCTCTTTCTCAGGGATGTTCCTTGCTGAGAAAAAGAATTCAGCGATATTTCTCCTATTTGCTTTTGAAAGAAGAGAAATATGGCTCTGTTCCGCCTGGCTCACAGGCAGCCAGAGTTTAAGGTTATCTCCCTTGTTCCCTGAACATTGCTGTTATCCTGTTCTTAAGGTGCCCAGGTTTGATATTGTTCAAACACACATGCTCTACAAACAATTTGTGCAGTTAATGCAATCATCACAGGGTCCTGAGGCAACATACATCCTCCTCAGCTTACAAAGATGACGGGATTAAGAGATTAAAGTAAAGGCAGGCAATCACAAGCGTATTGATTGGGGAAGTGATAAATGTCCATGAAATCTTCACAATTTATGTTCAGAGATTGCAGTAAAGACAGGAGTAAGAAATTATAAAAGTATTAATTTGGGGAACTAATAAATATCCATGAAATCTTCACAATTTATGTTCTTCTGCCATGGCTTCAGCCAGTCCCTTCGTTCGGGGTCCCTGACTTCCCGCAACAGCCCACTCCAGTTAGCCTTCTGCCCCATCACTCTATCAGAATTGTTCTGGGTAAGTTTATAAGTAACATTTATGCTGCCAGGTCCAGTCAGTTCTTTTTAAATTCTTCACTGAATAGCACATACTTCACAACTTCTTCCTCAAGACACTTTCTTCACGTGGCTACTGCAATGGCACCTTTTCCAGAATTTTCTCCCTCACCTGGGGCCACTTCTCAATCTCATTTCCTGACTTAACTTTCTCTACCTCTATTTAACCTCTAGAAATTGGCATTTCTTAGTGTTTAGACCTAGGCCCTGTTTTCCTTCCAAATTCCTTCAGTAATTTCATGCATTCCTGTAGCTTTAAATAATCTATTGACCCATTCTCAAATTTATATCTCCAGCTTGGCCCTTTCTTCTTTTTCCACTCTGGGGAGTTTTTCTATAGCCCGGAAAAGCATGTGTCTCAAAGGACAGAAAATGTGGCTGGTCACAGTGGCTAATGCCTGTAATCCAGCACTTTGGGAGGCCAAGTGGGCAGATCACTTGAACCCAAAGTTCAAGACCAGCCTGGGCAACATGGTGATACCCCATCTCCACCAAAAAAAAAAAAAAAAAAAAAAAGCTGAGTATGGTGACATGCGCCTGTGGTCCCAGCTACTCAGGGGGCTGAGATGGGAGGATCGCCTGAGCCATGGAGGTCGATGCTGCAGTGAGCCATGATCACACCACTGCACTCCAGCCTGGGTGAAAAAAAAAAAAAAGAAAAAACATAAAAAGTTAATGGTAGTGAGATTATAGGTGACTTGTATTTTCTTCTCCTTTATTTGACTTTCTGTAGATTTTCTACAGGACTTTGAAATTTACAAAGTGTTCTTAAATATTTAACCCCATTTTGATACTGTCAACAACCAATCTTGAGCTCCTTGAGTCCAAGTGTCAGCTCAAAACTGGACTTCCGGTGACTGGAAGTCACTCCTCCATGCCAGGTGTCTTGTGCTATCTTTGTGCTGAACCATCCCATCCCTTTTGAAGCAGAATATTTAAACCTTTATATATATATCCCTGTGCTCTGGCTAATAATAGGCAGTTATTTATAGTGTCAATTTTGATCTTACAGGTGGATTTGACATGGAAGTGAAAGGTTGGGGTGGAGAAGATGTTCATCTTTATCGAAAATACTTACATGGTGACCTCATTGTAATTCGGACTCCGGTTCCTGGTCTTTTCCACCTCTGGCATGAAAAGCGCTGTGCTGATGAGCTGACCCCGGAGCAGTACCGCATGTGCATCCAGTCTAAAGCCATGAATGAGGCCTCTCACTCCCACCTGGGAATGCTGGTCTTCAGGGAGGAAATAGAGACGCATCTTCATAAACAGGCATACAGGACAAACAGTGAAGCTGTTGGTTGAAATCATAATTAATGCGTTACTGTGTGAACCACAAACCAGCACTATTTATTTAGCCTTACTTCTACTTCCAGATGCAGTGCCTCTTTTGGAGAAGACAAGTTTATTTTTCATGTTCTTTCTGACATTACTTTAGCAATTCAACTTGATGTGAGAAGAAAAAACAAATGTTTCAACACGAAATCTCTGTTTTGTGAGAATACTGCACTATGGAATAATTGACAAATTGAAATCTCGTATTTGTCCCAAAAGTTGTTTTGAGTTAGTTCTACCTGGTGCCCATGTTCTGATTGTGTGTGGGATTGCATGGTGTCCTGATTGCATCTAGGTGGAGTGGATGGAATGTGCTGGGCCACTGTTGGGTGGAGAGCAGCACATTCTTACAGAGGAGATGGAGTGTTATGAGCATAGTGTGTGGATGGGTATCTTCACCTGCCCGCCCCTGAGTCAGCCTCCTTGATTTGATAGCTTGAAGAATCCTTTTCCACTGAAGTAGAGGATAATTAATTGACACATCTGAAATCCCCAATCAATCAATCAAGAGAAAGGTAGAAGTAAAAACTCCTTAACTTACTGTTGCTTACACCCCTGAATGTCTGTTTTTAAGCAAATGGGTAATGGTAGAAAATAGGTTAGAATCTATGGCTTGATTAAAAATATAATGTTATTACATTATCATGTTCAGGATTAGGATTAGTAGTCAGTTGCTGTAAACTATTTTGAACAGAAAAGAACACAGAAACATTTTTAACAGAGTATTTAATTATGTTAGAGTACAGGATCCTAGCTCTGTCTGGGAACATTAGTTTATGTGAGCCAGCTCTATCAGGGTCTTCCCATGGTGGTTCAGAATAGATGAGCATAGCATGGTTTTGTTTGTTTTTGCTTTCAATTTTCTAATTTGGCATGGATCCATATGTATTTACTATCCTTTTTTCTAATATATTAATATATGCTACATTTGTATTTGCATTACTATAATACTTTGAGTTGAAAAAGAGTTTCATTGTGGAGAGAAAAAGCAAATGGTATGCCACAAGATCACTCTGATTTGAGAAAAGGGAGGAGGGGAAGATAGTCTGAATGGAAATCTGAAATACGGAATGTTTTAGAGAAATATGTCACTTGCATATAGAATGTTTTAATTGAGGTATAAATTAATGAGACAAAGTGAAGAAGAAATTATATTCAGATAGGACTGCACTACATTATTTGTCACACATGGATCTGTTACCATCAGGTCAATTCCTAGTGTGCATAAATTTTTTAACCCTTTTAAAAGAGACCTATGTTGAAAACCCCTGAAAATTCACTGAAGAAAAATCATTACTCTTTTTCTCAGTAAATCATATCATCTGAAATATTACAAATTTCAAATTTCTAGGTGCTATATTAATTCAATATTACAATAACTCTTACCTAATTATTCTTACATGTTTTAAGTTGTGGTAGTTTAGTGATTTTTTTAAAAGATGTGTGAAATGTTCTCTGCAAAATAATTCAGGCCACTGTCTCCTTTTTTATATTATTATAATTATTTATTATGAAGACCAATGAATTACGATATTTAAAGTGAGAGAACTTAATTATTTGCAAAGGTAAGTTACAGCTTGTTTTTTGAGAGAATCAAATGAGTTTACTTTTGTTCCTGTTGTTTTTAAACTAGCTTTAAGTTTAAAGATGGAAGCTAAGCAATGGAAATGCTATACGTTTTTGACATTTATTAAATGGTACCAATAAAGTATTTTATTACCAAAAGTTAAATGAAAATGTGGTAAGTTTATTTCTGTTGTAAAGTATCATGAAGACAGAACATTACGTATAACATGTAATTGTGTACTTTAAAAATAAAACACCAGTGCCGCAGCTGTTCAGGTTAAAATATGGGGCATTACCAGGGGACAGGCCCCTTGTGCCCCTTCTTGATCACCTGTGCTCACCCTCTCCATAACAGTCACGCTCTGATTTTTATGATCGTTTTTACTTGTTTTTCTTCTTAGTTTTCCCAGTTACATGTCTCCCAATAGACTGTTTTGCCTGGTTTTGAATTTATATACATTATTATTTCATTATATATTCTCTTTCATTCAGTGTTTTTGAGGTTCACTCATATTATTCTCAAAATTAGTTCATTTTTATTATTGAATAGTATTTCATTGTACTGTAGGGAGGGGAAAAACTGCCTCCCATCTTCTCAGGGTCCCAGCTGGGCTTGAAGATTAAATTGGCATAGGATAGATTAACAAGAGAAAAGCATATAAATTTATGTAATACAAATTTTATGTGGCGCAGGAGCCCTCATAAATAAAACCAAAAGAAGTAGAGTCAGTTACTTACATACTGAATTGGACAAAGACTAGTAAACTGTGAAAATGTGACTATATTTTGTGGGAGGCTTAAAAAATAGTTATTCTAACAAGGTCTGTACATATTCTCCTGGTCTCAAACTTCTCGTCATTGAAGATAAAGATGTTTGTTGCCTTTTCTTCTAGTATAGAGTGTCTTTCACACTGGAATCCATCTCCTGCTCTTAAGAAACAGCACAAAGGTCAATCACCTTTTTGCACCTGCTGTTTTTCATGTGTCTTTAATTTAAATAGTATGCCGGAATGGCATATTTTAACCCCTTCAGTATGAATGTACTACTATACTTATTCTACTGTTAGTAGATACTTCAGTTGTTTCCAGGTTGTTTTTATATTCTCTTGTTGGTAACTATTTGGGTTGTGTGTAGATTTTTGTGGTTTGCTTTTGCTGATACATGCGTGTTGTCGTGAACATCTCTTGTAAGTGTGCCAGAATTTCTCCAGGAGTAAAAATGCTGAGCCATCGGTTGTGCACATGTTTAACTTTCCAAAGTGGACCACCTTCCACCACTGGGTGAGTTCATTTTGCATCCTTGACAGTACTTAATTTTGTCGGGCTTATTAATTCTTGCCAATTTAGTGGGCTTTAGGCATGAACCATAGTTATCTCCAGTCTTTTTGTTCATTTTTACCAGTTCATAGGGATTCTTCACATATTCCGGATACCAGTTCTTGTTGGTTTAATGTTTGCAGATACCTTCTCCCATCAAGACCAATGTGGTTTGTCTTTTCCCATTTTTGGTGGTACTTTTTGATAAATAAAAAACTAACTTTATTGTGACTATCTTTTTTCTTTATGATTTCTACTTTTTTCAATGGAATTTATTTTTTAGAGCAATTTTAGGTTCACAGAAAAATTGAACAGAAGGTACATGGAGTTTCCTTAGATCCCCCTGCCCACACACATGCACAGTTTTTTTCTGTTATCTACATCTGTCACCACAGTGGTACATTTGTTACAACCAGTGAACCCACATTGACACAAAATAATCACCTAAAGTCCATAGTTTATGTTAGGGTTCATTCTTGTTGTACATTCTATGGGTTTAGACAAATGTATAATGACATCCAGTGTTACAGTATGATACAGAACAGTCTCACTGCCCCAAAAATCCTCTAGGCTGACTATTCATCTCTCCCTACCCTCTAACCTCTAGCAACCACTGATGTTTTCACTGTCTCCATAGTTTTGCTTTTTCCAGAATGTCATATAGTTGGAATCATACAGTATGTAGCCTTTTCAGATTGCCTTCTTTGACTTAGTAGTATGCATTTAAGTTTCTTCCATGCCTTTTTATGGCTTGAGAGCTCATTTCTTTTTAGTAATGAATAATATTTCATTGTCTGGATGTAACCACAGTTTACCCATTCACCTACTGAAGGGCATCTTGGTTGCTTCCAAATGTTGGCAATTATTAATAAAACTGCAATAAACATCTACATGCAGGTTTTTGTGTGGACATGTTTTCAGCCTTTGAACAAATAACAAGGAACACAGTTGCTGGATCATCTGGTAAGAGTATGTTTAGCTTATTAGCTTTGTAGGAACCTGCCAAACTGTCTTCCAATGTGGCTGTACCATTTTGCATTCCCACCAGCAGTGAATGAGAGTTCCTGTTGCTCCACATCCTTGCCACCATTTGGTGGTGTCAGTGTTTCAATTCTGGCCATTCTATAGGTGCATAGTGGTATCTCGTTGTTTTACTTTACATTTACCTAATGACATATGATGTGGAGCATCTCTTCATGTGCTTATTTTCCATCTGTATATCTTCTTTTTTTTTTTTTGAGACAAGGTCTCACACTGTTGCCCAGGAGGCTAGAGGCTGGAATGCAGTGGCACTATCATGGCTTACTGCAGCCTCAACCTCCTGGGCTCAGGCGATCCTCCTGCCTCACCTCCTGAGTAGCTGAGACCACAGGCATGCACCATCTGCCCTGGCTAGCCTTTTTTTTTTTTTTTTTTAATAGAAACAGAGATCCCCCTATTTACCCAGGCTGATCTCAAACTCCTAGGCTCAAGTGATGTGTATCTTCTTCTCAAGTGATGTGTATTTTCTTTAGTGAGGAATTGGTTTCTACTTTTTATTGATTTATGACCTCATAATAGAGAAGGATTTCTTTAAAAATACTGTTGTATATTCTCAATATCTCCCATGTAATTTCACTTTTCTCAGGTCTTTAACCTAAGTGGAAGAGATTTTTGTGTATGATGTAGGTAAGGATTGCATTTCACTTATTTCCAGCACCACATCCATACTTTACCTACTGATCTGCAAAACCATTCTTATATCCATCAGATGTCCCTGTGTGCATGAGTCTGATTGTATGCTCTCTTCTGTTCCGTTAGGCTACCACTCTATCACTGCACCATTAGCATTGCATGGTATAAGTTACTGTAATTTTATGCTAGTTAATATCTGGGACACGTCTTCCACTCACCTTGTTCTTAAAGATCGTTATGGCTATCATAGGCTTTGTACTTTCATATAAATTTTAGAATACGCTTATTAGGTTTCATAAAAATGTATGAATTTGATTAGAATATCATTGAATCTGTAAGATCACTTTGGGGAGTCTTTATGATATGAAGTCTCCCAATCTATTCTATTTGGCTTTATTATCTTTCAATTACGTTTTATAATTTTTCACACTGTGGACTTACACATGCTGTTTTTCAGATTCTTCCTAGTTATTCTGCATTTTTGATACCATTGTACCTTATCTTTTATTGTGTTACTGGTGTTTAGAAATCATTGATTTTGCATGTTAATTTTTATGTTCAGAAGCTTTGCCAAAAACTGTTAATTCCAGTAATTAGAATTCTTTTGCATTTTTCATGTTTTACATCATATCATACATATGAATAGTGAGTTTTGTTTCCTTTCCATTTTTAGGTCTTTAGTTCTTTTTCTTGTCCTCCTATGCTTGGTAGGATTTGTTGTGCAATGATGATGGAAGTGGTAATAGTGGGCTCCCTGCCCTGTTTCTGATTTCAAGGGCAATGCTTTCAGGGTTTCATCAGTAAGTGTGATGTTTGCTGGAGGTGTTTTCATAGATAACCCTGTCAACTTTAGAAACTTCCCTTCTGTTATTACTTAGTGAGTTTTTATCCTACCTAAGAGCATTTATCAGATACTTTTACTACATCTGTTGAGATGTTCATATAATTTTTCCCCTCTTTTAAAGTATTAAACTGATGAATTAATAGATTTTCTCAAGTAGCTTTGCATTCTTGGGACAAATGCCAGTCAGTCATGATGTGTTATTTTTATTTTACATTGTTTGATTTGGTTTGCTTACATATACACACGTTAAGTATTCACATTTACACATCTCATATGTATTCATGTCGGGGGTGTGGGTATGTATATACTTCAGGTGTTTTTAATCTATGTTCATGAATGAGATTGCCTATGACTTCCCATTCTCTTCCTTGTTGGGCATTTTTGTTTATTTATTTGTTGTTTTAATTGACAGGATCTTGCTCTGTCTCCAAGGCTGGAGTGCAGTGGGGGCGATCATGGCTCACTGCAGCCTCAGCCTCCTGGGCTTAAGTGATCCCCCTACCTCAGCCTCTCAAGTAGCTGGGACCACAGGCACGCGCCCCTGCACCTGACTCATTTTTTTTGTTGTTGTTTTTGTTTGTTTGTGTGTAGAGACGGGGTCTTGGTTTGTTGTCCAGGCTGGTCTCGAGCTCCTGGTTTCAAGTGATCTTCCCACCTTGGCCTCCCAAAGTGCAGAGATTACAAGTGTGAGCCACCATGCCTGGCCCTCATTAGGCTTTTCTGTTGAGGTTATACTAGCTTATAAACTAAGTTACAAGTGTTCCTTCTTACTCTGTTTCTAGAAAAGTTTTGTAAAATTAGAATTAATTTCTTCCTCGAATATTTGGAACTGCCTGGAAGAACTGCCTGAAAGCCACTTGGGCATGAACTTTTCTATCTAGGAAGATTTTTGATCAGTTGTTCAATTTATTTAATAATTATAGAACTATTCAGACTTTCTATTTTTTGTAGAATAAGCTTTCATTGAGTTATTTTGGGTAAATCATAATTTTCTAGGAATTTATACTGATAAATTTGAAAATTCAGATGAAATCAATATCCTCCTATTATCTGTGTGATATGTATAAGATTTATAGTGATATCCTTTTTTTCTCATTCCTGATATACTTATGCCTTCTATTTTTTCTTAATCAGCTTTGCCAGGAGCAGGCAGATTTTTTTCAATCCTTTTAAATAACCCTTACCAGCCATGTATGAGAGATCAGTTGCTTTACATCCTCCCTGACACAGTATTTCCAGTGTTTTTAATTTAAACTCTTTAATTATAATTTCTAATGGGTGTGTACAGTTCTTATTTTCATCTTAGTTTATAATCAGGGAATGATGTCAAGTACCTTATCATATGCTTATTGGCCATTTAGATATCTTCTTTTGTGAAATGCCTGTTGAAGTTTTTCTGCCTTTTTTAAAAAAAATCAGTTTGATTTTTTTTTTTAGTTGATTTGTGGGGTGTTACTTCTGTATTCTGAATTTGAGTACTTTGTCAGATTTACATATTACACATACCTTCTAGCAACAGCCTCTCTTTCACTATGTTAATGTTATCTGTCAGTAAACAAAAGTTCTTAATTTCAATAAAAACCAATTTTCTTTTATGGCTAGTGATTTTGGTGTCCAATTTAAGAAACCTTTCCTACTCCAGAATTTTTTTTAATTCTTTTTTTGACACTTCATTGCATTGCCTTTCATATTTAGGTCTGTGATCCATCTGGAAATCGTTTTGTATATGGGTTACAGTAAGAGTCAAGATCCATCCTTTAGTTTTTCTTTTAGGGAAGGTCTGGGGATAGCAAACACCATTTAGTTTGTCTGTAAATATCTTTATTATCTCTCATTTAATAAATAGTTTTAAAAAGTAGAGAATTCTAAATTGGCCATCATTCTTCTTTTTAGCACATTGAAGTTACTATTCCACTGTCTCTTGGCTTCAGTTATTTCTGCTGTGAATCATCAGCGTAACAGCCATCATCCATTGAAAGCAGGCCACTCTCTTCTTTCCTGTTCTGTGTCACTATGATACATCTGCGTGTGGGTTTGTTTTTTTTCTGGTTCTGCTTGAGATTCTTTGGGTTCCTTGGATTGTTACTCTGAAAAATTCTCAGCTGTTTTATTTTCAAAAATGATTTCTGCCTCATTCTCTCTTTGCTTCTCTAACTCTGATAACATGTTAAAACCGTTGTGTCCTCCATGTCTCAACCTGTTTCTTATTTTCCAATGCTTTATTCTGTATTAGAGTCGGTTAATTTCTTCAGAATTATGATCAGATTTGGAAGATAACCAAATAGAGTATCTAGAAATGAAAACTACAATAATTGAATCTTTTAAATCCAACAGATGGGTTAAACAAAATTAGACACAGCTAACGAGGTTTTTTTTTTTTTGAGGCAGAGTCTCGCTCTGTCGCCCAGGCTGGAGTGCAGTGGCGCCATCTCCGCTCACTGCAAGCTCCGCCTCCCGGGTTCACGCCATTCTCCTGCCTCAGCCTCCCGAGTAGCTGGGACTACAGGCGCCCGCCACCACGTCCGGCTAATTTTTTGTATTTTTAGTAGAGACAGGGTTTCACCGTGTTAGCCAGGATGGTCTCGATCTCCTGACCTCATGACCTGCCCACCTCAGCCTCCCAAAGTGCTGGGATTACAGGCGTGAGCCACCGTGCCCAGCCCTAAGGAGGTATTTTTTTAAAAAACTGGAATATAGGTCAGAATGTTTGTTTCTACTGGATGTTTAGGGGCAGTACCAGTTCAGGACCATTCAAAGAATTCTTAGCTTGAAGTTTGTTGGACCAGTGTTGATTTGTGCTGCAAAATTTTGTGAAGCTCACTGACTCATCATTATCAATTATCAAGGTAAAATTTCCCTGCCTCCATTCAGTGCTGAGATTCAAATCAGGGAGCTTTTCCTAGCTCCCTTGGTGGGGTTTGGGTGGAGCGCCTTATTTCAAGCTCACTGCTGCACCGAGGAGTGGCTCTTTGGGATGCCAGCTTTATGGGCTGGGGTCTCCTATTTGATTCTTCAACTTGAGGTGGGCCCTGGACTTTTTTCTCTACCCCTGTGGACTTGAAAACAGCAGCTCATGGTCCTTACCCTCAGGGCAAAGCAGGCTCCAGAGCTTCCCTGACTTCTCTGGCTCCCTGCCTTCACTTGGATTTTTAAATTTTGTACAACTTTATCTGTTGCTTTCAGTGGGCACGCACTTCATCTCTCACACTGCCAGAAATGCACAAGTGTTGCAGTTTACTTTCTTACACTCTTCCCTGCACTGTTGCTGAACCACTCGGCCCTGCTGAGCGCACCTGAGCGTCTGCACCTGAGCATCCTGGTGCTGTGGGCAGATATGGGCAGATACTTGTGGGGTGTTCAGCAGCCCCTCACCTTCCTCACAGTATCCTGACTTTCTTGTTGGGAACAAAGATTGAAATTGTGTTAACATGGTCTAAACTGGCCTGCAGATGGATTGTAAGTTTTGCCTCTTGAAGTTTTGAATGCAAATTTGTGGGAATTCTTTCCCATTTATATTTTTATGCTGGTTGGATTGAACAGTGACTGTGGTGAATGCTAACATGTTTCGTATTGACCAGGACCCCAGGTGTTCCTTTGAGAAGGGGTCCTTTGCTTCACTTTTCCCAAAAAGTGCTGTGGCCTTTTGCAGAAGTGCTGCTTGGCGTCCTCAGCACCAAGGCCAGTCTACAGCGAGCACTAACTGTGCTGACAATGAACCAGGTGCCTGCTCTGTCTGCTACCACGGCCCTGCAAGGGAGCTGTGATCAGATGAAAAACATGGAGGCTATAAGGTAAACAGCTTGTCCAAGCTTCTCCAGCTGGGGGCTGAAACCAGCTCTCACTCCAGTTTCCCCAGCTCCTTGCTCCCTCCCTGCTGCCTTGTGCCTCCCTGAGGAGCAGGGCCTATGTTCTCGTATGGGCGTGGTCAGTGTGTGTCACAAGCAGTGTGTGTCACAGAAGTCTCCATGGCTTACTACAGATCCTTAGCTTATCATTCTGCTACATCTGACACTCTGACATCCATTTGTTCCTGCAATGTGTGTGAAGGGTGACATTCAGCCATCACACGGGGATGTGCTGGTCACAAGGCACACAGACGATCACCCACCGAGTGCTTCTCACACGTACTGTGTGGCCCAGGGATTGGACTAGGCCCCCACCGTATTGCCAATTCAGGAGGTGTGTGGAGGGGCCTAAGAATGGACATTCAAACAGGTTCTCAGGGACCCACACTTGAAAGCCACTGCCCTGGAGGAACTGCCCATGGCAGAGGATGGCCTGCCCAGCTCAAGGTTGTATCCAAGGCCAGAGCAAATTATGTACTCCCCCTTGTTCAGCTGAGGCAGATGAACACTTCCAAAAATAACTTCACCAAGAAATTAGGGATGCCATTGGATTTAAAGACCTAAAAAATGTCATTCACTAAAAGCTCAAGCATCATCTCCATGTCCCCATTTGCTCCACAGACACCCGAGCACCTGTCCTGCACTGCCCACTGCATGGGGTGGCAAGGCCCCAAGGCCCAGCTTCTGTCCAACACGGGCCCCTCGCTGTCCAAATTCACATCCCAAATTCAGCCCCTGGGTCACACTAGCCACATCCCAGTGGACAGGACCCACATGTGGCTGGCAGCTGCTGTACTGGACAGCACAGATACAGGACATTCCCTTACCCCAGAAAGGTTTCTGTTGGGTGGCGCTCACCTCGTGGGAATGATGACACTGAGTGCATAGTGAAAGATGAGCTGAGTTAGTTATCCCTGGGGTGCAGTTCCCACCCTGTCCAGCCCTGAGAACCGCAGGAATGGGCAGGTTGGAGGAGCAGAGGGGAGTACCATGTCCTGTTCTTGAGCCTTAGTTCTTTTCCTTCAATTCCCGAGCTCTCGTGCTCCCCCAGTGAACCCCTCTTCTCTGTTGCGCTTGAGTATAACTCATGACACCAGAAGCGGCCCCTCCAGACCTGCATTCTGCAGGCTGCCCTGCAGGATGGCGTCCAGGGGCTCTCGAACCTCCCCTGCCCCAGAGAGGCCATCTGACTCCTCTGCAGAAACACAGTCCATACAGCCTGGCTTAACTAGGTATCCTGAACTTATGTGACCATGCAATACAGCAGTCAGTGACATCTTTTTGGAGCTCACAATGAGGAAAGCAGGACTGAACGTGCCTCCTATAGCTGCTTTCGAGTCTCACCTTATTCAGTGGAAAGCCCTTTGTCACACAAAGTGTTGCCAGCTGGAGACAAAAGTCCCTTTCCCAGTCCCTCCTGGGAAGGCCACAGCAGGCCTGGCAGCCTCACCCTCCTCCCTGCCCCAGGGGACCCATGTCTCCGGCCAGCAGCAGGGCTGCTCCCTCACCGTACACACACAGCAGGCAAGGGAGAGGAGTGATGTGTTCTTTTATTGAAGCAAGTATGTCCAGTCACACCAAAACTGACGTCCTGCATTATGGTACAGCTTCATACTCAGAGTTCATCTCAAATACCAAAACATCAAATCAGGGTATGTATCAAATTGGGAAAATAAAGTAGCAGACAGACACTGTTTCAAGTAGGTACTAGAACTGATCACCCGTGAAGTGCACGTGGATGTGTACAGAAACCGTTCTAAGGCTGTATTCCAAATATATATTCTCAAGTTTTAAGCCTTTCTCATCTCAAAGACATAAACAAAGCAGTATGTACTATCAATATACAATCTGTACTAGCTAGAACCTCAGAAAGTGCAAACACACTGTGACAATACAGTGGAACTATTCCTGCTCCACCCAGGACCAGAGGCATGGGCAGCGGGCCCAGGGCCGCCTCCTCCCCAGGCCCAGCCTCTCCCAATGTCTTCAGGCTCTTCTTCCAGGAGCTTTGGGAATTGGGACCTGGCCCATCCTCACCCAGGCTTCCCCATTGATCAAGGCTCCTGCGGAAACCGGGAATGCAGAGAGGGACAAGGATGCGGAGTTCCTGTGAGGGAGACGGTCCACGTGGATGGACCACGCGCTTTCTGAAGGACAGCTGTCCTGCGCCATGGTCAGCAGGGCCCAGGGCTCACACCAGGAAGTCAGACATGGGAAAATGGAGTGTGCTCCTCTAGCTGGGTGTAGAAAACACCTCTCAGTATTGGGCAGTTTTATTTGAATGGGCTCCAGCAGTATGGCCTGGCGAATTTTCTGTTTCCAATTCCAATTAGGGCGCTGCCTACCCAGGTGGGAAGAGGGCTGTTGGCTGCCCTCCCCTCAGTAGGTAGGTTTCAAGACTAGCTCTAAATGTCACCACCCTGGAGTCGGCCGTGTATTTTTCTTCATCACAGCTCAGTGTGTCTTTCAGTCACAGCCCAGAAAACTGACAACTCCATGCTTCCCTCCCTTACCTTATTTTAGATTTCCTCCTTTCTAAAATGTAGTTGAAGAATGATTTGCTGGACACATTGTCACAGAAAATATGCTTCCAGGTGCCGCCTGCCCCTCCCTGACCCCACAAATCCCTGAAAGGAAAATGAAAATGTAAACTTTGGACAGCCCGTACTCAAAGGCTCACTTCCAGAAGTGTGCGGACGCGACCTCCCAGCCACCAGCCCTCCTGTGGAGCCTCGCAGCCCAGGCTCCTGAGGGCAGGCGCCCAGGTGGAGTGGGACTCACCGCAGCCCGAACCACAGAGCAGGAAGACCAGACCCCAGTACCCTCTAAGGCACTAACCCCGACGTCAGAGACACTGGCTGGAAAGGCGTCCGAGCAGGCAGGGCTCACGTTGGTTTTGGCTGGGTTTTTTAAAATATTTTTTTCATAAGATGTTAATAATCAAAAGTAGAAAATAAAAATCTACATTTCATTAGAATAAGATGTTATCATGGATACCATCTCCAATGATACTCTCCCCTCCCCCTCCCCAAAGCAGGGCCCTGCCCTGTTATTTAAAATAAACAAAAAAAACTTTGTAAGTGCCAAAGGTTGATGCGTGAAATAATTACCATTTTTTTCTCATAAAAGTTATATACAAAATGGACCCCAACCAGTGAGGCCTCCTCATCTCAACCCACATCAGTCAAAATTTAAACCCAGTTAGTGCACGTGCTTCCTCTGGCGTCGCGGGCTGCATCCGCCTCAGGCTCTGTTCAGAAGGGTGGTCCTAGAGGGGGACAGGGGATAGGCAGTGCTCAGGCCCAAGCAGGGCGGCTTGGGTCCAAGCCATCCTCAGCCTCCCACCAAACATGCCCGGCACCCTGCATCAGGGACGCGGCAGTGCCCAGGCTCCCTTTCCAGGAGGGTGACCCTCGTGCCCACCCTGAGTCCTCCCTCTTCCCCACAGACTCCCGTGTTCCTGATGCCCTCCTACCTGAGGGTCTTCCAGCTGTCTTTTTCCATGTGGTTCTCGGGACCCTCACTTTCAAAGGAGGCGACGAAGAGAGCTGAGAGATGGGAAAGTCCCTCAGAGCCCATGTCCCCATGCAGTGTCTGCCTGAACCCAGCTGTCCCTTCAGGAGTGCAGCCCAGCACAAGGGGACAGTGACCTCTGGCTGGGCTGAACACAGTTCTCTGCTGTGCGGGGCTCTCAGGCTGCCTGTTGGGGACTCTAGGAAGGTTCCTCGTGTTGCAGCACCTGCCCTAACCCCATGTGACCCTCTCCAGTGGCTGCTGGAAACTGAGTCTCTTGTCCTCTTCCATCCATCCCATGACCCACCCTCATGCACACTCGCCCCTGCGAGCAGAGCCAGCCCTGTGTGGCATGGAGCAGCCAGCAGGCCATCTCCCAGGGCAACCCCAAAGGGCACCCGGCCTGGACAAGGAGTCAGGTGGGGAGGGAGGCATGCTGCATTGGGAGGCAGCCCTCACCTTCCTCGCTGTAGATGGGCGCTGTGAGCAGGTAACTCTGAATCTTCTTGTCCTTCTCGAAGGGACACTCTACCTGTGTCCATGTCATGAACTCATGGATCTGTCTGGAGATCTCCCAAAATTTCTGAAGGGAGCAAAACCAACTGATGTTCATCTGTCACCTTAAGCACCGAACCCTCGGTCAGGGCAGGGGACGCAGGTTTTGGCCTCAGTCTCCTGCTCACGTCACTGGTCCCAGCGAGATGGGACAGTGGCCCTGCACGCTGACCCTGTGGCCATGGTGACACACCATGCAGCCTCAGAGCCAGCAGGTGTTCCCCAAGGCCACTCTGTCTGGCCCTCCACCTGGGCCATCAGGCCGGCAGCAGGGTCTCTGCCTCTCTGTGCAGGGACCCGAAGAAGGCCCCACTGATGACTCCAGCCTGAGGCAGGCACCCCATCCAAACCCAGCCCAGCGGCGCCAACCAGAACATGTCATGATGTCTCTTCTCTGGGACCTTTGGAAGGATCCCAGCTCCTGCCCACCCCTCACCTGTGTGAGGTAGGCATCCGGCAGCCCACAGCCACCTACACCTGCCCTGCCACCTATGTCCCACCCTCCCATCCTCACCAGGTGCCCTCAGGCCCACGAGGCAGGCTCTTCACTTCCATCTGGAATTCTCTGCCGCCTCCTCCCTGCTCAAGTCCCTTCCTACCTAAACCCCTCCTGACCTCCAATCCCACAGGGGTGGACAGGGCTCTCTCCCTGGTGGGGCCAGGCTGGAACCACGGTCCTGGATAAATACAATTCCCTGTGACTCCAAGCTCTGCAACTAGGCCATCCACCCAAAAGTACAGGCAGGCGCACCTCACGCCTTGCAGTCAAACAGCACCCCTGACCCACCATGAGGCTTTCAGTCTTGAAGGCCCTTGTGAACCTCAGGCAGGGCTCAGGAAACCCACAGATCCCGACCCAGGGCTATTGCCTGGCGGCCCCAGTAGCTCAGACAGTTTCCGCCTGGCCTGCCCTGTGCTGGGATGAGCTCACCTTGAAGTTAATGTGCCCGTTGGGCAGGTGGTTGGTATGGATTTTGTGCAGGAAGTAGATGTCCTTAACAAAGAGGTTGAACACAGGGATGACAATCTTCTCACGGCTGCTGTTGGCCATCTGGGACCTCTGTGTGGCCCCCTGCAAGGCTGTGCGGTAGTTGCAGAAGTTGCTGGACGGGTCCATGTGATGCTGTGGGCACAGGGAGGACCTGGTGAGCATCACAACCCCATGCCCCTCCAACCTGCTCCAGACGCCCCTCTGCAGAGCTGGAGGCAGCAGACAGAGAAGGCACCTGGCCCCTGGGCAGCCTGGGAGTTAGCACGGGGGAGGGGAAGCCCAAGGGTGCCTGGCTGAGCCCTGGGGCCAGGGCTTCTGAGTTCAGGTCCTGGCATCCTCTGGAAAGCCATAAAGAAGTGTCACTGCCCTGCCTGCCAGGCCTGACCCTCGCCCTCCTTCCTTCAAGACTTCCCTTTGCTCCTCTACTTAGATCAACACCTCCCAGACCTGACCAGCTCCACAAGACACATGCTTTGCAAAAATGGACTCTGTGATCACACACATCTGAGGAAGGCTGCAGGTGACCCTGTCTGACAGCCTCTGGGCCATCTAGACCAGCCAGGACCTGGAGACACTGACCAAGGAAAAGGCGGTGTCTTCCAACACAACCCCACTCTTGTCAAACTCTTGCTTAACTGCATTCCACTCTGGAATTCGCCTTAGGCGATGCCAGGTCTGCCTGAAGTAACCGAGGACAACTTAAGTCCCCACTGCTGGAGGACGAACATGCCAGGCCAGCTCAGCCAGCACTGTAGGTGCTACCCCAGGGAGATGAGGGCAGCCCCCCACCCCCACTGTCAGGGCCCCCTTCAGGCCATTGCTGGACGAAGTGGGTGCGGCTCGCAGCTGTGACAGGGGCTCAGGTGCCTACCTCCAAGACATCAAACTTGGCTGTCTTGACCTTGGACCAAGTTTTCTTCAGCCTTGCCACAGGACTGAGGTTCATGCCAGCTGCAGAGGACAGCAGGTAGGGTCAGGGCCGGAGGGTGGGCCACGCAGCAGCCCCGCCCTGGGTGCCCAGTCACTCACAGATGATGGCCATCATGGAGTTGAAGTTCCCGATGTTGAAGCACTCCCGGGCCACATCAATGAAGAACTCCAACATGCGGGTCCGGTGTTTCTTCTTCACCACCTGGAAGGTGGCAGGTGACCTCAGCACGGTGCTGCCGGGGGACAGCAGGAGCTGGGGCCGCCGGGCAGAGGAACAGAGGGGCAGGGAGGACCTCGGGACTTAGCTTCTGGCCACAGCGGGCTGGTCCAGATCCATGGCTGCGTCTGGGAGGCCCAGACATGTGCATGGCCCATGCTCAGGCTCTTCAGTCATCAAAGGGAAGGCACCATCTGCCCCATAGAGCTGTGAGGGCTGGCAAAGCCTCACACAGGCGAGAAAAATGTTGCTGGGCGCAGAGGGAGCACTCCACGGATGGGGTGTCTTGTTATTGAAGGAATCGCTGTATGTCGGGGTTGCGGGACCACCAAGGCCCCGACAATGCAACAGGGACTTCGTGCATTCACTCTTAAAGTTCCATCATCTAACTTCTGGGGCAGGATCAGGGTCTCACTGGGTGTGGGCATGGCAGCCACCCCACCATGTCTGCTGTGGGCACTTACCCGGCACACCTCAGTGGCCACCAGCATGCTCAGGCAGTTGAACCAGTTGTCGTAGGCCTCCAGGCTGTAGGTCTTGGTCAGGTCCCCTCGGCACTGGAAAGGACACAGCAGGTCATAGGGGGCCTGGAGGACCATGGCTGGACAACTCAGTCCCCACAGCTGGCCCTGGTCCCCAGCCATGGCTCAGCCTGCACCACAGCAGCCTCGATCATGCCTGCCTGCTCCTTGCTGCCCAGTGCAGGGCTGGCAGGCCAGGCTGGCTCCCCGGCCCAAGTCTGTGACCTCTCCCAGCATTCATCATCCATGACCAGCACAGCTATCTTGGAGCAGGTGCTGCCTCTTGAAGCAGGTGCTGCCTCTTGGAGCAGGTGCTAGGAGGGCCAGTGCCACATCCCTCGGGGCTCATGGCCCAGCACTCCAGAGACGCTCGGGGCGTGCTGAGTGAGGCCCACACCCACCCTGCATGGAGCGCAAGTGCCGGGCAGACAGGGCTGGCAGGGGTGCCGCGGGCCTCGGCCCACTTACCCTGTGGTTGTCCAAGGAGTCCATGTGGCTGACGATCTGCATCAAGTCCTCAGGGTAAATGCTGCTGACCCTGTCCTGGGGTGGAAGATAGCAAAGGGAAAGTGACAAGCCTCCCCTGGAGGAGAAGGGACAGCACTGCATAGGCATGCGGACAGGGAGAGGAGGAGCTGCCCAGGGCATAGGACCTTCACCTCCTCCCAGGCCAGTCCTCCATCCTAGGGCCACTGCAGTCCCCACTGCAGGGCGACACTGCTCCAGCTCCTCCCACTGACACAGCACTGCTGTGTTCCTGAGGACGTGACTGCCAGGCACAGAGGTGCCCGCCACTCAGACGGACACACATCTGGCATGAAGTGCAGCAGTCGGGGCTGGCAAGCGGGCTTCCCTGATGGCTCAGTGTGACTAGCAGGGGCCTGAAGTGCTGTGCTGAAAGAGGCACTGTGGTCCCACGGCCCCCACCCCCTAGTCAGGGCATGAGGCAGCACTGACCAGCTCAATGTGAGTCAGCTGCTGGGCCAGCACCAGGGGGTCGCAGCACACGCCCAGGATGTCCTTCTGGGCGGCCGGTGGCTTGGTCTTGAGGATGGGCCCCTTGTCTATAGCCGGTGGCCGGAGCTTCTCTCGCAGTTCCTGGAGCTGGCTCCGGGCAGCCAGGGACAGCAACAGGCTCTGCGTCATCTGGGCAATGGCCTTCTTCACTGTGCCATTCTCCTGTGGGGTCGAGGGCAATAAGGGTGCCAGCATGGGCTGGCAGCAAGGCCACCACCACTGTGGGTAGGATCCGTCTCACCTCCAGGGATGTGCCTGACCAACGTGAGCCCACAGCCCCTATCTAAACCGCAGCCTTCAGGCCTTCAAGGACAAAGTGGGGCACAGTGTGGGCTCCTCTGAGGACTGCCGAGGAGGGGTCTCAGTGGGCTGTCCTGCTGCAGGACAAGGCTAAGGGCAGAGACAGGCTCAAGACTGAGCTTCTGGGTCTGAAAAGCATGGCTTTTTCAGAGGCGGCCCACTGAGCTGCTTCCTGTAGCAGAAGCAGCCCATAGAACAACAGTTCAAGGCATGGGAAAGGCTTCTGCCAAAGCCAGGAGTCTCTGCCCCCTAGTTGGGAGCAGCCTGGGGTCCCTGGCTCCTCCTGGAGTACTCTGGGTGAACAGCAGCTGCTGAGCACATGGAATGCTTCCACTGTGGAGGCCCAGTTGGCCCAAGCATCTCCAGTTCTCTCTCCACCAAAGGCAAGGGTGAAGACGTTTGAAAAATGGGAGGCCGATTTTAAAGCCTTACCCCCACCTCCTCTCACTAATCCAAGACAGGCAGAGCCTTACAAACTCTCAATAGGCTCCCACTCCAGGGACAAGGACAGCAAGGGCCAGGAGAGGGTCGAGACAATGATCGCCAGGCCCACAACCAGGCTGCAAGGTCCCTGCTTGCAGTATCATGGGTGACCCTGGCCCACTGCTGGCCAGCTGAGCTGTCATCTGGGGGAAGGGAGGTTGCATGGGGCCAGTCAGCAACCCCCCTGGGGGAGTAACATGGAAGGGGACCACATACAGAGTTGTCCCCAAAGTCCCCACCCTCCCGAGGGCAGACCCTGGCACACACCCAAGGACCCTGGCCAGAGCCCAGGGAGCACTCACCTCGTCACACTGGGTGACACGGTGTGTGATGGCTTTCAGCTCGGCCATGGCTTTCTCATCCTGGAAGTCATAGGGGAAGGCCTCCGTCCACTCCTTCAGGAGCTGCACGATCTTGGCTGAGAAGGACTTCAGCTTGGCCTGGGGCAGCAGGGGATACAGAGTGAGGCCCCACAGGGCAGAGTAGGGGACTAGATGGCAAATGGTGCAAGCTTCCCACATCCCCAAGCCACACCCCAGGCCCTGTGCTGGGCACAGCCCCCAACTGCGTGCCACCTGTGGTTTGGCCAAACCTGAACCGCCACACAACTCCTGTTTGTTTCCTTTTTCCTTCCCCTTAAGTTGGCTTTCTTTTTCACTTAAATAAACTTATATTTAAAAAACCTACCCCATCTCTAAGGTGACAAAAAACTAATTCCATTTGCTATAATTAGAAGTTACCCATAAAAACAATACAGTAAAATAACCCAAGCCAAGCCATCCAGTTAGAGAAGAGCTCCCGTCTGCCCCCTGCGGTTGAAAGCAGGGCGACAGAGCTGAAAGGGGTGTGACCCCGAGGGGAGGCGACGCGCCCCCGCGCCCTAGTGCACAGGCGTGCACGACCCCACCCAGCACAGGGCCTAGGACATGGGGACTGGCCCTCTTGGCTGAAACGACTCCGACCCTCTCAGAAGATGCCCGCGCGGCCTCTGCCCCCGGGGAGGGAGGACTGTGCCGGATGCTCAGGCGCCGCGCCCCCATCCTCCAATCCCCCAGAACGCACCACAGGCCAAGCCCCTCCTGCGCCAGCCAAGACTCCGCGCCAGCCCACACCAGCCCACTCAGACCGCTGGACCCCGCCCCTGGCCCCCGCACCACCCAGCCCGCAGCCCTATAGCTTTCTTCGCCCACGCCGCACAGCCTCCAAACCACCGGATTCCGCCCACGTTGCCAGCCTAGGCCCCCCCCTCCACCCCCTCCCACCACGCCCCTAACCCGGACCCAACCCACAGCTCCACCCCAGACCTCACCCTAGCCTGGTGTGGCGTCACGCCCCAACTCAGACCTGCCCCACAGCCCCAGCCAGGCCACGCCCCAACCCTAGCCCTGACCCCGCCCCCAGGCCCCACCAGCCCAGCCCGGTCATGCCTAACCCTAGCCCTGACCCTGCCCCCAGGCCCCACCAGCCCAGCCGGGCCATGCGTAACCCTAGCCCTGACCCTGCCCCGAGACCCCATCGCCCCAGCCAGGCCACGCCCTAACCCTAGCCATGACCCCGCCCCCTGGTCCCACCCTGGACCCCACCCTGCAGCCCCAGCTAGGCCACGCCCAACCCTAGCCCCGACCCCGACCCTGCCCCAGCCAGGCCACGCCCCAACCCTAGCCCTGGCCCCGCCCCCCGGCTACACCGTGAACCCCGCCCCATGCCTCCAGCCCCTAGCCTTTACCTCGACTCCTACCCCCTGCCCCCGCCCGTGCCCCAGCCTGGCCCCACCCTGGACCCCATCCCTCAGTCCCAGCCAGGCCAAGCCCCAACTCTAGCCCTGACCCCGCCCCCCGGCTCCACCGTGAACCCCGCCCCATGCCTCCAGCCCCTAGCCTTGACCTCGCCTCCCACCCCCTGCCCCCGCCCGTGCCCCGCCAGGCCCCGCCTCACCTTTTCAGGCCCGGCCTCCAGCTGCTGCTTCTGCTCCACGCAGATCTGTCCCACGCGGGCCAGCAGGTCATGAGGGGGCATAAAGACCCGGGAGCTCAGGAGAAAGGTGAAGATGTACGTCCTCTGAAGGCAGGAGACGGAGAGAGGGCGGAGGGAGGGTGAGGCAGGCCCCCGGGGGCTCACCGCGCTGCTTCACCTGGCCCGGCTGCCTCCCAGGCCCAGCACTGCCGGTCCGGAGGCCATGCCTTCACCTGCCCGGTTCCCTTCGCCTTGCAGGCCCTTCCTCCTCTTACTGCTACCCCGGCCCTGCCTACCTATGAGGCACGGCTCGAGCCCCGCCTCCCAGCAGCTCCCCCAGGTCCTAGCAGTCTTCCTCCGCTGGGATTCTCCCCCTCTGCCCCACGCCACCATAGGGCTAACCCCAGCCTGGGACGTTGGTAGGGCTCCATGGTGCTCGCTGCGCCAAGATGCAAGCCAGCTGCTGCTTCAGATCCTCGTGGGCCGGGCTGGAGGTCAGCGGTGGGGAGAGTGGGGGATGCAGGGAGGTCGGCACAGGAGCCGGGCCTGTCGGGAGCAGGGCTGATCCATGGGGCGGGGCCTCATCAGCAGGGCCGGGGGCCCCATCAGCAGGGGCGGGGGCCCCATCAGCAGGGGCGGGGCCTGAGGGGCAATGCTGGTGGGGGCCCCTGCACTCTCTGACCAGCTCTGGGCCTAGACCCTGACTGCCAGAGCAGGGCCCCTCCATACCACATCCACGTGCCCACCATCGAGATCCTCCTGGGCAGGGTTCTTGGGCCTTTTGTCTAATGAGGGTCAATGTCTGTAGGAACTTCACTCTAGCTCCTGCTTGTGGACAGGGTAGACTTGCAGGTTGAGGAGACTGCCTGGGGCTCCCTAGAGGTACTCTGCCCCACGTGGCTGCTGCAGGCTGGGCTGCCCAGAAGCCTCTGTCTCTACTCCCAGCCCAAATAACCCGGTTTTTCTTGCCCCAGCCAGAAGCAAGCCAGGTTGTGTTTGCTGGGAGTACAGGCCTCCTGGAGCAGGACTCAGGGGCCTGGGCTGACACTGCCCACCGCAGCCCTCCCTGGAGCATCAGGGACTCCTCTAACATCCTGCGAACTTCCCACGCCCTGCCCCAGGCTATGCAGCATGGGGAATTGGGGGGTCAGAGCCAGCACATCTCTCAGGGTCCCCCTTCTAAGGAGACAACTAAGACGTGGAGAAAAGGCCCACCATGGAGCTCTTGGCCAAGGGCAGGGCACCCAAGGGGAGAGCCTGTGCATCTCCAAGGAGGAGCATGGAGACCATGTGTGCATGTTTGTGTGCATGTGTGAGTGTGTTCAGCTACCCGTGCACATGGGGAAGGGTGGGGTCGTGGGGGAGGGGGAGGTGCTCGGCAGAGGAGCCAATGCCCAACTGGACTCTCGTGGGAAGCTGGTCAGATCCCAGGGCACAGGGACCACACTGGGTGACCGCCAAGGTGGCTCCTCTGGGGTAGGCCTCTGAGAGGGGCGGCTTCTCCAGCTGTGGCATGAGGCCTCTGCCCCACAGACGGCCCTGCCCTGGACTACTTCAGGGCCTTGGGCCCCTCTCCTGGCTCTGCCCTGTGGGCACTCACCAGCCTGTCTGCACTGCCATCTCCAGCCCCAGCCAAACCCTGACAGGGCTTACGGGACAGACAGAAGGACAGATGGAGGAGGAGGAGGAGGAGTGGGCAACAGAAAGGCAAGGTCCCCTCACCCAAAGCCCAGGAAGGCGGAGGAGGCCTGGCAGGTGGTGAAGCCAGGCTCACTGCAGCCCCGTTCAGTGGATGCTAGAGGGCAGCATCCCTCCGCCCACCTCCCTGCAAGCTGTCTGACTCCCAGGCTGACAAGCAGGGCAGGGAGGGAGAGGGGATAGCATGACGCGGGCAGGACCGGCCCTCCCAGAGGGTAGATGCTCAGCTCACAAGAGGGAGCTGGCAGGCCCAGTGCCACTGCTGCTAAGAGACATCACCCTCCAGGGGGAGGGAAGCCACACTTGACAAGGGAACACTTTCTCTGTTCCAAGACTGTATCATGCCACCTTGAGGTGAAAAGGGAGGATTAGGATTAGGACTAAGAACAGTCCCCGAGTCAGCCTGAACAGCGCTCTGCTGACAGAGCAGGGCAGGCCGGGCCATCTCCTCTTCATTCTGGACCACCAGGGTTTATGTACAAACTAGCTTCCCAGCTCAGCCCTGGGCTCCAGGACCTGGGCTGGGCGTGCCCTCGCCAGGACTCCAAGTGCTGGCTTTGCCCTTTAAAACTCCTCTTCCTCCTTGGAGGCCCTGCTCAGAACTCAGGGCCCTGACTGGCCCTTGTGTGTTTCTCCTTCCCATGTCCCCAGGATCATCTCCTCCTACCTGGGGCAGCAGCAGGGAAGTCACAGCAGGTTCCCCCAGGCCACCTGCTAGCTGGGGTGTATGCAGAGCAGAAGGCAGAGAAGGCCCTAGAGGTGGGCCTGGGCCCCCCACTGCCCTGCCCCTCCTGTAGCCCTGTCCAGCTCTACCACTCTGTGGGGGCCTCCCTCCCACACCCGACATCTCCGGGAGCCCAGGTCACCCCATTAGTCTCACTCCACAAGGCCCCACGTACTCACATCGGGGTAATAGTCCACCGTGGGAACAAGGTGCTCCATCAGGGCCTCCAGGGACCCAGAGATGAGGCGTCCATCTTGGAAGATGAGGTCCCCGGAGCCGCCACCGGCCCCGCCTCCACGCTCCCCCATGCCAGGCTGCACCTGTCCGCTACAGCTGGGCCCAAGGATGCTGGAGAAGACAACGGACGTCTGGGGCATAGTTTCCTAGGAGAAAAGAGCAAGGACATGAGGCATCAAAGGCGCCTCCACAGCTCCACAGACCCTCCTCCCAGGCAGCCTGCAGCCTACATGCATGTGTGCAGGGGTGCGTGGCAGGGGCGCAGTGGCACTGGCAGAGGGCACCCCCATCCCAGGGCAGGGGCAGGCGGGCTCCTCAGTGGTCCCCCAGCCGCTGCACATCTGATCACTGTGTCTTCAGCTCCCTGCGGGCCAGGCCTCATTCCAGGGCCCTGGACACTCAGAGCCAGCAGAGAAGAGAAACTCTGGGAAAAATGTCCGAGAAGGGACAGGGAGCTTGCGGTGGGCAGTCAGGGCCGCCTGGGGTGAGAGGGCTGTGAACAACTGATGGGGCTGGCCGTGCAGCTCCCAGGATAAGAAAGGAACACCCTAGACATGAGGGACAGTGAGTGCCAAGGTCCTGACCCAGAGATGTGTGCAGCGGGGAGCTGGGAGGACAGTCTGAGGACTCAGGGCCGGACACACAGGCTGCATGTGCTGCTTCTCTGAGGTGGGAGCCTGGGGCTCTGAACACAGTGGTCTGACTTATGGTGGCTGCTGTGTGGATGGTGGGTCTTGCCACAGCCCAAGGAGAGTTTGGTCAGGCAGGTGGTAGCAGAAGTAGTGAGCAGGGCCACTCCACATGGTGAAGGTCTTGGGGCCGAGTGGCTGACCAGTATGAGGCAGGGCTGGAGAGAGATCTGGAACTGGCTTTGGGGCCTGTGAGTCTGAGTGCCCCTGAGATGCAGATATCTGAGCAGCTGGGCCTCCTGGAGGCCTCGGTGCCCACACTGGGACTGTCCTCCACAGCATGGCCAGCTGTGATGGGGCTCAGGGTCTCACCATACCCTGCAGCTGGGAGTTCTTGTGAAGCCTAGGGGAGTCTGAAGCCCTCTGGGCCTATTTCCCCAGTGCCCCAGACAGCCAACCATGCCTGGGAGGAGCCAAGTGGGGACTAGGCGATGCAGCATTTGCCAGCCTGAGAGCCAGGGGTGGCCTGCCTGTGGCCTTGCCTACACACAGAGCCAGGCTCAACCTCCTGGCCCTCAAGGGAAGGCAGCACAGGTGCCAGCGGCTGAGGTCAGGTGGAGGAGCGAGACCCTCCTGCCATTTTGGCCTTAGTTTCCCCACTGCGCAGAGCAAATTGTTGCCATGATTACTTCAGTGCCATGACAGGACCATGGGCCCCTGCCCTGTAGGGGCCTTACAAGCAGAGAGCGAACCACCTGCCCACACCCCCCCACCAACACACACACACACACAGCACGTCCCTGTCCCTCCCACCAGGGAAAAAAGGGCATCTGGCCCAGACAACACTGGTTTTCCCACCAAACGCCTAAAGGTTTCCTTGGAATTCTTAGAAAATCTTTGGCAAGGAGAGCAAGAACGCAACCAAAGGCCCCACGATGAGGCTGGATGGAATGTCCAGGCCCCCAGGCTCAGTGCTGCCCCCACTCCTGGGCAGGGAGGTCATGGCTCAGACTCACACAATGCTCCCCTCAAACTCAGGCCAGCAGCAGTGCCTCACACAAGTTAGAATGCACATTCTCAGGCCTAGCTCCAGACCTGCTGGTCAGAAACTTGGGGGTGGGCTGCTTCTGTACTCCAACACGCCCTCCACTCCAGCCCAGGAACCACTGATGTGAGCCAATCCTTCATTTTTCAGATGGTGAAACTGAGGCCCAGTGGGAAGGAACTCAACTAAGGAAACCCCAGGAGTTCCAAGTCTAGCCTAGGTGTCACCACCTCCAGGAAGCCTCCCTGGGTTTAACCTAGACTGTTGACCCACAAAGCCACAAGTGGCTGTATCATTCACCTGTGTATCCTATTGCTGGCCCAGGGTGGCACTCAGTGACCATTTGTGCAATGAAGTCACGAAGGCGGGCTCACAGACCCCTTGTTGCCCACAGCTGCTCAGCACTGTCTCAGGCATCTTACCTGAGGCCAATGCACTGCGGGACAACTTCCCCAAGATCACACAGTTCTGGGTTCAAAAGGCGACCAGCAGATGGTAACCTTGGTCAGTTGGGCCTCCTCACCCCAAGCTCTTGGGGTCATCAGAGAGGGCATTTGCCAAGCCACTGGCCTTTCCCACTGCAGGCTGCTCTGGTCAGGAGGTAGTATGTGGGGGATGCACTCTGACACCCCACAAACTCAGCCCCAGCCGATCCCCCACAGGGCAAGGACACTCCATGTCCAGCCTGCAGAGAGACCTGCCTCAGTGCCAGGAGGCCTGCCTAGGAGCTGAGGAGCCATCCTGGGGACCCAGCCCACTGGTCAGCAGCCAGAGAGGGGCTGGGAAGGCCATGCCTTCGAGGGTGGGGGCCTGGAGGAGCATGCAGGGGTGTCCCAGGCAAGCAGAGGTTCTGCACATGCTCAGAATCCCTTCGGGGAGTCAGCAGAGCCTGAGGGGGGCCGTGTGGAGCCGCACTGACCTGAGAGGTGGGGTGTTCTGGGTTCCTTCTGTACTGCCTATCAGGAGACCCACCTGGGGACACGGCCCAGGGCTAGGTCTCCTGCATCCAACAAATCAAGACCCTGAAGGTCTGGGGGATGCCCCATGAGCCCCTACCCCCGAAAGCTCAAACCTAGCAGGGCCCACCCTGCCCAGCCACGGAGCACTTCGAGGAGGGTCTCCAGGGCTCAGTGCCAAGTGGAGAGGCAGGTTCCCTACATGGCTTTTCCTGGGCAGGAATCCTGGCCCTGCAGCAGGCCCACTCCTTGTTCCTGGGTGCATCTGGCCAGCCCTCCACCTTCCCAGTTGTGAAATGGTGATGATGACAGCACTTCCCCTGCGGGGTCCCCTGCTGGCCACCCCCACCCAGCCCTGAGGTCGCTTGTTCTTGCACCTGCTTCCTCCTTGCCCCAACAGCAGGGGCAGGCACTTCGACGTGCAGCTGCAAACCTGTGTATCCAAACAGCTGTGTCCACCACCAGGCGGCCCCTTCCCAGGGAAGAATTGCACACTGGGCTCTTGGCTCCAGTCACAGCAATAGCAATCATGATACAGCAATGGCCAGGGTGCTGAACACTGAAAACCACAAGGCTAGAGTTGAAGAATCCCAGTTACTCCTCCCAGTCACCCCCTATGCTCCCAGAGAACCCGTTATTCCCTTACGCAGACAAGGGCTGAGTAACTGCCCCAGGTCACAGCCAGAGGGCAGCAGTGCCAGGATTCACACCAAGCAAGCAGCAGGGGCAGGCAGGGAGCCCAAGTCCGAGCCTGGCTCCACCACCTATCTTGGCTATGTCAAGATCCTCAAACCCTTGGAGCCTTAATTTCTTTGTCTGTAAAATGGGCACAGGGAGCACTACTTCAGAGGGTTGCAGGGAAGATCAGAGGAGACCCTGTGTAAGGTGCTGGGCACCAGGTGCCTCCTCACCCCCAGGAGCTGATTCCCACCAGCATGATTGCTCAGCACCCCTACAGACCACACAGAAGGCACCGCTTATTCTAGACACACTGGCCCTTTGTGTCTGGGCACTGTGGAGAGCTCAGGAAGCCCCCCCAGGGCTAGGCAGAGATAGGGCTGTGGCGGGCCAGCTTGCTCAACCAGCATTTGTGGGAATCATCACCTCCACCCCAAGTCCAGCTGGGGCTGGCCTGGACTGAGCAGGCCACCCTGACCCCAGAGAGCCAGACCCTGCATGGATGCTCTAAGGCCAGGTGTGGTCCCCAGAGCAGGAACAATACCTTCTCCTGAGCCGGAGACTGGTGGGAGTGGGCCTAGTGCTCCCCTTTCCGGTAGCTCAGCTGCACACTGGAGTTCTAGACCCTTCCGCTACAGCCTCTCAGTTCCAAGTGTGGCCGCTGGACCTGCAGCTACAGCATGACCTGTCGATTGTCAAAGTGCAGATCTCAAGTTCCAGGCCAGGCCTGCTAGGTCACATCTGCTGCTGAGCAAGACACCAGGTGAATCATGTGCAGGTGAATGGAAGGCCCGGGAAGCCCACCTGTGTGAGAGCCTCAGCCTCCAGGTAAGCTGCACCAGCTAACTCAGGGCAGGGGCCGGGTACGGAGGCTCATGCCTGTAATCCCAGCACTTTGGGAGGCCGAGGTGGATGAATTGCTTGAACTCAGGAGTTGGAGACAAGCCTGGGTAACATAGAGACCCCTGTCTCTACTAACATTCAAAAAAAATTAGCCAGGTGTGGTGGCACATGCCTGTGGTTCCAGCTACTTGGGGGGCTGAGGCAGGAGGATCACTTGAGCCCAGGAGGTTGAGGCTGCAGTGAGCCATGATCACGCCACTGCACTCCAGCCTGGGCAACGGAGCCAGACCCTGCCTCAGTCAATCAATAAACAAACCAGGGCAGGCCCTCAGCTGTAGTACGTGCACACCAGCACCACGTGGGGATTTTTCAAAGACACCGTGCCTGACCCCTGCCCCAACAACTCTGATTTAACTGGTCTCAGGGGCAGGAGAGGCACTGGCATCTTCCACAGACTTCCAGGAAGCACGGGGAGCCTCTCTCCTGCCTCAGCTGCTCCTGGCTGCACCAGACCCATCTCGAGGCAGCAGACCCTGTGAAGGGCTCAGGAAGCACCCTCCTCCCACCCGGGATGTAGGCACAGACAGGGCTGGGGCCAGCCAGTGTGCCAGACCAGTGTCTGTGGGAACCCTCACTTCCACCCCAGGTCCAGCTGGGGCTGGCCTGGAAGAGCAGCAGCCCCTTGCAGGGAGCTGGGGACAGGCTTGCACCCAGTAGCCCCTCTGACTCCTTGGAGCAGTAGCTCCTTGCAGGGAGTGAGGGACAGGCTTGCATCCAGCAGCCCCTCTGGCTCCTTGCAGCCCCTCCTCTGTTCAGACAGGAAGGAAAGCGCCTCCTAATTATAGAGCTAATCAACGCAGAAGAAACGTGCTTACAGCGAGGCGGAAAAGAGTGACTCGCTATCTCCTGGAGGACGCGCTTCACTCCCTTCTCACCTCCCACGCAGGGCCGGTGGACACAAGGGCAGTCCCAGGGGCCCAGCCTGCTGGTGAGAGGGGTGCCCTCTTCCATCTCGTGAGAGAGCAGGTTTCCATACCTGGCTTTACTTGGCTCTCTGGGGGCACCATTCGAGAAGGGGGTCCTCGCTGTATCTGAGCCTAAGTCTTCCTGGCTGGGCCTTGAGGGTCACACCCCTGACCTGCACAGCCTCGGCAGCACTGTAGGAGGCCCGGAGTGGAGGCTGCCTGGGAGAGGCTGAACCTAGAGGCCCCTTGCCACCTGCCTGCCAGGATGCGCTGCAGCAGGACAGAGGGGAGGCGGCAGACAACGACGCACGGGGCTCTCCCCAGGCCTCCACTACTCTGCCTCATTGTGGCTGTCCCAGCCTTTTCAGGCTTGGCCCAAGGTGCCCTACCTGGCACATATGCTGCTGTCCCCCAGAGGATGAAGTGACTCGTGGGGTCCTGCTGCTGTCCCTCCTTGGTCTGCCACAGGTGATACCATCCTGAGAGGCCCCCCACAGCTGCACCCCCAGTCTGTCATGCCCTTGTCCGCACCCCCACACACCTGAGTCCTTTCCTGCAGTTGCAGATCCTGGGCCTGGGACTGCACGCCAGAGAACAGGCTCTGTCCCCACACCCACGGGAAGCCTCTGGGTGGCCCTGAGCCTCCTTCCTCGGCTGGACACTGGGTGTGGAATGTCTTGTCCCACCTCCCTGCAGGGTTGCAGTGAGGTTGAAGGGAGAGATGGAAGCTAGTGTGGTTGTGTGCCTGGAGCGGAACCAGGTACGTGGTTCTGTGCCACCCACATCTAGGCCTTGCCTCAGTGGTGCCCAGTGGCCCAGTGCTGGGTGCCACTGCTTCTGACCTGTGGCCTCTGACCTAGGCCCTTAGGGCCATGGGCACACACCACACCACCAGCCCTGGGAGAGGTTGGGGCTGGAGCAGGTTAACACCCTGTAGGAATCCTCACCCCAGAGGCACTGTTTTGAGACACAGAAGTTTCACAGAGCCTCCCCAGAGATGCCTGGGACACCAACTGTTTTTGGAACACATCCCGGCATCTCTCCACCGCTCCCAGCCTCCTGCTGCCCGGGACTGTGCTTCCCAATAAAGCGAGCACAGACAATATTTCCATAAGCTCTGATCTCAGGTTTAAGATGGGCTCTGAGACCTTGCACCCCGCCCCATAGAGTGAGTAGGCTAGAGGAGGGGCTGTCATCTGGTTTCTCAACCCCCACTGACTCTAGAACAGCCACATGCTGATGGCGCCAAAGTGCCAGGAGGGGAGAAGCCAGGAGCCTGCATCCACATGTGGGCCAGGCCTCCCATCGGTGGTCGGCCTGGGGCAGTTCCTCCGTCTGTGTGAGCCTTAGTGGCACTGGCACCTGAACCTCATGGTGGCTGTGGGGAGTGCAGGGGTGGCAGGGAGACACATGGAGTGTGGCTTCCAGCCCAGCACGAGCGCTCACACGCAGGGTGTGCTTCAGTGCAAGTGAACACTGCTCTTGGGGCTCTGCTCAGCCTGGGTGAGGGACTGTGGGAACACAGCCCTGGATCTCCGGGACCTTTTCCAGTGGGTATGTTCTGGATCTCGGCCTCAATACAACTCAGGGGAGAGGCACTTTTAGGGGACACAGCCTAAAACTTTAGTTTCTGAATATTCACAGCTCCCCCCACAACACTCACACACACAGGTTCACACAGGTGCACGTACCCCTTCGCACCAAGGAATACACTGTGCCAATCACGCAGCACTGAGAGTGGAGGTCAGTATGTTAAGTGGAGCAAGCCAGGCACAGAAAGACCAACGCTGCATGTTCCCACTCAGGTGGGAGCTGAAAACCTTGCTCTCATGGAGGTAGACAGTAGAATAATGGCTACCAGAGGGCAGGAGCAGGAAACAAAGATAGCTTGGGCAACTGGTACAGACTGACATTTAGATAGAAGAAATAACTTCTAATGTTCCATAACAGACTCAGGTGGCTATAGTTTGCAGCAATGTATTGTATACTTCAAAACAGATAGAAGACTTGAAATGTTCCCAACACATAGAAATGATAAATGCTCAAGATGATAGATACCCCAAATACCCTGCCTTGATCATCACATACCCCATGCATGTAAAAAATACATGTACCCCATAAATATGTAAAATACTACATATGAATAAAAGAAAAGAATAGCTTGAGGAGAGGAAAAAAGCATAGAGAGCAAGAATGGAAGCAGCTAGACTGAGGGTCCAGGGTGAGAAGAGGGGAGCGGGCAGCCAGGATCTGAGAAACTTTCCAGCCTTTTAAGAAAGTAAGAGGAGGGACCCTATGCAGCCCCAGTGCTGTGAGAGATCCTGGGAGAGAGAGGAAAAGAGGGACGTTTTTGCGAAAGAGTACAAATGACATTCCTTTTTGCAGCCTCTTCAAGGATGTTGGAGGGTTTTTTGTTGTTTTTTGTTTTGAGACAGAGTCTTGCTCTGTGGCCCAGGCTGCAGTGCAGTGGCACGATCTTCGCTCACTGCAACCTCTGCCTCACAGGTTCAAGCGATTTTCCTGCCTCAGCCTCCCGAGTAGCTGGGATTACAGGTGTACGCCACCATGCCCAGCTAATGTTTGTATTTTTAGTAGAGACGGAGTTTCACGATGTTGGCCAGGCTGGTCTCGAACTCCTGTCCAGCCTCAAGTGATCTGCCTGCCTCAACCTCCCAAAGTGCTGGGATTACAGGGTTTAGCCACCGCACCCAGCCTGCTACCCAGCTTTCTAACGTGACCCATGCCCGTCCCCCAGGCAGCACACAGAGAGAGGCCACCTGCCTCTGGCCTCATGTGTGCAAAAGCTGGATGCGCTCCTCGGGAGGGGCAGCCACACAGTGTGTACACCTTTCCTGAGCTGGTGCACAGTCCTTCCCTCCACTCAAACTCCAGCCATGGACTCTGAGACCTTGCACCCTGCCCTATCACCCAGGAGCCCCTGAGAGCTGCAGCTACGATGGAGGCCCAGCGGCTCCGAGCCCAAGCCTGTGGCCTCACTGCAGCCAGGGCCTGCTGTGCGTGTCATCTTCCCGTGCACCCACTCATGTGTCCAGGCCTGGGCAGCAGCTGGGTCCCTTTCCACTCCCGAGTGTTCTTTCTGTGCCCTGCACAGAGCATGCCCAGCTATGAGGAGACCCAACAGAGCCACGGGAGGCCTGACACCACCGTGGCCTCATAAAAGATCCCGAGGGAAGGGGGACGCAGGGGTCAATAAGCATTCACCCACCCCGCCCCCCTTCGTAGGTGTGTGCACAGAGCACTTCTGTCCAGCTCCCCAAAAGGCGCTATGGGAGGAGCATCAGAAGGTGGCCCCATGGGGTAACTGGCCATCCTCCAACACTGCCAGCCCTACCACAGCAGAGAGTGGGGACAACAGGCCAGGAGGGGACAGAGTCTCCTGCACAGCTGGACAGGAACAGGGTCAGGCCTCCGTTCAACTCCAAAGGGAGGAGCAGTATAGGGCAGGCTCCTAGCACACTGTCGGAATTCTAGGACCCCTTCTGGATCCTGGAGTCTGCAGTTCTGGAAACTTCCAAAGCAGGGATTAGCCTTCACTTGATTAACCTTGCTTTGCTTTAAGTGTGCATCGTTAGGAGTTAGAGTGAGCCGTGTGCTGGCCATACCATGACTCATCTCAATGCAATTCTCCCTCACCCAGGGAGACAGCCCGGAGAGGCCCGTTTCTCAGATGGGGACACTGAGGCTCAGCTCACAGGACCCAAGAGGCCATAATGTGCAGGTCTGCCCAGGTCTGCCCTGCTGTTCCTCGGACCTCAGCATTGCCCCTGAGAGCACCTGGCAGGGGCATGGCCCCCTGAGCATCAAGTGCAGGCTGAAGCCCCGGCCCGGACATGTGGACAAGCACACATTCCCACGACCTTCTGCAGATGATTCTGGGGACCGATGAGCTCCCAGAAGCTCATCTGTGGACCTCAAATTAAGAAACCCAGCTTCCTGGAAAACTGGGACAAAAACAGCCCTCAGGGCCCATCATGCATGAGTCCCAGGGATCTGCCAAGAGGTGGAGGAGGGGCTTGAGCCAGCCCCCTGCCTCTGCCAGCCTTGGCAGGGGGGCTTCTTTCTGAGGCAGCACGTGGGCTTCTATTTTTTAACCTACTCAACAAAAACGGAGACTATTTTTAGCTCAGCAAGCTGCAGGGCATCACAATTAGCAACTGAAAATTACACATCTCGCCTGTCTCCCCTCTCTTGGCTGGCGGGGAGAGCGTGCTCCTGGAGGGAGCTGGGGGCAGCCCTGTGCCATGACCCTGGTGGGCCTCAGGAGGGGAGAGACCTGCCCACCTACCTGGGCTGGGCTGGATGCATGCCACAGACCCGACAGAATGGGCCCTTCGCCCTTCAAGGGATAACCGGCCAGTTCTCTGAAATTACCGGCACTGGGGTGGGGAAGGAGGTGGGTGTTCCCGGAGCCCTATTCTTTGCCCATTCATTCATTCACAAGTGGTAATGATCCCTGCCTAGATACTGGAGATACACCAGGGGAAAAAAAACAGGGCTCTCTGGCCCCAGAGAGCACCCCACAGAGGCTGTGTGGTGCCACGCACAACGGCCACAGATGGCGACATGATATTATGTGTTAGGAGAGAATCAGTGCTCCCACAGAGGAGACAGAAGGTCAGGAATGTGAGTGGGAACGCGGTAACCTCTGCCTGGGCAGTGAGGTTGGCCTCCCTGCGGAGGTGAGGCCTCAGCTGACTGGAAGGAGCTTCTGGGAAAGGACAAGCCGAGTGAGTGGACAGAAGGGCTGGCACCAAAGCCTGGGAGCTTTTGGCGCATTAGTTCTCTGGCAAACCCTCCCTGGGGCACCTCCTGGCTGCCTCACTTATTCCAAAACATGCACTGACTGATGATGTGTGTGTCGGCCCTGCTAAATCTGGACCTGTGATGTGCCAGGGTCAGGGTCTCCAGCAGTGCCAGGCTGCCCCCCAACCTGGCCTGGTCCCCACCCTGCCAGGAGCAGGGGCGCTGGAGCCACCAGCACCCCGGGCACATCCCACCACCACCGCCATTGCCATCAGTACTCAGGGTCTATGCCTACAGTGGGTGGGCCGCCTGCCCCACCGCCCACCAGGACATCGGGAATGAGGCTCCCCTCCCCAGGAGGCTCCCGCAGGATGCAGCAGGTGATTCCTGGTTCCCTTGGGGGACCATCTTGTGGGGGTCCTCACCTTACTCAGCAGGGAGGGCTCAGCAGGGAGTCAGGTGCAATTTGTAAGTGAAGTGCTTGTTTGAGCGTATGGGAGGCAGGCACCATGGTTACAAGATTCCCCATGCAAATGCACATCTTTTGCTAAACCTTCAGTGGGCCCTTTGCCTTAGTGAGGATTTTGACCCCCTCCTGGATAGTAGACAGTGCTAGGTAGCCTGCCCAGGGACTGCCCCACCCAGAGAAGGCCATCGGGATGTGGCAGTGGGCCACGTCACAGGGAAGAAACTGCCCGCCTTGGGGAGGGTAGAGGACTGAGTGTGCCCACTTGACTTGAAGACTCAGCCACCCTCGGGAAGGAAAGAAGGAGGGGCACTGCTCCTGATGGGATAAGAACCTGCATGGGGTGGCAGAGGAGGGGGAAGGAGGTTAGGGGCCTCCTCCCTTCCACCCAGCATGCAGCAAGGACAGACTTCACCCCATCTCCCTCCTGAGCTCCATCAGGACTGGTCAGATGGTGGAGGCAGCTGTGCCTGCTTTGCCGCTCACCCTTCCCATCTTACACACCCTTCCCCATCCTCTGACCCTGCCGGTCCAGAGCTGCATTCTCAGACCAGTAAAAAGAGGCCTCCAGGATCCCACCTGCACTGAGAGGCATCGTGGAGGGGGAGAAATGAGGTAGGGGCCACCCCCACCTCCTGGATGTCACTCACTGGCAGGGAAGCATAAGCGAGGGGAGCCGATGGCCCACCGAGACAATGGGGCCACTGCACCCTCAGCTGGCAGAGCGTGCTAGGACCCGACCCTGAGGGCACCACCCCAGCATGGGGCTGGGGGACCTGTATGGAGCTGAGAGGAGGGGTGCCTGCCCCAGGCAGCCCCCAGTCCTTCCATCCCCCTTTGGCTCCCACTTCTCTAACACCCCTGTCCTGGTGACATGTGTCCCTCACTCATGCTCCCTCTTCCCACGCCAGGGCTACAGTACTCTCTCCAAGCTGGTGCTGCAGTCCCAGGCACCGGACGACCCGCCTCAGCGCCTCCATCCCCACTGCACCTAGGCCCTCCCAGCTCTGTGGAAGAAGGCTGGGTGACCAGCCACTGCCCAGCCCCTCCACCACACCTAGGTCCTCCCAGCTCTGTGGAAGAAGGCCGGGTGACCGGCCATTGCCCAACCCCTCTGGACATCATCTATCCACAATGCGCAGGCGAGTGACACCTGTCTGGGAGAGTCTGGGGCTTAGTCTCCACCATTTCTGAGATTCTAGTGCCTGCTAAAGAGACTACAGCCAGGACTCTAGAAGCCAAACCCTGACTCTGCCCAGGTTGGCCCCAGGCCTGCCCTCAACAGCAGGTAGGCCACATCAGAGCCCCTTCCCACAACCGAGCTGCATCCACCTCCTACTCCCTGACCCAGGGCAGGAAGGGTTCTCCCCCAACCACCCAGCCAACACTCAGATGTCCTCCCCATCCCCAAATCCCAGCTCTCAGACTGTCCTGACTGAGCTGCAACGTGTCTCCCTTAACTCCAGGGAGCCCTTGTCCCATCTGCTGAGGCCATGCCCAGCAGATGGGCAGGGGCCAGCTGCAGGCCCAGGCTGGATCTAGGCATGGGCTGGGCATCCAGTGGGAAGGGAGTGGGCCCCACCCCAGCTGGGAGCTGGCACCCTCCTCTGTGAGATGCCACCTCCAGCACCTGCTTCCCAGGCGACCGTGAGCACTAAGTGAAGCCACAAAGCTCAGGACAGGCTCAATGCCTGGTGGGTTCTGATGGCATTGGCACTGCAGAGCACTAGCAGTCCTATAGGTTTCCCACCTGCCTCCCTAGACACACAGCTCTTGGGAACTGGTGCCGCCCCCTCCCTCATCCCACTTCTGGGTCCTTCTCACCTGCCATGCAAGGGACAGCCAATGCACCTGCTGCAGACAGCAACAAGTGAGGAGAAGCTGCCTCCTGCTTCTAGGCAGGTGGACCTGTTGACCTGGTTGCACTGTCCTGTCCCAGGCATGGGGGACTCAGAGCTGGCTCTGGTCTAGGGATGGGGGGCATTGGGGGTGACACTCCCCTGCAGGTCAGCCTCTCCAGTCCTCACCCTCCTCTCTCTCAACCCTTGTGGCCTCTGCAGCAGCACAGTCCTTGGGAGCACATGCGGGCCCCATTCCTGCAGCAGGGCAGGGAGCTCCCTGCAGCCCCTGCCTCACTATCCTCCAGGCCAGGCAGGCATCAGAGGGCAGAGGCCACACTGTTTCACATAAGCCAAACTTCAAGTGCTGCGAAGAAGGGCCGGATTTACCTTTGTAAACCTTCCGGACTGGCCAGGGCAGTCTCAGGGCCTGGCCAAGGGCCTCAGGCCGGACTCCAACAAGGAGGCGGCTGCCATGGGAACCAGCGCGACAGCGCCTCGCAGGGTGCCCGCTCCAGAGGCCTGGCCACAGGCGCGACGTGGATAATTAAAGCTTTGTTACAGACACATGGTTCATTTTTTCCTTCTGAATTCCCTTCTATTACCCAATACAATTTGAATTGACTGAAGGAATCTGGTCGTCTCCTCTTCACGCTCCTCAGATTCTGCCCAGTCTGGGTTTCTGCCTCTCCCTTTTCCCTTTCTGTCCAGTCAGCTTCTTCTGGGCCTGCTCAGGGCACAGAACGTCATTGTCCACCAAGAACCATTCCATTCTTGAGACTCAAGAGGCCCAAGGATGCAGCAGGTGGGACTTTAGAGAATCCCCGCCCTTTCCCGGCAGGCGCTGGCAGCCTGGCCTCCCACTCCGGCCGCCTGGGGGGCCCTGCTCCCCCCTCCCCTTGGCCTCGCTCCCTCTTCGGCCAATGCCGTCAGATTCTGCAGGGGTAACAAGAGCCTCCTGTAGATGGGTGGGCAGCCCTGGGCCTCCCAGGGGCAGAGCTGGGCACAGGCTTGGATGGGGTCATGTGCAAACTCAGGCAACCTTGGTGGCCAGTTCTGTCCTTTCCAGGGAGACCCTCAGGGTGCCACGGAGGAGGGGGCTGGGAAGCAGTGTGCAGATTCCACCCCAAGTGAAATCACCCTTCTGGGGTCCCTGTCCTAGATGGGTTGTCCACTGATGATGGCAGGACAGAGCAGGGTGTCCTGCTGCTCATCAGTTCTGGGCAGTGGCCAGGACGCCTGCTGGCTCCAGTAGGAAGGCACCAGCAACCTGTCCTGCCCAGGCCCACCCGGGCACACTGCCCACATCCAGCCAGCCCTGGAGTCAGCCCTGAAGCAGCAGCCCATGACCAAGAGAGAGGGACAGTGAGCCGGCGGGGTCAGGGCTGAGGGCCTCCAGAGGCAGGAAGGGATGGCCAGCCGCGTAGGCCACACACAGACCTGTCCCGGGTGAGCCGCAGCCTCCGCCCTCCACAGCCACCTAGGGTGCTGGGATATGGAATAAAAGCCATATGGTTCTTTTACTTTTAAATGATAACTAATTAGGCTGAGCAAAGATTTTTCCTTTGTGTTTCAAAACAAATAAAAATCCATTTCCCTCACTTGAATTGTCGTCCTCCTGGCAGATGGCTGTGGGAGCAGGGAGCTCTCTCTGGGCCAGTCATGGGGGTAGAGGAAGGGGGCACCCAGCTCCCTGCTGGGTCACAGAGCCATGGGCATGCTCAGTCCGGCAGCCTCTGGGAAACAGCACCCAGACACACATCCTGACTGCCACCCCCATGCCGTGGACACAGGCAGCTCTTCTGTCACATGCTGTGCGTCTGTCCCCTGGCCCTGGAGGCTGGTAACCAGTGGTTAGACACTGGCCAGCCCCAAGAGTACCAGTGCACAGGAATGTGTAATAATGTGTTGTGGTCCTTAGGGTCTCAAAACAAATGGCCAGGCACAGTGGCTCACACCTGTAATCCTGGCACTTTAGGAAGCCGAGGTGGAGGATCGCTTGAGCCCAGGAGTTCAAGACCAGCCTGGGCAACATAGGGAGATCCCTGTCTCTACAAAAAAATTAGCCAGGGGCAGTGGCATGCACCTGTAGTCCCAGCTACTCAGGAGGCTGAGGTAGGGGGATTGCTTGAGCCCAGGAGGTAAAGGATGCAGTGTGCCAAGATCATACCACTGCACCCCTGGGTGACAGAGCCTGGGCAACAGAGCAAGACCCTATCTCACCAGGTGTGGTGGCTCACTCCTGTAATCTCAACACGATGGGAGGCCAAGGCAGGCAGATCTCTTGAGGTCAGGAGTTCAAGACCAACCTGACCAACATGGTGAAACCCCATCTCTATTAAAAGTACAAAAAATTAGTCAGGCATGGTGGTGCACACCTGTAATCTCAGCTACTCCAGAGGCTGAGGCATGAGAATTGCTTGAACCTGGGAGGTGGACATTGCAGTGAGCTGAAATCACGCCACTGCACTCCAGCCTGGGCAACAGAACAAGACTCTGTCAAAAAAAAAAAAAAAAAAAAAAAAAAAAGGAGTACTTATGACAAGTAACTCAGCTTAGAGTGAAGTTGCTGAGCCCTCAGAGTGATTAGCATAGGTGTGGTGGACTGCAATGATCAGATGATACCTGCTGTGGCCAGGCATCCCTGAGACCCAACAAGAAAGTGATGCCAAAAGGCAGCTGAAGATGATGGCCAGGGACACTCCTGCGGAGGGCCATAAATACAAAGAAGCTGTTCACGACCAAGACACCTGCAGAAGCACTGCCCTCGAGAACTCCGAAGCCTCTTTTCCATTGGAGGCCACCAGACGCCCTGCTGGGAGAAGAGGAGTGATCCCATCCCTCCACCTGGGGGTACGAGCCCATCCCTCCACCTGGGGGTCTGCACTCCCTCCGCTCTGAAGGAACTTGGACCTTGGGCGGTCAGCAGCTGGTCTCCCTGTCCCCCGACACTGTGGTTCGCTCCCGCCTCTCTTATGGCTGCCTGGGTGTGTGGAATATATTTGCATGATTGTTGGTGTGTGAAAACGTCCCAATAAACCATGAATTTGTAAGCATTTAATTGGCCGCTGAGTCATCTTGAAACCTCCCCACATCAGTTAGTGCCACTAGGCTGATTCGAACCTAAGCCAGACACAGCTGCCTCCATGCCTCCCCAGGGTGGCTCTCCTGCTGCTCCCCCTTCTCCAGATGAAGGAACAGAGGCCCAAAGGGCCTCAGTCACCAGCGCCAGTCTGGGAAACTGGTGGAGCTGGGATTGAAACCATGTCTGATGTGCCACCCAAGGCAACCAGCACAGGGCTCCGGGGAGGGAGAATGGTGTGAGGTGACAGCAGGGGGAGCCAGCCAGGCCTGTGGGATGGACAGGGCCTGACCCAGGAGGAGCTGCCCCTGCTGCATTTGCAGGCTAGGCTGCAAGCGCAGGGCAGCGAGGTGGGGTGGGGGAAATCAGGCCGAGGTCCAAGGGGCCCGTGCTGCATTCTAGCCCCTGCAAAACTGCCCACAAGCCTCACCACCAATGAGTGGCGTGGGCAGAGGACTTCCCACCTGCTGGGCCCTGTGACACATTCTGGGGGCCTCTGAGGCCCTGCTCTCCACTTCCCAGATGAGATACAGGTGTGGGGCTGAGGACAGGGCACAGCTGAAAGCTGCCCAGGCCTCCTGCCTGCAAGTTGGCCCTTCCTGTCCATGTGGCCCAGGCACATACAGTCATGCGTCCATTCGCGACGGGGATACCTCCTGAGAAATGCATCTTAGGCGATTTCGTCGTTGTGCAAACCCCAGAGTGACTTACACAGACCAGGATGGCACAGCCCACTACACACCCAGGCTCCGTGGTACAACCTATTGCTCCCGGGCTCCCAACCTGCACAGTGTGTGACCACACTGAATATACTGGAGGCAACTGTAACACAACAGTTAGGATTTCTACAGCTAAACATAGAAAAAGCACAGTGACAATATCGTATTATGAATCTCAGGGGACCACTATGTGGTGCATGACGCTGTCTTTTTTCCCAGCACACCCTCCTAACACTCTCAGAATCTCCAAAGTGGTAAGTGTCTTCTGTGTGCTGCTGGACTCCTGGACAGCCTGGCTGGGGGCTGGTTGTCAGGGGAACCAACCATGTGATGAGAGGGTGGGGACTTTCACTCCCACCCCCAGCTCTAGGGACAAGAGAGAGGCTGAAGTTTGGGTCCATCACCTATGGCCAATGATTCAGTCAGTCACACCCACGTAATAAGGCCTCCACAAAATCCCAAAAGGAGCGGCTTCAGAGCTTCTGGGTAGGCAAGCAGGTGGAGGGCCCTGGAGTGCAGTGCCTGAGAGGACAGGGAAGCTCCACGCCCCTTCTCACATGCCTTGCCCTGAGCATCCCTTCCTCTGACTGTTCATCTGTGACCACCATAAAAACCTGCATAGTAAATGGGTAAATGGAAGCAAGTGCTTCCCTGAATTATGTGAGCTGCTCTAGCAAATTAATTGAATCTGAGAAGGGAGTCCCAGGAGTGCTGATTTGCTGGGCGGGTCAGAAGCACAGGCCACAACCTGAGACTTGCAAATGGCATCTGAAGTCGAGGGAGGGGGACAGCCTTGTGGGACCAAGCTCTCAACCTGTAAGATCTGACTCTGCCTCCAATATTGTCCAAATTGAATTACAGGGCACCCAGCTGCTGTCTTAATGTTAGAGAATCTGGTGTCAGAATGTTGTGCTGAATGGCTGAGAGTGGAGAGTAAGAAAAACACTTCATTGTTTTTTTTTTTCCTAACCCTATTAGAGGTAAACTCCCAAGAACACAAAGCTATGCCCAGGAAATACAGTGAGCACCTCTTCATGCTGGATTCACAACCAGAAATTGCCCAGCAAGTGGTAGATGCCAAAGGGATGAAAATACTGCAGTGCATGCTCTCTGGACGGGGGACCAAGATATGTGAAAAACTGTGTCTAGAAACAGAAAGGCACATTCTACTGTCCAGAGTCTCCGCCACATGGTCATATGTTATACCACCAATGAAACCCAATAAAGTCCCCAAACAGAAGTGTGCAGGTGACAGAATGACAGAAGCACAATGTACTACAGTTGGATATTAATATATAACTGATAAACAAAAAAAACCCACTTCATAAAAAAATTCCCTAAATCACGCCTGTGTTAAAGATTCAAATTCCAATTACAGATGTCAGAAAAATAACCTTTATAGGAAAACTCTGTATCGAATTTGATATGGCCAAAGCTGTATTCACAGAAAAGTTCATAGACTTCAATAACGTATTGAAGTAAACACTAAGAACTTGATTCAAAAAGCTTAAAAAAGAGCTTCTCAACAAAACAGCGAAACTGCTAAAAAGCAAATTAGATGACTTAATCAAAGAATAGAGTAGAACTCGTTATAAACTTCAAGAGCTGATTCTTTGAAAACACAGATTTCAAGGATAACCCTCTTGCAATTCTAATCAACAAAAGGAAAGAAGAAAGGGAGGGAGGGCCAGGCACCCTGGATCATGCCTGTAATCCCAGCACTTTGGGGGGCTCTAGTGAGAACCTGTCTCTATTTCTTTAAAAAAATTATAAAAATTTATTTAAAAAAAGAAAGGGAGGGAGAGAAGAAGGAAGAAAGGAAGGACATGAAAAATACATTGGGCATGAAAAAAGGGAATCTAACTCCAGATATGTAGAAGAAAGTTTAAAACAAACAACCACCTAAATCTGTGGTAAATGATCTGCCAGAACTTTGAATGGTTACTTATATTATCTAGAAAATATAAGTAACCAAAAATAGAGTAAAACTGTTTAGAGCCCAAAAAGACCAATAACCATAGTACAAATTAAGTTGACAGCCAACTAAGACTCTGGAAAAAATAAAAGCAAGCCCTGGCTGAAATAGTTTCTAAAATGAATTATTTCAAGCCTTTGAGGATAAGATAATTTTATATGATATATAAACTATTTCAACTACACAATTCATATTGAAAAGCCTTCCTATTCATTTTATAAAGCTAAAATAGCATGATTTATAAATGTGACAAATATGTCTCCTAGTAGAAAAGTATGCATAAATTCTTACCTCTGAAAATAGTGAAAAATACCCTCAGCAACATAGCAACACATCAGTAAAGTGAATTCAGCAGCATTTTTAAGCACAATAGAGCCTGACCCAGTGGGCTTTATTCCAGGAATAAGAGGATGATTTCACTCAGAAGAGTTAATAAGTCAACACATTAATAGGTCCAAGGAGAAAAGCCATTTGATTATTTTGCTAGATATAGGAAAGCCTTTGATGAAACTGAATATCCATTCCTGGTGTGCACTCTTGGCAATTAATGTAGCATTCCAGCATACTGTCCTTGATGGCGAATACCTATTGGAAATATAGGGCCGATTTCAGACTTAGTAAAACATGAGAAGCCTCCTCATTAAAACGAAGATCAAGCCAAGGACAACTGCTATTATTTAATGTTACTTTGCACCTTTTAGAAAACATAGTAAGATAAGAAAACTAAAGATACATTAGAATTAAAGAAGTTTGGCTGTTCCTTACATGTAAGTAATATAATTAATTTCTTGGATTTTCCAGGAAGCCAAACTAAAAATCTGTTCAAACTAGTAAGGTATCAATAATCAATTACCTAACATAAACTTTTAAAAAATCAATAGCTTACCTATCTACTTCCCCGGGCATATGTGTCTGCCCATAAGTCTGTGTGGAGCTAGTATGGAGATGCTCACACCAGTGGCAGTAGGGGGAGGTGTGTCTGTGTGTCTCTGTATGTGTCTGTGTGTCTCTGCATGTTTCTGTGTGTTTGTGTTTCTCTGTGTTAGTGTGTCTCTGTTTCTGTGTGTGTGTGCCTGCATGTGTCTATGTGTGTGTCTGTGTCTCTGTATGTGTCTGTGTGTGTGTCTTTGTGTCTCTGTGTCTGTGTGTGTCTCTGTGTCTGTGTGTGTCTCTGTGTGTGTGTCTCTGTGTCTGTGTGTGTGCATGTGCCTGCGTGTGTCTCTGTGTGTGTGCATGTCTGTGTGTGGGGGTCTGTGTGGGGGGTCTCTGTGTCTGTGTGTTTCTGTGTGTCTGTGTCTTTGTGTGTGTCTGTGTGTCTGTGTCTCTGTGTCTGTGTCTCTGCATGTGTCTGTGTGTCTCTACGTCTGTGTCTCTGCATGTGTCTGTGTCTGTGTGTGTGCCTGCATGTGTCTCTGTGTCTGTGTCTGTGTCTGTGTCTGTGTGTTTGTGTGTCTCTGTGTCTGGGTGCCTGCGTGTGTCTCTGTGTCTGTGTCTCTGTGTGTGTCTGTGTGTCTCTGTGTCTGTGTGTGTGCACCTACGTGTGTCTCTGTGTGTGGGTGTCTGTGTATGGGTGTGTGTGTGTGTGTCCACGGATCTCTCAGCTCTCTAAGCTCCACCACTATCCCCAGGAACACGATGCCCACAGTGGGCCTGCTCTGCCAACCAGCTCAGCTACCCTGAAGCCACTTTTCCTGGTCACCCACCCAAAACACCACACCACTGCCCCCTCAGGCTGGGCACTCTAGAAACATGCCAGTCCCTGTTTTAAGGACATCTGTTGTATGTGGCCCCAGGGAGGCCCCCAGAGAAGTCATACTCAGGTTGGGGCCAGAGTTGAAGGCTGAGCCTCCTCACCCACGGGAAGCGGGAGACAGAGGAGGGCGGCGCTCTGACGCATACTTACCGGCCCAAGGCCGGGCAGGGGCGGCTGGTGGCAGTCACAGTGACATTTGGGAAATGCCAGGGGCTGGGTCCCGGCCCAGAAGGCGGGTGTGGGCGGTGACGGGGCGGGGGCGGGGTTATTCCCCGAGGCTGAGACCGCAAGACACCAGCTTTGCCAACAAAACTCCACTTGGCCGGTGGTGCCAGGGGCCGCAGGGCCAGGGCCCAGCCAGCAGCAGGAGCCAGAAGAAGAAACAGGGGGCCAGGTTCAGTGGCTCATGCCTGTAATCCCAGCACTTTGGGAGGCCAAAGCGGGCAGATCATCTGAGGTCAGGAGTTCGAGACCAGCCTGACCAACATAGAGAAACCCCGTCTCTACTAAAAACACAAAATTAGCCAGGCGTGGTGGCACATGCCTGTAATCCCAGCTACTCAGGAGGCTGAGGCAGGAGAATTGCTTGAACCCGAGAGGTGGAGGTTGCGGTGAGATCGTGCCATTGCACTCTAGTCTGGGCAACAGGAGCGAAACTCTGTCTCAAAAAAAGAAAAGAAAAGAAAAAAAGAAACAGAGAAGCTGGGGGGGTCTTGGCTGCCATCCTCCTCCGAGATCCACGCCATCCATAGGCTCCCACCTGACTGTCCCCAGGTTCCCTCAGGAGCCCCCACGCCTCGTGTCCCATCTGCCTCTGAACTCCCCTTGTCCTGGAACCCACAGGGACCCAGGCAGCCCAGAACCCACACAGTGGAACCCTCATGACCCAGGAGCCAGCTCTGACTCCTGACCTCCTGGCTGACCTCAGGCAACACACAGCCCCTCTGGACCTCAATTTCCCCAGATGTAAAACAAGAAGTAGAGAGCCTGTACAGGCCACTTCCCACCCTCATCTTTGTTCCTTCCTTTCTTCCTTCCTCCTTCCTTCCAGAACTTGTTCAGTCAAGTCAGCATCCCTTGAGGCCCTTGTGGCCTATGCCACACACTCAGAACGGAACAGCCCATGGACCTTAGTGTCTGTGGGAAGACAGATGCAACTCCATGGCACGGCATGATCTCTTCGGGATTGGGGGTCTGTGCTGGGTGTTGTGGAGGCACGGAGGTGGGGAACTAACTCTGTAGGGAGTAGTCAGGGAGGGCTTCATGAAGGAGGTGATTCTGAGATCAGCTTCCAAGGATAACCAGGGGTTTTCCAGTGGGTTAAGGGGGAAAAGGGAGGTTGACATGACAGTTTGGTCTCCTTCCTCTGGTCACTCACCAGCAGTTCCCTGGAGGGCGAGGCCCAAGAGCCCAAAGGTGTGGGGGATGCAGGCAGCTTCCCCTGCACTAAGTCAATCCTCATGCATCCCACCAAAGCCAGTGTGAGACTCTCTCTCCCAGGCAGCCCTTCCTGACTGCCTGCCCCCCCCCACAGATGGCCCATGTGTCTATGAGTATGTGACCCTGGGTTGTGCTGTCCCCAGTGCCCCCTGCATCCTGGCCAGGCCTGGACCCCCAATGCACAGAGGTGGTGGGCTAACATGAGAGGCCATGGCTCTGCTCTCCTTCCCCTGGCCTGTGCCCCGCTGAGGGCTAGAGTCCTCATCCCACCTCTCCTGGGGAAGCTGAAAGAAGGTGGCTCAAGCTAGCAGGCCCAGCAAGATGGGCTTTGGGCCTGGGAAGGCTGGGGCCCAGGGCTGTACTGTCCTGAGCCAGCAGGTGCAGGTATGGGCAGTGTGGCCAGGAGGCAGGGCACCAAGGAGCCTGCAGGGTGGAGCAAGCCAGGCTCTGCATGAGCACATGCAGCCTAGACCTCTCCCTGGACTCTAGACTGCCCATGCCCCTGCCAGGCAACACCTCTGGGGTGGGAGGTATTGAACTGTCCCTGCTCCCACCTGCTGCACCTGCCATCTTGCCCGCCTCTAAGGGCAACACCCTCCTTCCTGCACCTGCCTGACCCTTCCCCATCTCAACGAAAACAGCCTACCCACCAGCACGGCCTCCAGGTGTTGCCTTCAGAATACCCCGAGAATCAGTACTTCCCTCCTCCTCCTCCTCTGCCATCTCCCAAGGCTGGGATTCTCATCTGTCCCCAGACCACTGGGGTGGCACTCTGCTAGCTTCACCCCTCCCAGCAGCAGCCAGCAGTGCCATGGCAGCCCACGGGGAGCACACCCTGCTCCACCACCTCCCACTGCAGCCCAGTCACCCCCACTGGCTCCCCCAGCCACGCCACCTCGCTGGCCTCACTGTCCCACCTCCTCATGGGCTCTGCTCCTGATGCCCCAGTCTCCAATCTGGCCCCAACATGCAGGCAGCTTCCACTTCAAAGATCTGCCCTGGCCTTTTCCTGGTATGCTCGCCACATAGCTCCCTCCCTCCCCTCCTTCAGCAGGTCCTGTGCACACGTCTCCTCTGGCCACCGTACCTAAGGCACAGACAGCCCCCCCCCTTCACTGGTGGTCAGCACGCTGGGCACCAAGTGTGTCAGACCCCTGGTTGCTGGGGGAGCAGGACTGTCATTGGAGGTCCGAATGAAATGGGCTGGGGCCGTGGGGTCCACCTGTCTCACAGCAGTGACTGGAGTACTGGGCTGGGGCATTTAAATGCCAGTGCAGGGCCCTCCCCACTCCCCTACCATGTGACCCCGTCGGCCTGGGTCCTTGAATGAGGGCGGCCTGGACCAGGGCTGACACCAGTGAGTGGAAACTGCACCGTGTTGTTGTGAGCCGAGGGACTTGGGGGCTGCTCTGTCGCTGCAGAATGACCTGATCTACCCTCATCGATGAACTCTTCACAGGCCCTGCTAGCTCTCCTACATTGCTTTTTCTCTAGCCCTCGGCACCAGGTGGCACTCCACCCATTTTACCTATACATTGTGCTTGTTTCTCTGCTGTGTGGGCACCGTGAGGACAACACCCTCCTTGCTGTGGTGTTTGGTTCCCTGCTGAACCGCAGTGCCTGCACACAGCAGGGGCCCAATAAATGCATGCTAAGTAAGTGAAAGAAAGAAGGGATAGATGAGTCCTGCATCTTTCACGTGGCCAGGGCTGGCCGGGGCTCAGCTCCACGCTGTGGGCACTCAGAACCCAGGGGGCTGCCACACCCGAATCACACCGCCTTGCGCCTCTGGGGGTGGGTCTCCATAAACAGCGTGGGAAATGCCAGTGCTCCATGCTCAGGTCCTCTCCAGGACCAGTTCTCCGCCTGCACCCTACAGCTCCCTCGCCCTGGAGCGCACACTCCTCGAAGCCCCACGCTGGGCTCCACTCTCCCTAAACGCACAGGCGCGCGTGGGGCTCACAAGGCACAGGCACGGCCGCGCTCCCTTCCATGTGCGGTGAATAAGCGCACCCGCGCTTCCGCAGCCCTCCCCCGCCTGCACCTCACACAGACCACACACCGCGGACCACCCCTCGCCCGGCACATCCTCCTCAGAGCAACAGGTGGTTCTGCGCCCCTCAAGTCGTCCGGGCTCCTACACGGCCGTCCCCACCCCTTCCAGGCTCGCAGGAGCCACTGTGCTCTCGGCGTCCGCGGGCTGTGCCGCGAAGGGCAGGGCAGGAGCAGAGGCAGGCTGGGCGCCGCCCACCGTGCAGTAGGTGCTCCAGCGGGGAAGCACAGAGAGCAGCGCGCGGGTCCTCAGGGCGGGCACCCTCCCGCGCGGGTCGGGATGCAGGGGACTGTCGCACCCCTCCCGAGCCCGACAGCGCAAGAACCCTGCCCCGAGGCCTTGAGCCTGGACCCGCCGCAGCCCTACCTGGGGCTCCAGGAACATTCTGGCCGCCGGCTCCCCGCGCCGTCCTGCCAGGTCTGGCGTCCAGCGAGCAGCAGCTCCTCTGCCCGCGAGCTGAGCAAGCGCCCACTCCTGCGCCGGCCCCTGCCGCTGGACGCCTCCGCTGGAGGGGTGGGACCCGGGACGCAGGGAACCGAGGGGCTGGGCTGGGGACCGCTAGGTCCGGGCGGGGCAGAGGGGCCGGGAGGCCGGCCAGGAACGCGGGGCGGGGCCGAGGCTAGGAGCATGTCGTGGAGGTGGGGCAGGGACCCGGGGCGGCCTGGAGCGCTGTCAGGAGGCGCTGCCTGGGCCGGGCGCGCGCCTGGCGCTAGGTGTGGGGGCGCCGTAGGTGCCGGGGTGTGAGGCTGGACGGGGCGTCCGGGATCGGCCGTGCCGGGGGGTCGGTGCTGGCGCGCGGGGCCGGCGAGGGGGCGCAGCGTGGGTCGGGGCTCGGCGCGGGGAGGGGATGCCTCTTACCCCGCCCCGGCCTCACCTGATCGTAGACGTCCACTACGGAACTACAGCAGGTGTTCCACCAGCGTTCGGCTCGAATGCCTTCCCTGACGGGGCGCTCACTCCACACAACTCTGGCCTGAGACGGGCGTCGCACAGAACTCCCTGTCCTTCCATTTCCTTGGAACGCGGGGGACACGGCAGCTGCTTTTGTGGGAGGACTGATCTGAGCCGCGGCGAGGGGTGGGCCGGGCACATGGCACAGTGAGGCTCCTCCCGCCCCCAGAGCCCCAGCCTCAGAAGGAATCTGTCAGGTGATGGGGCTACCCCTCCGCGCATTCCTGTGGTGGACCCCACTCCCTCAGAGGATGTGGACGGGAAAGATGCGCGGAGCCGAAGAGCAACCTCTCCGGGGGTCTGGATTGGAACACCCAGCACCTGAGCTGGGTGAGAGACCCCTTGGCTCTGGGGGAGTCCGAGCTGGCCGGCGGGGCGGGCCGCTAGGGAGGAGCAAGGTATGCTCAGCTTGAACCTCACAGAGAGGCTCTGACAACCACGGAGAGCTCGCAAGCCACAGGCTGATGGACAATCGTGACCCTGATGACATCTGGCCGCCCCAGGACGCCCATACCCTCACCCCACCTCCACCCCCATGGCTCTTGCCCAGGCCTTGCCAGAGGCTCTCTGCCTCCCAGCTTGTTTGCCTGCTCACTTACTAGCAGCAAGAGTACCTACTAGGCTGGCTCGATGGGCAGTTTTCTCTGTCTTGGGAAAGTAGGGGCTGTGCTGGGTTCATTCACTGGCCTCCCTCAAGCCAGCTCAAGGGCCTGGAGACTGGAGTCCTTCTCCTGGAGTGCTGCCCTCTCACCGGCTCTTCTCTACCAGTGAGTGTTGGCCTGGCCTGGAACCGCTTCCCACTGCTCAGAGCATGCACTATACATTACTGCGTGGTACGCAGCGCCTGTGGGTGGGCAGTGCAGGGAGTACGAGGCAACCAGGCAGAAATGGCACAGTGGCCCTCCAGCTTTCACAGTGTCCTCCCCCACTTTTGCTTCTGCATCTTGTTTCAGGCCAGCCAGAAGAGGCGAAGCTCATGTGACCTTGGCAGGCAGACAGGTAGCATCAGGATGGTCTGGGCCTGCAGGGCCACCCTGTCCCTTCAAGTGGCTTCATGGAGAGCACCAAGAAGGTGAAATCTGGTGTCTTGCCCCTGGGGAAGCCTTCCAGGCACCTGCCCCTGCCTTCCTCAGCCCTGTACCGTGGCCCTGCAGAACATCTGGGCCCTGGGGTGGCCCCAGTGTTGTCTCAGGAAGTCCATGTGAGCAGTTGGCCCTGCTGCCTCCTGACCCCAGAGCGAGCATCCCCTCTGCCTCCCTGAATGTGACATTCTAGAGGTGGTGGATGGGTGGGCAGCCCCACAAGCCTTCTTATGCAGTCACAGGGTCACTTCCTATCACGCCCATCCCAGACTGCACCAGTGTCACCCAAGGACCTTGATAAGGCAGACGCTTCCCCAGGAGGAATGGGGCCCTTGCCCCCGTCTCTGGCTGACACAGATGGTGTTGTCTCCTTTACCCACCAGTGTGACCTCAGCATTCATGTGTGACTTGACCCACATCCTTCCTGGTGCCTGAGGATGTGAGGAGGCTGCTATGCTGGGGCTGAGCCCTGCCAGGCGTCCTGCTTGCATCCCTGCAGCTGGAGCTGAGGCTGTCCCGCAGGGAGGGCTGGTGGGCCCCGAGGCAGAATCCCACTGCCACTTCAGAAGTAGAGAAGAAGCCAGGTGTGGTGGGGCCAGTGGCCATCTGCCGGGACTTCAGGGAGACCAGACACACAGGAAGAGGCACTTTCTCCAGATGCCTCCTCTAGGGGCAGGGCACAAGGCCTGGAACAAGGCTGCCTCTGACCAGAGCAACAGAGGCTGCTCTGAGGATGGCAGAGCCTAGAGCAGGCAAGCTGTCAAGATTCTGGGTTGAGGGTCACAGGACAGGAGGCTGGACTCCGGCTGATATGATTTGGGTTTGTGTCCCCACCCAAATCTCATGTTCAATTGTAATCCCCAGTGTTGGAGGTGGGGCCCCACTGGAGGTGAGGCCCAGTGTTGGAGGTTGGAGGCGATTGGATCATGGGGGCGGAGTTCTCATGAATGGGTTAGCACCATCCCCTCGGTGCTGTTCTCCTGTTAGTGAGTGAGTGAGTTCTGGAGGGATCTGACTGTTTGAAAGTGTGGGGCACCTCCCCCTTCTCTCTCTTGCTCCTGCCATGTGAGACACCTGCTCCAACCCTGCCTTCCACTATGAGTGAAAGCGCCCTGAGGCCTTCCCAGAAGCAAATGCTGCCACGATTCCTGTACAGTTTGCAGAGCCATGATCCAATTAAACCTCTTTTCTTTATAAATTACCCAGTCTCCGGGTTTTTTGTTTGTTTGTTTGTTTTTTGGAGATGGAGTCTCCCTCTATCGCCCAGGCTGGAGTGCAGTGACATGATCTCAGCTCACTGCAACCTCCACCTTCTGGGTTTAAGCAATTCTCTTTCCTCGGCCTCCCAAGTAGCTGGAATTACAAGCGCACGCCACCATGCCCAACTAATTTTTGTATTTTTAGTAGAGACGGGGTTTCACCGTGTTGGCCAGGCTGATCTCAAACTCCTGACCCAAGTGATCTGCCCACCTCGGCTTCTCAAAGTGCTGGGATTACAGGCATGAGCCACCGTGCCCAGCCAAGGCCCTTCTTTATAGCAGTGTGAGAACAGACTACTACACTCGCAAAGGCTCCCTCTCAGGGTCCACCCTTGCTGTCTCCACACAGCAGCTGGAGGGGATCTCTTAGAACCTGAGTCAGAAGCTCCGTGACTCCCACCTCAATCTCAATGAAGGCAGAGTCCTAACGAATAGCCCCATCAGGGACCTCAGTGCTCCCTACTCAGCCTCAGCAGGCCCTGCCCACCCTCCCCCCGCGTGGAATGTGCTCTGCAGTGTCTGTGGCCCCCCACCCCGACAGGCCACCTTCTCACTAACACAGCTGCAATGCCACCCTCTGCCCCAGCATTGTCCTGCCATGGAACGGTTTTCCTCAAGGTTAATGGGTCCAGCAGAGCCTTTCCACCTCCTGGTTCATTCGTCTGCTCTCCTGAGAATGTGAGCTCCATGAGGGCAGGATCCTTGTTTTGTTGACTGCTACATCCCAATGACTGTAACATGTGCGTGCACAGAGGCACTCAGAACCTATGTGTGTGCACGTGTGTGTGTGTGTGTAGACAGATACAGACACAAGTGTGGATAATGATATAGTTGTATATATCCAGCACAGGACTCATATCCAAAATATATAAAGAACTCATGTAAATCAAAAAAGTAAGAAGACTCAATTTTTTACAAATGGGCAAAAGACTTGAAGACATATTTCACTGAAAGAAGGCTATCCAAGGGGTGATAGGCCTAAGAGAGCACCCAGCTCCATGACTCATCTGGGGAAGGCACTAAACTGCGGTGTGGCACCCTGCACACCCGGCAGCAAGGCTACCATCAAAAGGCAGAAAATGCCACACGCTGACGAGATGGCACAACCCAAATTCTCAGCTGCTGTTGGCGCGGCAGGGTCAGCTGGTGCAGCCAGGCGGGAAAACAGCCCAATCATGCCTATGAACACCGACCACACCAGGCCCAGAAATTCCATCCTGGATGGAGGCCGGGCAGAAACACTAGAGACTCACACCAAAGGACACACGCAGGAGTGTCTGCAGCAGCCCTACTCACAAGGGCTTCGAACTGAAAATGACCCAAGCATCCCTACTCACAAGGGCTTCGAACTAAAAATGACCCAAGCATCCCCCAAAGGGGACTGGGTTTCCACTGAGCTGTGGCATGTGTCACTCAATGGAATGCTCCAGGCCGAGGATAACCCACCCAGAAAACCACAGGCAAAGGCAGGGAGTCAAGGACACCAGGCACAAAGAGCATCTAAGGTTGGCCCCATACGGAGCCAGCTCGGGGCCGGGGAGGGCACCCTCACCCCCAGAGGTCTGGGGTGCTGCCCTGGGTCAGGGGCTGGAAGGGGCTGGATCTGGGTGTCCCCGCGGAGTCACCCCATGAGAAATCACCAAGTGTACACTATGGCTCTGGCTCAGGCATGTTTCTGTGTGTTACACTTCAATCACATGAAGAAAACTGAAGGAGAGAAAAATTAGACAGAACATCTGGGCCAGGACAGGCAGAAGCTGTCGGCACCTCAGGGCCTATCTAGGTCTGCTGTGGCCACACCTGAGGAAAGAAGGGATGTGGAGGAAAGGGCCTGAGCCTCCCTCCACTCATCCCCCCAAGAACAAAGGCAGAGTTGGGGCAAACCCTGCTCCCTCTTCTAAAAGGCACAGCCTACAGGGTCAAGCAATGGCGAGTGGAGGCATCCACTGGTTTTGGAGGATGGAAGGTGGCCTGAGGCAGGTGACAGACCTTGCAGAACAGAGAAGCAGGAGCCCAGTGCCCCACAGGGCGCTGATGAGGACCACGCCGGTGCTACAGAGGCCCTGATGAGGCTCAGCCCACAAGGCCTTGGGTTCCAGGAGGAGGGTCAAGGGACAGAAAGGCCCTGGCCCCCCACCCTGCCCTGCTGGTGCCACCTCATTACCGGGCCACACCACACAGTCCAAGAGTTTCAGGTCCAAACCCTGAAGGTGATGGTGCATACCTCTCTATCCTCTCCAGGGCATGAAGTGGGGCCCGAGATGCCAATTCACAAGGGTGCTGGCAAAACACGAAGCAAAATGAACCAAGCCCTCAGTGAGCTCCAGAGGCTCCTCAGTCAGCCCCTGCCTCCACAGGGATCCGAGGGCTCGCGCTGTCTGCCAGACTCAAGCCTCCTGCACACACAGCCACAGTCTGCAAAGAGGCCCCTCCAGGCTCCTCCAAGGCTGGTCAGCACCCCTGGGCAGAGACCACTGATGGCCCCAATCAAACCCATACCCAAGCACACCCACAGGCTCCAGGGAAGGTTGTCTGGCAGCCAACCCTGTCCCTTGGGTCAGTGGGGAACCCCTAAGCCTTCCAGAATTTCCCTCAGGCCATACCATTAGTGCTCCCTTTTGGAGAATAATGTTCCATGCACTGAATCACTCATGGCTTTAGGCAGAAGGCGTGAAGGAGGGGGTGAATGGGAGTCAGCTGAGCTTTCTGATGCGCAAGAAGACATCCTTCCAGGCACCAGCATACCTGGGCAGGAGCCCACCGGCCACAGCGTCAGGCATACCTCTCCCCAGTCGTCTGAGTCAGAGCCTCCACCCTCACATATGGGCACCTTTGAGAAGCACATCAAGGTACCATGGTGGATTTAGCCCTTCCACATCCTCTTCTGCCTCCTGGGGTCCATGAGTCTTTCCTCAGGCTCTTCCTGGGGTCCTGTGTCCATGCGCCTTGGCCACCCCTCCTCAGCCACACTCAGAGAATCCAGGGTTTCAGCAACGCAGCAGTGTGGGAAAGGCAGGAATGCCAGGCTGGGAGGCTTCCTCCAGATGGGGCTCTCAAACCTGACCACACTGCCCAGGAGCTTGCTAAAAAGGCAGTGCCCAGGCGCCGTCTCAGAGACCCTTCCTGCCCCCATTGGTGTGTGGGACTCAGTGCTCAGGGAGGCGGCACCAGTTAGAACTCAGCTTGGGATGCAGGGCCTCTGGTCCGGGGGAAGGGAGCCCACCACACTGAGTGCCAGCCTGCCACATGCACAGGGGACAGTGGAGAACGCATCCAGGGATTGGGGGGACACAAGGCATGGGATGGGGACACAGCATCATGCCCAGCACAATGGGACCCAACAAGGGAGGAGGCTGCAGCCACACAGGCAGGACGGGTGAGGGCCAAGACAGGGCCCGGGAAGTCACTTCCCCGAGATGAAGCAGATGATGACCAACAGGGACCCCTCCCATCACAAGGCTCTGGATACCCACCCCATCACCTGAGCAGAGACCTGCACAAAGTGAGACACAGATAATACCCCTGACACCCCAATGAGAAAGAGAGAAGAGGGACAGCACATGGAAATAGGGCAGGCCCAGCCAGGAGCAAACTACTTCATGGTGACAAAAAGCTTGCAAGTTAAAGCCTTGAGTCATCACTTGGCACCTATGAAATCTGCAAAAATAATGTTAAAGCTAATACAGACTGTGAGCTTAAGCATCAGGGAAAAGCCAGGGTCACTGGCAGGAAAAGGAGAGAAATGGACAGCAGGTATCCCCAAGCACCTCCCTGGAGCAAAGACATGGCAGCAAGCATCGTCTAGGGCACCGCGCATCCACGTGTGTTTGTGTGACCTTGTGTGGTGCGCATGTGTACATGTGCACATGTGTGTCTGAGCAGGTGTGCATATGCACATGTGTGCTTTCTGCATGTGTGCATAGGCATGGGTGTGTGTACATAGTTGCATGCATGCATTACGGGTATACATGCCTATGCATGTGTGCATGTCTGCACCTGCGCCTATAAAACAGACAAGCATCCACATACCAAAAGTCTAATCAGGGTGCCTCCCTCCACTGGCCAGCATACACCCTCTCTCCATCTCTTGCGCCCTCCCTCCTCCTCTTCTCTCCATTTAGCCTTATCAAGTGCTTCCCAAGTTCTCTCCAATTACTATGAATGGCTTCACCACAGCATAACACAGTACATGCTCATCTTCTAAAACCAGGACATGAGGCATCCCTGCTCCCACTAAGACTGCGCAAAGTTAAGGCTGGAGCAGCAGTGGCCCACTCAGGGCTCGCCCCTCCCTCGGAGCCCTTCACAGGCTCCTGGAGAAGGGAGACTCAGAGGAGACCCTGCCTGAGAGCTCACACCTGAGATCCCCTGGTGTGTGGGGGACAAAGGGGGGATGCTTAGGACCACAGGGGGGTCTCAGGGCCAGCCTGGCCTTGTGGGAAGGTCTCAGGGCCAGCCTGGCCTTGTAGGAAGGTCTCAGGGCCAGCCTAGCCTTCCGAGGGTCTTAAGATCAGGCTGGCTTTGTAGGGGGTCTTAGGACCAGCCTGGCCTTGTGGGGAGTCTCAGGACCAGTCTAACATTGTAGAGTATCTCAGGACCAGCCTGGCCTTATAGAGGGTCTTGGGACCAGGCTAACCTTGCAGGGAATCTTGTGACCAGCCTGGCCTTGTTAGGGGTCTCATAACCAGCCTAGCCTTATAGAGGATCTCAGGGCCAGCCTGGCCTTGTGGGAGGGTCTCAGGGCCAGCCTAACCTTCCGAGGGTCTTAAGACCAGGCCGGCTTTGTAGGGGGTCTTAGGACCAACCTGGCCTTGTAGGGAGTCTCAGGACCAGTCTAACATTGTAGAGTATCTCAGGACCAGCCTGGCCTTATAGAGGGTCTTGGGACCAGGCTAACCTTGCAGGGAATCTTGTGACCAGCCTGGCCTTGTTAGGGGTCTTATAACCAGCCTAGCCTTATAGAGGATCTTAGGGCCAGTGTGGCCTTGTGAGGGGGTCTCGAGGCCAGCCTGCTCTATGGGAATTGGAGGCACCAGTCAAGGAGAGAGGCTTCTGTCTCCCTGGGCCCTTGGTTTCCACCCATCCTTGGCCAGCACCCTCACTCCTCCCCGACCCCGGAGGCTCCTAGGCTGTTCTCCTGCTTCACCTGCCCTCCAATGGAGCCCCTGGCCATCATGGGCCCAGGCCCCGGAGCTGATCCCTGACCCCACTGTTGTGCCCCTAACTCCACTCTCCCCCTCCTCCCCTCCCTTCCCCCCCCCCCCCCGCCTCCATTTCCCCTCAGCCTCTGCCCTCTGCAGACCACAACCACAGTCTTCCTGACCCCGGCTCCTCCTGAGCTGCCTCCCAACCTCTCTTTTCTTCTTACCTACATTTCTAGAAAGAGCAGCTGCATCTGCTATTTCGCAGCTAATTCCACCTCCTCCCTCCAGTCCCTGCTGTGCTCATCAGAGGCACCAGGCTAACGCAGGGCGTGGGTTCCAACCAAGCCCAGGCCTGAACGCACTCATGCCAGGATGCCTAGCTGGCTCCACTCTCCCCAGACTCAGCTACTACTTCTCAGGGATCCCACGACACCCAGCCCCATTGAAGTCCCAGAGACCATCCCAGCATGGCCCCAGCACATAGACCACAGAGCTTCTCTGCCTGAATGTCCCAGGACCGCCATGGGATGTCTCCTCTCCCACAGGGAATAGAGCCCTGTCCTGCAGACAATCAGGCACAGGCACACAGAGACCCAGCCATTTTACCTGTGGGCGGGGATCTGGGCTCAGCACAGCCCACCTGTCCGTCAGGGGAGTGGGCCGCACAGGCCAAGGCGGCCGGGCCTGACGCAGGTGTGCCTGAGACCCGCCTTCAGGAGGATTAGCCATCGTAGATTGAGACCCGTCTTCGGGGGGCGGGTGGGGAGTGGGGTGCTGCAGATTGAGACCGGCCTTCAGGAGGGTTAGCCATCACAGATCGATACCCGCCCCTCAGGAGGGTTAGCCATGCCGACTGAAAAGTGTCTTCAGGGGAGTTAGCCGTGGCCGGTTTGTGCATGCCTACAGGAGGGTTAGCCGCCGCAGATTGAGACCTGCCTTCAGGGGTGTTGCATCGCAGATTGAGACCTGTCTTCAGGAGGGTTAGCCATCGCAGTCAGACCTGCCTTCAGCAGGGTTAGCCATCGCAGATTGTGTGGTTTCCTACCCTTGAGCTGCTCAGTGTACTTCACCGAACTGCAGTACTTTGGATAGCTCTACTACTACCGTTTTTGACAGTTTACTTATATTTTATTTAAGTTTAGTGGGGAAAGCCTGGATTCCCCAGCCTCCTCGTTCACTGCCCCAGCCCCATGTCCACATACACTCCTGCAACTCTGCAAAGACACCAGGGTGCTGTGAGGGTCCCGTGGGTTTCCCCAGGTCCTCTTTTGGCAGGTGCCTATAACATGTTGCAGGGCAGGGGAGAGGCTGTGATGGACAGGGCCCCTGACTGCCATTCGGGCAAGTGGGGATACTGGGGGACCCTGAAAGATATCAGGGTCAGGCTGGTAGGGCATGTGGGAAGCAATGCATCTCAGGGAGTCCTGCAACCTCCTCCATGGGAAGGGCCCACAGCTGCCATCCCCATGAGCCAGAGAGGATGACACTCTAGGCTGGTAGAAAGGGACCTGATATCAAATGGAAATGAGGCAACCCATGAATACACAAGTCTGCACGTGCTTCTGTGCAAGTGTCTGTTCCTAGAGCAGACACAAATGTTCCAGAAGTTTCTTTCTTAGTCATTCACAGAATCACAGGCTCTCGAAGAAGGGGTATTATTCATTCTAATCAGGGGTGCTTGGAATGATGCCCCTGTAGTTTCTTTCCTTGCCCCAGATACCTGCAGCTCCCTGGAGAGAGGCCCTCAGCTCCTGGCAACTCCACATGTTCTGTGGCAGCTGCAGGGTATTCCGCTGGGTAGGTGGGCTGCCACACATGTAAGAGGTCCTCTAGCAAAAGACACCAAGGTGCTTTACAGTCTTTGGCAATTAAAAACACTCCTGCAATGGGCATTCTTGATGAAAAGTTTTTATTCAAATGTGTGACCACATATAAAAGATGAACTCCTAATACTTGATGATGTGCTGGGTCAAAGGTTATGATCATTGTAAGTTTAAAGAGACATCACAGAAGTGCTTTCAACAGCGTATAGCCAGGTAGTGAAAATGGTGGAGTAAGGACCTCCAAAAACCCTCTCTTCCATAAAAGCAACAAGAAAACCAGCAAAAAACAAAAAGGTCAGAATCCACTTTTTTAGAACTTCCAAAATTAACCAAAATCTTGCAGAAATCTTAGGAGGATTTATTCAAAAAACATAACTGAACCTCAGTGAGAACTGCAAATTTTATAGCACTTGAACTTGCCCTAGTCCAATCCCTGACTCTCTATCCCAAGTGCCTTGAAAAGTAGGACCCCACATTCATCATGAAAACCACTAGCTAGCAGCCCCTGGAGGGAAAACAGCAATGGAACTCTTTCAAAGCTTCATTCTCAGAAAACTGTCATTATTTGACCTGTCTAGTAGTTCCCATGGAGACCCCACTTACAAAGATGCCTGTATTTGACCTGACTCAGAGGTTTCAAGTACAAAAATCATATTCCCCAAGGTCCATTGTCAAAAACAATTACTGGTATTTAATTTCACAAATGCCTGAAGCAGTAGATAACAGTGAAGCAAGCAATAGACTAACCAGAAAGCTTAAAAGGAAAGTTTCAGTAATAACATGATCATAGGGGTTTTGAAAAACTGCAGTGCATTCCTGAGAATCTAGAAGGTCAAGTGCAGCTCAGAGCTGTGCACATGCTCAGAAAAGTACTTGGGAAACCCTAAGCACTCACTTCTGGCTGACTTTGAGTCTCTGTGCAAGCAGGAAGAGAAGACTAAGGCAGAGTTATCAACTGCTTAGCTGAGAGCTGAAAGCATACCCAAAGACACAGAGCCCCTTAGCGAAGACTGAGAACTTTATTGGCTCCAGGCACTTATGAAAATTTCTTTCCAATCATTATTTGACCACTAAGACAACTGAGCAGAGATTTCAGTGCCACACACAAAAGAATACAGACTTTGCAGAAGTAATCCGGAAATGTCACAAAACAAACAACCACTACTACAATAAACAGCAGCAGCAACAAACCCCAAAGAGTGGGGAGAATCTGATTTCCAGAATTGACTTACTAAACAAAAACTTTCAATCAGCTACTTTAAGTATATTTTTTAAAGACTGAAGGAAATGATGTTTAAAGAACTAAAGGAAAGTATGGAAGCAATATATCAGAGAATATCAATAAAGGAATACAAATTATAAAAAAGAACCAAGCAGAAATTCTGGTGTTGAAAACTAAGTAAATGAAATGAAATATAGCAAGAGGGGCTCAACAACAGGTTTGAACAGAGAGAAGAAAGAATCAGTGACTTGAAAAAACGTCCATTGAGATTATCCAGTCTGAGGTACAGAAAGAAAAAAGGAAGGAACAAATAAATAGAGCCACAGACACCGTAACGGACACTATCATATGTATAAGAAGAGTCTCAGAAAAAGAGGAGAGTGAGAAATAAGGCAGAAAAAAATATTAGAAGCAATAATGGCTACAACTTTCTAAATTAGATGAAAACATTCATCTCCATATCCTAAAAGTTCAACAAACTCCAGGTAGATTTCTTATCAGAAACCATGAAGGGCAGAGAGCAGCTGAGCTGTTCAAAATACTGAAAGAAAAGAGGTGTCAACCATGAATTCTTTATGCAGCAAAATTGTCATTCAAATATGAAAGGGAAATTACCTGACAAATAAAATAGAGAACTCATCAGTAGAAGACCTGCCTTATAAGAACTACTAAAGAGAGTCCTTCAGGCTGAAATAATAGGACAATAAACAGCAACTTGAAATCATGTGAAAAAATAAAGAGGACCATTAAAGGTAACTTTACTGGTTTTATATTTATTGCTATATATTAGTAAATATAAAAGACAGTATAAACACATTTTATGCACTTAACTCTATTTTTCTCCTATTTGAATTAAAAGACAACTGGTCTATGACCATACTACCCTGAATGTGCCTGAATTAAAAGACAACTGCATGAAACAATAATTATAAGTATAGATTGATGAGCACACAAGGTATAAAAATGTAAATTTTATGACAGTAACAGCACAAAGGAGAGGAGAGGCAACAGAACTACAGAGGAGCAAAGTTTTTGAATACTGTTGCAATTGAGTTTGTATTAATCTGAACATTGACATGTACATAAAACATATACAAAGTTATATGTTAAGATGTTAATTATAACCCTACAGGCAACAGGTAAGAAAATAACTCAAAAACGTACAATAAAGGAAAAGACAGAAATTAAAATGGTACACTAGATAATATCTAAATAACTATTTAACACAAAATAAGAAAATAATGAAGGAATAGAGGAACAAAAATGGCATAAGACATAAAAAACAAATAGCAAATCCTACCTTACCAGTATTTACATTAAATGTAAATGAATTAAACACTCCAGTTAAGAGTCAGAGATTATCAGAGTTAAAAAAAACATGATCCAACTACATGGCTTTCTAAAATAGACCTACTTTAGAGAGAAGAACACAGATAAGTCAAAAGTGAAAATACGGCTGGGCGCAGTGGCTCACGCCTGTAACCCCAGCACTTTGGGAGGCTGAGGTGGGTGGATCACGAGGTCAGGAGATTGAGACCATCCTGGCTAACACAGTGAAACCCCATCTCTACTAAAAATACAAAAAAATTAGCCAGGCATGGTGGCGGGCACCTGTAGTCCCAGCTACTCAGGAGGCTGAGGCAGGAGAATGGCATGAACCCAGGAGGCGGAGCTTGCAGTGAGCCGAGACTGCGCCACTGCACTCCAGCCTGGGCGACAGAGCGAGACTCCATCTCAAATAAATAAATAAATAAATAAATAAATAAATAAATAAGAAAGTGAAAATATGAAAAAAGACATTCCATGCAAAAAGTAATCAAAAGAGAGCCAGAATGGCTATATTAATATTAGAGAAAATAGACTTTAGGACAAAAACTGTTACTAGAGACAAAGAAGGATATTCATAATGATTAAAGGGCTAATCAACAAGATATAACAATTACAAACAAATATATACCTAACAACAGAGTCCCAAAATTCAAGAAGAAAAACTGATAGAATTGAAGGAAGAAATAAGACAATTCAACAAAAATAGTTGGGGAATTCAATAGCCTCACTTTCAATAATGAAAAAAACACTAGACAGTAGGTTAGTTAAAAAAAAAAATCAGAAGACATGAACAACACTATAAGCCAACTAGACCTAACAGACATCGACAGAACACTCCACTTAACAACAACAGAACACATACTCTTCTCAAGTGCACAGGAAATATTCTCCAGAATAGACCTTATGTTAGGCCATAAAGCAAATCTCAATAAATTTAAAAGGACTGAAATTATACAAAGTATGTTCTGTGACCACAATAAAATAACAGAAGTCAATAGCAAAAAGAATCTGGGAAATTTACAAATATGTGGAAATTACGCAACATATTCTTAAATAACCAATGGAAAAAGAAGAAACCACAAGGGAATTCTCAAATTTACTTAAGTAAAAATACTATGAAATAAATGGACATGAAAACATAACATGCCAAAACTTATGGAATGCAGCAAAAAGCAGTGCTGAGATTAAAAATATATATATAAAACTATAAATGTCCATATTAAAAAACAGAAAGTTCTCAAATCAACAACCTAACATTCCACCTTGAGAAACTATGAAAAGAGAAGCAAATTAAATTAACAAATAACAGAAGAATAAAATACTACAGAGTGAAAGTAAATGAAATAGAGAGTAAAAAAAAATTGAGAAAGTTAATGAAAAACCAAAAATGGGTTCTTTGAAAAATAAAACTAACAAACTTCTAACTACACTGAACAAGAAAAAAATAGAAGACTCAAATTAGTAAAATCAGAGAGGATATTACCACCAGCTTTACAGAAATAAAAAGCACTATAAGGGAATACTATGAACAGCTGTTTGCCAAGAAATTAGATAAACTAGATGAAATGGGAAAATTCCTAGAGAAACACAAACTCTCAGACTGAAACTTAGGTCAGAATAAACCTATAACAAGATATTGAATTAGTAATCAAAAAACTTCTCGCCCACAAAGAAAAGCCCAGGGCCAAAGTCACTGGTGAATTCTGCCAAACATTTAAAGAATTAACACCAATCCCTTACAATTTCCTTCAAAAAATAGAATACAAAGCACTAACCAATTCATTCCATGAGGTCACTGTTGCCTTAATACTCAAACCAGGAAACAAAATCACAAGGAAAAAACTATAAACCAATATAAACCATCCATAAATGTAGATGCAAAACTCCTCAACAAAATATTAGCAAATCAGATCCAGCAGCATATTTTGTAAGTATTCATCACGACTAAGCTGTAAGTATTCAAGGAATGTAAGGTTAGATCAACATACAAAGATCAATGTAATATACCATATCAATAGACCACATAATCATCACAATAGATGCAGAAAAATCATTTAATAAAATCCAACATCCTTTGAAGATTTAAAAAAATGCTCAACAAACTAGCAACTGAGGGGAACTTCATCAATCCAATAAAGGATATCTGTGAAAAATCCAGAACATCATAGTTAATTGTAGAAGACCAAAAGCTTTCCTCCTAAGATCAAAAACAAAACAAATATGTCTGCTCTTGCCTCTTCTATTTAACATTGCTCTGGAGGTTCTGGCCTGGGCAATTGGATAAGAAAAAGATATAAAAGACACCCATATTGAAAAGAAGTAAAACTATCTCTATTTGCAGATGATCTCGTATATAGGAAGTCCTAAGGAATACAAATACACACACAGACACACACACTATTAGAACTAATAAATAAATTCAGCAAGGCTACAGGATACAAGATCAATATATGAAAATCAATTGTAATTCTATAAGGCAGTAATGAACAATCTGAAAATAAAATTAAGAAAACAATTCAATTCGTAATAGCATCAAAGAGAATAAAATAATTATAAATTTAACAAAAGTATAAGACTTGTACACTAAAAACTACAAAACGTAGTTGGGAGAAATTAACATAGACTTAAATAAGTGGAAGGACATCCCATGTTCATGGATTGTAAGACAATATTCTTCAGATGGCAATACTCCCCAAATTGACCTACAGATTCAATGCAATCCCTATCAAAATTCTAGCTGGCTTTTGTTGTTGTTGTTGCACAAATTGACAAGCTGTTCCTAAAATTCGTGCGAAAATGAAAGGGACCTGGAACAACCAAAACAGTCTTGAAAAAGAAGTACAAAGTTGGAGGACTCACATTTCCTGACTTCAAAACTTACTACAAAGTTACAGTAACTAAGACTGTGTGGTAATGGCATAAAAATAGACCTATAAATCAACAGAATAAAGGTGAGAGTCCAGAAATAAACTCACACCTCCATGGTCACTCAATTTTTGTCCACAGTGTCATAATAATCTAATGGGGAAAGAATACTCTCTTCAACAAATAGTGCTGGGACAAGCAGATAGCCTCAGACAAAGGAACACATTTGGACTTGTACCTCGTACCATATATAAAAATGAATTCCAATGGATCAAAGACATAAATGCAAGACCTAAAACTATAAAACTCTTAGAAGAAAACAGGTGTAAATCTTTGTGACCTTGCATTAGGCAACAGTTTCTTAAATATGACACCAAAAGCATGTGCAGTCAAATTTTAAGAGATAAATTGGACTTGATCCAATTTGAAAAACTTGTGCTTCAAAGGACACTATCAAGAAGAAATGGAAAACACTACCCTCAGAATGGAAGAAAATATTTGCATACCATATATGTTATAGGGTCTAGTATCCAGAATATATGAAGAACTCTTACAATTCAATGATAAAAAGCCAATTAAAAATGGGCAAAGGCCCTCATAGACATTTCTCTAAAGAAGATGCACAAATGGCCGATAGGCACACTAAAATTGCTCAAAATTATTAGTTATTAGCGAAATGCAAATCAAAACCACAACGAGACACTATCTAACACCTACTGGGGTGGATATAATAGCAAAGACAGTAATAACAAGTGTTACTGAGGATGCTGAGAAACTGAAACTCTCAAACTTTGCTGGTAAGGATGTAAAATTGTGCAATCTATTCAGAAAATGATCTGGTATAGTTCCTTAAATTGTTAAACAGAGTTATCATAGGACCCAGCAATTCCACTCCTTGTATTCCACAAAATATTTAAAAACCTCTGTCCACACAAAAACTTGTGCACAAATGTTCACAGCAGCATTCTTCATATTAGCCACAAAGTGGAAACAACCCAATATCCATTAACTAATGAGTGTGGTTTATCCATATGATGGAATATTACACAGCAATAAGAAGAAATGAAATACCAATATGCTACAATACTGAAGAACTTGAGAACAGTATGCTAAGAGAAGGAAATCTGACAAAAAAAGGCCATGTTGCATGATTCCACTTATTCAAATATCCAGAACAGGCAAATTCGTAGAGTCATAAAATAGATTAGCGGTTACCAGAGGCTGGTGGGTTGGGGAAGGGGCAGTTTGGGGGATAATTAAGAAGTTCTGGGCTGGGCGTGGTGGCTCACACCTATAATCCCAGCACTTTGGGAGGCCTAGGCAGGCAGATCACCTGAGGTCAGGAGTTCAAGACCAGTCTGGCCAACATGGTGAAACCCTGTCTCTACTAAAACTACAAAAAAATTAGCCAGCCATGGTGGCACACACCTGTAATCCCAGCACTTTGGGAGGCTGAGGTGGTAGGATCACTTGAGCTCAGGAGTTTGAGACCAGCCTGAGCAATATTGTAAGACCCCCATTTCTATTTATAAAAAATAAGATTAAAAAAAAAAAAAAAAAAAAAAAAACATGGCCGAGTGTGGTAGCTCATGCCTATAATCCCAGCACTTTGGGAGGCTGAGGCGGGTGGATCACTTGAGGTGAGGAGTTCGAGACCAGCCTGACCAACATGGTGAAACCCCGTCTCTACTAAAAATACAAAAATTAGCTGGGCATGATGGCACATGCCTGTAATCCCAGCTACTCGAGAGGCTGAGCCCAGAGACTCGCTTGAACCTGAGTGACAGAGGTTGCAGTGAGCCGAGATGGCACTACTGCACTCCAGCCTGGGCAACAGAATGAGACTCGGTCTTAAAAAAAAAAAAAAAAAAAAAAAGAGTTTCTGGAATTAGAGATGATGGTTCCATTTGTGAATACACTAAAACCCACTAAATCGTGCACCTTAAAAGGGTAAAATTTATGTTATGTGAATTATATATTTCAATTTCTTAGAAGAAAAGATGACGATGGCCAACATCCCACTACCAGGACAGCACTCGATGACCCTCACAGGCACCACAATCTAACAGGTGAGAATGGTCTCACTGCAGGCTTGATTTGTATTTTGTTAATTATGCATGAGAGTGAGCTAATAAGGCATTTTTTTCTTGAATGGTGTGTTTGGGGTTTCCCCTTTATTCAACTAGTCTGTAGATCTTTTTCTTATTCATTTTTCTTTGGCCTGAGTTTAAGGCTAGGTAATGGTATCCATTCATCCAATAACTGTATCTTGAGGGCTTAGGGTTGCCTCGCCCTGTTCAAGGCAGTGGGATATGGTCATAAACACGACCCACAGAGTCCTGGGCCTCATGAAGCATAAATGGTCAAGGGGAGACACAAATACTAAACAGGGAAACACACACCAGCCGGTAATAAGCGCTGTGGAAAAAACTAGAGCAGGTGGGGAGAACCAGGAGTGGATGGGGGCAGGGCTCTGTTGGTGATAATATGGGCCAGCTGGAGAAGGCTCCTCAGATGAGGTGACTTCTCACCCACATGAAGCAATCCACATAGGGAAGAACTGACCCCAGAGGAAACAGACACTCCAGGCAACAGAGGAAAGCATAAAAAGCAATTGTGAGGGAGAGAGACCTGGGCTCCTGTGTCCATCTGAGGAGCAGGATGCCATTGCTGAGAATCAACCAGACTCTAAGAACAGTAGCCAAGACCTGCAGCCATCCCCTCACTGCCCCACACCCACACCATTGCCAGCTCCCACCTGCTGGTGTGCTACCCACTTCCCATGTCTGACCATCTGTCTGTCCATCCTCCCTGGTAAGCCCTCATCCAAGCGGCCATCCACTCTCCAATGCAGGGTTGCAGGGCCCCCACTCCACCCCAGCTAACCTTGATCTTCTGAGTCAGGGTCCTGGGGGAAGGGGGTTCTGTTGGCCTCAGCTTCTGAAAGCACTTCCGTGGCTCCAAGAAAGAAGACAGTGCTGGTGATTTGGCCAGCAAGGCCCAGCCTCACCCTCTCTCCCCATTGCTGTCGGCTGGCTCTGCTGCCCCAGGCACACAGCGGTGCAGGGTCCTGCCCAGGCCAGCTGACATCACTGCCAAGATGGGACTGAAATGTCACTGCACACAGCTCGGGCCAGCAGGGCATCCTGGACCCTGGCTGGCCTGGGACTTCCTGTTCCCCTTGACCGCCAAGCAGGGCCAGCTCTGTGTCCCTCAGAAGGAGCCAGCTGGGAAGGCCCATGGTCAGGAGGAGCTGGGCCCCAGAGTGTCCCCCGATCCTCAGAGTCCAAAACAGAGGATGTTCCTGCCCCCACCACCAGCCCCCACACCAGGAAGCTGCTGCAGCCACCAGGGTCTGATGCTGCCTAATCAGGGAAGATGCTCCTGCAGGGACTTTCACGTGTGTTTAATGTATATTTAAAAGCAAGATTATTCAGTGCCCTCCCTCGGGGAAAGTCCCCTGGAGAGAGGGCACAGTGCTCACAGCAGGGTCCAGCAGCCAGGGCAAGCACACCACCTCTGTGTCTCCCACCGAGGGAGCTGGCAAAAGCCCTTCACCTTTCTGAACTTCAGTTTCCTCGTCTAGAAAATGTGGTGAATGACATTCGCCTGAGGGACCAGTGCAGCTCCCTGCGAGGCACCTTCTCTGGCACTGTGTACCGTTGGCCAATGCGCAGTCTCGGAGCTATGGAGGGGCGCTGCCTGGGAGCCAGCTGCCCGGACACTGGTTTCACTACAGCTGGGGAGAGGAGGGCCACCTGGAATGGGGGAATGGGGACACCCCTGTCATGGACACACCTGAGCAGCTATGATGGTTTCCCTGTCAGGGGACGCAAAGACCACCTCCCAGGTCCACGTGCCATCACCAGCCATAGGACACAGTTGTCCCAGCTGACCCAGGACAGTGCCAATTCCGCCTGTTGCTTGACATGAGTCACTCTCAGAAAGTGCCCCACCCCACCCAAGAAGACTGCTAGAAACAGATTCCTGGGCTCCGCCCCCAGGCCCAGTGAATCAGAGTCTGGGGGTGTGGCTCTGAGGTTGGAATCTTCTGCCAGCTCAGTGGGAGACCCCAGCACACAGCCAGACTTGAGAAGCCCCAAGTGTGGGGTGTGCCGAAGGGGAAGGGGGGCATCAGGCACCCTAGGGGGTCCCTTCCATGCTCCATTTCACAGAGGCTCCTTGCTTACATCTGCCCCTCACCTAGCCCCAAGGTCAGGTCAAATGTCAAAAGCACATGAGGGGCATTGTGGCTCCGCTGTTTTCCCACCTGTCACCTGGTCAATGGCGGCTTCCCAGCTGGAAGGGGCAGAGAAGGCTGGAGGCTTGGGAGTGGTGGTCCTGGGGAACAAGGCTCAGTGGACCCAGGCACTGACCGGCAGCCCTACTGAAGCCAGAGACACCTGGGTGGAGGTGGGGACGTGCAGGCAGGAGCTGCCCAGGGCCAGGCAGAGGCTCCAGCAGCAAGCCTCACAGCTGAAGGGAATGTGTGAGGAGGGGCCTGGGCCTTGCTCTAGGGAGCACCTCTAAGGCTGCAGGGCTTGGAAGGAAGTGCCTATCCCCTGATGGAGGCCGGGAAGGTGCCAGAAACCCAGAAATCCAACAGGAAGGGCTGCAGGAAGAGGCCTGCTCTGCTGGCTGGGCCCTGATGGCACTCTTCTGCAACCCAACTTCTGAGACTCAGTTTTCCTTCCTGCCGCAGTCCCAGCATGCAGCACTGATCAGCCAGCGGCAGCCACCTGGGGCCCTCATGAGAAGCACCCTGTGGGTTCGGCGCCAGGTCCCTAATATCCCCCCAATATGAGGACTGTGTGCTTCCCATCTGCACCCCACTGCTGCCTGAAGCGTCTTGTGGGGCCCCTCACCGTCCTAGGATTTGCACCTCAGCTGGAGTCCCCTAGGAGGCTCAAAGGCTGGAGCAGGAACAGCATGGCTTCCAGAACACACTCACGCATGCCCAGGAAAGAAAAAGCCACACAGATTGATTTACTGCTTCTGCTTTGCCACTGAGCGCAAGGTGTCAGTGTGCGTGATGGACGCCGGCTGCTGTGAAAATTGAGATGTCAGCCCAGAGCCCACAGCCCGCACCACCTCACCTCCAGACGCAGTCAGGGGCGGCACAGTCCTGTTAATTGCGAGCCCTGAGCAGACTGCGAAACGTGCTTGTTGAGCGCTACCTGGGGAGCTCACCCTGTCCGGACGGTTGGGAATCCCCACTCTCTGGCTCACGGGACACCTCTGCTTCTGCCTCCCTGTGCACAGCCACTCCTCCAGGACTGTGAGGGGGACCAGGCCTTCGTCTGGCCCGGCACTGGTGTGGACCAGACCCCTGACCCTCACAAGTACCAGTTCTCTCCTTGTTGTTGTCAGGTTCGGAGGGGCAGGTGTAGGTGCTGTGCCACAGGGAGTCTCCCCAACAAGACGGACCCCTGGTGATGCAGGAGCAGGCAGACAGGGAGGCCCTGCTGGATGGCAGCAGCACCCTAAGGACACACAGGGTGGTGTCGAGCTCCCACCTGGCCCTGGCCATGAGGAGTGTTGTCAGAGGGTGAGGACGCAGAGGGCACCTGTCGCCATTGATGCTGGGATGACCAAGGACAGTGCCTGCGGCAGGCCCCCAGAAGCAGAGAGGGCTTGGGGGAATAGAGGGCTGACCCAGGCACTCCTGTGTGTGCACGGTACTGCCACCCACCCACACGGGTGTGCATACACAGGCACACTCCACATCGTGGACACATCTTTAGTTTCAAGGGTGTCAGCAGGTGGGACACAGAGCAGTGCACCCCAGAAGGAGCAGACAGACCAGCAGACCCACCTCTCCACAGCCAGGCCTAGGTGGGCAGGGGAACCAGGCAGGGAGTCAAGGGCCTGGCCAGGCACCTGGAGTTGGAAGGCAGGGAGGAAGGCGTGGGCTACGGGGCTGCGGGACAGGCCGGGGCTCAGTGTCCAGCAGCTCTTTCTAGTAGGCAGGCCTGCCTGGGAAGGGAGGGCAGGGCATTAAGCCACGGTCAGAAGGCTATCAGGCAGGCCACTGGGCAGGCTGACCCTCCAGTGGGGCACGGCAGCCCAGGCACACAGCCAGAGGCAGGGAGGGTGGATGGGAGGCCTCGGTCTGCCACCAGGCAGGGCTCAGATCCCACATCTGCTACCTGCTGTGAGTCCTGGGTAGTCAGTGACTCTGTCTTCCAAACCCAAGTGCCTGGCCAGGCCCTTGACTCCTGCTCAGCTGTGGACTCCCAGGAAGGGAGGGGACCTGACTGTGAGGCAGACACAGTGCACTTTCTTTTCTGAAGGTCTGATTTCCCCTCACGTGTCCCAAGCTCAGAGGCTTTTAGCACAGGCAGAGGACCCTGTTTCAGGGCTTGGCTGCCAAACTCACCTGACTCCCACTGGCAACAGAGCCCCTCCACAGAGGCTTGCAGGCTTCCTCTGCTGCACACCCAGTGATTGGCTGGCAGGGGGAGGCAGCACCCGAGAGAGGCTCCTGTGCCTCCTGCTCACCCTCGACACAGATGCACTGGGACTAACTGCTCCCCTGGACCCTGGCACTCATCGTCCCTACCTCAATGGAACCCACAACCTGCTGCCAACAACCCCAGCTCTCCTCACAGAGCACCACACCCCACGCCTTCAGGACCAGCGAGTTCAAAGGAGCCCATCATGGGCAGACCCCCATGGTCTCCTCTGTCCATGCCCCAGACAGAGGGGCTGTGCACACCCAGCCCAGGGAAGGCCCACAGGCGGGGGTGCCCCCACACACTCCCACGCCCACCGTAGCAAGGCCACCTGCAGGAGGGGCCTGGCCAGGTCCAGCCTTCCTGACACCCACCCCCACACCCCCCACCACCTCATCCTGGTGTGTTCAGCAGGTGCCACAACCTGCAAACTACCCCGTGTGTGGATTTGGGGTCCTTGTAGCTCCCCAGACTGTAAACTCCCAAATGCCCGGGGAGGGCTTTCTTGCTCACCTCATGTGAGGGATTAGGCTCTCAAGAGTGGGTACGGCCCCCAAATATGCCCACAGCCTGATCTCCAGAACCTGGGAATGTTCCCTTATTCGGCAAAAGGGACTCTGTAGGTGTAACTAGGCAGAGGCTCTTGAGGCTGCTGGGAGATTCTCCTGGGTGGGCCCATTGTATTCACAAGTCCTTAAAGTTGAAGAATCTTTCCCGGCTTCAGTCAGAGAAAGTGTGAGGACAAGGCAGGGTCAGGGAGATGGTGGCGTCAGGGGACCCAACACCTGTGGCTGGCTCAGAGATGTGGGGAGCCTCACACAAGGCCCAGAGGGAGGCTCTAGGGGCCCTCAGGGGCCAACATCCCACAGGGGATGGGGACCTCACGGAACGAGATTCTACCAACAGACATCTGCATGACCACGATTCTACCTGGAGCCTCCGAAGAGGCAGGCCGGCCAGCGCCTTGACCTCAGCCCCTAAGACCCGACCCAGCCTCTGACCTACTGGCTGAGATAAGCAGCATGTGGTGCTGGAGCAGCTCCATCTGTGGGACTTTTTTGCAGCAGCAATAAGAGGCAGGGGCAGCCCACCCTGCTCTGAGCACCAGCCAACTGGCCACAGGCACAGACCACAGGGGCAGGACCCCTCTAGGGCTCACCCGGCAGTGCCCCTAAGCTGGGCCTGGGGCAGGCCTGCCTCCCCATGGGGTCTGGCACCATCCTCCCCACCCTCAGGCCCATAGAGGGCAGACAGAGACCCACATGCCAGGCCCAGTGCTTGGTGGATGGCCTCCCACCAGGGCTGTGCTTTGTGACCCCAGCTGTGCAAGGAAGAAGTGGGCTGCAGGAAAATATTCCCTGCAGGAGACCCTGGAGCCAGGACACTTCGGGGAGGGCGGGAGACAAACAGAGGGGGCCTTCAGGGTCCTCTTGGGAACTGCGATGTGCCAGTGGCACCAGGACAGCTGTGGGGCCATGGAGGGCTGCAAGGGGCCATGTAGGTAGACCCCACCAGTGCTGGCGACCTCCACTTGTTGCCCCCTTAGATCTGTGTGGTGGGGCACTGGCCCTCCTGCTGAGGGCACGGGTTTCCTAACAGGCACCTATCCTTCAAGCTCCTTGGGCCTGGCCCAGACCTTCCCGGCCCTGTGGGCTGTGCTCTTCCTGCTGGTCCTGCCTGCCCTCTCCACCTCACAGCACCTCACGGCCTCACGGCAGCACCGCTAACCCCCGCCCCCGGGCCTGGTCTACTCTTGCAGGGCCCGGAACTGACACCTTCACACCCAGCTCACAGCGCAGTGACACCTGGCCTCTGGGCCTCAGCTGCAGGCAGAAGGCTGGGTGGGGGAGAGGTGGAGGCTGGGAGTCCATAAGGCTGTGTTCCCTGAGCAAGTGTCTGTGGTCACAGGCAAGGATGGAAACCGCTGCTGTAGCTCAGAGGTAAAACGGGTCTCTGTGGGATGAGCTCCAAGCAGGGGTCCAAGCAGGGGCTCCTCCTAGGGTCCCCAGAATAATCCCTGACTAAAGGGAGGGAACAAAGCAGACAGTCCCTTTATGGCACACAAGCAATGACAGCAGTGACTCCATTGGGTCTGACATTGGGACCTCCTTGTGTAGCTGGTGGCCCCAGGGCCCACTGGAGGCCCCTCTATCCCTGCGCTCCTGACACACTCGGCTGGGAACACTGGGGACTTTCCTCCCGGGCAGAGGCTCCCCATTCCCAGGCATCTGGAGAGGAAACCGGGAAGTGTGGGGTTTCCAGCACCTCCGGGAAGCCCCAGCCACCGCCTGGTCACTGCCTGGCAGAGTCCAGCCCCACCAGCCCAGCCCCTCAGGCCGGTGTCGGGCTTGGCTGCAGTGGGAATGCCCAGCAGGAAGGACAGCAGGATCCAGGAAATCTCCCAAAGTCACTGCGCTGCACGGCCCCACCCAGGCCCCAGCACCCTCCAGGCCCCTCACACCACCTAGGCCAAGCCGCCCAGCCCTGCCCACCTAGGCTGCCCACTCAGCATCGCTCCTTCCTGCCCCGCCCACTGCCATCTGGGCCTGGACGGCTCCAGGATATCCTGGACAGTGGGGCAGGCTGAGGTGAGAGAGCTGACCACTGTCCTGACCCAGCCCCAGGGCTACACCCTCATCCAAAGGCTGGGGACAGCTGCCCCCACCTCCTCTTAGGCTGCAAGCTCTGGGGGCAGGCACACTCCTCACTCCTTGTCTCACAGCCCTGCCCAGAGCCTGCACCTGGAGCAGGACAGGAACATCACAGCTCTGCCATGTACCCTCTGCAGCCACCGCTCTGAGGAGGTGAGGAGTGTCACTGGCATTTCATTGCAGTACAGACTGAGGCCAGAAACCGGAAGTGTCTGTCCAAGGACACAGGACACTGGTCAGGGCCAGAGTTAAAACCAAAACCCAGACTCCCATGTCAGGGGAACCCTGGAGCCAGGGCTGGGGGTGCTGGGGTGGGAGTAGGCACTAGTGTTGGCTCAGGACCACCAGGTGGTGGGTGTGTGGCCATTCCTGGGCACTTGTCACCCTTGGCTTCTCTGGGCTGGCTCCTGGCCCTGTCTGCCCACTGGCACCCCACTGCCCCAGAGGAGGACCAGTCTAGAGTGGTGGCACAGTGTGGTCTGGGCTTCTCCGATGCCCTCCTTCGTCCCCTGGTTGCCAACAATGCTAAAGCTGCACGCCTGTGATCAGGGAGGCCCTCTCAGCTTGACTGCTCTCTCCTGCCCCCTAGAGCTACCATAGTGTTTAGACAGAGGCTGTCCCCAGCCTAGGGGGAGCACTGTGCAGGAGGAGGCCCCCAGGGGACCCAGAGTGAACTGACTTCAGGGAGCCCATGCTAATGGCTGTCCTGGCCACACTGTGCCCCACAAGCCACAGATGGAGTGAGGATGCTGAGGGGGCCTGGAGCCAGGACAAGGCAGGCCAGGCAGGGGCAGGTGTGGCAGGTGCTGCTGGAGTCCCCCCACCCCTACCCAGAACACACAGCAGCCTGCATCCAGGCAGCCAGTGGGGAGCTTGGTTCTTGATCCGGCTGTGACTGGCTGTGTCCTCGCTGGACCATGTGCTCAGAGATGGGACAAGGGCTGAGGGGCTTGTCACAGGCAGAAAGAAGAACAGGAACAGGAACCTCAGGGAAAGAAAGGGCTGGTGAGGGGTGGGGGCGGGGGGGTGAATCAATAGCCAAGGGAGGTGGGTGAGGAAAGTGAGGTGCAGCAGGACCAGAGTGGCCTCTCCGGGATCCCTGCCCACATTGTAATGCATGGGCTACCTCTCTCGGCTTCCAGGGCACTGCACACTCAGTGCGACTATGGACCTCAGCCCCTTCCCCCACACAGTCTCCCGTCCCTGGTTCTCTCCACGTTGGGGCTGAGGATGTGTCTGGCGTGGAGCAGCGCACACCACAGCCACGCAGCACTGCCCCCACTCGCACCATCTGCACACAGACACAGATGAGCCGTGAAGGTGGCATGAAACCCCAGGCCTGTGTCACCCGGCTTTCTTGCCATTCCCCGGTTGCCGGCATGAGTCCATCTTGGGGCCCAGCTGTTTCCTCTACGACCGGAAACCCCCTTCCTCCCTTCATAGTTTTGCTCGAACCTGGCCTTCCCAGGGTGGCTGCCTTCATCGCTCCCTCCTGGCACCTCTCTCTCCTTCCAGAGTCATTAGGCTCATTTCTGTCTATTTTCAGGTTGTGTCTGCACTCCTAGAGTCTGGGCCATGCCTGGCGTGCATGGCCTGCAGTGGGTGAGACTGGGATCCGACATCTCTCCCCAGGTCAACTTTCCACTCTCCAATGGTTCTGCCTGAGTCCGTCTCTCAGGTGGGGGTGAGGGTGAGCAGCACCTTGCAGAGTCCCTCACATGGCTCCAGAGGTCACAGCAAGGGGGAGGAGCCATGAGGCCCGGGTTCACATCCTTGACTGGCCACTTCTCGTTATCAGCACCAGCAGGACTCTTGACCCCTCCAAGCCTCGCTGACACACTGGTGATGATTTGAATGCCTGCCCTGGGCCCACTTGTGTCTAGATACCCCTCACCAGGTGGGCAGCTCATCAGCCACATGGGGCCTTGCTCAGCGAGTCCCACCCATGCAGTGTTTGGTGGGGAAGGAGGAGCACAGGTCCTGCCCAGGAGGCAGGATTCTGGGACTGGGCCTGCCTCTGCTGCCCAGGGGCCTCTCCTCCACACCTCAGTCCCATCGTGCCTGCAGGTGGGTTCCACCAAGCTACATTCTCCTTCCTAGGAGGGTGGGCATGTTCTCAGACCCCGTAGTCCCCTGCGCTTCCCCCAGGCCTCCCTAGGGGGTAGTAACTGCACACAGCGATGGGCAACGACAGGGTCCAGGGTCCCATCAGCGGTGCCCTCCCCATTCGAAAGCAGGCCTGGGACTCACATTCTCCAGAGCCAACCCTGGCCCTGCATTACGCTGCACTGACCATTTTCACATGTGCTGTATAATGTCTGGTTGAGGCCAGGGGTTCTCCCCTGGGCTCCCACAGGGGTGCATGGCTGTTCCCACTAGCCGGGGAAAGGTGTGCCCCCTAGGACTGACAGACACTTCTCCCACCATCCAGGCAGCCAGTGCTCTGGCCAAGGCATACAGCTGCAGCCTGGAGAGGACAGACAGGGCGAGGCAGGGGAAGGCAGCTGCCTGGGCCAGGACATGAGGGCCTCCAGTGTTACAGTTATAGGAGGCTCAGAAAACAACTAGGCTGGGCAGGTTTCCAGTGGGCATGTGGGGTGAACTCCTTCCCCACTCAGGATCTCAGGCGAAAGCTGCCTCTATACTAGGTGGCTCACAGCTTCGGGGAGGGGTACCCTCATGGAGGTCTGCCTGCTGGGGCCCCCAGAACCCTGCGCCAGTCAACTCTTCATTGAAAGATAGGGAGGCACAGTTTCGTTTAAGTCAATTTTGCAGCCTGCATCATCTAAGTGGGTGGGTATGGAGTGTCTCATCTTGAGGTGAAGGATTCTGTGAGCAGGAGGACCCCATGGCTGGCCTGGCCTCTCAGGAGGCTGAGATGAGGGGGCAGCAGGAGGGTGAAGTCCAGCCTCGGTCACCACTTCCCCTGCCCCATGCCACCTGCCCTCCTCTTTCATGGCCAACCCAGGGCCCCACCTCCCTCAGGGCCATCTGCCACTCTGCGCTTGATGCCAGGGGACAAGTGCATTTCCTTGGGGCAAAGCTATAGGCCACACCAGGCGGCTGGCCCCTTGGGACGAGGAGAGCAGCTCAGTTTTGGTGGGCCGAGGGGCACCACCAGCAGGGAGCCTCAGAGAGCTTAGCAGGCTTGGGTGAGCTGCTGAGCTGCAGGCTTGCTGGATGGATGCCCCACAGGCCAGCCCCTAGGAGCGGGACTGCCTCTGTCTCCTCTTTGTGCCACCCACACCCACCATCCACCCACTCAGCACAGCCTCTTCATGCCTGGTGGGCTCTCAGGGCAGCTCATGTGCTGCCACCTGGGCTGGCCCTCCTGGCAAGCTGGAAGAGCTCACTGGGCACATGGGCCTCCTGACCACCAGGCCCAGGAAGGACAGCTGGGGGCCAGAGTGGAGAGAAGTCTGCAGCAGGGGCTGATATGCAGGCCCCAGACTCCCCGGCCAGTGCTCCCCACCCTGCACTGCCTTCACTGGCCTGGGGCTGGCCCTGGTCTCTGGTTCCCCCATCTCTGGCCCATGCAGCCTGAGCCCAGGGTTGACGACATGAGCATCAGTCAGTCCTTCCCTGGACAAACAGACAAAGCTCCTCTGTGCGACATGCCAGCACAACACTTGGTCCCAGGGCTGGCAGCCAGGAGCACAGAGAAGAACCCGCAGACACTCACAGTGACCCCAGGAAGACAGACATCCATGCAGGGTGGCGGTGCTGTGGGATGCAGGAGGAGGCTGGACCTGAGGTTGCATTCCGAGCCCCCCAGGGACTGGCTGAGGGCCTGCAAGCACAGCGGGTAGCCTCTTGCCTGGAGGTAGTAGCAGCGCCCCCTGGGACTTGCAGCTGGGCCCTACCCAGACTCCCCCAGGGCTGTGCAGCAGCCATCCACACTTGCAGCCTTCTGCAGAAGACTGGAGTGCCAGCATCCAAGGGCTGAGCAGTGCAGGGGCCTGACTCCAACTCCCCTGCCTCAGAGGGAGGCTAGCTGTGGGGTCAGTTGACACTCCGGAGTCCCCATGGAATCAGGCTAGACTTCCACTGCAACTGCACCTCTGTCCCGCCTCCTCCCCTCCCTGCATGGTGCTTGTCATTCCCACACAGATGTCTCCTGAGAGCATACCCTCTCTAAACCCCTTCTATCAGAATCCCCAGCCCAGGCACTAAGTCATAGCCCTCACAGGCAGGAACGAGATGAGAGGACACAGAACAAGCACTCAGAAGCCAGGTGCCACCGCTGCACATTCAGGGGCTCAATAGGCCAGAGGAGGGGGGCGTCCTCACCTCCAGGAGGTGGAGGTGCTCCCCACTGGGGCCATCCAGCTGAGCCCCAAGGTGGGAGTGTGCATTCAGGAGGCACTCAGGCAGGGGAAATCACTCACAGAGGCAGGAAGGGGGATAGCCAGCTCAGGAGCTGGATGGAGGGGCAGGGTGGGGACAGCAGGAAGGCTCGGAGAGATGAAGGGAGGCACCAGAGAACCACACCACCTGCTCTCTAACATGCTCCCTAGAGCACGGGAGTGACCTGGCCTCAACCTCTGCCTCCGCCCCTCTCTGCAGACCCCAGAGGCTCATTGGCAAAATTGGTGTAATGATGCTGGCATCAAAAAGAGGCACATTAGGTCACATGTCAGTGAAATGCCCAGCAGAGCCCTTGGACAGTAGGCTGGTCAGGGGCCCTCCCAGCACCTGGGTGTGAATGCACACACCCAGAATGAATGTGTACACCCAGAGCCCCCAGGCACATGACTGTACACCACACCCAGGCCTGGGCACCGGCAGGGTGGGCCGAGGGCACCAGCCTCCCCACACCTGCTGCTACTTCCTCTCCACTCTGCAGCCTGGGCCCTGCCTGGCACTGGTGCTGTCCTAGAGATCCCCTCCTGTCTCTTCCCCTGACAGCATCCCCAGTCGCCTCAGATAAGACAGCTCTGCACTCGGTGCACCACCAGATGCATCTGGCGTCCTACCCAGGGCTGAGAACACCATGCTGCCCTAGAGTCCAACCCTGGGTGCTATGGCAGGCCAGAGAGCCACTGTGGAACCCCGGTCCCCACAGGCAGGGCCAGGTGGCTCCCCAGACCCAGACCCCACGGAGAAGCTAGGGTCCGCCCCCCTCTCAGGACCCCAGCAGGCAGACTCCCGTGCCCATAGGAGGCCTGGCCACTGTCCTGCCCCCTCCCACCTTTCCCACTGCGGGAGCCAAGGAAGGCACCTGGGCGTGGACTTCTCCTGTACAACTGGGCTCTCCAGACGTCAGCAGGCAGCAGGGCATGTAGCCCTCGACGGCCATGATCCACAGCACGCAGCATTCTATTTTTATCATTTAACCCCAAACTTTCTATTCCATTGTTTCTTTGACCCATCATTCAAACATGCGTTTCAAACTTTCTAAATAAACGACTCTTTTAGAGTTATCTATTTTGTTATCACTTTCTCTCTTAATTGCACTGTAGTCAGAACACTTGGCCTGAATAGCAGCTTCTTTGACATTTGTGCGGGCATCTCCGAGCCAGCACTGACTGCACAGCCTGTGCGCACCCACCAGGCTTGGGGGTGCCTGGTGACCGCAGCTGTGGGTCTCCCCTCCAGGCCCCACCCATGTGGGAGCACCCTCCCCCTCAGCCCTGCCCCCTCTTGGAAGTGGTTCTGGCTGCCGTGGCCTTTACATGAAGAACAGCTGGGACCCCTGGCCATACCTGCCAGCACAGTTTACTATCAGCCCTCTCCACCACCACTCCCCGTAGGGCAGTTGATCTGGCCCAGGTACCTGCAGGTCACCTCACAGCAGGTCTAACTCACTCCAGCTTGGTCAAGGTGAGCCCAGCTCCCAGAGACACCCAGGCCAGAGGAGGAAGGGGCACGGGGCATAGAAGGCCCTGTCCCCGTAGCAGGGCTGAGCAGGAAGGGCTCTGCCTGCAATGGACAGTGTGGGCAGGACTTGGGCTCTCCCAGGTGCCACCAATGCTCACCTGGCCTGGCCTGTGGGGGACTCTACTCCTCATCCAGCCACCCACTGCTAACAGCAATAATAAAATGAATAATTGATGCAGCCCCCTGCCTGCTCTGAGTAATTAACTCATGAAAGCATCAGGGCACCCCTAGAACTCCCAACCTCATCCAAGCCCCATCCTCCCAGCTGGTCCACTCACCCTGCCTCCGGCCCACCCTTCCTCCCCCAGCTCTGAGGGCAGAGGCTTGGGTCCTAGCAACTGGGGCCAACCCTCCTCTCCTCAGCCAGCAAAGCCAGGGCTGCCCAGCTCTCACCCAGAGCCTGGCTTGGGGCTGCCCATTACCTTCATCCAGACCACAGCCCTGGGAGAAGCAGGGCTCAGAGGGCATGCTCAGAGCACCGCCCAGAAAAAGCTGGGCACAGAACTAGCCTACAGAGAAGTCCAGGCAGGAGAAATCTGGACCTTGGAGTCTGCATCTGTACAGGGACAAAATGCAGATCCTCACTCTGGGAAGTACCTGGTGCTGTGGCTGGACATGTCTCCCCAGGCCCCAAGGAGGAGGCCTGCCCCACTGCCCCAGCTGTGGCTGGGGTCCAGGACACACCCGGATGCACTCAAGGCTGCCTGACATTCACATTTGGCGGGTCTGGGTACCAGAGACCTGGAGAGCCCCATGGGCAGAGAGAGTGGGGGAGGGTCCACCAGATTTGGGCAGCCTTGGTGGGGGTGGGGAAACAAGCCCTGCTGATAAACCATCAGAACGCGCCCCCTCTCCTCTCCCAGCTCCCGCCAGCCTCCTCCACGGAAGCTACTCTTTGTTAACAGTGTTGCCATGGCAACCAGATCCAGGGAGAACTCTCTCTTCAAGGTAGAGTCTGAGGGTGACACTTGGAGAAACAGAAGTGGTGGTGACAACAAACAGGGTGCTGGCCTCCCAGCCCCATCCCCCAGGATTCCTTCCTGGTCCAGGACCCCAGACACCATCCCCCCAGACTGTCCCAGAGCTCTCAGGTCTGCTTCCCTCTCTTCTCCTCTCCCTGGCGTGGGTGCAGCAACGTGGCCCAGGCCAGGCACCTCTGCCCCACGATGCACGGTGGCTCAGGCACTCCCATGCACCTCCCATGGATGTTCGCTAAATCTGCCAGCATAGCCACTGTCTCGTGGCTGGGCTCCAACAGGCCTGGTGCAGACTGGACCCCAGGGGATCATAGACAAGTACACCCAGGGCAGCTGCTGCAGAGCAGCCCCAGGCCCCCTGCACAGCAGGAAAGTTCAGGAAGGCACCCGAGGAAGGCTGGGAGCCTCCTGGGAGGAGGGAGTCCCAGCAGAGGCCATGCCCTGAGTAGGGGAACAGACTGCTGGGTAAGGAGGCCACTGCAAATGTCCTGGCTAGGGGATGGCGGTCCGGCCCACAGAGGTGGCAGTGAGCAGGGAGAGGCAGAAGGGGCAGAAGAGAGGTCTGGAGTGGGGTGCGCCAGACTGGCTGACAACTCCAGGCAAAGGGAAGCTGGCAGAGGGGGTGAAGGAAAGCCAGCTGCCTACCTGCTCAGATGGGGAACCTGGGGCAGGCAAGGTTCAGGGACATGATAATGTGCATCGTCACCTGGGAGGCGTCCAGCAGGCTCACACACTGACAGAACCCAGAGGACAGGTGGGGGCTGATGGGAGCTGGAACCGGATCAGCACGGAGGAGGGAACAGATGCTGTGGCTGGGTAGAGGGTTTGAGCCCAGGTCCTGAGGAACAGGGACTTTGAGTGTCCCAGGACGGGAGGAGGAGAACCAGGGGCCAGCCAAGCCCAGGAAATGGGTGTCTGGGAACAAGGCAGTGGACATCCACGGCCTCTCAAGAAGACATCCCTGGACTGAAGGAGGTGTGTGCAGATTGGCGTGGGTGGGAGTGAGTGGGAAGTGAGGATTCAGAGTGAGCAGAGAACATGTCTTCAAAGTCAGCCCGCACAGGCGACCAGGGTGGGGATGGCTGAACAAGTTTCGTTGTTTTTAAAAAAGGAAAAGCACCTGTCAAGCGGACAGCCACATCTTAGCATCCCACGTATGAAGTGGGATCCCATGTATGAACAGCCCGCCCTGGGCTGTTCTGTCTAGAGTCCCAGCCCAGGCCTCTCTTCTTCAAGCTGGTGCTGGCCTCTGCTCCCGGAATTCACAAAGAACCCCACAGCCAGCTCACAAGAGACAAGCAGGTCTCGGAGACCCTGCTGGCTGCCCTAGGCAGCACAGGCCCGCAGCTCAGCCCCTACCCCAGCCCGGGCAGTGCCCAGGGCAGGGCGAGCAACCACAGGTGGGGAGAAGCTTCCCAGAACAGGATCACTCGGTGTCGTCCTGAGTTGTGCCCAAAGGCACCCATGTGCTTCCTGGGAGGCGCTACAGCAGAGCCGGGACAACCTGACTACTCTCCCTGCCTGGCTTCCCTCTCCATGGTCCACCGGGCAGGGGTGGCCACAGCAGCAGTCACACCCCCACCCCGTCCATCACAGCACAGGCCCCACTTGAGTCCTCACACCTGTCCACTCCTGGCCGGTCACCCCTCACAGCCCTCTGTCATGGTGTCTGGAGCAGCCTCTACCAGCCTGTCCCAGGTGGTGAGCCCTGAGGCCAGAGCCCCTCTCCCACTCTGAGCAGGCCAGGACCCCGAGGGGCTTTCGGGCTTCCCTTCACACAGTGCCCGCCAAGCCACTGCTGGCCATACCAGCTGACCTTCCCAAACCCTGCTCCCGGGCTGCTAGCTGGGGAATTCCTGGTGTCCCAGTGAGCAGGGACATTCTGCATGGGTTCCTGGCAGCTCACCACTCTGGGCCGGCCCAGAGCCCACTCTCACATACCCACAGCCCCAGGCTCTGTGCCCAGAAAGTGGTGACAGGGATACACCCCAAAAGTGGGCAGTGAGCCCTCTCTGGACCCCCGCAGGTCAGGCTGACAGCCATAAGGGAGGGCCTCTGACACCCCCAGCAGTCCACCAGTGGGTATCAGAGGCCCTCCTCTATGGCTGTCAGCCCACCAGTGCCACTTCAGTCCCCTCCCTCCTCACATCACACCCTTGCTAGGTAAACACATCCTCCCCAGCAGGGAGTGGGCAGGGGAGGGCAGAGGAGCAGGGAGGCAGGCTGGAGTGGGTGGGAGTTACAGGAGGCAGATTGGAAGCTCCAAGGGAAAAGCAGCCAGAGTGCCGGGCCCAAGCAGATGGCCTCAGGAGAAAAAGGGGGAAGGGGAGGGAGGGTCCGTCAAGGGGCAGCAGGGAGGGATGGGGGAGAATGCCTTGAGTCTCCTCCCCATCTGCTATCTGCTGTGCCCCTGGGACCCACCCCCAGCAGCCCAGCGCCCCTCCCCTGGGGTGGGCCATGCAGAGAAGAGCATCCCTCCACCAGCCCCTCTCCTGAGGACAGTGGGGGAGCCAAACCCCCTGCCCCCATCCCTGCCTTGGCACAGCACCTTCACTTGACCTATTTGACAAATAGGGCTTCTGCGAAACCCACAGTTCTATTGCCAAAAACCAAAGGCCAACCAAAGCTGTCCCATCCTGACCCTGGCATCATTCTACAGGTGGGGACCAGCGTGCTCAGGGGCTCCTGGCCACACTGTGTCCCAGTGTCCACTCGCTATCCTCCCTGGCCGGCCCCTCCCACCGCTGGGGGCCACTGTGTGCGTGGCTCTCCCCACCGCAGCCACTGTCCGGCACAAATGCCATTTCTCTCTCCACCTCCTCCTCCCCTGCCTGCAGTTGCTAAGTTACACCAAAAAACCCCTCTGCTCTGTGTGAACTGTTCCATTTCCACGATTTGCCAGGTGGAAGGGAGCCATCCGGCTGGCAGCTCGAAGATGCCTCCCAGAGAAAAACAAACTCGCTGGCTGGCCTTCAGGACAAGGCACACCTGGGATACCTGCTTGGTTTGCAAACCCAGGGGCATGTGCAGGAGGACACAGCTTCTCCACTTCACCAGAGAGCCTGGGGGATCCACACAGCTCACGCCCTTCTCAGGAGCAGGGCCTGTGGGCCTGCTGCACCCGCCTCGCTGGGTCACTACCACCCACAGCCCTAAGGACACACACTGGCTGGAGGGGCAGAGAACCCACCTACGTGTCCCTGGCCACCCAGCCAAGGTCCTCCATGTCCCCCTGCTCCGGATCTCCCCTTCCTGGGCTGGGGTCCTGAGGTTCCAAAGCAAAGTCTCACTGGACATCAGGGTGGAAATGTCCTCAGAGGTCATCAAAACCCTATCAGTTTACAGATGGGGAAACTGAGTCTCAGAGGCCTGCAGCCTGCCCGTGGTTCACGAATCAAGACCTGTAGCCTTTCGGCTGGAGGCCCCCTAGAGCCCCTTAGAGTCCAGGGCACCGAGGTGGACAGGCTGGGCTGGCAAGACTGCATCCGGAGGGGGCGGGAGAACCCTGCGGGGACAGAGGGAACCAAGGCCTCTGGGAAGCTCCCCTGCACCCAGCCTGACTCCTGTGTTTCGGGATCCTGCGGCCGACGGCCATTGGGGCCCTTCCTGCGCAGGACAGTGGGAGAAGAGTGGCAGTGGTGGGGAGGGTGAACCAGGGAGAAGCTCACTGCTCTGAGCAGGGAGGGAGGGAGCCCCGGCCACCACCAGGTCTCTGCCCCCAGGTGGCTCCCAAGAGGCAGGCAGCGGCCTCTCTGTAAATATCCACCAGGTCCAGCACCCAGAGGCAGCCAGAAATGCAGGGCACAGGAACCTGCCAGCGCGTCCCTCCACACACAGCAGGGGACTCCCGCCCCCACCTCTCACTCACCGACCCTCAGACCAGAACCAGCTGCACCTGCCCCGTCCCTGGGGCCGGCAAGGCCTGGGGCAAAGAGAGCGTGGTCCTTCAAATGACCCTTGCCCAGCAGGGAGAGGGAGACACCTGGCATGGCCCTGGCCCTCTCCCCCAAATGCAGAGCTCAAGCCCCAATTCCTCGCCAAACAGCAAGGGCGTGAGATACCACGGCGGGGCCCAGAATGCAGAAGAGCAAATGGAAACTTCCAACTGCGCAGCCCTGAGCTCCTCCGATTCCCCAGCCCCCACCCCCACGCCAGGCCCCGGGCAGCGAACCTGCCCGCAGTGCCCACGCCCGCCCGCCGCGTGCGCTCCTGCCACGCCCGGCCTGGCCCGCCGGGTGCCCTGCAGGGGCGGAGGACGCAGGGGGTCCTGGCGCCGTCCAGCCCGGGGCGGAGTTCTCAGCAACTCCGCGCGCCGGGATCCCGGCCGCCCTCCCCGCGCGCGTCCCGCGCCCCGGCCCCACGACGGCCGCGCCGGGCGGGACCCCGGGCCCGCGCACGCCGCGCCCTGCCCGCGCCGGCGACCGGAGGGCACGGCCCCAGGCGCGGGCGGGGGCCCCGAGGGACTGAGGGTCCGCGGCCGCTGCCTACCTCGGTCCGGGCCAGCGTCGCTCCCGCGCCGCCCTCGCGCCGCAGTCGGGCCCCGAGCAGCGCGCGGCCGGCGCCGGCGGCGGCTCATGCTCGGCGCCCGGGCCCGCGGCACCCGCCCACCCGCGGCCGCCCCCGCGCTGCGCCAGCTGCGGGCAGAGCAGCTCCCTCCGCAGCCGGCGCCGGGGAGCGCGAGCGAGCGAGCGAGCGCGGAGCGAGCGCCGAGCGGGCACGGAGCGGGCGCGAGAGCGCGGGGAGCGGGGGAGCGGGCGGGCGCGGGACGCGGAGGGAGGAGGGTGCGGGGCAAAGGTGCAGACAGAGGTACGGCGCGGGACGGGGCTCGGGCAGAGGGCACTGGGACAGGGCGGGCGCCGGGAGAGGGCGGCCAGGCTTTCATTTAAAAAGGATAAGGCATCACGCCTGTAATCCCAGCACTTTGGGAGGCCGAGACGGGCGGATCAGGAGGTCAGGAGATCGAGACCATCCTGGCTAACACGGTGAAACCCCGTCTCTACTAAAAATACAAAAAAAAAAAAAAAAATTAGCCGGGCGTGGTGGCGGGCGCCTGTAGTCCCAGCTACTCAGGAGGCTGAGGGAGGAGAATGGCGTGAACTCGGGAGGCGGAGCTTGCAGTGAGCCGAGATCGCGCCACTGCACTCCAGCCTGGGTAACAGAGTGAGACTCCGCCTCAAAAAATAAAAATAAATAAATAAAAATAATAAAAATAAAAAAGGATAAGGCAACAGACAAGCTAGGAGGCGATGCGGCCACCGCATTTAAAAGGCCCTCTGGGAACTCTCGCAGAGCTGGCAAAATTTTTGTCAGTGGAATCAGACGGTGAAAGCCCTTCTGTGGGCAAGTCCTGGCCCCTTGGGTTACTCCCCTTAACCATCTCAATCGCCATGTAAGGTCGGTGGTGGATTTGTTCCCATTGGACAGGTTAGTAAACTGATGCACAGGGAGTGCGGTTACCCTGCAGGGTCTCAGAGCCGGTAAGTGGCAGAGCAAGGCTTCAAAGCCACCTCGGGAGATTTCAGAACAACTAAAGCAGGACACAGGTCTTCTGGCGTCCACTGGAACTTCCTGTCGCTCTGAAGGGTCACCTTCTCTTGAACGGACACCCTGTGACCTGACCCCAGGGTGGCCCAGAGTGACTCTTGCAGGCTGTCAGACGAGGGCCAGTGAGAAACAGGTCTGGGGCCACGAAGTCCCCAGGTGGAGGGGTCTGTGTGAAAAAATGGGGAGGAGCCCCACAGCACCCCTTGAAGAGGCTGAGGACCTTGCTTATTCACTTAGTCCTTGTGTCTTGAACACCTGTATGCCAGGTGTAAGATGGGGCACTGGGATTCGGCTGTGAATGTCTCTGTCTGGTTGGAGTTTGCATTCTTGTGGGAAGTAGGCAGTGAATAAAAATACACATAAATAGTTCATGTGTCAGATGCTGCAGATCCCAGAGAGAGGCCCAGCAGAGAGAGGGAGCCAGCGAAGAGAGGGGGAGGGGAGCTTGTAGGGTGGGGGATTCTTTTTTTTTTTTAAGGGGAGGTGTCACTGTGTGGCCCAGGCTGGAGTGCAGTGGCTATTCACAGGTGCAATCACTATGCTCTACAGCCTGGAACTTCCTGACTCTAGTGAGCCTCCTGCCTCAGCCTCCCGAGTAGCTAGAACTGTAGTTTCTCACCACCACCCTTCCCTGCTGGGTTGGGGATTTTATTTTGGGTGATCAGGGAAATCTTGGCGAAAGGATCATATCTGAGCTAAGACCTAACTGAGGCAAGCTATGCTGAATCCGAGGAATGAACATTTTCAGCAAAGAGAACAGTACATGCAAAGGCCCTGAGGTGGAGGATGCCTTAGAAGGAGGCCAAGTGGAGATGAGTGAGTGTGGTAGAGAGGAGCCTGCAGGAGCTGCCAGGTGGACCATATCGCGAAGAGCCTGGCCAGCCATCAGCCCTCTGTGGCTTTGACTCAGAGGGAGGTGGAGGGTTTTGCACAAAGTAATATGATCTTACTATTTTTTACAAAAAATATTTTATTATGGAAGATTTTAAATGCTTATAATAGTAACGGCTAAAAATATACAATAAACTCAATGGCCCAACTTCAACAATTATCAATACGTGGCCAATTCTGTTTCATCTGTATGCCCACCTACCACTCCCCATATTATTTATTTGTTTACTCATTTTAAGTAAACTTTTATAGCTTTTTTATTTTTTTGAGACAGGGTCTCACTCTGTCCCCCAGGCTAGAGTGCAGTGGCACAATCATAGCTCATTGTAGCCTCGAACTCCTGGGCTCAAGAAATCCTCCCACCTCAGCCTCCCAAGGATAATTTTTTGTAAGTATAACATACATAGACAAAAATCATAAAGTTGTGCTCCATGAATTTTCAATAAGAATACACTCATTCAGTGAGAATATTAATAGCTCTCTGCACCTGGATTTTCACTGTAGAAAGGTTTTTAATGACAGATTCATTTTCTTTAATATATATAGGACCATGTAGATTATTTGCTTCTTCCTATGTAACTTTTGCAAATTGTGTTTTTTATGGATTTTGCCCATTTTCTCTAAATTTTCAGATTTTCCGACATCCTCATATTGTTGTTTATAACATATTTTATATTATCCCGCAGATGTTTGTAGAGTCTGTAGCTATGTCCCACTTGGATTCTGATATTGGGGACCTCTGTGTTTTTCACTTTCTTTTTTTGATCAGTCTTGTTAGGGTTTTGTCAATTTTATAATTTTTTTTAAAGAAACAACTTTTGACTTTGTTCAGCTTTCTCTGTTGTACTTTCTATTTCATGAATCTCTGCTCTTAGTTTCATTGTGTTTGTAGCTCTCCTTTGGGGGAGTATTAACTGTCTTTCTATCCTTCCTTCCTCCTTCCTTTTTAGTTTCTGAAGTTGGAGGGTAGGTTCATTGGTTTTCAGCTTTCTTTCCTACTCTATGGACTTAAAGCTATATATCTGCTTGTTAAGCACTGGTTTACTCTCTCTCACAATTGATGTTTTTTTCTCACTATCATTTTGCTCAAGAGACTTTTAAATTTCCATTTTGACTTCTCTTTTGGCCTATGACTTATTTGGGAGGACATTGCTTAGTTCCAAATATTAGGGGATTTTCTAGCTACCCTCCTGCTGCTGGGTTCCAATTTAATCACACATCAGGCAGAGATTTTCTGAAATCTATTAATACATTCTTTATGGCCCAAAATATGTTCTGTTTTGATAAATGCCCCATATGCCCTTGAAAAAGAGTGAATATTCTGTATATTTCAGTTAAGTCAGGTTGGTTAATCAAAGCCAAATCTTCTATATTGTTAATGAATTGGATCTCATATTCTATCAGTTCCTGAGAGAGGTATCTGAAAATCTCCAGTATGGTCTCAAACTGGAAACAACCCAAAAGTGGCTGAATGAATAAACTAACTGTGGTATATCCATACAATGGACAACTACTCAGCAGTAAAAAGGAGCAAACCATTATTCACTGCAACAAGTTGAATGACTCTCAGATGCGTTAAGTGAAATAAGTCAGACTTCAAATGATCCGTTGGACTTTTTTTTTTTTTTTTTTGAGACAGAGTCTCGCACTGTCTCCCAGGCTGGAGGGCAGTGGTGCAATCTTGGCTCACTGCAACCTCTGCCTCCCAGGTTTAAGCGATTCTCCTGCCTCAGCCTCCCGAGTAGCTGGGATTACAGGCTCCCACCACCACACCCGGCTAATTTTTTGTATATCTAGTAGAGATGGGGTTTCACTATCTTGACCAGGCTGGTCTTGAACTCCTGACCTCGTGATTCACCCGCCTCAGCCTCCCAAAGTGCTGAGATTACAGGCATGAGCCACCACCCCCAGCCCATTGAACTTTTATATGACATTCTAGAAAGGCAAAACTGTGGAGATAGAGAACAGCTCAGTGGCTGCGAGGAACAAGTAGTAGGGGAAAGTGTTGGCTAGAGCATTGGGAAATGTTTAGGCACCATGAAGAGTGTCCCTGTATCTTGATTTGTAGTGGCAGTCACATGACTATGCATTTGTCAAGACTTAAAGTAGCTGCACAGCAACAAGAGTGAATTTTACTGTATGTAAATTGAAAACTAATTTTTTTTTTTTTAGATGGAATCTCGCTTATTGCCCAGGCTGGAGTGCAGTGGCGCAATCTCGGCTCACTGCAACCTCCACCTCCTGGGTTCAAGCGATTCTCATGCCTCAGCCTCCCTAGCAGCTGGGATTACAGGTGTGAGCCACCAGACCCAGCTAATTTTTTGTATTTTTAATAGAGATGGGGTTTCACCATGTTGCCCAGGCTGGTCTCAAACTCCTGACCTCAAGTGATCCACCCACCTTGGCCTCCCAAAATGCTGGCATTACAGGCGTGAGCCACCATACCGAGCCAAAAAATAATTTTTAACCTCCAATATAATTAGGGGGCTTTTGTGAATACTTTCTCATCGCTTTTCATTCAGGTGTTGCCTATGAGTTTTTGGTTTTCAACCTCCTTTTACCACCTCTGTTTTTACCGGGCAGGCACTCTTCTGCAGGATGGTGTTCTGGCCACCAGATCCAGGGAAAGGGGGGATGGGAGGCGCATCTCCAAGGATGTCTGCACAGCAGGACGCAGCAGTACTTTGAGTGTTGCTTCCGTTGGGGCTTTGAAGTAGAGGAACTTCTGCAGGCTATGGAAGCTAAAACCTGTACATCAATGACACTTCAGACACCCACTGTTTACTGTGACACAGACATTGTCCTGCCAAAAATGTGCTCCCCCTTCAAGATGTCTCCAAGGTAGACCCATCACCACCATGACACTGGTTGGCAGCATGGATCATTGACTGTACCAGGTCCTCTAGATCGCTGAGCCCCCACAAACCAGCTCTTCCCAGGATTTCAGCTTTCCCCCTCCTGATTCCACATGCCAGTTCATTCAGCTTTGTTTCCACAGAATGGATTTTCAGTTATTCCATACCAATACCCTACATTTCCCTGTTCCTTTTACCTTCATGTCTCCCACCTGGCAGAATTCCTGTGACAGAGGAAACCAACTCTGCCTTCTCCAGGTCTCCCATTAGGTTTTCAGCACTGTAGAGCAGTGGTCCCCAACCTTTTTGGCACCAAGGACCAGTTTCATGGAAGGCAATTTTTCCAGACAGGGCAGTGTGTGGCAGGGGAGTTGGTTTGGGTGGTGGTTTCAGGATGAAACCATTCCAACTCAGATCATCAGGCATGAGATTCTCATAAGGAGCACACAACCTTGATCACTCACATGGGAAACTCACAATAGGGCTCGCACTCCTATGAGAATCTAATGTCCCCACTGATCTGCCAGGGGGCAGAGCTCAGGCAGGAATGCTCCCTTGCCTGCCCGCTCACCTCCCACTGTGCGGCCCCATTCCTAATAGGCCACAGACCAGTACCAGTCTGTGGCCTTGGGGTGGGGGGACTCCTGCTGTAGAGGATATCATAGGGTCCTGCTATTATGCCAAATTCACAATAAATTCTTCAGTGGAACAGAGAACTCAACACTACTGTGTCATCCTGCTATGTTCCTCTCTTTCTCTCTTTTTTTTTTAATTGTGAAATATGTCCTACATACTGAAGAACTGTGAAATGTAGATGTGCAGTGTCAGGAACAAACCCACGACTGGGGTGAAGTAGTGGGGCACAAGCCCTCCCCACCACCTCCTCCCAGAGGTAACCACTATCCCGATGTTTATTTCCCTAACCCCTTAAACTTCCACCCCTAGATAGGTATGCTGGGTTTTGAACTTTTGGGAATGGTATCAAACTCTTTCTACCGTCACTTGTTTGTGTCATCAATATTACGTTTGTGAAATCCACCCATGTTGATGGGTGTAGCTCTTGTTCATTCATGCCAACTATTGTTTGGTACTCAATGGAAATACAGCACCTCCCCCTGCCCCCACATCCAGGGTTTCACTTTCCGTGTTTTAGTCACTGGCAGTCAACTGGAACCTAAAGATAGGTGAGTATAATACAGTTAAGATATTTTGAGAGAGGGAGACCACATTCACATAATTTCTATTATGGTGTATTGTTATAATTGTTCTGTTTATTATTGGTGATTGTTGTTAATCTCTTACTACGTCTCATTTATAAATTAAAATTTATCATAGATATGTATGTATAGGAAAAAATAGTATATATAGGCTTTGGTACTATTTGCAGTTTCATGTATCTGCTGGGGGTCTTGGAGGGGACAGCTAAGGAGAGACTACTGTATTCTGTAGTATCCCACCATCAAAAAAGTTGTATATGAGGTAATGCATATGTTAACCAGCTTGATTTCACCATTTCACAATGTATACATATTTTAATATAACACATTGTACACTATAAATACATACAACGCTCATTTGTCCATTTAAGCAACTAATTAACTTTTAAAGGCACACTGTAATACATTTATCCAATCTACTGCTAATAGACATTTGGGGCATTGACATATTTTTGCTATTATGAACAAAGCTGTTATGAATCTTCATCCATCCACTGAACAAATGTTTCTTGAGTACCTACTGTGAACTGGCCACTATTTTAGGCATGGGGATACAGCAGTGATCAAGACAGATGAAAATTCCTTCCCACAGGGGTATTCTAGAGGTGGCTGACTACAACGAGCAGGAAAAAACAGGGAAATTGTGTTTTATGTTAGAGGGTGGTAAGCGCTCACTGGGAATGAAAAACAGAGAAGGTGAAAAGTACCAGGGTAGAGGCTACACAGCCCTGAGTTGATATGTAGGCGGAGACTTGGGGTGAGGACAGTGCTGTGCAACTGTCCAGTGATAGCTCCAGCAGAGGGAGGGGCCTGTGCAAGGGGGCGGTGGGTGGGTCCACATTGAGACCAGTGGAGAAGGGCCTGGGCAACGCAGGGCAGCCTGACTCCCCAGGCCGAGGCCAGACCTCACAGGTTAAGAATGCCCTCACTGAGAGACACACCACGAATTTGGAGGCCCCAGGCCACCTGCACTTTTGACCAACTGGGTACAAAGTTAGCGGGTCCCCCTCGAGTAGAATTCACTGGAACATGCTCGGAACTCAGGCGGCACTCTGCTCATGATGACAGCTTCGTCATAGCAGAAAGGGCCAAATCAGGACCAGCCACAAGAAGAGTCTCAAAAAAAATGAAGAAGTCTCGAAGGACGAGGTCTGGGAGGGTCCCAGATGCAAAGCTTCCATGGACGAGGTCTGGGAGGGTCCCAGATACAAAGCTTCCATGGCCTCTCCCAGGGAGTCAAGGACATCACCGTCCTGACACATCCATGGGTAACAACATGCAAAAGGCATTGCCAATGAGAGAGGTTCACCTGAGCTTGTGTGTCTAGAGTTGGGTTTCTGCGTCCAGGGCTTCATTGCACAGGCATGACTGAGCCACGAGCACCACGTGCTTTGCGCTGCAGCTCCTCTTCCCAGAAGTTGGGATGATAGCATGTGGCTCCAAGGCCCACCCTCTAAATCACGGGGTTGGTCTTTCGGGCCTGACCAGCCCCACTCTGAGCCATCTTGCCGTAAATTCAGATGTGGTCCGAGGTGCCCACCAGGAGTAACAAAGACATTCCTGTCACTGGGGAAATTCCAAGGATTTAGAGGCTCCCTTCTAGAAACCAGGACAAAAGCTGGCCCAATTCCTCATTCCACAGCAGCCTGTGTGGCTGGAGAAGAGTAAGTGTGGCCAAGAATAAAAGGAGGCAAGATCAGAGGGTTATGAGGACTAGACCCAGGGAGCGCTGGGTACCTGTCTTCTGATGCCCAGGTGCAAAAGTTCCCCAAACGTAGGCTGGAATTTGCAACTCCTGGGTCGTACGCAATACACATGTTCAACTCTTGGGAAATGTCCCGTTGTTTTCTATAGAATAACGACCCCCCAAATGTCTGTGTCCGAATCCCTGGAATCTATGAGTATGTTTCCTTACATGATAGCAGGGACATTACAGATGTGATTAGTGAAGGATCTTGAGATTATTCAGATGGGTCATCTCATCTCAAGGGTCCTTACAAGAGGGATACAAAGGGGTTTGAGTCATGGAAGGAGACGTGATGACAGAAGCAGAGGCCAGAAAGAGTGAGACTGGGCACAGTGGCTCACACCTGTAATCCCAGCACTTTGGGAGGCCAAGGTGGGCATATCGCTTGTGGAAGTTCAAGACCAGCCTGGGCAACATAGTGAGACTCTGTCTCTACAAAAATATACAAAACTTAGCTGGGCATGGTGGTGTGCACCTGTGGTCCCAGCTACTCCAGAGGCTGAGGTGGGAGGATCAATAGAGCTGGGGAGGTTGAGGCTTTAGTGAGCCATGATTGCATCACTGTACTCCAGCCTGGGTGACAGAGCAAGACCCTGTCTCAAAAAAAAAAGAAGAAAGAGAAAAAGTTTGAAGATGCTCCAATGCTGGCTTTGAGGATGGAGGAAAGGACTAAAGCCAAGGAATGCCTGCAGCCTGTGGAAGGTAGAAGAGGCACGGAGACAGCTTCCCCTCCAGCCTCCAGAAGCAACCAGCCCTGCTGACACCTAGGTTTTGTCCCAGTGAGACTGATTTAGGACTTTTGACCTCTAGAAACATAAGATTGTGGGTTTTTGTTGTTTAAGCCACAAGATCATGGTAATTCGTTACAGCGGTAAGAAACTAATACACAATCTTTGCCCACCCCTCTAAGTGATGACTTCCCTACTTTGGCCAGTCTGTTGGTTGAATTGTGTTGTCTCATTGTGGATTTCATTTTTACTTTCCTGATGATGAATGATGTTAGGCATCTTCGCAGATATCTATTAGTCATTTGGGTTTACCCTTTAGCAAAGTGCCTGCTCAAGATTTTTGCTCAGGTTTTTTCCCCCATGGTTTTTAGCATGTATACAGAGTTGTGTAGCCATCACAACAGTCAATTTTAGAACAATTCTATCACCCCAAGAGGAAACCCCAAACCATCTAGCTGCTCTTCCCACCCTTCCACCCCCTCCCAGTCCTTTGCAACCATTGATCTACTTTGTCTTTATAGATTAGCCTATTCTAGACAGCTCATGTAAATAAGAACCATATAACATGTGGCCTTTTGTGTCTGGCTTCTTTCATCTTGCATAATGATGATTTTCACTTTTTTTAAACTGACAAATTTAAGTTGTATACATGTATTGTGTACAACATATTGTTTTGCAGTATATGTATATTGTGGAATGGCTAAATCAAGTTAATTGACATAGGCACTACCTCACATACATGTCATTTATGTGTAATGAGAGCACTTAAAATCTACTGTCTTAGCAATTTTCTTTTTTTGTTTGTTTAATATTTCTTTTTATTTATTTATTTATTTATTTATTGAGACGGAGTCTCGCTCTGTTACCCTGGCTGGAGTGCAGTGGCACGATCTTGGCTCACTGCAAACGCGGCCTCCCTGGTTCACGCCATTCTCCTGCCTCAGCCTCCTGAGTAGCTGGGATTACAGGTGCCGGCCACCAAGCCTGGCTAATTTTTTGTATTTTTAGTAGAGACGGGGTTTCGCTGTCTTAGCCTGGATAGTCTCAATCTCCTGACCTTGTGATCCGCCCGCCTCGGCCTCCCAAAGTGCTGGGATTACAGGCATGAGCCACCGTGCCCAGACTATTTATTTATTTTTACAGGCACCTTCTTATTATGTTGCCCCAGGCTGGTCTCTAATGACTGAGTTCAAGCGATCCTCCTCCCTCAGCCTCCCCAGTAGTCTCTTAGCAACTTTCAAGAATTAATACATGGTTATCAACTATAGTGATCATGTTATACAATAGATCTCCTGAACTTATTCCTCCTATCAAACTGAAATTTTGCATCCTTTGACCAACATCTCCCCAGCCCCATCCGCCCCCAGCCCCAGGTGACCACTGTTCTACTCCCTGCTCCTATGAGATCAACCTTTTTAGATTCCACATATGAGTGAGATCATGCAGCTTCATCTGCCTGTCACTGGCTTAGTTTACTTACTATAAGTCTTCCAGTTTCATCCATGTTGTCCAAATGAAGGATTTCCTTCTTTTCTAAGGCTGAATAGTATTCTGTTGTGTATAGGTGCCACATTTTCTTTATCCATTCATCTGTTGATGGACACTTAGTTTGCTTCCACATCTTGGCTTTGTAAATAGTGCTGAAAATAACATGGGTGCAGACACCTCCTCAGCACACTGATTTCATTCCCTTTGGATATATACAAGGTAGTGGGATTGCTGGATCTTTGCTCAGTTTTCTATTGTTTATTCTTCTCATTGATTTGAAAGATTTCTATATATTCTAGGTGCTAGTAAAATGAGAGCTAAATGTGTTAAAAATATCTTCTCCCCCTTTGTGGGTTATATTTTGCTCTCTTTGTGCTGTCTTTCAATGCAAGAATGTCTTAACTTGTATAATAAAGTCCCCCATGCGACTCTCTTCCTTTATGGCATGAGCTTTTCAGCCTCCTATTCTCTAAATTCTCCAAACATTCCCCACAATTTCAAATCCTCCAGCCTTCTCCCAGCCTCCTCTCTATTCCCCTCCCTGTCAAAGAATGACTCTCCCTCTTTTACATCCTAGGGAAATTTGAAACCACGTTTAGGAACTGTCTCAACTCTTACCCCCAAGTTTATACACTTACCTGCATACCTCCCTTCTTCCTTCCTATCATAAAGAAACACATGGTCTCTTTTTTCTCTATAGGTCACCCTCTCTCCCTCTGCCCTGGATACCATCCCTACCACCCCATCCTCTTTAATATTGTGCCATTAAATATATCTTTCTAGGAGAGGGAAAAATATTTTTCCTCTACCCTTTTAGGTTCTCAGCTGGGGCCCCTATTACAAAAGGCAGATTGACAAGAGAAAAACAGACAGAGTCTGATTAACATGTACATCTCATATATACATTGGAGATATATACATACATATATGCATTGTATAGATATATACACTTATTGTTTGTGTGTGTGTGCGTATATATACACACACACAGACACACACACTTATATACATTGGAGAAACTCAGGGATGAGTAAACGCACAGAGGTGGCTAGAACTTGGGCTTAAATACCATCTTCAGCTAAAACAAAGGAAGAAGGGTGTCAGGGAGGCTAGCTATAGGGATGTGACCAGTAAAAGCACAGTAAGAAGCGTAAGGTTTGGTATGCAGATTTAATTCAGTGCCTCCTCCTGATAAGAGTCTCTTATGATTTAGAGCCATCCTTTTCTTACTGGTATAGAGACACCCTTACAAATTGACACTTTTTAAAAATAAATTTCCCTTATAAAGGGGTAATTATTTTATTATTTATTTATTTATTGGGATATGGTCTTGCTCTATTGCCCAGGCTGGAGTTCAGTGGCATGATCTCAGTTCACTGCAACCCCTGCCTCCCCTGTTCAAGTGATTCTCCCATCTCAGCCTCCGGAGTAGCTCGGATTACAGGAGTAATCCATTACACCTGGCCAGGATTGTGACATTTTCCATAAAGGCCAATATATACGTACAGCAATTTGACTGGTTACAGCTTGCTGCATGCCAAGGAAGATTGCTTGAATATTCTGTGAGGAGGGGTGATGATCTGCGGGGGTCTCATCTCTGGTGCAGCAAAGCCTTTCCTAATCACTTACAAGAAGCAGCAGAAGTTGCAGCTGCAGGCTATGTGACTCAGGCTGCGTAGCCACATTCCTCTCAAGGCTCAAAATAATTTAAAGTTCCAACAGCTTTAAGTTTGAATTATTTTACTTCACACACCCCAAAATATGCTTCTTTGGCATGAGGATTTCTTTGAGCTCATTACCTTGAGAAAGAGCAAGCTCAAGAGAAGCTCTAAAAGCAGAATATAAAGTACCCCTTTAGAGCTAGGCATGGTGGCTCATGCCTGTAATCCCAGCACTTTGGGAGGCTGAGGCAGGTGGATCACCTGAGGTCAGGAGTTCGAGACCAGCCTGGCCAACATGGTGAAACCCCCATCTCTACTAAAAATACAAAAATTAGCCAGCTGTGGTGACGTGTGACTGTAATCCCAGCTACTTGGGAAGCTGAGGCACGAGACTCGCTTCAACCCAAGAGGCGGAGGCTGAAATGAGCTGAGATCATACCACTGCATTCCAGCCTGGGCGATAGAGTGAGACCCTGTCTCAAAAAAAAAAAAAAAAAAAAAAAGAAAGAAAGAAAAGAAGAGCATCAGAAAATGAATAAATGAAGGTAAAATAAAAACTGAAGGTAAATGAAGGTAAAATAAAAAGTGAAACGAATGACAGCAATGATACAAGGGATAGGGGGGGAAATTAGGACTATTTTATTTTATTTATTTTGAGACGGAGTCTCGCTCTGTCGCCCAGGCTGGAGTGCAGTGGCGCGATCTCGGCTCACCGCAAGCTCTGCCTCCCTGGTTCACGCCATTCTCCTGCTTCAGCCTCCCGAGTAGCTGGGACTACAGGCGCCCGCCACCACGCCCCGCTAATTTTTTGTATTTTTAGTAGAGACAGGGTTTCACCATGTTAGCCAGGATGGTCTCCTGACCTCGTAATCTGCCCACCTCGGCCTCCCAAAGTGCTGGGATTACAGGCATGAGCCACCGCATCAGGCCAGGACTATTTTATTTTTATAAGGTACTTGAACTCCCCATGAAATGATGTAGTGTTTTTGTTTTGTTTTGTTTGAGATAGGGTCTCACTCTGCTGCCCAGGCTGGAGGGCAGTGGCACAATCGTGGCTCACTTCAGCCACCATGCCCAGCTGGCTAATTTTTTATTTTTTGTAGAGATGAGATCTCACTATGTTGCCCAGACTGGTCTCAAACTTCTGGGCTCAAAAATCCTCCTGCCTCGGCCTCCCAAAGTGCTGGGATTACAGGTGTGAGCCACTGCACCTGGCTAATACAGTATTATTTGAAAGTGGTCTTGGACTAGCTGTAAATATATAGTGCAAACTCTAGGGCAACCACTAAAAAAAGTTTTAAAAAAGAAGTATAACTGATATACTAAGTATACTTATCAGCATAACTGATATACTAAGAAAAGAGAGAAAATACATTGCTCAATTAAAACAACAGAAGGCAGGAAAAGTGTAGTAGGCAAAAGTAGGAAAAAAGGACAAGGACAATGTATAGAAAATAGTAGCAAGTATGGTAAATATTAATCCAACTATATCAATAGTTACTTGAAATGTCAATGGTCTAAATACTAACTAAAAGACAAAGATTGTCAGAGTAAATCAAAAAACAATACTCAACTATATGTTGTCTATAAAAAATTCACTTCAAATATAAAAACACATATAAATTAAAAGAGATGGAGAAAGATATACCATGCTGGCACTCATCAAAAGAAAGAAGGAGTCGCTAAATTAATTAATTTTTTTTTTGAGACAGAGTCTCACTCTGTTGCCAGGCTGGAGTGCAGTGGCGTGATCTTGGCTCACTACAACCTCCGTCTCCCTGGTTCAAGCAATTCTCCTGCATCAGCCTCCCAAGTAGCTGGGACTACAGGCGCATGCCACTGCGCCCTGCTAATTTTTGTATTTTTAGTAGAGATGGGGTTTCACTATGTTGGCCATGATGGTCTCGATCTCTTGACCTCGTGATCCACCTGCTTCAGCCTCCCAAAGTGCTGGGATTACAGGCACAAGCCACCTTGCCCGGCCAAAATGGACCAATTTCTTGAAAGACGCAATTTAACAAAAACCACACAAAAAGAAATAAACAATCTGAATAGGCCTATATTTACTATAGAAATTGAATCTGTAATTAACGACCTTCCAATCAGAAAGTACCAGGTTTAGATGGGTTTCCTGGTGAATTCTACCAACATTTAAGCAAGAAATTATATAGTCTCTTTCACAAGATAGAAGTAGAAGGAACATTTCCTAGCTCATTCTATGAGGCCAGAGTTACCCTAATACCAAAATCAGACAAAGACATTACAAAAAAAAATTCAATTATTTAAGAAAATATAATCTATACGTACCCTTAGCTGGGTTCATGGAAACTACAATAAGTGCAGAATTCTGAAAGCAAGAAACATGTGGGGGACCACTGTTCTCTCTCTGCAGTGGGGTCTCCTGCTCTGACCCAGTGGGTGGCCTTTACCAGAAAAAAACAGAATCCACCTGACATTGGATCAAGGCAGGTGCCAGGGTCAGTCTGCAAATTAGTTATTAGTAAAGTTGAATTTCTGTATTTTAAATAAATAGATATAAATGGATCATCCTGCTTACCCAACACTGGAAACCGCTGCTATATTTGGGAACAAATAATCACCAAATACCAGCCCAGTGCTGAGTCTGTAACATGAATTACTTTATTTAATTATCACAACTATATGAAGTGGATTCTAAGATACCACTCATTTATGAATGAAACTGGTGGCTGGGCGCGGTGGCTCACACCTGTAATCCCGGCACTTTGGGAGGCCGAGGACCAAAGTGGATCACCTGAGGTCAGGAGTTCAAGACCAACCTGGCCAACATGGTGAAACCCTCTCTCTACTAAAAATACAAGACAGGCATCGTAGCGAGAGCCTGTAATCGCAGCTACTCGGGAGGCTGAGGCAAGAAATCACTTGAACCGAGGAGGTGCAGGTTGCAGTGAGCAGAGATTGCACCACTGCACTCCAGCCTAGGTAACAGAGCAAGACTCCATCTCAAAAAATATATATAGATATAGATATAGATATAGATATAGATATCATGGCAGCCATAGCTGGGGCAGCATCCCCGTTCTTTGCTTAGTGCAGTCACTCTTCTTATTGGACATAAATCAAGTGCGACCTTATGCCCCACCTTCTCAGTGACCCAAGGCTCCAGTCCCTTCTCAGAGGGAGGGTAGAATCCAGAGATGCCCCAGCCGTCTTGCCTCTAGTTCTTGGATCTTCACAATAAGCGATGATCATGGGGCCCTGCCAGTGGTTGGGTCAGGATTTCTTTCTATTTGGTGCTGTCCCATCCTTTTCTGGAAGAATATCTTGAATATCCAAGTTTCTGATTTGTCAATGTCACACCTCTCCAATTTCTGGCATCGATGCTCGCTTTTTCTATTTCTGTGTTCTGTTCTTGGCTATTTCAACGGAAATTTGGAAATAACTTAGAGGTGCCTGCAAATGTAGCCATTTTATCTGGAAGTCTCTTGCATCAAGTACAAAAGCTAAATGTTCTTCTTGCCTCTAGAATGTGATCATGGGCAAATTTTCTGAACTGAGGCATTATTTGTCTCATCTGGGATAATGGCTTGTACCTGAAACTATTGTCTAGAGTGTACTTCTGTCAAATTAGTGGAGGCAGGAGGAGCTGGAAGGTAGAGGAAGGTAGGATCTTCAAAATGTTCCCAGGATGCACTTTTCAGTTCACCCCACCCGCACCTATTCAAAGGCTGCTGTTTACAAGGCTCTTTCTAGGGTTAAGGTTTTCAGTGTGAGCTCCGTGAGCCCCTGAGGAGTAGGAAGACACTGAGTATGAGACTCCAGTGTCCCCCATTTTTTCCACTTCACCCAAGCAGCTTCGTGAGAAGATCTATGCTAGGAACATGGTCCAAATCCTGGTTGGACATTTACAAACGATGTAAGCAGGATTGAGCCAGGGGCACCATTCCAGAGTGGGAAGGGTGCAGGGGCTCCTGGGTTTCAGTCCTCGCCCTAAGTCAGGAATTCCTGAACCAGGAGCCAGGAAGTCCTGTCAGACCTGGAAGGACCCTGTCACAAGAGGTGGTGGGGAGTCCTGTCCCCTCTGTACCTGAGGGGGTAAGGTACACTTTGCCGCCTTAAGGAGATCCAATGTCTCTCATTTCACAGAAGAACTGGGGATGTTTCTATTACATGGAAAGTGAAAGACAGCAACATCAAAGCAACACTTATTTAGGGCTATGGGCAAGACTGATGTCTCTCCACCCTGGAGAGCTTCCACCTCTGAAGTGCGGAATGCGCCCCAGCAGCAGCTCTGCAAGGAACGAGTCCACATAGGGCTCTCAGCACCCGCTTCTGAGGCTGAGGACAGCCAGGCAGTGTCAGACATCTGCTGTCGTGAAGGCTCAGGATCCTGCAACTCTGCAGCCTAATCCAGCTTTCTACGAAAGTTGGAACCTCTCTCTGTCTGAGGGTCCTTGACTGCCGGCCACAAAGACGTGCGCTGTTGGTCAGCACCGAGGACAGCGCTTGGGGGCGGTCCTCCAGGGAATTCCTGGGTGACGAATACCAGGACAGAAGGACCTCCTTCCCGACAGCAGGAAGGATCAGGCTGAGGGTAGTAGTGTGCCCAGGTACCCTGCAAATGTCACAGGCAGCTGACGAGCCCCTTCTCGTCATCAGCCAGGGTTAGGATTATCTAACTGCACCCTAGGGGCTAGGAGGCCAAAGACGTGAGTGGAAGCCAAGGGAGGGTTGGGGGGCCAGAGGACCTCCCTGGACAGAGAGATGCGATATGTTCCCCAGAAAGGCAAGCCCTGCCCAACCAGCAGAGACCAGCTCTGTGGCTCTACCTCCCGGCCCAGGACACACCTTCTCTCTCTGGCCTGCCTGCTCACACTCTTGACCTTGGGGTGTTGTGCTTTCCAAAGGCCCTTGGTGTGGAATGGAAATGCCTTTACTCATCCACCTTTATGTGGAGAAATCATGAGAGCAGCAGGGGCCAATGCAAGAGAGAGAAGGCCCCATTGGGATGACGCTGCCCAGTCCTGCTGCAGGTGCCAGCACAGCTGCTGCACTGGGGCAGAGCTCCATTCAAAGCGAAGCTTTCTGTTCCCAGCGTTGTCAAGTGGTGGGACACTGTTCCCTCTTTTCCCCTCAAGGGGCTGCCCTCTGCTGACCACTTTCCGTCCCCCACCCACTAATCCTTTCCCTGCATCCTCTCTGATCCTCACAGCACCCTGTGGGGTGGGTGCTACTGTTGTTCCCATTTTGCAGGCAGGAAAGACAGAGAGGACAAGCGACAGCCAGTGAGTGGTAGAGCTGGGACTCTAACGCAGCTCTGTTTGCTGCCAGCATCCTTGTGTTGTGCTCATGGCCCCGAGGGTTCTGTGGTAAAGTTCACACCACAGCTGAGCTCCAGGGCCTTCCTTTCTAGGTAGCCAGAGGCCATTTAGATTTGGGGCTGGGCACAGTGGCTCACACCTGTAATCCCAGCACTTTGGGAGGCCGAGGTGGGCGGATCACCTGAGGTCAGGAGTTTGAGACCAGCCTGGCCAATATGGTGAAACCCCATCTCTACAGAAAATACAAAAATTAGTCGGCCATGGTGGCGCGCGACTGTAGTCCCAGCTACTTGGGAGGCTGAGGCAGGAAAATCACTTGAACCCAGGAGGTGGAGGTTGCAGTGAGCCGAGATCACGCCACTGCACTCTAGCCTGGGTGACAGAGTGAGACTCCATCTCAAAAACAAAACAAAACAAAAAATAGATTTGAAGGTCAGACCCAAATGGCCATGCTCGGTGCTAGGCTTACAAGGTTCCTGTGCCCTGAAGCTGAGAGTCCCTGGGGGAAGGCCCATATTAATGCCCACATACTCACACAAGGCCAGCTCCTCCCAGCCTCCAGTGTCTCACCTGGTCTGTGAATGGCATGACTGACAGTCGTGCCCCTCCCATAGCCCTGTCCAGGGTACTGAGCAAGGATCCCACTGAGAAGTATCTGGTCCAAGGTACATATTTCAGAAACATGACCTCCTCTCTGGCTACATGTTGGAGACCCAGGAACTCAGCCTGGTTTTTTGGACACTGAGTCACCAGCAGGTCTCCAGCCAGGGGCTGTGAAGGTTGAGCATGGGGGCCTCCCTGGCCATATGGGGCTGGCATCCCAAACTAAAAGGTGAGGGGGTCCAGGGGCACATGAACCAGAGGCAGAGAGAGATGGGGGTACTGTGAGCTAACTTCAGTCCCAGCACTGCCACTTAACTGTCTGTGTGAACTGGGCCAAGTCCCTTGTGCGCCTGAGAAGCAGTTTCCATGTCAGTAACGGGAGAGTAAACTGAGGGCACCTCTTTGGATAAAGGAGGAGGGAACACCAGGAAAGTGCCTGGCAATGCCAACAGAGCACACAAACACATGCACACAAGTGCATGCACAGCCCCCAACCAAAAAAAAATCCTCTTAATTAGCCCAGCAGAGCGAGCCCTCACAGACTGGGTTCTGAATGGTAAAAATAGTGGTCTGAGAGTGGTGAGCCCCCGGAGGCTAACAGCATTCCTCAGGAGGTACAGTCTGTGTCCCTCTCTTATGGGGCACATTGAGCCTCCTTAAGACAGTGGGGATGGTGGGTCCTTGAAGAGTAACATGGGGCCCTGTGAACCCCGCCATCTGCTTCCCTCATCTCCTGGGCCCAAACTGGCAATGGTCAGGAAAGTCTGTGGGGACTCCCTTCCCATCTCCCCTCTTTCCCTCCTCCTCTCTTTTCTAGAAAGAAGACAGAGGGAAGAGGACGCACTGCCTTCCTGCTAATGGAGGGGGAGGCTTGGTCACTCTCTTCTTTCTAGAGGTTGATGCGTTTGTCAGAATCCAACTTCTGTCCCTGCTCACAGATTAAATCACTCATTTCTAGTTGGGATGGAAAGCTCCTGTGTGGGTGCCACTGTGAATGGCATTGTTTTTCAACTAAATGGATCATAACTGATCAGGAAGGGTTCTCCACACTTCCAGTGCTTCCCAGAAGCAGCCAGTGGATACCGGGTTGCGGGGGAGGCTTAAAGCAAAGGCCCCTAGAGAAGCCGCAAGGGGGTTTCCAGGGCTGGGTCAGACTGTGCTACCATACCCCACGCACATGCAGTGTGCAGCACAGGACAGGCTCTCAGCACACACTTGCTGAACGAATGAGGGGAGTGAGTTAATGAATGGAGGGAGGAAGCAGGAGCGGACATGGGAAATGCAGAGAAGACTCACATTAGTTTAGCCAGGCAAGATGACCCTCAGGTCCCGGAACACGCTCCTCGCTGGGGAGGACAGGCAGCCATTTCACAGAGGAGAGAGCCTGAGGGATTGGGAGGCTGGCTACAGCCCATGGCAGGGACAGGCCAGAGCCCAGCCTTCTGCCTGGGCTTGGATGGGTCATTGTCAGGCCCCCAGCCATTCTGCCAAGAGAACTGGGGTTGGGGGAGGCTTCCTATGGTGACCCCAGGAAAGGAACCACAGCTGGCCCTGGGGGTGGCCCCTAAACCCCTGCCTGGGCTAAGGGATGGGAGAGTGAGCTTCTGCCTCATCCCAGGGCAGAGGGTGGCTTTGCTCAGGGAGCTCCCTGCAGCTGGGCTACTGCTTCTAATTTTCACGCCTTGTGTGACCCCACCCTCGCCAGCCCTCATTGAGCGCAGTGGGGCAGCTGAGCCTCTCCCCCATGCTCTGGGGCTGACTTGGTGGAGGGGACTGCACCAAGGGGCCGTGGATGCTGAAGTGACCTCCCAACTCTACTTGCAGCACAGCTGACACCGCGTGATGAAGCCAAGAGCTCAAACTGAGGCCCGGTCAAGCTGGGGAGAGGGCACAGGAGACAGAAAAGGATTCTTTGAGAGGGAGTGGGAGCGGGACAGGGAAAGAGGAAACAGAAGCGGATGTGGAGAAAGAATGATCCCACCCCACCAAGGACTGTGGGGTGCTATGGGCTGCTCCGCAGGGTGCATGTCTGTGCACGTGTCTGCGAGGGCACCTGTCAGCGTCTGGCGTGTGTACCCAGAGTGCAAAGGTGGCATACTCAGGTGCACTCGGGCACCCCCCGCAAGACAGCAGAGCTTGTTGGAATCTCTGGAACCCAGAGTGGGGAGGTGCTTGGCCTTCTCTGCTCCGGTGAGTCCCCACAGACCCTACAGGCCTGTGGCACAGGCACTGCCCAAATAGCCCACAGGGAGTTGATGAGACCCTGTGACACCTGAATGCACCTCAGGGCACAGGTGCCTCCCAAGCATGCCCTGTGTTCATTCCCATGTTGGCCTTTCAGAGAGGAATGTTCTACCCATTTTACAGAGGACGGGGGAAACCAGAGAGGTCAGTTTTCTAGTCCCGTATTGCCACAAATGGGAGGCTGAGCCAGGAGGATCCCTTGAGCCCAGAGGTTCGAAACCAGCCTGGGCAACATAGGGAGACTCCGTCTCTACAAAAAAATTAAAAAGTAGCCTGGTGTGATGGTGCATACCTGTAGTCCCAGCTACACAGGAAACAGACAGGAGGATCACTTGAGCTCAGGGAGTCGAGGCTGTAGTGAGCTGTGTTCACACCACTGCACTTCAGCCTGGGTGACAGAGTGAGACCCTGTCTCCAAACAAAACAGCAACAACGAAAAGAGACTCCTGGGCTGTGCTGCAGGCTCTGGGAGGAAGCAGCAGAGGGGCCTGGGCTTCGAGAGCTTTGAGACCCTGGACAGGAGCTGGGAGTCAACCCCTGTCCTCCTCCTTCACTTGCTCCAGGACAGGGTGGAAGTGTAGGCATTTGGGCTTCAGAGGCCAGGCAGAGTCTGGAGCAACCCCAGGCAGCAGAGTGGCCCCATTCCAGGAAAATCCTCCAGGTGAGCCCACAACTGACCACAAGGCTTGCCCTGCCCCCATGTGCCTTGGGCAGAAGAAACAGAACAGTCACATCAGTAAACAGGAAGTGGAAGGGTGAGGAGGAGCCCAGTCGTGAGTCACTGTGATTTAAACACCCGAGGCAGACAAGTAGCACAAAAGACGAAACCAACACATCTCATGGAAAACACATTCGGAGACCCAGAGCTAATGCAACAAACAGAATAAGACTTTAGAATAAGTATAATTAATATCCACAGAGAGATGTGCGTAAATAGGAAGCCAGAACATATTCCACTGCAAATCTTGACAGCATCCGGATTGGAAAGGAAGATGTAAAACTCTCTCTGTTTGCAGATGACGAAATCTGGAATACAAAAAGTACTAAGGAACACACACACACACACACACACACACACAGCTAATAGCAAGTTCAGCAAGGCTGTAAGGTGCAAGGTGAATATGCAAAAATCAGTCATATTCTATGCACTAGCAATGAACAAACTGAAAATCAAATTAAGAAAACAATATTAATTTGGAGGGACACCGTAACAAAATGCCACCAATTGGGTAGCTAACGGGTAGCTTACAAATATATTGTCTCATAGCTCTGGAGGCCAGAGGTCCAAAACCAAGGTGATGCAGGGTTGGTTCCCTCACAGAAGGCCGTAGGGGAAAGCTCTGTCCCAGGCCTCTATCCTTATTTCTGATAGCTCCTTGGCTTGCGGCAGCAAAACCCCAGGCTCCACATGCAGTTCTCCCTGTGTGCTTGCGCCTGTGTCTGTGTCCCAATTTCCCTTTTAATAAGGATACCAGTTACATTGGATTAGGGCCCACCTTGTTCCAGTGTGACCTCGCTCTAAGTCAATTATTTGCATGTGTAGTTACCCTATTTCCAAATAGTTCTAAAGTACTAGGAGGTAAGACTTCAACATATGAATTTTGGGGAGATATAGTTCAAGCCATAACAAATTCTGTTTACAAGGGCATCAAAAAGAATAAAATATTCACCGGGCACTGTGACTCCCAGCACTTTGGGAGGCCAAGGCAGGAAGATGGCTTGGGGCCAGGAGTTTGAGACCAGCCTGGGCAATATAGCAAGACTCTATCTCTACAAAAAATATATACATAATTAGCTTCTCAGGAGGCTGAAGCAGGAGGATCACTTAAGCCCAGGAGGTTAAGGCTGCAGTGATCCGTGTTGGCACCACTGCACTCCAGCCTGGGCAACACAGAAAGACCCTGTCTCAAAAAAATTAAAAGAATGAAACATTTATGAATAAATTTAACAAAAGAAGTGCAAAACTTGTACACTGAAAACTATAAACACAGTTGGGAGAAATTAAAGAACACTTAAATAAATGGAAAGACATCCACATTCATGGATTGGGAGACTTAATATTGTTAAGATGGCAATACTTCTTAAAGATCTCTGGGTTCACAGAATCCATATCAGAATCCCAGGTGAATTCTCTGCAGAAAGTGACAAGCTGTTCTGAAAATTCATATGAAAATTCAAGGAACCCAGGAGAGTTAAAACAATCTTCAAAAAGAAGAACAAAGTTGGACGACTCACAATTCCTGATTTGAAAACTTACTACAAAGCTACAATAATCACCAGGTGTGGTGGCTCACAGCTATAATCCCAGCACTTTGGGAGGCCAAGGCGGGAGGATCACTTGAGTCCAGGAGTTCAAGACCAGCCTGGTCAACATAGGGAGACCCTGTCACTAAAACTAATTTAAAAAGTAGCCAAGTGTGGTGGTGTGCACCTGTGTTCCCAGCTACTTGGTAGGCTGAAGAAGGAGGATCGCCTCAGCCAGGGAGGTCGAAGCCGCAGTGAGCGGTAATCCAGTGCCACTGCACTCCAGCCTAAGTGACAGAGCAAGACCCTGTCTCAAAAAAATAAATAAAATAAAATAAAATAAAATAACTTTTAAAAGAACACCAAAACAAGCCAGGCTTGGTAGTACATGACCATAGTCCCAACTACACAGCAGGCTGAGGCAGGAAGATCACTTGAGCCCAGGAGTTGGAGGAGTTGTATGCAATGATCATACGTGTGACAATAGCCACTGCACTCCAGCCTAGGCAACACAGAGAGATCTTGTCTAAAACAAACAAACAAAACCCAAACAGAAATTACCAACCACTTAGAAGTGGGTGACAGAACAGAATATTCCACTTTTTAAACTTGTGAAATGTTTCAAAGCAATATCCGCAGAAAATGTAGAAGCCTTAGTATGTTTATTAGAGAAAAAGAAGATTAAAAATAAATGGACTACTATCTTAGTTCAAAAACAGGAATACCAACATTAAAATAAGCCCAATAAAGTTGAATAAAGTGATTGATAGATTAAAAAAGCAAGGCTGGGTGCAGTGGCTCATGCCTGGAATCCCCCTACCCCTCACCTGTGAGAGGCGGAGGTGGATGGATCACTTGAGCCCAGGAGTTTGAGACCAACCTGGACAACATGGTGAAGCCCTGTCTCTACTAAAATATAAAAATTAGCCAGGCATGATGGCGGGCGCCTCTAATACCTGCTATTTGGGAGGCTGAGGTGGGAGAATGGCTTGAACCTAGGAAGCGGAAGCTGCAGTGAGCCAAGATCGTGCCACCGCACTCCAGCTTGGGCAACAGACCAAGACCCTACCTCAAAAAACAAACAAACAAACAAAAACAAAAACAAAAAAACAGAGAAAAAAGTAGAAAGTCACGAAATAGAAATAAATGGGAAAATAGAAATTATAATAGGAAAAAAAGCCACCCTCATAATGGACTGATGCTGTGAGTTTGGATGGAAGCAGGTGAGGCTCAAGGCTTTGCATGAGCATTCCCAACCTGGGTAGTGCAACCTGGGCAGATGGTCAGGAGAAGAGAGAAAACACAGACGAATGATGTGGGGAAAGATGAAGTGGGTGAAGGAAATTAATCATTGTGGCCCAATATGTATGACGAAAGCTTTGAAATTATAGGCATCATGGAAAAATGTATGGAAAAATACAAATTATCAAAATGAGTGAGAAAACCCCAGTAGACTTAAGAACTACAGGGAAGGAAATGGACAAGAGAATACAAGGTTTATCGTAAAATGCAGTGTCATTTTTTCAGACAATGTGACTTTCTATACTGTCTAGAAAATTGAACTAACAAACTATAAGAATAATTAGGACAAATTCAACTATGTGGCAAGATCTACACAAAGCCCTCCTAGCTATCAGCAATGATGAATTATAATATAGAAAAGAAAAATGTCATTCATGATAGGAACACTGTTACAGCACATAGAGCGGAAACCCAACAAAAAATGAGCAGTACCAATGTGGAGAAGACTATAAAGTGTAGCATGTATTGCACGAATAGAGATATACTGTGTTCCTCAATGGAAGATTGAACATGGTACTAATGTCAGTTTTCCCCTAAATTAGTGTAGAATTTAAATTTGGCATCAATTACAATCAAACAGGATTTCCCTTATAAAACTGACAAGCCAATTAGAAATAGAAAATGTACAAAAAAAGACAAGTGTGAAAAAGCGAAGAATGCAGTAGAGATTCTCTGTGAAACACAAAATATGCAATAAATGATTTTAATTGAAACAATATATAAAAATAAACATATAGCCAGCCTGGACAACATTGGAAGACCCTGTCTCGGCCTAAAATAATAATAATAATAGAAATCATCTAGGTGTGGTGCTGTGCACACCTGTAGTCCGAGCTACTCAGGAGGCTGAGACAGGTGGATTGTTTGAGCCCAGGATTTTGAGGCTACAGTAAGCTATGATTGTGCAACCACACTCCAGCCTGGGCAACAGAGTGAGACCACCTCTAAAAAAATAAAAAATGATAATAAATACAATTTTTAAAAAGAATAAATACATAAAATACTCACTTTAAAAAAGAACAGTGTCCTGAAATAGGCCCATGCATTTAGTAACTTCCTATAAACTAAAAGAATGTGAAAATATAGGCTATTCAAAAAATGGTTCTGGGTTGACTCACTGTATTTGTAACATAAGATAGAGAGCTATCTCACAGCACTCAAACAATCCAGATGATGTATTAATCTAAACCATTGTAAGAAAATTATAAAACCTTCAACTCATTTGATAATGAATGAAAGTTTTAAAAAAGAATATTATAAAACTTAAAGAAAATATGCAAAAATATAAGTGAAGAAAATATAAAAGGATATATATTGAGGCAGAAAAGTCATTCCTTTTTTGAGATAGAGTCTTGCTCTGTCACCCAAGCTGGAGTCCAGTGGCGCAATCTCGGCTCACTGAAACCTCCCCCTCCCGGGTGCAAGCAATTCTCCTGCCTCAGCCTCTCGAGTAACTGGGACTACAGGTTTATGCCACCACATCTGGCTAATTTTTGCATTTTTAGTAGAGACGGGGTTTCACTACGTTGGCCAGGCTGGTCTCGAACTCCTGACCTCAAGTGATCCATCCACCTTGGTCTCCCAAACTGCTGGAATTACAGGCATGAACCACCACTCCAGGCCAGTAGAAAAGTCATTCTTAAGACATGAATTATAAAAGCTAAAAATGAAAGATTAATACATTTGACCACATCAAATTTAAAACAAAAATGTTCTATAGAATAAAAGACACTAGGCAAAGCAGAGTAGCTCACACCTGTAATCCCAGCATTCAGGGAGGTTGAGGCAGGCAGATTGTTTGAGTCCAGAAGTTCAAGATCAGCCTGGGCAATATACCATCTCTACAAAAACTAGCAAAAAATAGCTGGGCATAGTGGCATGTGACTATAGTCCCAGCTACTCAGGAGGCTAAGGTGAGAAGATAGATTGAGCCCAGGAGGTTGAGGCAGCAGTGAACTATGATGGCACCACTGCACTCCAGCCTGGATGACAGAGAGAGTCCCTGTCTCAAAAACAAACATACAATCAAAGACACTAATTGCAAACCTAAAAGGCAAGTTACAGTGTAGAGGAAACATTGGCCACAGCTATACCAGGAAAAACAATCCCTGATACACGATTAAGGAAAATTCAACAACTAAGTAGGGAGAGGACATAAACAAGCAAATCAAAGAAGAGGAAGCACAGGCAACTGGGATCCATGAAAACATGCGTAATCTCGAGACACAAGACACATTTTTCACTCGTCAGTTTGGCAAAAACTGTGAATTATGAAAATGTTTAGGATTGGTGGAGTGTAAATAGGTGCAGCGTTTCTGGAGGGCAATTCGTCCATAGCTACTAATGTCCCCAGTGTCTAGCAACATGGAAAAGTGTAAATAAATGATCCCTATTCAGCAGTTTAGAAATGAGGTCGTCCTATATGCATTAATATGGATTACATTGCTAAGCGGAAAAAGCATGTCACAGAAGCTTGAATCCATGGGACACTTTTCATGTCATCCATTTGTGTTAACTCACAGATGAAGCTCAAATTACACAAAAGTGAATTAAGCAGAAGCCCTCAGGAGGGACGTACACTGGAGGGTTGCCCTGTCATCTCCAGGGAGGGCCCCAGGCTTGGTAGCAGAGAGCAGGTGGCCTCACGAGGACTGCTACTGCATTTGAATGATCTCCCTGCTTTAATTGACAGAACAGGTTTGTGTATTGTGCATACAATGGATTCCTGGGCTGTCTTCTCAGGTCACAGAATCCCAGGGAGACATAAGGAAGAGGCGAGGACTCAAATGCTCTGCCAGTCATTGGGGGTAACTCGTCCCTAGGGCAGAAGAAAGAGCTGCCTCTTCTGTCCCTAAAAACATGTTTCTCTTCCTTACTAATATCACGGGGTGGGGGGGAGCAGGGAGAGAGAGACTGAGCAAGAGGGAGGCGCCGGAGTCCCTTTCTGATTCTGAGACAGTAATGCCCAGGTTTTGCCCACCATGCCGTCCACTTTGCCAGCAGGACTGGATAGCGTGGCACTTCTGACAGAACGTCTGCTGTCTTTCTCCAGATTCCACTCTGTGTCCTTCTGCGAGGTCGAGGCTGGTGCTTCCTTGATCATACCAGCAGGTGTCAGCAGAATGTTCTGGACACCATTCCAGACGCTGGCTTCTTCCTAGTGGTCCTTCAGTGGTTTGTTGGAAACACTGAGGGCTGGGGTCGTCCAGTCAGGTTCCAGGTGAAGGTGTGCAGAATCACCTGCCGCCCGCCCAGCTCCTGACTCTGAAATGCTGAGAGTGAACACAGCTTCAGAACAGATGAAAGGCACTGCTTCTCTCCCATCAACTCCACACACCCAGTGATAACAGAAAAGGGCAGTGCAGTCTTCTAGTCACCCTTCGATGTGATGGGGCAGCTGCAACCCAATTTTAGATGCTCCAAGAGGTTGAATCAATTCCCCAGGGCACACAGCCATAAACAGCAAAGACAGGACTTGAAGTCGAGACTGTGGTTCTGCATAGTGCCCTGTCTACACTACATGACCAAGAGGGCATTTCTGGAGGGCTTGAGGCTGCGTGTGTCAACCCCTGTGAATCGCAGGGTGACCAGGAGCAAAAGGCCTGCCACAGCTGAGACCCCCCAGGGTCTTGCTCTGGGCCTTCCCCTCCCTGGACCAGAGCAGCCCCATCTATGAAAAGATCATGCTGTACTCTAGGGTCTCTGAGAGCCCCCGAGCACCACGGCTCCATGACTAAGAAACTCCAGAAAAAAACTGTGAAGTGCGGCTTCACTTCTCTGCATCTGGACTCAGGATGGGCCTCATCCAGCCTGAGGACCCTGGACTTCATGCCTGGCAAAAGGCTGTGCCACTGAAGTTTCCTGAAATAACACTGCCCGATTCGGGGACATGTCCTACAGTCCTCTGGATCCAGGGAACACCTGTGAGCAACAGCCTCTGGGCTTGGACAGCCGATCCTGCCCCTCATGTGGACGGCTGGCCCACTCCCCCAAAGTCCGCGATCCTAGAGGGAGAGACAGAAATGCGGAGGTCTGGGTCTGTCCGGCAACCAGGATAGGCAACTTCTTCTTGATCCTGGAGACAGGCTCAGGGGGTGAGCACAGAGGGGACTTCCCAGGGTCGAGAAACTGCTTCCGGTGGGGCGAGAATGGATAGATCACCTGAGGTCCTGTGGTTACCCCACCCAGCCCACCTGTGGTCCCCCTACCTCCTGTGGTGACTCCACCCCTTCCTGCATCTACCCAGCTCCTCCTGTGGACACCCCACATCCTCCTGGGGACATCTCATCCGCTCCTGGGGACATCTCACCCCCTCCTGGGATCCTCCCACCCCCTCCTGGGGTCATCTCACCCCCTCCTGGGGACATCTCACCCCCTCCTGGGATCCTCCCACCCCCTCCTGGGGTCATCTCACCCCCTCCTGGGGACATCTCACCCCCTGTGGTCACCCACCCCCTCCTAGGGTCACGGTCTCCCCACCCCCTCCTAGGATCATCTCACCCCCTCCTGGAAACATCTCACCCCCCTGTGGCCACCCACCCCCTCCTGGGGACATCTCATCCCCTCTGAATACCTCACCCCCTCCTGGGGTCACCCACCCTCTCCTTTGCCCTCCTTGCCACTTTCACTGACCTCTCAAGCCCGCAGCCTCTGTGTGGTCCCCTGAGCACCCCGAGTCCCTGTACCTATAGCTAGAGCTGGACTCCAGGGCACTCTGGCTTCATCCCTTGCTGGGCTCAGCCCTGAGATCCCCCCGGAGGACTGCAGCAACCCTGAGTCGCTGCTCACCTGGCCCCAGAGCTCTGTGGAGCCGCTCCTCTCCTCCTCACAGGGCTCTGAGGAGGGGCCTAAAAGGCGAGTGGACAGCCAGCCGTGGAGGATGCCACTTGCTGGGAGTCTCTGCCACCCCTCCCGGCTGTTGGGGGCCTGCCTCCCCTGTTGACAGCAGGCTGGGGATGGGACGAGCTTTGGCAAGGAGGTCTGAGCGGCCATGGCCTGGGCATCCCCAGGTAGAGCTGAGGGGCCGGATTTTGGGCTCCCTTCACTCCTCGCCTCCCACAAGCCTGCAGGTCCCATTTGTGGCCTCTGCATCCTAAGACCCCGGCTGAGGGGACTCGCAGTAGACAGTCCACATGGGTAAGAAATAGTCCTCTGGGTCACAGTCTCTGAGATCTGGGCCCCTTCGTCACAGCAACACGTCTTAGCCTGAGTGGGCTGGTGTCAGACACAGCGAGTGGCGGTAAGTGTGGGCCCCTCACCATCTCCCCTTCAGGGATGAAGAGGGCCTTATGCCAGCAAAGTGAGTAAGAAAGCTCAGTCCAGGCAAGGGATGGCCGGGCCGAGGGCAGTGGCTGGGAGCCACCGATTTTTCCCACAATGATGCCCATGAATCCCTAAGACAGGGAACTTGAGTTAAAAGCAAGAGTTCAAATCTTTGGGACAAAGATTTGTGGAAAGGGGCAGGCAGTGGAAGGGGCGGTCACGAGGCTGGGAGCTGTGCCAGTGTCCAGCAGGCCGCACCCCTCCGCCTCCTCTCACCCCTCACAGGAGGGTGTTAATCCATACATCTGGAGACCCAGAGAGACCAAGTGACATTGCATTCGTGGCTGTGTTTCTTTTTTATTTTCTGTTTTGGGGATTTTGTTTTTGGAGTTTTTTTGAGACAGGATCTTGCTCTGTTACCCAGGCTGGAGTGCAGTGATATGAACATGGCTCACTGCAGCCTTGAACCCTGGCCTCAAGCAATCCTCTTGCCCTCAGCCTCTCAAATAGCTAGGACTACAGGAGCACATCAATACACCCAGCTAACTTGTATTTTGTGTAGAGCCGGGTCTCACTGTGTTGCCCAGGCTGGTCTAGATCTCCTGGCGTCAAACAATCCTCCCACCTCAGCCTCCCGAAGTGCTAAGATTATAGGTGTGAGTCACCACGCCAGGCCTCTGTTTCTATGCAAAATAATATCATCAGAATGATGAAATTTTGCAGGTGCCTCATTTGATGAGGTCAAGGATCCCATCTTAGATGTGCAGGCAGAGGCCATGCCATAGCTACTACAGGCCTAAGGCATGCAGAGGTGGATGGTATGGCTGAGGGATCATAGGCTGGGTGCAGTGGTCAGGAGTGGGTGAAGTAGATGGAGCCTACTGGGGGGAGGGCGCAGCCACATAGAGAAGTCCTGTGTCCCCACTCCTGCCCCAGGCTCCTCCACAGGTGTCCCAGCAATGGGCAGGTTGGTAAGAGTCAGGCTGGGCTTTGTACGAGGAGAGGTAGAGACATCTTCGTGGCCTTACCCTGGCGGAGGGAGACCACCACCTGGTGAGAGACTGTCGGGCTGGTACTGCTGGGGAAGACTGCACTCCATCTAGCATTAATGAGAATAGTGTCTCCTTGGAGGCACAGGGTAATCTCATGGGGGACAATTATCTCAGCAAACATGAAGCCCAGCCACAGAGATTTGAGTGGAAGGAACACAGATTTCTGCTCCCATTAATTTCATGCTTGACTTAACCGTCCTTATGTGATTGTGGCACTGGTGACAGTGCACTGGAAACACTTCTTACTCTTCTTCCCCAGCCAAACCTTCTCTTTCTTTGTCCCAAAGATTTGAACTCTTGCTTTTAACTCAAGTTCCCTGTCTTAGGGATTCATGGGCATCATTGTGGGAACGTGTTTCTTTTGCCTCTCCTGGCTGGGTGTGGTGGCTCACACCTGTAATTCCAGCACTTTGGGAGGCTGAGGTGGGTAGATGGCTTGAGCCCAGGAGAAGACCAGCCTAGGCAACATGGTGAAACCCTATTTCTACAAAAAATACAAAAAATTAGTCGAGTGGGGTGGAATGCACCTGTAATCCCAGCCACTCAGAAGACTGAGGCAGGAGGATTACTTGAGCCAAGGAGGTTGAGGCTACATACAGTGAGCTGTGATCATGCCACTGCACTCCAGCCTGGGCGACAGAATGCAATCCTGTCTCAAAAACAAACAAACAAACAAACAAACAAAAAACCTATAATAGTAGGTGCTCAATAAATGTTTATGCTTTAAAAAGGAATATCATGATCATCTACACTTTTAGAATGATGAAATTGAGGCTTGGAAGAGTAGAACGTTTGCCCAAGGCCATTCAGTGCATAGGTGGCAGAACAGGAGTGGGAATTCAGATCCCTCAGACCCCAAAGGTTGAAATCTGCCTTTGCCGGTGGGAATAATTCCACCCCTCCTCAACAGCCACATTGGACTGAAGATGGGAGTTAGGGAAAGAGGCATTTGGGGAGGACTTCAGTAAGAACTTGTCAGCAGGATGGGCTACACGGTTTTGAATAGACTGTGATTTAGGCTGCACATTGATCTAGGAGCTCTTGATTGCATTTCCAAAGGTGGTCACACATGCTCTTTCCACGGTATGACCTGGACACACCTCCATCGAGAGGTGGAGTCCAAGTCCCCACCCCTTGACCTGGGTGGCCCTCAATAACTGCCTTAACTCATAGCGTGTGGCTTCTGAGACACAAGGCCACACAGCTTTGTCGTGGGCCTCTCTTGGGGCAGGCGCCTTGGGATCAACTGCAGGTGTGAAGCCTGGCTGCCCTGAGGGCCACCATGCTGGGGAGGCCACATGGAGACTCTGCCAGAGATAGTGATGCAAACACCCTTTGAGGCGGGAGGATCACTTGAGCCCAGAAGTTCAAGACCAGCCTGGGTAACATAGAGAAACCTCATCTCTGCTAATAATAAATTAGTTGGGCATGGTGGTGTGCGCCTGTAGTCTCAGCTACCGGGGAGGCTGAGGTGGGAGGATCGCTTGAGCCCGAGAGACAGAGGCTGCAGTGCACCATGATCAAGACCCTGTCTCTAAAAACAAACAAAAAAATAAATATCCTTTAAAATACTCTCTCGACTCTATTTTTCTTGTGCCTCTTTTTGCTCCCAGTTCCAGCAAAATATGCTCAAAAATTCATCTACTTTCATGGTCTATACTCACTCCCATCCCATCACTCTTGAATCTATTCCAAATCGTTTCCTCAACCAAAACTGGTCTTGTAAGGCTTCAGTGGCCCCCATGACAGCCAATTCTTTTTTTTTTTTTTTTTTTTGAGACGGAGTTTTGCTGTTTTCACCTAGGCTGGAGTGCAGTGTTGCAATCTTGCCTCACTGAAACCTCTGCCTCCCATATTCGAGTGCTTCTCTTGCCTCAGCCTCCCGAGTAGCTGGGGCTACAGGCATGCGCCACTACACCCGGCTAATTTTTGTTTTTTTAGTAGAGACGGGGGTTCACCACGTTGGCCAGGCTGGTCTTGAACTTCTGACCTCAGGTGATCCACCCACCTTGGCCTCCCAAAGTGCTGGGATTACAGGCGTGATCCCACAGCCTGTGGGATTACCCGGCCCACAGCAGCCAATTCTAGAAACTAATCCTTAGTTTCCTATGATGACGTAGCCTATCATGACCTATCTGTATGGGCTCACCCCTCCCTTCCTAAGCCCCTCCTTCCCCTATGTCCTCCTCCTCCACAGCCCCTCCTCGGCCTCCTAACCTGTCCCAGGACACCCCTGCCCTGTTCCCTCCCCTCAACCCCCTTTCCTGGTTTCCCCACCTCCCACCTCATACTGGCGTGCCCGAGACTCAGTCCTCGGCTCCATGCCTCCCTCTGCATCCACCTACTCTGCGATCTGTCCCTCTCTGGCATTGCAGACACAGTGTGGGTGCTATCAGGTCCAGACTCATATGTCCAACCTGGGCCTCACTGGCTGGAACCAGAATCCCAGCCACCTTTGGGTGATGATCTGTGACCGACTGCCACTGCTACTACTTGAGACTGTCACTACAACAGTTACTACTGTTACTGCCTGAGACTGTCATTACAGCAGTTACTACTGTCACTGCTTGAGACTGTCATTACAAGACGAACATAGAAATGATAAAAGACAAAACTAACAATTTTAAGGAAAGGCTAGCATGGGGAAGAAGAAGAGAGAAGAAAAGGGCTCTCTGCTTGTAGTAAGCAAAGGTAGCCGTCTGAGCGTCTACAGCCCTTCGTATTTATTGAGTAACAACAGCAAGGAGGAGGAGGTAATGATTGGTCAGATGCTTAATTGATCACAGGTTCATATGGTTACTAACAGGCTTCAATTTTGTCTAATCATAAGAAATATTTGTGCGGCCTCCAACATCTCCTCCTTCTTGTTTTTAAATTAATTGAGCAAGGCAATTGCAGGCTGTGCAGCCCTTAATTGCGAGTTGGTGATCCAGCTTCATTTTTCTTAGCCGTTATTCAATAATGGAGTCGCTCTGGTTTGAATGCTTCTTACATATTTCCCCCTTCCCTTTTACAAGAGGACCCTTAATCCTAAGGGTTGCAGAAAGATGAAGGTCTGTCTTCTGCAACTTCTTCATGCTGAACAGGGGCGAACATATTCTTGCCTATTAGGTTCTCTTGTATTCAGGGTAGAGAGGAGCTCAGTCAGAAAGCATTGGTCCAGTAAGCATCGATTGTACCTCTGAGTTCCAGCACAAGGTAAAACCCTGGCACTGCAGCAGTTTCTCAGCTTCCTGTGTGGTTTTCTTGATCTGTCCCCATGTCACAGGGGTTAGTGTCAGCTTGACTCTGGTTGGTCCTCGTTCTGTTTTCGCATTCAGATTCAACTGGCTCGTTGCTCATACTGGGGGAACCAGGCCTGTAGTTGGAATCCATGGGTCCCTCCAGTCTCCCTTTCCATGGTTGCACACATCTTGAGGGCACCCACATGGTTTGTTCATCTCCTGCAAAAACACAAGCATACCCTCGACCCCACATTAGTAAATCTATAAAAGCAAAGGTTTTTGTGGCTGTAGCCAGGAGGCATGCCACTGCTGAAGCAATTGTAACTCAGCTTCTGCCTCTTTAGTCATTGCCATGGGGTAAAACTTTCCACTGATAATGAAAGACAGGCTCTTTCTGATTAACAGAAGACACAGAAAAAGCAAATTGAGGCTTATCCTTCTCATAAACAGTCCTCAAGATCTATTACCACAAGAGACCAGTCTCTTGCTCCTGTATCCATAAGCCCACAAAACTTATTTTCTTCAATATACACTGCACAATTGGGTCTATGAGATGCTATGGGTTGTGATAGATAAATTTATCTCCTAACTATACCTCCCCAGTCCCTGACCTCTTTACTTCTTACTTAGAGAAGGGTACAATTTACAGGAAATAAGCAACAACTGAGCAATACACTCTCCTGGTTCAAAAACCCAAAGATCTTGTGACATTACCACTATCTGAATTTCTCCTTCACAATCAAAATCAACAACTCCTGGACCTGTAAGTTAAGACAGCTTTTACCAAAATCAGTCCCATGTATATTGTTGGCAAAGGTCCCCAAATACCAACGGGAATCTTAGCGAGTTTGTTTCTTTCAATTAACATAATTTTTTCTCTAGGAGAGCTAATCCTGCATTTCCAGGTGTTCCTGAGGAGAGGGAATCAATGTGCCTCTGGAAACCCACCCCTGAAACGGAGTTGTGGCCTGGATGGGGAATGCCCTCATAGTTTGAAGTGCCTGGGTCCAGGTCCCCTTTTTGCTTCCCGTGCCATTTTGATGAAATTTTGAGTGGCATTGATTAGCCCAGTGATTTCCTTTATTGCAACGAGGGCAAAGTCCTGGTGTTTTTTCTGTTGAGAGGGGAACCGTGTTTTAAGATCCCTTCCGCCCAGAGGTCTGACGGTGTTCTTTTTTAAAATATCCAATTTTTCTACACTTGACATTGTGTAATTGACATTGTGGACCTCCCAAGTAGAAAGCAATTAAGCACCAGCAGTAGAACAAAAGTTTGTCTTAAGACCACGTGATTAAGCAAGTTAGTTAGATAAACTCCCTACACTCCTTTGTTTCTACTCTAATTTATTTAACTAAAGATAAAGGGACTAGGCTGCCTTCAGCCAGATTTATTACAGAAGTTATGCAAACTCTCAGGCCTTCCAAGAGAGTTTGTGGCTATTATAACTAAAATTTTTCCCACAAGCCTGACTGAACCCCCACATCTCCCCCTTTTTTGTTTTCTGCATCAGGTCTTTTGCATTGGAGAATGCAGATGTGTGCAGCAGCAGGTTTGTCAGGCATGGCAGTCATTGCTCTTATTCCAGTTTTGCATCCTAGAATTAGCAAATAACATAAAACAATCATGAGTACAATTTGCAACATTCAGTTCCAGTCAGAGTGACCTCCAGGAGTGGGGGTCTAACCAGGAGAGATGATTTTGCACACCTTTCCATATGGCTGTTTGTTGGCTGTGTAGATCTATGGTGTGAAGGGATTCTAAAATTTTTGTTTTAAGTTGCTTTATGTCTGCTGTTAAACTGTCATGAAAGGTTCCCCAGAGGTGTTGTTTCACCTCATCTCAACTATGTATAGATTGATTCTATGGTAGAGAAGCGACACAGATATGTTTATGCTCCCAGTCACAGTTTAACTGCTGTCGGAATGCCCGTGCATCTTGTCGCTCCCCCACGTATTCTAAAGCAGCCTCGTGGGCTTGCAGAATGCAAGAATTTTTTTATCTATACCTTGCTGTAAGAGAAGTTCATTAGACACATTTTTGGCCAGATTATCTACAAAGGCAGCTGTTTGTACTGACCCAGTAATAGATGCAAGAGCAATGTGAGCAGTTGCCAGGATGACTATGGCTGAGACTATAAAAGCGATAAGTGTAACTATGAATCTTTTGTGTCTGACGTGGGATAGGGTACGTTCTACGTTCTAAGGTGGCAAGGACAGAGGAACCTTGCCAATCATGAGTCAGATTGACTGGTAGGAATGCCTCAGATTGTCTCCTTAATATCATGACACTAGTAATTTTTAAATTAGATATATTGTGGTGATACGTGAGGCAAACCAAGCCTGTCCCTGCACCCGGCTCACAAACGTGGAGTTTTGAGGTATAATGGAAATGTTAGTTCCCATAAGGAAAACATATGGATGGGTAGAGCAAATCAGGCACTGATCAGTGTGATTATGAATAAAGGTTATGGTATAGTTGCGACTGGATTTATGACATGTCCCATGCCAGGTGTTAAGGGAGGTGCTAAGATGTCCCAGGTGCCATAAGTTTCATTGGGGTGGCATGGACTTTACTTAGGGTCTGGGATATCCCATCCCCCCATCGGCCCAAATTATAGGGGAACGCGACGTGGCTATGAAACTGTGATTGATGCTGTGATGGATGAAGACATTAGTAAGGCTGCCCTACAATCGGCCATGGGGGCACCAGTCTAAGATGTTATAATTGCCTAACTGGAGGCTATGGGCTTGTCTCCTGTGACAGACCTCCCAGCTAAAGTGGAATCCATTACTTTCCTGGCTTTGTTCTTTAGCACAGGAAGGAATGTTTGGGAAAGCGGTGTTGATTACATTGCCCAGTTTGAGGCTTCCTGCAGCTAAGAATGCTAAGGCATTTCCTTTACAGTGATGTAGCCATACTTGTTTTGGGGCAGGTACACAGTTAGGGTTAGAGCCTTTATAACTTACACACAGTGGGAGGATAGTGGAGTGATATGTAATGTTATCTGGCATCTTAGTCCAATGTGTGCCATTATTGCGGGACCTCACTGGGGGTAAATCTATTCCTCCTAACCAAGTAGTCACATTATTATAGGCTGGGAAGGGAGCGTCTGCCCAGGTGATAGGGCAAAAGAAAGGTAGGTCTAAGATATGAGTCCAATACAGTGTAGTAGCAGGTACAGATTGCAGACAAAGCGAGAGCATAGAAAGGATTAATACCCTATATGAGATGCAATGTACAACAGAGAGCATAGCAAGAAACAAATTATCTGGAGTAAATGGTGTTTGTGTCTGGAGCAGGATTCATTCAGCCTCCTGAGTTGTCCTCTTCAGCATCCCCCAGGTAACATCCGGGACTCACGTCATCCACGGAAGCCACATTGTCCAGGGCTGTGGGTCTTGCAGGGTTAACTCCTTTATTTCTGGTACTGGATTCGGTCCTAGCTACACCATGGTATGGTTTGATGATTCATGCTGGAATCCAAAGAGGACCTGAGGGGGTGTGGACACAAGCATACCCTCTTCTCCATGTTAATAATTCATTTGGACCACACCATTCATTACTGTTCACGTCTTTCCATAAAACTGCAGGTTTTATGCCTTGAGAGGTTTTATCAAAGTGCTTTTCTATAGCTGATTGAATGAAATTTTTAAAATTAAGGGTAAATAAGGCTTGTGCCAATAGAGTTGCAGGGTCTTTACCCATACTCCCCCTTTTTAGTTTTTTGAGCATATTTTTAACAGTGGAGTGGGCACATTCTACTATTGCTTGTCTTTGGGGGTTATATGGGATGCCTGTGGAATGTTGGATATTCCACGTGTGACAAAATTGTTGAAATTGTGAGGTGGCATAAGCCGGACCATTATCAGTCTTAATTTTTGTGGGTTGCCTTATAAATGTAATAGTTAAAAGATGTTTAATGACATATCGAGTGGACTCTCTAAGCAGAGCATGTGCACTAACTAAATGAGTGTTGGTATCAATGGATACATGCACATATCTTAGTTTTTTAAATTTAGGGATGTATGTAACATCTGTTTGCTATAACTGATTAGGTTCTAGTTCTCTAGGATTAACACCTGTTGAAGGAGGGGACGTGCTTGTGAGCTGGCCATCTGGGCATTGTAGGATAATTTGTTTAGCCAGTCTCTGTGTAAGTTGAAATTGTTTAGATAAGTTTGTCCAATTTTGGTGGAAAAATCTATGTGATTGGGTGGCTTGGTAAAGCAGTGATGTCATAACCTGAAGGTCTGCTTGTTCATTGCCATAAGCCAATGGGCCAGGCAGTGAGCTGTGGGCTTGAATGTGTGTAATAAAAATAGTATGTATACGTTGATCTAGCAATTGCTGCAGTCGAAGAAAAAGAGCACACAGGGCTGTCTCCAGAGTAGACTTAATTAGTGCTGTCTCAAGGTTCTGTAGTAAATACACAGAGTAAGCAAAATTACTAACTATATTGATGGGCTGAGTTGAAAAAGTTTCTAAGTCCGGTATCAGAGCCCTAATCTCAGCTCTCTGCTAGTAAACAGATTGAGTGATTGAATTTGGTCTCTACTAGACTGCCACATTTCTGTTTACTAGACCCATCAGTAAACAGTGTTAAAGCATCAGGTAGGGGGGAATGAACTATTTTCGCAGGTAAAATATTTACTAGACTTTTTGGGAATGACGAAAATGGGTGAATTTTAAGGGCTGTTAGACTACTACCCATAAAATGAATAATCTTGGAATCAGGAAATTTTTTTTCACTAGGGAGCAGAGCTTGATTTTAATTGCTCTTTAACTAACTCATGGGACTTTTGTAATTTCTCCCCCTTTAGAGGTTACTGTTTTGCTTAAATTGGATTTGGAGAGTCACGCTAGGGGTAGGAGAAAGAGAACAGTGGCCATTATCAGAAAGAGGTTTTTCAAATTCTTAAATTGTACTTAAATCTTAGCATAGAATTATACTTTGGGATGTCGCTCCTCTACAAGGAGCACTCGAAATTTTGCCATGGGCCGCCTGCGGAGCTGGAGAGCTGAGGAGGCGGGGCCTGGGGCAGCGGCAGCGTTGCGCTTGCAAAGGCGCCCCTTTTTTCTGTGCTGATTTTCGCCTGTGAGACTTCCTCCCCCGGCCCCGCTGGCTGATCAGACTTTCCCACGTGCCTCCTGCCCCGCCCTAACAGGCTAACTTTTCCGCGTTGGGCCTGGCTCTTTGTTGCAGCTGCCGCCCTCTGTACAGAGTTCCTGGGAGCACTTGCGGGCTTCGTTTCGCGAACTTCTGGCCGCGGAGCTTTCCCTTCTACTTAATGCTTGCTAGCTCGGCCGCCCCCCGCCCCGCCCCCGGGCTCGGGCCTCTAATGCCTTTTCTTAACCCCTTATGTACCTGATTCCCTTGCCGATCTTGCATTACGGACAGGCTAAGGGCTCTTCTAATGCCGCTTGCCTAAGACAAGGTCCCGTAGCTGGAGCATGTTTCTTGTCTTTTTTCCTACTTATGGGAGGAGGGGGCTCAGGTGAAACCTCCCTTTCCTCTTTGTTATTTTTCCGCGGTGATACTGGGGCTGAGGGAACACGAGGCGATAAGGCGGGTGACGGTTCCTCCTCCTTCCCCTTTTTAGGCTCTTGCCTGTATAATGGAACCAGGGCTGCTCTAATTAAAGCCCATAGCGTTAAAGCTGTTACTGGGACCTGTTTCCCTTGTGCATAATGTTGTTTAAGATTTCTCCCCACAGGCCGGGCACGGTGGCTCACGCCTATAATCCCAGCACCTTGGGAGATTGAGGTGGGCGGATCACCTGAGGTCAGGAGTTCGAGACCAGCCTGACCAATATGGAGAAATCCCGTCTCTGCTGAAAATACAAAATTAGCCGGGCGTGGTGGTACATGCCTGTAATCCCAGCTACTCGGGAGGCTGACGCAGGAGAATCGCTTGAACGTGGGAGGCAGAGGTTGTGATGAGCCGAGATTGTGCCATTGCACTCCAGCCTGGGCAACAAGAGTGAAACTCCATCTCAAATAAATAAATAAATAAATATTTCTCCCCACTTGTTCCCAGAGCTTCATGTTTAGTGTGCCTTTTTCAGGGAACCATGGGCTTCGGGATTCAACAGTTTGCATTAAGTCCCTTAATTGAGCCTGCAAAACTGATGGTCTGCTAGCCTTTAGCAACTGTTTCAACACTTTTATATACTGTTTCTGTTGAGCTGATAACTGTTGTCCCATGATGAAATCTCAGCATGAACAATCTCCCCCGAACTTGGAAATCCCAAGTGGGCACCAATGACTTACTGATTACTCACTGACCACGTGGTTCCTTTTTCACCTTCCTTTCTCAGGGTCCCTTCTGCTTCCTTCCCAGTGTTCATCACATGGGGGCACCGGCTGCGGGGTCTGTCCCGCACACTCTGACCCAAGGATGGATGAATAAATACACTGATACACAGATATTCTGCTTTGCCAGTCCAGCTGAGCGTCTGGGCAGCTTACAGACTCCATGCAGAGTGCTGTAAACAGTTGCCACTGCGGCCAGAACAGCTAGTGGAGACTCGCATTTATTCAGTAAAGATTAATTGACAAAGGCTTGAGTCAACACCACTAGAGGGTAATTGACATTGCGGACCTCCCAAGTAGAAAGCAATTAAGCACCCTCGGTATAACAAAGGTTTAACTAAAGGTAAGGGGACTAGGCTGCCTTCAGTCAGATTTATTACTGAAGTTATGCAAACTCTCAGGCCTTCCAAGAGGGTTTGTAGCTATTATAACTAAAATTTTTCCCACCAGCCTGACTGAACCACCACAACTGTCCACTACCATGACCAGGAGACACAGGCAGCTGATGGACATTTGAAACGTGGCTGGTCCAAATGGAAATGTGCTATGAGAGTAAAATACACACTGCATTTTGAATGCTTTGTAAGAAAAAAAAGGATGTGAAATGTCTGGTTAATAGCTGTTATATGGCTGGGTGCAGTGGCTCACACCTGTCATCTCAGCACTTTGGGAGGCTGAGGTGGGAGGATCACTTGAGACCAGGGGTTTGAGACCAGTCTGGGCAACAAACGGAGAGTCCATTTCTACAACAGCAACAAAAATATTAGCCAGGTGTGGTGGCACATGCCTGTGATCCCAGCTACTCTGGAGGCTGAGGCAGAGGTTGGGGAGGGGTGGCCAGCTTGTATTCCCCTATTTGTCCCCGCCCACATCCTGCTGATGGTCCATTTTACAGAGTGCGGATTGGTCCATTTTACAGAGTGCGGATTGGTCCATTTTACAGAGTGCTGATTGGTGCATTTACAGTCTTTTAGCTAGACACAGAGAGCTGATTGGTGCGTTTTTACAGAGTGCTCATTGGTGCATTTGCAATCCTCTAGCTAGACAGAAAAGTTATCCAAGTACCTGCTGGACCCAGAAAGTCCAGCTGGTTTCACCTGTCACTAGGAAAGCTGAGTGTGCATATGGGCTCCACACGCTGCTGGACTCTGTGGCCCCTAGGCACTCTGGGGCCACACTAGGAGCCCCCAGACAGGGCCCTTTGCTCCTGGTTGAGGGCGGGGTGTCACCCCATTCCCCACCTGGAGGGCTGCATCTCTAGTGTAGCCTGCCAGCCTGCAGTGCCATCACCCTAGCTTATGGTGATGATGAGGCTGAGGCTCCTGAAAGGTCTGTCAAGGGGCAGCAGAACCCCGCGCAGACCCAGCTACTGGGCCACGGAGCCTCCCCACTGGCCCTGCCAGCCACGCTGGAACCTCTCACCTGCGCCTGACCTGCTCCTGGGAGGGGGCTTCTTCACCTCCCTCCCGCATAAAATTCTTCCATTTTTGGCCAGGCATGGTGGCTCACGCCTGTAATCCCAGTACTTTGGGAGGCCGAGGCGGGTGGATTACCTGAGGTTAGGAGTTCGAGACCAGCCTGGCCAATATGGTGAAACCCCATCTCTACTAAAAATACAAAATTAGCTGGATGTGGTGGCGCATGCCTATAATCCCAGCCACTTGGGAGGCTGAGGCAGGAGAATCACTTGAACCTGGGAGGCGGAGGTTGCAGTGAGCAAATAATCGTGCCATTGCACTCCAGCCTGGGCAATGAGAGTAAAACTCTGTCTCAAAAAGAAGAGAAAAGAAACTGGGCCAGGCACGGTGGCTCATGCCTGTAATCCCAGCACTGTGGGAAGCCAAGGCGGGTGGATCACCTGAGGTTGGGAATTCGAGACCAGCCTGACCAACATGGAGAAACCTCATCTCTACTAAAAATACAAAATTAGCCGGGCGTGGTGGCACATGCCTGTAATCCCAGCTACTCGGGAGGCTGAGGCAGGAGAATCACTTGAACCCGGGAGGCGGAGGTTGTAGTGAGCCGAGATAGCACCATTGCACTCCAGCCTGGGCAACAAGAGTGAAACTCTGTCTCAAAAAAAAAAATTCATCCATTTTAGGTGTAAATCAATAATTTTTAGCTAATGCATGCAGTTGAGCAATGCTCACCACAATCCAGTTTTCAGGCACTTCCATCAGCCCCCGACCCCATCGTGACACCACTTTCCATCTCTGTGGATGTCCTTCTCTCAGCACTTGAGGCAAATGGAATCAGATCATATGTGGCCTTTTGCATTTGGCTTCTCTCACTTAGCATGACCTTTTAAAGGGGTGTCCATGCTGTGGCATATTTTTTTAATTGCAACTGATTTCTTCCTCTCAGAGAAGGCAGCTGCACCCATTCCTGAACTTGCAAGAGAGGTGTTTTAATTTCGGGGGCAGAATGCCCCTCTTCCTGCAGCCCATTCTGAACCTGCCCTCCCCTGCCCTGGTCAGCACACCTCCCCTTGTGCACCTGGAGATCGTCACACTCTTCAGATCTGATTCTGGAGAGGAAAGGAAATGTCGGCTCTGTGTCACTATTTTCAATGGAAAGACCGTGAGACATCTGCTCCCCAGCCCAGTCCCTTGTCCTGCACTGACGTCTCCAGGTGTGGCCCTGGGCATCTGCGTGCTTAAAATGCCCATGGTGGACAGAGTTGACAATGGAAACTCTGCTTTTTGCTTAACTCTTACATTCTCTCTTATTTTTTCAATTGAGAACTAATCTTTGAGTTAGAAATTATGACATTCCCAAGGTCTACTCCAATCTTTTTTTCGTGTTTATGTGTCACATGTGGCTTATTTAATAATTCTTTGGCAATTGTACATCTCAGTCTCACAATTGGCCTGATGGATTAACATTTTGTTTACTCAAATAATTGTGCTTGGATGATAAATTAGCCTGTTAACACTTCTTTCTTAGCAATATGCTCACTGACAATAGGCTTCTTACACATGGCTGTGTGCTCACTGCATGGATGGGATGGAATCCAAAGGTCCCGTCCTCCTGACCCAAGCAGCGCATGTGGTTTCCCAGTAATCTCTGTGACGCAAAACCTGAGAGAGGGAAAGGCCCACAACATGCAGTGTCCTGAGTGGACACTTTTCCAATTCTGTTTTGCCCTTTTTTGGTCAAGTAGTGTGTTTGCACATGCATAGAGAGAGGGAGAATGTGTGATACACACATGTATGCTATTTATGTACTGACACCAAGGGTATTAAACACATATTAACTATAGAAAAGCTGATGTTTGGAGCTCATCTTTCTGCCACTCGTGCTGCCTCTAGGATTCCCCTAGGGTACGGAGGTGGAAACAAACACTTTCCTGCTGTGGGAACAACCACGGTGTTGAGTGTGTCCCACCTCCTTTCCTAAAGCCAGCCTGGGTGTGCCCACAGGGGCAGGGGTCCCCGATGAAGGGCGAGCCTTGTGGTATGCCAGAGCAAAACGCAGGAGACAGCTGTTTCATTTGGTAGGTGTTCTCCATACATGATTACAACACCTGCAAACTGCAGCTAACTATGGCACAGTGATGTGCACATCTGATCCCGTGCTTGATTTTAAAGGGGATGCTCCTAAAGTCTTAAATGTGGCAGTTGCAAGTCTTGGTAGATAACCTTTAACAAGAAAAGGAAGTTCCCCTATAAATGTAGTTTGCAAAGAGGTTTTGTCTCTTTGTTTTTCTTTCATGCATCCACCAGATAGATCATGCTTTGAGGGCTTTTTTGTGGTACTTTAAAAGCACTGTACTCTGGTTTCTTGAGGTTTTTTTTAGGTTTTTTTGAGACAGAGCCTTGCTCTGTCACCCAGGCTGGAGTGATCTTGGCTAACTGCCACCTCCACCTCCTGGGTTCAAGCGATTCTCGTGCCTCAGCCTCCTGAGTAGCTGGGATTACAGGCATGCGCCATCATACCCCACTAATTTTTATATTTTCAGTAGAGACAGGGTTTTGCCATGTTGGCTGGGCTGGTCTTGAACTCTTGACCTCAAGTGATCTGCCTGCCTCCGCCTCCCAAAGTGCTGGGATTACAGGTGTGAGCCACTGTGCCCAGCAGCAATGCACTATGTTTATTTTTATGGTGGTTGTCCTTAAGATCCACACGTACATTTATTTACTTGTATTTGTTTCATAAATTTAACAGTTGTCTATTTCTTTTCTGCCACAGAAAGAATTTTACAAATTCTCAAGCCCCTCCCTTTGTCTCTCACCCCTGTATGTGCTCTGCCTCACTGGGAAGGTTTCATGTATACTTATGATGAGCAGGCTCACAGCGCTGTCTCTTAGCCTGGGTATTATGTAAAGAGACACCCATTCCTCTGAGAATGAAAAAAGAGGATTTCAGTATTTTGGTTTTCTTTTTTCTTTTTTTTTTTTTTTGAGACAGAGTCTCACTCTGTCACCCACGCTGGAGTGCAGTGGCGTGATCTTAGCTCACTGCAACCTCCATCTCCCAAGTTCAAGCAATTCTCCTGCCTCAGCCTCCTGAGTAGCTGGAATTATAGGCACCTGCCACCGCCCCTGGCCTTTTTTTTTTTTGAGAATGGGTCTTGCTCTGATGCCCAGGCTGGAGTTCAGTGGTGCGATCTCAACTCACTGTAACCTCTGCCTCCTGGGCTCAAGTGATCCTCCTGCCTCAGCCTCCCAAGTAGCCGGGACCAGAGGCATGCACCACCATGCTTGGCTAATTTTTCAATATTTTTGTAGAGATGGGGTCTCACTGTATTGCCCAGGCTGATCTTGAACTCCTGGGCTCAGGCAATCCTCTCGCCTCAGCCTCCCAAGGTGCTGGGATCACAGGCTGAGCCCTCGCCAGGCCTAAATGCACATTTCTAGCTCTGAGCTGTCTGTTGATGGTCTTTGCCATTTCCTTCTCATTTTCCTTTTTAGTGTCTGTTACGTAATACTTGTTGATTGTAGAAATTAGAAAAAACAAGGAAACTAGAAGGTAGAAAAAAGTGGCAGTCGCCTAAATTCCCAACATAGAGCCACATTACATGTTTCACTCTGTGGCCTTCCAGGTTTCTCTCAGATGTTCACCACATAGACCTGATGTGGAAATTGCCACACTGTAAATGGTGATGCTACATGTTCAGACATTGAGATGACCTCGTAAATTTCCTTCAGGTATTAACTTTAGGAAATGCTCCTTACATAATAAACCCCAATGCTCCAATGTTGACATGGAAAGGAGACATTCAGAGTAGAGGAACAGCTTTCATTGAAATCTTGATTTTGTTCTCAAATTAACCTTAGGGATGACATGATCCCTTCCAAACCAGCACAGACACGACTACAGTCCATTCTCCTCTGCTGGATGTAGCTTCAGGATTTTCCCATCTTTATTTCTTTTTAAAGTTTGAGAAACATAAAGATTTGCTTATGAGCTCTTAGATTATTTAAAATTATTTGTTGTGTTAACAGACACCAGAAAGGATAAGAAAAAATAAATTTTAATTCCTACAAATGGTTTTATATTAGGCGATTATTTTTTACTTCTTTAATTTGCTTACATCATACATAGAAAAACAATCATAGAACTCATCTGAAATACCTACTGTCAACGGGGCGTGGTGGCTCATACCTGTAATCCCAGCTCTTTGGGAGGCAGAGGTGGGAGGATCACTTGAGGCCAGGAGTTTGAGACCAGCCTGGGCAACATAGCGAGACCTGGTCTCTACAAAAAATACAAAAATTTGCCAGGTGTGGTGGCTTGCACCTGTGGTCCCAGCTACTCCTGCTTGGGAGCTGAGGTGGGAGAATCACTTGAGTTCAAGGCTGCAGTGAGTTATGATCCCGCCCCTGCACTTCTGCCTGAGTGACAGAGCAAAATTCTGTCTCTAAACTGGAAAAAGAAATATTGCTATTGGCTGGGCGCGGTGGCTCAAGCCTGTAATCCCAGCACTTTGGGAGCCTGAGGTGGGAGAATCACCTGAGTTCAAGAGTTCAAGACCAGCCTGGCCAACATTGTGAAACCAAGTTTCTAATAAAAATACAAAAATTAGCTGGGCATGGGCTGGGCGCAGTGGCTCACGCCTGTAATCTCAGCACTCTGGGACGCCAAGGCAGGCAGATCATGAGGTCAGGAGATTGAGACCATCCTGGCTAACACAATGAAACCCTGTCTCTACTAAAAATACAAAAAAAAAAATTAGCCGGGCGTGGTGGTGGGCGCCTGTAGTCCCAGCTACTCGGGAGGCTGAGGCAGGAGAATGGCGTGAACCCGGGAGGCGGAGCTTGCAGTGAGCCGAGATCGCGCCACTGCACTCCAGCCTGGGAGACAAAGCAAGACTCCGTTTAAAAAAAAGAAAAAAAAATTAGCTGGGCATGGTGGTGGGCACCTGTAATCCCAGCTACTGGGGAGGCTGAGGCAGAAGAATTGCTTGAACCTGGGAGGCGGAGGTTGCAGGGAGCCGAGATTGCGCCACTGCACTCCAACCTGGATGATAGAGCGAGACTCTGTCTCAAAAAAAAAAAAAAAAGAAAGAAAGAAAGAAAGAAATATCTACTGCTGTTTATTTTTGTTTCCTTCTTTCTCTTCCTTTTATTCCCTTTTTCTTCTTTCTTTCTCCTTGCCCCTCCCTGTCTCCCCTGCTCTCCTTCTTTCTCTGTAGGATGGACCTGAGAAGGCAGACGCTGCTCCTCCGCCGCGTGGTGGTAGAAGGGCAGGGCCGAGATGTCTGGGAGACTATGAAGTCTGGTTTAGGGTCTTTCAGTGTGGGACTGGTTAGGATTAGGGTAAGGGTCACAACACAGCAATTTAGAAGTGGCAAACACAGCAAGGCGAGGGTTCAGAGAGCCCTAGGGGTAAACTTGTTTCTGCTTTCTACCGAAGAGTTGATGGGCCTTTCTGGAAATTGCTGGAATGAATGATGAAGTTGTCTCCTAGAAAGCAGGGCTGTGCTGGGAAGGCGGCCCCAAAGCTATGGCCACTGGTGCGGACGCTGAGCCGTGGGCTCGGCCTTGGCGCCCCCCGTGGTCAGAGGACACCGACAGTGAGGGGACGATCCATGCAGTTCCCCACAGCTGAGTGCCATCCAGGATGGGTGTTTCAGCCCCCGTGCAGTTCCCCTGCTTCCCTTGCTGGATGATCATTTTGGGATCATTTGCAGGGCAGCACCTGCACAACAGCATTTTAACTCAAACACTGGGCCAGGCGCGGTGGCTCTCGCCTGTAATCCCAGAACTTTGGGAGGCCGAGGCAGGCAGATCACTTGAGGTCAGGAGTTCGAGACCAGCCTGGCCAACATGGTGAAAGTCCACCTCTACTAAAATACAAACATTAGCTAGGCGTGGTGACGCACACCTACACTCCCAGCTATTCGGGAGGCTGAGGCACGAGATGAAAATCACTTGAACCTGGGAGGCGGAGGCTGCAATGAGCCGAGATTGAGTCACGGCACTCCAGCCTGGATGACAGAGCGAGACTCTGTCTCAAAAAAAAAAAAAAAAAATCAAACACTGGGCTGGGCATGGTGGCTCACGCCTATAATCCCAGTGCTTTAGGAGGCTGAGCTTGAGGCCAGAAGTTCCAGACCAGCCTGGGCAACACAGCAAGAACCTGTCTCTACAAAAAACTTACGCACAACTCTAGCTCACTGCAACCTCAAACTCCTGGATTCAAGCGACCCTCCCACCTCAGCCTCCTGAGTAGCTTGGACTACAGGGGTGCCACCACCCCAGCTCATCTGCAGCATCCCAGTCATCAGGTAGGTCTAAAGCAAAAGAAAGCGGTAGGGTCCTGTAAGACCTGTGAGAGTGAGGCTGCCACCTTCTAGGCTCTAGCTCAGTGACAGCCCAGTGCAAAGAGCAGCTCCTGCCAGAGCCCCGGCACTGCTTAGGAACATCAAGACAGAGAGGCTTCCATTTCAGATGCCTGGCCTGTTGTGGTTTCTGCTCCAAAAAAAATCACCTAATGGTTGAGTCCAGTTGCCCAGGAACAAGACATTGCAACGAAGCAAACCTGGGTGAGTTCCAAAGAAAACTGAACAAGGGACAGGCGCTCTGGCCAGCATGCTTCCCTGCGTCAGCAACTTTGAGGGTAAATCACACGCAGGACCAGCCCCAGACCACGCTGTCTTGGCTATCCCAGGACCACAGCGGGCACAGACCTGGCCCTTCACTGACAGCGCCCCCACCCCGACCCACAGCAGTGCCCCTCACGGAGCCTTGAAGCTATGGTAGGGGGCATTCAGTGATTCATGCAGGTCCCTAAGTGAGCCCAAGAAGACCATGGGGCCCTGGCCTGCCTCCCACACCGTCGTCCCCAGCCCAGGCCTGAGGCTCCCCACAGATGCTGCCCCTTTGGGAATGGGACCAAAATGGGACCCAGCAAGAGTCTGTCTCAGACCTTCCAGAGCAGGATGGGTCTCCTCCAGTAGGTGCCTCTTAACCCACCAGGGGTCATGGACCCTTGGAAAGCTGAACAAATTGGCTGTCTCAGAAAATGCACTTTGTCACCTACACACACAATTCTGAATACACCTACCCTGCACACCAGCATGAACGCGATTTCACAAACCAGGCTCCACGGGCCTCAAGTACAGACTGGTCCTCGAGGTAGACTTGCTTCTGAGGACTGTTAATGGGCCCCTCAGACCCTAGAGGAGGCAGCGCAGATCAGACCTGGTGCCTCCCACGATCAGACTGGCGGCCAGCGGCCTGGCAACTGGTGGGGAGGAGGTTTTTACTCAGCCACAAGCTGCTGGCCAGGTCCAATGGGGAGACAGTCAGGGGCTTGGACACGGAATCAGTTCACTGCCAGACAGCCCAGGTCCCGGCAATAAGGATGTCTACTCATCATGATGACAACACTCAGGGCAGCTGGGCCACGTGCTGGACAGCCAAGCGTTCAGCAGGGGTTACGCCGATGGTGCACAGGACAGGCTCAGCCTAGGGAAAGGATGTCCCTGCCATTTTGCTAGCCTGGAAGTGCTCTGGAAGGAGGACAGAAAACCTGCCTTAGCCAGGGCATCCCAGGGCATTGAGACAACAGGAGGACAGGCGTGCACACCTCCGGGAGCAGGCAGGAGGGAGCTGAGGAGGGGCTGGGGGCTCTGGGCCAGGGAGGCAGGGGATGGCCTGGGGCTGGAGGTGTCTCAGGACAGAAGAAGCTGGGCTTCACTGGCAGCTGCACTGGCCCTGAGCACTCCCCACCTCCTGCCCTGCCGATCATCAGCCAAGCGTTCTGGAAAGAACAGCGTGAAAGCAGAGGCAGCCAGAGAAAGCCGAGGAGAGTTCATGGAAACAGCAAGAACGGCACGGTGTCAGAAGGCAGGACCACCTCTGTGACCTCAGGGGCAGGGCTGCCCTCTGCGAGGCAGATAGGGATGAGCCTGCGTCTGCTGCCCACCCAGTAGCGCCTGAGCTGAACCCCCTGCACCACCATGAACAAACATCTGGCATCAACTCGCTCGCTGCCCCCACCCCTCCCTCAATCTGCTTTGGTAGAGAAGAGCCTGGGTTCAGGCTGAGCACTGGCTACGCTGACCCTGCCCGTCACCTGGGGAGACCGGCGGAGGTGGCAGCATGAGGAAGTGGACCCCAGAGAGCACAAGTGACAGAAGTCCCGGGAGCCAGAGGATGGGGCTGGACTTTGACTCACAGCGCTTGATTTCAGACGCTGGGTTGGCCACACGCTAGCTGTGCAATCTTGGACAAGTGACTCCACGTCCCTGGGCTTCCTCTCACTTTTTCAAAACTGGTGGTTGTAGGCATTGAATGAGTTAAAGTACCAAGTGCTCAGAACTAGGACAAGCACAAGGAGTTATCCAGGGCTGGTTCTCCTGATAGAGAATGTCCTCGCTGCAGAGGTTGTGAGAGAACTTCATTAACCTTTGGGGATCCCGCGTCCTCACAGCTCCATCCTGAGGCCGCCTGGGATGCCGGTGCTGCGCCTTTGTCAGGCCCCAGCAGGAGCGCCATAATGAACTACGAGTCCTCAGACCCGGATCCCTTTGGTAGAACTGCTAGGATGAATGCTGCCCACACTAGAGTGTGCAGCAGATTGCCCTGGGGAGCGTTAAAATAACATAAAACAAAACTATTCTTGAGAAAATTACATTTACACTAAAGTGCTCCATCCCCTGGAGGCCAAGGGAGGCCCCTCTTCAGGCCCAGATTCTATTCTAGGACCATGATATTTCCATGAAAAGGAGACAAAGTGCTGCCTCAGAGACCCACCCCCCGCCAGAGGAAGCCTGGGCCTGGGACCCCTTCAGTAGGGGTCTGAAGTCCAGGTCTTCCTGGAGATGCTTTTACACTGCTTGGTCTTTGAAATATTTCCATTTTGAGATGTTCTTCTCTGAAAACTCCTCCTCATTCAGAGCCTGCCTACAGCCGGCCCTGGAGCGTGGAGGTCACAGTCTGTCTTGGTACAGGGACACCACCTGGGTTTCGGATGAGTGGACAGTTTTCTGTCATTTTTCCCTGCACTTCTCGTCTCCTCTTCTTGTATAGATGATTTTTTGCTTATTTCTTTCTATTTCTGCATGTTCTCGTTTTCTCTTTTCTTTCTTTTTTTTTTTTTTTCCGAGATAGGGTTTTGCTTTGTCACCCAGGCTGGAGTGCAGTGAAGCAATCAGCTCACTGCAGCCTCCACCTCCCTGGCTCAAGCGATCCTCCCACCTCAGCCTCCTGCGTAGCTGGGATCACAGGTGCATACCACCACACCCGTCTAATTTGTTTGTTTGAGTTTTTTTTATAGAGATGGGGTCTCACCATGTTGCCCAGGTTGGTCTGGAACTGCTGGGCTCAAGCGATCCTCCAGCCTCAGCCTCCCAAAGTGCTGGGATTACAGGCGTGAGCCACCGTGCCTGGCCTGACTAATCCTTTTCTTTTCTTTCTTCCTTTCTGTGGATCGAAGGCCTTCTCTGCCACTCACCGCAGCACTGTGCTTCCTGCCTTCCCTGCCCTGGGAGCCTCTGCAGGCCAGAGCCCCAGCGAGTGCAGCCTTGTGGCTGTACACCTGAACTGCCTTCCTTCCCTGTGGCTGGAACTTCCTCCCAGATTGTCGCTGTGCACCTGGCCTGGCTTCCAGAGGCCTTGGGTGATTCCCTGGGTGAAGCCCATTCCTAGCCTTGCAGGTTTTCAGAAGGTAACTTTGCTGCTTTGGCCAGAAGGCTGCAATGTGGCAGTATTCAGCAACGTGGCATTTCTGTGCAGATAGTTTTAAACTTTGGTTCAGTTCGTTGCTGATTCATTTGATGTCTTAAGGAGCATGGAGCTCCAAGAATACAATGGTAATAAGTGAGGACTTCCAGTTCTGGTTCTGCATGTAAGGAGCTTGGAAGATATCTTTCAGTAGATATCTGGCACTAGGTTCCCTGCAGCCTACTCCCAAGGAAATCATTTCCGAGCTGGGCTTTTCCAACCTTGAGCTTAGCCAGGCCGCATCCCCTCTCCCCAGCAGCTGTGCCGCCTCCCTGCACTCTCATGCATGCCTGTGGTTTGCAGTGGTGGCTGCTCCCTCCGCCAATGTCACCTGCTGTTCATGCAGCACGTGGCCGCACCTTCTGGTCAGTGCTCTGACTCACCTGCCTGTCAGTCATTCTTCTGTGGGCCGGGTCTTCAGGATGATCCTTTGCTGGTTCCTTGTCCCTAAGTTATCTCCAAAGGTGAGTTTTTCCCAAACCAGGTTTTTGCAGGACGTTTGTGCTGGGGGGATCAAGGGCTGTGTTCTAGGCTTGTGCAGGCTTTGTTACAATTCCAGTTTGGTGTGTGGTCATTTTCCTCATTTTAAAGGAATAAATGAGGCTGGGTGTAGTGGCTCAAGCCTGTAATCCCAGCACTTTTGGAGACTGAGGTGGGAGGATCACTTGGGCTCAAGAAGTCAAGGCTGCAGAGAGTTGGGATGGTACCACTGCACTCCAGCCTGGACAATAGAGTGAGACCCTGTCTCAAAAAGGAAAAAAAAAAGAATAAACAAGATATCGTGTGTGAGAGAGGTTATAAAGGTAAGGTATAAATAATAAAGACTCCACATAGAAAGCAGGACATGCCATGTCCTCAGGTGGCCTCTGTGTGCCTGAGCCTGAGTCAGCCTCTCAAGGGTGCGACCGCTGGCCTTGGAGGTGAGCGCATCCCCTGACCCACCCCAGGCTCCACTCTTGTCCTTGGTGTGAATTGTTTCCTTGCTGCTTGCTGTGGTTTTATTTTGTGTTGTGCCCTGAAAGAACACACCAGGGGGTTTCATGTGCCCTCCCCTTCCTCTGTGCCTGGTCTTGTCCCTGCCTCACCCTCGGCCAAGGGGCCAGCCTCTGCAGACCTGCCTTTGTGATGTCATCTTCCCTATGATCAGACACTAAACTCAGGAAGACACCAAGACTGGCGGCATGGCTTTACACCCAAACCATCTTGGTGCTTCATGGACAGCCAGATCCTTCACCTCACTGCCCGAGATGGCAGCCACATGAGACAGGCCCTGGAAATAACAGGTACCATGGTGTCCTTGACCTTTAATTAGCTCCACATTTTCTATTTGCTACTCACCGAAGAGCTGACCTGCTGACCTGTTTATTCAGCCCACAGGGTGGAAAAAGTTTTAAAATCTAAAAGTGAAGCTCAGAGGCTAATTTTGTATATGCAAAATGTACAAGATATGAATAAAGTGTTATATTAATAAAATGCCCTAGAATTCGTACTCTTTCCAGAGGGAATGGGAAGGCCTGGGGCCGTGTCCATGTCCTGGCTGTGCTGTGCTGTGCTGCATGCCCCTGGGGAAATCCCTACCAAATCACTCTGGGTCGAACCTCATGAGGGGTTACTTCTCCTCTCGACTCTTCTGTTGCCAGCTACTGTCATCATTTAACCAGGCTGTCAGGTCACCTCGTGATAGATGGTTTCTGCTTTTCTGCCATGCTTGCCTGGAGACTCAGTTTAAGCTAAAAGCTAGAAACTGCATCTCCAACAGAGGACTGTCTCAAAGCCAGGGTGGAAAGAACCGGATTGGACACTCAGCAAATGACACCATGAGAACATGGCTGGTGGTGCAGGCATCTTCGCACCAGACAACATTACGTGTGAGACTGTGCCCAGGAGCCGAGTGAGGTTTCTAGGACTCTCAGGAGGGAGCAGAAGGAAGCAACTCCCCATGACTCCATGGCTGGCTGGGGCACAAGCTCACATTTGGGAAGCCAAAGAGGGGAGCGTCTTGTCACTTTGTGCCTTAGCACTGCGGTGCCCTCAGTGTGGGTGAGCAAAATCACACCTTTTCTAGCAATAGGCCCTTACGCTGACTGACAGACTCCACAGATAAACAGTGGTGTGGCTTCCCCCGCTCATGGGAAGTACATGGTGGAGAAGAGAATGCACTGAGTGGGTAATGTCCGAGCGTGCCTGCTGCCCCAGCCTCGTATGCCACAGGGGAGATGCCCGGGGTCTGGCTAGGGACACCCCTGTGTGCTCGTCCTCTGCTTCAGGCCTGATCATCATCGCCAAGGAGGAACCTCATGTTTTTAAGAAGTCCCTGAGGTGGTCAGCCAAGACAAGGCTGCTTCTTTGCCCACAACAAGGCAGGATGCTGAGGAGGAGTTTGAGAGCCAGGCTAAAAACAGTGAGGTGGATGCAGGAGCCAGCTGGGATCCTGGCCAAGGGGGTGGAGACAGAGTCGCAAGCTGGCTGTGGCTTCTCTGCATTTCCAGTTTGCCTTTCTATAGAATAATGATAAGACAGCCTCCCCACTGGTGGGTCGGGTATTTTCAGTGAGTTAATATGTGCAAAGGGACGGGCGCGGAGGTCAGGACTTCAAGACCAGCCTGACCAACATGGTGAAAACCCGTCTGTACTAAAAATACAAAAATTAGCTGGGTGTGATGGCATGCGCCTGTAATCCCAGCTACTCAGGAGGCTGAGGCAGGAGAATTACTTGAACCCGGGAGACAGAGGTTGCAGTGAGCCGAGATCACGCCACTGCACTCCAGCCTGGGCAACAGAGCGGGACTCCGTCTCAAAAAAAAAAATTGCAAAGAGCATCAAACAGTGCAGCGTCATGAGTGAGCTCATACTCTGGCCCCTTATTTTCATTTAGTGCCACTGGAGACCTTGAGGAAGAGGGTCCCTTTGAAATTTGGTGACCAATATCCATCCATCTCAGCTCTGTCTAGAGGTCAGCTAAGATCATGGGTAAGTGCTTTGCCAAGACCACTCGCTACAATGTGTCTCTGGAACAACATCCCCTTACTGCCACAGTGCAGTTCCAAGCTCCTGCTGGAGCCGGTGCCTGTCTGGACACCTCCCCACCACCCCCACTGGAAAACCTAACATTCCTGCCTCCGTTTTTGCCTCCAGTTCTTCAACATAGAATCTCTGCTCCCAGGAGCAGGGTGGTTTTTTTTTTTTTTTTTTTTTTTTTGCAGGGGGTTTGGGTGCGTATCAGTTGTCAGGCCTCTGAGCCCAAGCTAAGCCATCATATCCCCTGTGACCTGCATGTATACATCCAGATGGCCTGAAGCAACTGAAGATCCACAAAAGAAGTGAAAATAGCCTTAACTGATGACATTCCACCATTGTGATTTGTTTCTGCCCCACCCTAACTGATCAATGTACTTTGTAATCTCCCCCACCCTTAAGAAGGTTCTTTGTAATTCTCCCCACCCTTGAGAATGTACTTTGTGAGATCCACCCCCTGCCCACAAAACATTACTTCTAACTCCACTGCCTATCCCCAAACCTATAAGAACTAATGATAATCCCGCCACCCTTTGCTGACTCATTTCAGACTCAGCCCGCCTGCACACAGGTGAAATAAACAGCCTTGTTGCTCACACAAAGCCTGTTTGGTGGTCTCTTCACACGGACGCATGAGACATCAGTAATTCTATTTCGAACATGCTCAATTTGAAATGGGCATTAGACATCTGATATGGTTTGGATCTGTGTCCCCACCCAAATCTCCTGTTCAATTGTAATCCCCAGTGTTGGAGGTGGGGCCTGGCGGGAGATGATTTGATCATGGGGGCGGAGTTCTCATGAATGGATTAGCACCATCCCCTCAGCCCTGTTCTCCTCTTAGTGAGTGAGTTCTGGAGGGATCCGACTGTTTGAAAGTGTGGGGCACCTCTCCATTCCCTGTCTTGCTCCTGGTCCTGCCATGTGAAACGCCTGCTCCCGCTCTGCCTTCTGCCGTGAGTGAAAGCTCCCTGAGGCCTCCCCAGAAGCAGATGCTGTCACGCTTCCTGTACAGCCTGCAGAACTGTGAGCCAATTAAACCTCTTTTGTTTATAAATTACCCAGTCTCAGGCCTTTCTTCAGCAGTGTGAGAACAGACTAATACAGCATCCAAGCATGATGTGTGTGAGGCAGTTGGCTGCTTGAGCCTGTGTCTACAAAAACAGGCTGGAGACAGTGGCTTGGGGAGTCAGCATGCAGATGGAATTTAAAAATCATGGCTCGATACCTTCATTTAAAGAGGGTGAAGAGATCAAAAGAAGGGTCCAAGGCTGGATGGAGCCTGCACCACTGCCGCCACAAAGGTGAGAAAGTGAGACCCAGGGAGGGCCCCTGAGAAAGGCTGAAGACCAGGGAATGCTGTCTCAAGCCAAGTGAGGAAAGGCCTTCAAAGAGATGGTGAGGTCCACGGGAAAGCTGGGCAGGGTATGGAAGGGAGATGGCTGACCTGGAGATTCGGAGACGGTGCAGTAACTGGTAATACTGAGGTCTAGAGTCTCATGGGTGTTCACAGTGGGACAGAGGTGTTATCATAAGGATGGCATATTATAAAGGACGCTTCCAGGTTCAAGTACAGGAAATCCTGGCCAAAGTGGCTTAAACAACAGGGTGTTGGCCAGGCACGGTGGCTCAAGCCTGTAATCCCAGCACTTTGGGAGGCCAAGGCGTACAGATCACCTGAGGTCAGGAGTTCGAGACCAGTCTGGCCAACATGGCAAAACCCCGTCTCTACTAAAAAATACAAAAATTAGCTGGGCTTGATGGCACGCACCTGTAATCCCAGCTACTTAGGAGGCTGAGGCAGGAGAATCATTTGAACCCGGGAGGCAAAGGTTGCAGTGAGCCGAGATCGCACCATTGCACTCCAGCCTGGATGACAGAGCAAAACTCCGTATCAAAAAAAAAAAAGAAAGAAATGAAGAAAAAGACAGAGAGAGAAAAAAAAAGGGAGGGAGGGAGGGAAGGAAGGAAAGGAAGGAAAGGAAAGAAAGGAAGAAAGTCATGGATGGCTCCGCAGCTCCCCGCACGTCATTTACCAAGGCCACTTTCCCATACCACACACAGAGAGTCCTTTGGTTTCTGGTCCTGCCAGTCAGAATTGGGCGGAACTGCCAAGTTGGCCCAACTCTACTCCAATCCCTGACAAAGGGAGCGGCCTTCGGGAGGCTCGGCTCTCTGTGCACTTTGCTCAAGATGCCTGAAGAATGATTACTTTGAGGAAGAAAGGAAGATTTTTAAGAAAGAAGTGACTTTGTTTTCGCGGTCAAGGAGTGAAGGCCCCAAGAGACCAAAGTAGACGCTGAAGGAATCCAGGAAGAAGAAAGAAGCGGTGAAGAGACGCGAGGTGGGGCCAAAATCTTCACTAACCAACAAGGAGGGCTGCGGGGGCTTTGGAGGGCCTCTTTTCTCGCAACCGTGGCCCCTCCGCCCCTCACCTGCCCCTTGAGTGTTTCTGTGCAGGGGTCGCACACGCGAACTCGGCTACTCAGACCGAGCCAGTTTACCGTCACCATGGCAACAGCGCGTCCTGGGCTGGGGCGGGGCCAGACTGCCAGCGCCTTTGTGGCGCATTCGGAGCTAAGCCAGTGATTGGCCATCTGGGCGCGGGGCGGGCTGAGTCAGTTGGAGGGGACGGGGCTGAGGCTCCGGTGAAGGCCCTAGGCCTGGGCTGGGCCGAGGGAGATGATGGATGCCGCTTCTCGCCACTTCTCGGGGGCACCACAGACAGCGGGAGCCTGCAGAGAGCAGGGACAGCGGCTTCAAACGCACTGTTTCCGGGCAATGTCACTAATGCCAAAGTCATGCCTCCCACTGGACACTCCTGGGCTCCCATCCTTCCTACCAAGAAACTTTCTCTGTAAAACCGACGAAACAGCTAGAAATGGAGCCCAAAAGACAGCCAGGATAACAGACGACAGAGAGGATCAAGGCCCAGCAGGACCTGGCGACTACAACACTCTGGCACTAGGGTGTCTAGAATGGGAAGCCCCCAAGGGGCTGGAGTGGGATGGGGGAGTGGTGCAGGCCGCCCACCAGGTTCCCTCCGCGCAAAGCAGCAGGGCCCCGCGCTTCCTGAGCCTTCACGGAGGTCTACTGGTCCCTCTGCCTGAAAACCTGTCTGTTTGTCAGGAGGAGTTCGGAGCATATAATTTTGGGGAGCCATTTTCTTCTAGGGAGTTCACTTGCCTGTGCGGGGCGTGGGAGGAAGACAACACATAACTGAACGACAGATGAAGATAAATTGTAAAAGAAAATCGTTTAAGTGTTTAATCAGACAATGAAGAGAAACCCAAAACAATAAAACCTTTTCAAGGAAGTAAGGTACACAATAAAAAATCTCTTGGAGGAAGCATCAGGGCTTAAAGATGAGTGGAAAATCGGCTTGATTTTTGGGAACCAAAAGAGAACAGATTTTTTTTTTTTTTTTTTTTTTTTTTGAGACAGAGTCTCGCTCTGTCGCCCAGGCTGGAGTGCAGTGGCGCAATCTCGGCTCACTGCAAGCTCCGCCTCCCGGGTTCAAGCCATTGTCCTGCCTCAGCCTCCCGAGTAGCTGGAACTACAGGCGCTCGCCACCACGCCCGGCTAATTTTTTGTATTTTTAGTAGAGACGGGGTTTCACCATGTTAGCCAGGATGGTCTTGATCTACTGACCTCGTGAACCACCCGCCTCTGCCTTTCAAAGTGCTGGGATTACAGGTGTGAGCCACCGCACCTGGCCTTTTTTTTCTTAATACAGAGTCTTGCTCTATCGCCCAGGCTGGAGCGTAGTGGCTCGATTCTGGCTCACTGCAACCTCCAGCTCCCAGGTTCAAGTAATTCTAGTGCCTCAGCCTCCCAAGTAGATGGGATTACAGGCATGTGCCACCACGCCCAGCTAATTTTTGTGTTTTTAGTAGAGACGAGGTTTCTCTATGTTGACCAAGTTGGTCTTGAACTCCTGGCCTCAAGTGATCCATCTGCCTCAGCCTCCCAAAGTGATGGGATTACAGGCGTGAGCCACTGCACCCGGCCGAATTTTTTAAATATACTTGGAAGCTGGTTATCTATGAGTTGATGGCAAGATTTTTTTTTTTTAAAGACAGTATATCACTCTGTTGCCCAGGATGGAGTGCAGTGGTACAATCATAACTCACTGCAGTCTCAACCTCCCAGGCTTAAGCAATCCTTCCACCTCAGCCTCCTGAGTAGCTGGGACCACAGGTGCACACCACCACACCTGGCTAATTTTATTTTTTATTTATATTTTTGTGGAGATGGGGGTCTCACTATGTTGCCCAGGCTGGTCTAGAGCTCCTGGGTTCAAGCGATCCTCCCACCTTGGCCTCCCAAAGTGCTGGGATTACAGGTATGAGCCACCATGCCTGGCCCCAATTGCAAGATTTGATTAAAATTTTTATAGGTCAAAAACGTAGAGGTTAAAAGACCCTCCTGAGGAAGCTAAACAAAGTGCAGACAGGTACAAAGCTGAACTCCATCGGCTCAAAGAAAACAGTGCCCAGCAGAAGATGCCAGAGCACTTACAACAGGAAGCTCCATGCCAGTGGGAGCAGCCCTCTGAGTGAGAAGTCCCTGGAGCGTCTGTTCTAGAAGCCCTGCCTTACAGAGTGGATGATGTGAAATTGTGAGCAGTTTCAGCTGTAGGCAGCAGAAACTTGGCCCAACACCAGAGAGAGAAGATAAAACATCAGAGGAGAGAGAGGACAGATGTCACCCAGACAAATTCTTTCTTAACAAGGGTTGAAAAAGGAGGCGGCTAGTTCCCATGCAGTGTGAGCCACGGGTGGTGGACAAGATCACAGCACACTGCACAAGGCAGAGGCAAGATGTGAGAATGAATGCAAGTCCTTGCCGGGAGCCTCTGTGACCCCATCAGCCGCAGGCCGGGGCACTGCAACAGAGGCAGACTGCACATGGACGTGTGGTGTCTGCATGGGCTGCATGGCCCCTCACATGCCCACTCCACAGCTCCATCACAGGCCTCTGCAAAGACCTCCTCTTGCCCTGTCTTCTCTTATTAGTTTCCTGGGCTGCTGTAACAAATTACCACGAACTTAGTGACTTAAAAGAACAGCCTAGTTTTTTCTCACAGGTCCTGGAGTCCAGAACTCTGAAGTTAAGGTGTCATCAAAGCTGCACTTTCTCCGGAGCCTCTAGGGTAGAACCCATGCCTTGCCTATGGTGGCTGCTGGTGTTCCTGGGCTTGTGGCTGTACACCCCAATGTCTGCTCCCACCATCACGTGGCCTTCCAACTGTGTGTGTCTAATCTTGCACTACCTCTCTCTCACAAGGACACTTATGATGGCATTCAGGGCCCACCCAGATAATCCAGGATGACCCTCACCTGAGGATGCTTAAATGAATCACACGTGCAAAGACCCTTTTTCCAAATAAGGTCACATTCACAGATCTCAGGAAGAGAACATGGACACACTTTGCTGGGGGGGCATTTTTCAGCCCACCACACCTCCCTGTCTTTCTCCTTCTAGGCCCCTGATCACCAGCCCAGCCATCGGCCACTGCCCATCAGTTTCATGTTTACTCTAAACTCAGTCCGCTTCTTTCCACATAGTGAATGACGGCTGCTCTGTCAGAATTTCTGCGCATTGGGAGGACTTTCCCCCACCACTATTTTTCAGGGCTGTCCCATGGCAGGCTATAGCACAGCAGCATTTGGGGCTTACATCCACCTATCAAGCCATGACCCAAGTTTGGCCCCCTTACTCCCACCTCTACCCCGGTTCTGAGCTGAGTGAGACACAGGGGCCCGATGCAACCTTTGCAGACAATATGGGGCCTAGGCCACCTGCTTTTGCAGCTCCTGGCTGCCACGTGGCCCTGCTCTGGCCCAGAATGGAATGCACCATCACCATCGTACTGGGAATGGGGCTGTTGGGCCCACCACTGACTTTATAACTTGGGTTCTAGCCAAACCCAGCTCAGGATAGGCAGTTCTGGCTGCAGAGTCCCTTGATGTCTCTTGCTGCATGCTCTGTCTCCATCAGGGCCCGGTGGCATGCTGGGAGCTGTTCTGGTTGGGTTTGGTTTTTTGGGTGGTATATGTATAATTATCAGTTACAGATGGCGTGGTCTTGATCCAGAACCCTAAGTGTCTGTATTGTGATTCTCCCATGGGAACCTGTCGTAAACTCCAAATGCCCTCTTTTTCTACCATAGATACCTCGTATACAATAAGGTCTGCGGGATCTCATGATGCAAGGAGCAGGGCTGCTGACCCACATCCTGAACTTGCTACAGAGCCCTTTCTAGCTCTGGGCCCAAAGCCTTCATACAGCTCAATAAGGGGGCCAGAGCAACATGCCCACCCATGGGGGTTTGCTACCTTTAAACCCGAGGGAGCCTACTAAGCATTGTGCTTTATTCTTGTTGGTGGGAGGTATGAGATGCAATCATTTGTCTTTTACTTTGGAAGGAATGTCAAAGCATGTCCCAAACCACTGGATCCCTGAAGTCTCCACAAATGTGTTTAGCAGGTTGGAAGATACAAGGTCAATATATATATCAATTAATTAGGTATACAAAAATAAACTCAAAGTGCATTCAGAGGCCACGCAAGGAGGATTTCTTGAGACCAAGGGTTCGAGACCAGCTTGGGCAACATAGTGAGATCCCATCTCTACAAAAAGTTTTAAAATTAGCCATGTGTGTTGGCTCCTCCCACCTCAACCTCCTGAGAAACCTGTAGTTCTAGCTACTTGAGAGGTTGAGGCAGGAAAATCCCTTGAGCCCAGGAGTTGAAGGTTACAGTGAGCTATGATCATGCCACTGCACTCCAACCTGGGTGACAGAGAAAGACCCTATCTCTTAAAAAAAAAAATTAAATTAACTCAAAATGGATCATACACCTAAACATAGTTTTAGTGTTAGCTAAAACTATAAGACTTATATAGCATGGGTTAATCTCAGCTGATCTGGATTAACCACATTGTGACGGTTAATTTTAGGTGTTGACGTGACTGGATTAAGAAATACCTACAAAACTGGCAAAACAGTACTTCTGGATGTGTCTGTGAGGGTGTTTTAAGGAGACTGATGTGTGAGTTGCTGCACTGAGTCGGGAAGATGTTCCTCAATGTGGGCAGCCACCATTCAATTCGCTGGGGGTCCAGAGAGAACAAAAAAGGAAAGAAAAGGATTTCCCCTCTCTCTCCTGGAGCTGGGACACTCTCCTCTTCCTGCCCCCTGGTTCTCATGACTTCAGCCTCAGACAGAGACTTACATAATTGGCTTCCCTGGTTCTAAGGCCTTTGGACTTGGACTGGGCCATTTTACCAGCATCTCAGAGTCTCCAGCTTGTAGACAGCCTGTCGTGGGACTTCTCAACCTCTGTAATCAAGTGAGCTAATTCCCCTAATAAACCCCCTCTCATATCTCTATATCTATTGATAGCTCCTATTGATCTGTCTCTCTGTAGAACCCTGACCAATACACATATGCTTATTACAAGGTATTGACTCTTGGCCAATGCTGTGCAATGGATTAACTAAAGATAAAGATGTTCTATAACTATGAGTCTGTGAGTTGTTTCAGGGCAGGACTACCAGCCTATCAGCATTGTTCAATAATAATTGAACTCATTATTTGTACCTGGTTTTAGAGGGGTCTGGAAAATTTTGAAAGCTAAAGCTGGTCACAAAGTCAGAACATACCTATGTGATCAGCTCACTCTAAGACCCTCCACTCCCACCATGAGCAGACTTCAGGCTTCTTGGGACCGAGGTGCTTCCACACACAGTGTTCAAGGGCAAGATCTGAAACCAAAGTGCATCCTATGTGTCCCAGTGTTAAAAATACCCAGATCTCAAAGTCCCTTTAGTGCATAGCCTTCTGCTTTTGCTACTGTGCCTATAAAAGAAGCACAAGTGTAAACTGAGTCCTGCAGGTCCTTTCAGCAGCTGAACACTTAGGGTGATTAAGGTGTAATTAACACAAATTCCTTAAAGAAGGCATAGGAGAACATCTTAACAACCTTTGGTTTGGCAAAGATTACTTAGATAAGACACAAACAGCATAATCCATGAAGGCAACAAATCAATAAATTGAACTTTCTCAAAATTAAAACTTTGGCTCTACAAAAGACTCTGTTAGAAAGAAAAGGGGAGCTATATACTGTTAAAAATATTTGCAAAATATATATCCAACAAAAAACATGAATCTGGAATACATAAAGAACTATAACTCAATAATAAGAAGACAAACAACCCAATTTTTAAAAATCCAATTCATATGTGAGCAAAAGACATAAATATATATTTCACCAAAAATGGTATACATTGGCAAATAAGCTTATTAAATGATGCTCAACATGATTAGCTATTAGAGACACTCAAATAAACCCACAATCACTATACACCTATCACAGTGACCAAAATAAAGAACAGTGGCTTGGTGTAGTGTCCCACACCTGCAGTTTCAGCACTTTGGAAGGCTGAGGGGGAAAGACTGCCTGAGCCCAGGAGTTCAAGACCAGCCTGGGCAACATAGTGAGACCCAATCTCTACAAAAAATAATAATTAGCTGGGCATGATGGCTCACACCTGTAGTCCCAGCTATTTGGGAGACTGAGGATCGCTTCAGCCCAGGAGATCGAGGCTGCATTGAGCTGAGATTGTGCCACTGCACTCCAGCCTGGGTGACACAGCAAAACCCTGCCTCAAAAAAAAAAAAAAAAAAAAAAAGTGATAACACCAAATGATAGTGAGGATGCAGAAAAACTAGACCACACATTATTGTTAGGAATGTGGCCAGGCACGGTGGCTCACGCCTGTAATCCCAGCATTTTGGGAGACAGAGGCAGGTGGATTACTTGAGGTCAGGAGTTTGAGACCAGCCTAGGCAACATGATGAAACCCTATCTCTACTAAAAATATTTAAAAATTAGCCAGGAGTAGTGGCGGGCACCTGTAATCCCAGCTACTCAGGAGTCTGAGGCAGGAGAATTGCTTGAACCCAGGAGGCGGAGGTTGCAGTGAGCCAAGATCAGGCCACTGCACTCCATCCTGGGCAACACAGCAAGACTCCATCTCACAAAAAAAGTAATGTAAAATGGTACAGCCACCCTGGAAAATAGCTTGGTAGTTTCTTTCTTTCTTTTTTTTTTTTTAAGATGGAGTTTTGCTCTTGTTGCCCAGGCTGGAGTACAATGGTGAGATCTCGGCTCACTGCAACCTCCGCCTCCTGGGTTCAAGTAATTCTCCTGCCTCAGCCTCCTGAGTAGCTGGGATTACAGGTGCGCGCCACCATGCCTGGCTAATTTTTTGTATTTTTAGTAGAAACGGGGTTTTACCATGTTAGCCAGGCTGGTCTTGAACTCCTGAACTCAGGTGATCCTCCCGCTTCGGCCTCCCAAAGTGCTGGGATTACAGGTGTGAGCCACCACGCCCGGCCAGTAGTCTCTTATAAAACTAAATATATATTGGCCATAAAACCCAGAAACCACACTCACATTTATCACAGGGAAATGAAAACTGTTCACACCAACACCTGGCCACAAATGTCCACAGCAGCATTATTCACAATTGCCAAAAACTGGAAAAAACACAAATGCTCTTCAATGGGTGAATGGTTAAAGAAACTTTGATACCCCCATACCATGGAATACTACTCAGCAATAAAAAGGAACTGACAATTGATACATTCAACAACTTGGATGGATCTCAAGCAAATTATGCTCAGTGAAAAAGAGCCAGTTCAAAAGGCCATATACTGTGTGATTCCATTTATATAACATTTTTGAAATGACAAAATAGACAGATGAAAATCAGATTAGCAGTTGCCAGGGTTTAGGGGCAGAGGAGGAGGAGGCAGACATAGGTAAAGGGTTAGCATGAGGGACTTCTGTGGTGATAATTATTCTGTATCTTGATTGTGGTGCTGGTTACACGAACCTACACGTGATAAAATTGCATTGAACTATTCACACACATACATACAACACACACAAGTGAGTGCATGTGACACTGATGAAGTACAAACAAGCTCTGAGGACTGTATCAACATCAACGTCCTGGCTTTGATATTAAACCATAGTTAGAGAAGATGTTATCATTGGAGGAAACTGGGTGAAAGGTACACGAAACTTCCTTGAACTTTTTTTTTTTTTTGCAACTTCCTGTGGGTCTATAATCATTTCAAAATTTAACCTCTTTTTTTTTTTTTTTTTGAGACAGAGTCTCACTCTGTCGCCCAGGTTGGAGTGCAATAGCCCGATCTCAGCTTACTGCAACCTCTCCCTCCCAGGTTCAATCAATTCTTCTGTCTCAGCCTCCCATGTAGCTGGGATTACAGGCACACACCACCACACCCGGCTAATTTTTGTATTTTTAGTAGAGATGGGGTTTCACCATGTTGGCCAGGCTGGTCTTGAACTCCTGACCTCAAGTGATCCGCCAGCCTTGGCCTACCAAAGTGCTGGGATTACAGGCATGAGCCACTGCACCTGGCCCAAATTTTAAAATTCTTAACATATATTATTTTTAAAATGCTTCTCCACCCACTCCTCTCCACCATTGCACTTCTGTTGCTATCTCAGGCAGTGGTCCATGAAGGCCAGCACCACGAATAAAGCTACAACTGCTCAGTGTTTATGTAACACCCAGATAAAACCACCCCCACTCTTCTCCACGTCATCTCAGTGTAGTGACATAGCCAAAAGTAATGCAGGTCCAAAACCCTGAACAGTCATGGAGAGCTTTGCTTCAGGTTTTCTTGGGAGGACTGTGGAGAGAAGGCTCCCATCTCATGATGCAAAGCAAAACTTCCTGATGTTGTCCTTCCCACCCCCGACCAAAACCGCACCTTGAAGCAGATCCTCCAGTATCTCCTCCCCTCTCCCCATCTGCTTCTCTCCCCCTAAGCTTCCAGCCTTCTCTTCCTCTCCCCTCCTATCCCCTCCAACAGGACTGCTGGATTTCCCACAAAAACTCCCAGGTCTGTTCTAACGTGGATCAGCCTGGGCTCTTCCCATCTCTGCCTACTCCCACAGCAAAGGCCCCATAAGGAGCAGCCAAACACTCGTACCTCCTCATGACACAAAGGAAAGGGAAGGCTGTGAACAGCCACTTGCACTGTAGCATTTTTGTTTCTGTTTTTTTTTTTTTTAAAAAAATGGGTAGGCCGGGCACGGTGGCTCAAGCCTGTAATCCCAGCACTTTGGGAGGCCAAGGCAGGCAGATCACAAGGTCAGGAGTTCGAGACCAACCTGACCAACATGGTGAAACCCCATCTCTACTAAAAATACAAAAATTAGCCGGGTGTGGTGGCACGCACCTGTGATCCCAGCTACTTGGGAAGCTGAAGCAGGAGAATTGCTTGAACCCGGGAGGCAGAGGTTGCAGTGAGCTGAGATCACGACAATGCACTCCAGCCTGGGTGACAAAGCAAGACTCCGTCTCAAAAATAAATAAATAAATAAATAAAATGGGTAAAAGATTTGGAGAATCACCTCAGCAAAGAAGATAAGCTGATGGCAAATAAGCACAGGAAAAGATGCTCAACATCATTAGTCATTAGGGAAACACTCATTGAAAGCACGAAGAGACACTGCGACACACCCACTGGGATGGCTACAACCAAAGAGACTCACCATGGCAAGTGGTAGTGAGGGTGTGAAGAAACTGGGACATTCATGTGCTGCTGGTGGGAATGTGAAATGGCACAACCACTTCGGAAGACAGTTTGGCAGGTTCTTATGAAGTTAAGCATACAGCCAGGGATGGTGGCTCACACCTGTAATCCTAATACTTTGGGCTTTGGGAGGTGGAGGCGGGTGGATGGCTTGAGCCCAGCCCAGGAGTTAGAGACCAGCCTGGGCAACATGGCGAGACCCTGCTTTTTTTTTTTTTTTGGAGCCAGAGTCTACCTAGCTCTGTCACCCAGGCTAGAGTGCAGTGGCACAATCTCCACTCACTACAACCTCCACCTCCTAGGTTCAAGCGATTCTCCTGCCTCAGCCTCCCAAGTAACTAGGATTACAGGCACATGCCACCATAACATGCTAATTCTTGTATTTTAGTAGAGATGGGGTTTCACCATGTTGGCAGGCTAGTCTTGAACTCCTGACCTCAGGTGATCCGCCCGCCTCAGCCTCCCAAAGTGCTGGGATTACAGGCGTGAGCCACGCGCCTGGCCAGCGAGACCCTGTTTCTAAAAAGAAAAAAGTTAAACCTGCCATATGACTCAGTCACTTCACTCGTAGGGATTTACCCAGGTTTCATGAAAACATAGTCCACACAAGACCTGCACAGTAATATGTATAGACACTTTATTGGTAATAGTTAGAAACTGGAAACAACCCAAGTGTCCATCAACAGAAGAATGCGGCCAGGCACGGTGGCTCACACCTGTAATCCCAGCACTTTGGGAGGCCACGGTGGGCAGATCATGAGGTCAGGAGTTCAAGACCAGCCTGGCCAACATGGTGAAACTCCACCTCTACTAAAAATACAAAAATTAGCGCACATGGTGGCATGCGCCTGTAATCCCAGCTCCTCGGGAGGCTGAGGCAGGAGTATCGATTAAACCCGGGAGGCGGAGGTTTCAGTGAGCTGAGATAGAGCCACTGCACTCCAGCCTGGGCAACAGAGCAAGACTCCATCTCCGGGGCAAAAAAAAAAAAAACAGAAGAATGCACAAATTATGGCACATCTATGCTATGGAATACTGTTTAGCAATTTTAAAAGAATGAACTGCGCTCCAACCTGGGTGACAGAGCAAGACCCTGTCTAAAAAAGAAAAAAAGAAAAAATAATAATAAACTATTGATATTCACATCACTACAGATAAATCTCAAAATAATTATGCTAATGGAAAGAAGCCAGACAAAAGAGTACACATGGTATTATTCCATCTATATAAAATTCTAGAAATCGCAAATGAATCAAACAGAAAGCAGATCAGTGCTTGCCTGTGGCGTTGCCTTGCCTCTCCAAGGGGGCCTTGGGGGAGGGAGAAAAGGATCACAGAAGGGCATAAGGAAAGTTTTCAGTGATGGATGTAGTCATTTTTTTGATTGTGGTGATTATTTCACGGATATATATATATATATATATATATATATGTATATTCTTCTAATTTTGGCCGAGTGCGTTGGCTGTCACCTATAATCCCAGCACTTTGGTAGCCTGAGGCAAGAGGACCCCTTGAGCCCAGGAATTCGAGACCAGCCTGGGCAATACAGTGAGACCGCCACCTGTGGAAAAAATTGTTTAAAGTAGCCGGGCGTGGTGGTGCACACCTGTAGTCCCAGCTACTCGGGAGGCTGAGGTGGGAGCATTTCTTGAGCCCAGGAGGTGGAGGTTGCAGTACGCTAAGATCATGCCACTGCACTCTAGCCTGGGTGACAGAGCTCACTTGAATCTGGGAGGCAGAGTTTGTGGTGAGCCAAGATCGTGCCATTGCACTCCAGCCTGGGCAACAAGTATAAAACTCCATCTAAAAAAAAAAAAAGAAAAAAAAGAAATCAATGTGGCTGCTCTCAAAACACCAGATATGTCTATTGAATCATGCATAGTACCTGGGAAAGGGACCTCTGGGTGGATTCCTGAATGCAGTGGACCTAAGTGAGTTGGGCCTGGGTCAAAACTCTATTGCCTAGCTCTCATACAGCCCCAACACTAGCAGGGGACCACAATAAGGCTTTGGGTCCCTGGGTATCAATGCCAAGATGGATTCTGTGTCTATCAGCACTTGAAATGTTTAAATTCCTCTTTACCTAGTATGTGGCAACTCTAGTAAATAGCCATAAGTGCCATGGGAGAAGAATTGAGGAATCACAACCACTCACTCACTGCCGTGAAGGAGTTGTTCCTCCTGGAAACCCAGCCTTTCCTTCAGGCACTGGGGTCTAGTCTGAAGTTTTTCCCTGGGGTAGCTGCCCTCAGCCTCCATCTCCCATCTTGGATTTCTTTTGGTTGTGTAGATTAAGCAACGACTTTGTGGGCTGTTCTCCTCCTTGGCCACAGGAATAACCTGCTCAATTCGCCACCTCCACAGCTCTGGGAAGGTCAGATGTCCCTGGCTGCCACAGCAATGCTGGCACCTCTGCTTAGAGAGGGCCATGCTTTCTCCAAGCCTCCAGGGGCTACACAGGCAGCATGATGGCCCCACCTCCTGGGCTCTTTCTAGGATGTTATATCCTGTATCTTAGAAGAGTGTTCTCACACCAGCTTGGGCAACATAGTGAGACCCCATCTCTACAAAAAATAGAAAAAGTTAGCCCGTGATGCTGGCACATGCCTGTAGCCCCAGCAACTCAGAAGGCTGAGGTGGAAGGACTGCTTTGAAGTCAAGGCTGCAGTGAGCCATGATCGCACCACTGCACTCCAGCCTGGGACACAGAGCAAGACCTTGTCTCAAATAAATAAGTAAATAAATAAATAAAAATAAACTCTACCTTATCCAACTTTATGTTCTACCCCCTCCCCACCTTGTCCCAGGGCCCTCGGGCCTGCCACACACATGTGCACACACACACCTCTCTCTGACTCGCTCTTCCCAGTCACTTTGGCCAAGTCCTGCAGCTTCTTTAGAATTTGGTCCCTGCCCTTTCTTACTAAGCCCAATGCCTCCCCAGACAAGTGTAGTCTCAAGTTCGGGTGTGACCAGGAGCGGGTGGCTGGCCCTGAGGGTGGCCATTGCCTGCAAGTCAGTGGCGACTGGGCACCTGGGTGCTTCCCTTCAGACGACCCCATTCCAAGCTTCAGGGAGCCTCTGTCCCCACAGAGGGAGCTAAACTGACCAGGACTGAGAGTTCATAATTTTCTCTAATTATGCCCTGGGCTCAATTCTCAGCATTTTTAGCCCTCCAGCAGCAGGAAATAGTCTCTTTAGCTGCAGCCTCAAGGCCCCGTGACCAACACTGTGCTATGGTGTGGCTGGTTGTGAATCATGCTTAGCCTTTCACTGTCTTTCTCTAACTGATGGTCTCAGCAGCACCCATCCAACTCCAGGCTTTATTGACGCCCATCCCCAAGACCTCTCAGAAAACTGAGCTATGACATCCCCAGTGCATGTTCTCCCATTCTAATTCACCAACTGTGGAGGTTCTAAGTTCTAACAATTTCACCTACTTCAGCATGCCAGGGGCGTCAACCTGCCACCCACTACCAGGGTTGGCGCCAGAAGTGATGTGAGTAGCTCGCACATCCCACGTGGTGCCTGCTTCCTCCGCCTGCCCTGGAACCAAGCCAGGTCAGGTTCTCTGGAAAACTCGAGCTGGTCCTGTGCAGGCAGGACCCACCCCCATGTTAGAGTGAAGGAGACAGGATGCCGAAACAGAGGCCTCGCCCGATCCCTGGGGGAGCTCTGGTGCTGGGATGGCTGGTCAGGGACATCCTGCCTTGAGGCAAGGGAACTCTGCCCTTCCAGGCTACTGGAGGTTCCAAGATACCAAAAGGAGGGGCATGACCGTGGGCCGCGGGTAATTCCTGCAGGGGACTCAGCTGAGAGCCACCAGTAGCCACTCTTCCCAGTGGCTGTGGGACCGAGTGCCTCAGTCCTGAGAGGATCTTGCCCGTGGGCACAGAGCGCCAGAGACATTGGAAAGTCCCTCTGAGCAGGACTGCTCTGTGCCTAACCCTGAGCAGCTCCAGGGCTCCACCCTAAACTGTGTATTGCTTTGGACGTGCCAGCAGTTCCAAATCCCGTGGGGCCAGCCGGGCAGACAGCACCTTGTGTGGAGAGAACAAAGGGTGAAGCCCACTGAGCACATGGTGGGTTTGAACTGTTGCATGGGCGGGAGGTGGGGTGGATGAGACAGGGAGGGGTCAGCGGGATGCTATGGCTGGAGCTGAGGTGCTGGACATTATGAGGGGAAGAGGAGGCCATGGGGGAGGTTTTCTGGTGGGGACCAGACATGGCTAGAGCAGTGCTTGAGAAAATTCCATCCAACATAATGGATGTTAAGAGGGGATAACTCTGCATTCCCTGAGCTTTGGCTGTACCAGTGGGGGCAAAAAACCGCTCCAACCTCCAGGAGTGTCAGGAGAGCAACACAGGCACACAAGAGGCAGAAAGGACTGTGCGAGGCCAAGTGCCAGCTAGCTGAGGTCCGAGGCAGGGCCATGTGGAGGGGACCCGGAGGGCTTCCTGACTAGTGTGTCCAGGGGGCCCTGTCCGAGGGCTGTCCAGTGGGGAGGCGCTGGCCTCAACTCCAACTGTCAGGAAGGGAATGTGACTCTCCAGGAGGAGGAGACTGGCCCAAAGCCACGCAGCCATGCAGCGGTGGGGTCAGGACCTGCACCTGAGTCGGCACTAGAACCACCTCCTTAACCACCAGTCCACACTGCCCACGTTGAGGTGGCCAGGAGGTCAGGAACGAGGAGCACCGAGGAGCAGCCTTGACAAAACAGCCCACAGAGATGCCAGGGCTGGGAACCACGCTGCTGCAAGAGGACAGAAGGGGAGATGCACGCTGGGAACAGACACTCAGGATGGAAATGTGTCAAGAAGGAAAGAAGAATGCACACGGCAGCCCGAGGGGCTGGCAGTATCGACAGGGCTTGTTACAGAAGTGGGGAGAGAGTCCATGCCAGAGGGGCTGGTGGGGCAGGGGAGGACAATGGGCTCCAGAGGGGCTGTGTGTGTATGGAGGAGAGTCATAAAAACAGGAAGAAAGCCAAGGGGAGGAGCCCCATGGAGAAATAAGACGGGAAATTCGGTCAGGGTGGGGTAGGGGAGGGTCAGGGAGAGAGGGAGGACTCCTTTCTGCTTTGGGGTAGGAACGATTAGAGTGGTTTTGTTGTTGTTGTTGTTTTTGTTTTTGTTGTTGTAGTTTTTTTGAGACAGAGTCTTGCTCTGTCGCTCAGGCTGGAGTGCAGTGGCATGATCTCGTCTCACTGCAACCTCCGCCTCCCAGGTTCAAGCGATTCTCCTGCCTCAGCCTCCTGAGTAGCTGGGATTTACAGGCACCCACCACCATGCCCAGCTAATTTTTTGTATTTTTAGTAGAGACAGGGTTTCACCATGTTGCCCAGGCTGGTCTCAAACTCCTGAGCTCAGGCAATCTGTCTGCCTCTGTCCCGAAAAGTACTAGGATTACAGGCGTAAGCCACCATGCCCAGCCTACGATTAGAGTTTTTTTAAGTGCTGGAGTAGGAGGCAGTAGACAAGAGCCCTGGCCATGGGAGAGGCTGGCCTGGGGCATTGTGTGGGGTGGTGAAAATGCTACGGGTAGAATTAGGCGGGAAGGAAGAGAAGTGTGACAGAATTCCATTCTAAAACAGGATAGTTAGGGAAGGTTTCACAGGCGATATTAGAGGAAGATGTGAAGGTGCTGAGCTATCAAGGGTGGGAACCAGTGTCGACACTCTACAGGCAGAGAGGTCTGGTGCTCCTGGTGCCTGGTGCTATGGCTGGAAAAGCAAGTGCAGCTGGAACAGAGTGGACAAGGGCGAGAGGAAGAGGAAGTGAAGGCAGAGAGGTGACAACGAACTTCACACAGGGTCGTGGGAAATACTGTGCAGACTCCGGGTTGGATTCTGAGGCAAGTTGGCGCCCTCAGAAGGTTTGCAGCTGAGGAGGGACATGGCTGGGGATGACTGAGCTGCTGCTGACTTGGCTGACAACTGAATGAGGAGAGCAAGTGTGCATGCAGGGAGTCTGGTCAGGAGGCTACGGCGGAAACCGGTGGGAATGCAGGAAGCACGGACTGCGACTCATATTTCTGGAAGTACCTGCAGCCTTGACAAGAAGGATTTGCTTGTGGGTGGTGTGCTGGGTGTGAGAGATGAGGCGTTCGCAAGAATCCTGGCTAGGTGAATGGGATGACTGGTTTGAAGATCAGTGGCTGTACATTCAGCTCAAGGTGTCTAGGAGATGTCCAGGTGGAGATGTTGGGGGAACAAATGCATTAGAGCCTGGGGTTGAGGAGAAAGGCCCAGGATATGAGGAGCATTTGGGGAACCGTGTGCCTTCAGGAAGAAGGGATGAGGTCACCAATGGCAGTGGATGTTTTAGAGAAAAGTTCCAACGCTGACAATCCTGGGGGGCGTTTCAACATTAAAAGATTGGGATAGTGATGAGGAACCAGTGAGGAGACCAAGGGCTGGTCAGTGAGGTAAGAGAACCATGGGACAGAGGTGCTGGAGGCCAAGAAAAAAATATTTTCAAGCCAACGGCAGTGGCTAATGCCTGTAATTCCGGCACTTTGGGAGGCCAAGGTGGGCGAATCACTTGAGGTCAGGAGTTCCAGACCAGCCTGGCCAACATGGCGAAACCCCGTCTCTACTAAAAATACAAAAAATCAGCTGGGTGTGGTGGCACACACCTATAATCCCAGCTACTCAGGAGGTTGAGGCAGGAGAATCACTTGAACCCGGGAGGCAGAGGTTGCAATGAGCCAAGATCACGCCACTGCACCCCAGCCTGCACGACAGAGCGAGACTCCATCTCAAAAAACAAACAATTTCAGAAACAAATGATCAACCATGATATGGTCGGGCGGAAAAGGCAGGTGGAGTTGGAGGGGAAGGAGGGAGAGTGCCTTGGGGTGGGAGGAGAGAAAGTGGAAACAATGAAGGTGGACAACTCAGCGTGACTTTGCTGTTAAGGGGCACAAAGCACTGAGGTGGTCGTTGCAAATGGAAGTGGGGTCAAGACAGGGTTTTAGGAGAGAACCGTGCTGTATGAAGGGAAAGAAGGTTGGCATTCCCCTTGACAGGGATGGAAGAGGCCCTCAGGCCTGACAACACACACAGGGTTAAGGCGCTCCCACCTACTTCTGGCGTCTAACCCTCGTTTTTTAAATCTTTTTTTTTTTTTTTTTTTTTTTTGATATGAGGAGCATTTGGGAACCGTGTGCCTTCAGGAAGAAGGGATGAGGTCACCAATGGGAGTGGATGTTTTAGAGACAATTTCCAACCCTGACAATCCCAGTGCAGTGGCCGGATCTCAGCTCACTGCAACCTCCGCCTCCCAGGTTCTAGCGATTCTCCTGCCTTGGCCTCCTGAGTAGCTGGGATTGCAGGCGTCCGCCACCAAGTCTGGCTAATTTTTGTATTTTTAGTAGAGACGAGGTTTCACCATTTTGGCCAGGCCAATCTCGAACTCCTGACCTCAAGTGATCCGTCCGCCTTGGTCTCCCAAAGTGCTGGGATTACAGGCGTGAGCCACAGCGCCCAGCCTTTAAATCTTTTAAAAACTAAAAATTAAAAAAGAGAAAGAGAGAGAACAAAGCAGCATGTTTCCACGCGGGGGGTACCGTCTCCGTGGAGAAGGCCGAAGGGAGAAGCGCAGGAAGGACGTCCTGGAGTGAGGAGACTGGGGAGACCTGAAGGAGTGGAGGGCAGGGAGGGAGGGAGGCTGCGCGGACGGCGGCGCGAGAAGCTCACCGCGTGGTGCACGGGACGCTGGGCTGGGCCAGGGCAAGAGGCAGGAAGGTGGGCAGAGGCTGCAGCGGGCGAGTAGGAGCGCTCCTGATGGCTGCTCTCAGGAGAAACCAAGGCCGAGTGTGCAGAGTCGGGCAGGAAGACGCCTTGGGAGAGTGGCTGACGCAAGCCGGCAGAGGGTGTCGGGGACAGCGTGTGCGGGCTGCCATGCGCTCGGGTGCTGCGCAGGGTGGAGTCCTGGGGCTTGGCCCGCGGAGTGCTGTCGCGCCCAGGGTTAAGGGGGTGCAGGCGGTGAGAGCAACGGAGCCCAGGCTGGTCCGGCCCTGCCACCTCCCTCCATTCGCCTGGCTAAGCTCGGGGGCTCCCGCCCTGTCCCCCCAGTGCCTGCTGCGCTGGGCCCAGGCCGCCCGTGCCCTGCCGGGCCCTCCGGCCCCCCACCCCCCACCCCAGGGCCTGCTCCTCACCCCAGGGTTCCATCTCCCTGGTTTCCACCAGAGACTGGGTACGTGGGGGCGCTGGCAAGGCGAAGGACGAGGCTTGTTTACCGTCACCATGGAGACGGTAGCGGGGTGGGTCACCAGGCTTGGTGGGCCCGGGGCGAGGCCGGGGAGAGGCTGCTTTGCCCCCAGCCCTCCCTTCTCCTACCCCCACCCCTTGTCCTGGGCCCGCCAGGCCCATGAGCCCGCCTCAGGAGGAGCGCACACCCGGCTCCGACCTGCAGAACCGCCAGGGGATACAGTGCGGTCTGTGATAATTAACACAGAAAATTAACACATTTTATTCTATTTTATTTCTGTGCTCATGTAAATAGTGAATGATTTAGAATCCTACCACAGTGTGACAGTGTCCGCTTTCACACCCTCGGCTGGTTCTGACGCACTCCCGGCGTAGGAAGCTCTGGTGGGTGCCAGATGGTGCTGAGTTCACCTTTTCCAGTTGGTGGCACTTTGTCCCCGATCTCATTTAACCCTCAGGACAGTGCTGTGGAGGGGTCGCTAAGAGTCCGAATCAGCAGGTGGGCACTGGTAATAATAACAGTAATAAGAACCAACACAGGACAGCAGGTCTGTCCAGCTCCACCCTCTGCTACTTTTTTTTTTTTTTTTTTTTTTTTTTTTTTTTTGAGACACGGTCTGGCTCTGTCCCCCAGGCTGGAGTGCAGTGGTGGGATCTCAGTTCACTGCAACCTCCACCTTCCAAGCTCAAGCGATCCTTCCGCCTCAGCCTTCTAAGTAGCAGGGACCACAGGCAGGCACCGCTAACTAATTTTTGTATTCTTTCTAGAGATAGGGTTCCGAGATATTGCCCAGGCTGGTCTTAAACCCTGGGCTCAAGCAATGCGCCCTTCTCGGCCTCCGAAGTATTGGGATTACAGGCGTGAGCCACCAAGTCCGGCCTATTATGTCATTTTTACAGTTGCCATTTTCCCCCAAATGTATAGAAAACAATGTGCCTCATATTTCACAAATGTTGGTATCTTCCCAGTACGGTGAGCAGGGCACTGTCCACAGTGGGTCAGGCCGAGTTGGTCCCTGCAGCACTGATTCTGTTGACCCTAATGGCAGCAAGCAGAGGGCAGTTTATTGGTGTTTGGCCCTCTGTGTTCCTAATAGAAGCCCCTGCAAGCTGCAGCCTTCCAGCCCAAGGCTCTGGGCCTCTGGAGGTGGAGTTCTCTCAGCTGGCCCTGGGAGACAGCGCAGTGGCCCGAGCTCTGGCTCATCAGGTCAGGGAAAGAAAATCAGCCTCAGAATCTCTCATCTCTGGCCAGCGTTCTTCCTAGTGACTGAGTCACAACTGTCCTGTTCCCCATGGGTGTGGTCATAGCATAGTGCCTATGGGTGGTTTTCCCTTTGGAGTCTCCCCAAGACTCTTGTGACCCAGAAGTGCACATCACACACGTGCTGTGCACAGGCCCCTCGTCCTCAGTGGCACCCCGAGATCAGGCAATGGGCAGGCGTTTATAAATGTGCAGCTGCTCCAACCCGGCACCAGAATGGCTGTGGTGTGTGTGAGGCACTGCTCCTTCCAAGAGCTTTCAGATTTGGGGTGAGGTGTACAGAGGAAGCAGCCACCTGTCACAGAAGACAGAGTAGTAAAGTTAAGAGAAAAGTGTGTCCAGGCACAGTGGCTCATGCCTATAATCCCAGCACTTTGGGAGGCTAAGGCAGGAAGATCACCTGAAGCCAGGAATTCAAGACCAGCCTGGGCAACATAGTGAGACCCTGTCACTGCAAAAAAAAATTTTTTTTTTTACCTTAGCCAGGCATGGTGGTGCATGCCTATTGTGCAGCAACTGGGCAGACTGAAGCAGAAGGATCTCTTGAGCCCAGGAGTTTTAGGCTCCAGTGAGCTGTGATCACACCACTGCACTCCAGCCTGGGTGACAGAACAAAGACCCTGTCTCAAAAAAAATTAGAGAAAGGTATAGACAAACAGCTGAGGAGTGTGAGATCCCAGCAGTTAGGAGGCTTTCCTGAGAAGGGAAAATTGGCCCTGGGCTCTGGAGAAGACATGGAATTTCTGATGTGGGATGGTGAAGGGTATGGGCACTGCCAAAATCCCCCCTGGACTCCCCCAGCATCCCCTCTGTCCCTGCCTCCTCGCTCCTCCTGCTCTGAAGATGGGCTGGCATTTGCTTCTCTGTCTCATCACTCTCTTTTCTTTATTCAAGAAAAGCTGGCCGGGCACAGTGGCTCACGCCTGTAATCCCAGCACTTTGGGAGGCCGAGGCGGGCGGATCACAAGGTCAGGAGATCGAGACCATCCTGGCCAACATGGTGAAACCCTGTCTCTAATAAAATTACAAAAAAATTAGCCAGGCGTGGTGGCAGGCGCCTGTAGTCCCAGCTACTCCAGAGGCTGAGACAGGAGAATGGCGTGAACCTGGGAGGCGGAGCCTGCAATGAGCCAAGATCATGCCACTGCACTCCAGCCTGGGTGACAGTCTCAAAAAAAAAAAAAAAAAAGAAAAAAAGAGTGTCGGCGAGGCGTGGTGGCTCACGCCTGTAATCTCAGCACTTTGGGAGGCCAAGGCAGGCGGATCATGAAGTCAGGAGCACGAGACCAGCCTGATCAACATGGTGAAACCCTGTCACTACTAAAAATACAAAAATTAGCCAGGTGTGGTGGCACACATCTGTAATCCCAGCTACTCAGGAGGCTGAGGCAGGAAAATCACTTGAACCTGGGAGCCTGAGATTGCAGTGAGGTGAGATCACGCCAATGCACTCCAGCCTGTGGGACAGAGCAAGGCTCCATCTCAAAAAAAAAAAAAAAATTCCAAAAATAAACAAGAAAACATTAACAGTAGCATTAAGAAGAATAATAGTCTCAGCCGGGTGTGGCAGCTCAAGCCTGTAATCCCAGCATTTTGGGACACTGAGGCAGGCGGATCACCTGAGGTCAGGAGTTTGAGACCAACCTGGCCAACATAGTGAAACCTTGTCTCTACTAAAAATACAAAAATTAGCCAGGCATGGTGGTGGGTGTCTATAGTCCCAGCTACTCAGGAGGCTGAGGCAGGAGAATCACTTGAACCCAGGAAGCAGAGGTTGTAGTGAGCGGAGATCACGCCATTGCACTCCAGCCTGGGTGATAAGAGTAAAACTCCATCTCAAAAAAAAAAAAAAAAAGAGGAGTCTTAAGAGTAAATTTAACAAAATAATTGCAAAATGTGTACTCTGAAAAATACAAAACATTGTTGAAAGAAATTAAAGTGCTAAATAAATAAATAAGGTTGGGTGTGGTGGCTCACACCTATGGTCCCAGCTACTCAAGAGGCTGAGGTGGGAGGATCACTTGAGCCTGGGAGGTTGAAGCTGCAGTAAGCCATGATCACACTACTGCACTCCAGCCTGAGTGACAGAATGAGACCTTGTCTCAAAATAAAAAAGTTAAATGCCAGGCACAGTGGCTCACTCCTGTAATCCTAGCATTTCGGGAAGCTGTAGGCAGGCGGATCACCTGAGGTCAGGAGTTCGAGACCAGACTGGCTAACATGGTGAAACCCCATCTCTACTAAAAATACAAAAATTAGCCAGGCATGGTGGCAGTTGCCTGTAATCCCAGTTACTCAGGAAGCTGAGGCAGGAGAATTGCTTGAACCTGGGAGGTGGACATTGCAGTGAGCCAAGAGTGTGCCATTGCACTCCAGCCTGGGTGACAGAGCAAGACTTTGGCTGGGTGCAGTGGCTCACACCTGTAATCCCAGCATTTTGGGAGGCCGAGGCGGGTGGATCACCTGAGGTCAGGAGTTTGAGACCAGCCTGGCCAACATGATGAAACCCTGTCTCCACTAAAAATACAAAAAAAAATTAGCTGGGCATAGTGGTAGGCACCTGTAATCCCAGCTACTCAGGAGGCTGAAGCAGGAGAATTGCTTGAACCCAGCAGGTAGAGACTGCAGTGAGCCAAGATCGCGCCATTGCACTCCAGCCTGGGCAACAAGAACAGAACTCTGTCTCAAAATAGTAATAATAAAATAAAAATAAAAAAGTTAAAAGTATGTGTGTGTGTGTATATATATATACACACACACACACACACACATATATATGTACATATATAGTATCAGCCATGAGGTCCTGCCAGAAGATGACGGCTCCTAATGCCACTTCCCAGCACAAGAGTTCAGTGCCCACATATGCAAGGCTGAGAGCCTCACAAAGAGCAGGGCAAGGTACAAACATCAGTGATATAAAGCACATAGGATATAATACATTTATACAACATGGAGGGAATTTACATGCTATCTATGCAAGAAAGGTATTACACATCTATCTTCCTACACGTAGAAATGTAGAGTAGTTTAGTAATCACCATGCATAAATACATAGAATGGATAACTATAGTGGTTACATAAATATTGAAAGAATGATGAAAAAATGTAGAATAGTGCTAAAATTAATTCTAAGTGGAGAAATGATATAGATATAGATATGCAAATATACACACATATGTCTCTCTGTAAATTGGTAAAGTTATACATTTGCATATATATATATAGCAGTTGGATAAATATAATGTTTAAAGGGACATTATTTATAGAAATACTATAAAGCATGGGGCACAGTGGCCTGCACTGTAGTCCCAGACTTGGGAAGCCAACCTGGGAGGATCACTTGAGCCTAGGAGTTTGAGACCAGCCTGGGCAACATAACAAGAACTTGTCTCAAGAAAAAAAAGAAAAAGGTAAAAAATACCATATATTCACTTTTTTTTTTTTTTTTTTTTTTTGAGACAGAGTCTCACTCTGTCACCCAGGCTGGAGTGCAGTGGCATGATCTTGGCTCACTGCAACCTCCACCTCCCGAGTTCAAGCTATTCTCCTGCCTCAGCCTCCCAAGTAGCTGGGATTACAGGTGCCCACCACCAAGCCCAGCTAATTTCTGTATTTTTAGTAGAGATGGGGTTTCACCATGTTGGCTAGGCTGGTCTCAAACTCTTGACCTCAGGTGATCCACCTGCCTCAGCCTCCCAAAGTGCTGGGATTACAGGCGTGAGCAACCGTACCCAGCCACACATTTCTTGATAGATAAGATACATAAAGTTATTCAATAAATGTATATCCAGATACTTAATGGTTAGGGAAGCTTAGTTATGGCACCTGGACACCAGGAAAATATGCTTTTCCCACCAACAGCTCCAGATGGTCCTGTCCAGTCCTGTATCAAGATGCCAGTGGGGAAACTGAGTGCCTGTTGAGGCAGGCACCCACGAGGCAGCACAGCCAGTGGGGAGAAGGGAAGGGATATACAGGAATGTGAAGTTTATGGTATTCGAGGTGCACTGAGCACGCTGTGTACGAAGGGCTGGCCTAAGCCTGCAGGGGCATTAATCATCTCATCTTCTCTACCCTGAGGTGGATGATACCATCATCCGCAAGTTATAGTAGAGGAAACCAGGGCCCAACAAAGCAAAGCTGCCACACCAGCAACTTTATAAACCTTTACAATGTCATGAGAATTTGTGGGCTAGTCCAGATTTTTAAAGAAAACTTCAAGTTTGAGCAAATTTGCAGACACTCAAAATCTACTGTCCCTAACCTGGGAGTGTCTCTGCAAAAATAAAAACAAATAAAAAGTAAAATGTCACGACAATTAGCGGACTAGTTCGGATTTTTAAAGAAAACTTCAGGCTTGAGCAAACTTGCAGACACCCAAAATCTGCTTCCTGTATCCTGCGAGTCTGCACCAGGGGTGGAACTGATGCCGAACTGTCCTAGACCGCCCCCTTCTGGCCAGAGGAGGTGGGCTCAGCTGTCTCCATGAACAAAAACCACCCTCTCTTGGCGAGAGGCAGAGGCCAGTCCTCAGGAAGGGCCCTGTGTGTGTGACAAGATGCAATAACCACTCGCTTCGTGCCTAGTGGGGCTGTGGCCAGGGTGGGGCGTTGCTGGCTTGGCCTGGAGAGGGGACACAAAGGGACACATCTGAAGCCACAGAAATTTCAGAAACAAGCAAATGCAGGGTCACTGGGAGACACCTGGACACTGCAAAGATGCAGAGATAAAGAAGGAAACAATAGTTCAGCAGAGGGAGAGAGAGACGGAGCAAGGACAGGGAGGGAGACACCCAGAGAGAGATAGAGAGACTCTCCCAGACAGATATCAACCAAGCCAGAGAGATGCGGTAGGACTGAGACACACAGAAGCCACCCCCGCGCCGGCCCTGCACCCAAAGACATGGTGGAAAAGGAAGCATCTTCTCTGACCTGAGCCGAGACAGGCAGGGAGCCCCCAGCAGGAAGAGCTCTTCCCCTCCCCATCCTGTAGCGTCTAGACAGTTCTCCCGCCCCAGCCCAACACCCGATTTCAGAAGTTCCCAGGAGCTCTGCATCCTAGTCCTCTGGGATTTGTTGGTACAAATGGGCTTGCTGTGGGACTTTCCCCAGAATGGGCTAGGACTCTGTCTGTGGCAGCAGGCCCAGTTTCCCAGCTTCCTAAATTCCACTGCCATGTCTCTTTGCCTGTCTCATTCTCCTGGTGAGTATGCTTGCCTTTTCACACAAAAAATGGAGGTTTCCTCCCAACCAGCTCTGTCCCACCGAGGCTCATAAAGAACTGTGAACCTGGCTGGGCGCAGTGGCTCATGCCTGTAATTCCAGCACTTTGGGAGGCCGAGGTGGGTGGCTCACTTGAGATCAGGAGTTCGAGACCAGCCTGGCCAACATGGTGAAACCCCATTTCTACTAAAAATACAAAAAATAGCCAGGCGTGGTGGCTCGCACCTGTAGTCCCAGCTACTCGGGAGGCTGAGGCAGGAGAATCGCTTGAAACTGGGAGGCAGAGGTTGCAGTGAGCTGAGATGGCGCCACTGTACTTCAGCCTGGGTGACAGAGCGAGACTCTGTCTCAAATAAAAACAAAAACAAAAACAAAAACAAAAAACTGTGAACTTTGCTGGGCATGATGTCTCATACCCCTAATCCCAACACTGAGAGGCTGAGACAGGGGGATCACTTGAGGCCAAAAGTTTGAGGCCAGGTTGGGCAACAAAGTGAGACCCTGTCTCTATAAAAATACAAATTAAAGAACTGTGACTTGGAGATGCCAGTGACTCTTCTGGGCTTTGATGAAGACCCCTTCCTGGCTGAGGAACAGAACCTGTCCCAACCTACCTGGACAGCCCTGGGGCCTCATCTGGCCCCCACCCAGTGGCCAAGGCTTTATCAGAACCAGGACTGCCTCCTCATGAGTGCAGCCTCCTGAAGATGGCTGGGAAGTCCATCAGTCGAAGGCCTGGGGAAGGAGGAGATGTGAACTCCTCCTCAGTCAGGAGATGACATTTTCCTGCAATCTTCCTCTTATCTTCCCCCACCCGTAGGCCACATTCAGCATTCTTCAACAAACACTCTGTTGCCTGTGCCCAGAGACCCAGATGCTGGAACCTGACCGCCCGGATCTAATTCTAGTCCCACCACTTACCAGCTGGCTGACTTGGCAGGCAACTTCACCTGTTGTGCTTCCGTTTTCCATAGATAAGATGGAATCTGGCTAGCATCAACGTCACTGAGCAGGCTGGGTGCAGCAACTCACGCCTGTAATTCCAGCACTTTGGGAGGCTGAGGAGGTGGGAGGATCACTTGAGCCAAGGAATTTGAGTCCAGCCTGGGCAACATAGCAAGACACCCCCCAATAAAGAATCGAGCCTGCCCAGCCTATGGGTGCTGATTGCTCCAAACAATCCCTGCATTCCCCCATAAAGTCCAGGCTGCCCGAACCATGGCCAGTAATACTGGCGAACAACCCCTCCAACCGAGCTGCCCAAACTGGCTGCCAATCCGCAAGAACGGCCCCTTATCCAGCCTGCACCCCCACCCCCTCCATGGCTGCTAATCCTGGAAACAATCCCTCTATTCCCACTTCAGAAGCTGGCTGCGCCTCCCCCATGAGACACCTCCGCGCCCTCCCCGAATGAGCCGCACGTCTGCTCCTCCAAACAGCCGCTGTGCCCGGTGCTCAGCGCATCTCAACTCGCGGCAGCCCGCCCCGCGCGCCGCCTCTCCCTTTCCTGCGGCTTGAAGGGACCCCAGCGTGAACCGTGCGCTTGTTTTTCATCGTCTCCATCTCGGGGCTTCCTTGTAGAGTTTGGAGCTCCGCGTGAACGGCGCTCTACGCGCTAGTTCCATCAGCTCCTCGGTGCCCGCACGCAGCCGCGCGTGCCAGTCAGTGCCTGGGTCACCGCTAATTCCATCCCAACCCGCTCCGGCACCGCGACGGTCTCTTCTGTCACTGAAGACGTTTCTTCTGTCAGTACAAATATATGTCGTTCCTTGTTTTTTTCTATTAAAGACAGTGCTTGGTGGGAACATTTCTGCACTACTGGAGTTTCTGAAGCTTCAACCTCACGCACCAGGCCCACCCACACTCGGGCCCCTGTTCCCCCGCCCTACCCACCCACAGCCAGCCACCTAGCTCAGATCCCGGCCCACGATCTGCACCCCACGCCCGCCCCACACTCAAAACCTCTCCCCAAGGCCGCCTAAGCCTGCACCCCATGGCCTGAGTCTCCTCCCACACCCGGCTTTCCCCGTGCCCAGCAACGCCCGATCCCCCAGTATCCCGGCCCCCTGCATTCCAGACCCCCACACCCCCTAGCCATCATCCCCCACGTCCCGGCCCCACCCCATGTCTGACCCTCCCACGCCCAGGGCCTCCCTCACAGCTGTCCCTGTCACACCTTGGTCACCTTCCCACGCCCAGACCCCTGCCGGGCACTGGGCCCGCCCTAGGTTCCAGGCCCCCTCCACACCCCCCAAACCTCCCCTACCCACACACATCCAGGGGTCCTGCCAAGGCTCTTGGGGGTTTGGTGGCAGCAGTGTAGTTAATGAGCATCCTCAATTCAAAGAATGTTCAAGACTGCACTGCACTGGAGAACTTGAGAGCCCTGAAATCTTGCTGCTCCTATATGAAAAACACTTGAAAGAGGTTTTCCCAAATTTGACAATGTCCAAAACTTTCACATTAGCAATGGGGAGCATATATTCAGGGCAACTGGTATGGGGGGAAATGTTAGCAATAATAAGTTGTGAACTGGAATGCACATTTTCTAAGCTATTGGTAAAAAAAAATTAAGAGAGGGGGTCGGCTGGGCATGGTGGCTCATGCCTGAAATCCCAGCAATTTGGGAGGCCGAGGCGGGTGGATCACCTGAGGTCTGGAGTTCCAGACCAGCCTGGCCAACATAGTGAAACCCTGTCTCTACTAAAAATACAAAAAAAAAAAAATCAGCTGGGCGTGGTGGCGGGCGCTTGTAATCCCAGCTACTCGGGAGGCTGAGGTAGGAGAACTGCTTGAACCCAGGAGGCGGAGGCTGCAGTGAGCCGAGATTGTGCCATTGCACTCTACCCTGGGCAATAAAAGCGAAATTTCACTTCAAAAAAAAAAGAGGGAGTCAATCACACCAGAAGACCCGTTTATCCTTCATTCTTTCTCAAAGAAATTGTTCTAATATTCTAAATCATTATCATATGAAGCAGTGATCATGATTATGCAGTTACTGGTAGCAGTAAAATGTAATTATGAGGGAATTAATTTTAAAATTTATCTTTTGGAATTTTGTTATGCTATGCTTTTGAAAATTTGCAGTTGTTTTGCTTTTGTCATTCCAAAATCATTCTTTTATCATTATAAATAAATACAAACTTTGAGACAAACTGATTATATTCAGAATTTTGTGCTCTTTTCTTTTTTCTTTTGAGATAGAGTCTCACTCTGTAGCACAGGCTGGAGTGCAGTGGCGCCATCTCAGCTCGCTGCAACCTCCGCCTCCTGGGTTCAAGCGATTCTTGTGCCTCAGCCTCCTGCTTACAGGTGTGCGCCACCATGCCCAGTTAATTTTTTTTTTTTTTTTGAGATGGAGTCTCTATGGTGCACCACTGCAATCTCGGCTCACTGCAACCTCTGCCTCCCGGGTTCAAGCAGTTCTTCTGCCTCAGCCTCCCGGGTTCAAGCAGTTCTCCTGCCTCAGCCTCCCGAGTAACTGGGATTACAGCCGTGTGCCGCCCGGCTAATTTTTGTATTTTTAGTACAGACGGGGTTTCACCATGTTGGCCAGGCTGGTCTTGAACTCCTGACCTCAGGTGATCCGCCCACCTATGGCCTCCCAAAGTGCTGGGATTACAGGCCTGAACCACTGTGCCCGCCCGGCCTAATCTTGTGTTCTTTTCTTAGAGATAACTCTACCTATGGTGCCAACTTCAGCTCCCACTTTCAGATCTGCCCTCCTCCTCTAGGGGCAGGTGTGTCTGGTCCTCTGAGGGACACACCTGGGGCATCCCTGCTGAGCACCACGTGTGCACAACTTCAGCTTTCAGAGACAATGTTGATTGTTTTCTAAGGCAGGTGTGCCAGTTTAGGACTGGAAATGAGTCCCATGCACCCCCAGTCTGCCCAAACCCAGGAACCTAGAGGGGTCCTAATCACCTGTGTCAGTGAAAAGGTGGAAAATAGCAAACTCTACCCATCCCTCAGAGCAAAATGGGTTCTCCAATTCCTCTGTGGTGCAGGCTATAAATTCAGACCCTCAGTGTGGAAAATCCCAATGTTGATCATTAGAAGTTAATATATTAAAATATTTTACCAGTTTATTAAGAACTTAGAGGCAAATAATAGCTCTCAAGAATTTATACATCAAACCACAAGACATTTTAATTTTACATTATAGAAAAAAATCTGGTGCTCTATTTTTAAAAACATGATTGGATTTTTTCCTCATTGTTTACTAAATTTCGACTTCTTCAATAGTTCTTTCTGGTTTGGTAAACATTGCTCTGAGTCACTTGTCCTTCTCTTTTGTAGTCTGATCAGAGGAGAGCACACTACCAGCTCCCTTTGTTTACTGGGGAGGCCGAATAACAAATGGTTGGTATTTTATATTAGCTACTGCTGTGGAGACAACAAATACATGTGGAGCTCTGATTGCATTTGAATCTAGGTTTCAGGTGGCCACAAATTCAATAATTTCTTTAACTTATTTAACAGACAAGCCTCTACAAACTACTGACATTCACAGTCACATTCTATGCCAACAAACACAGAACCAAGACCTTTCCAAATCGTAGTGTCGTGGGATTCTTTCAACTTTAACATTCAGTGCCAGTAAAAACATTCTTTTATTCTACTCCTACCAAGTAAATAAGTGATTCCCCTTATCAGATGCTTAATCTCATTATAACTAACTTATTTTTATAAAGATTTAGATAAAGGAGTTCAGTGGAGAGACATTTATTGGAATGAACCACTGGTTTGAGATAAGAAACCCTTTTCATAAATTATGCCTTAATCTAAAATCTGGGTAAGTATTTTACTTCATTGGCTCAGTTTAACTGGAGGAAATAGGAAAGAGAAATTTATGACTGTGGCTTATAAATATTTAAAACCTGTTTCTTCAGAAACAGTGCTCAAGGATCACTGAGAAAAAAAAAAAAAGAAAGAAAACCTGTTTCTCTCACTGACTGACTCTGACCTCTGAGAAAGCTGTCTCTCTGTCCCAGCACTCTGCCTCACAGCCTGCTTTATGAATCTTCACTACACCCGTCAGTCAACACTGGGAAGATAACACATCTATTTCTTCCTCCCACTGGAAGCCCACTGTGACGTCATCCATTGGAGGCAGGAGCTCTGCGCTGTCCCTTTGCAGCCCCTGGAACTGCAGTGAGATGTGTGTATTGAGTCAATCCATAAATACCAAGTAATTCTATAAATAAAAATTATAGGAGACCCTTGTTTTGGACTAAGCTCCTGCCTAGGATCAGCTTAGTCCTAAACAAGGGTCTCCTGGGTGGATCACCTGAGTTCGAGACCAGCCTGACCAACATGGAGAAACCCTGTCTCTACTAAAAATACAAAAAGAATTAGCCGGGCGTGGTGGCACATGCCTGTAATCCCAGCTACTCAGGAGGCTGAGGCAGGAGAATCGCTTGAAGCCGGGAGGCAGAGGTTGCACTCCAGCCTGAGCAACAAAAGCAAAACTTGAAACTCCGCCTTAAAAAAAAAAAAACAAAAAAAACCGCAGGGGTCTCCTATAATTTTTATCTAACATAACTTTCAAAGCATTTTCATTCTAATACAATTACTCCAAAACAGAGTCATCTCTGGCCTTCCATCAGGAGAGAGATAACAGTCCAACTTCCCAAACAGGCCAGCTTCAGTGGCATGATAATGAAGTTCCCTCTGCCTTTAATCCTTACAACAAACAGGGACCCGAGGTTAGTCAATCAGTTCTTTTTTCAATTGTTCTGTCTCCTTATTCTTGCCTTAGGAGGAAAGCAACCTTAAAATGACCAACTCACTTTTTCTTTTTTGTTTCTGCTTTCTTTAGCCCTTTTGGTCTATAAAACCAACCTCCTCTGCTCAGTTCCCTAGAACATTTATTCCATTTTATGAAAGGAAGTGTTGCCTTATTTGAGAATCACAAAGCCAATTAAGAATTTTTAAATGGGCCAGGCACAGTGGCTCACTCCCGTAATCCCAGCACTTTGGGAGACCAAGTCGGGTGGATCACCTGAGGTCGGGAGTTCAAGACCAGCCTGACGAATATGCAGAAATCCCGTCTTTACTAAAAATACAAAACTAGCCAGGCGTGGTGGCACATGCCTGTCATCCCAGCTACTCAGGAGGCTAAGGCAGGAGAATACCTTAAACCCAGGAGGCGGAGGCTGCAGTGAGCCGAGATCACTGCACTCCAGCCTAAGCAACAAGAGCGAAACTCCGTCTCAAAAAAAAAAAAAAAAAAAAAAAAAAAAGAGCCAGGCACAGTGGCTGATGCCTGTAATCCCAGCACTTTGGGAGGCTGAGGCAGGTGGCCCAGTCTCCACTAAAAATACCAGAATTAACCGGGCATAGTCACACACACACACACCCTGTTGGCCAGGCTGGTCTTGCACTCCTAACCTCAAGTAATCTGGGCCAACACTGTAACTGTCCAAGGGGTTCACCTTGCCCGCTGCGTAGACAGAGCCAATTCATCAAGACAGAGAACTGCAATAGAGAAAGAGTAATTCATGCAAAGCCAGCTGTGTGGGAGGCTGGAGTCTTATCATTACTCAAATCAGTCTCTCTGAGCATTCGGGGATCAGAGTTTTTAAGGATAACTTGGTGGGTAGAGGGGGAGCCAGTGAGCCAGGAGTGCTGATTGGTCAGAGATGAAATCATAGGGAGTAGAAGCTGTCTTCTAGCACTGAGTCAGTTCCTGGGCGTGGAACACAATGTCAGACAAGCCAGTTTATTGATCTGGGTGGTGCCAGGTGATCCACAAGTGCAGGTCTGTAAAATACCTCAAGCACTGATCTTAGGAGCAGTTTAGGGAGGGTCAGAATCTTGTAGCCTCCAGCTGCATGACTCCTAAACCATGATTTCTAATTCTGTGGCTAATGTTAGCCTAGTCCCCAGGCAAGAAGGAGGTCTGCTTTGAGAAAGGGCTGTTACCATCTTTGTTTAAACTATAAACTGCAAACAATCCTGGCGAGGTGGCTCACCTCCCAGCACTTTAGGAGGCAGGTGGATTACCTGAGGTCATGAGTTCGAGACCAGCCTGACCAACATGGTGAAACCCCGTCTCTACTAAAAATACAAAAAAATTAGCTGGGTGTGGTGGTGGGCGCCTGTAATCTCATCTACTCCGAGATTGCTAAGGCAGGAGAATCCCTTGAACCCAGGAGGCAGAGGTTGTGGTGACCCGAGATCTCACCTAGGTCCTGCCACTGAACTCCAGCCTGGGCAAAAGAGTGAAACTTCATCTCAATAAATAAATAAACAAACAAACAAACTACAAACTAAGTTTTTCCCAAAGTTAGTTCAGCCCACATCCAGGAATGAACAAAGGCAGCTTGGCAGTTAGAAGCAAGGAGTCGGTTAAGTTAGATCTCTTTCATTGTCTCAGTTAAAATTTTGCCTAGGCAGTTTCAACATGGTGAAACCCCATCTCTACTAAAAATGCAAAAATTAGGCTGGGCACAGTGGCTCACGCCTGTAATCCCAGCACTTTGGGAGGCCGAGGACCAAAGTGGATCACCTGAGGTCAGGAGTTCAAGACCAGCCTGGCCAACATGGTGAAACCCCCTCTCTACTAAAAATACAAAAAATTAGCCAGGCATGATGGCAGGTGCCTGTAATCCCAGCTACTCGGGAGGCTGAGGTGGGAGAACTGATTGAACCCAGGAGGTGGAGGTTGCAGTGAGTTGAGATCGCACCATTGCACTCCAGCCTGGGCGACTGAGCAAAACTCCATCTCAAAAAAAAAAATTAGCTGGCTGGGTGCGGTGGCTCATGCCTGTAATCCCAGCACTTTGGGAGGCTGAGGCGGGCGGATCACGAGATCAGGACATCAAGACCATCCTGGCTAATACGGTGAAACCCAATACAAAAACGAAATTAGCCGGGCTTGGTGGCAGGCGCCTGTAGTCCCAGCTACTCGGGAGGCTGAGGCAGGAGAACGGCGTGAACCTGGGAGGCGGAGGTTGCAGTGAGCCGAGACTGTGCCACTGCACTCCAGCCTGGGTGACAGAGCGAGACTCCGTCTCAAAAAAAAAAAAAAAAAAAAAATTAGCTGGGTGTGGTGGTACATACCTGTAGTCCCAGCTACTCAGGAGACTAAGGTGGGAGGATGAGTTCCGAAGGCAGAAGTTGCAGTGAGCTGAGATTGCACCACTGTACTCCAGCCTGGGTGACAGAGTGAGATTCTGTATTAAAAAAAGAAAATGGGGTCAGGCACGGTGGCTCATGCCTGTAATTCCAGCATTTTGGGAGGCCAAGGCAGGAGATCCACCTGAGGTCAGGAGTTCGAGACCAGCCTGACCAACATGGAGAAACCCCATCTCTACTAAAAATACACAATTAGCCGGGCATGGTGGCTCACGCCTGTAATCTCAGCACTTCGGGAGGCCGAGGCGGGCGGATCACAAGGTCAGGAGATCGAGACCACGGTGAAACCCCATCTCTCCTAAAAATACAAAAACTTAGCTGGGCGCAGTGGCAGGCACCTGTAGTCCCAGCTACTCAGGAGGCTGAGGCAGGAGAATCACTTGAACTGGGAGGCGGAGGTTGTGGTGAGCCGAGATAGCGCCATTGCACTCCAGCCTGGGCAACTGAGCAAAACTCCGTCTCAAAAAAAAAAGAAAAAAAGAAAGAAAATGGGCCCACCGCAGTGGTTCATGCCTGTAATCCCAGCACTTTGGGAGGCTAAGGCAGGCCGAGCACTTGAGGTCAGGAGTTCAAGACCAGCAGCCTGGCCAACATAGTGAAACCCCATCTCTACTAAAAATACAAAAATTAGCCAGGCGTGGTGGTAGACTCCTGTAATTCCAAGATAAGGGAGGCTGAGGCAGGAGAATCACTTGAACCTAGGAGGAAGAGTTTGCACTGAACTGAGATCATGCCACTGTACTCCAGCCTGGGCAACACAGCAAGACTCTGTCTCAAAAAAAAAAATGCTTGGGACCAGAGATATTTCTGATTGTGGAATTTTTTGGATTTTGGAATATTTGCATATACATAATGAGATATCTTGGGAATGGGACCCACATCTAAATAATTTATGTTTCATATACACCTTATACACATAGCCTGAAGATGATTTTATATATATATATATATAAAAATATATATATATATTTTTTTGAGACGGAGACTCCCTCTGTCGCCCAGGAGGAGTGCAGTGGCGCAATCTCGGCTTACTGCAAGCTCCACCTCCCGAGTTCACGCTGATCTCCTGCCTCAGCCTCCCGAGTAGCTGGGACTACAGGGGCCCACCACCATACCCGGCTAATTTTGTTTTTGCATTTTTAGTAGAGACGGGGTTTCACCATGTTAGCTAGGATGGTCTCGATCTCCTGACCTCGTGATCTGCCCTCCTCGGCCTCTCAAAGTGCTGGGATTACAGGTGTGAGCCACCACACCCAGCAGATCTTATATATTTCAAATAATTTTGTGTATGAAACAAAGTTTTGACTTTTTAATATGGCCTGTCACATGAAGCCAGGTATGGAATTTTCCATCTGTGGCGTCATGCTGGTGCTCAAAAAGTTTTGGATTTTGGAGCATTTTTGGATTTCGGATTTTTTTTTTTTTTTTTTTTTTTTTTTTTGAGACAGGGTCTCACTCTGTTACCTAGGCTGGAGTGCAGTGGCACAATTACAGCTCAACGAAGCCTGATCTGCTGGGCTCAAGGGATCCTCTCACCTTGGCCTTTCGACTAGCTGGGACCACAGGTGTGCACCACCACACCTGGCTAATTTTTATATTTTTTGTAGAGATGGGGTTTCACCATGTTGCCCAGGCTGGTCTCAAACTCCTGAGCTGAAGGGATCCACCCACCTTGACCTCCCAAAGTGCTGGGATTACAGGTGTGAGCCACCACGCCCAGACAAATTTTAGATTTTTGGATTAGGGATGCTCAACCTGTATGTGGAAAACAATATGCCAGGGAACAGGCTCTCAGTGACTGCAGACGTCAGGTGATGTGCCAGGGAGACACAGAAAGGAAGATGAGTGTTTCAACATGTGGCCAGTAAAAGACTTCCAAGAATGGCCGGGCACGGTGGCTTACGCCTGTAATCCCAGCACTTTGGGAGGCCGAGATAGGCAGATTGGCTGAAGTCAGGAGTTTGAGACCAGTCTGGCCAACATGGTGAAACCCCGTCTCTACTAAAAATACAAAAAAATTAGCCGGACATGGTGATGTTCGGCTATTCGGGAGGCTGAAGCAGGGCAGGGGAATTGCTTGAGCCAGGGAGGTGGAGGTTGTAGTCAGCCGAGATTGCACCACTGTACTCCAGCCTGGGCGACAGAGCAAGACTCAGTCTCAAAAAAAGACTTCCAAGAATAAAAATATATTACTTAGGTTAAGTTCGGTGGGTGACAGAGGAAGGAAACAGACTCAACTCAGGCCAAAAAAAAAAAAAAAGGAGGGGGCGGTATGGAGTAACCAATATTAAACAAGAGTTAAGTAAATCTTCAAATGGAGATTTGGAATAAAAATAGTATGGTGCAACAAGAGCGAAACTCCATCTCAAAAAAAAAATAGTATGTATGGTGTTCAGATTCCACTAGATATATTACGACTCATTTAGCCATTTTACTTAAAAATATAAATATTAAAACATACCAGAAATTGTATCTTTTGCAACTATTTGCGCTTATGATAAGAAACTTTAGCAACATAAAACTGTGGAATGGATATGTGGTTTTTCAGAAATGAGAGCAAACATTCAAAGACTACTTTATTACATAAATACGGGAATAGGAGAGTGGCCCAGAAACGAAATAGCAGGAGCTTCTAAGGTTCAGCAAGAGAGGGCTGAGAGAGACTGCCCAAGAAGGGATTCAAACGGGGCCTAGAATGACAAAGCTTGTACTGCACTTTATGTGTGTCACAGGAGGACAGAAAGGGGTGAGTCACAGAGCTGTTTAGGAGGCAGAATGGACAAGAATCGTTTGATTGGTTATGGGGATTTGGAGGCAAATAAAGTCTAGGATGATGCTCAGGCCTTCGGCTTTACCACTTGGATGGAGCATAGAGAGTAGGCGGGGTGGTTTAAAGAGGAAACCAAGTATTTATTTCAAGAAATGTCAAGTTTCAGCAAACTATGAGACATGCATGTGGAGACAGGAGGCAGGCAGTGGGCCTGGTGGTCTCCAGCTAAGGAGAGAGGTCAGAGAGGTGAGTTTCCAGAAGGGAGCGGCCAAATCTCAGAGCCTGCTGAGGGGGTTAAGACCTAATTATCCATCCAAAAGTGTATCCATCCACCCAAATATTACTCAGTTATTTTATTTATTTATTTATTTATTTATTTATTTATTTTTGAGACAGAGTCTCGCTCTGTTGCCAGGCTGGAGTGCAGTGGCGCGATCTCAGCTAACTGCAACCTCCGCCTCCCGGGTTCAAGCAATTCTCCTGCCTCAGCCTCCCGAGGAGCTGGGACTACAGGCACGCCACCAAGCCCAGCTAGTTTTTGTATTTTTAGTAGAGACGGGGTTTCACCATGTTGGCCAGGATGGTCTCGGTTTCTTGACCTCATGATCCACCATCCTCAGCCTCCCAAAGTGCTGGGATTACAGGCGTGAGCCACCGCGCCTGGCCAATTTATTTATTTTTATTGAGACGGGGTCTTGCCATTTTGCCCAGGCTGGTCTCCAACTCCTGGGTTCAAGGGATCCACCTGCCTAGGCCTCCCAGTGCTAGGATTACAGGCGTGAGCCATGGCGCCCTTTCTACTCAAGCGATTTATCAATCATTTTACTCAATAGTTAATTCACACATCCATCCATTTCCCACAATGAATTCCATCCATGTGCCAAGGTCTCTGGGAACAGAAAGCTGAGTGACCTGAAATCACAGCCCTGGGAGAAAAGGGAGGTGAGTGGTCAAGACAGATACACCCATACCTGTGATGTGGGGTTTGGGAAAGGTGGGCCTCCCGGAGGGGAGGCAGGTGAACAGGAAAGGTGGCTTCCCAGGTGAGGCAATTGTTGAATTGGACAGAGTGGAAATGGCTCACAGTGGTCCTTGGGAGAGGATGAGAATTAGGATGGAGAGAAAAGATTGAATACGTGAGATATGGAAGAACTAGAAGGATGGGCTCTCACTGTGGGGGCGGGGGGGACAGGGAACCGAGTTGCCTAACTTCCCTTTGGTGGAGTCAGACTGTATGCTGAGCGCGGTGACTTTGGACCACTGTCCATGTCCTTGAGGGGGTCATATCCTGAGGAGCTGGCACATATTTCAGCAGATATCTCCATATGACTGTGTTTAGTGGTGCCCTGTGGGACCACGTGGGAAAGAGACCGACCTGAGACGGGAAATACTGAAAGGTCAGAGATGGTGGGGGAACGGAAAAGTTTAACAGTTGTTGACTGTGAAGTGCCTGCAGGAAATGAAAGGGAGGTGCCCAAGAGCTAAGAAGTCTGGTATAGGAGAAGCATGAGTAGGAGCTGCAACAGGGGGCTAAGAGGTGACCTGTGCAGCAGGAGGAAAACACTCGCGTTCTCCCAGGTGCGGAACGAGCAAAGGTTGATGACAAATGACTTTGCCTACCATCTTGAACCCTTGCGGCTTCTCTTCTTTCACAGGTCTTCATTCTCACCCTGCTACACAGCCCCTACCAGAACGTTCTGAAATGCAAACCTAACAACTGTCTCACCCCAGCAGGAAACTCCCCAGGGTCCCGGGCCCCCTACGGGGTTGCAGGCCTCACTCTTCGCGCCCATCCCTCCGCCCTGCCCGCCCTGAGCTCGCCCCCAGTGCCGGCCCTTCACGTCCAGTTATCCCTCCCAGCCTCCAAGGTCCCCGTTACCGAAGACCGCCACCATCACGACATAGCGCAGCACATACGGGTAAACAAATGGACTGAGACTCAAGCAAAGAAGTAACCCGAGACGCGCGTTACACGAGAAACGACTGCGCAAGCGCGGTAGAGCAGGGGCTTGCAGGTGAGTGGGAGCAGCCAATCCACGCGAAGGGGGTCGGGACCACTTCTGCAGAGAAAAGCCCCGCCCACACCTCCTGGGCCCTCGCCTCACTGGCGGTTTCTCCCGCGAGCCCGCCTCGTCGACATTCCTTGGTGCTGATTGGCTGGCGGCCAGCGCAGTCCTCCTTCCTCTGGCTCTCTCGCGGCCCCTTGCGGGAAGGTCTCCTAGAGGCCGTGGGGTCGTTTCTGGCGGCCAAGCGGGCCTAACTTCTAGAGTCCCGAGGGTCGTCGCTGCCGGGGAGATCTCCGCCCCATTTCCGTGCCGCCTTGTCCTTAGGGCCCAGAGCCCCGTGCGCTAAGGGCCCTGTCCCATCTCTGCCCTACACGCGGGAGTCAGCCTAAGGCTGAGCCCAGGACAGCAGCCGCGCCTGACGCTGCTCGCCTGCCTAGCACAGGCAGGAGGTGAGCGGAGTCGGCTGCCTTCCCGCCCCAGGGCCCTCCAAGGGAGTGGGCTCCACATCCGTGGGCCCGAGGAATCTGCGGAGAGACGGGAAGAGCAGGGGACACTCACAGGGTGGGGGGCCAGGCGGGAGTCCAGTAGTCCTCGTGGAGACAGCTGGGAAAGGCCTCGGGGCAAGGGACCTCGGACTTCCTCCTCTGCCTCAAAACAGACAGTCTAAAGCTGGGTGCGGTGGCTTGCGCCTGTAATCCCAGCACTTTGGGAGGACGACGCGGGTGGACCACCAAGTCAAGAGATCGAGAACCATCCTGGCCAACATGGTGAAACCCCGTCTCTACTAAAAATTAGCCGGGCGTGGTGGCACGCGCCTGTAGCCCCTGCTGCTTGGGAGGCTGAAGCAGGAGAATCTCTTGAACCTGGGAGGCGGAAGTTGCAGTGAGCCGAGATTGCGCCTCTGCACTCCAGCCTGACAACAACAGAGCAAGACTCCATCTCAAAAAAAAAAAGATGACCACGCACAGGCAGCAAGGGGCAGGGGGTGGTCCACGCTCAGCCTTCAGTACACATTTGTGGAATTAATCCCTCCCAGGACAGGTTGTGAAGAAAGCTCGTTAACCTCAAGATTCAGAAGCACCATTCACAGCACAAGCTTTGGAGTCAAATCCAGGCTGTTAACTTGCTGCGTGCGCCTCCGATTTACCTCTTTCTGCCTGTTTGCTCATCCGTAAAGTGGGAACCGTGGCTGAGTCTACTTTGAATCTGATTATGCTGCATGTACTCAGAAGACAGGGCTAAGTTGAGTGACTGCTCAGTTTACAAGAGCTGTTACTGTAGTTGGGAAGCGCCCTGAGACACACATGGTAAGATCGGTAGCCTAGGAGAAAGGGAGCCACCATGAGAGGGACCCCAGAGGGAAACTGTTCCAGAGAAGAGAAATGTCTTGCTAAGGTCACACTGTGCCCTGGTAGCGAGCACAGGGCAGCGTGCTCCGCCCAAGTTTCCAGCCTTCTCAGCTGAGTTCTGGCCCATCAGGCTAAGCGGGGGACTAAGTCTCAAGAAAGCAGGCATTCACAGGAAAGGGGTCCTGTAAGTCCCAAAAGCCACCTTTGCTTTGGAAGTTCTCCAAAAGGAACCTCAGATGCACTTCTCTAGAAGGCCCTAGCATTTTCGCCTGCCCCCATCCCCACCGCGCAACAACTTCTGCCCTCTTCAGGGATCTACCATTCCTATTCCTATTGCTGTGAGGTATTATAACCTTTAACAGGTGGAAAGAAAACTTCACCTCAGCCAGGTGTTATTGATACCCATCCAAGGCAGGGGACAAGTTGAGGCTTGGAGAGACCCAGAAATTGGGAATCTAGGTCTTTGAGTGTACCTTCTGCAAGCACAATGGTACATCACCTCATCCACGGTGTGTACCATGCCTTAGCTGTGTGCCCTCTGAGAGGCCCCCAATTTCTGGCCACACACTCAATCTGCAGCAACACCGTTTACACTGGAAGTGATGCAAAGTCAGTCCCTGGGTTAATGAACGTATCTTCTTAGGTATTAAACCCAGTATTTATAAATAAATGACTACAGAATGGTGTAGAAAGCTTTAAAAGTTTTGGATATTAAGAAGTGTTGGCTGGGCCAGGCGCGGTGGCTTACGCCAGCACTTTGGGAGGCCAAGGCGGGCGGATCACTTGAGGTCAGGAGTTCAAGACCAGCCTGGCCAACATGATGAAACCCTGTTGTCTCTACTAAAAATACAAAAATTAGTCAGGCATGCTGGCACGTGCCTGTAATCCCAGCTACTTGGGAGAATGAGACAGGAGAATTGCTTGAACCCGGGAGGCAGAGGTTGCAGTGAGCCGAGATCGCACCCATTGCACTCCAGCCTGGGCAAAGAAGAGAAACTCTGTCTCAAAAAAAAAAAAAAAAAAAAAGTGTTGGCTGGGGGTGGTGACTCACACCTGTAATCCCAACACTTTAGGAGGCCAAGGCAAGAGAATCACTTGAGCCTGGAAGGTGGAGGCTGCAATGAGCCGTGATTGTGCCACTGCACACCAGCTTGGGTGACAGAGTGAAACCCCGTCTCAAAAAAAAAAGTGTTTTTTCATCCATTAGGAGTGTTTGGATGAACTCTCTCATGGTGTGATTCCTGAGGGTGGGACTGGCAATGAAGGCTGTGTTCAGGAAGTTTCTTGCCCTGCTTCCTAGACATGCGTTTCTTACCAAAACTCCTGGAGCAATGCATTGGAATTGGACTTCTTATGTAGTACAAATATGGGAAAGCTGGGTGAGAGGCACTGAAACCTACAGGAAATCAAACCTTGGGTGATGAGACTGGAAGGGTAAATGAAAAACAACACCACTTTGCCTGAGCCTCAGCTGGGTGGGTGCAGGTCAAAGTTCGGAGATATCAAGACATTTCAAAGAGAGAAAATTATAGGATCCAGCTTCAACTTATCTTTTCTCTCTGGCTCCAGCACTGCAAAGGATACAAAGGACCTGGTGCAGAGGAAGGGAGGTCTGTGGCCCAGGGTGACACCTGAAGATGAGCATTTCGCAACTGGGACTCCTCCCTGCCACCTGGCCTCCTCTACTCAATGAGCTTTTCCCTGTTGCTCTATGAAGAAAATAGATGTGTCCATGAAGGTATTAATTTCCCTGAGGAAAGGTAATAAAGACTGGAATGCACCCAGATATAAAGTAAAAGGGAAGTGGCAAGTATCTTACCTGGCACACAGTGGGAACATAACCTGAGATTTCTATTTTCCAAGATGGACTGAACGTCACAGGCATCAGTAGAAGGCTGAGATGGTCTATTTTGAGGAGTGCTGTACGCGTTCACGTGCAAGTGTGCGTGCACGCGCACACCCATACACACACACACACACAGACTGAGATTTTAAAAGACCCAGTAAAGCCACACCCAGTGGCTCACGCCTGTCATCCTAGCACTTTGGGAGGCTGAATTGGGAGGATCACTTAAGACCAGGAGTTCAAGACCAGCCTGGGCAACATAGGGAGGCCCTGATTCTACAAAAATTTAAAATATTGGTTGGGTGTGTTGGCGCATGCCTGTAGTCCCAGCTACTTGGGAGGCTGAGGTGAGACGATCACTTGAGCCTGGCAGGTCAAGGTTACAGTGAACCATGATAGCACCACTACACACCAGCCTAGGTGACCACAAGACCCTCTCTCGAAAAAAAAAAAAAAGACCGGGTGCAGTGGCTTACACCTGTAATCCCAGCACTTTGGGAGGCCAAGGCGGGTGGATCACAAGGTCAGGAGTTTGAGACCAGCCTTGCCAATATGGTGAAACCCCATCTCTACTAAAAATACAAAAATTAGCCAGGCGTGGTTGTGGGCGCCTGTAGTCCCAGCTACTCAGGAGGCTGAGGCAGGAGAATCGCTTGAACCCTAGACGAGGAGGTTGCAGTGAGCCGAGATCACGCCATTGCACTCCAGCCTGGGTGACAGAGCGAGACTCCGTCTCAAAAATAAAAATAAAAAAAAAAGACCTGGGAGACCCAGACAGAAAGTGGGAGAAAATATACCCTGCTGCAGTGACACCACCCTCAGAGAAACCACCATGGCAAGGGAGCTGGCTCAGGACATCAAGTCCTCAAAACAATGCTTTCACTAGTCTCCTTTAATAAATGAAACCGAGACCCAAGGAGGTAGAAACCTTCTCCAATGTCACCTGGCTTGGGGACGGGCCCCAAGTTTAAACTCTGCTCAGTTACTGCAGAGTCACTACATTCTACTTCCTGCATAGAGAATGGCTGGGGGACACACGCCCAGAGACCAGCAGAGAAAGAGTGGGAGGCAGAGGCCAGGAAACACGGGGTCAGGCAGGCCAAGATCTGCCCTCCAGGAGACCGTGGCACCCAGAGAGGCCACACCATAAAAAGCACAGTAAGCCTGGGTGCAGTGGCTCATGCCTGTAATCCCAGCACTTTCGGGTGGATCACCTGAGGTCAGGAGTTTGAGACCAGCTTGACCAATATGGTGAAACCCAGTCTCTACTAAAATTACAAAAATTAACCCGGCGTGGTGGCATGCGCCTGTAGTCCCAGCTACTCTGGAGGCTGAGGCAGGAGAATCGCTTGAACCCGGGAGGTGGAGGTTTCAGTGAGTCAAGATCATGCCACTGCACTCTAGCCTGGGCAACAGAGCGAGACTCCATCTCAAAAAAAAAAAAAAAAAAAAAGCACAGTGAGGCGGCTGCCCTAGGCAGTGAGGGTGTCGCCATCCAGCCACCAGGCTGGGGTCCTGACCTCACCATCCACCCTACATGTGACATGGGGCAAGTCACTCAACCTTTCTCTTCCTCAGTTTTCTCACCCTTAAAGTGAGGATTGTGAAAATAAAGTTTACAACACCTAAAACACTTTAAGCTTTAAGAGAGATGTGACTATGATCTGAATCACATAACATTTCACAAGTCTACTTTTTTTTTTGAGACGGAGTCTCGCTCTGTCGCCCAGGTTGGAGCGCAGTGGCGCGATCTGAGCTCACTGCAAGCTCCGCCTCCTGGGTTCACGCTGTTCTCCTGCCTCAGCCTCCCGAGTAGCTGGGACTACAGGCGCCCGCCACCACGCCCAGCTAATTTTTTGTATTTTTAGTGGAGACGGGGTTTCACCGTGTTAGCCAGGATAGTCTCGATCTCCTGAATATCCCATATATATATATATAATCCCATATATATATATATAATCCCATATATATATATCATCCCATATATATATCATCCCATATATATATATCATCCCATATATATATATCATCCCATATATATATATCATCCCATATATATATATCTCATCCCATATATATATGTCATCCCATATATATATATATACACACACACACACACGCACACACACACAGGGTTTCACCCTGTCACTCAGGCTGGAGTACAGTGGCGAGATCTCAGCTCACTGCAGCCTCTGCCTCCTAGGCTCACGCTATCCTCCTGCCTCAGCCTCCCAAGTAGCTGGGACCACAGGTGTGCGCCACCACACCTGGCTAATTTTTTCTATTTTTGGTAGAGATAGGGTTTTACCATGTTGTCCAGGCTGATTCCATATGTTTTAATTTAAAAAATGAATAAATTGGGTGAGAGGAGTGGCTCACCACTATAATTCCAGCACTTTGGGAGGCCAAGACAAGAGGATCACTTGAGACCAAGAGTTCAAGATCAGCCTGGGCAACATAGTGAGACCTAACCTTCACTTTTTTTTTTTTTTTTTTTTGAGATGGAGTCTCGCATTGTTCCCCGGACTGGAGTGCAATGGCATGATCTCGGCTCACTGCAACCTCCACCCACCAGCTTCAAGCAATTCTCCTGCCTCAGCCTTCTGAATAGCTGGGATTACAGGCTCCTGCCACCACGCCCAGCTAATTTTTTGTATTTTTTAGTAAAGACGGGGTTTCACTATGTTGGCCAGGCTGGTCTCAAACTCCTGACCTCGTGATCCTCCCACCTCGGCCTCCCAATGTGCTGGGATTACAGGCGTGAGCTACCACCCCCAGCCTGACTCACCCTTCATTTTATATACAAATATTTAAATTTTAAATAAATAAATAAAGTGTTAAATAGACCTTCCTCCTAAAGAAAGACTACCTCAACTGATCAGATCTTTTTTTTTTATGAGATGGAGTTTCACTCTTGTTGCCCAGGCTGGAGTGCAATGGCGCAATCTTGTCTCACTGCAACCCCTCTCTCCTAGGTTCAAGCAATTCTCCTGCTTCAGCCTCCCAAGTAGCTGGGATTACAGGCATGCGCCACCACACCCGGCTAATTTTGTATTTTTAGTAGAGACGGGGTTTCTCCATTGTTGGTCAGGCTGGTCTCGAACTCCTGACCTCAGGCAATCCACCTGCCTCGGCCTCCAAAAGTGCTAGGATTACAGACGTGAGCCACCACACTTGGCCCGGATCATTATAACTATACATTAAACCTTACATTTTAAAAAGTTAAAATTCAGCCAGGGGCAGTGGGTGGCTCACATCTGTAATCCCAACACTTTAGGCAGCCAAGGCAAGTGAATCGCTAGAGCCCAGAAGTTTGAGACCAGCCTGGGCAACATGGCAAAACTCTGTCTCTACCAAAAAAAAATACAAAAGTTAGCCTGGCGTGGTGGTGTGCACTTGTAGTCCCAGCTACTCAGGAGGGTGAGGCAGGAGAATTGCTTGTGCCCAGAAGGTCGAGGCTGCAGAGAGCCATGACTGTATCATTGTACTTCAGCCTGGGCGACAGAGGGCGACCCTGTCTCAAAAAAGATTTAAAAAACAGTTAAAATCCTATTAAACGTTCCTAAACTGTGTCTATATAAACTATCCCAGGCCAGGCACGCTGGCTCATGATTGTAATCCCAGCACTTTCGGAGTCCGAGGCAGGTGGATCACTTGAAGTCAGGAGTTTGAGACCAGCCTGGTCAACGTAGTGAAACCCTGTCTTTACTAAAAATACAAAAAATTACCTGGGCATGGAGGCTCGGGCCTGTAATCTCAGTTACTCAGGAGGCTGAGGCACAAGAATCACTTAAACCCAAAAGGCGGCGGTTATAGTGAGCCGAGATCGTGCCACTGCACTCTAGCTTGGGCAACAGAATGAGACTCTGTCTCAAAAAAATAAAAATAAAATAAATGATCCCAAACTTCTACATTTTACTTATTTATTGTGAGACAGGGTCTCCCTCTGTCGCCCAGGCTGGAGTGCAGTGGTGCTTTCTGGGCTCACTGCAGCCTTGACCTCCCATGCTGAAGCGATCCTCCCACCTCTGCTGGAGTATAGGTGTGTGCCACCACACCAGGCTGTTTGTTGTATTTTTTTGTAGAGATGGGGTCTCGCTATGTTGCCCAGACTGGTCTCAAACTCCTGGGCTCAAGTGATCTGCCCACGCCCACCTTGGCCTCCCAGAGTGTCAGGATTTAACCCCGACACCCCACCGAGACTTTAAAACTCTGACTTCCATTCTTCTCTTTTTTTCTTTTTTAGGATGGAGTCTCACTCTGTCGCTGAGGCTGGAGTGCAGTGGCACGATCTCAGCTCACTGCAACCTCCACCTCCCAGGTTCAAGCGATTCTCCTGCCTCAGTTTCCCAAGTAGCTGGGACTACAGGAGCGTGCCACCACGCCCGGCTAATTTTTGTATTTTTAGTAGAGACGGGGTTTCACCATGTTGGCCAGGCTGGTCTTGAACTGCTGATCTCATGTTCTGCCCGCCTCAGCCTCCCAAAGTGCTAGGATCACAAGTGTGAGCCACCGCCCCCAGCCATGACTTCCATTTTTTACAGTCCTTACTTCCTGAGCAGGCCATCCTTAACCTTTACACTTAAATAAACTCCTTTAAAACTAAAATCTAATCTGTTTGACTATTGTAGATTGACAGGCTAATGAGAGTATGAACCTCCAAGGACTTCTGTGAGGGCTAAGTGCAGTCATATATGCAATGAGCTCAAGTAAACAGCTGGCTGAGGAAACACCTGGACGCCTCCTCTGTGCTAAGCCCCATGCAGCATGCACACAGACACAGGCCCACCTCAGCCTCCCAAAGTGCTGGGATTACAGGCGTGAGCTGCCTTTCCCAACCAATATTTTATATTTTTACACAAGTGACAGCATCCTATTCAGACTGCCCTATACTTTTTTTCCACTTAAAAGTATGTCTGGGCCAGACATAGTGTCTCACGCCTGTAATCCCAGCACTTTGGGAGGCTGAGGCGGGTGGATCGCCTGAGGTCAGGAGTTCGAGACCAGCCTGCTCAACATAGCGAAATCCCATCTCTACTAAAAATACAAAAATTAGCTGGGCACAGTGGTGTGTGCCCGTAATCCCAGCTACTCGGGAGGCTGAGACAGAATTGCTTGAACCTGGGAGGTGGAGGTTGTGGTGTGCCAAGATCGAGCCACTGCACTCCAGCTTGGGCGACAGAGTGAGATTCCAGCTCAAAAATAAATAAATAAATAAACAAACCAACCAACTAAACCGTCATTGCCCTCCCCAGCCCTCCCAGCCCAGAGACCTCCATCCCTTGTCAGCCATCCCCCCTTACTTTCTGGACAGGGACAAGTGTCCCTCATTTGGAAAAGAATTAAGGAGGGGTAAACAGCAGACTAGGGAGGACTGGGGTCCTCCACACGCCTGTGTGGGGTGAGTTTGGCCCCCAGCAACAAGGCAGGCCTGAGGTCCGCAGAGGGAGGCAGCCCACTTCTCAGCCGGGGGTGTCTATCCTCCTCCTGGCCCCATCCCTCACCTGTGGGAGGCTAAGTGGGTGTCAGGGCCCTGTCAGAGGGTGAGCCACCCCCGGGGGTGCCTATCAGCCACCAGCCTCCCTTCAGTAGACACCCAGCCCAAGTGACAGCAGTGGCATGGCACCGCTGAGCACAGGGAGCCTCAAGGTCAGTGCCTGGCTCCTGGTATCCTCCGTGGTACCCAGGACACCCCCACACAGAGGTCCCAGAACCCCCACAGCTGGCACAAGAGCCCAGAAACACCCTGCCCAGCACCCTCCAGGTCCCTCTTTTAGGATCTGGGTGAGCTAAAGAAGCCAAAAGAAAGGCTGGGCGCGGTGGCTCACGCCTGTAATCCTAGCACTTTGGGAGGCCGAGGTGGGCGGATTGCCTGAGCTCAGGAGTTCGAGACCAGACTGGGCAACACGTTGAAACCCCGTCTCTACTAAAATACAAAAAAAATTAGCCAGGTGTGGTGGCATGCACCTGTAGTCCCAGCTACTCGAGAGCCTGAGGCAGGAGAATTGCTTGAACCCGGGAGGCAGAGGTTGCAGTGAGCTGAGATTGCACCACTGCACTCCAGCCCAGGTGACAGAGTGAGACTCCGTCTCAAAAAAAGAAAAAAAAAAAAAAAAAAGAAGCCAAAAGAGGGTCTTCGGCCCAGCCCGCCCCTCCCCAACAGCCCTGGGTGTGGCAGGGAGCCTGACCAGTTCCCTCCAGCCTGCGTCATGGAGCCCTGGGCGTGGCTGCAGGGTTTAAAGAGCCGACCCACCTGCCCAACAGCCTCCTCAGATCCGTTCTCTGCGCTGCCAGCTCAGGTGAGCCCTCGCCAAGGTGACCTCGCAGGTGAGCAGGCGTCCACTTTGGGGCTGCTGGGTGAAGGGGGTGGGTGCCCAAGAATTCTGAGTAATGAGGAGCCTGTTGAGGGGTCTGAGGACAGATATGGCTGCAGCAGCCGCTTGAAGGCCTCCTGCTTTGCACCCACTGTCATATGGATGGTGGGTTGGGGGCTGGAGGAAACAGAAGCCAGCCCTTGGCTAAAGAATATATGAGCTGGTGGGGTGCACCTCTGGTCCCAACTGCTTGAGATACTCAGGTGAGGAGATCACCTGAGCCAAGAGAGTTCAAGGCTGCAGTGAGCTGAGATCACGCCACTGGGTAACAGAGCAAGACCCTGTCTCAAAAAAAAAAAAATAGTAATAATAATAATAATCACAAAACAAAAAATGTGGCCTAGAGTTGAGACCCTCGTATTCCAGGAACTCCAGGTTGGTGAAGGTAGAGAGACCAGTGAAGGCTGGGGGAAGCCAGCTTTGGAGACTGCTCCTAGCCCAAGAACCAATGTTCAGAAGCAATGCCTAACAGTCTGTCCTTCCAGTGCCTCCCTCCCGCTGCAGAAGGACCGTGTGTTTATTTATGGATGTATTTATTTATTTATTTTGAGATGGAGTCTCACTCTGTTGCCCAGGCTGGAGTGCAGTGGCACGATCTCGGCTCACTGCAACCTCCACCTTCCAGGTTCAAGTGATTCTCCTGCCTCAGCTTCCCAAGTAGCTGGGAATACAGGTGCCTGTCACCACACTCAGCTAATTTTTGTATTTTTAGTATAGATGGGTTTTTGCCATGTTGGCCAGGCTGATCTTGAACTCCTGACCTCAGGTGATCCACCCGCCTCAGCCTTCCAAAGTGCTGGGATTATAAGTGTGAGCCACTGCGCCCAGCCTATGGATGTATTTATTGTAACAGGTTTTTAGTGCTTACTGTGTGCTAGGCATAGTTCTTAGGCTTGACAAATAGTAGTTCACGTAATTCCATCGCTATAACGTTATGAGGTTGCTACTATTCTGATGATCCTCCTTTTACAGGACACTGGTGAAGGAGCAGTGAGGAACCTGCAGAGTCACACAGTTGGTAAGTTGCTGAGAAGGGACCCAGCCCAGACAGCTGGCCCTGGATCTGTGATCTCATCAGGAGGCCAGAGCTGGGTACAGCAGATGATGACAATGGCTTCAGTATTGAAAACTTGACCACACTAGGCTAACAATATGCAGAGGGCTGGGAGGGGGCCTGCGCTCAAAGACTCAGCCTCCCCAAGGACAAGTAAATGGGGTCCTGGCTACTTCCAACCTGAGGGAGAAATGTCATACCACAGGAGGTCTATACTCTGAGAGCAGAATCTGGGTCTGCTGGAGCAGGGTCCCCTGCCAGGGCTGGCAGGGGAGGTCCTGGCTGCTGCAGTCGCCTCATCCCAGGACTCAGCGCTCCCTCCCTGCTCTGCACCCTTGCTTTTGTGGAGGCTCTCTGGGAATTCAGACTGAGGGTGCTGGACTCTGGCCACCCCAGGCCCAGACCTTTGGGAACAATAGCCTGGGGCCTGATAACAATGCCCTTTGTGTGGGGTTAGGAAGGCAGGCTCCAGACCCTGACTTAGAATAGCAGCCACCTGACCCTGGGCATCTGATTACACCTCTCTAAGCTCCATTTTTTTTTTCTCCTCTGAAATAGAGACAATAATAGTGTCTTCCTCATGGGGAGGAGTAGGGGGTGGGTTTGTCGCATGGATTTTAACAACACCTTCTACAGCACTTACTCTGTGCAGGCACAGTTTTGAGCTCTTAGCTTGTGCTTACTCAATCCACACAACTTCCCCAGGCCATCACCATCTCTAGATGGGAAGACAGAAAGTAGTTACTTTCCCAAGATCGCCCCACGAGCAAGTGTATCCTTGGGGTTTGTACACCTACTTTCACCACGGGGCTCTGCCTGCCCCTGCCCCCTCTAGCTGACCAAGTGAGCTGTGAGCCTGGAGCAGATCCGTGGGCTGCAGATCCCAGCCCCAGTGCCTCTCCCCCTGCAGCCCTGCCCCTCGAACTGTGACATGGAGAGAGTGACCCTGGCCCTTCTCCTACTGGCAGGTGAGTCCTCCCAGTCTCCTGGGACCCTCTTGCATTCACCCCACCCACAAAGGCAGCAAAAGCCAGACAACATCTCCCAAAGGGAGTCTGGTGTTCAATCAGCATGCTTTATTTAAACTGCCAATTTAGAGAGAAACATGAAGGAAATGACAGTACAAGTAGGATGAGAATATTGCAAAAAGGTCCTAATAGCTCCAGAGGAATTGAACCATGGAAAACATTAACCACCTGTGGCTTGAAGACAAAAGCAGGGTGGCACAGTGGCTCAGGCCTGTAATCCCAGTGCTTTGGGAGGCCAAGGTGGGAGGATCACTTGAGTCTGGGAGGTCGAGGTTGCAGTGAGCTAGGATTGCATCATTGCACTCCAGCCTGGGTGACAGAGAGAGGTTCCAACTCAAAAAAAAGACAAGCACTCCCTGTTTCTTCAGGGGGCAGAGACATAAACCATCCCAGTCAGCACGCACACAGGAGCATCAGGAAGCCTGGGACAGCAGGGCTTGGGCGGGGCCAAACCCTGAGGCTGTGTGGGGCTGGGGAAGGCGTGAGGAAGGGAACTGGTGGCTCCAGGGTCACCCGACAACCTCCGGGCTGAGGTCCTGCTGTCTGGCTCACTTGGACACCGGTGTCATGAATTCCCCCCCATTTTCTCTGCTCCTCCCACACAGGCCTGACTGCCTTGGAAGCCAACGACCCATTTGGTGAGTGAGGCCCCCAAACAGCCTGCCCACTCTGCCCACATCTCCCCTCTGACACCCACATCCTGTCTCCTGGTTCTGGTTCTGAAGCCTTTTTGCCCCACTTTTTCTAGCCAATAAAGACGATCCCTTCTACTATGGTAAGAGCCGATATTCCCACACGCACCCTACCCTTGCCTATCCTGGACCTCTTTGCCAGACAAGTTGGTGAGGGGTGGTGTGGACCTAGTGTAGACAAAGTGGGATGGGGGATTAAACTTGGTCTCTGTGAGAGCGTCGCTCCAACAAGAGGAGGGTGGCCACAGGATGCTTAGGAACCCTCCTGGAGAAGGGCTGGTGCCTGGGCGGTTAGGCCCCCCGATAAATCACCCCTACCCTCTTGCCTTCACTTACCCTCACCCTCCCGTTCCCTAGTCCCCAGCCCTCAGGCGGTCCTCCTCTCCTCCTCTCCCCTGGGCCTCAGCTCCAGGACAGCTTTCCTTGATCATCCTTCAAAGCCCCTTCTTTGCGCACGTCCACTTCTTTTTTTTTTTTTTTTTTGAGACAGATTCTGACTCTGTCGCCCAGGCTCGAGTACAGTGGTATGATCTTGGCTCACTGCAACCTCCACCTGCCGGGTTCAAGCAATTCTCCTGTCTCAGCCTCCCGAGTAGCTGGGACTACAGGCGCCCGCCGCCACGCCTAGCTAACTTTTGTATTTTTAGTAGAGATGGGGTTTCACCATATTGGTCACACTGGTCTCGAACTTCTCACCTCAGGTGATCTGCCCGCCTCGGCCTCCCAAAGTGCTGGGATTACAGGTGTGAGCCACCGCACCCAGCCTCACTTTTTTTCTTCTTAGTGTTTCCACACCAGACACAGAATGATGCCTCTGTTGCTGGCTTGTCTTTATGTATATGGCAGCGGCTGGCACAAGCAGGGGCTCACGAATGTCTTTTGAATGAATGAGTGAGGCCCCAGGCTGGTGCAAGCTCACTGTCTGTACCCACCCCAGACTGGAAAAACCTGCAGCTGAGCGGACTGATCTGCGGAGGGCTCCTGGCCATTGCTGGGATTGCGACAGTTCTGAGTGAGTGGCAGGACAGGTGGGGCTGGAGGACAGGGTGGGGCTGGAGGACAGGGTGGGGCAGAAAGAGAGAGTGCTCTCATTCCAGCAGTGACCCTGGCGCTGACCCCTCTCTCTCTCCCAGGTGGCAAATGCAAATGCAAGAGCAGCCAGAAGCAGCACAGGTGAGCCTGACCCTATGGCACGCTCCTCTTTCGGGGCAGAACTATGGGGGGACAGTCCTGACCTGGAGAGTGGACAGCGTCCTGGCCACTCGCTGGGCTTGCAGCTGGCTTTGTTATTCAGATAGTGAACCCTGAAGGGCCCCAGTCAGGGAAAGCTCTGACCTCGGTATTGTGGGAAGTGACCATGGAAGGAGAACAAGGAGGTGCACTCCTGGGGCCGGGCAGCAAGAGTCTGGGATGTAGGGGAGAAGGTCCTCCAGGCTAACCTGATACTACTCTGATGTGGTCCTTTCTCTAGTCCTGTACCTGAGAAAGCCATCCCACTCATCACTCCAGGTGAGATGGGCTTCTGTGGGCTGAGGGGGTGTCTGTGTAAGGACTGTCTGATGGCCTGCCCGCCACTCTCCGCAGGCTCTGCCACTACTTGCTGAGCACAGGACCGGCCTCCAGGGATGGCCTGAAGCCTAACACTGGCCCCCAGCACCTCCTCCCCTGGGAGGCCTTATCCTCAAGGAAGGACTTCTCTCCAAGGGCAGGCTGTTAGGCCCCTTTCCGATCAGGAGTCTTCTTTATGAATTAAACTCGCCCCACCACCCACTCCTCGGTAGTCTTGTGATCCATCGTCCTTGGGTCTGGGGGTGGGTAATCCCTTGGATTGCTGACTTTCCCTGGATGCCCACTCCCAGCAAGCTTCCCAGTCCCTGAGTTCCTGCCGCCCAACTGTCTCTTATGGCTCCCACTCCAGCAAGCCCCACAGAGAGACCCATGCACCGTGAGACACCATAGTGTTATAACAGAAGACCTTTCCATTTCCACCACTTGCACGGGGGCCCTAGAAGTCCTGGTGCCTCAGGTACCCATGACTTCCTTTAACCTAGAGTGACCCCTAGGGCTCGCCACTCATTGAGACCTCATCTCACCCAGTGAGTGCTCTCTATGGTAGAAAATGTAGCAATTCCTTCGACCCATCCCAGTAAAATCCTCCGCTCACCCCATGGGCCCCCCTCCTCCCGGGAAATATCCTGTGAAATTCCATGAAGAAGTATGTCTCGAGAAGCCCTGCATAGTGCATGTGGGAGACAAACACCATGTGTGCAAATCCAAGTTCTTTAGCACGCCCAAACTCCCCTCCAGGAAGACCTCCCTGGCAATGTCCCTGTAGCACCCCGGGCAGGGGTGTGAAGTGCCACTTCTGCCTGGTGCCCATCCTGCAGACCTGCCCCTTGACAGCCCAGGAGAAGGAACTGAGCCCACTTCTAGCCTCTGCCTCCAGCAAAGGCCAGAGAACAACGGAGTCCCCGCCAGGTGGCAGCTCCCAATCTGAGGCCAGGGCCTGGGCTGGGCAGCTGTCTCCAATGATGCACCCTTCCTCCACGTCTCAGGGTGGGCCACATCCTTGAGAAGTATGATGTATCCTAGACTTAGGGTCACCTGCCTTGTGGGCTGGGGTCAGAGATTTGTGCAGGGCCCCAGAGGTGTAAAAATGAGGTCCACATGTCTTCCAGGGCCTTTGAAACAGGACATGTAGGGGCTGAGAGCAAGGTTCCAAGGTGGGGCTGAGTGGGACTAAGGATACCTGGCTGAGTCCAGCCACTTATCAGGGAATCTTGGGTGGGTCACAGAAGGCCTGGCAAGCCCCAGTGCTTTGGGGAAGCTGTCCTGTACTGGCAGCCCCAGGTGGTATGGCCAGCCCAGAGGCAGCACTGAGTCTGCACAGGTGGACCCAGGGAGGGGCCTGTGCGCAAACCACCCTGGTGGAGGGAATTAGCAGCACGACTGGAATGCAGGCGATAGGATCACTGAGGAGGCAAGGCCCAGCCCTGCAGGACACAGAGGCAGGGGTGGGAGCCACCCAGCAGGGCTGGTAGAAGGGGGCTCCTGAGCACACCTCCTCATCCAAGGGGTGCAGTGCAGAGCTCTCTCCTCGTTGGCACGGGAAGACGCTGGTGTGAGAGACTGCTTTTGAGAACATGAAAAGTGAGGTAAGAAAGCCGAGTCTGGAGAGGCAGACCCACAGGAAGCCACACAAAGGTGACCGGAAGCAGTGCATGCTTTCTGACTGAGGAACCCAGGGCTGCGCAGTCACGACTATCAGGAGCTCTGCCGTTTGAAATCCTAGCAAACCCTGTCTTTGCATGGTGGCCCCATGACCCTAACAAGAGATGCAGCCTCAACTTCCAACCCCAGTGCTCCACTGGGGAGCAGAGGTTTCTGGACATGACATCCACCCACCTCCACCTTCACATGTATCCTGGGGCCACGTCGTGGTGGAGACCTGCCGCTCTGCTTTCAAGCTCTCATGCTGCTTCATTTAAACTTCTCCTGGACAGGTGCCACGGTTCCCCCAAGTCCTGTAAGTGACCACTCATGTAGGAGGCCCCACCGCACATGAGTCCCTAGGTGTGACTGCCCAGTGACAGGCTTATCTCTCTGATGTGGAGGGTGATGGGCTCTTGCTCATGGAGCCTGGGAAAATCATGGTGGGAGGAGTCAGAAATTGATGGGAGGCCAGGCCTGGGTGACAGTGGAGGATGGAGTCGGTGTTAGCCCCAGATGGACGAGGCCGGGCCCTGGAGTTGGGCTCCTGGTTCCCAGGGGAAACAAACTCTCCTCTCTCCCTTCTGGGAGTGAGGAATGGTCTGACTAGGGCGTGACAGAGGCTCTCCAGGCTTCCCTTTGTGGGATTACTGGCTGTGCCTCAGAGACCCCTTCCTGGGGCCTGTTTCAGAGGTGGGGGGTGATTTCCCCTTGTCATCCTCTCCTAGTTGAGGGGCTGTGGGGAGAGGTGGGGGGGACCAGAGAAAGCAAAGTGTCATTTCCACTCAATTGGGGATTTACTGTGTGACAGACACCACTGTAAACACTTCACACATGTCGAATTTTCCTAGCAACCTATGTGATGAGGATGACATTAGGGTTGGGGTTAGGTTAGAGGACAGGAGGCACCCAGAGGTTCTCATGGGCTAATGAATTCCACAGCCAGCCTCCAACCCTGGTGTCCTGCTCCTGAGCCCTGTTTCCAAAGGACTGGGGCCTGTTGCCTTCCCGATGTTTATCATTGTCAAAGACAGAGCCCAGGGACTGTGCTGCTGGGTGACTATACATCCTTCCTCACTTTTTTATTTTAAAAATCTTTTATTTTTCAGGGCTGGGTTCAGTGACTCACGCCTGTAATCCCAGCACTTTGGGAGGCCGAGGTGGGAGGATCACTTTGAGGTCAGGAGTTCGGGACCAGCCTGGCCAACATGGAGAAACCCTGTCACTACTAAAAATACAAAAATTGGCCGGGTGCAGTGGCTCATGCCTGTAATCCTAGCTACTCAGGAGGCTAAGGTGGGAGGATCACTTGAACCCAGGACGTGGAGGTTGCAGTGAGCCGAGATTGCACCACTGCACTCCAGCCTGGGTGACAGACCGAGACTCTGTCTCCAAAAAAAAAAAAAAAGAAAGAAAAGAAAACAAACATCAGAGAGACATTTACTCACAAAGTAAACCCACTTCTAACCTAGCACCCCAAAATAATCAAGTTTAAAAAAAAAAAATTGTTCGCTAGTCTTTCAGATCATCTTTTCCTTCTTGTACCTGGGAGTTGGCCTTGTGAGTTTGGGATCAGAACTCAGGCTATTGCCAGGCACAGTGGCTCAAGCCTGTAATCCAAGCACTTTGGGAGGCTGAGGCAGGTGGATCACCTGAGGTCGGGACCAACCTGACCAACATGGTGAAACCCCGTCTTTAGTAAAAATACAAAATTAGCCAGGCGTGGTGGCACATGTCTGTAATCCCAGCTACTCAGGAGGCTGAGGCAGGAGAATTGCTTGAATCCGGGAGGCGGAGGTTGCAGTCAGCTGAGATTGTGCCATTGCACTCCAGCCTGGCAACAGAGTGAGACTCGGTCTCAAAAAAAAAAAAAGGTATTGTTTCAGAACCCAAAGGTGAGGACTAGAGAAAGGACTTATTATTCTGATTTAAAATAATACTTTTTTTTTTTTTTTGAGACAAAGTCTGGCTCTGTCACCCAGGCTGGGGTGCAGTGGTGCAATCTCATCACACTGCAACCTCTGCTTCAGCCTCCCAAGTAGCTGGAACTACAGGCACATGCCACCACACCCGGCTATATTTTTTGTAGAGATGAGCTCTCATCATGTTGCCCAGGGTAGTCTCAAACTCCTGAGCTCAAGCCATCGGCCCACCTCAGCCTCCCAAAGTGCTAGGAATACAGGTGTGAGCCATGGCACCCAGCTCTCTTTTTTTTAATTTCTGTATTTTTTTTATTTTCTTCTTTTTTTTTTTTTTTTTAATTTCTTAAAACTGGGTCTCACTCTCTCACCCAGGCTGGAGTGCAGTAGCATGATTACAGTTCATGGCAGCCTCAACCTCCCGGGCTAAAGCAATCTTCCCACTTCAGCCTCCAGATTAGCTAGGACCACAGGCGTGTGTCACTATGCCCAGAAAATTTTTTTTTTTTTTGAGATGGAGTTTCGCTCTTGTTGCCCAGGCTGGAGTGCAATGGCGCGATCTAGGCTCACCACAACCTCTGCCCCCCGGGTTCAAGCGATTCTCCTACCTCAGCCTCCTGATTAGCTGGGATTACAGGCATGTGCCACCATGCCCGGCTAATTTTGTTTTTTTTTTTTTTTTAGTAGAGACGGGGTTTTTCCATGTTGGTCAGGCTGGTCTCAAACTCCCAGCCTCAGGTGATCCCCCCACCTCAGCCTCCCAAAGTGCTGGGATTACAGGCATGAGCCACTGCACCCGGCCCAGCTAATTTTTCTTATGTAGAGATGGGCTCTCACTGTGTTGCCTAGGCTGGTCTGGAACTCCTGCGTTCAAGCAATCCTCCCATCTCAGCCTCCCAAAGTGCTGGGACTACAGGCGTGAGCCACAGCACCTGGCCTGCCTCTTTTTTCTCAACTAAAACAAAACAAAACAAAAAATCCTTACATTTAAGATAATTGTAGATTCACATGCAATTGTAAAAAATAATGCAGAGAGATAAGCCAGTTTCCCCCAGTGGCAACTTCTTGCATAACTATAGTACACTATATCACAGCAGAATATTGAAACTGCTAGAAGCATTGGCCTTACTGAGATTTCACCAGTGTTACATCACTCATTTGTGTGTGTATGTATGTTTAGTTCTGTGCAACTTTATCACCTGTGATGCCTGTGACCACCACAGTCAAGATCTGGAACAGTTCATTAGCAGGATCCCTCATGCTCCTCTTTTATAGCCAAACCCATTTCCCTCCCTACTTATGCCCCCCAGGCCTAACCTCTGGCAACCACTAAACTGTCCTCTATCTCTATAATTTTGTTATTTCGAGAATGTTAGGACCAGTCACGGTGGCTCACACCTGTAATCCCAAAACTTTGGGAAGCCGAGGCAGGTGGATCATCTAAGGTTAGGGGTTCGAGACCAGCCTGACCAACATGGTGAAACCCTATCTCTACTAAAAATACAAAATTAGCCAGGTGTGGTGGCAGGCGCCTATAATCCCAGCTACCTGGGAGGATGAAGCAGATGAATCACTTAAACCCGGGAGGAAGAGGTGCACTGCATTCCAACCTGGGCAATAGAGTGAGACTCCGTGTCAAAAAAAAGTGTTAGGCTGGGTGTGGTGGCGCATGCCTGTAGTCCCAGCTACTTAGGATGAGGCAGTTGGATCACTTGAGAGTTTGAAGCTGCAGTGAGCCGTGATTGCGATCATGCCACTGCACTCGAGCCTGGGTGACAGAGCAAGGCCCAGTCTCCAAAAAAAAAAAAAAAGAGAGAGAGAGCTATCATCTCACCACTGCTCTGTAGCGTGGGCAACAGAGTAAGATTCTTTTTGTTTGTTTGTTTGAGATGGAGTCTCGCTCTGTCACCAGGCTGGAGTGCAGTGGCATGATCTCGGCTCACTGCACCTTCCACCTCCTGGGTTCAAGAATTCTCCTGCCTCAGCCTCCTGAGTAGCTAGGACTACAGGCGTGTGCCACCACGCCCAGTTAATTTTTGTAATTTTAGTAGAGATGGGATTTCACCATGTTGGCCAGGATGGTCTGGAACTCCTGACCTCAGGTGATCCGCCCGCCTCATCCTCCCAAAGTGCTGGGATTATAGGCGTGAGCCACCGCGCCCAGCCCAATTCTGTCTTTTTAAAAAAACAAAAACTGATAATAAAACTGAGATGCCTTGAGACTTGATGCATCTGCCAGCACCCAAATCATGAGGGTGGTCTTAGTGCAGGTGACTTATCTCCCATACTGCTAAGTACTTGGAGGCTGCTTCTTGAAAGGTAACTAGGCTGGGCATGGTGGCTCACGCCTGTAATCTCAGCACTTTGGGAGGCCGAGGTGGGCAGATTGCCTAAGGTCAGGAGTTTGAGACCAGCCTGGCCAACATGGTGAAACCCTGTCTCTACTAAAAATACGAAAATTAGCCAGGTGTGGTGGCAGGTGCCTGTAATCCCAGCTACTCGGGAGGCGGAGACAGGAGAATCGCTTGAACCTGGGAGACGGAGATTACAGTGAGCTGAGATCGCGCCATTGCACTCCAGCCTGGGCAACAGAACGAGACTCTGTCTCAAAAAAAAAAAAAAAAAGAAAGAAAAAGAAAAGAAAGGTAACTAGCCCTCTCCTGGAGAAAACGTGGCCTTGATTCAGAACACTCAGAGTTTCAGGGTTTGGCCTGAGTGTTTACTGAGACTTATCAGAGGCGCCACATGAAATCATTTAGGAACACAGGTACCGCTTTGATGGGGCCTATGCTGTCATTTGTAGCAGATGGCAGAGCAGCTGGTGGAGTCCTTGCATCCTTCTGGTCACCTGGTAATTAGCAGGAGTAGTATTTTCTTTTTTTTTTTTGAGACAGGGTCTCACTGTCATCCAGGCTGAGGTGCAGTGGTGCGATCTTGGCTCACTGCAGCCTCTGCCTCCTGGGCTTAAGTGATCCTCCCACCTCAGCCTCCCAAGTAGCTGGCCTACAGGTGTGAGCCACCATGCCCGAGTAATTTTTGTATTTTTTGTAGAGTCAGGTGTCTTGCCATGTTGCCCAAGCTGCTCAAACTCCTCAGCTTGGCTGGGCACGCTGGCTCACACCTGTAATCCCAGCACTTTGGGAGGCCGAGGTGGGTGGATCACCTGAGGTCCGGAGTTCAAGACCACCCTGGCCAACATGGTAAAACCCCATCTTTACTAAAAATACAAAAATTAGCTGGGCGTGGCGACATGCACCTGTAATCCCAGCTACTCAGGAAGCTGAGGCAGAATCGCTTGAACTGGGGAGGTGGAGGTTGCAATGAGCCGAGATTGCACCACTGCACTCTAGCCTGGGTGAGTGAGACTCCGTCTTAAAAAAAAAAAATTCCTCAGCTCAAGCAGTCCACCTGCCTCAGTCTCCCAAAGTGCTGGCATTACAGGTGTGAGCCACTGTGCCAGCCCTCAGGTTATTTTCAAGTGTGAAAGCAGCTTTCTCCAAAATCCAAAAACTACTACCCAAAATTATGCCTCTTTCAACACCCGGCATTTTTAGTGACTCAAGGAATGAAAATTCTTATCAGGCCCTTACTTGCTTACATATTAACCACTCGCTTTTTGCCCTGTATTCCTTGTTCCCATAATGAAATTATGAACTGCTGAAAATACTGTTCCTTGTGAAGGAGGGGATAACTTCAGGGCCATAAAAAAATTTTGCAGAAGAAATGAGTGTCTTTAAACACACTGAGACCAGCTGCAGACACACAGAAGTCTGGTTATTCAAGACACTGTGAGACTAAAGAAACACAGACTTTTCCCCCCTCGGTTCTCTGAAACTGCCCCTCCCTTAGTCTCTAGCTGTGTAAAAACTCCCCATGCCTGGCATGGTGGCTTATGCCTGTAATCCCAGCACTTTGGAAGGCCGAGGCTGTAGTGTACTATGTCGATTGGGTATCTGCAGCAAGTTCGGCCTCACTATGACCTCCCAGGAGTGGAGGACCACCACGTTGCCTAAGGAGGGGTGAACTGGCCCAGGTTGAAAATGGAGGTCAAAATTTCCATGCTGAGGCTGTGCGCGGAGGCTCACGCTTGTAACCCCAGCACTTTGAGACTCTCTCAAAGTCACTGCACTCCAGCCTGGGCGATATAGGGAGACCCCCATCTCTTAAAAAAACAAAACAAACAAACAAAAAGACTCCACGCTGCTTCTTTTTGTTAAGGCAGATTTCTCACCTTGGCCAAATCAAATAAACCTTTATCTCCAAGCACGTGTGTCTCGATGTTTGGCATCAGCTACACATCAGGTACGCAAGCCTGAATTTGGGGTTCTACAACATAACAAGATGCAGTATCTTGACTTTGACCTTGCAGGGAATGCCCTAGTCATGCCCGAGGCCACAGGTTGAAAAACATTTCTTGTAGTTTCAGTAAATATTTTAGGTTTTGTGGGCCATGTGGTCTCTGATACAACTACCCATCTCTCTGCCTGCTGTAGTACCTGGGCAGCCATAGACAGTATTAACAAATGGGCATGGCTGTGCGTAGTAACAAATGGGCATGGCTGGGTGCCATGGTGCATGCCTGAAATCCTAGAACTTTGGGAGGCTGAAGAATACAGGTCACTTGAGCTGAGGAGCTCAAGACCAGTCTGGGCAACATACTGAGACCCCATCTCTACAAAAAATACAGAGATCAGCCAGGCATAGTGGTGTGTGCCTCCAGTCCAAGCTACTTGAGAGGCTGAGGTGGGAGGATAACTTGAGCACAGGAGGCTGACACTGCAGCGAGCCAGTATCATGCCACTAGACTCCAGCCTGGGCATCAGAGGGAGACTTGCCCCTCCCCAACAAAAGTTAACAATCCTGGAGCAAGGGGATGTTTTGCTGTCCATGTTATGTTGTTACCTTGGGATGTCAGGTCATCTAACACATTCCCTTTCCCATCCCCTGGAGCCCTTTCCACCCATGCATCCTCAATCTAGCATAGACTTCCAGGGGTGTGAAGGTACTCTTTGAATCTCCACCACTCTACGAAATCTGAGGTCTCATCTTCATGGCATTCCAGCCCCATTTCCAGCTGAAACTCCACCTGTTTCTCTGGGTCTCCCTCACCTGCAGTCCTCTCCTTCCCCATGCAATGCTGACACTTGAAGCATGGTAGGCCCATGGGTGGGCAGAGATCCCGGATCAGGGTTACAGCAAGGACAGTTCTCCCTGTTTCCCCCATGCCAGTCTTCCGAGTGCCTCTTTCTGCGTCCCTGTACCCTGCCATTCCTGGTGATGCTGCTGCCCTCACATCAGGCCATCCAACCATGTAGAACACTGGAACGAAGGGCTGTACCTAAGCTGAGCCTCTGAAGCCCAATGAGGCTAGAAAAGGTTGAAGACTTCACAGACCTAATTTTTACTGCAGCTCTCAGGGGTTTTACCAAGAGCATTTACTCTTTAAGATACTAATAAAGACCCTTAATATTGGTAAAATCATAACATATGTTACATTATACAGCTAGTGAAGTGGGAAAATAAAAGTTGAAGAATTCTCAGTGGTAGACAGCATTTTTGCATAGAATGGCTTTAAATAAACTCCACATTTTAAAGTCCTGATGGTTTGTATTTAGCATAAGGTTTAAAATGATAGTAATACTGTATGCTATATGTAGAGCTGCCTGAATTTCAACACTGCTGTTGCCAAGGTGGATAGCAATTTGAAAATGGGTCTCAAGCTTGATAATGTGTATCCTGTCATAACCTAATTAACAAATGCACCCTATAGAAATCAGGAGCATGACCAAAAAAAAAAAAAAAAAGTTTAAATCAGCATTTTATAAAAACTAGAAACAAAATAATGGCTTTCACAATGTAGCACTTGAAACTACAGTTCTCCAGCTATCAACAGATGTGACTCCAGCATCAAGGGCCTAGCAGGAAATTCTGAATGGTTTACAACAGTGCACATAAATTGCAGGTGGCTGGGGCCGTGTGTCTATTTGATGCTTCCCAGAATGTGTGCTGCTAGTCACCATTTCCACCATTCACATATTTAACATTTTTATTAGACTTTTATTTAGCCTCATCATAAGAATATAAGGGAGATCATTGATTTGATGTATGAAATTTTTAAATTCACACTAAAATACATTACGATTAAAATGAATTATCTTCAACCACCCATTTTGCTATCTTTTGCTGAGTAGATAATCTGTGCCAGTCATTGTGAAAAAGTCTTTATTTTAAGAAAAAAATTTAGTTAACAAAAAATTTAACAAGTTTCACTTAGCAAAATACACCCAAAAGGAAATCACAGTACAAAGAAAGTTTTAAGTCAAGGCCTCACCAATTCCTACAGTATTAGTATTGTGTCTCAATTCTCAAAACTAACTTTTAAAAAGCTTAAACTTAACCTAAAGGATTTTAAATGAAAATATAAACTAGAATGAACAAACATGAGAAATATTTCTTTGAATCAGGGAGCTAGCACCTTTGAGTTTTCCAAAAAAGCACGTCTCCCCAGTGTGTTCACTGTGATGTGGTGTAAAAGATCCACATTTAACATACTTAAACTACTTAAACTCAGATAACATCACTCTGAAGTATACTACCAAAATGTTAATTGAGAAAAGCTGAAAATAGTTTTAGTTTACTCATTATCACATGCTAGAAGAAAATTTTGCATGAGAAAACACTGAAGAGGTAATTTTTTAATCCAGATTTTTCACAAACTCATGGTGCAAAATGGGTCCCCCAGCTTCCTCTATTATAACTGCTCTTAATTGCTTGTTGGCTGCCTGTGAAAATTTGATTGAAATAACTCAAATGTTCCTAACAAAACTAGTCATAGCCACCCATGCTGTTCTGCCCACTGTAGCCGGCCCCATAACAGCCACTCACTGACTGGCTCTCCAGGCCACTGTAAGTGGCCTGAGCGGCAGACACCCCCATGCCTTGCATCACCTGGCTGCTATACGCCCCATTGCTGGCCCCTGTTGTTGAATTCAAGAAGAGTTCTATGTATCTGTGCTGCATATTGGCCCTGTCTTTGGACATAGCTGCCACAGCTTCTTCATGAGTAGCAAACTCAACATCTGCTTCGCCCGTCACTCTTCCATCTGGGCCGATCTCAATATGGACTCTCACAGGGTTGAGAGGAGAGAAGAAGTTGTAAATGTCGTTCTCGGTCGCTTTGTACGGCAGGCCCCTCATATGGACACAGTGGCCTGTGGTGCTCTGCACTGTGAACTCACTGTCGCCGTATCTGTGGTCATACATTCCGGAGAGACAGTAGCTGAGGTCTCTCCCGAACAGGTCAGTGGTGAAGCCGTAGCCATCACTGAGGCCACTGTACTCCTCATAGCCCCCGTAGCCTGTGCTGTAGGCACCAGGCCTCATCCTTTCCAGGCCTGCCTGCTTCACGATGCCAATGTACCTTCTGGCAGTCCCGGGCCGGTCATAGGGCCCTGGCCGCTGCACGGACATGAACTTCAGAGGGGGATCTGAGTATGATCTAACTTCCTCCTGGCTGCTCTTAAACACCTCAATGTACCTGTGCCCTATCCTCTCCTTGTGTTTCCCTAGAGCCTTCTCAGCTAACTCCTGCGAGGCAAACTGCACGAACGCTTCCCCTGTAATCTTGCCTTCGGGGTCCACAGGCAATGTGATCCCGTTTGGCACGATCTCCAACCCTGAGAAGAACTGAACAATTTCTTCCTTTGTGCATCCAAATGGGAGTCCTCGAAGCCGCACGAAGCCATCATTGGCGCTGTCGGCACTGTTGGGACCACTGTGCTTCAACACCCAATCCATCTCGGTTCTGTGGGACTTGAACACCTCAATGTACCGGTGTCCCATGCTTTCCCTGTCTTTTTTCAGGGCCATTTTTACATCATCTTCTGATCCAAGTTCAACAAAAGCCTCACCACTCTGCCTGCCCTCTCTAGTGTAGATGAAATGGACACCTGCGGCCCCATCATGAATCGTGCAGTCAGAAAGGAAGTTCTGCACGTCCTCAACAGAGCAGGACCAGGGCAGGCCACGGAGCTTGACCACAAAGCCTTCACCTCCCTCAGGGCCCAGCATCATGGACACTTGACAGGGTGGGTGTCAGGTGGTCTTGGGTGTGGCTTTTTTGTAGCTGGAAAAAAAAAAGAAAAATTTATTTAATATGCACAACTAAAGTATGCAACAGAAATTTTCCCCATTTTACAGATGAGAGAGGTAGCAAGACATTAAGAAATATACCAAATACAACTGAGAGCTAAGATTTAACTCCAGGTCTCTCAAAAAATTACATGATCAGTCACAGGCAGTTTGAAAAACAAATCAGGAGTTTACAAGACAGGACGATGCATGTGAATGTGGTGCCTTGAACACAGAGAAATGTAAGTTTCAGTCAGGTTAGAGCAAGCACATTTCCTTGTTATATTTATTCCACATATTTGTCATGATAATATGTGGCAGTTCACTTATAAGAGCTCCTGAGTTCTTCCTAAACTATAGGCCTTACATTTGGTTAAATAGTAAATTTAGTAAATCTGCTTGTCTATGGTAGGATACTTTTACTTTCATGAGTGAATAAGGGATGGGAACATAGCAGGCTGTTTTTAAACCACAACATAGGGTAAGATTTTCTAGTGTTCTCATCAGCAGTAATGTTGCCAGGATACAAGACAGCAATGGCTTCCAGTGTCTATGGAGGTATGATTTTGCTCCTAAATTGTCATTTCAAACTAAATACCAGTAAAGTATGAGGCCAAACTGATGACATATACAGACAAGCAGACAAATTCACCAGCACACTTAGTTATGTACACTGCAAATAAATGGAGAAACCAGAGCAGATGATTCACAGGTTCACATAAAATATAGCAGAATTGCTGCCTTGTGCTGAAGATCTGGAAGAGGGCATCGGGAAGAAAGGGCAATCACAAGAGGGCTGAGAAATGCCCTTCCCACCAGGGTGGTACATGGCACCTGAAGTCCAAACTCAAAGAGTAAGGCCAACCACACACTGGAAAGCAGTCTTCTGAGAAAGAGGAGCAGCTGACCTAGACAGCAGGGTATATAACATAGCTACAAGCAAGAAAAATACTGCAGTATCATGGGGCCAAAGACGTTATTTTTATATGAACACTGTCAAAGGTGACGCTTAAAATGAGCATAGGAGTATATGGATTTTTTTTTTTTTTTGAGACAGAGTCTCGCTGTCGCCCAGGCTGGAGTGCAGTGGTGGTGTCTCGGCTCACTGCAACCTCCGCCTCCTGGGTTCACGAAATTCTCCTGTCTCAGCCTCCTGAGTAGCTGGGATTACAGGCACCAGCCACCACGCATGGCTAATTTTTTATACTTTTAGAAGATATGGGATTTCACCATGTTGGCCAGGCTGGTCTTGAACTCCTGACCTCAGGTGATCCGCCCACCTCAGCTGCCGAAAGTGCTGGGATTACTGGCGTGAGCCACCAGGCACAGCTGGAAATCTAATGTTTCAAAGTGTCATTTTACACCAAGCATAACAGATATAGCTGGTGGCCTTTTCAAGAAATATGGGCTCATCATGTGGGGAAAAAAGCTCCATAAAAAAACCGCACAATTTAAAAAACAGACAAAAAGTATAGGTAAGTGTAATTTAAGAAAAGGAAAAGCAAATTCATAATAAATAAACGCTCAACTGCGCTAGTTTCAGGGAAAATTAGTAATTTTAAAGTTTGATGTAGCCATTGCAGATGACATATTATCATACAGTGCTTCATCATTTCAAATTGACAATGTCTAAAAGGATAATTGTGTAAATCTTTCAAATTTACCTGTGTCTACACCAGATTATAAAGATAACAAGACATGTCTCCTCTCCCAATAACAAGCATAATGGCACAAATGAAACAGAACAGTATGTGATATCCTGAACACATCACCAAGACCAAACACGGCATTTACTCATGAACTGTGATTTGGAATGCAAGGGCTTTGAAAGTATACAGCCTAACTAAAAGATGTCACCCTTGCTAATGAGAGTGGAACATGGAAGCCTCTGGGAAGAGAGTCAAGGGGAGCCTAACCTGGATTGCTCATTGCCCACCTCAAATGTACTGACTATGTACATAAACTCAATCAACTTTTATAAAATAATCCTGAAGGGCAAAGGATTGGGCATAAATAATCCTATCCCCAATTCTCAAACTGTGCTTTGGGTCTGCAACAAACCCTGGGGTTTAGCCTCCACCTTAGAAAGTAATGGTCCCCGCCTCCCCAGGGCCTTATCTAAATCCCCTGCAGCAGCATATGGCCACTGCAACATGCTGATCTGGCAGAGCAAGGTCACAGCAGATTCTTCCTCTCCTGCCCACGGAGGAAATTCTGTGCTAACAGTTCAGAAGCTCCTCCTTGCAGAGTCAGGGCAAGTTTGTATTGCGTCTCTTGGGATAATGGGTCTGGGACAGCTCAATTACAGGTGGTGGCTTCTTATGCAATTCCATTCCCAACACCGGATCAGCCTAGGCACCGCCTGTCCTTTTGTCTTTGACCATACCCTGGTCTTGCTCCTCACACATGAAAAGTATCTGAAGGCCTCCCTCGAGTTCTGTTCCTAGCCTTAGGTCCAGCCATCGTTCCAGGTGGAGGAGATGAAGCCATAATCCACTAAACATTCTCTCCTGGACTCCTACCCTCCAGTGATTTCACCATTCCCTGAAGGAAACCCCACCCTAATCACATCCTACTCCCTCCACCACAACTGCTATCCCTCTCCTTTGTAGAGACCTTGGCTTCCTTATCCACACAGCCTCTTTCTCTCCTCATTCTTCATAATCCAGCTTAGAGCAAGTATCATTTTACATTCCTTCCTCACTATACATGGAATTCATTCAATGAACTTCTTAACTGTACGCGCCCAGTAAAACCAGAGCTCTGGAAGATTCCAAACAAATATCTGACTACTCCATGGATGTACTGAGTGGCTCAGCTGCACACAGCCAGGTGAAACGGTGCCTCTAAGCTACAATTTCTCAGCCTCAGGACATTTTGGACCAGACAGTTCTTTGTGTTGTGGAGGCAGGCCCAGGCACTGTAGGATGTTTAGCTGCATCCCTGGTCTCTGCCCACTAGATGCCAGTAGCACCCTCCACCTCCAGTTCTGACAATCAAATGTCTCCAGACATTCCCAAATGTTCTCTGGTGGCTAATGCTGCCCCCAAGTTGTGAAATACTGTAGAAATCAGGGTGAGGCCAGGCACAGTGGTTCCCACCTATAATCCTAGCACTTTGGGAGGCCAAGGTGGGTGGGACCACTTGAGGTCATGAGTTCCAATAGACAAAACCTCTGTCTCGACTAAAAATACAAAAAATTAGCCGGGCGTGATGGTGGGCGCCTGTAGTCCCAGCTACTTGGGAGGCTGAGGCAGGAGCATCGCTTGAACCTGGGAGGCAGAGGTTGCAGTGAGCCAAGATCGCACCACTGCACTCCAGCCTGGGCGACAGTGTGAGACTCTGTCTCAAAAAAAAAAAATTACCTGGACGTGGTGGCGGGCGCCTGTAGTCCCAGCCACTAGGGAGGCTGAGGCAAGAGAATCACCTGAACCCAGGAAGCAGAGTTTTCAGTAAGTGGAGATCGCACCATTGTACTCCAGCCCGGGTGACAGAGCGAGACTAACTCCAAAAAAAAAAAACCACCACACAAGAAGAAAAAAAAAAGAAAATCAGAGCGAACAGCCATAGAGTACGCGGGCCCTCAATATCGCCCACTGTCCTACCCCAGCACCCTGGTTGTCCAAAGCCCTTCAGATGTCTGGGGCAGCCTTACAGATTCTCACCTCCTCTCCAGCTGGTCGACATTACTCTTGGAAGTGGACTTTGTGAAGTCAAGTCAGAGTCTAGGAGTTTGTAAGCACGTAGTGGGCCCCTTACAGCGGACATCGTGAACAACAGCTCTGCTCTGGGTCAAACCTCACGTACCCTGGGGCCATGCTTTATTCTTTTTTTTCCCCTTTCTCCACTGAGCCCTCTCTACTTGGTAATTAAACATGCTCAGTTCTACCCAATCATGTCATACCTCCCCTGTGCCAACTTTGCCTCTAGCTACTTGTTGATTTGTTCAGCAAAATCTTGTCAAAAGGCCTCTACTGTCACTTCCACTCCCCTCCATTAAAACTGCATGATCAAGGCCACGTGTGGTGGCTCACCGCCTGTAATCCCAGCACTTTAGGAGGTCAAGGAGGGTGGATCACCGGGAGTCAGGAGTTCAAGACCAGCCTGACCAACATGGTGAAATCCCGCCTCTACCAAAAATACAAAAATTAGCCAAGCATAGTGGTGGACACCTAGGCTGAGCGCAGTGGCTCATGCCTGTAATCTCAGCACTTTGGGTGGCCAAGGCAGGCAGATCATTGAGGTCAGGAGTTCCAGACCAGCCTAGCCAACACAGTGAAACCCCATCTCTACTAAAAATACAGAAAAATTGGCCGGGCACGGTGGCTCATGCCTGTAATCCCAGCACTTTGGGAGGCTGAGGCAGGTGGATCATGAGGTCAGGAGATCGAGACCATCCTGGCTAACATGGTGAATCCCCGTCTCTACTAAAAATACAAAAATTAGCCGGGCATGGTGGCGGGCGCCTGTAGTCCCAGCTACTCAAGAGGCTGAGGCAGGAGAATGGCGTGAACCCGGGAGGCAGAGCTTGCAGTGAGCCCAGATCGCACCACTAGGCGAAAAAGCAAGACTCCATCTTAAAAAAAAAAAAAAAAAAAAAAAAAGGCCAGGCATGGTATGACAGGCACCTGTAATCCTAGCTACTCCGGACACGGGGGCAGGAGAATCGCTTGGACCTGGAAGGCAGAGGTTGCAGTGAGCTGAGATCGTGCCACTGCACTCCAGCCTAGGCGACAGAGTGAGACTCATCTCAAAAACAAAAACAAACAAAAAAAACCCTGCATGATCCTACTATACAGATCTCCATGGCAAGAAAAAGAGCAAATGTTTTCATCTTCATCTTACTTAACCATTCTTTCCTGGAAATCCTCTCCCTTTCACTCCTGTTGGCAATTACTCTTGGTTTTCCAGTTAATTCCTTAGACAGTCTCTGAGTCCTTCCTTAACCATTAACTGTAGGGAATCGGGCTTGGGCCCAGTCCTCTTCTCAGTGGACTCACCTGCTCCCAGGGTCTCCATAATCATCTCCAGGGTCAGGAGATACACAAACCCCCAGTCTTTGGCTCCCTGAAGCCCAGACGGGTAGATACAACTCCACTCCACAGGTTCTCCTCTGTGCCACAACTAAACCTCACATTCTCTCTTCTGTCACACTCCAATAGCAACATGACTGCCCCTACCTGCACCCAGAGGCTCTAGAAGGAAACTGGAGTAATCCTTGACCTTCTCCCAAGCCCTCAAATCCAATCAACTCAACTCCCTTGGGCGATCCCATTCTCCACAGTATCCTCATCCCTAAATCCTATTCAACTCTTCCATTTCCTCAGCAATAAAGGTGCCTCACAGCTGTACCCTGTTCCTAACACATTGAATGGCAGCCTATGAACTCAGTAATTCTTTTCTTTGTAATGTGAATTATCAAATTGTCATTTTCTTTCTGTATCTCATAGTTATTTCTCCTATTCTAATTTCTGTATGTACAAACAGCCAATTCCAGATTACCGATACATCTTTTAAATAATTCCAAGCATAGGCCGGGCGCGGTGGCTCATGCCTGTAATCCTAGCACTTTGGGAGCCTGAGGCGGGCAGGTCACCTGAAGTCAGGAGTTCAAGACCAGCCTGACCAACATGGACAAACTCCGTTTCTATTAAAAATACAAAATTAGCCAGGCGTGGTGGCACATGCCTGTAATCCCAGCTACTCAGGAAGGCTGAGGCAGGAGAATCGCTTGAACCCAGGAGGCAGAGGTTGCGGTGAGCCAATATCACGTCACTGCACTCCAGCCTGGGCAACAGGAGCAAAACTCCATCTCAAAAAAAAAAAAAAATTCCAAGCATAGTGGCTAGGCCTTACTGCAATCCCATCTATGGCTCATGTGTACTTTTAAAACTCATTACCGTCGTGCTTCCAAGTCCTCAGTGGTTTCCCACCAACCTCAGAACAAGGACCACAGGCCCAATGGGGTCCCTCAGGCCTTGTAACTCTCTTCTACCTAAGCTCACATCACTTCCTTTTTTCTCCTGGAATGTGCCAAGCTCTCTGCCCCTTCAGGGATGTGACGCACATAGTTGACACTCATGGTTAATTCTCTCCCCAAATATACTCTGTTCAACCTTCTGTCTACCTTAATCCCACTAATCCTTAAGGTCTAAGCTGAAATACACCACCTTTCTCAAAGGTCTTCTCATTATCCAAATTAAGTCTCATGCTCTACACTAACCACAGAACTCTTGTGTTGTTAAAGGGGTCTTAAACCCACAATAGGAGCCCACTGGGGAGAAACTTGTGCTTGTTTTGTTGGCCACCATGACCCCATCCTCAGCACAGGCTTGACCCAGCTGGTCCAAGATTAGCCAGGATTAACTGTTGCCCATGTGTAGGGGGGTCAACACCTTCCTCAAGAAGGCAGTGGCCTGGCTAGGCTGAAAAAGACATACAAGAAGCATAAAAAATAAAAACATTTCATAGAAGAATTACTTAAAAATGCCTAATCTCTTACATGTCATAAGTGTTTCGCATCAGGAAATGTTTCAGAAGCAAAACTACTTCCTCTCTGAAGGCAAGGTGAAGAGACCATTCCTTTCCAAAACACATGTGTACACTTAAAACACTTACTGCTTATTTTTACTCCAGAATTGGTTTTCTGTTCCATTTCTCAGAAGTCCTAAGGCTTTTCATTAACTAAAACTCAAGCTGAAAAGAGCCCTGTGGTGTCCTGCTCAAGGTTAAAGTTAGGGACAAAACTTTTTTCACTCCAGGCTGCTAAGCAAATTTGAGTATAACAAATATAAATACTGCAGCTGAAAAAGGGCTCTTCTTAAAATAGCTTACCTTAAAAACAACCGCGGATGCCTTCAGTGGGAGACACTTCTGGATGGTAATGAAATGTCCTAAAAAAAACAGAGCGATATTGGCTGTGTGGTCTCAGATCCTAGGCACTGGCTCTGGGATCAGAACTCCAGGTAAGGACAGAGACAGCTGGGAAGCCCTTTATATAGCCCCTGGGTTTAAATTAAATCTCACACCCCATCCGCCTAACAGCATTTTGGAAGTATTATCTTTTCACAGGGCAATACAGAGTACAACAAAAGGGAAACGCCTTATTGATCTTGATGAGATTTACTCTTGATGAGATTCTCCTGCCTCAGTACCTGGTATTACAGGCCTGCACCACCACACCCAGCGAATTTTTGTATTTTTAGTAGAAATGGGATTTCACTATGTTGGCCAGGCTGGTCTCAAACTCCTGACCTCAGGCGATCCGCCCGCCTCTGCCCAATTCTAAGTTTGTACACTGAGGACCCTAAGTGCTGGGAGGAAATTTAAATATCGGGGGCAGGGCACTTGGGAGGGAGATGGGTGGGGGAGAAGTGACAACCACAGGGGACTTGACCTTAAGACCCCTCTTTCACTGGGATAGCATGGGCATGGGGCAAGGGTGCTTGCTAGAAATTGTTCAATCTGATTTATAGGAACCCCTCTGTAAGCAGTGTGGAGACACATCCAAAAGACACTTCCAGTTTTATTGGGTAACTTCTTTGAAATATGCTTCACTAGAAAATACATCATAATCACTAGATCACCAACATCCCAGTAATAACGCTGCCCCAAAGGACTAGGACACGGGCTGAGGGCTACGGAATTCTGAGAACTAAGCTGCTTAAGTTTTGGAAATGTGGAATTAGTAAAACCAGCTAATTTTGCTGAATCTGTCGTCTTAAAATGAAGATAATCAAATCTGCCTTGTCTTGCAAACTTCCAGTGATTATTACTTAAGACACTCTTGGGGGGGTGTACAAATGGAAAGCATTACATGTATTAGGAAACCTATTCGGGGTGAAACAGTTTCAAGTACTCTGGAATCAGGTTTTCAAAAGGCTTCAACAATCCGACTTGTTCAAGGATCTAAAGGGTGGAACCCAGTCATCTTAATGATCTGATCCACTTATGCCCTGGTTTATCCCTGCGTGATCCACAGACCAACACCCTGAGGCCTCTCTGGGGACATGCACAAGCTGGCAGCCAGACCCACGTACACCCATTTACCCCAATGGACCAGCCGCTGTGAGCCTGTAGACCACGGCCACTGCGCACCGCCAACGCACGCAGAGGAAGAGTCTGGTCTCCCCGCCCGCAGCACCAGGAAACCGCTGGAGGCGGGGAGGGCTGCTCAGCTCCCCCAGGTGACTGGACCCGGAGGTTTTTAGATCGAGCTTGCACGCGGGCCACCTAGATAATTAAAACACCAACTCTAAAACAGATCTGGGTGGGAGCTAAGAATCTGCATTTCCAAAAAGCGCTCTCGAACGAGCTCTTCGCTGTGATACAGGTTGGACCGGATTAACGCTTGCCTTCAGGCAGAGCCAATCAAGATAAATAGGGCGCGCCGGAGTCTTACTCTTTCGGCTATCTGCAGAGTAAACACTGCCGTTCAAGCACCACCCACCTCGTTTTCTTTTGTTCAGGACAGGACTCGAGGAGGGATCCTGGCCTCCCCTCCTAGACACACTCCCGTGCCCCCGGGAAAGCGGGCAGCACTCTCGCCAGGCGGCTGGGAGCGCGTCCGGCCGCGCCGCCCCCATTACTCACTTAGTTCCACTCTCAAACCAAAGTCCACCTGGCCGGGCCCACGGACTTTCATGCTCTAGACTTACCACGGAGGCGAGCGGGACTGGTTTCTGTTGCTACCAGGCAAGCGCGGCTGGCAGCCAAGAGCCCCGAAATTCCACCGAAGCTCAACCACGCAGAGGGCTCCGGGGAAAGTCCAGGTGCATTTTTTTGTTCTCAACCTGCAACAGAAATCCAAGTGGTGGTGGGGGGCCCTTCCGCAAGGTGGGAGGCCCGGGCGCGAGGTAAACGTGTTTTGGCGGGAAGCAGCGCCGAGGCCCCGAGACAAGGTGACGGCGACGTTCCCGCGGCCTCCTCACCGCGCTCCAGCAGCCTCGGACCGCCCGGCCCGGCAGGAAGGCCGGCCCCAGGGCCTGCGCGGGCTCGGGCGGGAGCTTCCGGGCGGGGGGCGGAGCGAGCGGCGCAGCGGGGGGAGGGGGGGCAGGGACGGGAGGGTTCCCGGAGGGAAGGGCGCCTCGCGGGAGGGCGGGGGGGGGGAGGGGAGGGGGCGCCTGGCGGGCTTCCGGTGCCCTGAGGGCGAGGGCGAGGGCGAGAGCCAGGGCGACGGCAAGGTGGGGTGGGGGCTGCTTCCACGGCCCGCCAGGCTAGCGCTGCCTGGGCGGGAGCTCCGGGACCCGCGGGCCGAGCGCGGCTGAAGGGAGGGAAGGGAAGAGGCGCTCTTAGGTCTGGGTCGGTCTGCGAGCGACCGGGGCGGCGGAAAGGGACCTGGGGGGGCGGCCGGGGCTGGAGTGGCGGGGCCGGGACGCCCGCGCGGCAGCTCACCACGCCAGGGACGGGCCGCCGGCCCGGAGGAGGCGCGGGGTCCGGAGTCCGGGAAGCGGAGGCCTCGTGATCCAAGACCGGCAGCCGGACGTGGGTCACGGGGTGCAGAGGAGGAAGTGCCACTGCCGGGCCCGCCAAGATGTCACCAATGGGAAACGCGTGCCTGCAGGTGCGGCCCCGTGGCCCGCGCGCTGGGCCCAGGCAGGAAGTGGGGGAAGGAGAGAGTCAGGGCTGCGGGAAGACATTTCTCCGAGTTCTCCCGAAGGGAGCCAGGCGCGAGCGCGACCTGGGGAAAGTCCAGAGTGCCAGCCAGGGGGAAGGGCGGGCACTGCAGAGTGGAAGAGAAGCCAGCAAGTTGGACACAGCCTCTCTCCGGAAGGCCGCCTCTAAAATGGAACTAGCGGACGTACCTTGGTTTGTACATTTAACCATGGACACATTTAAAGATTCTGAAAAAAAATCTTTGAAAAAAAATTTTTTTAACGCAATTCCTAAAACTTTTAACTAACACGCAATTTTGTGGACCTCTGAATCTTAATTCAAATGAACTGGAGAACAATTATAAAGCAATTTCGATAATATGATCAGTGACATTTTATATTACAGAATTGTAAATTTTGCTGTAATTTTACTGTAATTTTATTTCTTTAAAAGACCCTTTTTAGAGCCACAAATATTTGCAGATGATACCTGATTTCTTGAATGTTTCAGATTACTTGGAAAGTGGAAATATACATGAAACAAGATGTGCTATGAGCTAGTAATTTTTATTAAAGCTCCTGATGTATACATAGTTTCATTACACTTGTTTCTATTTTTGTGTATGTTTGACTTTTTTTTTTTTTTTTTGGTTTTTTTTTGAGACAGAGTTTTCACTGTCGCCCAGGCTGGAGTGCAGTGGCATGATCTCGGCTCACTGCAACCTCTGCCTCCTGGGTTAAGGCGATTCTCCTGCCTCAGCCTCCCGAGTAGCTGGGACTATAGGCCCATGCCACTATACCCAGCTAATTTTTGTGTTTTTAATAGAGATGTGGTTTCACCGTGTTGGCTAGGCTGGTCTCGATCTCTTGACCTCGTCATCCCCCTGCCTCGGCCTCCCAAAGTGCTGGGATTCCAGGCGCGAGCCCCATGCCCGGCCTGTTTGGAGTTTGTTGTTGTTGTTTTTTTTTTTTTTGAGACAGAGTCTTGCTCCGTTGTCCGGGCTGGAGTGCAATGGCACGATCTCAGCTCACTGCAACCTCCCCTCCCAGGTTCAAGCGATTCTCCTGGCCTCAACCTCCTGAGTAGCTGGGATTACAGGCGTGCGCTACCACGCCTGGCTAATCTTTGTATTTTTAGTAGAGACAGGGTTTCACCATGTTGGTCAGGCTGGTCTCGAACTCCTGACCTTGTAATCCACCCACCTCAGCCTCTCAAAGTGCTGGGATTACAGGCGTGAGCCACTGCGCCCGGCCTGTTTTACGTTTTTAACAGAATTATTATTATTTTGAGACAGGGTCTGGCTCAGTTGCCCAGGCTGGAATGCAGTGGCACGATCTTGGCTCACTGCAGCCTCAACCTCCCAGGCTCAAGCAAGTCTCCAACCTCAGCCTCCTGAGTAGCTGGGACCACTGGCATGCAACCACACCCAGCTAATACAACTGTTTGTAAAACTGAGAGAAATTAAGTCTTTAGAATGCACTTACTAGATAACAGGAATTACAGGGAACAGTAACATACTACATATAGTGATGTAGACTGTGGGAAACTACAAGGACAAATGAGCCAGTCGTTCCTCAGGATAGTTCCAGCCAGATAAAAGAACCCACAGAATTATGGTTATGTTATAAAATAAAGCAATTAAGTTTTAGAAATCCATCTTGAAATATTTGTGATGGCTTGGATTTGTCTGAAGTTGTCCCAAAGTTAGGTGGGGAGATGGAGAATAACTGTCCATGATTAGTAACTGTTGAATCTGTGTGACAGGCACATTAGCCTCAACCTCCTGGGCTCAAATGATCCTCCCACCTTTAGCCTCCCCAACGTAGCTGGGACCACAGGTGCATGCCACCAAGCTGGGCTAATTTTTTCTTTTTAATTTTTTAGTAGAGACAAGGTCTCTCTATGATGCCCAGACTGGTCTGTAACTCCTGGGCTCAACTGATCCACCTTGGCCTCCCAAAGTGCTAGGATTATAGGTATGAGCCACTGTGCCTGGCCCAAGGTAAGTTTTAATTATTGATCAGTCACCATAGGGTTCCTGCCTGTGAGGAAACAACGTGTGCAGAAGACTTGAGCCAGGGGTTGTATTGTGCAACTGCAGCTAGGTCTGAGATCAATGGCAGGAGATGACATAGCCTTAAAGCCTTAAAGGCCTGGTTTGGTGTTCAAAGGCCAGTGGGAAGGCATTTAATGGAATGTGGTGTGAAAGGAGTTTTGCTTTTTAACACAACAGTCTAGATGCTATCTGGAAAATGAATGGTGGGAAGAGATACATAGAGACAAGATGGGAAGGAATGAAACAAGTCTAGGAAGACTGGTGGGAACTGAAGAATGTGAAAGGATTTGAGTAATGTAGCGAAAAATGACTGAATCTGGAGATTGACTCACCAAGAAATACTGTGCACCTAAAAGATACAGGAACTGTAGTGGTAAAGAGACACAGTTCCTGCCTTGGTGGGTCCAGTAACAGTGGAGTAGGAAATCAACAATTGTACAAATATATGATGACAAATTTTAGAATGAATGAAAAACAGAAAATAGGGATTAGCTCAGATTGGGGTTCTGAGGAAGTGACATTTAAACAGACAGGAGCATGGGTGAGTGGGAACACTGAGTGATGAATTTCATGTAGAAAGAAGGGAAATTCTTTTTTCCTTGATAAAATAGCTGAGGTTTAAAGTAGAAGCTGGCCAGGAGCAGTGGCTCAAGCCTGTAACTCCAGCACTTTGGGAGGCCGAGGTGGGAGGATCACTTGAGCCCAAGAGACTTCGAGACCAGCCTGCGTAATATAGCGAGACTCCCATCTCTATATAGGAAAAAGATAAAAACTGAGGGGGAAAAAAAAAGACAAGTTAAAAGCCCATTATTCTTTTTTCCTTCTGTACATTATCTCCCCTCTGGACACTTGTTGAAATTATTTATATTTTTTACCAAAGCCCTTTACTGGGATACATTTTGGTGCTGGATGCTTTGTATTCATATTCTTATTTCATGGTGAATCCTTTAGATTGAAGAAATTTTAGGATACAGCTTCTGCTGCTCATGTCTGTTCACCACACAAGAAGCACAAGATGCGTCTTGGGGGCAAAAATTCCCCATCATGGTATATAGTATGTAAGCGGATCATAGACCATATTTGTTATGGATGTTTTCCTTTTCTGTTAGAAATATTGAAGATTGGATTTAATGGCCTCAAAAGTATCTTCCAACCCAGCAATTTTATAAAATTCCTATTCAGTCACTCTTAAGTACTTCCTGCTGTCATGAACTCAAGAATTATGATACAAGACACTAATTCCATTAAAAAAAAAATGCACCAACGCACACATGTGTACTTAACTTTTCAGGGACACATGGATCTGAAGCGTGAGAATTCTAACCCAATTCACACAGCATGCCAAATTCAATACAGAGCTATCCTAAAAGCTATTAAGGACTGAGAAGTGGCCGGGCACAGTGGCTCATGCCTGTAATCCCAGCACTTTGGGAGGCCAAAGCGGGCGGATCACGAGGTCAGGAGGTCGACACCATCCTACCTAATACGGTGAAACCTCGTCTCTACTAAAAATACAAAAATTAGCCAGGCATGGTGGCGGGCGCCTGTAGTCCCAGCTACTCAGGAGGCTGAGGCAGGAGAATGGCGTGAACCCGGGAGGCAGAGCTTGCAGGGAGCCCAAATCGCACTACTGTACTCCAGCCTGGGAGACAGAGTGAGACTCCGTCTCAAAAAAAAAAAAAAGACTGAGAAGCTTGCAGATGGAGCATATATTAACATTTTAAATGTTTACTCCATTATTACTACATTTATATCCACCAAAGGGGATCTGTCCTGATCTGCATGCAACAGGAAAGCTGTTTTCCATTACCATCTATCAGGTCCTTTCACTTACTTGCTGTAGCTAAGTCTGGGGGGATAACACACTGCTTCCCTCAGCGCTCATTTCTCAAAAGCTGTGTTACTAAAAAGCATCAAGAGTAGTATAATGTAATGTTAGATAAATTTTACCTATACTGTTTGTACTGAAATTAATATAAGGGACAAATTTTGACCGATCATAAAACAAGCAACCATTGCTGTTTGATATTGACTGCATTTTGCAAATGCCCAAGAATCATGATATCTAAGGTAAATGGTCCTTAAAACGTTAATAAAGGAAAACTGTTACTAGACTTCTGTTCCTAAAAATAAAATCTGTTCTTAACTGAGGGCAAATATCATTATTTGGATTAGCTGGAGTAACTGGAAATAATATCCAAAGAAATGGGTGTGTATAGATTCCACTAAACAAAAATACAATTGATAGGAAGATCAATTTTGTTTTTCCCAGACCACCTCCTGTACCTCTCTCCCTTGAGCAAGCAGCTCCTAAGTAGGCGCATAGTCAAGCCCTGGAGCTGGACAGAAAGGAGGCCTGTGGGGTATCCTCAGCCCCCTGAGGAAGGTACATTCCTTGGGATGGGAATTCTTCCTGAAGCCTCCATGGAAACATGACACCTTAGTCAGGTTCCAAGCAGCAGGCCCTGAGCTGTGCTGCCCATGGGACTACTGCATTCTGCCTTGGGGGAACTGTGGAGAAGAGAGAGATGGAAGAAGGAAAGGAACATGACAATTTACAGAAGAGGGGCTCTGGCACCCAGAAATAACGCACCACACCTCAGACTTAGGCAGGTTTCAGGGAACAAGAAGTGCTACACAAAAACCATAATGATTTTAACAGGAAAAAAAAGAGCAACTTCAGATACCACTCCATTACAAAACTTTAAAAAAAAAACTTTCTGGAACTAAAACTGAGTTTTAAATTTAAAAGTTAGTAATGAATTCAAAGAAAGGAAAACCAAGTAGAATAAACATCAAAACAGAAACAGTGGGGGAGAAGATAAGAGATTTGGAGGACATACTTTTTCCAAAGCAGTTTCCTCTATACTTTAAATTTAGGAGTTTTACCAACACACGCCTGTGCTGTGTCTTCAAAATATCCTAATGGGAACCACAGGGATCTTAAGCCAGGAAAATTCACTTCTATCCTTTATCGCTTCTCTTGCTGCCTCCATCTGTGTCTTTTTCTCCTTCTGGAATTCCTACTATTCACATTATTTCTCCTGCCTGAGAAGAAACCAACCCTATCAACACCCTTATCTTAAGACTTCTAGCCTCCATAACTGTGAGAAAATTTGTTACTAGTCTGTATTACTTTGCATGGCAGCCCTAGCATACTAATACAATGTGTTACCAAACCAGACAAAAACATCACAAGAAAACTAACTTCTGAATTCTATGTACTTTAAGAGGGTCGTATACGGTATCTAACACCAACTTAAATTAGCAAAGATATGTATTTGTCATAAACATCATAATTCTATTAGATGGCACTATTCTAATCAAATAACTTATGATGGGTTTATCGGGATACAACATAGTAAGTAAGAGTATCTGTATTTGTATTAGGTGAAGTGCTTTGTCTAACAGGAGGCATACCATTAGGATAAATCTAATAGGAGTCTTAATCTGTCATGCCTTTCCTTAATTATGATGGCTTTTTGTTTTTTTTAAACGGGGTCTTGCTTTCTTGCTCAGGGTGGTATGCAGTAGTGCAATCACAACTCACTGCATCCTCTATCTCCTGGGCTCAAGGGATCCTTCCCACTTAGCCTGCCAAGTAGCTGGTATTACAAGTGTTCGCTATCACACCTGGCTAATTAAAAATTCTGTTTTTGAAAAGACAGGGTCTTGCCATCTTGCCCAGGCTGATCTTGAACTCCTGAGCTCAAACCATTGTTCCACTCTCGGTTCAGTGCAACCTCCACCTCCTGAGTTCAAGCAATTCTCCTGCCTCAGCCTGGGATTACAGACGCATACCACCACACCTGGCAAATTTTTGTATTTTTAGTAGAGATGGGGTTTCGCCACATTGGCCAGGCTGGTCTTGGACTCCTGGCCTCAAGCAGTCCGCCTGCCTTGGCCCTGCTGGGATTAAAGGTGTGAGCCACCCCGCCCAGCCTGTGTCATTTTCAAGAGATCTTTTTCCTAACCCCAGCCCATATGGTTATCTGAATTTACAAAGCGCTGATGTTCTTCTCTAAATTTTTACACTTACATCTACAATGAACTTGGAATTGATTTTTTCATTTCCAAAAGAGTTTTACAATTAATCAAGTATCACAGGCTAATTTCACTCAAGAACGCAGATGCAAAAGTCCAAACCAAGTATCAGTCAACCTAATCCAGCAATATATAAAGCGATATTATGACCAAGTTGGATTTCAGGAATGCAAGTGTAGTTGATCATTTCAAACTCAATCACTGCAATTTCTCATACTGATGTATCAATGGACACAAAATATAGAGGTACTTTTTTAATGTTTTATGAGAAATGCTAAGCTGAATTTATGTTAAGGAAGAACTGAGGCCATATATAGTGGCTCACACCTGTAATCCCAGCACTTTGGGAGGCCGAGGTGGGTAGATCACTTGAGCTCAGGAGACCACCCTGGGCAACAATGGCAAAACCCCTTCTCTACAAAAAATACAAAAAAAAATAGCTGGGCATGTGGCACACACCTGTAATCCCAGCTACTTGGGGGGCTGAGGTAGGAGGATTGCCTGAGCCCAGGAGGTCGAGGCTGCAGTGAGCTCTGTCTGCACGACGGCACTCCAGCGTGGGCATCAAAGTGAAACCTTTTCTCGAAAAAAAAAAAAAAAAATGTGGAGGGCTGGGCGTGGTGGGTGACTCACGCCTGTAATCCCAGCACTTTGGGAGGCCAAGGCAGGCGGATCACTTGAGGTCAGGAGTTTGAGACCAGCCTGGCCAACATGGTGAAACCCCCCACCCCCGCCACTCCACTATCTCTACTATTAGATGGGCGTGGTGGTGCTGCACGCCTGTAATCCCAGCTGCTCACAAGCCTGAGAATCCAGGAGGCGGAGGCTGCAGTGAGCCTGGATCCTGCCACTGCACTCCAGCTTGGAAGACAGAGTGAGAATCTGTCTCTAAAAAAAAAAGGAAAACAAAAACAAAAGTACATCTTAGAGTGATCACATGATTATTGAAAGAGTTATCCTCTTATAAAAATATTCCTGCTAATAAATGAAAAGGAATCGATTATTAAAATATCACTAATTTGGAAACCATTTAAGAAAATAATGGATCTACGTAATGATCATTAATAGCTGCTGTAACATGACAAAAGAGAAAATACCAACGAATATGTGCCTCCGGTTAGAGCACAGCACCCTCAAGTAAGTTTTCTTTCCAAAAACTCTCATCTGAATCAAAACTACCTCCAGGCTGGGTGCGGTGGCTCACACCTGTAATCCCAGCACTTTGGGAGGCTGAAGCGGGTGATCACCTGAGGTCAGGAGGTTGAGACCAGCCTGACCAACAAGTTGATACTCCGTCTCTACTAAAAATACGCCTGTAATCCCAGTTACTCAGGAAGCTGAGGCAAGAGAACTGCTTGAACCCCGGAGGCAGTGAGTCAAGATCACACCATTACACTCCAGCCTGGGCAACAAAACCAAAACTCCGTCTCAAAAACAAAAATAAAACCAAAACCAAAACTACCTCTAGAGGTAACTATCACTTTACAGGAAATATAAAGAACAGACACTCAAAGACCACCACGGAAAAACAATCAGAAAAATGCGAAGTGTGGGGAAGGAATGCTGCAAGACAACCCGACAAATATAACGGGGGATGGAGCCTTTTAAGAAAGGGGAACCTCTAGATGATCACTTACACAGCATCCATTCACCACACTTGAAATGTGTAAGTGTAAAACTCACACTGGATTTTGACAAGTTCACAGGATTTTGTTTTTAATTATTTTAGTCAAGATCATGGAGAAATGAAAAAATGTTTTAAAATTATATGCAAAATAGTAGTGGATATATATTAGGTTAAATTGTTAATACAATGAATCATGTTTCCTTTTACCACTAGAGAATATAAGATTATATTTATAGCATACATTATATTTCTATTGGACAGTGCTGCTCTGAATTTAAAAAAGTTACCTACAAAATATAAGGTGTGACTTTGGATCCTGACTCAAACCAACCAGCTGTTTAAAATATTTAATACACGCCGGCGCGGTGGCTCACGCCTGTAATCCCAGCATTTTGGGAGGCCGAGGAGGGCGGATCACGAGGTCAGGAAATCGAGACCATCCTTGCTAACATGGTGAAACCCCGCCTCTACTAAAAATACAAAAAATTAGCCGGGCATGGTGGCGGGCGCCTGTAGTCCCAGCAACTCGGGAGGCTGAGGCAGGAGAATGGCATGAACCCGGGAGGTGGAGTTTGCAGTGAGCTGAGATTGTGCCACTGCACTCCAGCCTGGGTGACAGAGCAAGACTCCGTCTCGAAAAAAAAAAATATTTAATACAGAAACATTTAAACCCTGGATACTTGGTATTTTGGAATGTATTTTTAGGTATGAGAGCAGTATCATGCTTAGATTTATTTAAAAGTTCTTAGAAATACTGCGGATTTATTTATTAATAAAGACCTTATTGGTCTGGGATTTGCTGTAAAATAAGCCAGGGTGGTCTTGGCTGAGCTCAGTTCTCCCTCTGCCCACCCTGTTGCCCTCCACAAGAACCGTGGCTCAGGGCAACTAAGACAGGGCAAGGGCCCTGGCAGGGGAGGGGTGTCCCGGTCCAACTTGGGACCCAGTCCCAGTTGTGTCCCTGGACACATGACTTCTCCCAACCTCATTTTCTCATCTGAAACATGGGGCTAATAGCAATCTCTTTTGGAGTAGGACTGAGCATGTAATTAGAAAATGGAGTAAAACTTCTACGACCTAGTAAGAGTCAACTAATGTGGTTCTCCCGAAGAGCAGAGAACCAGAGCTCAGTGGGGGAGAGGGAATTAGAGAAGTCACCTCCACGGAAAGGGCCTGTCACATTTCTGCGGCCCCTGCAGGCATCTACCCCCACCGGGCTCTCATTTGCCTCCAGGCTTTCCAAAGTTCTGGCCACGTGGGAGAAGTAACTTTCTATTTACTCAGTCTTTTCCTTTAAATAAATTCCAATTTTTACCTGAATAAAGCTTTGTAACGCTACCCTTAACAGAAAACTTGCCAGTTTACAAAAAAGTGGCCGGGCACGATGGCTTACGCCTGTAATCCCAGCGCTTTCGGAGGCAGAGGCGTGAGAATCGCTTGAGCACAAAAGTTTGAAAATCAATCTGGGCAACATAAGGAGACCCCATCTCTACAAAAAATACAAAAATTTGCCGGGCATGCTGGAGAGTGCCCGTGGTCCCAGATACTCGGCGGCTGAGGTGGGAGGATCCCTTGCGCACAGAAGGATCTCGGCAGCAAGCCGAGATCACACCACTGCACTCCAGCCTGGGCAACAAAGTGAGACCCCGTCTCAAAAAATAATATATATATTTTTTTATAGAGACGGGGTCTGTCTCTGGGGCCCAAGCGATCCTCCCACACCTTGGCCTCCCTAAATGCTGGGATTACAGGCGTGAGCCACCTCGCCCGGCCGATAATGACTCTAATGTACAGAATGCACACCGGAATGTAATACCTACAAAGCAAAAGATCTTCTTGCTTAGGAATAAAGCAATCTGTCTCTTAATATTCATTAAAGTAGTAATGTCTTATTTTATAGTTTATAAATTCTGTAAGAGCAACGAGTCACTTTGCAGGAATAGCACTTAAGGTATCTTTCACCTACCTGGAGAACCCAAGAAATTTTCATCTTACTAGGAATTCAGAGACAACCACGTATTTAACTTTTAAAAATATAACTAAGTAGAAAGAATTATATGTGTATATTTTTGGAAGAATTAAGATGACTTTTGGAACGGAACGACTGAAGACTACGCTTTCAGAACTCCCTGCCGCCTGAGGCTGTGGCCCTGACCCCGGCGCAGCGCCCGCCCCGCGCGGTTCCGGGAAGCCGCCGCCGCCGCCGCCGCCGCCCGTTGCCCTTCGCGCGCAGCCGCCAGCGCGCGCCGCGTGTCCCGCCACGCAGATGGCCGGCCCGAGCCCCCAGCGCCCGCCAGCAGTTTCGAGAACTAAAGAGACGCGTTAGCTCGTCCCCGGGCCGCCCGCGGGCAATGGCCGAGCTCGGCTCTCCTTCCACCCTCCGCCGGGACACACGCGGAGACGAGCGGGGGTCCCAGGCGCCTAGGGGGAAGGGTTCCCGCGCCCGGGGCGGCCTGGCGGGGAGGGCGAGTCGGGTGCCCTGCTCCTTAATACCCTGGTCCACGACTCTGCGGTTGGGGGAGCCGGGCAGCCGGCGCAGCAGGAGCCGGGCCCCGTCCACAAGTTTCCTACAAGCAGGGCGGAATCGACGAAAATACTTCATACAAACAAGCAAAAGGGGGGAAAAAAAAAGGCGACTAAGCTAAAGAGCGCGCACAAATCAGATTTTCACCCCAAATACAAACACGATACCTCTAGGAGCAGGAGACCAATACAGGGACCGCGCTCCGAGGACACGCGGCGCCGCCGAGGAAGAAAAAGGGCCCAGGGTCGAGAGCTAAGGCTCCGGGAACCGGGCGTGGGAGGAGGGCGGAGCCAACTCCCCACAAGGAAGTCTTGTGCAACTCTCAGGCGCCTGCAGCCACGTGAGCGCGCGGCTTTCATTTTACTCAGGTATTATTACTATTATTATTACTTCTTTTGAGACAAGGTCTCACTTCCGTCGCCCAGGCTGGCATGCAGTGGCACAATCACTGTCACTGCAGCCTCTACCTCAGAGCAAGCGACCCTCCCGCCTCAGCCTCCCCAGTAGCTGGGACAACAGGCGCGCGCCACCACACGTGGCTAATTTTTCTTTTTTTACGTTTCAGTAGGGATAGTCTATGTTGCCCAGGCTTGTCGGGAACTCCTGGGCTCAAGAGATCCTCCCGGCTGGGCCTCCCACTGCGCCAGGCCTGTTCTCACTTTCAGAGCCCTCCGCCAGTCGCCAGCGCCCCGCCAGGAGGCCGGACTAACGCACCCGGCCGTCCGTGCCTTCCCCGCGTTTCCCTGACTCCAAAATCTCAGCCCGCGGTGCTCACCGCGTGGGACCACTGTCCGGGCGTGCGGCTCTCGACCTCCGACGCTGCGTCTCCCGGTCCCAGTGGGTCCAGTTCTTGCCGGTCCCACGTACGGGCCCCTCGACCTCGAATCCCGTCACCCAAATCTCAGCGCCACGGCCCCTCATTATGTGCAGTCCTCGCTCGGTCCCAGGTTTGCGGCGCTTAAACTCAAATCTCTCTTCCCTGATCCCAAATCCCAGCCCCAGCCCAACGATCCCCACCCCAATAGGCCCAATCCCCAGGTAGTCCGGGTATGGGGCCCTGGACTTCGGATGGTCTCCTTAATCTCAAATCCCAGCCCCACGGTCCCCACCCCCAGGGGGACCCGGTCCCCGCTAGGTCCCGGGTGTGCGGCCTTCGACCTCGGAGACTTCGGCCGCCCCTCACCTCAGCCTCCGAGTCTCTACACTCCCGCTCTCACATCAGGCACCCCGGTGGTCCCTCGGAGCACCTAGAGAAGGGTGGGACGCGGGGAACTTGGCAGTTGTAGCAAAGGCAGTTGAGGCTTGTTGACCATCACCATGGAAACCCCCGCCTGCGAGCACGGGGCGGGGCCTACGAGAGGCGGCGTCAGGCGCGCTGCCGGCCCCAATCCTTAGCGCCTGCCCGTCGAGCGCACGCGGCTTTGCCGGAAGCCCTCCTGCTCCCGGCGTGCCAGGCCCCGACTAGGCCCTACTCCCCGGCTCGGCCCTTTGCCCTGGACACCAGGAAACAGAAGCCCAAGGAGCCCCCGTCCCCACCCCATTGCTACCTGCCGGCGTGACAGCGATAAGGTGGCCCCCCGAACCCCACCTTAAGGAAGACGCGGCGCAGTCCTGCTTCCACGACGGAGCCGGAAGGACGCAAGGACCGCGGCAGGGCGGAGCTCCTGCGTCCGGCGTCCGGGGGCGGGGCCGCGACGGCGCATTGTGACGCGCCCAGAGCTGAGCAGCCGGTTGGCCGGCCGGGCGCGGAGCAGAGCCGACACGGCTGGCCGGGGAGGCGGCGGAGGCGGACAAGCGAGGATGTTTCTGGAGAGGAGAAGGGAGGGGTGGGGAGGGGATGGGGGGAGGAAGAGGAGGAGGGAGTGGAGCGGCGGGAAAGATCCCTCTGACTGCCCCTGAGGCCCTGGAGGAAGGACACTGGTGAGCCCCACAGAACACTGAAATGTGCGCGGAAAGGACGCCTGATTGAAGACTAGGATGGGAAAAGGAAATGAGAACCGATGGCAGGGCGTGGTGGCGCAAGCCTGTGGCCCCAGGGAGGCTAGGCGGGAGAATCGCTTGAGCCCGGGAGGTCGAGGCTGCAGTGATCCGTGACTGCTCCATTGCGTCCAGCCTGGGCGACAGAGCGAGACGCTGTCTCAAAAAATAAAATAAGGAAAGTAATACACTGAAGGCCGGGCGCGGTGGCTCACGCCTGTAATCCCACCACTTTGGGAGGCCAGGCGGATGGATCAGGCGGTCAGGAAATCAAGACCATTCTGGCCAACATGGTGAAACCCATACTAAAATACAAAAAAATTAGCTGGGCGTGGTGGCGCTCGCTTGTAGTCCCAGCCACTCGGGTGGCTGAGGCGGGGGAATCGCTTGAACCCGGGAGGCGGAGCTTGCGTGAGCCGAGATCGCGCCATGCACTCCAGCCTAGCGACAGAGCAAGACTCCGTCTCAAAGAAAAAAAAAAAAAAGTACACTGAGTACTCCAGAGATCGCCTAAAGGCGTCTCAGAGCGGGGCGTTAGGAGGGATTTGTCAGGTTGAAGTTGCTCAGGTGATAATTCCGTGGTGTGAGAAGCCCCCAAACCTCAGAATGTAACTCAGACCCAGGTCGAGGGCAAGATTTTCAGTCACAGAGCACCTGAACACACAGATTTGGTGGCTAATGGCTAAGCCAGGGACAGATTTTCTTTCTTTTTTTTTTTATGCTTTGTAGGGCTAATAATTGTAACCATTTTATTTTGGTGGATCTTCTTCATGAAGAGATGATGTCAAGGCACTCATCACAGATTAAGCTGAACATTGTTACTATTATTATTTCCAGACTGGGTATCGCCCTGTCATTCAGGCTGGAGTGCAGTGGTACAATCACGGCTCACTGCAGCCTCGACCTCCTGGGCTCAAGCGATCCTCCTGCCTCAACCTCCTGAGTAGCACCACCACTCTCGGCTAAATTTTTTATTTTTTGTAGAGGCGAGGTTTCGCTATGTTGCCCAGGCTGGTCGGGAACTCCTGGACTCAAGCCATCCGCCCACCTACGCCTCCCAGAGTGTTGGGATTACTGTATTGAGCCACGCACCTGGCTGAACGTTATTTTTTAAATCACCAGAGAAAGTAAAGGAGTGCTCAAAATAGTGTCAGATGATGAGTGGGATGATTGTGATGAAGGAAGGAATTTGTCAAAAAAAAAAAAGCTAGTTCCAAGAAAGAGAATGGAAAGAGTAAAGTAGGAGCTGTCAGAATAGGTAAAAATGTCCAAAGAGAAAACTGCATAATTTGAGGCAAAATTACAGAAAATAGTTCCTGCAAAAATCAGATAGGTATTCAGCATCATAGAAAAGGAGTGAAAATCAGATAGGTAGGTATTCTTAAGAAGTTGTGGCCAGCCGGGCGCGGTGGCTCACGCCTGTAATCCCAAAACTTTGGGAGGCCGAGGTGGGTGGATCACCTGAGGTTAGGCGTTTGAGACCAGCCTGGGCAACATGGCGAAACCCTGTCTCTACTAAAAATACAAAAAAAATTAGCCGGGCGTGGTGGCGCGTGCCTGTAGTCCCAGCTACTCTGGAGGCTGAGGCAGGAGAATCGCTTGAATCCAGGAGGAGGAGGTTGCAGTGAGCCGAGATTGCACCATTGCCCTCCAGCCTGGGTAACAAGAGCAAAACTCTGTCTCAAAAAAAAAGTCATACAGTGACTGCATCACAGCTCATGCTGTAGAAAGAGGTTTCTGGAGAGAAAAATTAAAGTAGCCAATTTAAATCGAATATTAGGAAAATTAAACCAAAAGGGCTCACGCCTGTAATCCTAGCACTTTGGGAAGCCAAGTCAGGCGGATTACCTGAGGTCAGGAGTTCAAGATCATCCTGGCCAACGTGGTGAAACCCTGTCTCTACTAAAAATACAAAAATTAGCCGGGCGTGGTGGCACATGCCTGAAATCTCAGCTACTCGGGAGGATGAGGCAGGAGAATTGCTTGAGCCCGGGAGATGGAGGTTGCAGTGAGCCAAGATTTTGCCACTGCACTCCAGCCTGGCCAACAGAGCAAGACTCTGTCTCAAAAAAAAAAAAAAAAAAAGAAAAGAAAAGAAAATTAAACCAAAGGCTAGTAATGCTTCAGAACTTAAGGACTGTTAAACCAGCTGCAAGAAGATACATTCATGCAATCTTTGTATTAAGAGAGTCTCTCTGGCTCAGTGTGGTGGCTCAGACCTGTAATCCTTGGGAGGCCAAGGCCAGTGGATTGCTTGAGCCCTGGAGTTCAAGACCAGCCTGGGGAACATAGACCCAGTCTGTATTTTAAAAGTTTAAAGAAAAAAAAAGCCTCTAAACTAAGTGGACCTTTGATCCCTGCCCCTCACTCACATTTTACAGTTCTCCATTATTCATAAATGAGGTAATAGTTGTTGGAGACAGTCTTCTCTGAATGCAAGACTGGTACTTTGGCCTGATTATGAACTTCCTGCCATCCTAAGGAGTCATCCCAGGTGTCCACTATATCTTTTTCAGCATTGAGTACCAGCACAGTCACATGTAGGCTTTCTCCCACAGTGAAGACTTGGCATCACTCAGAATGATGCCTAGGCCTTTTCCACACAGGTCCTAGGCCTTTTCCACACTGGGCTCACTTCACCAACTGGCAAATGCTTATCCACACCTGGTCCACCTGGACTACCTCCTTATCTGTAGCCCTTTCACCTCTGTGTCCATAGAAATGTCTTACCTAAGCTCTGAAATCTAAACATTCAGAGAGCACCTTGATGCTTGAGAGCATCTACACAGAGGTGAACCTTTAAGATCTATGGTTTAAAACAATTGAATTCCAAGATGTTGCCGCTTACAGACTGACCTGCCTGATTATTTCCTGTTGTTTATGTACATTGATTATTATCAAAAAGTTAATACTTTTTTTTTTTTTTGAGACGGAGTCTCGCTTTGTCACCCAGGCTGGAGTGCAGTGGTGCGATCTCGGCTCACTGCAAGCTCTGCCTCCCGGGTTCACGCTATGCTCCTGCCTCAGCCTCCCGAGTAGCTGGGACTACAGGCGCCCACCACGGCGCCCGACTAATTTTTTTTTAAATTTTTAGCAGAGACGGGGTTTCACCGTGTTAGCCAGGATGGTGTTGATCTCCTGATCTCGTGATCCGCCCGCCTCGGCCTCCCAAAGTGCTGGGATTACAGGCGTGAGCCACTGCGCCCAGCCAAAAACTTAATAGTTTTTAATAAATATTGTCAGATTTTTTTTTTTTTTTGAGACGGAGTTTTGCTCTTGTCACCCAGGCTGGAATGCAATGGCACGATCTTGGCTCATCACACCCTCCACCTCCCAGGTTCAAGCGATTCTCCTGCCTCAGCCTCCCGAATAGCTGGGATTAGAGGTGCCCACCACCAGGCCCGGCTAATTTTTGTATTTTTAGTAGAGATGGGGTTTCACTTTGTTGGCCAGGCTAGCCTCGAACTCCTGACCTCATGATCCACCCGCCTCGGCCTCTCAAAGTGCTGGGATTACAGGCGTGAGCCACCGCGCCTGGCCAATATTGTCAGTTTTAAAAAATAAGTTCCCCTCTAGAAACTACTCATCCATACAATTGGTTACAGGTTTGGAGCGTTACAGAGGTTTTTAAATCTTCTAGTTAGTAGTTCTTGAAAAATCACCTTACCTATTAAGCTGAGATTCCCCCTTCCCCCAGACAGTGCCATTAAGTAGGCAGGGATCACCAAGGTTCAGAGATGTCTCTTGCTCAAAGATCGTAGTATCTGTTAAATAGCAATAACCGTAGGTAACACATACTGCATTCTCACTATGCTTTGCACTATTCTACTTAATCCCACTGAAACCTCGTAACAACCCCGCAGTAGATACTACCACCATTTGGCAGAAAGAAACTGAGTCACCCAGCTTCTAGATGGCTGAGCTGAAAGTTGTATGGAGGCTGGAGGCCCCATCTGATTCCAGGGTCCGTTCTCATCTACTGCAATCTAGATCCTAGTGAGAAACGGGCTTTTCAGGCTGTCTCCTCCCTTTCCCATCTGGGAGGAGAATGAAGGAAGTGAGAAAGCCAAATGACCTGTCTAGTCAGTATAGACCCTGTCCAAATGTCACTTTTCTCCTTGAAGCGAGGTGCTCTAGGAGGCAGAGATAACCCAGGTGGGAAGAGGCACATTCAGCAGTCACCGCCTTGTCTGGTTAATTTTCATGACCAATATAGAAAAGTGCAACTTTGAGGCCGGGCGCAGTGGCTCACGCCTGTAATCCCAGCACTTTGGGAGGCCGAGGTGGGCAGATCACGAGGTCAGGAGATCAAGACCATCCTGGCTAACACGGTGAAACCCCATCTGTACTAAAAATACAAAAAATTAGCCGGGCGGGGTGGTGGATGCCTGTAGTCCCAGCTACTTGGGAGGCTGAGGCAGGAGCATGGCGTGAACCCGGGAGGCGGAGCTTGCAGTGAGCCGAGATGGCACCACTGCACTCCAGCCTGGGCGACAGCCAGACTCCATCTCAAAAAAAAAAAAAAAAGAAAAGTGCAACTTTGAAGCTGCTCTGATGCTCACTGAAGTGAGCTACCACCAGGAAGGCTGGATCCCTAGGTTATTTGCAATTCTTTCAGAGAACTTGACAGTTCTTTCAAATAGCACTTTTTACTATGTATTAAATAGTGAAAGAAGGATTATGGGATACCTGAGCTTGGTGGTTACTTGCTTGAATTGGTTTCTTTGCCCAATAAAAGACCACAGCTTGCTTAGGTGGTAGTGGCCAGTGTTGGTGGAGTGGCTGCCCTTACTTTGCCCATTTCCGCAGCAGGCCAAGCAAGCAACTGAGGGACTCACTTGGATGTTAGTAAGCTAATTTCTAGCTCTTTCTTCACCCTTTTATTTATTTATTTTTTTTGAGGCGGAGTCTCACCCAGGCTAGAGTGCAGTGGCACGATCTGGGCTCACTGCAAACTCTGCCTGCCAGGTTCAAGCAATTTTCGGCTAATTTTTGTATTTTTATTTATTTACTTTTATTTATTTATTTTTGAGACGGAGTTTCCCTCTTCTCCCCCAGGCTGGAGTACAATGGTGTGATCTCGGCTCACTGCAACCTCCGCCTCCTGGGTTCAAGCGATTCTTTTGCCTCAGCCTCCTGAGCAGCTGGGATCACAGGCACCCACCACCATGCTAGCTAAAGTTTTTTTTTTTTTTTTTTGGTATTTTTAATAGAGATGGGGTTTCGCCATGTTGGCCAGGGTTGTTTCAAACTCCTGACCTCAGGTGATCCGCCTGCCTCGGCCTCCAAAGCGCTGGGATTACAGGTGTGAGCTACTGCGCCCAGCCAATTTTTGTATTTTTAGTAGGGACAGGTTTTCACTATGTTGGCCATACTGGTCTGGAACTCCTGACCTCAAGTGATCTGCCTGCCTTGGCCTCCCAAAGTGCTGGGATTATAGGCAGGAATGAGCCACCGCACCTGGCCAGCTCTTTTTTCATTCTAAGTCATCATCTTTTAGTCTGATCGTGAGTTTTCCTACCAAAAACTGTGTACAGTTAGATGCCTTCATCTCTATGGAGCCTCAGGAGAGTCAGAAAACTTCATTTGGATCAAAATGTGCAAGGGACAGGACAGCATGCACCTTCTCTTTCTCTCTGCCTTTCTTTTTCTCTTATTAACTTACATTTTTTTAAAAAAAATTGTGGAATATTTTAAACATACAGAAAATTATAGATGTATAACAAATTTAACAGACATTTTGCTCTTTTATTGTTTTTGGACAAAAGATTACAGATAGGCCAGGTGTGGTGGCTCACGCCTATAATCCCAGCACTTTGGGAGGCCGAGGCGGGCAGATCACAAGGTCAGGAGTTTGAGAACAGCCTGGCCAACATGGTGAAACCCCATCTCTACAAAAAATACAAAAATTAGCCAGGTGTGGTGGCATGTGCCTGTGCCTGTAATCCTAGCTTTCGGGAGGCTGAGGGAGAAGAATCACTTGAACCGGGGAGGTGGAGGTTGCAGTGAGATTGTACTCCAGCCTAGGCAAAAGAGCAAGACTATCTCAAAAAAAAAAAAAAAATTATAGATAAACCAGTGCTCAGAGGTGCTTTTCGACTCTTTAAAAAGCATTACTGGGCCAGGCGCGGTGGCTCACACCTGTAATCTCAGCACTTTTGCAGGCTGAGGTGGGCGGATCACCTGAGGTCAGGAGTTCGAGATAAGCCTGACCAACACGGAGAAACCATGTCTCTACTAAAAATACAGAATTAGGCCGGCGTGGTGGCACATGCCTGTAATCCCAGCTACTTGAGAGGCTGAGACAGGAGAATCACTTGAACCCGGGAGGTGGAGGTTGTGGTGAGTGGAGATCACACCACTGCCCTCCAGCCTGGGAAACAAGAGCGAAACTCCATCTCAAAAAAAAAAAAAAAAAAAAAAAATTGCCAGGCGCGGTGGCTCACGCCTGTAATCCCAACACTTTGTGAGGCCAAGGCGGGTGGATCACCAGAGATCGGGAGTTCGAGACCAGCCTGACCAACATGGAGAAACCCCGTCTCTACTAAAAACACAAAATTAACCAGGCATGGTGGCGCATGCCTGTAATCTCAGCTACTAGGGAGGCTGAGGCAGGAGAATCGCTTGAACCCGGGAGGTGCAGGTTGCGGTGAGCCAAGATCGTGCCATTGCACTCCAGCCTGGGCAACAAGAGTGAAACTGTCAAACAAAAAAAAAAGCATTACTGGCCAGGCGTCGCAGCGGCTCATGCCTGTAATCCCAGCACTTTGGGAGGCCGAGGCTGGCGGATCACAAGGTCAGGTGTTGGAGACCAGCCTGACCAACATGGTGAAACCCGTCTCTACTAAAAATAGAAAAATTAGCTGGGCGTGGTGGCAGGTGCCTGTAATTCCAGCTACTCGGGAGGCTGAGGCAGGAGAATCGCTTGAACCCGGGAGGTGGAGTTTGCAGTGAGCCGAGATTGAGCCACTGCACACTCCAGCCTGGGCAACAAGAGCGAGACTCAGTCTCAGAAAAAATAAATAAATAATAAAATAAAAAGCAGGCCGGGTGCGATGGCTCACACCTATAACACCAGCACTTTGGGAGGCCGAGGTGGGCGGATCACGAGGTCAGGAATTCGCGACCAGCCTGGCCAACATGGTGAAACCCCGTCTCTACTATAAATATAAAAATTAGTGGCCGGGGCAGTGGCTCACGCCTGTAATCCCAGCACTTTGGGAGGCTGAGGCGGGAGGATCACGAGATCAGGAGATCGAGACCATCCTGGCTAACATGGTGAAACCCCATCTCTACTAAAAATACAAAAAAAAAAAAAAAATTAGCCGGGCGCAGTGGCGGGCGCCTGTAGTCCCAGCTACTCAGGAGGCTGAGGCAGGAGAATGGCGTGAACCCGGGAGGCGGAGCTTGCGGTGAGCCGAGATCGCATCACTGCTCTCCAGCCTGGGTGACAGAGGAAGACTCCGTCTCAGAAAAAAAAAAATTAGGCGTGGTGGTGCGCGTGTGTAATCCCAGCTGCTCCAGAGGTTGAGGCAGGAGAATCGCTTAAACACGGGAGGCGAAGGTTGCAGTGAGCCGAGATCATGCCACTGCACTCCAGCCTGGGCGACAGAGCAAGATTCTGTCTCGGAATAATAAATAAATAAAAATTAAAAAGCATTACTCTAAATATATTTTTTTACTTTGGTAACTCAAACCATTCAGCCTGTGTCCTCTCCCTCTCATTCCCCCACGGAGGAGAAGAAACATCAATGGCGAAAGCAACACCAAGAGCCGGCTTCACACTCAGGAGAAAACTGCATGTCCTGTCCTTTCCCGGGGCTCTACACGTTCACGGAAAGTACTCTAGTAGCAAACTATAGAAATGATCCCTGAAAGCCGCCTAATTTTTGAATGATAAAATATTTCTAAATTGGTCAGGCGCCGTGGCTCACGCCTGTAATCCCAGCACTTTGGGAGGCTGAGAAGGGTGAATCACCTAAGGTCAGGAGTTCGAGACCAGCCTGGCCAACATGACGAAACCCCCTCTCTACTAAAAATACAGGCCGGGTGTGGTGGCTCACGCCTGTAATCCCAGCACTATGGGAGGCTTGAGGCAGGTGGATCACCTGAGGTCAGGAGATCAAGACCAGCCTGGCCAACATAGTGAAACCCCGTGTCTACTAAAAATAGAAAAATCAGCTGGGCGTGGTGGCACACATCTGTAATCCCACCTACTCCGGAGGCTGAGGCAGAAGAATTGCTGGAACCCAGAAGGTGGAGGTTTTAGTGAGCTGAGATGGCTCTACTGCACTCCAGCCTGAGCCACAGAGCGAGACTCCTTCTCAAAAAAAAAACAAAAAAAACAACTGAAGATAATTTTATACAGTCAGTGGGGAGTATTGAAGTTTCAGGATCAGAGATTTAATAAAATGTGTGGCCCTTTAGGTAAATATCTTTAAAGAATATTGTTTCAGGCAACGTAGTTTGTGTGTGGGTGTGTGCTGTCTTGACTTAGTTTTTAGGCTCTGGCTAAAAGCCAGTTAGTTCCTCTTCTTGAGCTGCCGATTATGTCTGCACCCCTAACCACCTCTGTTATCAGGCCCAAACACTCGGGACCATTATACACCCTAATCACTCCAGGGCCAGTTACCAGACTACTAGGGCCAGCCCCCATGCCCCTGAGCCCCCGGAAATTACTCAAATTAGCCAATCCCAAAACTGTTGGCCTTGCCTAACCCTTCTCTTCCTGCAAAAACCACAACAAAGGCTCTTCCGCAGTTCTGCCCTCAATCCCTCTGCCTAGTGACCCCTTCTGCTCCCGCTGAGTGGCTTTGTGTGAAGCCCCAGGGAAATCAGAGTACAAAACTAAAACTTGGGCCAACGTGGTGGCTCACGCTTGTAATCCCAGCACTTTGGGAGGCAGAGGCAGGCAAATCACTTGAGGCCAAGAGTTCAAGACCAGTCTGGCCAACATGGTGAAACCCTGGCTCTACTAAAAATACAAAAATTAGCTGGGCATAGTGGTGCGAGCGCCTGTAGTCCCAGGTACTCGGGAGGCTGAGGAGGGAGAATCGCTTGAAACCGGGAGGTGGAGGAGCAACCTCCTCTGGGAGGCTGGAGCGCCACTACTCTCCAGCCTGGGTGACGAGTGAAAGACTGTCTCAAACAAAAAACAAAAAACAAAAACACAAACTGTAAAACTTGTAAAACTGGTTTGTGACTCCTGTGCTGCATCTAACCTCACCATACTTCACCCAAGGTAACCTGTTTCGTTTGTGTTTTTGTTTTTGAGACAGAGTCTGGCTCTGTTACCCAGGCTGGAGTGCAGTGGCTCGATCTTGGCTCACTGCAGCCTCCACCTCCCAGATTCAAGCAATTCTCCCGCCTCCCAAGTAGCTGGGATTACAAGCATGTGCCACCAAGCCCAACTAATCTTTGTATTTTTAGTAGAGATGGGGTTCCACCATTGGTTGGCCAGGCTGGTCTCAAACTCCTGACCTCAAGTGATCCACCTGCCTCGGACCCCCAAAGTGCTGGGATTACAGGCATGAGCCACCGTGCCTGGCCAAATCTGAGCTTTTTATAAAATCTTCATCATAATGGTTCTTAATGTTGACTTTGAAGTTTTCTTCCCTCCTACAACAGAGTGTGGGGAAAAAAGATAGTTCATAAAGATCAGTTGATCTTTTTAAAATAATTTTTTTTTTTAAGACGGAGTCTTGCTCTGTCGCCCAGGTTGGAGTGCAGTGGCATGATCTCAGCTCACTGCAAGCTCCGCCTCCAGGGTTCACGCCATTCTCCTGCCTCAGCCTCCCGAGTGGCTGGGATTACAGGCGCCCACCACCATGCTCGGCTAATTTTTTGTATTTTTAGTAGAGACGGGGTTTCACCGTGTTGGCCAGGATAGTCTCGATCTCCTGACCTCGTGATCCGCCCACCTCAGCCTCCCAAAGTGCTGGGATTACAGGCGTGAGCCACTGCACCTGGCCTAAAATAATTTTTAATTGACAAATAATTGTACATATTCATGGGGTACATAGTGATGTTTTGATACATATAACATATAGTGATCAGGATAATTAACATCCATCATCTCAAATATCTATCATTTCTTTCTGTTGGGAACATTCAATATTTTTCTCCTAGCTATTTGAAACTATTATGGTGAACCACAGTCATCCTATGGCATAGAAAACCAGATAGCTGTACTTATGTATATCCTTTAGCAAATCTCTCCTTATCCTTCCTTTCCCCCTACCATTCCCTTTTTAAATTTTTTTCATTTTTTTTACTTTTTGGAGACAGGGTCTCACTTTTTCGCCCGGGCTGGAGTGCAATGGCGCGCAGTCTGGGCTCACTACAACCTCTGCCTCCTGAGCTCAAGCGATCCTCCCATCTCTGCCTCCAGAGTAGCTGGGACCACAGGCTCTCGCCAGCACGCCCCGCTAATATTTGTATTTTTCTTTTTATAGAGACACGTCTCGCTATGTTGCCCAGGCTGATCTCGAACTCCTGGGCTCAAGCAATCCATCCGTCTCCGTTTTCCAAAGTGCTGGGATTACAGGCGTGTGCTACCGCGCCCAGCCTTGTTTTTTAAAATTATTTTTTGTTGAAGGGTCTTACTGTGTAGCCCAGGATGGAGTGCAGTGGTGCGATCCCGGCTCACTGCAGCCTCGACCTCCCGGGCTCAAGCGATCTCTCCGTCCTCAGCCTCCCAAGTATCTGGGACCACAGGCGCGTGCCACCACCCCAGCTCCTTCCCAGTTTAACTGTGGTTAAAACTGGTGTGTGAAGACAATGAGAGAGACCCGCGAAAAATGAGAAACAAGGGATAGGGCTGACCTCTTTTGCGGACAAAGAAAAAGAAACCAAAGTTTCCTCAGAAAACTTAAGTTGCCTCACAGCCGCCTGGTATCAGGAAGCACTGAGCCCGCCCAACGCGGGATCCTCCCGGGGCAGGCCGCCTGAGGCCCACCCGGAGCAGGCGGGGCGGCCGCAGGACCACGTGGCCCAGAGCGCCCATCCAGCGCTGCCGGCGGCTGGTGGGTGCCGGGCGTGCCTGCTGCGCGGGGCGGGACGCGGACTCCCAGGCTCTGCGGAGAGCTGCTGCCAGCCGCCTCTGTTTTTTTCTTGAGACCTGGTTTGGCTCTGTGGCTCAGGCTGGAGTGCAGTGGCGTAATCACCGCTCACTGCAGCCTCAGCCTCCTCTCGCCTCAGCCGCTCCGGTAGCTGGGACCACCAGCGGGCGCCACCACTGCCGGCTACATTTTTTGTATTTTTAGTAGAGACGTGGGTCTCGCCATGTTGGCTAGCCTGCTCCCAAACTCCGGAGCTCAAGCGATGCGCCCGCCTGGGCCTCCCAAAGTGCTGAGACTGCAGGCATGAGCCACCGCGCCCGGCAGAGAGCCTCTTTCGGCTCCTCCTTTCGCCTTTCCGGGGCCAGGCGTGTGCAGCTCTGTGGAGAAGGGTCCCCTCCCTCTGCGGGACGTCCTCGCTGCCGAGGTCAGAGGCGCGGAGAACATGAGACCCGAGGTGCGTTCCAGCATGTTCCTGCAGCCCTCCACTCCCTCCCGCGGTTGCGTAACGTCAGATCCCTGAAACACATCGCACATACGCGTGACTGGTGGTGTTTCTCCCTTTGAACCCTGATAGATACAGGAGGCCACTAACAGAGATAAGGAATTGTACCATGTACTCCATGCTTCAATAACTGGGTGCTTAGTGACAAGGCTGAGTTCTTACTGCCATCCTAACACCCGCAGCAGAAGTTAACCTACTATCTGAGAAGTGGTCAACTTTTCTGCCTTCGGGAAGACTTGGGGCTGGGCTGAGGGAGATAATCTAGAACTTTCATAGTGATCCCGTGTATATTTCCCCAGAATGATGGATTAGGGTATAGTGATTAAATATATAATGTATACTTTAATATACATTAAAAAGTTCTGGAAGGATGTACTTCAAAATGTTATCAGTGGTTTCTTCCATTTTTCCCGTTTGGAATATTGGAACAACCGACTATCTTATTTTAGCCCCTTCTCGTTCCTTCATTGCTTCTCCAAATTCAGGGGCCTCATTGGAGCAAACCTGTTTGCAGGTCATCTGGGCACCCTCTTGAAATAAATCGTCTCTCTTTGCTCTTACAGGTCTCAACTGCTTCTTACCAATGTTAATTCCAGTGACTACTATCAGAATCTGATGAGCAATCCACTCATCAGAGAAGCTGTTTCTACACTCTCCTGAATGACCATTTTATAGATGCTGGGAAAAAACTGTATTAAAGACTATGAGTTAGCTGGGCTTGGTGGCTCATGCCTGTAATCCCAGCATTTTGTGAAGCCAAGGCGGGAGCATCGATTGAGCCTAGCAGTTCAAGACCAACCTTGGCGGCATAAGCGAGACCCTATCTCTACAAAAAATTTTAAAATTAGCCAGGTGTGGTGGTGTGCACCTATAGTCTTAGCTACTTGGGAAGCTGAGGTGGGAGGATTACTTCAGCCTAGGAGGTTGAGGTTGCAGTGAGCTGGGATCACACCACTGCCCTTCAGCCTGGGTGACAGAGCAGGACCCTGTCTCTTAAAAAAAAAAAAAAGTCGTGGACTTTGTTATCCTTATGCATATGACTCATCAATATATCTGTACTTCCATATAGAAAGAACACTTAGACCGGGCACAGTGACTCATGCCTGTAATCCCAGCACTTTGGGAGGCCAAGGCTGGCGGATCACTTGAGGCCAGGAGTTCAAGACCAGCCTGGCCAACATGGCGAAACCCTGTCTCTACTAAAAAATACAAAAATTAGCCTGGTATGGTGGCACACGCCTGTAATCCCTGCTACTCTGGAGGCTGAGGAATGAGAATAGTTTGAACCTGGGAGGTGGAGGTGGCAGTGAATCAAGATTGCTTCACTGCACTCCAGCCTGGGCGACAGAGTGAGACTCCATTTCAAGAAATAGATAACTGAGTAAATAAAATAAAATAAAAGAGAACACTTAGAAAGGAACATGCTATAGAAAACTAAAATTATAGATGTCAAAAATTTAATCTGTTATTTGTTACTGGAATATGTTCATCCTTGCACTTGGGACTAGACTTAGAGTATTTTAGAAATTGCAAACCAAATAATGAAGCTCCCATGCAGATCTGACTCAGAAAAACACAGAACACTGTGCGGAACACCATCCCTTTTCTCACCTTATACCCCTATTCTGCCTCCTCCATCCCTGGAAACAAGGCAACAGTCCTCTTTTGTGGTTACACGGTACCTTGCTTTAGACATTCTAACTGCCTTCATCCTCTCAAAAGTAGATAATTTAGGTAAGACTTAAGAAGTTTCATACTGCTGGCCGGACACGGTGGCTCACGCCTGTAATCCCAGCACTTTGGGAGGCCAAGGTGGGCGGATCACCTGAGGTTGGGAGTTCAAGACCAGCCTGACCAACATGGAGAAACCCCGTCTCTACTGAAAATACAAAAATTAGCTGGGTGTAGGAAATATATATATTTCCATAAAGCATTGAGTCTTCTGTTTAATCACATCAGTAGGAATCTGAAAGCAATTTTGGATTTTTTTTTTTTTTTTGAGATGGAGTCTTGTTCTGTCACCCAGGCTGGTGTGCTATGGTGCAATCTTGGCTCACTGCAACCTCCACCTCCCGGGTTCGAGCGATTCTCCTGCCTCAGCCTCATGAGTAGCTGGGACTACAGGTGCGTGCCATCATGCCCAGCTAATTTTTGTATTTTTAGTAGGGATGGGGTTTCACCATGTTGGCCAGGATGGTCTTGATCTCTTGACTTCACGGTCTGCCCGCCTTGGCCTCCCAAAGTGCTGGGATTACAGACATGAGCACCGCACCTGGCTAATTTTGGAATTTTCTACAAAAAAATTAGATTTTGTTTCTGCTGCCATAAATATTAATTATTCCTACTCAAAAGCCTGGCAGCTGTCTGCCCACTGCTGTGTAGAACATATTTATGTGATCACTACTTCGCATGGTAACTCTGAGAGATGGGTGGTTTTATCTCTCGGAGGGACTTGTCCAATGTCATAGAAATACATTATACAGCCAGACTTCATTGTACAAGGCCCAGATATGCATGGATTTCGCTTACCATGGTTTTGTTAAGTAACATCAGTCTCCGAACAACAGGGTTCAAATATCAGTTACTATAGTGTATTAAGTATGAGCAATTACATAAAATATAAACTTCATTGCCAGCTCGTCAGTGTACAAAGCACTGTGTGAATAACAAATGTACATGATCAGTGACAAGTTGCGTAATTTCTTTGAAAGTCTGTTATTTCGTTCACTCATGCACAGAAAGGCATGTGGTTGTGTTGCTTCTTGTCTCCCACCATACCGGGCCTCTTGGTAGGCTTTTACGAAGAAAACTAATTCTCAATATTTCTTTCTTTCTCTTTTCTTTTTTTTGTTGTTGTTGTTGGGGGACGGAGTCTCACTCTGTCACCCAGGCTGGAGTGCAATAGTGTAATCTCAGCTCACTGCAAACTCTGCCTCCCGGTTCCAAGTGATTCTCCTGTCTCAGCCTCCCAAGTAGCTGAGCCTACAGGCGCCCACCACCACACCTGGCTAATTTTTGTATTTTTAGTAGAGACAGGGTTTCACCATGTTGACCAGGCTGGTCTCAAACTCCTGACTTCAGGTGATTTGCCCAACTTGGCCTCCCAAAGTGCTGGGATTATAAGTGTAAGCCACAGCGCCTGGCCTCAATATTTCTAATGTATTAAATTACATAGTACCAGATAAATATTAGTTTTACTATTTTCATTTCCCTGTACATTTAAAACTGAAAGAGTTTTTAATGTTTTGGCAAAAAATTTTGAAAGTCACAGAACAATCATAATTTTTCTCGTTGATCATTAAGATTGCTTTGCATGGTATCAGCTTGTATGTTCACTTTTACAGTCTTACACTACTTTGTACTTATGGTACGGTACTTATGGTACTTTTTACTGGGCAAAGCAAGGAGACACACACATGCATACACGCATAGCAAATAAATCAGTCTGGCTTGAGAGGAAGATGGTTAGAATAGGACCCGGGCACAGTGGGTTTCTGTGCAGCTATTCGCCATTTAGGCAACTTTTCCAAAGTTGCTTAGCTTAGCTTCCCCGGGATGAGTTTTCTGGACTGCAAAATAATGGGTCTTTTTTTTTTTTTTTGAGACAGAGTCTCGCTCTGCCGCCCAGGCTGGAGTGCAGTGGCACCACCTCAGCTCACTGCAAGCTCTGCCTCCCGGGTTCACACCATTCTCCTGCCTCAGCCTCCCGAGTAGCTGGGACTACAGGCGCCCGCCACCACGCCCAGCTAATTTTTTGTATTTTTAGTAGAGACGAGGTTTCACTCTGTTAGCCAGGATGGTCTCAATCTCCTGACCTCGTGATCTGCCCGCCTCAGCCTCCCAAAGTGCTGGGATTACAGGCGTGAGCCACCGTGCCCGGCTATAATGGGTCTTAACTGGGACTCTTTCTCTTCTATCCCAGCCAGTCTGACTTCTGCCAGCCAGGCCTAACTTTCATCCCCTAAGAGAGAGAGGGTCACTTGATTCAGTATACAACGAAGTAATGAATACTGAATCTATAAGTAAGTCTACCGATATCTGTAAAAGCAGTGAAAAGCAATTTGGTTTCCTGAAAATGTTAACTATAAGTATTATTTCCTATCAGTTTGCTGATTTCCTATAAGTTGGCTGACTTAGCCACAAAGTTAAGTTTTCTTTCATCTTGACCACACCTGACAGGCCTGTTTCCATGGCTGGGATCCTCTCCCCATGGTTCTTTCTGGTGCTGAAATGCACTTGGGCAACCATACCCCTTAAATGTGCCTTTATGGGTTAGATGTGGTGGCTCATGTCTGTAATTCCAGCACTTTGGGAGGCTAAAGCAGAAGAATTACTTGAGGTCAGTTTGAGACCAGCCTGGGCAACATAGTGAGACCCCCGCCTCCCCCTCGATCTCTTTAAAAAAATGTTTTTGGCCGGGCACGGTGACTCATGCCTATAATCCCAGCACTTTGGGAGGCCGAGCCAGATGGATCACCTGAGGTTGGGAGTTTGAGACCAGCCTGGCCAACATGGAAAAACTCCCGACTCTACTAAAAATACAAGATTAGCGGGGAGTGGTGGCGCTTGCCTGTAATCCCAGCTATTCAGGAGGCTGAGGCAGGAGAATCGCTTGAACCTGGGAGACAGAGGTTGCAGTGAGCCGAGATGGCGCCATTGCACTCCAGCATGGGCAACAAGAGCGAAACTCCGTCTCAAAAAAAAAAGTATTTATGGTTATAAAATCTGAGAGGATAGCTGGGTGTGGTGGCACATACCTGTAGTCTCAGCTACTCAGGAGGCTGAGGCAGGAGACTCGCTTGAACCCGGGAGGCGGAGGTTGCAGTGAGTCAAGATGATGCCACTGCACTCCAGCCTGTGTGCACAGTAAGACTCTGACTCGAAAAAAACAAAAACAGAGGATGTAAAAAATTTCACTTTTGCTTTATTTTTTAACATTTGAAATATTTATAAAATATGGAAGTTCTTTCTAAGGACTATTTCAACTTGCTTGTGTCCTTCCTTCAGGCAGGGGCCTTCCCAGCTGTACTGGATGCAGCAGTAACTAAGCTGAAATTGGTCGTTGCCCTTGATTACTGGTGAACAACAAAGCAATTTCCCCTTGTTAAATAAAACAGGATAATTTAATTCAAAATACATGTGGGGCCAGGTGCAGTGGCTCACGCCACTTTGGAGGCTGAGGCAGGTAGATCATTTGAGGTCAGGAGTTCAAGACCAGCCTGGCCAACATGGTGAAGCCCCCCCCCCCCCCCAGCAGTAGTGGCATGTGCCTGTAATCCCAGCTACTCGGGAGGCTGAAGCAGGAGAATCGCTTGAACCTGGGAGGTGGAGGTTGCAGTGAGCCATGATTGCACCACTGCACTCCAGTCTGGGCGATAGAGTGAGACCCTGCCTCAAAAAAAAAATAAAAAGGCCGGGCATGGTGGCTTACGCCTGTAATCTCACCACTTTGAGAGGCCAAGGCGGGTGGATCACCTGAGGTCAGGAGTTCAAGACTAGCCTAACCAACATGGTGAAACTCTGTCTCTACTAAAAATACAAAAATTAGCTGGGTGTGGTGGCGGGCGCCTGTAATCCCAGCTACTTGGGAGGCTGAGGCATGAGAGTCGCTTGAACCCGGGAGGTGGAGAAGGTTGCAGTGAGCTGAGATCATGCCATTTCACTCCAGCCTGGATGGCAGCCTGAGACTATCTCAAAAAAAAAAAAAAAAAAAAAAGAAAAAGAAAATACATGTGGGCCGGGCATGGTGGCTGACGCCTGTAATCCTAGCATTTTGGGAGGCCAGGTGGGCCTATCACTTGAATTCAGTGGTTTGAAACCAGCCTGGCCAACCAATAGTGAAACCCTGTCTCTAATACAAATTTAAATATAAGCCAGGCATGGTGGTGTGTGCCTGGAGTCCCAGTTACTTGGGAGGCTGAGGCAGGAGAATCACTAGAACCCAGCAGGGAGGCTGAGGCAGCAGAATCACTAGGATCCAGGAGGCGGAGGTTGCAGCGGGCCGAAATCGCACCACTGCACTCCAGCTTGGGTGACAGAGGAGACTCTGTCTCAAAAAAAAAAAAAAGAAACCAAAACCAAAAAAAACACAAAACACATGTGAACATGTGCTCACTTCAGCAGCATATATAGTAAGATTAAAATGCACATGAACTCTTACAGAAAAAATATTTCTAGTAGTCAGCAAATACTGAAAATTTATTGAGCTCTGTGCCTGATGGTATAGAAGGTAAGAAGAATTAAACTGTTCTGTCCTTGCTTTTATTTATTTTTTAACGTGTTGGATACCAGCATCCTTGCTTTGTTTTTTTTTTTTTTGAGACAGAGTCTCGCTCTATCGCCCGGGCTGGAGTGCAGTGGCGCGATGTTGGCTCATTGCAACCTCTGCCTCCTGGGTTCACGTGATTCTTCTGACTCAGCCTCCAGAGTAGCTGGGATTACAGGCGTGCACCACCATGACCAGCTAATTTTTTATATTTTTAGTAGAGACAGGGTTTCACCATGCTGGCCAGGCTGGTCTCAAACTCCTGACCTCGTGATCTGCCCGCCTCGGCCTTCCAAAGTGCTGGGATTACAGGCATGAGTCACCGCGCCTGGCCAGCATCCTTGCTTTTTAGAGCACTTACTGCCAAGCTGAGGGATAAGTCAGATATTATACATTTTCAGAAAAGAAGACATATACAGGAGCTGCATGTAACTGGAAACAAACAGAATATTTGAGAATTGAAAAGTTTGATTAAATCACACAACAATGAAATATAAAGACTAATATAAAAATAGCACATTTCCAATCAATCCTTATCTGAAATAAATGTATATTGTGCACCTGTTAGGAACCCTATACCATACTAAAAACTAAATTAAAACCAACCACATTAAGCCCTTGAGGCAAAGTCAGAACAAACCCTCCTGATGCCTATGGAGCAGCGCTCCTTCACCCTGTTTCAGATATCAAGTCCCTGTGCTGTTCATAAATGAGACAACCTTACAATAAGCTGCTTTCAATTCACAGACATTGGGTCAATGCCTTTGGTGTGAAGTCATCCATGTTAGGGTACAATTTCATGATTCGACAAATGGAGTTAGAGTAAGCTCCCTATGTCTCCCTTCTGAGAAATTTTGCATCGACAGAGTAAAAGTGGATGGATAGCATATTAGGAGGCTGCACTTTTCTTCTATACTTTTTTTTTTTTTTTAGGCAGAGTCTCTGTTGCCTAGCCTGGAGTGCAGTGACGCAATGTTGGATCACTGTAACCTCTGCCTCCTGGGTTCAAGCGATTCTACTGCCGCAGCCTCCTGAGTAGCTGGGATTACAGGCATGTGCCACCACGCCTGGCTAATTTTTGTATTTTTAGTAAAGTTGGGGTTTCACCATGTTGGCCAGGCTAGTCTCGAACTCCTGACCTCAGGTGATCCACTCACCTCAGCCTCCCAGAGTGTTGGGATTACAGGCATGAGCCACTGCACCCGGCCTCTTCTATACATATTAGTAAAACTCCCACAGCATACTGCAGCATATTGTGAAATAACAGAATAATAAGCAAGGCTTGTCAGATAAAGGGGTTCCAACCCTTCAGGGCAAGTCAAGAAAGGCAGTACCTTAGCACACAGACTGAGCAACAGGTCAGGTTTAAGATAGGACTTCCATTGTTCTGTCTCAGACTAGAGCTCATTGTATGATACAGGGGCCATGCAGAGTTGTTGAGCACCTGAAATGTGGTTAGTTTGGCCAGGTGCGGTGGCTCACGCCTATAATCCCAGCACTCTGGGAGGCCAAGGCTGGTGGATGACGTGATCAGGTGATCGAGACCATCCTAGTTAACATGGTGAAACCATGTCTCTACTAAAAATACAAAAAATTAGCCAGGCGTGGTGTCACGCACCTGTAGTCCCAGCTACTTGGGAGGCTGAGGCAGGAGAATCACTTGAACCTGGGAGGCAGAGGTTGCACTGAGCCGAGATCGTGCCACTGCACTCCAGCCTGGGTGACAGAGTGAGGTTCTGTCTGGAAAAAAAAAAAGAAATGTGGTTAGTGCCACTGAGAGGCTTTTTACTTTATTGTATTGTATTATTTTTTGAGCCAGGGTCTTGCTTTGTCTGTAATCTCAGCACTTTGGAAGGCTGGGGTGGGTGGATCACCTGAGGTTGGGAGTTCGAGACCAGCTTGGTCAACATGGTGAAACCCCGTCTCTACTACAAATACAAAAATGAGCCAGGTGTGGTGGTGTGCGCCTGTAATCCCAGCTACTAGGGAGGCTGAGGCAGGAGAATTGCTTGAACACAGGAGGTAGAGGTTGCAGTGAGCCAAGATGGTGCCACTGCACTCCAGCCTGGGCAACACAGCAAGACTCCGTCTCAGATAAAAAAACAACAATAAACTTCACTGTATGTATATACCACATTTTGTTCATCCATTCATCTAACCAGTGGACACTTGACTCACCTCTATCTTTTGACTATTGTGAATAATGCTGCTATGAACATGAACATACAGTATCTGAGTTTCTGCTTTGAATTCTTTTGCATATAGACCCAAAAGTGGTATTGCTGGATTGTATGTATGGTAATTCTATTTTGTTTCCTGAGGATCTACCAGAACTGTTTTCCGTAGTGGCTGCACCATTTTACATTTCTATCAACAGTACATAGAGCTGACATTTCTTCATGTCCTTGCCTTAAATTTAAAAACAAATACTCATTCAGTTATTAGAAGACTTTTTTTTTTCTTTTGAGACAGTTTTGCTCTTGTTGCCCAGGCTGGAGTGCAATGGAGTGATCCTGGCTCACTGCAACCTCTGCCTCATGGGTTCAAGCGATTCTCCTGCCTCAGCTTCCTTAGTAGCTGGGATTACAGGCGCCCACCACCACACCCAGCTAATTTTTTGTATTTTTAATAGAGAAAGGGTTTCACTATGTTGGCCAGGCTGGTCTTGAACTCCTGACCTCAGGCGATCCACCCGCCTCAGCCTCCCAAAGTGCTGGGATTACAGGCATGAGCCACTGTGCCCGGCCTAGAAGACTTTTAAGTATGTTTAGAACAACTTGGGTATGTGAATCTACTTTTTCAACTATTATTTTATTTTATTTTTGAGACGGAGTGTTGCTTTGTCGCCAGGCTGGAGTGCAGCGGCCTGATCTCGGCTCACTGCAACCTCAACCTCCAAGGTTCAAGCGATTATCCTGCCTCACCTTCCCGAGTAGCTGGGACTACAGGCACCCACCACCATGTCCAGCTAATTTTTGTATTTTTAGTAGAGACGGGGTTTCACCATATTGGCCAGGATAGTCTCGCTCTCTTGAACTCGTGATCTGCCTGCTTCGGGCTCCCAAAGTGCTGGGATTACAGGCTTGAGCCACTGCACCTGGCGTCAACTATTATTTTTTATGGATTCTAAATAAAAATTAAGTATACCCAGGAAAATATAGCATATGCATTGAGATGTGCTGTAATACCAGGTTTCAAAGACTTAATACAGAAAAAAAGAATGTCAAATGTCTCATGGATAACTTTATTAATCACATGTGAAATATAATATTTTGGATATATTGAATCAAATAAAATATTAACACGAATTTCACCCGTTTCTTTTTACTTTTATAAATGCAGCTAGTATCAGTTTTTTGTTTTTTTTTTTTGAGACAGAGTCCTGCTCCGTCGCCCAGGCTAGAGTGCAGTGGCGCGATCTCGGCTCACCACAACCTCCGCCTCCTGGGTTCAAGCAATTGTCCTGCCCCAACCTATGGAGTAGCTGGGATTACAGGCATGCGCCACCATGCCTGGCTAATTTTATATTTTTAGTAGAGACAAGGTTTCTCCATGTCAGTCAGGCTAGTCTTGAACTCCCGACCTCAGAGGATCCACCCACCTCTGCCTCCTACAGTGCTGGGATTACAGGCGTGAACCACTGTGCCTGGCTGGCTTATCTATTTCTATGATCTATTCTACAGCACTGCTACAGAGGTAGCCTCCACTCATACCACATAATTATGAAAGCCATCAGATTCTGGAGGACAGACTCCTTTCCAAGTTGCAATTGTTGTAAGTCAAGTAATCCCTCTTCTCCCTCTTTTCTGCCCTTAACATGCATATGCATCTTCCTTTTATTACTGGATTCCCTGAATGGAAACATCTGTCCACTATTACTGCAGAAGGCTGGGCTGTCCCATGGTGACTGTCTGGTGTCCAGGCTTGAGTAACCTATTTTCTGTTTTGTTGGTTGTCCTGTATAGTGTTGATTAATTTCTGTGTCTGGAGAAGTCTAGAAGTAGGGGATGGGGTCGGGTGATGCTGACAACACCAAGAAAAGCTCAGGAGATGTGTCAATGTGTTTGCAGAGTCTAAAGAGATACCTTACTTCCTTCTCTTTTGATTTGACAATGCCGCCTTACCAAAACTTTTCCTGTTCCTCCTGCAGATTTGTGGTTTTTATTTTTTATAGAGACAGGGTCCCACTGTGTTGCCCAGGCTGGTCTCAAACTCCTGGGCTTAATTGATCCTCCTGCCTCGGCCTCCCAATGTGCTAGGATTATAGGTGTAAGCCACCACACTCAGCCACATTTGGGGTTTTTAATTTTATATTTATTTTAATTAATTATTTTGACATAGAGTCTTACTCTGTTGCCCAGGCTGTAGTGCAGTGGCATGATCATGGCTCACTGTAGCCTCAATGTCCTGGGCTCAGGTGATCCTTCCACCTCAGCCTCCTGAGTAGCTGGGACCACCAGCACTTGCTACCACACCTAGCTAATTTTTTTGTATGTTTTTTGTAGAGACGGGTTTTAGCCATGTTCCCAGCCTGTTTTAGCTTATTAAAAAAAAAATTTTTTTTTTTGAGAAGGAGTTTTGCTCTTGTTGCCCAGGCTGGAGTGCCGTGGCACGATCTCGGCTCACCGCAACCTCCGCCTCCCAGGTTCAAGCAATTCTCTGCCTCAGCTTCTTGATTAGCTGGGATTACAGGCGCCTGTCATCACACCAGGATAATTTTTGTATTTTTTGTAGAGACAGGGTTTCACCATCTTGGCCAGGCTGGTCTTGAACTCCTGACCTCATGATCCACCTGCCTCAGCCTCTCAAAGTGCTGGGATTACAGGCGTGAGCCACCGCACCCAGCCTAAATTTTTTTTTTTTTAGAGATAGGGTCTCACTACGTTGCTTAGGCTGGTCTTAAACTTCCAGGCTCAAGTGATTCTCTCACCACAGCCTCCTGAGTAGCTGGGATTACACGCATCAGCCCCTGTGCCTGGCTACATCTGTGGTTCTTTTTTTTTTTTTTTTTTTTTGAGACGGAGCCTCCCTATATTGCAATGGCACGATCTCAGCTCACTGCAACGTCTGCCTCTCAAGTTCAAGCGATTGTCTCACCTCTGCCTCCCCAGTAGCTGAGACTACAGGCTTGCGCCACTACGCCCAGCTAATTTTTGTATTTTTTTTTTTTTTTTTGAGACAGAGTCTCGCACTGTTACCTAGGCAGTGGCACTGCAACCTCTGCCTCCCAGGTTCAAGCGATTTTCCCACCTCAGCCTGCCGAGTAGCTGGGATTACAGGCACCTGCCACCATGCCTGGCTAATTTTTTTTTTTTTTGAGGCGGGGTCGTGCTGTGTTGCCCAGGCTGGAGTGCAGTGGTGCAATCTTGGCCCACTGCAAGCGCCGCCTCCCGGGTTCATGCCATTCTCCTGCCTCAGCCTCCCGAGTAGCACTTTGGGAGGCTGAGGTGGGCAGATCACCTGAGGTCAGGAGTTTGAGACTAACCTGGCGAACATGACAAAACCCCGTCTCTACTAAAAATAAAAAAATTAGCTGGGTGCAGTGGCTCGCGTCTGTAATCCCAGCACTTTGGGAGGCCAAAGCAGGAGGATCACTTAAGCTCAGGAGTTCGAGACCAGCCTGGGCAACATGGTGAAACCTCGTCTCTACTAAAAATGCAAAAATGAGCCAGGCGTGGTGTCGTGCACCTGTAGTCCCAGCTACTTGGGAGGATGAGGCAGGAGAATCGCTTGAACCTGGGAGGCAGAGGTTGCAGTGAGTTGAGATCACGCCCCGGCACTCCAGCCTGGACGACAGAGCAAGCTTGACTCAGTGTCCAAAAAAAAAAAAAAAGAAATGTTTGTTTTGGCCAGATGCAGTGGCTCACAGCTGTAATCCCAGCACTTTGGGAGGCCGATGCGGGAGGAGGATCACTTGAACCCAGGAGTTAGAGATCAGCCTAGGTAACATAGCAAGTCTGTGTCTCTCCAAAAAAATTTAAAAATCAGCTGGGTGTGGCTGGGCATGGTGGCTCAATCCTGTAATCCCAGCACTTTGGGAGGCAAAGACAGGCAGATCACTTGAGATCAGGAGTTCAAGACCAGCCTGGCCAATACGGTGAAACCCCGTCTCTACTAAAAATCCAAAAATTAGCCAGGCGTGGTGGCATGAGCCTGTAGTTCCACCTACTTGGGAGGCTGAGGCAGGAGAATCGCTTGAACTTGGGAATCGGAGGTTGCAGTGAGCTGAGATTGTGTCACTGCACTCCAGCCTGGGCGTTGCAATGAGACTCCCATCTCAAAAAAAAAAAAAAAAAAAGGCCAGGCACGGTGGCTCACGCCTGTAATCCGAGCACTTCGGGAGGCCAAGAAGGACAGATCATGAGGTGAGGAGTTTGAGACCAGTCTGGCCAACATAGTGAAACCCCCTCTCTACTAAAAACACAACAAGCTAGCTGGGTGTGGTGGTGTGCGCCTGTAATCCCAACTACTCCAGAGGCTGAAGCAGGAGAATCGCGTGAACCTGGGAGGTGGAGGTTGCAATGAGCCGAGATCGCGCCATTGCACTCCAGCCCGGGAGACAGTGCGAGACACCATCTCAAAAAAAAAAAAAAGAAAAAAAAATCAGCTGGGTGTGGTGGTGACCCCCTGTCGTCCCAGTTACTGGGAGGCTGAGAGGCTGAGGTGGTAAGATTGCTTGAGCTGAGGTCAAGGCTGCAGCGAGCTGAGATCCTGCCACTGCACTTCTGCCTAGGGGATGGTGCAAGACCCTGTCTCAAAGAGAGTAAAAAAAAAAAAAAAGAAAAATTTATTTTGATTTCTCATTAGAGTATAGGCTCTGAAGTTTCATTTGTGCATGAGTTACGTATCCTTCATATATAAATATAAGTGTATCTATATTGGCCGTGTCTACCAGTCAGACTACCAAAGGCATACATATGGTGGAATGATTTGCTGTTTCAGTGACTGCATATATTCCTGTGAACTAGTTATTATTCGGGGCTATTAGTTGCTGCACTGAGACATCACACCTTTGAAACCATGGGGTGTCTTAGTAGACTTGTTAGAGGGCTTGTTATACCATTTGGACTTATGGCTGGTGATTTTGGGGAGGGTCCAAGGACAGGACTGTGTTTTGGATTGGGTGTTGTACTAACACAGGGGCAACTCAGAGATTATTTTAACAATTTTAGGTGGGGCGCGGTGGCTCACGCCTGTAATCCCAACACTCTGGGAGGCCGAGGCAGGCGGATCACTTGAGATCAGGAGTTTGAGACCAGCCTGGCCAACCTGGTGAAACCCCATCTCTACTAGGTGGCAGGTGCCTGTAATCCCAGCTATTTGAGAGGCTGAGGCAGGAGAATTGCTTGAACCTGGGAGGCAGAGGTTGCAGTGAGCCGAAATTGTGCCACTTCACTCCAGCCTGGGCGACAGAGCAAGACTCCTTCTCAAAAAGAAAAAAAATTTTTTTTTAATCCAGAAAGCAGGAGGAATAGAGAGGAGCTAAAGCTGTCATTGGAGAAAAAGCAGTAACTACTCATGCTAGCTGAAGAAGGGATGTTTATTCTTCTGTGTGTGTTGTTGCGCAGTGCCAGTTTTTATTTATGCAGGCAAGAGCACCGATCGGAATTATTTCTCCTTCCCTCAGTCACAGAGAGAACTCGTTTGATATCAATTTTCTGTGAACTTGTTTGTGTTCATCAAGTAATCCAGGCCAGCTACCGTGGTTCTCAGGGCTTTTCTTTTTTTTTTTGGGACAGAGTCTCGCTATTGTTGCCCAGGCTGGAGTGCAATGGCGAGATCTCGGCTCACAGCAACCTCTGCCTCCCGGGTTCAAGCTATTCTCCTGCCTCAGCCTCCCGAGTAGCTGGGATCACAGGCATGTGCCACCACACCCAGCTAATTTTGTATTTTTAGTAGAGATGGAGTTTCACCATGTAGGCCAGGCTGATCTTAAACTCCTGATCTCAGGTGATCCACCCGCCTTGGCCTCCCAATGTGTTAAGATTACAGGCGTAAGCCACCACGCCCGGGCTTTTTATTATTTTTCTTAATAATGCTGCACCTAACCACATTTAGGTGGCAGGCAAAAGAATATTGCTTAGCTGCTTTGCTATAGAAATGACAACTCTTGGGCAGGGGCGCGGTGGCTCACGCCTGTAATCCTACCACTTTGGGAGGCCGAGGCCAGTGGATCACCTGAGGTCAAGAGTTCGACACCAGCCTGGCCAAAATGGTGAAACCCCATCTCTACTAAAAACAAAAAAAATTAACCGGGCGTGGTGGCGGACGCCTGTAATCCCAGCTACTCGGGAGCCTGAGGCAGGAGAATCACTTGAACCCGGGAGGCGGAGGTTGCAGTGAGCCAAGATCGCGCCACTGCACTCCAGCCTGGGCAACAAGAGCGAAACTTCGTCTCAAAAAAAAAAAAAAGAAAAAAAGGACAACTTTTGATCCCTGAGGCTGCTAATTCCAACTGTGTGCATGTGCTTAACAAATACCTCCGCACCCAGGCCTGGGAAGTTGGCTGCTTTGTGTACAGCAAATACAGCAGGCCTGATGTAGCAGAACTCTGACGAAAACGAACTGGACGCGTATTTCTCCTGCAGCGAAGGTCATGCTGCTGACAACCTCTGCCTTGCACTTTGTCCCTGGGAAGGAGGCCTGTGGCCAGTCCTACCTCCTGGAAAGCCGGGGTGCGTCAGAGGACCTGATGCGGAGCGGGGACCCCATCCTCTCCGTGTCTCCCCAAGAGGCGGCGGCACAGGCTGCCTGCGCTCCTTAAGCTAGGTCAGTTCCCTGGCCCACAGTTCTCGTTCTCCCAACATCCTCAGCAGAAAACGACCTTCGTTTTTTCCTCTTGCGCCGGTCTTGAAGCGGGGCGTCCTTTGGGCTCACGTGCGGCGCCCAGCGGCCTCAAGCGTCAGCTGCCTCCAGGGCCTCAGGAGCAGTGGCTGGGGCCTGCCCTCCAGCGCCCGGGGTCCTCGGCCCAGCCCTGCTCCGAGCGCTTCACAATGGCGTCGCGGCCCCGCCCCCGGTCGCCCAGCCGCGGTCCCAGCCTCCTTCGGTTTCATGGGGAAGCCGGACTGCGCCGTGTCTTCCTGAAGAAGGCTGGGGTAAGAGTCCGGCCAGCGGACAAGAGGGCAGCTGATAGCAGGGTGGGATGCCCGCGGCATAGGGCCGAGCCCCCGCTAGGCACCCGTGAGCAGCAGGGCTTCCGGAAGCGCAGGGAGCGCTGGACTGGCGGGCGCCCGGGATTCCCGCAGGCCCGCCTCTCGGAGGCCCCGCCCAGGGAGCGCTGCGGCAGTTTCCATGGTGAGATGGTCAACAAGCCTGTAAGTTCCTCAGCTACGACGACCAGGTACCTCGGGTTCCTCCGTCCTCCGAGAGACCGCCGAGGTGCGGGCTGTGAGAAAGGGAGCGTGGAGCCTCCGAGGCCGAGGTGAGGGGCGGCTGGCGGGCAGGGGCCGGGTCTGAGGTCGAGGGCCGCACACCCAGGATCGAGCGGGGACTGGGCCCGCTGGGGGTGGGGACCGTGGGGCTGGGATTTGGGATCAGGGCGAGTCGTGGCAGAGAGAACCCAGAGGATTCTTGACCCCAGTGCGGGAGCGGCCAGCCCACCCTGGAGAAGCGAGACGAGGGCAACCAGAAGGAACCGAGTCTGAGGAAGCGCTTCCTCTGGGCAGGGATATTGGGAGAGTCCTGGACGAGTGACTCTGGACCTAGGAGGCATGAGAGGTCTACACACACTTGCAAGGAAGGATACCTCATGATTGTTGAGTTGTGGTGAGAAAAGAGGCCCTTTTTAGTTTATTTTTTAAGGCAGTACATTCACATACTTAAGAGTCAGAAACTTGCACAAGGCCTTATTACTCAAAACTCCCTTTTCCCAGTTCCTTCTGAGGAAATAGTTTCAAATCTTTGAACTTTTTTCTCCGGAAATTTTCTTTCTTTCTCTTACGTCGGCAGCTCTTCCCTGTGTTCTTCCTTCATTAGCTTTACTAAGTTTGTATTCTTTGGTTGGAAATATTTATTTATTTATTTATAAATAGAAACAGGGGTATCACTATGTTGCTCAGGCTGGTCTTGAACTCCTGGGCTCAAGTGATTCTCCTGCTTTAGCCTCCCAAAGCGCGGGGATTACGGGCTGAACCACCGCCTCCCACCGAAATATTTCTTCATTGATTTCCTTTGCCTCCTAGTGTTACTTTTCTGCTGTGTGTGTAATAGCCATTTGTTTTTTCTTTCTCCTTTCTAGTCATATCCTTAAATACATTTTGCACTAATTCTTTTTGAAACCTCATCATGGAGAGAACTTGAATTTAGCAGATGAGGGGTGAGTGCAGGCTTTTGTCTTAGGTTCCATATATATATATATATATATATATTTTTTTTTTGAGATGGAGTCTCCCTCTGTCGCCCAGGCTGGAGTGCAGTGGCGTGATTTTGGCTCACTGAAACCTCCACCTCCTGGGTTCAAGCAATTCTCCTGCCTCAGCCTCCCAAGTGACTAGGATTACAGGCACGTGCCACCACACCTGGCTAATTTTTGTATTTTTAGTAGAGACAGGGTTTTGCCTTGTTGGCCAGGCTGGTCTCGAATTACTGACCTCAGGTGATCCACCTGCCTCAGCCCCCCAAAGTGCTGGGATTACAGGCGTGAGCCACCACACCCAGCCCCCATATATTAAGAAATATACCCTTGTGTATTGTTGGTAAGAATGTAAAATGGTACAGCAGCTATGGAAAACAGTATGGCAGTTCCTCAAAAAATTAACAAATAGAATTGCCATATGATCCGGCAATACCACTTCTGGGTCTGAATCCAAGAGAAATGAAAGCGGGGACTCAGTTACTTGTACAGTCATGTTCATAGCAGCATTATTTGCAATAGTCAAAAGGGAGAGGTAACCCCAGTGTCCATTGATAGATGGATAAACAAAATGTGTCATATACAATAGAATATCATTCAGCCTTAGGAAGAAAATCTTGGCTGGATGCAGCGGCTTATGCTGGTAATCCCAGCACTTTGGGAGGCCAAGGTGGGAGGATTGCTTGAGTCCAGGAGTTCCAGACCAGCCTGGGCAACATAGCGAGATCCTGTTTCCACAAAAAATAAAATAAAATAAACAATACAAAAACTAGCTGGGCAGGCCAGGTGCGGTGTCTCACGCCTGTAATCCCAGCACTTTGGGAGGTCGAGGTGGGTGGATCAGAAGGTCAGGAGTTCGAGACCAGCCTGGCCAATATGGTGAAACCTTGTATCTACTAAAAGTACAAAAAAATTAGCCGGGCATGGTGGCACATGCCTGTAATCCCAGCTACTTGGGAGGCTGAGGCAGAAGAATTGCTTGAATCTGGGAGGCAGAGGTTGCAGTGAGCCGAGATCACGCCACTGCACTCCAGCCTGGGTGACAGAACGAGATTTCGTCTCAAAAAAAAAAAAAAAAAAAAAAATTAGCTGGGCATTGTGTTGTGGCATGTGCCTGTAGTCCTAGCTACTCTGGAAGCTGAAGTCGGAGGATTACATGTGCCTAGGAGGTTGAGGCTTCAGTGAGCCATGATTGCACTGCTGTACTCCAGCCTGAGTGACAGAGCAAGACTCCATCTCTTCAAGAAATAAAAATAAGATGGCCGGGTGCGGTGGCTAATGCCTGTAATCCCAGCACTTTGGGAGGCTGAGGAGGGCAGATCACCTAAGGTCAGGAGTTCAAGACCAGCCTGGCCAACATGGTGAAACCCTGCCTCTACTAAAAATACAAAAATTAGCTGGGCATGGTGGCAGTCGCCTGTAATCCCAGCTACTCAGGAAGCTGAGGCAGGGAGAATTGCTTGAACCTGGGAGGCAGAGGTTGCAGTGAGCCGAGATGGCACCACTACACTCTAGCCTGGGTGACAGAGTGAGACTCCATCTCAAAAATAAATAAATAAATAAATAAGTGAAAATAAAAAAGAAAATGTCATATACTGCAACATGGATGAATGTTGACGATATTATGTTAAGTGAAGTAAACCAGTAATGGACAAATATTGTATGATTCCACTTATATGAGAATCTAAAGTAGTCAAATTCATGTAAACAGAAAAGTAGAATGGCGGTTGCTAGAGGCTGTGGTAAGGAGGAATGGGAAGTTGTTTAATGGGTATAGAGTTTCAGATTTGCAAGATGAAAATGTTCTAGAGATGTTTCATAACAATGTGAATCTATTTAAGATTGAACTGTATACTTTAAAAAGATTAATTGGTAAGTTTTGTTTTATATATATATATATCTATATATATATATATATTTATTTTATTTTATTTTTTTTGAGACAAAGTTTCACTCACATTGTCCAGGCCGGAGTGCAGTGGAGAGATCTCAGCTAACTGCAGCCTCCGCCTGCCCGGCTCAAGCAATTCTCCTGCCTCAGCCTCCCGAGTAGCTGGGATTACAGGTGCCCGCCACCATGCCCGGCTAATTTTTTATATTTTTAGTAGAGATGGGCTTTTGGCATGTTGGCCAGGCTGATTTCGAACTCCTGGCCTCAGGTAATATGCCCGCCTTAGCATCCCAAAGTGCTGGGATTACAGGTGTGAACCATTGCGCCCTGCCTATATTTTTAATCAAAAGAGTTTAAGGAAGGGCACAGTGGCTCACACCTATAATCCCAGCACTTTGGGAGTCCGAAGTGGTAGGATCACCTGAGATCAGCAGTTTGAGACCAGCCTGTTCAACATGGTGGAACCCTATCTGTACCAAAAAATACAAAAATTAGCCCGGCATGGTAATGCTTGCCTGTAGTCCCAGCTACTTGGGAGGCTGATGTGGGAGAATCTCTTGAATCCGGGAGGCAGAGGCAGCAGTGAGCTGAGATTGCGCCACTGCACTCCAGCCTGGGCAACAGAGTGAGACTCTGTCTCAAAAAAAAAAGAAAAAAAGAAACAGACGACTACCCTCATATTTATGGTCCTTTGTGTAGTTCCTCCTCATGGCTCCCTCCTTTACCCTAGGGTGACCACTGTCTTCAACTTCATGCTTGTCACTTAACTTGCTTTTCTTTGTAATTTGACTAAAATTGTCTGTATCCCAAGAAAAGACATATTGAGTAGTTTTGCATGACCTTGGACTTTTTTTTTTTTTTTTTTTTGAGACAGAGTCACTCTGTTGCCTAGGCTGGAGTGCAGTTGTGTGATCATAGTTCACTGTAGCCTCGATCTTCTTGGCTCCAGAGATCCTCCCACCTTAGCCTCCCAAGTAGCTGGGACCACAGGTACATGCTACCACACCTGGTTAAATTTTTTTTTTTTTTTTTTTTTGGTGGAGACAGGGTCTCCCTGTGTTGCCCAGGCTGGTCTTGAACTCCTGGGCTTAAGCAATCCTTCCACCTCAGCCTCTCAAAGTGCAGGTATTACAGGCGTGAGCCAGGCTGCTCCCAAACTCCTAACCTCAAGTGATCCACTTGGCTTGGCCTCCCAAAGTGCTGGGATTATAGACATGAGCCACTGCACCAGACCGGTTTGCCTTTTTTTTTTTTTTTTTGAGATGGAGTCTCACTCCTTCGCCCAGGCTGGAGTGCAGTGGCACGATCTCGGCTCACTGCAACCTCCGCCTCCCGGGTTCAAGCAATTCTCCTGTGTCAGCCTCCCGACTAGCTGGGACTACAGGCACCTGCCACCATGCCCAGCTAATTTTTTGTATTTTTAGTAGAGACGGGGTTTCACCTTGTTGGTCAGGTTGGTCAGGAACTCCTGACCTCAGGTGATCCACCCACCTCGGCCTCCTAAAGTACTGGGATTACAGGCATGAGCCACCGTGCCCGGCCAATTTTTGTAGAGACAGGGTTTTGCCATGTTGCCCAGGCTAGTCAGGGCCTCACTCTGTCACCCAGGCGGGAGTTGCAGTGGTGCAATCTCGGCTCACTGCAACCTCTGCCTCCTGGGTTCAAGTGATTCTCCTGCCTCAGCCTCCTGAGTACCTTGGATTATAGGTGCATGCCACTGTGCTTGGCTAATTTTTGTATTTCTAGTTGAGATGGGGTTTCACCATGTTGGCCAGGCATGTCTTGAACTCCTGACCTCAAGTGATCCACCCGCGTTGGCCTCCCAAAGTTCTGGGATTACAGGCATGAGCCACCGTGCCCAGCCTTCTCCTGTCTTTACATATAAATTTTAGAATAAGGTTGTTTATAAAATATCTTGCTGTGGTTGGCCATGTAGGCTTATGCCTGTAATCTGAGTGCTTTGGGAGGTAGAGGCGGGAAAATCAAAGTCAGGAGTTCAAGACCAGTCTGGGCAATGTAGCTAACCCTGTCTGTACGAAAAAAAATTTTAAATTTAGCTGGATGTGATGGCACATGCCTGTACTGTAGTCCTAGCTACTTTGGACACTGCGGTGTAAGGATTGCTTGAGCTCAGAAGTTTGAGGTTATAGTGAGCTATGGTAACACCACTACACTGTACCCTAGCCTGGTCTACAGAGGGAGACCCTGTCTCTAAAAAAAAAAACAACAACAAAAAAAAAACAAAGAAAAAAACTCTTGCTGTGAATTTGATAGGGAAAATGTTAAATTTATATATTGTTTTGGAATTTTGGAGAGCACTGACATCTTTATTATATTGAGTCTTTTAATCCATTAACATAGTATGTCTCTTCATTTGCTTAGATGTTCCTGAATTTATTTTATAAGCATTTTGTAGTATTCAGGGTACAAGTTGTGTTCAGCATACAAGTCTGATATGTGTTTGTTAGATTTATAGCTAAGTGTGCTTGCTTCGACAGCACATATACTAAAATTGGAATGATACAGAGATTAGCAATTTAAAGTATTTTTAAATTTATAGCTTAGTAATTTTTTCAATTATTACGAATGGTATTTTATTTTTAATTTAGGTGTCCATGTTTTATTGCTAATATATAGAAATACAGTTGATTTTTTAGTTGAGCTTATGTTCTATGGCCTTTCTAAACTTACTCGTTCTAGCTTTTTTTTTTTTTTTTTTTTGAGACAGAGTTTTGCTCTTGTCGCTCAGGCTGGAGTGCAATGGCATGATCTCTGCTCACTGCAACCTCTGCCTCCCGGATTCAAGCAATTCTCCTGCCTCAGACTCCCGAGTAGCTGGGATTACAGCCACCCGCCACCACGCCTGGCTAATTTTTATATTTTTAGGAGAGACGAGGTTTCACCTTGTTAGCCAGGCTGGTCTCGAACTCCTGACCTCAGGTGATCCACCCACCTTGGCCTTCCAAAGTGCTGGGATGAAAGGCCTGAGCTACCCTGCTGGGCCTAGTTTTTTTTTTTTTTTTTTTTTTTGAGATGGAGTCTTGCTCTGTCGCCCAGGCTGGAGTGCAATGGAGCAGTCACGGCTCACTGCAACCTCCCCCTACCGGGTTCAAGAGATTCTCCTGCCTCAGCCTCCCAAGTAGCTGGGATTACAGGCACATGCCACCGCGCCCAGCTAATTTTTGTATTTTTAGTAGAGATGAGGTGTCACCATGTTGGCCAGGCTGGTCTCGAACTCCTGACCTCAGGTAATCCACCTGCCTCAGCCTCCCAAAGTGCTGGGATTACAGGAGTGAGCCACCATGCCCGGCCCGTTTTTTTTGTTTTAATTAATTTTTTTGTAGAGATGGAAGTCTCACTATGTCGCCTAGGCTGGTCTCAAACTCCTAGCCTCAAGCAATTCCCCCCAACTCAGCCTCCCAAAGTGTTGGGAGTACAGACATGAACCACTGCACCTGGTGGAGGAGTTGTCTTTTTGTATATTGCTTGAAATTTTTTTTTTTTTTTTTTTTGGAGACAGAGTCTCGCTCTGTCACCCGGGCTGGAGTGCAACGGCATGATCTTGGCTCACTGCAACCTCTGCCTCCCGGGTTCAAGCGATTCCTCTGCCTCAGCCTCCTGAGTAGCTGGGACTGCAGGTGTGCACCACCACACCCGGCTAATTTTTTGTATTTTTAGTAGAGACGTGGGTTTCACCATGTTAGCCAGGATGGTCTCCCATCTCCTGACCTCGTGATCCGCCTGTCTCGGCCTCCCAAAGTGCTGAGATTACAGGCGTGAGCCACCGTGCCCGGCTCCTAAAAGTTTTCTAACAAAGCTCCTTCTCTCCTTGTCCTTTGGCTAGAAAGCGACGGATTTTCTTAGGCTTTTAAAATCTGTACCCATTGATGTTTTCAGATTGCTGGCTTCTGTAACATCTAGTCTGGGATATATGAGGCAAAAAGAATACCCAGCGAACCCAGCACTGTGTCATTCTTTGAGTTCCAAGATCCCGTGCTGGTCTGCTATTTTCTACCTTTCAGTCCATATCATGTTTATTTATATATAATTTCAGAGTGTTGAGCTTCACTTAATGGGAGGAGTATGAAGCAGTACCCTGAACTGGAAGTGTTGCTTTCATTTTTGAAAGACATTTTTGTTGCCGGGCATGGTGGCTTTCCTTTGTTTAGGTTTCATTGAGCTTCTTGGAATTATAGGTTTACAGGTTGTTAGTTTTTTGTTTGTTTGTTTGTTTTTGAGATTAGGTTTCACTCTGTCACCCAGGCTGGAGTGGCATGATCTCAGCTCCCTGCAACCTCTGCCTCTGGGCTCAGGTCAGCCTCTCATCTCAGCATCCCAAGTGGCTGGGACCACAGGTGCACACCACCACTCCAGGCTAATTTTTTAATGTTTTTGGTAGAGATGGGGTTTCACCATGTTGCCCAACTTGTCTTGAACTCCTGAGCTCAAGTGATCCTCCTGCCTCGGCCTCCCAGGCAGTGCTGGGATTACAGGTGTGAGCCACTGCACCTGGCCTTAGATTTATGGGTTTTTATTGTAAGGGTAGAAAGATTTAGGCCATCATCTCTTTGAATATTTTTTATGCCAACAACCCCCCATCCTCCTTCCAGTTATGTATATCTTAGGCTGCTTTAAATCATCACACAGCTCAGTGATGTTCTTTTCATTGTTTTGGATTTTTTTTTCAGAAATGAACTTAGTTGCCTTCAGGTTCAGTAATCTTTTCTTCTGTAATGTCTAATCTGCTGTTCATTTCATTCAGTGTATTTTTCATCTCAAACATGGTTTTCATTTTCAGAATTTTTTTTTTTTTTCTTTAGAGACGAGATCTTGCTAGGTTGTGCAGGCTGGTCTTAAATTCCTGGGCTCAAACAATCTTCTCACCTCAGCCTTCCAAAGTGCTGGGATTATAGGTGTGAGTCACCACACCTCGCCCATTTTCAGAATTTTGACTGGATGTTTTTATATCTTTCCTATACTGTAATTCTCATTGTAGGTCATGTTTTCTTGCCTGTTTGCATGCCTGGTATCTTATTGGATGTTAGGCATTGTGAATTTTACTTTTTGGATGCAGGATATTTTTGTATTCCTGTGAATCTTCTTGAGCTTTATTCTGGGATATAGTTAAGTTACCTGAAAACAGTTTGTTCTCTTTGGTTTTTGTCTTTTTAGGATTATTAGGCAGGTCCAGGGCATTGTTCATTCTGGGGCAAATTATTCCCCACTGCTAAGGCTAGATCTTCCTGAGTACTTTACCCAGTGGGCCATGAATTATGACATTTTCTTTTCTTTTCTTTTTTTTTTGAGACAGAGTCTTGCTCTGTTGCCCAGGCTGGAGTGCAGTGGCACGATCTTAGCTCACTGCAACCTCCACCTCACGGGTTCAAGCGATTCTCCTGCCTCAGCCTCCTGAGAGCTGGGATTACAGGTATGTGCCACCATGCCCAGCTAATTTCTGTATTTTTAGTAGAGATGGGGTTTCACTATGTTGGCCAGGCTGGTCTTGAACTCCTGACCTCAAGTGATCTGCCCGCCTCGGCCTCCCAAAGTGCTGGGATTACAGGTGTGAGCCACCACGCACAGCCTGAATTATGACTTTTCTAATCTGCCTGGTGTGGGAACAGGCACTATTCCATGCCCTGTGTGAGCACTGGGCACTGTTCCCTCTGATCTTTTTAGATGGTTCTTTTGCCAGATGTGGGTAATGCCCTTATACTCATGTGCTGATCAATACACTGCTGAACTCTCAAGGGGGACGCTGCAGGTCTCTGGGGTTTTCTCTCCACCATGCAGCTCTTTCTTCTTTGGTGCTGTGTTCTGTGAATTCTAGCTGCCTGTGTCTCCCCAGACTATCAAATCTATCTTTTCAACTCAAGGAATCTGCCAGGCTCTGCCTTAGTTATTTTTCCTTGTAGCACATTCTACAAACTACTCAAGTCAGTTAGCTGGGGCACTTGTAGGACTCATCTCATTTGTTTCCTATCTCTTAGGGATTACTCTCTGTTTTCTGATGTTCAGGGTCTTAGAAACCATTTTTTTTTTTTTTTTTTTGAGACGGAGTCTCACTCTTTCGCCCAGGCTGGAGTGCAGTGGCGCGATCTCGGCTTACTGCAAGCTCCACCTCCCGGGTTCACGCCATTCTCCTGCCTCAGCCTCCGGAGTAGCTGGGACTGTAGGCGCCTGCCACCACGCCTGGCTAATTTTTTGTATTTTTACTAGAGACGGGGTTTCACCATGTTAGTCAGGATGGTCTCGATCTCCTGACCTCGTGATCCACCTGCCTCGGCCTCCCAAAGTGCTGGGATTACAGGCGTGAGCCACCATGCCTGGCCAATTGGAAACCATTTATTTTTATTTTTATTTATGAAGTATTTATTGATCATTCTTGGGTGTTTCTCGGAGAGGGGGATATGGCAGGGTCATAGGATAATAGTGGAGAGAAGGTCAGGAGATAAACACATGAACAAAGGTCTCTGGTTTTCCTAGGCAGAGGACCCTGCGGCCTTCTGCAGTTGGAAACCATTTTTGTCCTTATATTTTGTCAAAAAAAATTTTTTTTTCTAGTGTAACCTGGTCCCTGTTACTCAATTCGTCTTGCGCTGAAGTGGAGAATTGAAGATGGGGCATCAAGCATTCATTTAATCTATTATTGAATTCTAATAATAAAAGTACAGTTGACCCTTAAACAAAATGGGATTGACCTGTGTGGGTCCATGTATATGTGGATTTTTTTCTTTTTTAAAGAGATGGGGTTGGCTGGGTGCGGTGGCTCCCACTGTAATCCCAGCACATTGGGAGGCCGAGGCGAGTGGATCACTTGAGGCCAGGAGTTTGTGACTGACCTGGCCAACATGGCGAAACCCTGTCTCTACCAAAAATATAAAAAATTAGCTGGGCGTGGTGGTGCACACCTGTAGTCCCAGCTATCGGGGAGGCTGAGGCAGGAGAATCGCTTGAACCTTGGAGATGGAGGTTGCAGTGAGCCAAGATCTTGCCACTGTACTCCAGCCTAGGTGACAGAGGAAGACTCCGTTTCAAAAAAATAAATATATAAAAATAAAAAAAATGAGCTGGGCATTGTGGCGGATGCCCATAGTCCCAGCTACTGGAGAGGATGAAGCAGGAGGATCACTTGAGAGGAGATAGAGGCTGTGGTGAGCTATGATTGCATCACTGCACTCCAGGCTGGGTGACAGAGTAAGAACCTGTCTCCAAAAAAAAAAAAAAAAAAAGCTGGGTGCAGTGGCTCAGGCCTGTAATCCCAGCACTTTGGGAGGGTGAGCCAGGTGGATTGCCTGAGCTCAGGAGTTTGAGACCAGCCTGGGAAACATGATGAAACCCTGTCTCTACTGAAATACAAAAAATTAGCAGGGCGTGGCGGCATGCGCCTGTAATCCCAGCTACTCTGGAGGCTGAGGCAGGAGAATCGCTTGAACCTGGGAGGTGAAGGTTGCAGTGAGCCAAGATTTTGCCACTGCACTCCAGCCTCGGCGACAGACCGAGACTCTGTCTCCAAAAAAAAAAATCAACTGTATATCTAATGGTACTGAAAAGAGAGAAACCACAAGACACTAGTATATATTGACATACACAAGTCACAGAGAATAGAAATGGACTGGATGTTGAAGCACAGTGATGCATATATTATTAGTCAAGTCAACTCACTATTTAAAGCTAATTTCATAGGAAAATTCTACTTAATTCAGTCTAACATTATGTAAGTAACCAAGGAAGAGTTAACAGCTGTGTTACAGAAGTGAACTATAAGCTTGTGAAATCAGTATTTAAAAAAAATTCCTTTTCAGTATTTTGTAATGCTTCAACATGCATTTTGAGCTTATTTCTGTTTATATTGTTGTGATGTTCCTCAGCAGTTAACATGTATTGAAGCATTTTTTTTTCTTTTTTTTTTTTTTTTAATGAGACTGAGTCTCACTCTATCGCCCAGTCTGGAGTACAGTGGCACTATTTCAGCTCACTATAACCTCCTCCTCCTGTGTTCAAGCGATTTTCCTGCCTCAGCCTCCCAAGTAGCTCAAATTACAGGCACCTGCCACCACGCCTGGCTAATTTTTGTATTATTAGTAGAGACGGGGTTTCCCCATGTTGGCCAGGCTGGTCTCGAACTCCTGACCTCAGGTGATCCACCTGCCTTGGCCCCCAAAGTGCTGTGATTACAGGTGTGAGCCACCATGCCAGGCCTGAATGTTTACTTTTAATTTTAATGTAAGTTTTAATTTAAATACTGATACTTGATTCAGTTATTGGAAAACTTTTTTTTTTTTTTTTTTTTTTTTTTTAGAGGAGTTTTGCTCTTTTTGCCCGGGCTTGAGTGCAATGGCGTGATCTTGGCTGACTGCAACCTCCGCCTCTCGGGTTCAAGTGATTCTCCTGCATCAGCCTCTCGAGTAGCTGGGATTATTGGCATGTGCCACCACGCCTGGCTAGGCTAATTTTGTATTTTTAGTAGATACAGGGTTTCTCCATGTTGGTCAGTTTGGTCTCGAACTCCCAACCTCAGGTGATCCATCCGACTTGGCCTCCCAAAATGCTGGGATTACAGGCGTGAGCCACCAAGCCTGGCCTCTTTTTTGTTTTGTTCTTTTTTGAGACGGAGTCTCACTCTGTTGCCCAGGCTGGAGTGCAATGGTGAGATCTCGGCTCACTGCAACCTCTGCCTCCTGGGTTCAAGTGATTCTCCTGCCTGAGACTCCTGAGTATCTGGGATTACAGGAAATGTGCTACCACACCTGGCTAATTTTTTGTATTTTGAGTAGAGACGGGGTTTCACCATGTTGGCCAGGAGTTCAACTCCTGACCTCAGGTGATCTGCCCGCCTCGGCCTCCCAAAGTGCTGGGATTATAGGCGTGAGCCACCATGCCCAGCTGGAAAGCTTTTAAGTGCCCAGAATAATTTGGGTATGTGAATGCCTTTTTATCCATAGTAAATTTAATAAAATCTAATTATAGATCAAGTATTTCTGATGTAAATTTAGCATCTAAATTTAAGTGGCTGTTAAGTGTAAAATAACAGTAGATACCAACGATTTAGAAGAAAAAAAAGCCTTGACATCTCTATTTCCTCATCTCTAAAGGTGATAACACTTGCACTATGGTGATCCTACTAGTAATACATTTGGAGCCACATTGTAAACTTCAAAGTTTGCACCATTATTATTATTATTATTTTATTATTATTATTTTTTGAGATGGAGTTTCGCTCTTGTTGCCCAGGCTGGAGTGCAATAGCATGATCTTGGCTCACTGCAACCTCCATCTCCCAGGTTCAAGGATTCTCCTGCCCCAGCCTCCCTAATAGCTGGGATTACAGGCATGTGCCACTACACCCAGCTAATTTTGTATTTTTAGTAGAGACGGGGTTTCTCCATGTTGGTCAGACTGCTCTTGAACTCCCGACCTCAGGTGATACGCTTGCCTCAGCCTTCCAAAGTGCTGGGATTACAGGCGTGAGCCACCATGGACGGCCTATTATTATTATTATTAGAGATGGAGTTTTGCTCTTGTTGCCCAGGCTGGAGTGCAATGGTGCGATCTCAGCTCACTGCAACCTCCACCTCCTGGATTCAAGCGATTCTCCTGCCTCAGCCTCCTGAGTAGCTGGGATTACAGGTGTGCACCACCAGGCCTGGCTAATTTTGTATTTTTAGTAGAGACGGGGTTTCACCATGTTGGTCAGGCTGGTCTCGAAGTCCTGATCTCAGGTGATCCACCTGCCTTGGCCTCCCAAAGTGCTGGGATTACAGACGTGAGCCACTGTGCCTGGCCAAAGTTTGTACCATTATAATTATTATTATCATTTTTCTTTTGAGATGGAGTTTTGCTCTTGTTGCCCAGGCTGGAGTGCAATGGCGTGATCTTGGCTCACTGCAGCCTCCACCTCCCGGGTTCAAGCAATTCTCCTGCCTCAGCCTCCTGAGTAGCTGGGATTACAGGCATGGGCCACCACGCCCGGCTAATTTTGTATTTTTAGTAGAGACGGGGTTTCTCCATGTTGGTCAGGCTAGTCTCGAACTCCCGACTTCAGGTGATCCTCCTACCTCAGCCTCGCAAAGTGCTGGGATTACAGGCGTGAGCCACCACACCCGGCCAGTTTGCACCATTATTATAGGAGCGCTTGCAAAGCCTGCCAGTTGATGGTAGGGTGGAAAAGAAGAGGACAACTAGAAGAGAGTTCTTATACCACAAAGTAAATTTTGCTGGCTCTGCGAGGAACAGGAAACCTGCATGATGAGAACAAGGACTGGGTGGCACTGCAGGAAATGCTCAATTCCAGTTTCACTTCCTGTGTTATCACTTTTTCTTTGCTGCAATTTTATCTTTGTTGGTCAATTCTCTTTTAATTTTCCATTTTTTTTACATTCTATGTAAATGTAGTTTTTATGAACTAGAGAGTCTGACTCCATATTTTATCTTTGACTACTGTCAGCTCTCAAGCCCCACCTCTTCCCTCCCCTTCTGTCCCACACCTGGATGGCTGATTCGAAAGCCCAGGTGCTTCCTCCTTTGGCTCTAAAGGCAAGTTCAAGCCACGCAGGCCCCAGCATGTGCATTGGAGCCTTCACTTCCGCCCTACTCCTTAACCTTAATAACACCCAAAGCCAGTCTCTTTTCCCTGCTCTCAAGCCATTTTTTTTTTCTTCTTTTTCTGGAGACAGGGTCTTGTGTCGCCCAGGCTGGAGTGCAGGGCCATGATCACAGCTCACTGCAGCCTAGATCCCTGGGCTCAAGCGATCCTTCCAGCTCAGCTTGCCCAGTAGCTGGAACCACGGGGGTGTGCCACCACGCCTGGCTAATTTTTAAATTTTTTTTGTAGAGATGAGGAGTGCCACTGTGTTGCCCAGGCTGGTCTCAAAACTCCTGGGCTCAAGTGATCCTCTCTTGGCTTGGCCTCCCAAAATGCTGGGGTTACAGGCATGAGCCATTGCACCCAGCCTTAAGCTATTTTTGAACCCGTTTGGGATTCATCCCTGTTCTCCCCAGAAAGCCTCATGTGAGTCATAAGCCTTTACATATTCGCTCTGTGCATGTGGGGCTGTCACCAGTTTTGAAAAACCAGGTTTTGGGTGGGGAATCTATCTCGTATCTTTGGGTAATATCAAAGATAAACACAGCAGACATTAACATTTTATTCAGTAACCACTGACAGTAGGGGAAAGAGCTGAGCTCCATTCCGATTTGTGCAGTGATGATTGGGCTTTTTTTCTTTTTTTGGTGGTTGGATATTTTATATCTTTTTTTCATTTTCTTCCCTTTTTTTTTTTTTTTTTTCCAAATACTCTTCACTGAATGTAGTCGATTGGTGATTTTAAAGGGGGAATGAGGGAGTATGGAGGGGTACGAGTTGGGGCTCAGTAGAGTTGGGGATGTGAAAAATTACAAGGGACCAGTGTAAATGTGATGAGGCCAGCGGCGTCTGCCTGCTGGCAATGGTCAAAGTTAGGATTCCATCCTCCCACAGAGACTGGGAGACAGAGGCCTTATCTTTCCCAATCACTACATTTCAAAGCAATGGCTCCTTGAGAAAGCAATGTTCCTTGAGAAAGACACTTCTGAGCTGTAGGAGATACACACATGCATACACATACACAACATGTGTATCACATAAACATCTCAAAGGGACAGAGGACAGATTCATAATTGTAAGTCTTTTTACTTAATGCTGTAAGAGAGAGCGGTCAGGGGCCTATGGTCAGATATTGGCAAGAACAGTAAGTTATCCTGGCAGCACTGAGATTTCTCAGGCAGGCATTTTAATGGTGGGGACTGGGGTCATCCTGGGAACACAGGCTATGCTACTAGAAGCCATGCCAATTTGTCTCAGTGCAGAGTTTCAGATGGAGTTATGTGGGGAGAGTTCTGCAGTTCTCAGTAACCACAACAGTATATATCACTGGAAGATGAAGCCCACACAACTACAGATGTTACTGTTTCTGAGTGAGCTGAATAACAAACTTACAGTGAACAGTCACCAACAGAAGTGATGTGACTGGTTACTGATCATGACATTCATTTGTTATTAATGTGATGATGTGTAGACTGAAGAGCTAGCAGCCTGCACTTTATGCGAAGACTCACAGTTAATATACTGTGTACCTGAAATTTGAGTTGTGTTGTTGGGGGACTGGTGTTATTAAATCATGGTGACTGAATTCGTGCATATCAGAACTGTACCAAGCAAGGGCTGCCTGATGAGTATAATGCTCTCATGTTTTATGGGAATTTATACAAATTTAAAATAATATGAATAAATATTTGAAAGTTGTATGTTATGCACAAGGTTTGAAATAATGCAATTCTTTTAATATTTTAAAAAATTGTTAGGACTCAGATTTTCTTTTATCTTTTTTTTTTTAAGGTACGGAGTCTCGCTCTGTCGCCCAGGCTGAAGTGTAGAGTGCAGTGGCACGATCTCAGCTCATTGCAACTTACACCTCCTGGGTTGAAGCAATTCTTCTGCCTCAGCCTCCCGAGTAGCTGGGAATACAGGTGCACGCTGTCATGCCCGGCTCATTTTTGTGTTTTAGTAGAGATAGGGTTTCAGCATGTTGCCCAGGCTGCTCTCAACTCCTGAGCTTAGGCAATCCTCCAGCCTTAGCCTCCCAAAGTGGTAGGATTACAGGCGTGAGCCACTGCGCCTGGCCCTCGACTCACAGATTTTCAAAATACTTTTGAACAGTAAGCTGAGGACAGTGTTTATTATGACTATACTGGTCTCCTTTCACTAGCTCACAAAATTTAACTCCATCACTTGTCAGTCTCCTGAAAATGCTGTGTATGTGCTTTGAAATTGTGAATGATCTGCTGATTTGTGCTATTTTAATATTCAATGTTGTTGAAAGAATAGTTTTTAAACCAAGTAATGCAAAAATTTATTTAGTGTAACATTAATGCTTGTGCTGTAAAACATGCTGGAAAATCGATAGCTCTGGAATAAACTTTGGATTTTTAATTAAATTGATTTTGATGTACTTATGCAGTTAAATTGGTAGAGACTAATCTGAAAAGCTGAGAAAAGATAAAGCAGAATTAAAACAAAATCTGTCTTATTCGTAGAGCCATGTCAAGAATGCATTATCTCTACACCTATTCCAATGGGCACGTTAGTACTTGATTATGCAGGGAGTGAATCATGCCAAGTCTTCACGTACACATTGCTCCCATCACTGCTGTGCAGTGAGCTGTGACTGCACCACTGCACTCCAGCTTGGGCAACAGAGCCAGACCTTGTCTCAAAAAAAAAAAAAAAAAAAAAAGTCCTTTAAGGGATACGAGGCTGCGTGTGATAGTCGTTTTCTTTTAGTTTGCACTTTTTTTTTTTTTTTGAGACAGTCTCGCTCTGTTGCCCCGTCTGGAGTGCAGTGGCTCCATCTTGGCCCACTGCAAGCTCCGCCTCCCGGGTTCACGGCCTTCTCCTGCCTCAGCCTCCCAAGTAGCTGGAACTATAGGCGCCCGCCACCACGCCCGGCCAATTTTTTTTGTATTTTTTAGTGGAGACGGGGTTTCACCATGTTAGCCAGGATGGTCTCGATCTCCTGACCTCCTGATCCGCCCGCCTCGGCCTCCCAAAGTGCTGGGTTTACAGGCGTGAGCCACGGCGCCCGGCCTAGTTTGCACTTTTATTCACCCCCAAATTCTGTGTATTGCAAGTAAGTCTCAAATTTTGAGAAGCGAGCACCATCCCATTGGCATCGTGACTACGACCGCATCACTGAACTGCTTTGCTTTCCGGGAGAATCCCTGCGCCATGGATTCGCTCGCCTTTCCATGCCTGCCATGCAAGCGTCCTTTGTGGTGTCCGCGTCCTTTTGTCCGCGTCCGGGTCAACGCCTGACGCGCCCCTTCCCGGCTGGAGGATGCAGCTCGGGGCGGGGCGAGGCGAGGGTGTGTCACGGAACCTGACGGGAAAGGGCCCCTCTAGGTCCGTGGCGCGCGGCGCGCTTTGTGGCAGCGACGGGCACTGCCGCGCATGCGCGGCCCATTTCCGAGAGTGGCAGGGCTGGGCCCCAGTGGGGTCGCCTCTGGGGTCAAAGAGCACGCCGAGCCTGCGGGAGGGCGGGGCCGCGGCCTTGGCCCTTTGTCACGTAGGAGACAGCGCTCCAGGCTGGCAGGCGGCCTTAGCGGCGTTTGCCGCTCTTGTGCGGACACCAGTGCACGCCTTAGTGGTGACTACCGGGACGCTTCGCGCTCCAGGAAGGAGGCGGGCACCGCCCGCTCTACCACAGTCTGGGAGCTGGACCTCGGGGCTCGCCGCTCTGCCTGCCCACTAAAAGCCCATTCGGGGGAAGTCCAGTGTTGCGTGGTTACAGTACTGAGCCCCAGACATCGTTGCCAAGTGTAACGCAGGCTCTGTTTTATCCTGGGGCACTTGTAGTCAGGGTTCGTGGGCCCGCACTTCATAATGGAGGGCTGCGGGCCTCGTCTGAACCGTCCAGCCAGTGTGTCCTCAGTCGTCTTGGTTGGGTTTTTGAAGGACCAACCCGAGATTCTGGGGCACAGGGAGTTACAAGACTTGGGGCCCTGATGTAAGCCCCAAATAAAATGATTTTGGCCCCTAGGGCCAGATCCTAGTTTTTAAAAACAGAGCAGCACTTGTAAGGTAGAGGAAGCATGGCCCACCTGAATGGGGACCTCTCACCAGAGTTTCACAGCAGCGGAGGACGAGGCTGAGAAAGAGCACGGCCCAGATTTGCACGGAGAGGCAATATGTAATGCCTGTGCTCCACAAGCCACCCCAGCTGACTCAACGGGAGTTTTGCTCTAGCTGTCAGAGAGGTGAGCTGGGCCTAAGGCTAGGGTCAGGCTTGCCCAGGAAATGTCTCTCCATCTTCAGGGTTGAGAGAATCTGGTTGGGAGGGAAAGAAATGCTACCTACCTCTAAGAAAATTATTTTTCTTTTTCTTTTGAGATGGAGTGTCGCTCTGTCGCCCAGGCTGGAGTGCAGTGGCCCGATCTCGGCTCACTGTAGCCTCTCTGCCTCCCGGGTTCAAGCGATTCTCCTGCCTCAGCCTCCGGAGTAGCTGAGATTACAGGCACGCGACACCATGCCCGGCTAATTTTTGTATTTTTAGTAAAGATAGGTTTTCACTATGTTGGCCAGGCTGGTCTTGAACTCCTGACCTCCGGTGATGCGCGCTTCTGCCTCCCAAAGTGTTGGGATTACAGGCGTGAGCCACTGCTCCTGGCCAAGAAAATTATGTCTTAAACACCCCAACGGCCTTTGAATTTTTCTGAATTATTTACTCGTTCCAGATACTGAGAGCTTCCCATACTATGCCAATTACCACAGGTGGCCTTGAGAAATGTGGGTACTTCCACTATGCTTACTCAGAAAGTAGTTCAGGAAACAGTTTCCTGGATTACCAATTTCTGCCTGACATGAAAGATGAAAACCACTGAACTCCAGAGGGGTGAATGTCCAGGTCATCCCATTCATTAGCTACTCCAGAGGCTGAGGCAGGAGAATCCCTTGAGCCCGGAAGGCGGAGGTTGTAGTGAGCCGAGATAGAGCCACTGCACTCCAGCCTGGGTGACAGAGTGAGACTCCATCTCCAGAAAACAAAATAAAACAACAAAACAAAAACCCTAGCGCGGTGGCTCACGCCTGTAATCCCATCACTTTGGGAGGCCGGGGGGGGGGTGGTGTGGATCACGAGGTCAGGAGTTCGCGACCAGCCTGGCCAACATAGTGAAACACCGTCTCTACTAAAAATACAAAAGATAGCTGGGCATGGTGGCGCATGCCTGTAATCCCAGCTACTCCAGAGGCTGAGGCAGGAGAATCGCCTAAACCCTGGAGGTGGAGGTTGCAGTGAGCCGAGATTGCGTCACTGCACTCCAGGCTGGGCGACAGAGCAAGACTCCGTCTTGGGGAAAAAAAAAAAAAGAATTCCTCATGAGATCGCTTGAACGCGCGAGTTGGAGGTTGCAGTGAGCCGAGATCACGCCACTGCACTCCAGCCTGGGCAACAGAGGGAGACTCCGCCTCAATTAAAAAAAAAAAAAGAATTCCTCATGAGACATTAAGAGTTACAGCTCTTTGCTGGGCACGGTGGCTCACGCCTGTAATTCCAGCACTTTGGGAGGCCGAGGCGGGCGGATCACGAGGTCAGGAGATCGAGACCATCTTGGCTAACATGGTGAAACCCCGTCTCTACTAAAAATAAAAAAAAATTAGCCGGGCGTGGTGGCGGGCACCTGTAGTCCCAGCTACTCGGGAGGCTGAGGCAGGCGACTAGCCTGAACCCGGGAGGCGGAGCTTGCAGTGAGCCGAGATCGGGCCACTGCACTCCAGCCTGGGTAACAGAGCGAGACTCCGTCTCAAAAAAAAAAAAAAACAACAAAAAAACAAAAACAAGACAAAATAAAAAAGTTACAGCTCTTTTAGAATTTGTCTAGCAGGCTTTCCAGTTTTTGCCAGTATGAACCCAAAATATCTGAGACAGACCTCAGTTAATTTAGAAAGTTTATTTTGCCAAAGTTGAGGACATGCACCCATGACAGCCTCAGGAGGTGCTGATGACATGCGCCAATGTGGGCAAAGCACACTTTGGTTTCGTACATTTTAGGGAGACATGAGACATCAATCAATATATGTAAGATGAACATTGGTTCAGTCCGGAAAGGCAGGACAACTGGAAGCAAAGGTGGGACAACTTGAAGGGCAGGTGGCTTCCGGGGTCTTAGGTACAGAAGAGACAAATAGTTGCATTCTTTTGAGTTGCTAATTAGCCTCTTCAAAGGAGGCAATCAGCTTTGCATTTATCTTAGTGAGCAGAGAGGTGACTTTAAATAGAATGAGATGCAGGTTTGCCCTTAGCAGTTCCCAGCTTGACTTTTCTGTTTAGCTTAGTGATTTTGGTGCCCCAAGATTTATTTTCCTTTCACCCTGGAAAGCCCCTTAAAAACAAAAAACAAAAAACAGTTCTTGGCATTGAAGTCTAAAAAAATGTTCTTTTTCCGGTCTTCCTGTAGATGACTTAGTAGAGAGTCTTCAGTCTTTCAGTGGGTACCAGAAATCAGTGCAGTCTGCTGCCTGTAATTGAGTACTTCGTGTGGGTGGAGTACTCAGTCAGTACATTTCTAGGGATGGAGGCACCTTGGTCCCATAGACCTCTTTCTGATGGTCCTGCTTGATCCAGGCATAGAAGCTGGGATAGCTGCATGAAAGAATGGATTATATCACCTTCAGATAAACTCCTTAAATGTATGTATAGATTGTACAACAGCAAGGTTAAAGCTGTATTTCCTGGCAAGTATCTCCACATTTCCCTTTCTCATTTTGAACAACATGACTTGCTGGATCTGCCTGGTAGGGGTATCCAAATGTCATGGATACTTTAGTGCTTGCCTTAATTGAGCATTCTGTCCAGTTGATGCTCATGTTTAATCTCCCTAAAATGTCTTCTCAGTTGGTTTCTGATCTAGTCCTTCCTCTGTAATTATTTCTTTTCTGTCTTGTCCGTGAAGTCTTCTTCCTCTTCCTGCCTCTCATTATTGCTGTTCCCAAAGTATCCAGTCTTTTTCTTTCTTTCTTTCTTTTTTTAGGCGTAGTCTCACTTTGTCTCCCAGGCTAGAGTGCAGTGGCATGGTCTTGGCCCACTTCATCCTCCGCCTCCCAGATTCCAGTGATCTTCCTGCCTCAGCCTCCCGAGTAGCTTGGACTACAGGCGTATGGTACCACGCTTGGCTAATTTTTGTACTTTTAGTAGAGACAGGGTTTTGCCATGTTGGCCAGGCTGGTCTCAAACTCCTGACCTCAGGTGATCCACCCACCTTGGCCTCCCAAAATGCTGGGATTACAGACGTGAGCCACTGCACCTGGCCCTTGGTTTGCTGAGACTTTTTATCATCCAGTGGGTATTGAATTTGAACTTTTTAAAAAAAATTTTTAAGTCAGGTCTCACTCTGTCACCCAGTCTGGAGTGCAGTGTTGCGATCACAGCTCACTGCAGGTAACTCTGACTTCAGTCTCCCAGGTAGCTGGAACTGCAGGTGCACAGCAAAATGCCTGGCTAATTTTTTTATTTTTTGTACAGACAGGGTTTTGCCGTGTTGCTCAGGCTGTGAGTTAATTATTATTATTATTATTTTCTGAGATGGAGTCTCGCTCTGTTGTCCAGGCTGGAGTGCAGTGGCTCAATCTTGGCTCACTGGAAGCTCTGCCTCCTGGGTTCACGCCATTCTCCTGCCTCAGCCTCCCGAGTAGCTGGGACTACAGGCGCCTGCCACCATGCCCAGCTAATTTTTTGTATTTTTAGTTAGAGACAGGGTTTCACCGTGTCAGCGAGGATGGTCTTGATCTCCTGACCTCATGATCTGCCCGCCTCGGCCTCCCAAAGTACTGGGATTACAGGCGTGAGCCACCGCGCCCAGCCGTTTAATTATTATTATTATTTTTTAGCTAATAGACCAGAAGAATGAATTTAATTATTATTGAGATGATTATATTGTTTTATTCTTTTTCAGTGGATTGATTGATATTAACCTATGGCTCGAGTTAATTTTATTAATGTTTTGATTTTCAAATGTTAAACCAGCCTATTTTCCAGGAACAAAGTCATATTGTTGCTTTATCCTTTTAAAATGTATTCCATGACAAATTGTTAGATATTTTTCTGTCTTTGTTCCTGAAAGAGTCTGTTGTTTTCTTTCTTTCTTTCTTTTTTTTTTTGAGACCAAGTCTTGCTCTGTCGCCCAGGCTGGAGTGCAGTGGCATGATCTCAGTTCATGGCAACCTCTGCCTCCTGGGTTCAAGCGATTCTCATACCTCAGCCTCCTGAGTAGCTGAGATTACAGGCACCTGCCACCACGCCCAGCTAATTTTTTGTATTTTTAGTAGACACGGGGTTTCGCCATCTTGACCAGGCTGGTCTTGAACTCCTAACCTCAGATGCCACCCACCTCAGCCTCCCAAAGTGTTGAGACTACAGGTATGAGCCACCACACCTGGCTGTTATTTTCCTTTCTTAAAAGTCTTTTTTTTTTTTTTTTGAGAAAGAGTCTCACTCTAATGCCTAGTCTGGAGTGTAGTGGCCCTATCTCAGCTTACTGCAAACCTTCGCCTCCTGGGTTCAAGCGATTCTTGTGCCTCTGCCTCCCAAGTAGCTGGGATTACAGGCAGGCACCACCAGGACTGGCTAATTTTTGTATTTTTAGAGAGACAGGGTTTCACCATATTGGCCTGGCTGGTCTTAAACTCCTGGCCTCAACTGATCTAACCACCTTGGTCTCCCAAAGTGCTGGGATAACAGGTGTGAGCTATCACACCTGGCCTCTTCTAATATCTTATTTTTTTTTTTTTGAGACAGAGTTTCGCTCTTGTTGCCTAGGCTGGAGTGCAATGGCATGATCTCGGCTCACTGCAACCTCCACCTCCCCGGTTCAAGTGATTCTCCTGCCTTAGACTCCTGAGTAGCTAGGATTATAGGCGTTAGCCACCATGCCCAGCTAATTTTTGTATTTATAGTAGAGATGGGGTTTCACCATGTTTGTCAGGCTGGTCTCAAACTTCTGACTTCAGGTGATCTGCCTGCCTTGGCCTCCCAAAGTGTTGGGATTACGGGCTTGAGCCAACATGCCCGGCCCAGCGTTTTGTTTTTTTTGTCAAGGTCTTGCTCTGTCACCCAGGCTGGAGCACAGTGGTGTGATGATCATAACTCACCTCTCCCTTGAACTCCTGGGATCAAGCAATCCTCTGATCTCAGCCTCCTGAGTAGCTGGGACTACAGGCATGTATCATAATGCCTGGCTAAGTTTTTGTATTTTTTTTAGCGATGGTGTTTTGCTCTGTTGCCCAGGCTGGTCTTGAACTCCTGGGCTCAAGTGATCCTCCTGTCTTGGCCTCCCAAAACATCGGGATTACAGGTATGAGCCACTGCCCCCAGCCTTTGTTAGGTTTATATCAATTTTATGCCTGTTTCAGAAAACATGTTTAGTGTTTTCTCTTTATTCTCCATAAGTGCTTGTGTAAGGTTGGTGCTATTTATTCCTTAATTGCTTGTAAAATTGCAGCAGTGAATTTTTCTAGGGTCTGGCTTTTCTTTATGAATAATTTTAAAATTATAGATTTAATTTCTTTATATTAGGGAAATTATCCTTTAGAACTTGATACAAGTCCTAGTTGTTTCTTTCTACCTTGTCATTTGTCATCCCCAGGTGGGTGGCAGGTGTGTTTGTTCCAGGGCAAAGCTATGTCTCACACACACTAGTTCACATAACCCCATTCAGACCAAAAATTGTTCACAGTTTACTTTGCTTTTTGTCTCTTTATCTCCAAGGTTGGTCTGTAGTGAACTCAAAGCCTTAATTCTATCCCAGTCCTTTTAGTTAAGGTCAGCAGTGACCTCTAGTGGTAAAATCTTCAGTCTTCCTCTTAACATGTCTTTGTTTTTAAAAAATTGTCTAGTGAATTACTCTTTCTGTTTGTTTGTTTGTTTGTTTTTGAGATGGAGTCTTGCTCTGTTGCCCAGGCTGGAGTGCAGTGGCGCGACCCCAGATCACTGCAACCTCTGCCTCCCAAAGTGCTGGGATTATAGGGTTGAGCTACTATGCCTGGCCCCTCTTACGTGGCTTTCTAGCCATATTGATATCATTGATTACAGGCACACCTCGTTTTATTGTCCCTTGCTTTAATGTACTTTGCAGATATTGTGCTTTTTTTTCTTTTTTTAACAATTAAAAGTTTGTGGAAACCCAGCATTGAGCAAATCTGTAGACACCATTTTTTTTTTTTTTGAGACAGAGTCTCCCTCTGTCACCAGGCTAGGGTGCAGTGGCGTGATCTCAGGTCACTGCAACCTTGGCCTCCTGGGTTCAAGTGACTCACCTGCCTCAGCCTCCCGAGTAGCTGGGACTACAGGTGTGCACCACCATACCCAGCTAATTTTTGTATTTTTAGTAGAGGTGGGGTTTCACCATGTTGGCCAGGATGGTCACAATCTCTTGACCTCGTGATCCACCTGCCTCAGCCTCTTGAAGTGCTGGGATTACAGGCATGAGTCACCGCATCCGGCCTTTTTTTTTTTCTTTATAGAGACAGGGGTCTCATGTTGTCACCCAGGCTGGAGTGCAGTGGCATGATCTTAGCTCGTTGTAACCTTGAACTCTTCGACTCAGGGGATCCTCCTGCCTCAGCCCCCTGAGTAGCTGGGACCACAGCCATGCCTGGCTATGCCTGGCTAATTAAAAAAATTTTTTTTGGCCAGGTGCAGTGGCTCATGTCTGTAATCCCAGCACTTGGGGATGCCGAGGTGGGTGGATCAACTGAGGTCGGGAGTTTGAGACCAGCCTGACCAACATGGAGAAACCCCGTCTCTACTAAAAATACAAAATTAGCTGGGTGTGGTGGCGCATGCCTGTAATCCCAGCTGCTCAGGAGGCTGTGGCAGGAGAATTGCTTGAACCCAGGAGGCAGAGGTTGCGGTGAGCCGAGTTCACACCATTGCAATCCAGCTTGGGCAACGAGAGCAAAACTCCATCTCAAAAAAAAATTTTTTTTTCTTTTTGGGCCAGGCGGATGGCTCATGCCTGTAATCCCAGCACTTTGGGAAGCCAAGGCAGGTGGATCACCTGATGTTGGTAGTTTGAGACCAGCCTGGCCAACATGGCGAAACCCCGTCTCTACTAAAAATATAAAAATTAGCCAGGCGTGGTGGTGCACACTTGTAGTCTAGCTACTCGGGAGGCTGAGGCAGGACAATTGCTTGAACCTGGGAGGCTAAGGTTGCAGTGAGCCGAGATCATGCCACTGCATTGCAGTCTGGGTTTCAGAGCGAAACACTGTCTCAAAAAAAAGAAAAAAATTTTTTTTTTTTGGTGGAAACGTGGTCTCACTATGTTGCCCAAGTTGGTCTTGAACTCCTGGCATCAAGTGATCTTCCCACCTTGGTCCCCCAGAGCCCTGGGACTGTAGGCATGAGGCACCTCACCTAGCCTCACAACTGTTTTTCTTTTTTTTTTTTTTTTTAAACATGTGCTCATGTTGTGTCTCTGGGTCACATTTTGGTAATTCTTGCACTATTTCAGACTTTTTTTTATTATCTATTATGGCGATCTGTGATCTGTGATTTCTGTTATTATTATTGTAATTGTTTTGACCGTATATAAGATGGTTAAAATTAACAAATGTTGCCTGTGTTCTGACTGCTTCACTGACTGGCTGTTCCCCTTTCTCTCTCCCTTTCCTCTGGCCTCCCTGTTCCTTGAGACACAACAATATTGAAATTAGGATAGTTAACTACCCTGCAGTGGCCTCTCAGTGTTCAAGTGAGAGGAAGAGTCATACATTTCTCACTTTAAATCAGAAGCTAGAAATAATTAAGCTTAATGAGGAAGGCATATATCAAAAGCCAAGACAGGACCAAATTAGGCCTCTTGTGCCAAACAGCCCAAATGTAAATGCAAAGGAAAACTTTTTTTTTCTTTTTTGTTTTTGTTTTGAGACAAAGTCTCACTGTGTCACCCAGGCTGGAGTGCAGTGGCACAATCTCGGCTCACTGAAACCTCTGCCTCCTGGTTCAAGTGATTCTTCTGTCTCAGCCTCCTGAGTAGCTGGGATTACAGGTGTGTGCCACCATGCCCGGCTAATTTTTTGTATTTTTAGTAGAGACAGGGTTTCACCATGTTGGCCAGGCTGGTCTTGAACTCCTGATCTCAGGTGATCTACCCGTCTCGGCCTCCCAAAGTACTAGGATTACAGGCGTGAGCTACTGTGCCTGGCTGGCATATTTGTTTATAGCATGGTTTACTGAATTTTTTTTTTCTTTTCTTTTTCCTTTTTTTTTTTTTTTTGAGGTGGAGTCTTGCTTTGTCGCCCAGGCTGGAGTACAGTGGTGTGATCTCGGCTCACTGCAACCTCCGCCTCCTGGGTTCAAGTGATTCTCCTGCCTCAGCCTCCCGAGTAGCTGGGATTACAGGTGTGCACCACCACACCTGGCTAATTTTTGTATTATTAGTAGAGACGGGGTTTCACCATGTTTGTCAGGCTGGTCTCCAACTCCTGACCTTGTGATCCACCCGCCTCAGCATCCCTTAGTGCTGGGATTACAGGCGTGAGTCACCACGCCCAGCTGGTTTACTGATTATTTTAAACAAATTATTGAGTCCTAATGTTCAGAAAAAAATATTTCTTTCAAAATGTTACTGCTCATTGACAAGCTAGTCACATAAGAGCTATGAGGTATGAAATTAATGTTTTCATGCTTACTAGCATGCATCCATTCTACAGCCCATGGATCAAGGAGTAATTTTTTTTTGAGACAGAGTTTCGCTCTTGTTGTCCAGGCTGGATTACAATGGCGTGATCTCGGCTCACTGCAACCTCCGCCTCCTAGGTTTGGCGATTCTCCTGCCTCAGCCTCCTCAGTAGCTGAGATTACAAGTGCCTGCTGCCGCACCCAGCTAATTGTTTTGTGTTTTTTTTGGTAGAGATGGGGTTTCATCATGTTGGCCAGGCTGGTCTTGAACTCTTGTCCTCAAGTGATCTGCCTGCCTCAGCCTCCCAAAGTGCTAGGATTATAAGCATGAGCCGCTGTGCCCGGCCAAGGAGTAATTTTGACTTTCAAGTTTTATTTTTTATTTTTCTTTTTTTGAGATGGAGTCCTGCTGTGTCGCCCAGGCTGGAGTGCAGTGGCACGATCTCAGCTCACTGCAACCTCCGCCTCGCGGGTTCAAGTGATTCTTCTGCCTCAGCCTCCCGACTAGCTGGGACTACAGGCGCACGCCACCATGCCCGGCTAATTTTTGTATTTTTAGTAGAGACAGGGTTTCACCATATTGGCCAGGCTGGTCTCAAACTCCTGACCTTGTGATCCGCCTGCCTCGGCCTTCCAAAGTGCTGTTATTGCAGGTGTGAGCCACTGCGCCCGACCTTCAACTTTTATTATTTAAGAAATAAATTTGTGGCCAGGCGTGGTGACTCATGCCTATAATCCCAGCACTTTGGGAGGCCGAGGCTGGTGGATCACCTCAGGTCAGGAGTTTGAGACCAGCCTGGCAAACATGGTGAAACCTTGTCTCTACTAAAAATACAAAAATTAGCTGGGCGTGGTGGTGCATACCTATAATCCCAGCTACTTGGGAGGCTGGGGCAGGAGAATCGCTTGAACCTGGAAGGCAGAGGTTGCAGTGAGCCGAGATTGTGCCACTGCACTCCAGCATAGGCAACAGAATGAGACTCTATCTCAGAAAAAAAAAAAAAGAAAGAAATTTGTAAGGCTATATCTGCCATGGATAGTGATTCCTCTGATGGATCTGGGCAAAGTAAATTGAAAACCTTCTGGAATGGATTCACTGCTCAAGATGCCACTAAGACCATTTACGATTCATGAGAGTAGGTCCAATTAACAACATTAATAGGAATTTGGACGAACTTGAATCCAACCCTTATGGATGACTTTGAGGGGTTCAAGTCTTCAGTGGAGGAAGTCACTGCAGTTGTGGAAATAGCATAACTAGAATTAGAAGTGGAGCCTGAAGATGTGAGTGAATTGCTGCAATCTTATGATAGAACTTGAACAGATGAGGAGTTGCTTCTTATGCATGAGATAAGAAAATTGTTTCTTGTGATGGAATCTATTCCTGGTGAAGATACTGTGAACATTGTTAAGATGACAACAAAGGATTTAGACTTACATAAACTTACTTAATAAGGCAGCAGCAGGGTTTGAGAGGATTGAATCCAATTTTTAAAGAAGTTTTACTATAGGTAAAATTAAACAGCATCTCATGTTACAGAGAAATCTTTCATGAAAGGAAGAGTCGGCCAGGTACAATGGCTCATTCCTGTAACCCCAGCACTTTTGGAGGCTGAGGCAGGTGGATCACCTGAGGTCGGGAGTTTGAGACCAGCCTGACCAACATGGAGAAACCCCGTCTCTACTAAAAATACAAAATTAGCCGGGCATGGTGGCACATGCCTGTGATCCCAACTACTCGGGAGGTTGAGACAGGATAATTGCTTGAACCTGGGAGGCAGAGGTTGTGGTGAGCTGAGATCGCGCCATTGCACTCCAGCCTAGGCAACAAGAGTGAAACTCTGTCTCAAAAAAAAAAAAAAAAAAAAAAAAAGGCCGGGCACAGTGGCTCACGCCTGTAATCCCAGCACTTTGGGAGGCCGAGGCGGGCGGATCACGAGGTCAGGAGATCGACACCATCCTGGCTAACGTGGTGAAACCCCATCTCTACTAAAAATACAAAAAATTAGCTGGGTGTAGTGGTGGGCGCCTGTAGTCCCAGCTACTTGGGAGGCTGAGGCAGGAGAATGGTGTGAACCCAGGAGGCGGAGCTTGTAGTGAGCCGAGATTGTGCCACTGCATTCCAGCCTGGGCTACAGAGCGAAACTCTATCTCAAAAAAAAAAAAAAAAAAAGAAAAGGAAGAGTCAATCAGTGTGGCAGACTTAATTGTCCTTTTATTTTAAGAAATTGCACAGCCATCCCAGCCTTCAGCAAACAACCACTAGCAGTCATCAACATTGAGGCAAGACCATCTACCAGCAAAAAGATTATGATTCACTATAGGCTCAGATGATTGTTGGCATTTCTTTTATTTTACTTTATTTTTTGAGACATAGTCTGGCTCTTTCACCCAGGCTGGAGTGCAGTGGTGCGACCTTGGCTCACTGTGACCTCTGCCTCCCAGATTCAAGCGATTCTCCTGCCTCAGCCTCCTGAGCACCTGGGACTACAGGCGTGCACCACACCCGGCTAATTTTTGTATTTTTGTAGAGACAGGCTTTCAGCATGTCGGCCAGGCTGGTCTCAATCTCCTGACCTCAGGTGATCCACCAGCCTCGGCCTCCTAAAGTGCTGGGATTACAGGCGTGAGCCACTGTGCCTGGCCATCATTTATTTATTTATTTTTTTAAATAAATAAGAGACAGGGTCCCTTATGTTGCCCAGGCTGATCTTGGGCTTCTTGGTTCAAATGATCCTCCCACTTCAGCCTTCCAAAGTGCTGGGATTACAGGCATGAACCAATGTACTTGGCCTGCATTTTTAGGCGATGAAGTATTTTAAAATTAGGATTTATCTGTACACGGTGGCTCATGCACTTTGGGAGGCCAAAGTGGGTGGATCACTTGAGGCCAAGGGTTTGAGACCAGCCCGGCCAACATGGTGAAACCCTGTCTCTACCAAAAAATAGAAAAATTAGGTGGGCGTGGTGGTGTACTCCTGTAATTGTAGGTACTCAGGAGACTGAGGCATGAGAATTTCTTGAACCCAGGAGGCAGAGGTTGCAGTGAGCTGAGATCACACCACTGCACTCCAACCTGGGCAACAGAGCAAGACTCTGTCTTCCAAAAAAAAAATTAGGATATGTATATTGGTTTACTAGACATAATGCTATTGCACACTTAACAGACTATAGTATAGTGAAAACATAACTTTTACATGCATGGGAAACCAACATACTCGTGTGACTCAAGTGACATTTGCTTTATTGCAGTGGTCTGGAACTGAATGCACCTTATCTTTGAGGTATGCGTGTGTTTTTCCCTTCTGGTTGACTTTCTTCACTTGGCTTACAGGACACCACACTCTTTTAACTTTCCCTTTTAATTTTTTTTTGGTTGCGGGAACAGTGTTTTACTCTGTTGCCCAGGCTGGAGTGCAGTGGTGCCATCAAGGCTCACTTTAGCCTTGAGCTCCCTGGGCTTCAGTGATACTCCCACCTTAGCCTCCTGAGTAGCTGGGACTACAGGTGCATGCCACTATGCCCAGCTAATTTTTCTATTTATTTATTTAGAGACAGAGTTTCGCTTTTGTTGCCCAGGCTGGAGTGCAATGGCGTGATCTCAGCTCATTGCAACCTCCACCTCCCAGGTTCAAGCGATTCTCCTGCCTCAGCCTCCCGAGTACCTGGGATTACAGGCATGCGCCACTACACCTGGCTAATTTTTTTGTATTTTTAGTAGAGATGGGGTTTCTCCATGTTGGTCAGGCTGGTCTCGTACTCCCGACCTCAGATGATCCACTTGCCTCGGCCTTCCAAAGTGCTGGGATTACAGGCGTGAGCCAGCACACCCGGGCAATTTTTCTATTTATTGTAGAGATGGGATTTGCCACGTTGCCCAGGCTGATGTGGAAGTCCTGGGCTCAAGCAATTTTCTTACCTTGACCTCCCAAAGTGTTGGGATTACAGGTGAGAGCCACTGCACTTTGTCTTAACTTTTCCCTTTCTTTTTTGAACAGGGTCTCACTGTCACACAGACTAGAGTACAGTGGCATGATCATAGCTCACTGCAGCCTTGACATCCTGGGCTCAGGTGTTCAAGTGATCCTCCCACCTCAGCCTCTTGAGTAGTTGGGACTACAGGCATGCACCACCACACTAATTTTTGTATTTTTTTGTAGAGACGGGTTTCACCATGTTGCCGACCTTAACTTTTAACTTTCCTTCTCTCATCGTTTGCTGGTTCCTCCTTTTCTTCCTGTCTCTGAATGTTTATGTGTAGTCCTTGGTCATTGTGATGCAGGATTTTTCTTGGCCCCTTTGTTGGACTCGTGACAGGGCTGTCCCATTTACTTGGCCCACTGCGCTCAACCCCTTTCAGGATGGAGCACGTGAGTGAGTGCGGGATCTGGCTGGCTGCTCCAGGCACTGGCAGGAGCAAGCTCCATTGGTGTCCAAGAAGAATGTCACATGGGCAAACTGAAGGATGGTGAAGTCAGAGAATTTTATTGAGCAATGAAAATGGCTCTCAGCAGAGAGGGGAACTGGAAAGGGGATGGGAAGGGCAGGTTGCCTTCCCTGAGGTCAGGTTGCCCCTTCCCTGAAGTCAAGCCATCGCTCTGAAGTCAAGCTGTCTCTCTGAAGTCAAATTGTCTCTCTCTGAAGTCAAACTGTCTCCCCCTCTACTGACTGAGTCTGGGGTCTTTCTTTATAGCACTCAGAATGGAGAGTGTGTGCTCACTGGTTTGTGAGTATGCAAAAAACGTTAAAGTGAAGACACCACTCGATGGTGGGCATAGCAGTGTAGAAAACCAATTAGGAAAGGGTAGCTATATATAAAATAGGTGAAGAGTGGGGATTAGAGGAAAGCATGCCAAAGAGGAAGATAAGTTCTTAGTCTGGTCCGAGCATTTAACTTGTATCTTAGCTTTCAGGCTTTAAACTATCTTTGGCTTGGAGGTTTCACTGGGGACCTGCCCCTATTTACTTTGGCATTTGGCTGCCTCCGTTTGTTATCACTTGTACTTTTTCTGGCCGAGGCCTCTCCCTTGGCAATGTTTTGTCAGCAGTACTCTCTGGGGCCTGATCCCTCCTGGTAATCTCTCCAGCTCAGATTTCTTCTTACACTTCAGATGCATATGTTAACAGTCTACTCTGCATCTCTGCTTGAGTATTTTATAGACCCAAGCTCAACATGATTAAAACTGGCCTCTTGGATTTTCTCTCCCAAACCCACAACCTCTGGAGCATTCCTTCCCCTTCTTGTTTGATAGCAGACCCCTTGGAATTATTTTTGACCTGTTTTTTTCTTGTCTTACACATCTTATTTGTCAGAAAAACCTCTGGGGCATACATCCAGAATATATCCACAGAGTCTGACCTCTTGCAATCCTCTCTATGACATCTTTTGCCTGGATTACAGCAAGTTGCAGAGCAGTCTTGCTGCCGCTCAGACCTTGGCCTCTGGCATAGCACTTAGAGTGCCTGTAGGAAGAGTCAGGTTGCTAAACGCCAATCCTCTGCCCGACATCTACATTTTTCACTGAGTAAAAGCCAAAGTTCCACCAGTGGGTTATGTGATTCATTACATCTCTGACTTCACTTCCTTCTCAGCCTCTTGATCACTATGTTCCAGCTCGACTTGCCTTCTTGCTGGATGTACCAGGCATAACACCACCTTTGTCTTTGTACCGAATGTGCCCTTTTCCTGGAGTATGTTTCCTAGGGAGCCTTCCAACTTATTCTGTTATAATTTATAAAGGATTTATAATTTATAAGCATTTATAATTATGTCAACCATATTTAATAAGTTGATCATTGGCTGGGTGGGTGCAGTGGCTCATGCCTGTAATCCTAGCACTTTGGGAGGCTGAGGCGGGAGGATCACTTGAGCCTGGGAGGTAGAGGTTGCAGTGAGCCATGTTTGTGCCACTGCACTCCAGTCTGTGTGACAAAGCGAGACTCTGTCTCAAAAAAAAAAAAAAAAAAGGTTGATCATCCTTTGTATATGGTGACTTTACCATATATTAGGACACTTTTTTTTTTTTTTTGAGATAGAGTTTCCCTCTTGTACCCCCAGACTGGAGTGCAATGGCGTGATCTCGGCTCACTGCAACCTCTGCCTCCCAGGTTCAAGCGATTCTCCTGCCTCAGCCTCCCGAGTAGCCATGCCTGTCTAATTTTTTTGTATTATTAGTAGATATGGGGTTTCACCATGTTGGCCAGGGAACTCCTGACCTCAGGTGATCTGCCCGTTTCGGCCTCCCAAAGTGCTGGGACTAGAGGTGTGAGCCACTGCGCCTGGCATAGGACACTATTTAACTCTGTTTTGGGACTTTTTCTTTTCAATGGAGTATTTTTCTTTTTATTAGAGAAGTTCATAATAAACAGTAATATCTAGCAAGACAAGCCCATTTATAATTTTTGTTTTTGACATCCTTTTTTCCCTTTTTTCTTTTTTTTGAGATGGAGTCTTGCTCTGTCGCCCAGGCTGGAGTGCAGTGGCGCGATCTCAGCTCACTGCAAGCTCCTCCTCCTGGGTTCACGCCATTCTCCTGCCTCAGCCTCCTGAGTAGCTGGGATTACAGGTGCCCGCCACCATGCCTGGCTAATTTTTTGTATTTTCAGTAGAAACAGGGTTTCACCGTGTTAGACAGGATGGTCTCGATCTGCTGACCTCGTGATCTGCCCACCTTGGCCTCCCAAAGTGCTGGGATGAGAGGCCTCGAGCCACCGCACCCACCCTCCCCTCACCCCTTTTTTTTTTCTTCTTTTTTTGAGATGGAGTCTCTCTCTGTAGCCCAGGCTGGAGTGCAGTGTCACAATCTTGGCTCACTGCAACCTCCACCTCCCGGGTCCTGGTTCAAGCAATTCTCCTGCCTCAGCCTCCCGAGTAGCTGGGATTACAGGCATGCGCCACCAATGCCCAGCTAATTTTTGTATTTTTAGTGGAGACAGGGTTTCACCATGTTGGCCAGGCTGGTCTTGAACTCCTGACCTCATGATCCGCCCACCTCAGCCTCCCAAAGTGCTGAGATTACAGGTGTGAGCCACCGTGCCCGGCCCCTTTTTTGCCTTTTAAATAGAAATTCAGTGGATCTCCTTCACCTTTTTTTCTTTTTCTTTTTCTTTTTTTTTTTTTTGAGACAGAGTCTTGCTCTGTTGCCCAGGGTGGAGTGCAATGGTGCGATCTTGGCTCACTGCAACCTCCACCTCCCAGGTTCAAGCGATTCTCCTGCCTCAGCCTCTTGAGTAGCTGGGATTACAGGCCTTTTTTTTTCCCCCAGACCCAAACATCAACTTACCTTCTCCACCTTTTATAAAAGCAACTTAAGTACAACAGCCAGGCTGGGCAAGGTGGCTTATGCCTGTAATCACAACACTTTGGGAGGCTTGAGGTGGGAGGATCACTTGAGCCCAGGAGTTTGAGACCAACCTGGGTAACATAGTGAGACCCCATTTCTCCAAAAATTTAAAAATCAGCCCGATGCAGCGACTTATGCCTGTAATTGCAGTACTTTGGGAGGCTAAGGCAAGCAGATTGCTAGAGCCCAGGAGTTAGAGACTAACCTGGGCAACATGGTGAAACCTTGTCTCTGTGCAAAGACAAAAAAATTAACTGGGGATGGTGGTATGCATCTGTAGTCCTAGCTACTCAGGAGGCTGAGGTAAGAAGATTGCTTGAGCCCAGGAGGTCAAAGCTGCAGTGAGCTGTGTTTGTGCCACCGCATTCCAGCCTGGGTGACAGAACAAGACCGTGTTTCAAAAAAAAAAAAAAAAAAGAGCAGGGGCTGGGTGCGGTGGCTCAAGCCTGTAATCCTAGCACTTATGGGAGGCTGAGGTGGCCGAGGTCAGGAGTTTGAGATGAGCCTAACCAACATGATGAAACCCCGTCTCTACTAAAAATACAAAAATGAGCCAGGCGTGGTGGTGCGCCCCTGTAACCCCAGCTACTCAGGAGGCTGAAGCAGGAGAATTGCTTGAACCTGGGAGGTGGAGGTTGCGGTAAGCTGAGATCGTGCCATTGCACTACAGCCTGGGTGACATGCCTGGAGCCCCAGGTACTTGGGAGGCTGAGGCAGGAGTATTGCTTGAGCCCAGGAATTTGAGGCTGTAGTGTGCGATGATCATGCCTGTGAATGTACTCCAGCATGGGCAAAACAGCAAGACCTGGCCTCTAAAAGGAAAAATGATTTATTATCTATTTTTTGAGACAGAGTCTAGCTCTGTCACCCAGGCTGGAGTGCAGTGGCGTGATCTTGGCTCACTGCAACCTCCACCTCCCAGGTTCAAGTGATTCTCCTGTCTCAGCCTCCCCAGTAGCCGTAATTACAGGTGTGCACCACCAAGCTTGACTGATTTTTGTATTTTTAATAGAGACAGGGTTTCACCACATTGGCCAGGCTGGTCTTGAACTTCTGACCTCAAGTGATCTGCCTGCCTTGGCCACCCAAAGTGCTGGGATTACAGGCGTGAGCCACCACAGTCAGCCTAGGTTTCTTTTTCAATCAATTTTTTTTTTTTTTAAAAATCAATTCTGCTAAAAGGCTGCCTCCTCACAGATTGAATACCAGGCCACCACACAGTATCTTAAGAGGCCAGGCTCCTCCCCGCTGCACAAGGCGCCAACTTCCCCTGCCTCCACCTCATTCTCCCAGTGCGCAGGTGGGTCCCCAGTCTGTTGCAGGCATGTGCAGACAAGACCCTGGGCAGATTCCCTTATCTGCAGAAAAGCATCTGATGTAAACACTTGTGGGATTGGTCGGAGATTCTCCGGGGACCCTCCCTTATCTGCTTCCTGCATCTATCACTAGTGGGACCTCATATAATTTTTGTATGAATTAAGAAAGTAGGCCGGGCCTAGTGGTTCACTTCTGTAATCCCAGCACTTTGGGAGGCCAGGGCAGGAGGATCGCTTGAGCCTGGAGTTCAAGACCAGCCTGGGCAACATGGTGAGACCTTGTCTCTACAAACAAACAATTAGCTGGGTGTGGTGGTGCATGCCTGTTGTCCCAGCTACTTGGGAGGCTGAGGTGGCAGAATTGCTTGTGCCCCAGTGGTCAAGGTTGCAGTGAGTTGTGATCATGCCACAGCACTCTAGCCTGAGTGATAGCGCAAGACCCCGTCTGGAAAAAAAAAAAAACAAAACCAATTAATATACTGGCAGAGTCCTCATACCAGGATTTCTCATTTTCCTACAATGTATGATATTAATAGTAGGCATCCTATGTAGCATTTTCTCTTCAACTATCAACAGTGAACATGACAAGGTGTTAGATCTCACACATATTATGTGCTCTCCACTTCTGATCACTGTAGAATGAAAACAAATGTACTGTTCTAGGGATCAGTGTCCTTCAGTGATGTGGCTGTGGGCTTCACCCAGGAGGAGTGGCAGCATCTGGACCCTGCTCAGAGGACCCTGTACAGAGATGTGATGCTGGAGAACTACAGCCTCCTCCTCTCAGTGGGTAAGGATTGTGTAATTTGCAGCTCCAAATAACATTTATTTCCTTTTTAGCTGCTGATTACAGATGGTTTCTTTGTATGATTTTGAGTTAAAGGCTTGAGACTCAGGAGTTGAAGCTTGATTGATCCCTTTTGGGCACTGTAAAGGATATCTGTGGTGTTTTCTGTAATGAAATGCTCAAGTGGACCTATTTTTGTGCAGGCACACCTTTGTCCTCCGCAGGCTATCTGGCCCACGTCCTGTGTCATTTTCATTCATAGGATATTGCATTACCAAACCAGAGGTGGTTTGCAAGTTGGAGCGTGGAGAGGTGCTGTGGATATTAGAGGAAGAGTCCCCAAGTCAGAGCCACCTAGGTGAGTTAATAAGTATATAGGAAGCTATAAGCCCAGGGAGAAATTTGATCCTAGGGAGATACTTCACATATTGACATCTTTGAAATTTTCCAGAGATATGTTTTTAGAGTTACCAGAACTTTGGAAGTGACTAAGAAGAGCTGGCCTGCTTGCCTCAGATGTATATATTATTACACACTAGCAGATAACAGCTAAATGGTCTTTGTTTTCTTCCAAAACTTAATCCTTGCCTCTCTCAGTTTAGTCAAATGAATGTCATTTGACTCTTCCTTCTATATCAATTTCAGTTATCTTCTTTTCATCATATATTATGTATTTATTCAATATGTATTAATTTGGCAGCTACGATGTTGGCAATTCCATCTGTGTTAGAGATATAGCTCTAACACCATGGCTGTGTTCTATTGGTAGAAGAGAATGAGATGTAGTGTGCGCTTTATGCAAGGGCCTTTTTGAAGTCAGTAGTTTAATAAACACAGATTTGAATTGTGTGTCAGTGGAGTATTCTGGCCAGATGGTATACCCTGTGCTGTGAACCTTAGGCCAGAGTGTCATGTATGCAGGACAGCAGTGAGCCGGGCTGGGTGGAAGTCAAGGGGTGATGGGGAGCATGTGAGAGATGCTGTCAGACAGACTGCTCGCTGAGGTGCTGATATATTCGGAAGTTGTAGCCAAAACAGAATTTGCTGCTAAATTGGATTATGGGTATAAGAAAAAGATAATAAGCATGATCTCAAAGGTTTTATGCTGAGGCACTGGCTGTGTGTTGATACCATTAACTGGATGGGAGAAAATGGGGAGAAACAGTTTTGGGAAGAAATAAGAGATAGACACATAAATTTAAACAAATATTCTTTGTATAAAATAGTAATGATGCCTAGTTGGATATAAAACAATAAAAATAAAATACTGAAAAATGACCCAACATGTGAATCAGTTACCAGTTGATCTGAATTGTGTTCTAAAATCCTTTTTTTTTTTCCTTTCTTTCTTTCTTTTTTTTTTTTGAGACAGCCTCTGTCAGTCTCACAGGCTAGAGTGCAGTGGTGCAATCTTGGCTCAATGCAGCCTCTGCCTCCCAGCTCAGAGATTCTCATACCTCAGCCTCCCTAGTAGTTGGGACCACAGGTGTGTATCACCACGCCTGACTAATTTTTGTATTTTTAGTAGAGATGGGGTTTTGCCATGTTGGCCAAGCTGGTCTCAAACTCCTGGCCTCAAGTAATCTGCCCCCTTGGCCTCCCAAAGTGCTGGGATTACAGGTGTGAGCCACTGCGCCTGGCCTCTAAATTCCTTTCATTGTTAAGAAGAAATAATGTTGCATTAAATATAAATGGTAACATGTAATGAGTAAATGCTAAAAGAAAGTAATACGTGTAACTTCTAAACTTTTAAAAAGAAGAAAATGGAAAAGAAAAAAATTAAATGTATTGGATTAGACTAAAAAAAAAAAAAATGAGGTCGGGCTTGGTGGCTCAGGCCTGTAATCCCACCACTTTGGGAGGCCGAGGCGGGTTGGTCACCTGAGGTCAGGAGTTCGAGACCAGACTGACCAACATGGCGAAACGCCGTCTCTACTAAAAGTACAAAAATTAGCCGGGTGTGGTGGCGGATGCCTGTAATCCCAGCTATTCAGGAAGCTGAGGCAGGAGAAGCTTGAACCGGAGCAGCAGATGTTGGAGTGAGCAGAGATCGCACTACTGTACTCCAGCCTGGGTGACAAGAGCGAGACTCCATCTCAAAAAAAAAAAAAAAATGAAAAAGTGGGGAAAGGCAGGTAAAAATTAGAACAACTGGAAACTCTTAAGTGAAAAAGAGAAAACCAATCCAGATATTTTAGAAATCTTAATACAGTTAAAGGGGCTAAACCATCTTATTAAAAGATGGATATTGTCAAATTGGATTTTCAAAAACCAAATTATATAGGCTCAGTGCAGTGGCTCACTCCTGTAATCCCAGCACTTCGGGAGACCAACCCAAGAGGATTGCTTGAGGTCAAGAGTTTGAGACCAGCCTAGGCAGCATAATGAGGAGCCATCTGTACAAAAAAATAAAAAATTAGGCCAGGCGCGGTGGCTCACGCCTAGAATCCCAGCACTTTGGGAGGCCAAGGCATGCGGATCACCTGAGGTCGAGAGTTCGAGACCAGCCTGACCAACATGGAAAAACCCCATCTCTACAAAAAATACAAAATTAGCTGGCCGTGGTGGCACATGCCTGTAATCCCAGCTACTCGGGAGGCTGAGGCAGGAGAATCACTTGAACCCGGGAGGTGGAGGTTGTGGTAAGCCGAGATTGCGCCATTGCACTCCAGCTTGGGCAACGAGAGCGAACCTCTGTCTCAAAAATAAATAAAAAAAAATTAGCCAGGCATGGTCATACACCAGTATTCTCAGTTTTGGGAGGCTAAAGTGGGAGGATCGCTTGAGCTGAGGAGTTTGAAGCTGCAGTGAGCTATGATCATGCCACTGCATTCCAGTCTGGATGACAGGGTAAGAGCCTGTCTGTAAAAACAAAACAAAAATCAAGCTATATGGAGTTTGAGAATCATATATGAAATGTGAACATGAAACCTTAGAATATAAAAGGAATGTAAATGATATATGGTCCAAATAATAAACAAAATAGAATGTTACCTCTCAGTGGACCCAAATTTAGCTTTTGAGTTTATTTTTGATGCAGTTCGTTTTTCTTTTTTCTTTTTTTGTTTTTTTAATGAGATGGAGTCTTGCTTTGTCTTCCAGGCTGGAGTGCAGTAGCCGATCTCTTTTGATCCTATCTCAAAAAATTTTTTTTTTCTAACTTAGATAAACAAAGAGAAAATTTATATATATATGTGTGTGTGTGTGAATATATGTATGTATGTATGTATGTGTGTATATATACATATACACACACATATACACATATATATGTGTGTATATATGTATAAATTTGTACTGATGGGATCTTGCTGTGTTGCTCAGACTGGTCTTGAACTCCTGACCTTAAGCAATTCTTCCACCTCTGCCTCCCAGAATGCTGGTTTAGAGGCTTGATCTACTGTGCCTGGCCTACTTATATTTTTTGATTGAATGAAACTCATTCTATTTTTCCTGTTATCATTTGAGTGAATCGGTCCCATTTATAATCTAAGAAGCATGATACTATTTTAGTGATCTATTTTTCTTAAGTTTGAAACATTTTGCTATGTTATTTCCTTAGCAATTATTTCAACATTACTCATCAATTATGTCCAACTGTGGTAAAATAAGCTAAAATAGAAAAGAATAGAATGATGGAATTGCTTATCAGGATAATAGAATAGTGAAGAACTCTGTCACTATTACATCATCCTTCAATTTTCTTATTGAGCTGCTTGAAGTATTGCATTACTTGTGACAAAAATATAAAAGAAGCCTGGAGAAACCTTATTTGTAGTTTCTTTCTTTTTTTTGTTGTTTTTATTTTATTTATTCATTTCTTTTTGAGATGGAGTCTCACTCTGTTGCCCAGGCTGGACTGCAGCGGTGTGATCTCATCTCACTGCAACCTCCGCCTCTCGGGTTCAAGCGATTCTACTGCCTCAGCCACTCGAGTAGCTGGGACTACAGGCACCCACCACTGTGTCCTGGCTATTTTTTTTTTTTTTTTGTATTGTTACTAGAGACGGGGTCCGTGTTGGCAAGGCTGGTTTCAAACTCCTGACCTCAGGTGATCCTCCTGCCTCAGCCTCCCAAAGTGCTGGGATTACAGGTGTGAACCACTGCACCTGACTCTCTTTCTTCCTTTCTTCCTTCCTTCCTTCCTTCTCTTTCTTTTTCTTTCTCTCTCCCTTCCTTCCTTCCTTCTTTTCTTTTCTTTTTTTTGAGACGGAGTCTTGCTCTCTTGCCCAGGCTGGAGTGCAGCAGCACAATTTAGGCTCACTGCAAGCTCCACCTCCCAGGTTCAAGCCATTCTCCTGCTGCAGCCTCCTGAGTAGCTGGGATTACAGGTGCGCACCACCACACCCAGCTCATTTTTGTATTTTGAGTAGAGACAAGGTTTCACCACGTTGGCCAGGCTGGTCTTGAGCTCCTGACCTCGTGATCCACCCCCATCGGCCTCCCAAAGTGCTGGGATTACAAGCGTGAGCCACCACGCCTGGCCACTTTTTATTATTATTTTTTGAAACGGAGTCTTACTCTGTCACCCATGCTGGAATGCGGTGGCATGATCTTGGCTCACTGCAACCTCTGCCTCCCGGGTTCAAGCGATTCTCCTGCCTCAGCCTCCCGAGTAGCTGGGATTACAGATGCACACCACCACACCTGGCTAATTTTTGTATTTTTAGTAGAGATGGGGTTTTGCCATGTTGGCCAGGCTGGTCTGGAACGCTTGACTTCAGGTGATCCACCCTCCTTGGCCTTCCAAAGTGCTGGGATTACAGGCGTGAGCCACCGCGCCCACCTCTCTCTCTTTTTTTTTTTTTTTTTTTTAATAATTCAATGGGCACAGTTGAGAGTTCAGAACTTTTATTTTCTTCCATTAATTGCAAAGAGTAGAAAATTGACAAGAGGAAGACTCTTCACAATTATTAGGCAAATCAGAAGATGAAGCAGAACCACTGTAGACTCTAATAATTACAGTGTAATTGACCGTATAAGTGAAATCTCAGACTATGAGTTAGATGATGCTATTCTAGATAAATAAAGGTATGCATATGATTCTGTTATAAGAACAGCCTGGGCTGGGTGCAGTGTCTCATGCCTGTGATCTCAGCACTTTGGGAGCCGAGGCAGGTGGATTTCTTGAGCCCAGGTCAAGGCTGCAGTGAGCTGTGATGCTGCCACTGCATTACAGTCTGGGCAACAGGAGTTTGAGACCAGCCTGAGTAACATGGCAAAAAACTCCATCTCTACAAAAAATACAAAAAATTAGCCAGGCATGGTGGTACATACTTGTAATCCCATTTACTCGAGAAGCTGAGGTGGGAGCATCACCTGAGCCCGGGAGGTTGAGGCTGCAGTGAGCCATGATCGCACCACTGCACAATCCAGCCTGGGTGACAGAGCCAGACACTGTGCCAAAAAAAAAAAAAAAAAAGCATGTGAATATGTCTCTTTTTCATGAGAAATATGTTAACATTTTTAATCTGTGGTAACTTATTCTTATTTCTAGACTGCTGCATAGATGATGACCTGATGGAGAAGAGACAGGAAAATCAAGACCAGCATTTGCAGAAAGTTGATTTTGTCAACAACAAAACACTGACTATGGACAGAAATGGTGTATTAGGAAAAACATTTTCTCTTGACACAAACCCCATTCTATCAAGAAAAATACGTGGCAACTGTGACTCATCTGGAGTGAATTTGAATAATATTTTGGAATTAATTATTAGTAATAGAAGCTCCTTTGTAAGGAACCCTGCTGAGTGTAATGTACATGGGAAATTTCTCCTCTGTATGAAACGTGAGAATCCTTATGCCAGAGGGAAACCTTTGGAATATGATGGAAATGGGAAAGCCGTCTCTCAGAATGAGGACTTATTTAGGCATCAGTATATTCACACTCTTAAGCAGTGTTTTGAATACAATCAGTGTGGGAAGGCTTTTCATGAAGAGGCAGCCTCAGTACCCATAAGAGTGTGCTCATGGGAGACCCTGTGAATATAATGAACATGTGAGAGCCTTTTCCGATAGACCAATATTCATTGTTCATCAGAGAACTCACATAAGGAAGAGTCACTATGAATTCAATGAATGTGAGAGGAGGTCCGGTGAGAGGCCACCTGTAAATAAACACCACAGGGTTATGGAGATGGAACACTATGAGTGTAATGCGAGTGAGAATAGTTTTGGCAAGAAATCACTCCTCATTCTATGAAGTTACAGAGGAGAGAAAACTTTTGACTGTAATAGAGATTTGGAAGTATTCTGCAAGAAGCCAAATTTCACTCAACATCAAGAAACACATATAGGAAAGAATGCCTATAAAATTAATCAGTATGCTAGTACATTTTGCCGTAAGCCAAAGCATTCTGTATATCAGAAAACAGATACACAAGAAAAACTCTATGAATGTAGTGAATGTGGGAAAACCTTCAGCCATAAATCCTCTTTTATCCTACATCAGAGGATACACAGAGGAGAGAAACCCTATGAATGCACTGAATGTGGGAAAACTTTTGGATATAGGTCATGCCTTGCAGTACATCAAAGAACACACACGGGACAAAACCTATGAATGTAATGAATGTGGAAAAAACTTCTGTGAGAAGTCAAATCTTCATGTACATCAGAGAACACACACAGGAGAGAAACCCTATGGATGTAACGAATGTCAGAAAGCCTTTGGTGATAGGTCAGCTCTAAAAGTACATCAGAGAATACATACTGGCGAGAAACCCTATGAGTGTAAGGAATGTGGGAAAACTTTCTCCCAGAAGCCAAACTTCATTAATCATCAGTGAACTCACACAGGAGAGAGACCCTTTGAATGCAATGAATGTCAAAAATCCTTCTCTGTGAAGTCAAAACTTAGAGAACATCAGAGAATTCACACAGGGGAGAAATCCTATGAATGTAATGAATGTGAGAATATGTTCTACCACAAGTCATCCCTCACAGTACATCAGAGAACCCACACAGGAGAGAAACCCTATGCATGTAGTGAATGTGGGAAAACCTTCTACCAGAAGTCATCCCTCACAACACATCAGAGAACACACACAGGGGAGCAACCCTATGAATATAATGAAACCTTTTACCAGAATCCCAACTTCACTAAACATCAGAGAGACGACATAGAGGAAACCCTTGTCAACATCCTGAAGGCTCAGAAACCTTCACCTTCTTGGACTCATTCCATAGCAGAAACAACCCAGGTTGGGGTGAGAACACCCAATAAAGATGAGAAATCTTTTGCCTAGAAGTGATATTTCATCGAACAGCAAATAACTGATATTTTATCTTCTTTTCTTTTGTTGTTGTTACTTTTTTGAGACAGAGTTTCGCTCTTATTGCCCAGGCTGGAGCGCAATGGCATGATCTTGGCTCACCGCAACCTCTGTTTCCTGGATTCAAGCAATTCTCCTGCCTCAGCCTCCCAAGTAGCTGGGATTACAGGCATGCGCCACCATGCCTGGCTAATTTTGTATTTTTAGTAGACACGGGGTTTCACCATGTTGGTCAGGCTGCTCTTGAACTCCTGACCTCAGGTGTCCACCCGCCTTGGCCTGCCAAAGTGTTGGGATTACAGCCACCACGCCCAGCCCTTCTTTTTTTTTTGAATCAGAATCTCACTCTGTTGCCCAGGCTGGAGTGCAGTGGCACAATCTTGGTTCATTGCAACCTCCTCCTCCTGGGTTCAAGTGATTCTTGTACCTCAGCCTCCCAAGTAGCTGGGACTACAGGCATGTGTCACCATGCTCAGCTAATTTTTGTATTTTTTGTAAAGACAGATTTTCACTATGTTGGCCAGGGTGGTCTGGAACTCCTGACCTCAAGTGATCTGCCCGCCTTGGCCTCCCAAAGTGCTGGGATTACAGGTGTGAGCCACCATGCCTGACCAATAATTTATATTTTATTTTATTTTTATTTATTAATTTTTTGAGATGGAGTCTCACTCTGCTGCCCAGGCTGGAGTGCAGTGGCACGATCTCGGCTCACTGCAACCTCCGCCTCCCTGCAACCTCCACCTCCCTGCAACCTCCGCCTCCTGGCTTCAAGTGATTCTTCTGCCTCGGCCTCCTGAGTAGCTGGGGTTACAGGTGTGTGCCACTAGGCCCAGCTAATTTTTGTATTTTTAGTAGAGACAGGGTTTCGCCATGTTGGCCAGGCTGCTTTGGCCTCCCAAAGTGCTGGGATTATAGGCGTCAGCCACCACACCTGGCCTTTATTCTCACCTTAGAATCACTAAGATGGTAGTGCAGGAAGAGTATACAGTATTTAACTATTTCTGCCTCATTTGAAAGATAAAATGTATGGAGCCTGAGAGAATAAATGAATTATTACAGGTCACTCCTTTGTTACTGATCAAGATAAAAATTTGTTCCAGGCGCGGTGGCTCACACCTGTAATCCCAGCACTCTGGGAGGCCGAGGCAGGTGGATCACCTGAGGTCAGAAGTTCGAGACCAGCCTGGCCAACATGGGGAAACCCTGTCTCTACTAAAAATACAAAAAATTAGCCAGGCGTGGTGGCGGGCACCTGTAATCTCAGCTACTCGAGAGGCTGAGGCAGGAGAATTGCTTGAACCTGGGAGGTGGAGGTTGCAGTGAGCCGAGATCGTGCCACTGCATGCCAGCCTGGGCGACGGGGCAAGACTCTATTTCAAAAAAAAAAAGTTTCATGATTTCTTTATTTCTTTGCATAGCTGAAACAAGTCTTATCAAAAGATTGTGAAACTGTAATCAAATTAGAACAAATATTAAAAAAAATCTTGTACTGAAGCATTCATTCTCTTTTTTAGAGTTTCTGTGAATTGTTCAACAATATTCCCAGTATATATTCATAGGAAAACAGATAAACAGCATAACGTGAGTGTTTCCTACCACATCAGTTTTAATGAAGATGCTTTCTATATTAGGATCCTGTCATTTATAAATTGTTTGTATTTTAATTTTTTTTGTGTTAGCGACATAAATTGTTAATCATTGGGATACATGTGTTTACTTTCACCCAGTGAAAAATTGCATGTCTAAGCTCAACACAATCTGGTCATAGAGATATCTCCACATTGTTCAAATGGTCTCTTCTGTGTAGCATTTTAGGAAGTTGGATCCAGGAACAGCAAGGCGGGCCAGATTTCTCCTAACTTTATTCTTACCTCCTCTTTCCCAGCATTACCTTTACTCTTCACATTTTTCCAAGACCAGTAGAAAATGAACAGATCCCAGGTGAGTTGTTTAGTTGTTATTATCAGCTTTATTTATAATGCAATGTATGAGGCTTTTAAGGCTCATTAGAATGGAAATATAGAAATCAACAGGAAAATAGACAATAGCAGACTGAAAGCATGATTTAATACATAGGTAAGTACAAGTTTTATGGTCTTTCATAGTTATCAAAATTGAGCTGTAAATTTGAATCTTTTTGATAGCCATTGCACAATGCAGACATCTGTCACATGATTTACATTTCCATAAAGAAAAAACATATTGATTATGAATGGGGCATGAAGACTTCCTGGCAGTGAGTCTAAAATTGTTCTCTTTTTGCACTCTGTATGGGCGATGAAATGTACAACCTTCCAATAACTTCAATAAAAGAAATTCAGCCTCCTTCAATAGTTCTTCAGTGGGAACAAAGGACTCAAGAGCTATAAGAAAACTCAGTGAATATAGGTTTTCAGAGAATCAAAATATTGTAGTCTAGTGTAGTATGTAGATTAGTAGAGTAAGCACTAGCCATATGTGGATATTGAAATATAATTAAAATATATTTCATAAGTCACATAGTAACATTTTAAGTGCTTAGTTGCCACATGTGGCTAGTGGCTACCAAATTGGGCAGCACTGCTCTAGGCCATTTTCTGGTGTTGCTGCTTGATACAGGGATAAAATGTAGAGTATCTGGAGGAAGAAATCAAGTGCATCTTCAGACTATTTCAGTAAATCATTTTTTTCCCCATTTAGGCTGTATTTATGGGGTAGTATAGACAGTTCACAGTTATACTCTCTGGCATTTGTGCCTGTAATTCTATTTCACATTTCAGACCTTTCTTTTCTGAACAAACCAGAAGAGGTAAAGGAACTGAGAAAGTGTGATTAATGGTATAAATTGAAATGGATATGTTATGTTCAAACATTAATATAATAGTTGATAAACCAAGATTCAGAGCAAAACCAAAATACACACATTACAAAAAATATGAATGGCTGAATTTCTTATCCAAGACAGACTATCATACTGGTTTAAAAAACCAAAATACAGCCATATTGTTTCTTAAAAATATGCTTTTAAGAAATCTAAAAGGCTGGGCAGGGTGGCTCACACCTGTAATCCCAGCACTTTGGGAGGCCGAGGGGGGCGGATCACCTGAGGTTGGGAGTTCGAGACCAGCCTGACCAACATGGAAAAACTTCGTCTCCACTAAAAATACAAAATTAGCCTGGCGTGGTGGTGCATGCTTGTAATCCCAGCTACTTGGGAGGCTGAGGCAGGAGAATCGCTTGAACCTGGGAGGCGGAGGTTGCGGTGAGCCGAGATTGCGCCATAGCACTACAGCCTGGGCAACAAGAGTGAAACTCCTTCTCAAAAAAAAAAGAAAAAAAAGTCTAAAAGAGATGAAGGAAGGAAACCAAAGAAATGGGCAAAATATTTTTGGCAAAAGCAATTAAAAGGCAAATAAGAGCATCTTTATTTATATCAAAGTGGAACTTGTACCCGTAATGGTATGAAAATAGATATCACACAATGGTAAATAGCAAAATTAGGCAAGAGGATAAAAGTCATCTTTTTATATAGCCAAATAGAAAAGCAGCTGCTACCTTGATTATAGACAACTATTAAGAGAGGCAAGAAACCTCTTTCAGCTTATGACAGATCAAAGAGATTAAAAATAAGGAAAGATAGCTAGCTAGCCTGTATTCTGCCCAATGGAATATTTTATTCTTCAAGGAAAAATTGCAAAGATTGAAGAGATAATCATACCTAAAATTCAGTGGTATTTATTCTGTGTCAGTGGTTTTCTAAATATCTTAAACTTATATAATCTAATCTCAACAGCAAACGTGTAACATAGATATCATTGTTTTCCCAAAATAAAACTGAAGTAAAAAGATTAAGTGCCATGCCTATTATGGGATCTAGGTCAACAAATTTTTCATCACTCATTTTTCATCATTAGATCATATTCTGGTCACTAAGAATTTTTTTTTTTTTTTTTTTTGAGGCAGAGTCTTGCTCTATCACCCAGGCTGGAGTGCAGTGGCACGATCTCAGCTCACTGCAACCTCCGCCTTCCAGGATCAAGTGATTCTCCTGCCTCAGCCTCCCGGTTAGCTGGGATTACAGGCGCGTGCGACCATGCCTGGCTAATTTTTTGTGTTTTTAAATGAGATGGGGTTCCATCGTATTAGCCAGGATGGTCTCGATTTCCTGACCTTGTGATCTGCCTGCCTCTGCCTCCCAAAGTGCTGGGATTACAGGCGTGAGCCACCATGCCCGGCCCAGAAAAATTTTTTTCTTTTTTTTTTTTGAGATGGAGTTTTGCTCTTGTTGCCCAGGCTGGAGTGCAATGGCGCCATCTCCACTCACTATAGACTCTGCCTCCCGGGTTCAGGAAATTCTCCTGCCTCAGCCTCCCGAGTAGCTGGGATTACAGGCATGTGCCATCACGCTTGGCTAATTTTTTTGTATTTTTTTTTAGTAGAGGTGGGGTTTCACTGTGTTAGCCAGGATGGTGTCCATCTTCCGACTTCAGGTGATCCCTCGGCCTGGGCCTCCCAAAGTACTGGGATTACAGGCGTGAGCCACTGTGCCCGGCCCGAACATTTTTAATACTAAAAAGTAGAAATTTGTTAGAAGTAGAATTTTGAGGCCGGGCGCAGTGGCCCACGCCTTTATTCCCAGCACTTTGGGAGGCCAAGGTGGGTGGATCACCTGAGGTCAGGAGTTCGAGACCAGCCTGGCCAACTTGGCAAAACTCCGCCTCTACCAAAAATACGAAAAAAAAAAAAAAATTAGCCGGGCATGGTGGCAGGCGCCTATAGTCCCAGCTACTCAGGCTGAGGCAGGAGAATTGCTTAAACAGGGAGGCGGAGTTCGGAGTGAGCCAAGATGGCTCCACTGCATTCCAGCCTGGGTGACAGAGCGAGACCCTGTCTCAAAAAAAAAAAAAAGTAGAATTTCAAGATATTACATCCTTAATTGTGAACTTTAAAACTGAAAGGAATAGATAAATTACTTATGATATGTAATCATAAAAGAAATCATCCCTTAAATAAAACTTTGGACTTAAATATCAAAATCCTAATTATTAATTACCTGGAATAAATTGTAAGGAGAATACATGACAACCTTAGGGCAACAAGTAAATTTATTGCAGAATACTGTAACTTATTTTTAAAACTAAACTGAAAATAATTATGAATTATATATTTGCTCAAAGAAACTGGAAAAAAGGTGAAGCAGGACAAGATTAGGATAAAATCATAAATGAATATAATTAAAACATAATAAGGAGCAAAGCTAAGTGTAAAACTAAAAGCAGTTTGTTGCAACTGGTCATAAAAGTGATTAAATCTAAAGCTGGCATTAATAAGGAAGCAAGGTAATAAAGCAAAAATATAAACAGCTTTGAGAAAGTACACCTAATAACAAAATCTTGTAACACAACAAATGAAAATAACAAAAAATATAGGGAGACTACATCGAGGATTATACCAAAGAATAAATACAGCATGTTCTATTAGAATATCCTCTCCATGAAAGTAGTAATTTTGTTCACAACAATCTTTCCAACACTGTAGCAGCAGATGCTCAATATATATTCACTGAATAAGTGACTGACCAAGTAGGGTTTATATCAAAGAAAGTATGGCTACTTCAACAATAAGAAACTTACTGGAGGCCGGGAGTGGTGGCTTACTCCTGTAATCCCAGCACTTTGGGAGAATGAGGTGAGAGGATCGCTTGAGGCCAGGAGTTTGAGACCAGCCTGGGCGATACGGCAAAATCCTGTCTTTACAAAAAAAATATGAAAAATTAGCTGGGTATGGTGGCCTATGCGTGTAGTCCTGGCTACTTGGAAGAATCACCTGAGCCCAGGAGGTCAATGGTGTGGTGAACAGTGATCACACCAGCCCAGGCAACAGAGACAGACCCTGGCTCAAAAAGAAAAAACAAAACAAAAACACTCCCCAACTTCTTGGAGATACTACATCAATGTATATAACTTGAATACAGAATTATATGAAAGTCACTAGGCTGGGTGCAGTGGCTCATGCCAAGGAAGGAGGATTGCTTGAGGCCAGGAGTTCAAGACCAACCTGGCCAACATAGAAAGACTCCATTTCTAAAAAAGTGAAAAAAATTTTAAAAGTCACTAGCTAACAGGTAATTAGATACACATTTATTTATTTATTTATTTATTTATTTATTTTCATTTATTTATTTTTTGAGATGGAGTCTCGCTCTGTCGCCCTGGCTGGAGTGCAATGGTGCGATCTTGGCTCACTGCAACCTCCACCTCCTGGGTTCAAGCAATTCCCATGTCTCAGGCTCCTGAGTAGCTCAGTTTATAGGCGCCAGCCACCAAGCCTGGCTAATTTTTGTATTTTTAGTAGAGATGGGGTTTTACCATGTTGGCCAGGCTGATCTCGAACTCCTGACCTCAGGTGATCTGCCCGCCTCCGCCTCCCAAAGTGTTGGGATTACAGGCGTGAGCCACCACGCCTGGGCTAGATACAAATGTTAAACATGTTAGCCAATAACAAGTTCCAAATAGAAATGGAAGACAAATGGGAATACTTGTAATGTCAAAAATGATAAATTAGGCATAAATTTAGTTTCATTGAGAAAGGTACATTGGAGCAAAGTCCTGAAGGAGGAATCATAAAAAATACTAAATCCAATAGAAGGCTTAAAAAGAGAAAAAAGATCAAGGAACAGCTGGAACAAGAAGAAAAATAGAAACAAATAGGTTATAGACTTAAACAGTCACATCAGTATTCACGTTACATACAAATGTCCCAAATATCCAAAGGCAGATGTTGCCAAATTGGATTTTAAAAAAAGCAATGCCCATTTGTATACTACAGACAAGAAACTCATATTAATATAAAGACAGAAATAGCTTAAAAGTAGAAGGATTGAGGCCGGCGCGGTGGCTCATGCCTATAATCCCAGCACTTTGAGAGGCCAAAGGCGGGTGGATCGCCTGAGGTCAGGAGTTTGAGACCAGCCTGGGCAACATGATGAAACCCCATCTCTACTAAAAATACAAAAATTAGCCAGTGTGGTGGCAGATGCCTGTAATCCCAGCTACTCGAGAGGCTGAGGCAGGAGAATTGCTTGGCCTCGTGAGCTGGAGGTTGCAGTGAGCTGAGATCGTGCCACTGTAATCCAGCCTGGGCAACAGACCAAGACCCTGTCTCAAACAAAACAAAACAAAAAGAAAATAAATAAAACAAACAAACAGATTTTCTCCCATTTCTTCTTGTGATTTTCCCCCCATATTCAGTTGTTTTGCTTATCTTAGTTCTTACTGTTATAGCCTGAGTTTTCCTGAAGTAGCTCTACTTCTTTTTTTTTTTTTATGAGATGGAGTTTCGCTCTTGTTGCACGGGCTGGAGTGCAATGGCACAATCTTGGCTCACTGCAACCTCCACCTTCTGGGTTCAAGCAGTTCTCCTGCCTTAGCCTCCCAAGTAGCTGGGATTACAGGTGCCCGCCACCACGCCCGGCTAATTTTTTTTTTTTTTTTGAGATAGAATTTCACTCTTGTTGCACAGGCTGGAGTGCAATGGCATGATCTCAGCTCACCACAACCTCTGCCTCCCAGGTTCAAGCTATTCCCCTGCCTCAGCCTCCTGAGTAGCTGGGATTACAGGCATGCATCTCTATGCTTGACTAATTTTGTATTTTTAATAGAGATGGGGTTTCTCCATGTTGGTCAGGCTGGTCTCGAACTCCCAACCTCAGGTGATCTGCCCGCCTCGGACTCCCAAAGTGCTGGGATTATAGGCATGAGTCACCATGCCTGGCCTTTTTTTTTTTTTTTTTTTTTTTTTGAGACAGAGTCTCACTCTGTCTCCCAGGGGCATGATCTCGGCTCACTGCTACCTCCACCTCCCAGGTTCAAGTGATTCTCCTGCCTCAGCCTCCTGAGTAGCTGGGACTACAGACATGTGCCACTATGCCTGGCTAATTTTTAATTTTTGTATTTTTAGTAGAGACAGGGTTTCACCATGTTGGTCAGGATGGTCTCGAACTCCTCACCTCAGGTGATCCACCCGCCTCAGCCTCCCAAAGTACTGGGATTACAGGCCCGTGAACCACCATGCCCAGCCTCTACTTCATTTTTTATTCATTTTCCATAAGTGAATAACTCTATATTTAGTGCAGGTTGCTAATTTTATTGTTATGTTTCAGAGAATTTTATTCTTATTCTTTGTGTCCTGTTCTCTAGGCACCTGTGTGGGTTCCCTCAGACCTGGCCCCAGTACTTTTGCCTTTCCTTGGGAGCCATCTGATTCACTGCTGGTTTCAGCAGCCACCAACATGCCAGTGACTCCGCAGTCCTCAGCTTCATTACGGGCTTCCCTTCTGAGTGCCAGAACCACTCATCCAGCTGCCTCCTGAAGATCCCTGCCTGCCCGTTCCACAGACACTTCAAGCACAACATGTCCGAGACCCCTCTAGCCCTTACCTTTTGCCCAGCCTCTTTCTTTGCACTTCCCAGTCTTTGCAAATGGCACCTGGATTTACCTGGAGGCTCATAAAGAAACTCTGGGAGATAATTTCCCCATCTTTCTTTTGCACCATGAATTTGGGACCAATATCTCTTAATGTCTTATTTTGTAGGATCAGTTCTTTCCAGGAGTTAGCTAACATCTTTTGTAAAGAGCCAGATAGCGAATATTTTATGCCTTGTGGACCAAGAAATAAAATCAAGGATATATATAGGACTTACTGAGCAAGAGACAGAAGAAATTTCCACCAATTTTTTTTTGTTTTGTTTTATTTTGTTTGCTTGTTTTGATATGAGGTCTTTGGCCTCACTCTGTCGCCAGGCTGAAGTGCAATGGTGTGATCATGGCTCACTGTAGCCTAGACCTCCTAGGAGGTTCAAGTGATTCTTCCACGTCAGCCTCCTGAGTAGCTGGGACCACACAGCCACCACGCTGCCACATCCCGCCATGAGCTGCTAATTTTAAAAAATTTCTGTGAAGATGGGGTTTTGCCACATTGCCCAGGCTACCACCAATTTTTGTTGATGAAATTCAAAATATAATCATAATTGTGTTATAGTGTTTTGCAATACAGGTCTACTAATGAGAAAAGTGGAGTTCTTTTGGGGTGGTTAACATTTTGCTTAATTGAGGTTCTTCGTAATTATTCTATGTCATCAAAATCTATTGCAAATCATCATCTGCTAATGTTGAATTGTAATGAGATTTCACATATTTCATCTTTGAAAATGTGTTTCACATAGGTGCTACCAGTTACTGATATCAGTCCACAAACATGATTTTATTTTTTTATTTTATTTTATTTTATTTTATTTTAATTTGAGATGGAGTCTTGCTCTATTTCCCAGGCTGGAGTGTAGTGGCGTGATCTTGGCTCACTGCAAGCGCCACCTCCTGGGTTCATGCCATTCTCCTGCCTCAGCCTCCCAAGTAGCTGGGACTACAGGCGCCTGCCACCACGCCCGGCTAATTTTTTTGTATTTTTTTAGTAGAGATGGGGTTTCACCATGTTAGCCAGAATGATTTCAATTTCCTGACCTCGTGATCCGCCGGCCTCGGCCGCCTCCCAAAGTCATGATTTTATTTTTTAAAAATAAATTTAATGTGTATTTTTGAGGCTTACAACATATTATGGGATATATATAGATAGTAAAGTGTTTAGTGAAGCAGATTAATGGATCTGTCATCTCACATAGTTGCTTTTGTTGTGACAAGAGCAGCTACAATTTACTTAATAAAAATCCCTAATAGAATTTTACTAATTTTAGTCCTTATATTGTACATTAGAACTCTAAAGGTGTTCAGGCCAGGCGTGGTGGCTCATGCCTGTAATCCCAGCACTTTTGGAGGCCAAGGCGGGCGGATCACCTGAGGTCAGCAGTTTGAGACCAGCCTGACCAACATGGAGAAACCCCGTCTGTACTAAAAATACAAAATTAGCTAAGTGTGGTGTTGCATGCCTGTAATCCCAGCTACTCAGGTGGCTGAGGCAGGAGAATTCCTTGAACCTGGGAGGCAGAGGTTGCGGTGAGCTGAGATTGCCCCATTGCACTCCAGCCCAGGCAACAAGAGCGAAACTCCTTCTCAAAAACAAACAAACAACAACAACAAAAAAACTCTAATGGTGTTCATCCTACATATTTAAGAGTTTGTATCCTTTGACCTACATTTCCCCATTTCCTTTACCACCCCTCCAACACCTGTGGTAACCACTGCTTTATTCTCTTTGTATTTGAGCTCTTTTCAAAAATATGGCTAACAGCCTGGCGTGATGGCTCACACCTGTAATCCCAGCACCCTGGGAGGCTGAGGTGGGTGGATTGCCTGAGACTAGGAGTTCAGATCAGCCTGGGCGACATGGCGAAACCCTGTCTCTACAAACAGTAAAAATATCCAGGTGTGGTGATGCGTGCTTGTAGTCCCAGCTACTTGGGAGGTTGAGGTAGGAGGATCACTTGAGCCTGGGAGGTCGAGGATGCAGTGAGCCATGATTGTGCCACTGGACAGCCTGGGAGACAGAGCAAGACCCTTCCTCAAAAAAAAAAAAAAGATATATGGCTTCCAAATAAGCTGTGATGAAATATTCCAGCTAATTAGATAAGAAAACTACCCACACTCCACTGTGCCTTAAAAATCTGACACTCAAAGCCCATTTCTCTTGTTTTGACATGATATGCACTGGTAATAAAAAGCTAAAATAGGCCAGGCACGTTGGCTCATGCCTGTAATCCCAGTCCTTTGGGAGGCTAAGGCAGGAGAATGGCTTGAACCTGGGAGGCGGAGGATGTAGTCAGCCAAGATTGTGCCACTGCACTCCAGCCTAGGCGACAGAACAAGACTCCATCTCAAAAAAAAAAAAAAAAACTAACTAAAATAAAATGTCACAAGATGGCATTAGGCCTGGCACTTGAAATGCAGCGAAGTTATAACTGAATCCATGTCTTGTGATTTGCAGTGTGCTGGGCAGCAGTGAGAGTGCCACATACAGTCTGTGGTGACTACTTGTCCCTGCCGTCATGTGAAAGCAGCTTAGACAATACACAAACACGCATGCTTGTGTTCTTATAAAATTTTATTTATGGACACTGAAATTTGGATTTTGTATAATTTTTACATATATGTGTCCCAAAATATTCTTTTGATTTTTTCCTAACCATTTGAAAATGTAAAAAATGTAACAACCATTCCTGGTTCCTGTACAGAATGGGGCAGGCCAGATTTGGCTGTGAATTGCTTGCCAACTCCTGCCCGTTCTTACACCTGAATGTGGGTGGTCATCCTGCCCTCTGGTCTTTGCCCTGCATTTCCTCTTAAGCCCTTCTCCGCTCTTCTTAAAATCACTGCCCCTAAGATGCAAACCTGGACATCTAACTCTAGTGCTTACTTCACCTCTTTATTGGCTCCCTGTTACCCACAACTGTGATCTTGAAGTGGTGGGTTCGAGATATACCTTAGGGAGTGCTTAAGAAAATCAGTACACTTGAGGCTGAGCGTGGTGGCTCACGCCTGTAAGCCCAGCACTTGAGGTCAGGAGTTTGAGACCAGCCTGGCCAACATGGTAAAACCCCGTCTCTACTAAAAATACAAAAAAAAAAAAAAAAAAAAAAAAGCTGGGTATGGTGATGCGCTCCTGTAATCTCATCTACGCAGGAGGCTGAGGCAGGAGAATCACTTGGACCTGGGAGGCGGAGGTTGCAGTGAGCTGAGATCACACCACTGCACTCCAGCCTGGGCAGCAGAGTGAGACTCCATCTCAAAAAAAAAAAAAAGAAAAAATCAGCACGCTGGAAGAAAATACTAGCATAGCTGTTTACATTATTTACACTCACAAAAAAGAAACTTTATAATACATATGTTTAACTTACGATAAAATATTTAGGGAAAGTAATTCATCCCAAATTACTTATAATCATCTAGCTCTTGATTTTGCTTCTGCATCTGTATCTTAATATAGCTCTATCCTTTCACCAACAAACAGTACTATTTGTAGTTCTATTAACCTGCCCTGTGTTTTCAGTGTCCCCAGGCTTTTTTTTTTTGCTTTGTCTTTGGCCCATAATACATTGTTATTATTATTATTAGAGATGGAGTCTTGCTCTGTCTCCCAGTTTGGAGTACGATGGCATGATCTCAGCTCACTGCAACCTCCGCCTCCCAGGTTAAAGCGATTCTCCCACCTCAGCCTCCTGAGTAGCTGGGATTACAGGTGTATGCCACCACACCCAGCTAATTTTTGTAGTTTTAGTAGAGATGGGGTTTCACCATGTTGGCCAGGCTGGTCTTCAGTTCCTGACCTCAGGTGATCTGCCTGCCTGGGGCTCTCAATGTGCTGGGATTACAGGTGTGAGCCACCGTGCCCAGCCCCATGATACATTATTGACGTGTGAGGACTCAATGCTTTAATTTCGTAAGGTAGCAAAACAGAATTGAACACTTTCCCGGGTGTGGCCATTACCTTTTAGATTCTTCTTGCATTTATTCTGCAAAACCTTATTGCAGACATATTTTTTAACTATGTCTTTCAATGATATAATTAACCCTTTGAGAGCAGTGTTTTAAAGTATTAATTTTTATATCCCCAGAACATGAGACAGTTCCAGCACATTGGGGAACTTTAGATTTTTTTTTCTCACAAATCAATAAATTAATACATGGTTAGGGTACTTTTGTGATTTGTTCTCCCACAGGATATAATGCCAAATAAAGGACAGAGTAGGTATGCTGTGTGACATTTTTTCTTTGGGAGTCAACAGTGAACATGACAAGATATTAGATCCCAAACATTGCATAGTGTTTGTTGTAGTCACTGTAAAATGAACACAGATGTACTTTTTCAGGGATCAGTGTCGCTCAAGGATGTGACTGTGGCCTTCACCCAGGAGGAGTGGCAGCATCTGGGCCCTATTGAGAGGACCCTGTACATGAATGCAATGCTGGAGAACTACAGCCTCCTCATCTCAGTGGGTAAGGATTGTGTTTTATATACTTCAAATAGCATTCATTTCTTTTTTAGCAGTTGATATACGTGATCTTTTATAGAGATGAATTATTTTTAGGGTTGAAATTTAGGGTTCAAAGGAGACCCTGGGCTATAGGTATGAGGTGACCTTTTTTGGTCACTGGAAACTTTTTTCCCCTCTCCTAGTGAAAAGCTTAAATGGAACTATTGACTACAGCTCCTAAAACTGCACCTTTTTCTTCAGAAGCCTTGAAGCTATAAGCCTGGCTGAGTCCTGAGTCATTTCTCATTCACAGGGTATTGCATTAGCAAGCCAAAGGTGGTCTTCAAGTTGGAGCAAGGAGAGGAGGCATGGATATTAGAGGAAGAGTCCTCAAACCAAAGCCACTTTGGTGAGTAGTGAGTACCTACCCACTGTAAGCCTAGTGAGATTGGTCCCTGTCCATTCAGGTGTCTGCTCTTTGCTATTTTAAAGGAATTTTATATTTCATTTCATTTATTTATTTATTTTTTGGGTTACAAACAACTGAAATTTATTTCTCCCAGTTTTGGGGGCTAGAAGTCCAAGACCAGGGTGCTAGCATGGTCAGATTCTGGTGAGGGCTCTCTTCCAGGTTGCGGACTGCCAATGTCACGTTACGTCCTCACATAGTGGAGAGAGAGAGCTAGAGAGCTCTTTGGGGGTCTTTTTTTAAGACTTTTAGGTTCAGTGGGGTACATGTGAAGGTTTCTTTACATAGGTAAACTCGTGTCATGGGGGAATTTTATTTTTTAGAGGCACCACTGTAAAAGTGGCCTAGAATAATCGGTCTGTTTTCCTTAGATACATATAATACACTTCCAAGTAATGACCTCATAGCTGAGTGTTCTTGGGTTTTCACTTGAATTTTTTAGACAGAGTTATTATTCTCAGCATTTACAAAAATCTAATTCTTGCCTATCTCATTTTAGATCTTTTTCTTATTTACTCCCTTTCTATTGTCTTCTTTTAATTGTGTATCATTTATTCATTCAACAAGTATGAAGTTTTTTATTAATTTACATGCCAGTTAGGTTTACAGCTGGGGATAGACCTGTGGAAAATATAATGATCCTACTGTGAGGAAGTTTATACTTTTGTTTTGGAGGAGAGTAAAATGTGGTGTGATATTTTAGCAAATGTTTTTAAACCCCTTTGGGGTCAAAATCAGAACACAAATTTTAATGATGTGAGGGAGAATGTGAGCCATGTAGTTTCTGAATATTCTAGGCATTGGAGGATTTTGAGCAAAGAAGTGACGGGATCTGACTCACCTCTCTCTGGCTTCCATGAAAAGAACATGCCAGCTGAGGGGTGGCAGACTGGGGAGCAGGCAGCAATAAATCCTGCAATGGCCCGCAACAGTGATGGCGCCTGTACTAGCTCAGTAGCGTTAGAGAGGTCATGTGAAGGGTTTCGTTTCTGGATGTTTGTTGAATGTGTTCTCCAAACAGGATTTGTTAGATTGGTTTTGGAGTATAAGAAAAAGTGGTGTTTGATACGTAAGAGGTATATAGGCTGGGCGCGGTGGCTCACGCCTGTAATCCCAGCACTTTGGGAGGCCGAGGCGGGTGGATCATGAGGTCAGGAGATCGAGACCATCCTGGCCAACACGGTGAAACCCCATCTCTACTAAAAATACAAAAAATTAGCTGGGTGTGGTGTCAGGCACCTGTAGTCCCAGCTATTCCGGAGGCTGAGGCAGGAGAATGGCGTGAACCTGGGAGGCAGAGCTTGCAGTGAGCCGAGATCACACCACTGCACTCCAGCCTGGGCGACAGAGGGAGACTCCGTCTCAAAAAAAAAAAAAAGATATATATATATGTATATGGAGAGAGAGAGAGAGAGAGAGAGACATCTCTTATGTCACACAGCATACCTACTCTGTCCTGTATTTGGTATTTTATATATATATATATATATATATATATATATTTTTTTTTTTTTTTTTTTTTTTTTGAGTTGGAGTCTCACTCTGTTGCCCAGGCTGGAGTGCAGTGGCATGATCTCGGCTCACTGCAACTTTCGCCTCCCGGGTTCAAGTGATCCTCCTGCCTCAGCCTCCCAAGTAGTTGGGATTATAGCTGTGTTGCCACCATGCCAGCTAATTTTTGTATTTTTAGTAGAGACTGGGTTTTGCCACGGTGGCCAGGCTGGTCACGAACTCATGACTCAAGTGATCTGCCCACCTCGGCCTCCCAAAGTGCTGGGAATACATGCGTGAGCCACCGTGCCCAGTCCATAGAGATATAATTTATTGAGTTGGCGAAAAATGGGACGCAATAGTGCTGGGAGGAAATTGATAAGAATGTAGGTAAATCTAGGCTAGGTGTGATGGCTCACACCTGTAATCCCAAGCACTTTGGGAGGCCTAGGCCGGTGGATCACGAGGTCAGGAGATTGAGACCATCCTGGCTAACACGGAGAAACCCTGTCTCTACTAAAAATACAAAAAATTAGCCGGATGTAGTGGCGGGCGCCTGTAGTCCCAGCAACTCGGGAGGTTGAGGCAGGAGAATGGCGTGAACCTGGGAGGTGGAGCTTGTAGTGAGCCGAGATCGCGCCACTGCACTCTAGCCTGGGCAACACAGCGAGACTCCGTCTCAAAAAAAAAAAAAAAAAGATTGTAGGTAAATCTAAAGAAACATTTTCTTTGGTGAGTAATACTTGTTGCGTGTAAAAAGGATAAAACATAATACTGAAAAATAGCACATAGGTCAGTTAGCAGTTAGACTTCTGTTCTAAAATGTTTGTTTTTCTGAAGATACGTTAAGAAATATGCATGGTGAAATTTAATGAACAAATGCTAAAATAAGCAAAACACTATCACTTTCAAACCTGCAAATGAGAGAAAGTGGAAAATTAAAACCAACCATTGTAAACAAATTGAATCAGACCCAAAAAGGGTAATAAAGTACTGGAGAGTAAAGAGTGGTAAGTGTGGAACACATAAAAGCTGCGCCCCCGACCAAAAAAATAAAGAAACGGCCAGATATTTTAATAATTACAGGAAGTGAAAATTGCCTAAATTCTCCTGATAAAAGACAAAGATAAGTTGGATTTTGAGGGGTTTTTTTTGTTATTTTATTTTATTTTATTTGTTTGGAGACAGAGTCCTATTCTGATGCCCAGGCTGGAGTGCAGTGGTGTGATTACAGCTCACTCAAGCCTTGACCTTCTAGGCTCAAGCGATCTGCCCACCTCAGCCTCCCAGAAATTCGAGACCAGCCTGGGCACATGGCAAAACCCCATTTCTATAAAAAATACAAAAATTAGCCAGGCAAAGTGCCATACATCTGTAGTCCCATCTACTTGTGAGGCTGAGGTGGAAGGATCTCGTGAGCCTGGGCAGTCAAGGCCGCAGTGAGCAGAGGTTGCGCTGTCACACTCCAACTTGGGTGATGGAGTGAGACCCTGTCTCAAAAAAAAAAAAAAAAAAAAAGAAAAAAAGTTGTCTGCAGAGAGATGATTAAAAATACTCTGAGTATATAGCAAGTTGGCAAATGTAAGATCAATGTATATAATCTGTTGTCTTTCTAAGCACTAGTCATCTATTTCATTTTATTTTATTTTTTTGTTGAGACAGTCTCACTCTGTTGCCCATGCTGGAGTGCAATGGTGCGGTCTCGGTTCACTGCAACCTCCGCCTCCCAGGTTCAAGTGATTCTCCTGCCTCAGCCTCCTGAGTAGCTGGGATTACAGGCATGCACCACCACGCCTGGCTAATTTTTGTATTTTTAGTAAAGATGGGATTTCACCAGGCTGATCTCGAGCTCCTGACCTCAGATGATCCGCCTGCCTCGGCCTCCCAAAGTGTTGGGATTACAGGCATCAGCCACCCTGCCTGGCTTCATCTTTATATTTTTTTAGAGACAAGGTCTCACTATGTTGCCCAGGCTGGTCTTGAACTCCTGAGCTCAAGTGATCCTTTCACCTAGCCCTTCCAAAGTGCTAGGATTACAGGCATGAGCCACCACGCCTGGCCACACCAGTCATCTTTAGAAAACATGATTCAGGTTTGAGTGCAGGAGATCAAGGCTGTAGTGAGCTATGATCATACCACTGCACTCCAGTCTGGGTGACAGAGTGAGACCCTGTCTCAAAAAAACAAACAAAAAACAACCCCCCACCCCCGGCCCCAATTCAAAGAATTTAAACCGTTTGCAATAACAAGGCCTTTATTTTTAATTTTTTTTGAGACAAGATCTTGCTCAGTCACCCAGGCTGGAGTGCAGTGGTGCAATCTCAGCTCACTGCAACCTCTGCCTCCCGGGCTCAACTGATCCTCCCACCTCAGCCTCCTGAGTAGCTGGGACCACAGGCACACACCACCATGCCCAGCTAATTTTTTTTTTTTTTTTGTATTTTTGTGGAGACGGGGTTTCATCTTGTTGCCAGGCTGGTCCTGAACTTCTGGACTCAAGCGATTCTCTCGCCTTGGACTCCCAAAGTGTTGGAAATACAGACATGAGCCACTGGGCCTGGCCAGCAAGGCCTTTAATGGAGAAAACAAGAAAAGTATATTGAAAAGCATTAAAGGAAACATAAATATGGAGATAAGGAACACCTAATAATATCTTGAAGTTGTCACACTCTCTGAATTTACCTGTAGATTCAGCATACAGTTATGCCTTGCTTAGTGACAAGGATACACTCTGGGATATGTTAGGCAACTTCATTGTTGTGCAAACATCATAGAGTGTGTACTTACACAAACCTAGGTGGTATAGCCTACCACACATCTAGACTATATGATATAGCCTGTTGCTCCTGGGCTATAAACCTGTACAGCATGTTACTGTATGGAATACTGTAGACAATTGTAACACAATGGTAAGTATTTATGTATGTAAACATAGAAAAGGTACAGTAAAAATATAGTATAAAAGATGAAAAAAATGGTATACCTGTATAGGCACTTACCATGCATGGATCTTGGAGGTCTGAAAGTTTCTCTGCATGAGTCAATGGGTGAGTGGTGAGTGAGTGTGAAGGCCTAGTATGTTATTGTACACTACTGTAGGCTTTATAAACACTATACACTTAGGCTACAATGTTTACAAAAAATATTTTTCTTCAACAATATATTAATTTTAGTTTACTGTAACTTTTTTCCTTTACAAACTTTTAACTTTTCTAGGCCAGGCGCAGTGGCTCATGCCCGTAATCCTAGTACTTTGGGAGGCTGAGGTGGGCAGATCACCTGAGGTCAGGAATTCGAGACCAGCCTGGTCAACATGGCGAAACCCCGTCTCTACTGAAAATACAAAAATTAGCCGGGCGTGGTGGCATGTGCTTGTAGTCCCAGCTACTTGGGAGGCTGAGGCAGGAGAATCTTTTGAACCCAGGAGGTGGAGAGGTTGCAGTGAGCTGAGATAGTGCCACTGCACTCCAGCTTGGGCAACAGAGAGAGACTCTGTCTCAAAAAAAAAAAAACAAAAAAAAAACACAAAACCTTTTAACTTTCCTTTTTTTTTTTTTCTTTCCAGACAGGGTCTTGCTCTGTCACTCAGGCTGGAGTACAATGGTGCAGTCACCATTTACAATAGCATTAAAAAAATTAAGATACTTCAGAGTATATTTAACCAAATGAAGCAAGACTTGTACACTGAAACTATAAAACATTGTTGAAAGAAACTAAATACTACAACGTATGGCGATTCCTCAAGGATCTAGAACTAGAAATACCATTTGACCCAGCCATCCCAAAGGATTATAAATCATGCTGCTATAAAGACACATGCACACGTATGTTTATTGCGGCACTATTCACAATAGCAAAGACTTGGAACCAACCCAAATGTCCATCAATGATAGACTGGATTAAGAAAATGTGGCACATATACACCATGGAATACTATGCAGCCATAAAAAAGGATGAGTTCATGTCTTTTGTAGGGACATGGATGAAGCTGGAAACCATCATTCTCAGCAAACTATCGCAAGAACAGAAAACCAAACACCGCATGTTCTCACTCTTAGGTGGGAATTGAACAATGAGAACACTTGGACACAGGAAGGGGAACATCACACACTGGGGCCTGTCGTGGGGTGGCGGGAGGTTGGAGGGATAGCATCAGGAGATATACCTAATGTAAATGATGAGTTAATGGGTGCAGCACACCAACATGGCACACGTATACGTATGTAACAAACCTGCACATTGTGCACATGTACCCTAGAACTTTAAGTATAATAATAAAAAAAAGAAACTAAATACCTAAATAACTCATTATTCACGTTTGTGCTGGTGCTGTTCTAAATCTACTGCACTGACAGTCCTAAAAAGTATAGCACATACAACGATGTATCATACATAATACTTGATGATGATAATAAATGCCTATGTTACTGGTTTATGTATTTACTATACATTTTATCATTATTTCAGAGTTTACGTCTCCTACTTATTTAAAAAAGGGCAGGCCAGGTGCAGTGGCTCATGCCTGTAATACCAGCACTTTGCGGGGCCGAGCTGGGTGAATCACTTGAGCCTAGGTATTCAAGACCAGCTTGGGCAACATAGTGAGACCCCATCTCTACAGGAAATATAAAAATCAACCAGATGTGGTGGCACATGCCTGTAGTCTCAGCTACTCAAGAGGCGGAGATGGGAGGATCTCTTGAGCCTGGGAGTCAAGGCTGCAATAAACTGTGATTGTAGCACTGCATCTAGCCTGGTGGACAGTGAGACCCTGTCTCAAAAAAAAAAAAAAAGGTGGCTGTAAAACAGCTGCAGACAGTCTCTTCAAGAGGTATTCCAGAAGGCACTGTTATCATAGAGATGGCAACTTTATGTGTGTGTTAATTGCCCTTGAAGACCCTCCAGCTGGAACAAGATGTGGAGGTGGAAGACAGTGAGAATGATGATCCTGACCCTGTGTAGGCCTGGGCTAATGTGTATGTGTGTGTCTTAGTTTTTAACAAAACATTTAAAAAGTAAAAATAAACAAATAGATATATAGATAGAAAAAAGCTTGGAGAATAAGGATATAAAGAAACTGTTTTTGTACAGCTATACAATGATTACAAAAGAGTCAAAATGTTAAAAAAATTAAAAAGTTTATAAAGTAAAAAGTGTTACGGTAAACTATTATTGAAGAAAGAAAAACTATTTTAAAAATAAAGTTAGTGTAGCCCAAGTGTACAATGTTTATAAAGTCTAGAGTAATAGTACTGTTCTAGGGCTTCTCATTCAATCACCATTCACTGACTCACCCAGAGTAACTTCTAGTCCTGCAAGCTCCATTCATGGTAAGTGCCCTATACAGGTGTGCCATTTTTTAGTCTTTTTGTTTATTTGTTTTGAGACAAGTTCTCTCTCTGTCATCCAGGGTGGAGTACAGTGGCATGATCCTGGCTCACTGTAGCCTCGACTTCCTGGGCTCAATTGATCCTCCCACCTCAGCCTCCCAAATAGCTGGGACTACAAGGCATGCACCACCATGCCCAGCTAATTTTTGTATTTTTCTGTAGAGAAGGGTTTCACCATGTTGCCCAGGCTGGTCTCAAGCGATCCACCTGCCTCTACCTCCTGGGATTACAGGTGTGAGCCACTGTGCTTCAGCCTTTTTATCTTTAACGCTGTATACTTACTATACCTTTTCTATGTTTAGACACACAAATACTTACCATTGTGTTACACTTGCCTACAGTATTCAGTATAGTCACATGCTATACAGGTTTGTAGCGTAGGAGCAATAGGCCATATCATATAGCCTAGGTGTGTAGTAGCTATACCATTTAGGTTTTTGTAAACATATCTAATGACATATTTCTCAGAAATGTGTCACTGTCATTAAGTGACACATGATTGTACATTTAAATTGATTATTGATAATGAAGGATTTATGCCATTGTGGTTTTTGTTTTGTATATGTCTTATATATTTTTTGTTCCTAAGTTCCTCCTTTACTGGCTTATGTGTTAGATACATGTTTTCTTTCTTTCTTTCTTTTTTTTTTTTTTTTGAGGCGGAGTCTTGCACTGTTGCCCGAGCTGGAGTGCAATGACGCGATCTCGGCTCACTGCAACCTCTGCCTCCCAGGTTCAAGCGATTCTCCTGCCTCAGCTTCCCAAGTAGCTGGAATTGCAGGTGTCTGCCACCATGCCTGGCTAATTTTTTGTATTTTTTAGTAGAGATGGGGTTTCACTATGTTGGCCAGGCTGGTCGTGAACTCCTGACCTCGTGATCCACCCGCCTCAGCCTCCCAAAGTGCTGGGATTACAGGCGTGAGCCACCGTGCCCGGCACATGCTTTCTTACGTATCATTTTGAATTCTTTTTCATTTCTTTTACGAAATAACTTTTTTAGTGGTTGCTATGGGGATTACAGTTAACATCTTAATTTATACCACTCTAGTTTGTGTTGTTGTTGTTGTTGTTGTTTTTTTTTTTGGAGACAGTGTTGCCCAGGCTGGAGTGCAGTGGCACAATCTTGGCTCCCTGCAACCTCTGCCTCCTGGAGTCAAGCAATTCTCATGCCTCAGCCTCCTGAGTAGCTGGGACTATAGGCACCTGCCACCATGCCTGGCTAATTTTTTGTATTTTAGTAGAGACTGGGTTTCACATGTTGCCAAAGGTGGTCTCAAACTCCTGAGCTCAGGCATTCTGCCCACCTAAGCCTCCCAAAGTGCTGGGATTACAGGCGTGAGTCGCTGCACCCAGCCTGCTTGTTGCTGTTTTTTAAAGAGATGGAGTATTGCTGTGTTGCTCAAGCTGGAGTGCAGTGGCTATTCACAGGAACAGTCATAGTGCACTGTGACCTTGAACTCCTGGGCTCAAGCATTCCTCCTGCCTCAGCCTCCCTAATAGCTGGGATTATAGGCATGCAGCACCATGCTTGGCGTTACCACTCTGGTTTGAATGAATACCAACTTGATATTTATAGTATACAAAAATTTTTCTCCTATGTAGCTCTGTCCCCGTGAAGTTATTATGTCACATTTACATTTTTTTTTTTGTTTGAGACAGAGTCTTACTCTGTCACCTAGACTAGAGTTCAGTGGCGTGATCTTGGCTCACTGCAACCTCTGCCTCCCGGTTTCAAGTGATTCTCCTGCCTCAGCCTCCTGAGTAGCTGGGATTACAGGTGTGCGCCACCACGCCCAGCTAATTTTTGTATTTTTAGTAGAGACGGGGTTTCACCGTGTTAGTCAGGCTGGTCTTGAACTCCTGACCTTGTGGTCTGCCCGCTTCGGCCTCCCAAAGTGCTGAGATTACAGGTGTGAGCCACCACGCCTGGTCCATAATTACATTTTTATACAATGTTTGCTCATCAACGTTGTCTTGTAATTACTGTTTTATGTTTTATTCATTTTCTTTGAGATGGAGTTTTATTCTTGTCATGCAGGCTGAGTGCAGTGGTGTGATCTCGGCTCACTGCAACCTCTGCCTCCCAGGTTCAAGCAATTCTCCTGCCTCAGCCTCCTGAGTAGCTGGGATTACAGATGCCCGCCACCATGCCCAGCTAATTTCTGTATTTTTAGTAGAGACAGGATTTCACCATGTTGGCCAGCTGGTCTTGAACTTCTGATCTCAAGTGATCCACCCGCATCAGCCTCCTAAAGTACTGGGATTACAGGCGTGAGCCATCACACCCAGCCCGTTTTACGTTTTTTAAATCACATAGAAAAGAGGATTTCCGTTGTCAAAAATGCATGAATAGCGACTTTTATGTTTGCCTGTGTGATTACCTTTACCAGTGTTCCTTTCCTTTTCATTTGGATTTGAGTTACTGCCTGGTGTACTTTCACTTTGCCGTGAAGGATTTTTAGCATTTCTTGTCAGGAACATTTACTCATGATGGAGTAGCCACAGTTCTACTCCCCACTTTGCTCCTGTAGATGAAGTCCCTGAGCCAAAAAACCTTCCTTATCAAAAGGACCAGGCCCAGGCCCGGCTCTGTGGCTCACGCCTATAATCCCAGCACTTTGGGAGGTCAAGGTGGGAGGATTGCTTGAGCCCAGGAGTTCAAGACCAGCTTGGGTAACATAGTGAGACTTTGTCTCTACAAAAAATTGAAAAATTAATAGGGCATGCACACCTGTAGTCCCAGCTACTTGGGAGGCTGAGGCAGGATGATCACTTGGGCCCAGGAGGTTGAGGCTACAGTGAGCTGTGATAATGCCACTGCACTCCAGCCTGGATGACAGATTGAGACCTCGTCTCTAAAATAAAATAAAATAAATAAAATCAAATCCAGGCACAGTTCCTGCTTATCCCTGAGTAGTACGTTTCAGTTTCCTGCCAGCTCTCAGAATTAAACCAGACAATTGCATCCTCCTACAGGAACTAGGGGCATAAAGCTCTCTTGATAGTGAAAAGCCTGCCTCCCAAAGCCCTTGGTTGTTCACTTATTCCCGAGTGAAATATCTCTGTGGTCTTGCCTGTTGCAGTGCCCTCCTCTCCTGGGCCATAAGTACAAGTGACTGATAAATGCTGTCAAAATCACCTATGAGGTGTTGAGTATGCTTCAGCCATCCCACGACCCAAGGGTAGGAATTCCTTCCTCACCCACAGGGTGAAGAGGAGGGGATGACAATTGGCATCATGAACAGGATGGTCCCAGGGCCCCTGGTGAGCTGTAATTAACTGTTCTTGGCAGATAACTGGCTCCATGATACAGCAAAGGCTGCCTGGGCCCAAACTGGCCATTGCTGGTGGGCTTGTGCTTTGGCCTTCATTGTTTTCACTTCTTCCCATCCTAGGTAGATCTCACCTCCAACATGAGGATTGTTATTTGACTGTACAGTGGCATATTGTGCTCTTGGGTTTGATGTGTTCATAGGTGGTTTCTGAGGCTCCCTCCCATAGAGGCAGCAACAACACAGCACCCTAACCAGTTGGTGCTTGAGTTCAGCTTACCACGAGTCAGGCCAGATCTCTTTTGTTGCTGTGTCTACTCTGTGAACCATCACTGGCTACTTGGGGGAGCTATACAGATGTTATTTGTGATTGTGCACCCACCCCCTGGGACAGATCCGCCCTTCCTGAGGTTAGTGGAAAGGAAGAAAGAAGACCACCACTCCACGGAGAGTTAAACATGGCACCATGGATGTCTAGTGAGTGTTTTTCAGGCAAGAGTAGTGGCCTTGCCTGGCACTTGTGCTGTTGCTTCCCCTGCTTCTGTTCAGCGTGCTCTCCTGGTGTCTAAGAGCATGAAGGTGCAAATCCGTTGTAGCCCACAGCCCAGGGGCTGATGAAAAAATAGAAGGAGCATTTGGTACCAGCCTCTCCCGCTGGAGGATGTAGCTCAACTGCTTTCCCCATGCAAAACCCCTAGCCAGTGCACCTGGGCTTTGCTTAGTATGGCTGCTTACCAAGAAGCCAGAGGGCTAAGCTTGTAATGGTACAGCCTGTTGGCTCCCACCTGGGCCATAAACAAAATGACCTTCCTGGATGTGGATCCTAACCCTGGAGATATTGATTGGCCCTCCCTGTCAGAAGAGGCAGCTGCCTACAAGGTGGGCCATTGGGCCCCTGAACCTTTCCCTGTTCTTACCCAGAAGGTCCACATGGTGATGGGACAGTGACTGAAATGGAAAGCTGCAACTTATTGTGGCTAGAAATCTAAAATATTGTTTGGTAATTTATATATAGACAGCAATAAAAAAGCCCGTGTCATGGAAAAGGTGGGACTGTTGCTAAGGATAGTTTCAGTCCACCCACCACTAGGCCACGGGCATTGCAGATTTCCACTGCAGTACTTTGCTGCCTGAGCCTCCATTGCAAGAAAAATCCTCCTCTGTAGGGTCATAGGGAAAAGCCACCCTATGGCACCCTGTGGCATTGTGAGGGGGTTAATTCAAACCCAGCTTAAGCCTGAGGTTCTTAAACCCTGTGAACCAAGCATTGCCTTGCAGGGAAGGAGGAGGCCTCTCACTCTGATGATAATGATTTGAGGCTCTCTGGAGAAAGAAATCTATAAATATGAGCAGAATAAAAAGAACTTCCCCTCCTTGTCTGTATGTTTTTAGGGGAGTTTCTGAATACAAAATAGAGACTAAATAAGTATACCTCACCTTAACTGTTGTCTCTCCCAGATGCCCCATGGTCATAGCACTTACGACCTTAAAATGTACCATGGTGGACATGGAATCAGTGAGCAATAAATTAAAATGATGTCATTGGCACTTAACAACTTGGCTTAATGAAAAGAGACCTTGTGAAAACCACAGTTAAAATAATATCGGGCTGGGTACGGTGGCTCATGCCTGTAATCCCAGCACTTTGGGAGGCCGAGGCGGGTGGATCACCCGAGGTCAGGAGTTGGAGACCAGCCTGGCCAACGTGGCGAAATCCTGTCTCTACTAAAAATACAAAAATACAAAAAACAAAAACAAACAAACAAAAAAACTGGCCAGGTGTGGTGGTGCATGCCTGTAATCCCAGCTACTTGGGAGGCTGAGGCAGGAGAATCGTTTGAACCCGGGAGGCGGAGGTTGTAGTGAGCTAAGATTGCACCACTGCACTTCAGCCTGGGTGACAAGAGTGAAACTACATCTCAAAATAAATAAATAAAAAAAAATAAAAATAAGTAAAATAGTTAATATGGCCAATGTAAATTAAAACAGGGCCTTCAAGAATTAAGGCTGGGCACAGTGGCTCCCAGCATTTCAAGAGGCTGAGGCAGGCAGATTGCTTGAACTCAGGAGTTCAAGACCAGCTGGGGCACATGACAAAACCCTCTCTGTACTAAAAATACAAAAATTAGCTGGGCATGGTGGTGCACACCTGTAATCCCAGCTACTCGGGTGGCTGAGGCGTGAGAATCACTTGAACACAGGAGGTGGAGGTTGCAGTGAGTCAAGATTGCACTACTGCACTCCAGCCTGGGTGACAGAGCAAGACTCTGTCCAAAAAAAAAAAAAGAATTGAAACTTGTATGAAGGGGTGGTTATCCCACTGCACCTGCATTTAACAGCCAAACTTGGCCTCTTTAACCTGGAAAGCATGAATGTGAATAGTGCCTCATGGTGGATTACTGGAACCTTGAGGTCCTCAGACCTGATACCCAATATTATTGAAGTTACTGACTCTATCTAATAAGCAACTGGTAAATTGGTAAATATTTTCCTATTATAGATTTGGCTTGTATTACGGTTCTCTAGAGGGACAGAACTAATGGAATATATATAATATACATATATATATATATATATAAAATATGGGAGTTTATTAAGGATTAACTCACACAAACACAAGGTCCCACAACACGCCATCTGCAAGCTGAGGAGCAAGGAGAACCAGTCCAAGTTCCAAAACTGAAGGATTGGAGTCCAATGTTTGAGGGCAGGAAGCATCCAGCATGAGAGAAAGATGTAGGCGGGGAGGCTAGGCCAGTCTCTCTTTTCACATTTTTCTGCCTATATATATTCTAGCCTTACTCTCATCTGATTAGATTGTGCCCACCCAGATTAAGGTGGGTTTGCCTTTCCCAGCCCACTGACTCAAATGTTAATCTTCTTTGGCAACCCCCTCACAGACATGCCCAGGATCAATACTTTGTATCCTTCAATCCAATTAAGTTGACACTCAGTATTAACCATCACAAGTCCACCCGTTGTCAAGTTGAACCCATACACATCTCCTGAGATCATACATAATCTTCAAATAAAGACAATAATAAGGTCATAATTATGCCTAACATAATACAACTGTCCTTCATACAATGGGAAACGTACCAATTCCCAACCCAAATACTATTACATAAAGTTAACAATACATAAATGCTGATGTGAAGTCAATAAATCTTATGTCACATGATAAAGGGAAAGGAAATAAAATGAAGTTTTTTTTAGTACAAGTATATATATGCACAAACATGTTCTTAACAAAAGAGGGAGGAAATATGACAATTACAGTCCTCGTTTCTGCAGCTGGTCACATGGTCATAGCTGGTATTGATGACTACCTTCATCTACTACCCATTCTGTATTCCCTTTGCCTTCAGCAAGCACCTCAGTAGGTCATGGTTTTTTTCCTGGTGGAGTGACCCAAACCTTCATTCCTGAAGGGTCTGGGTCATTTGTAGTCCTGGCTGGATTGGGCTGTTGTAGTTTCCCATTGACCTAATTACAGCACTTGGTAATACCAAAAGACACCCTAATGGATCTCCTGTATTCCATGCATACTCTTCCTTTCCTCCATTGTGGAGTAGTAGACCGATTCCATCTTGATAGTCCGGGACAACCTCCTCAGGCAAGACTGTAACTCCCTTATTTTTTTGTTTTTTTTGAGAAGGAGTCTCACTCTGTCACCCAGGCTGGAGTGCAATGGCATGATCTCGGTTCACTGCAACCTCTGCCTTCTGGGTTCAAGCAATTCTCCTGCCTCAGCCTCCTGAGTAGCTGGCATTACAGGCATATGCCACCATGCCTGGCTAATTTTTGTATTTTTAGTAGAGACAGGGTTTCACCATGTTGGTCAGGCTGGTCTCGAACTCCTGACCTCATGATCCGCCCGCCTTGGCCTCCCAAAGTGCTGGGATTATAGGTGTGAGCCGCCGTGCCGGGCCCTGTAACTCCCTTCTTAGCCTGTTCGCTTAAAGGTAGAAGAAGCCCAAAGTGTCCAGGTGGCAATCTTCCAGTTTAATGGAATTGTTGGGTCTCCTGGTGGCAGTGTTCCTCCCTATGGAACTAAGACCTCTAGGCCAGCAGAATGTGATGTTGCAGGAACAGGAAGCAAAAATTTTGCTTGTGGAACACTAGGGGTGATGGTAAGTGGTGCTACTTTCACTTCCACCCCTTGATTCCTGGACCCATGAATCCTGGCTTTGGGAGAAATAGTACCATATATTGGAAGCTGATTCAGAGCATACACAGCCTTCTGGAGAACTTTGCCCCAGCCTTGCAAAATATTGTCACCTAGTTGGTGTTATATTTGTGACTTCAAAAGGCCATTCCACTGTTCTGTCAATCCAGCTGCTTCAGGATGATGGGGAACATGGTAAGATGAGTCAATTCCATGAGCATGAGCCCACTGCGGCACTTTTTTAGCCATAAAGTAAGCACCTTGGTTAGAGGACATGCTGTATGGAATACTGTGATGGTGGATAAGGCATTCTGTGAGTCCACAGATGGTAGCCTTGGCAGAAGCATTGCATGCAGGATAGGCAAACCCATATCTGGAGTAAGTGTCTATTCCAATGACAACAAACCTCTGCCCATTCCATGATGGAAGAGGTCCAATATAATCAACCTGCCACCAGGTAGCTGGCTGGTCACCTGAGGAATGGTGCCATATCAAGGGCTCAGTGTTGGTCTCTGCTGCTGGCAAATAGGGCACTCATCAGTGGCCACAGCCAGGTCAGCCTTGGTGAGTGGAAGTCCATGTTGCTGAGCCCATACATAACCTCCATTCTTGCCACCATGGCCACTTTGTTCATGGGCCCATTACGCGACGACAGGGGTGGCTGAGGAAAGAGGCTGAGTGCTGTCCACAGAACGGGTCATCCTATCCACTTGATTATTAAAATCCTCCTCTGCTGAGGTCACCTGTTGGTGAGCACTCACATGGGATACAAATATCTTCACAGTTTTTGACCACTGAGAGAGATCCAGCTACACACCTCTTTCCCAAATTTGTCACCAGTTTTCCAGTAATGCTCCTTCCAAGTCCCTGACCATCCAGCCAAACCATTGGCTACAGCCCATGAATCAATATATAATCGCACATCTGGCCATTTCTCCTTCCATGTAAAGTGCACAACCAGGTGCACTGCTCAACGTTCTGCCCACTGGGAAGATTTCCGTTCACCACTGTCCTTCAGAGATGTCCTAGAAAGGGGCCGTAGTGCTTCAGCTGTCCACTTTCAGGTGATGCCTGCATATCATGCAGAACCATCTGTGAACCAGGCCCTAGTCTTCTCTTCCTCTGTCCACTGATCATAGGGAACTCCCCATGAGGCCATCGGTGCAGGCTGGGGGAGAGAAGGCAGGGTGGCAGGAGTGGAGACCATGGGCATTTGAACCACTTCTTCATGTAACTCACTTGTGCCTTCAGGACCTGCTCGAGCCTGATCACGTATATACGACTTCCATTTGATGATGGAATGCTGCTGCGCATGACCCACTTTATGGCTATATGAGTCAGAAAGCACCCAGTTCATAATAGGCAGTTCAGGTTGCCAGGTGACTTGATGACCCATAGTCAAACCTTCAGTTTCCACCAGAGCCCAGTAATAGGCCAAGAACTGTCTCTCATAAGGAGGGTAGTTACCTGCAGAAGATGGCAGGGCCTTGCTCCAAAATCCTAGAAGCTTCCATTGTGATTCACCTATGGGTGAATTTGGGGGCCTGCTAAAGGCTCCAAACAGCATCCCTGTCTGCCACTGACACCTCCAGCACCATTGGATCTGTTGGGTCATATGGCCCAAGTGGCAGAGCAGCTTGCACAGCAGCCTGGACCTATTGCAGAGCATTCTCCTGTTCTGGACCCCACTCAAAACTGACAGCCTTTCAGGTCACTTGATAAATGGGCTGGAGTAACACACCCAAATGAGGAATGCGCTGCCTCCAAAATCCAAATAGGCCCACTAGGCATTGTGCCTCTTTCTTGGTTGAAGGAGGGGTCAAATGCAGCAACTTATTCTTCACCTTAGAAGGAATATCTCAACAGGCCCCACACCACTGGACCCCTAGAAATTTTACTGAGGTAGAAGTTCCCTGAATTTAAGTCGATTTTATTTCCCATCCTCTGGCACACAAATGTCTCACCAGTAAGTCCAGTGTGTTTGCTACTTCTTGCTCACTGGATCCAGTCAGCATAATGTCATCAATATAATGGACCAGTGTGATATCTTGCAGAAGCAAAAAGTGATCAAGGTGTCTCCAAATAAGAAAAAGCGATCAAGATGCTTCCGAATAAGATTATGACACAAAGCCAGAGAATTGATATACCCTGGAGGTAGGACAGTAAAGGTATATTGCTGGCCTTGGCAGCTGAAGGCAAATTGCTTCTGGTGGGCCTTATAGACAGGAATGGAGGAAAAGACATTTGCCAAGACAATGGCTGCATACCATCTACCAGGAAATGTGCTAATTTGCTCAAGCAATGAAACCACATCTGGTACAGCAGCTGCAACTGGGGTCACCACTTTGTTAAGCTTACAATAATCCGTGGTCATTCTCCAAGATCTGTCTTCTGCACAGGCCAAATGGGAGAGCTGAATGGGGATGTGGTGGGAATCACCACCCCAGCGTCTTTCAAGTCCTTGATGGTAGCACTAATCTCCACAATCTCTCCAGGGAGGGATGTGATATTGTTTTTGATTTACTATTCTTCTAGGTAAAGGCAGCTCTAATGGCTTTCATTTGGCCTTTACCACTGTAATAGCCCTTATTCTACCAGTCAGGGAGCCAATATGGGAGTTCTGCCAGCTGCTAAGTATGACTATGCCAATTATGCATTCTGGCACTCAGGAAATGACCACAGGATAAGTCCAGGGACCCACTGGACCCACTGTAAGTTGGGCCTGAGCTAAAATTTCATTAATTACCTGATCTCCATAAGCCCCTACTTTAACTGGAGGACCAGTGATGTTTTGGGTCCCCTGGAATCGTTAGCTCAGAGCCAGTGTACAGCAGTACCCGAAATGTCTGATCATTTCACTTTCCCCAGTGAACAGTTACCCTGGTAAAAGGTTGGAGGTCTCCTTGTGGAAGGATGGGAGAAAGAGTCACTACATAAATTGTCGGTAATGTAGTAGGGTCCTTCCTCAAAGGGACCTGGTCTCCCCTTCATTCAAGGGGTTCTGGATCTGTAAACTGGCTCAAGTCTGGAAATTGATTGAGGGGTTGTGATTCTCTATTTTGTTTTTTTGTTTGTTTTTGTTGTTTGTTTTTGAGATAGAGTCTCCCTCTGTCATTCAGGCTGGAATGCATTGGTGTGATCTCGGCTCACTGCAACCTCCACTTCCTGGGTTCAAGCAATTCTCCAGCCTCAGCCTCCTGAGTAGCTGGGATTACAGGTTTGTGCCACCATGCCTGGCTAATTTTTGTATTTTTAGTAGAGATGGGGTTTCACCATGTTGGCTAGGCTGGTCTTGAACTCCTGACCTCAGGTGATCCACCTGCCTTGGCCTCCCAAAGTGCTGGGATTATAGGCATGAGCCACTGTGCTGGCTGATTCTCTGTTTTTATAATTCGAATTAGACTTTTGTCCTTTTGACTTAGAAATTTGCTGCTTATATAAATTAAGTAGGTATGCAGTAGGCTTCCTATCACTTTCACTTGTAGGAACATCATGATTAGCCAATGCTAGAGCTCTACATTAGTCAGACTCTTCTGATTGCCACTTTGCCTCTGCTGTCCATTACAGTAGCCACGCCCACCTTGCCTTTGATGGTTGAGTGCTGCCACTTGGCCACTGCCACCTCGGGATCCAATTATTCCCATTGTATTTAAATTTTGTAGTTGAGTGTCTGCTGTTCCCACTGTTAGATCTGACATACAGAGAAGAGCAATTAGAGGGCTCTCCAAAGATGCAGGTGTTGCCCTCACAAATCTGTTTCACAAGGCATTGGTCAAGGGTATATCTTCTGGACCCTCCCAGCTGGGATGAGTAGGTCTAAAGTGACTAATCCACTCCACCATCCCAATCTCCCTAAGCCTTTGTATCCCTTCCTCTACATTAAACCAAGGGAGATGAGGCATTTCCAACTTGCTCACAGTGGATAATCTTCTAATCTGTATTTTAGCTAACCAAGCAAATAAACTATTAGAACCTTTTTTAACTACCCAAGTGGCAACATTAAATGCAGAGTCCCTACTTAGTGGACTCAAATCAATAAATTCAGCCTGATCAAACTCTATGTTCTTTCCACCATTATCTCACACCCTTAATATCCATTCCTGTGTCTGTTCTGCAGATTTATTTATATGAATTAGAAAACTCAAGCAGTTCTTTTTGAGTGTAGTGCACACTCTCAACCTCACCTGTAGGGGCCCATTGGGACTTTAGTTATAGGTCTAGAAGCAAACGGGTGTTGGGTGTGGCTCCTGAAGAAAATCAACATTATCTTGCCTGGCAACCATCACCATTGCCTCAGGCAGCACAGGATTTATCTCCTCAGACAAAGGTGGAAAGGCTGATGGCAGCATGGGTCAGGGAGGGGATGTTGCCACTACCGGGGATGGGGAAGCTGTTTCTTCTGGCAAAAAAGATTCATCAGAGTTTACAAACTCAGTGTCCTCAGCTTCATCGGGGTCCTCCCACAAGTCACCATTCCAAGTTGCAGGTCCTCTTCTTTTCCAATCAATGCCCTTACTTTTGCAATAGATACTCAGTGAGGCTGTGCATTCACCTTTTGTTGCAGATCAGCCACTCTCATGGTAAGAGCTTGTGTCTGTTTTTCCACAATTTTTGCTCTTTCTCTACAGAAGATAAGACTCACTCAGGGCAATCTTAGCAGATTTGAGTCTCAGTATCTGCTTCTGAAGCTGGGAGAGAGAATCCCTGAGTTCATTTTCTTTTTTAAATTTTGACGGAGTCTCGCTCGGCCGCCAGGCTGGAGTGCAGCGGTGCAATCTCGGCTCACTGCAACCTCCGCCTCCTGGGTTCAAGTGATTCCCCTGCCTCAGCTTCTTGAGTAGCTGGGACTACAGGAGTGCGCCACCACACCCATCTAATTTTTTTTTTTTTTGTGTGTGTGTGTATTTTAGTAGAGGGGATTTCACCATGTTGGCCAGGATGGTCTTGATCTCCTGACCTCATGATCTGCCCACTTTGGCCTCTCAAAGTGCTGGGATTATAGGTGTAAGCCACCACGCCCAGCCTAGTTCATCATTTTCTTTCACCACTTTGTCCACTGAATGTAGGAGCAACCAACCAGCTTCATTATGTTCCTTGGTTCTCCACATATGGTCAAAGGTATTATATATAGGGTTACTAAACTCCTTGCCTGTCACAAGCAATGAATCAGGAGTGTCAAATGCGTTTATTTTGCATAACTATCTAAACAGTTCATGCCAAGGACTATCAGTGTTTTTCATGCTATTAGAAGTAGAGTCCTTGGCATTTTTGGGTCTAATCATAGCAAGCAGCCAACTCCAGAAACTCCAAAACCAATGAAAGAACTTCATACTGAATATTCTCTTCCTCTAGAACCATTCCTAGTACCAAAATCTGTATTAGGGTTCTCTAGAGGGACAGAATAATGGAATATGTGTATTTGTGTGTGTGTATATATATATATGCACACACATACATATATATATGTATAGAGGGGTTTATTAAGTCTTAACTCACATCATCACAAGGTCCCACAATAGGCTGTCTGCATGCTGAGGGGCAAGGAGAGCCAGTCCAAATTCCAAAACTGAGGAGTCCAACGTTTGAGGGCAGGAAACATCCAGCATGGGAGAAAGATGTAGGCTGGGAGGCTAGGCCAGTCTTTTTCACGTTTTTCTGCCTGCTTATATTCTAGTCATGCTGGCAGCTGATTAGATTGTGCCCCACCCAGATTAAAGGTATGTCTGCCTTTCCCAGCCCACTGACTCAAATGTTAACCTCCTTTGGCAACACACTCACTGATACACTCAGGATCAATACTTTGTATCCTTCAATCCAATTGTTGACACCTGGTATTAACCATCACACGGCTAATGTGCTCTGTTCAGAGCCTATTTCAACAGCCTCTAGGCCGTAGTTTTCCTTCATCTCTAAAGGGACACAGTATGCCTCTACCAGGTTATCCATGGGGTACCGTAGCAGCCTTGTCATCACATAGTCTTTGTAGGCAAGATCTCAACTGCATCCAAATTCCTCTAAGAGGACAACTATCATATTACATTGATGACATCTTCTGAGAAGATACTTTCGACACACTAATTCAGGACATACAAGTACTGAAAAAGGAGCACACAAAAAGTGGTCTCCACACATTGTGTGAGGGGTCTTGCCACCTCTGTTAAATTCCTGAAAGTTATTTGGTAATCTGAGGGCCATTTCATCCCTGAGACCATCAAGAAGCAGCTATTGACTTTCTCAGTACACACAATGTTAATACAAATATCTTTCAGTCCTCTTTGAGATCTAGAGGTGACATATTCCTCATTTACAAGTTTTACTTAATTTCACTGATGCTGTGACTTGCAAGTTGGCCCACCTTGGATGGATTCCCTTCAACAAAAGGCTTTAGAATCTGTCCACATTGCAATATGACAGGAATCCCATGAGTCTCCTCAAAGACTCCTTTACCATAGGGGCTTTAGCAGCCTACTCTCATAACTCATGATGGCCACAAATTGCCCATGAGCCCCTGATGCAAGAAACTGCCCTCTTTGACATTGCACTGTACATCATTAGAGCAGCAACTGTTGGTCACATACTGGGGTCTCTTGGGAATAGAGGCTTTTACAGGTCCTGAGCTTGTGACCCTCCATACCAGCTGCTCATTGTTCCTTGGGTCACAGAAGCAGGGCCCTGCAAGTTTGGCACAGCTACCAAAACCTCCTTGATGTAGGATGGAGCCACACCCGAGCCCTCTGGCATACTCCATCTGTGGGAAGGGTGGCTTTCTTTGTTCTCAGTCTCTTGGAAAATACCATGGTACTGGAGGAGGTCCTTGGCTACCTGAGGATCCCTGTGAGATTAACTGAACAGAAATAGGAGTTTCTAGACTATACATGCTGGAGCTCAGTGGAATGTTGCTGTTTTCCATCCTTTATTCAGGATGCTCCTGACCAAGGGTCAGCACAAGTGGCCACTTTCAGGCAGTCGTCCTAGCACTGGATGTCCTAAACCTGGCCAAAAAATGATGCTGTCAGTACATTTTTAGGCCATTGCCTAAGAGTTGCCCCCTTTGGGGTAAAGATCTCTGGGAATCTCTTGCCTCACAGATACCCAGAATATAAATCAAAGTAACAGGTGTCAAGGCCACAATACAGGACCTCACCTGAACACACCTTTCTGACCAGACATTACTGATAGTGACCAAGGCACTTCACAGAATACACAGTGGTGAGCTTTTGGAAAAGGCATTCAATGAAAGTTCTACCTCCCATCTAGGCCCCAAGCAGCTGGTTTAGTTGGGAGTTCTCTGATTTAAGTTACAAAGGAGCAAATGTATACCCTGCTGTGTATCACTATTGCTACAGACAGTGATTGAATTTATGTCCCCTAGGTATAGCACTTCCTATGCCAGTGCCACACAGGTTCCCAGACTGTCTTCGTTGGCCATAAAGAGGGGGACACCTCTAAAGTTTATGTTTTTGATGACCATCTTGCCATATTGCCCCTTTCTGTCAACTTAATCTTGAAGTGCTTATCCACCTCTTGTCTGCCCTGCTCAGACCATCATACTCTGTTCCTGGAATGAAGCCTGGCACACAATTGTCCCATAAAAACATATCTATTAGATGGATGGATGGTGATTCCCAGGGCTCTTCTATGCATCTTCAGAAACTACCCTATGGACCTTCTGTTCTCTCTTACAGCAATTCTCTCAAAACGTTATTCACAACTCTCTTATACATTCTCAAGACTTAAAGCTTATGATTCTCAAATTTTATCACTCTCTCACTTGTCCCATTTGCTCTAGAGCCCTACAGTATTTTACCTACTTACGTTAAATTCTTCTTGGGTTTTAATTCTAACTTTCTCAATACAGCAAAAGCTAAAAAGTAAAATTATATCTCACAAATCTTAAATTTTCACTTCATATTTTTAATTCATCACTTGACATTTTTAATTCATTAGGTCTACTATAACCGACAAAAATGAAATCACATTAAATCTTCTAGCTCTCTCAAAAAATTTTTTTTGAGATGGGGTCTTGCTGTGCTGCCCCGGCTGGTCCTGGACTCCCGGGCTCAAATGTTTCTTCTGCCTTAGCCTCCTGAGTGGCTGGGATTACAAGTGTGAGCCACCATACGTTATCACACTCTTAACGTTGTTTTGCAGTTCTTGTTTCACTTTTATAAAGTGTCTTCAAAATACCTTCTTATTCTTACTTTCTACTGACATCACCCACAAGCAGACCCACATATTTATTATGATCTTGCTCTGATTAATCTAATTCATGATAGAATTAGACTTAAAATGTAAAACTTCAAACTTCTGATTTACCTTGTTATTAGCCTGGCAGGATAAATCTATGATTTCTCTCCTCTTACCTAACACCTAAAATGTAAGTTTTTTTTGTTTTTTTTTTTTGAGATGGAGTCTTGCTCTGTTGCCCAGGCCAGAGTGCACTGGTGTGATCTTGGCTCACTAGAAGCTCCACCTCCCAGGTTCAGGCATTTCTCCTGCCTCAGCCTCCCAAGCAGCTGGGACTACAGGCGCCTGCCACCACACCCAGCTAATTTTTGTATTTTTAGTAGAAACGGAGTTTTACCATATTGGCCAGGCTGGTCTCAAACACCTGACCTTGCGATCCACCTATCTTGGCCTCCCAAAGTGCTGGGATTACAGGCGTGAGCCACTGTGCCTGGCCTAAAATGTCAGTTCTTTAACAAGCCTCATATGTGGCCACATTTAGCCTGACCAAATTTATTTTTCTCTGTTGCCCCAAATCCTGCCTAACTCCATTTGGTAAAGTCACCTAGATGTCTTTCAAACATGTAGTGCTCCTTACCTTGTTTGCCCTTTTCATTCTAGCGTGTATCTTTCCTGTCCAGATGGTTAAATGAATGAATAAGTGAAAAGTGGTTAAAGCAGTGCCTTGCATAGACAATAAAGTCTTATTGCTGTTGTTCTTGTTACATACATTTTAGGTTAGAGCTGAAGTTTGCTAATTTTTTGTGTGTGAAACATCCATTAGCTGCATTATTCATGTACACAAAATGACTGTGTGTTAATCTAATATTAGATTATCTAATACCTGATTGTCTGATACCTGACCAGATTAAGTTCTTGACTAGTTTTTTTTTTCCAATTAAATTTTTCTACCCCCAGAGAGAAAGATCCCTCTTTTACTCTTCTTTCCTTTACATGTTCCTTCCTAACATGCAGTAGATATTTCTTTGTTGATTGTATAGCCTGGGTTGTGAGTACTCTTTTATATTTATTCACACAGAAAACCAAGGAACTCTTTTTAAGTAGATATGCTAAGGTGAAAATATTCAGCTTGATTATTGGGTGTAAATTGGCAAGAAGTTTAAGGTTTGTTTTTTGAAATAGCTTTCCAAGAAATTGTGATGCATCCAACTTACTAGTATGTGTCCACTGATTTACTACTCATTCAGATAATTTAAAAGAAATCAGAGATAGAGCAACACCTGCTAGGACCTTAGGGTGCATTTGTGGCAAAAGAAAAAAACCAGCATGAAATATTTTAAAGTTAAACAGTTAGAAAGAAATATTTGTTATAGAGCAGTGCCATACAAAGTGATAAAGTTAATATCACCACCTTTTAACTGTAAAGATTTATGAATATTTTTTGGGATATTATGGGATAATAGCTATTTCTTGAAGGTATCCAGCTGCTGAGTAGGCTAAGAATGAAAGGCCCAGTAACCAAGTGGATGCTTATAATGCAGGTCTGTGGTTGGGGATGAGCAATTATGGAGGAAAGATTGTTTGGATTGTGGACAGCAGAGGATGGTGATTGTGGTAATAAGGAGTGACAGTTGCCAATAGCAAATGGAATCCATTTGTGAGATCTGGTCTGTGAGTGTCGACTTTATCTGTTTTGTTTCTTAGTCCTTTGGGACACTAGGCTCAGGGATGTGGTAGGTTTTTGACCATAGTATTGTTAATATTGTGTTGAATCTGGGTAAGAACAGGGTGATAGTTGTCAGAGGAAGCTTCATAATAAAAAGATATGGTTGATTATCATGATTCATGGTATTCATGTTCTGGAAAGTTACCACAAGCACTGAATTAATGAATATTGAATCATTGCTCCCAGATGAAATACAGGGTTAGTTCCTGCCAGCCTCTGCCCACATTTTTGTTAGCTGATCTATACATAATCTTTTTTAATATGGGTTTATTTTAAAAAATATACCCATATATATAGCTGATTTATTAATATTGAATTTATGGCCAATGGCACTACATCTCATGCCTGAATAAAGCTAATTTAACACACATATATTCTCCACAGGCACATCACAGCCTTCTTGCACTTAGGAACATGAGAGACAGTACTTCAGTCCTACACTAGGGGACTATTTTAAACAGTGAAATCACCAGCAAAACCCACAAAACTGAAAAATGTGGCACTAACAGTACCAGGGAAGGGCACTTGTTTATAGTATGAGAACTGAAACAAGAAGCTAGAGCATTGCCTTGTTCAGTTTCACCTGGGAATATGTGTGTTGGGTGACTGAAGTTTTTAAGTGGTCAGTGCATGTTCTTGACAATGAAAGCACCAAGAGTCTTGATTTTGAGTTTACAAATAAGTTTTAATGAGTAGATGAATTTGCTGTCACAAAATCCATGAATAATGAAGATTAACTGTATGAAGATCTGTAAAGATTCTAAGATTAGGTTGAAAACTATGGTCTTTAAAACTCACACTGGAAAGATAAACCAGACATGCTGAAATAAATAAATGGTTAAAAAATTATATATGTATATTCATATATGTAACATATACACAGTTATATATATTATATATTATATGTATATGAAAAGTAAAGGATGACTTTATATATAGAAAAATAGAGTTGTGTGAGGTACAAGACTGTTTGTGAAATAAATTGATAAATAGGGAAATTTTATGATTTGATGGCTATGACAGGTTCATTAATGACAACTGTGGTAGAAGAAAATGAAGATACAACAGCAGAATAAAACTACATACCTGATCTTGTTTCCATAGCCTACATGTGTACTTTTTCTGGACATTGGCTTTTGGTGTGAATCAGCTAGAGTAAGAATTACTGTCTGGGAAACAGGAGTTTTCTTTTGCACATGGAAAATTATTGCTGTCTGAAATTGTAATTTGGTGTTGATGAGTGGAAGAGAAAAGAAGAGCCAGGCAAAGTGGCTCATGCCTGTAATCCCAGCACTTTGGAAGGCTGAGGTGGGCAGATCACTTGAAATTGGGAGTTTGAGACCAGCCTGGCCAATATGGTGAAATTCCATCTCTACTAAAAATACAAATACCACTTGCTAGTATGTGTCCACTGATTTACTACTCATTCAGATAATTTAAAAGAAATCAGAGATAGAGCAACACCTGCTAGGACCTTAGGGTGTGGTGGCTCATGCCTGTAATCTCTGCACTTTGGGAGGCTGAGGCGGGTGGTTCGCCTGAGGTCAGGAGTTCAAGACCAGCCTGGCAAAGATGGCGAAACCCTGTCTCTACTAAAAATACAAAAATCAGCTGGGCACAGTGGTGGGCACCTGTAATCCCAGCTACTTGAGAGGATGAGGCAGGAGAATCACTTGAACCTGGGAGGTGGAGGTTGCAATGAGCCAAGATTGTGCCATTGCAATCCAGCCTGGGCAAAGAGCTAGATTCTGTCTCAAAAAACAAAAAATAAAAAAAAAAAACAAAGAAAAGAATTAGTGATGCATTGGAAACATATGTATTAGTGAGTATTTTACAGCAGGAGATAAAAACCTACATTTGCCTCCTCCAAACTTAATTTTTCCTTTGCTGTCGCCTCTCAAAGACTATCATCTAATTTTTTTTCTGGCAATTTTACCTACTATTCAATGCTTTCATGATTCCCCTTCCTGCCTCTACCTTTCATCCTAAAATACTATTTGTTGTATTTGTTTATTCCACTTTATCCAGTTTTGAAGTTCACATTTCTAAAGTGCCAGATTGCTGTGTTTTTATTTGCAGATTCCTCTCATTTTTTCATATTCAGTTTGTTTTGCCTAATCCTAAGGGAGTGAGATGTATGCCTTCAGGATTACTTTCAGACCAGATGCCTGGGCTATCCTAGAGCATTTGCATGTTACATCCCCTTTCCACATGAAATGTGTTAATATTTATAAGATATGGTAAACTATTCTCATTTCTAGAATTCTGGAAAGTTGACCTGATGGAGAAGAACCAGGAAAACCAAGACCAGCATTTGAGGAAAGCTGGTTTTGTCACCAACAAAATACTGACAGAAGACAGAAATAGTGTTTTAGGAGAAACATTTAATGTAAATTCAAACCTTGTTCCAATGAGAAAAATACCTGATAAATATGACTTATGTATAATGAATGTGAATTATATTTCAAAATTATATTTCAAAATTAATTGTTAGTAATAGAAACTATTACTCAGTGCACATGCGAAATTGCTCCTTCATATGACATGAGCATCCTTATGCCAGACAGAAATCTTTTGAGTGTGACAGAAATGAGAAAGCCATCTGTCAGAATGAGGACTTATTTCAGCATCAGGATATTCAAACTCTGAAGCAAATTTTTGAATACCTTGAGTGTAGGAAAGCTTTTCATGAGGAGGCAGCCTTCAGTACCCATATGAGAGTGTGCTTCTGGGAGAAACCCTGTGAATATAATGAACAACTAAGAGCCTTTTCTGAATCCAAACCTCCTTGTTCATCAGAGTACTCACACAAGGGAAAATCACTATGAGTTTAATTACTGTGGGAGGAGGTCTGTTGGTGAGAAATCTCTAAATAAACAACATGGAGGAATCATGGGGAAAAATACTATGAGTGTGAGAATAATTTTGGCAAAAGTCGCTCTTCATTGACACTGAAAGAACTCAAAAAGGAAAAACAAGCTTTGAATGTAATGAAGGTAGGGAAATCTTTAAGAAACCAAGTCTCTCTCAACAGCATACATACACAGAAAAGAAAACCTTTCAAAATAGTCATTATGGGAGTTCTTTTTGGCATATGTCAGTTCTCCCTAAACATCAGCAGACACATGTAGGAGAAAAATTCTATGAATGTAATGAGTATGGGAAAGCTCTCAGCCACAGTTCATCTCTCATAATACATAATAGTATATACACAGGGGAGAAACCTTATGAATGTACTGAATGTGAGAAAACCTTCACAAATAGGTCAGGCCTTACAGTTTATCAGCAGATACACACAGGGCAAATACCCTATGAATGTGTTGAATGTGTCATGCACATTCAATATATACAAATGCAAAGTGTCATTAGGTTATGTGACTTATATCTGAAGGGAAGCCTTCAGATATAAGTCAGGCCTTACATCAGTACATCAGAGAACACACACAGATGATAAACCCAATGAGTGTAGTGAATGTGGGAAAAAATTCTGTGAGAAGTCAAATCTCCAAGTACATCAGAGAACTCACACAGGGGAGAAATCCTATGAGTGTAAAGAATGTGGAAAACTTTTGTTTACAATTCATTCCTCATAGTACATCAAAGGATATACATAGGTGTAAGACCCTATGAATGTAACGAATGTGGGAAAACATTCTCACAAAAGCCAGACTTCACTTATCATCAGAGAACTCATACTGGAGAAAGGCCCTGTGAATGTAATGAATGTGGGAAGTCTTTCTCAGTGAAGCCAAAACTTATTGTGCATCAGAGAACTCACACAGGGGAAAAATCCTATGAATGTAATGAATGTGGGAAAACCTTTTCCTGAAGTCATCTCTTACAGTACATAAGAGAACACACACAGGGGAGAAACCATATAAATGTAATGCATGTGGGAAAAGTTTTTCCCAGAAGTTATCCCTTACTGTACATCAAAAAAGACATAAAAAGAGAAGCCATATAAATGTATTCACTGCAGCAAAACATTTAACCAGAAATCAGCTCTTACTAAACATCAAAGAATTCACTCAGGAGAGAAACTTCCTAAATATAATGAATGCAGCAAAACTTTTTACCACAAGTCATCCCTCACAGTACATCAGAGAACCCACACAGGAGAGAAACCCTACAAATGTAATGAATGTGAGAAGACTTTCTACCAGAAGTCATCACTTATAGCACATCAGAAAACACACAGAAGGCAGAAATTCTGTGAATCTACAAATGTGGAGAGCCTTTTATCAGAATTCACTAATCTGGGAAAGTACAGGGAGAAGTCCCTGTTAGCATCTTCTGAAAGTCCAGAAACCTTTTCTTACTTAACCTACTCAGTTTACATTAAAAACAGTGAAGGGGAGAAACTTTGTAAGTATGAGAAATATTTTGCCCAGAAATAAAGGGCCATCTTAGTGAGCAGCAGATATTTGATATTTGAAACATCTTACGAATATTTTGAATAAGTTGTAGCTTTGAAAATGATTCATTTTTGGTTATACATCAGAGATTTTAGCTCACTGAAAATACACCACTTTGGTAATTGAGACTAAAAACTTCCTTTAGAAATATTATACTAAAATTATTGTTTCTGATATACCAAAATTTTATTGAAAATATTCAGTTATGGACATACTGTGTACTAGGAATCTAACTTCAAAAAGCACAATTCAGTCAAATAGTCATAAATACACCAAACACAAATGCAAAGTGTCATTAGGTTATGTGAGTGTGCTTTATTTTTATTTTTTATTTCATTTTATTTTATTTTTTGTGTTCCAGTAAAACTTTACTTACTCAAGTCCAACAGAGCTTAAAGGTTAAAAAAAAAGTACTTACAAAGACAGGCAACGGGCTGGACTTGGCCTACAGCCACTAATTTGCGGACCCCTGTGCTAAAATCAAGGTGCTGCTAATGCAATCAATACTCTTTTTAACAGCACCTTACATGCATGCCATTATCCTTCAAAGGCAGACCTTTGGCCAGGCGCCGTGGCTCACGCCTGTAATCCCAGCACTTTGGGAGGCCGAGGTGGGCAGATCACGAGGTCAGGATATCGAGACCATTCTGGTTAACACGGTGAAACCCCATCTCTACTAAAAGTACAAAAAAAATTAGCCAGGTGCGGTGGCGGGCACCTGTAGTCCCAGCTTCTCAGGAGGCTGAGGCAGGAGAATGGCGTGAACCTGGGAGGCAGAGCTTGCAGTGAGCCGAGATCGCGCTGCTGCACTCCAGCCTGGGCGACAGAGTGAGACTCTGTTTCAAAAAAAAAAAAAAAAAAAAAAGGCAGACCTTTATGCTACATGCTTTCATTTTGATTTTTCAAATGTTCAGTTTGCAAATTACAATACAAGTGCTGTAAGGGAATAATATCTTGTGGGACTCAATACAGAACTTCAATGTCAAAGCAATTTTTCATTGTATTAAAGCGCAGAAGTGTGAATAAAGCCAGTATAATGGGAAGAAATAGTTCTACACAAATACATCCTATAGTAATAAATCTGCAATCAAGAAATCTACTTGGGTGCTGGAGTAAATGGCCTTGAACAGAAAGAACTAGTATCTAGGAAATGCATAATCATATAAATAAAAATTTCTAAAATAAAGCAAAAGTTTACATTTCTAAGCCTTATTTTTCTTTCTTCACACTTGAATTTTTATTCTAAGTGACTGAACAAAAAATACACTATCAAGATGAAAAGGCAATTCAGAAAAGAAATACAAACACCTAGCAAATAAGTGTAAATATATGCAATCTCCAAAAAAAGTATATTATAACCAGAAGAAAGAATCGGTTAAAAAAAATTAGGGTGCATAATTTGCATTTGAAGCTTTCCCTTACAAGCCTGAATCCTCAATACCAGATCTTCATCTTCTGTATCTCAGGTCAGCCTCTCCAAATATAGCCGCCTCATCAGATATTTCAGTTTAGATCTGGCCAGATGATCAGGCTATTCCCCTAACTAGTGTGGGCCACAAAAGACTCAAGTGACATTGAGAAAAATCAAAGAAGATGAACCAGGCTTGGTAGCTCATGCCTGTAATTATCTGGAGGCTGATTGGGGAGGATTGCTCGAGCCTGGGAGTTCAAAGGCATCCTGGGCTCACAAAAAAATGGCGGGGGGCAGTGGGAATTTTGATGCTTAAATTCCTTGGCCCCTTCTGTAGTGGATTTCTTTTTTTTTTTATTATTATACTTTAAGTTCTAGGGTACATGTGCACAACGTGCAGGTTTGATACATAGGTATACATGTGCCATGTTGGTTTGCTGCATCCATCAACTCATCATTTACATTAGGTATTTCTCCTAATGCTATCCCTCCCCCAGACCCCCACCCCCTGACAGGCCCTGGTGTGATGTTCCCGGTCCTGTGTCCAAGTGATCTCATTGTTCAATTCCCACCCATGAGTGAGAACATGCGATGTTTGGTTTTCTGTCCTTGTGATAGTTTTTTGAGAATGATGGTTTCCAGCTTCATCCATGTCCCTGCAAAGGACATGAACTCATCCTTTTTTATGGCTGCATAGTATTCCATGGTGTATATGTGCCAAATTTTCTTAATCCAGTCTATCATTGATGGACATTTGGGTTGGTTCCAAGTCTTTAATATTGTGAATAGTGCCACAATAAACATACTTGTGCATGTGTCTTTATAGCAGCATGATTTATAATCCTTTGGGTGTATATACCCAGTAATGGGATTGCTGGGTCATATGGTAATTCTAGTTCGAGATCCTTGAGGAATCACCACACTGTCTTCCACAATGGTTGAACTAATTTACACTCCCACCAACAGTGTAAAAGCGTTCCTATTTCTCCACATCCTCTCCAGCATCTGTTGTTTCCTGACTTTTTAATGATTGCCATTGTAACTGGCAAGAGATGGTATCTCATTGTGGTTTTGATTTGTATTTCTCTGACGACCAGTGGTGATGAGCATTTTTTCATGTGTCTGTTGACTGCATAGATGTCTTCTTTTTTTTTTTTTTTTTTTTTGAGACAGAGTCTTGCTCTGTTGCCCAGGCTCAAGTGCAGTGACACGATCTCGGCTCACTGCAAGCTCTGCCTCCCGGGTTCATGCCATTCTACTGCCTCAGCCTCTGGTGCTTGCCACCATGCCCAGCTAATTTTTTTTTTTTTTGTATTTTTAGTAGAGACAGGGTTTCACCATGTTAGCCAGGATGGTCTCGATCTCCTGATCTCGTGATCCACCCGCCTCAGCCTCCCAAAGTGCTGGGATTACAGGCATGAGCCGCCGCGCCCAGCCAGATGTCTTCTTTTGAGAAGTGTCTGTTCATATCCTTTGCCCACTTTTTGATGGGGTTGTTTGTTTTTTTTCTTGTAAATTTGTTTGACTTCTTTGTAGATTCTGGATATTAGCTCTTTGTCAGATGGGTAGATTGCAAAAATTTTCGCCCATTCTGTAGGTTGCCTGTTCACTCTGATGGTAGTTTCTTTTGCTGTGCAGAAGCTCTTTAGTTTAATTAGATCCCATTTGTCAATTTTGGCTTTTGTTGTCATTGCTTTTGGTGTTTTAGTCATGAAGTCCTTGCCCATGCCAATGTCCTGAATGGTATTGCCTAGGTTTTCTTCCACGGTGTTTTATGGTTTTAGGTGTAACATTTAAGTCTTTAATCCATCTTGAATTAATTTTTGTATAAGGTGTAAGGAAGGGATCCAGTTTCCACTTTCTACACATGGCTAGCCAGTTTTCCCAGCACCATTTATTACATAGGGAATCCTTTCCCCATTTCTTGTTTTTGTCAGGTTTGTCAAAGATCAGTTGGTTGTAGATGTGTGGTGTTATTTCTGAGGCCTCTGTTCTGTTCTATTGGTCTACATATCAGTTTTGATACCAGTACCATGATGTTTTGGTTACTGTAGCCTTGTAGTATAGTTTGAAGTCAGGTAGCATGATGCCTCCAGCTTTGTTCTTTTGGCTTAGGATTGTCTTGGCAATGCGGGCTCTTTATTGGTTCTATATGAACTTTAAAGTAGTTTTTTCTAATTCTGTGAAGAAAGTCATTGGTAGCTTGATGGGGATGGCATTGAATCTATAAATTACTTTGGGCAGCATGGCCATTTTCACGATATTGGTTCTTCCTATCCATGAGCATGGAATATTCTTCCATTTGTTTGTGTCCTCTTTTATTTCGTTGAGCGGTGGTTTGTAGTTCTCCTTGAAGAGGTCCTTCACATCCCTTGTAAGTTGGATTCCTAGGTATTTTATTGTCTTTGTAGCAATTGTGAATAGGAGTTCACTCATAATTTGGCTTTCTGTTTGTCTGTTATTGGTGTATAGGAATGCTTGTGATTTTTGCACATTGATTTTGTATCCTGAGACTTTGCTGAAGTTGCTTATCAGCTTAAGGAGATTTTGGGCTGAGACGATGGGGTTTTCTAGATATACAATCATGTCATCTGCAAACAGGGACAATTTGATTTCCTCTTATCCTAATTGAATACCCTTTTTTTCTTTCTCTTGCCTGATTGCCCTGGCCAGAACTTCCAACACTATGTTGAATAGGAGTGGTGAGAGAGGGCATCCCTGTCTTGTGCCAGTTTTCAAAGGGAATGCTTCCAGTTTTTGCCCATTTAGTATGATATTGGCTGTGGGTTTGTCATAGATAGATAGCTCTTATTGTTTTGAGATTCATCCCATCAATACCTAATTTATTGAGAGTTTTTAGCATGAAGTGCTGTTGAATTTTGTCAAAGGCCTTTTCTGCATCTGTTGAGATAATCATGTGGTTTTTGTTGTTGGTTCTGTTTATGTGATGGATTATGTTTATTGATTTGCATATATTGAACCAGCCTTGCATCCCAGGGATGAAGCCCACTTGACCGTGGTGGATAAGCTTTTTGTTGTGCTGCTGGATTCAGTTTGCCAGTATTTTATTGAGGATTTTTGCATCGATATTCATCAGGGATATTGGTCTAAAATTCTCTTTTTTTGTTGTGTCTCTGCCAGGCTTTGGTATCAGGATGATGCTGGCCTCATAAAATGAGTTAGGGAGGATTCCCTCTTTTTCTATTGATTGGAATAGTTTCAGAAGGTGTGGTACCAGCTCCTCTTTCTAGCTGTGGTAGAATTCAGCTGTGAATCCATCTGGTCCTGGACTTTTTTTGGTTGGTAGGCTATTAATTATTGCCTCAATTTGAGAGCCTGTTATTGGTCTATTCAGAGATTCAACTTCTTCCTGGTTTAGTCTTGGGAGGGTGTATGTGTGGAGGAATTTATCCATTTCTTCTAGATTTTCCAGTTTATTTGCATAGAGGTGTTTATAGTATTCTCTGGTGGTAGTTTGTATTTCTGTTAGCCCAGTGGTGATATCCCCTTTATCATTTTTTATTGTGTCTATTTGATTCTTTTCTCTTCTCTTCTTTATTAGTCTTGCTAGCAGTCTATCAATTTTGTTGCTCTTTTCAAAAAACCAGCTCCTGGATTCATTGATTTTTTGAAGGGTATTTTTGTGTCTCTATCTTTTTCAGTTCTGCTCTGATCTTAGTTATTTCTTGCCTTCTGCTAGCTTTTGAATTTGTTTGCTCTTGCTTCTCTGGTTGTTTTAATTGTGATGTTAGGGTGTCAATTTTAGATCTTTGCTGCTTTCTCTTGTGGGCATTTAGTGCTATAAATTTCCCTCTACACACTGCTTTAAATGTGTCCTAGAGATTCTGGTATGTTGTGTCTTTGTTCTCATTGGTTTCGAAGAACATCTTTATTTCTGCCTTCATTTCGTTATTTAGTCAGTAGTCATTCTGGGGCAAGTTGTTTAGTTTCCATGTAGTTGTGTGGTTTTGAGTGAGTTTCTTAATCCTGAGTTCTAATTTGATTGCACTGTGATCTGAGACACAGGTTTGTTGTGATTTCTTTTACATTTGCTGAGGAGTGCTGTACTTCCAATTATGTGGTCACTTTTAGAATAAGTGCAATGTGGTGCTGAGAAGAATGTATATTCTGTTGCTTTGGGCTGGAGAGTTCTGTAGATGTCTATTAGGTCTGCTTGTTGCAGAGCTGAGTTCAGGTCCTGGATATCCTTTTTAACCTTTTGTCTTGTTGATCTGTCTAATATTGACAGAGGGGTGTTAAAGTCTCCCATTATTATTGTGTGGGAGTCAAAGTCTCTTTGTAGGTCTCTAAGGACTTGCTTTATGAATTTGGGTGCTCCTGTATTGGGTGCATATATATTTAGGATAGTTAGCTCTTCTTGTTGAATTGATCCCTTTACCATTATGTAACGGTCTTCTTTGTCTCTTTTTATCTTTGTTGGTTTAAAGTTTGTTTTATCAGAGACTAGGATTGCAACCCCTGCCTTTTTTTGTTTTCCATTTGCTTGGTAGATCTTCCTCCATCCCTTTATTTTGAGCCTATATGTGTCTCTGCACCTGAGATGGGTCTCCTGAATATAGCACACTGGTGGGTCTTGACTCTTTATCCAATTTTCCAGTCTGTGTCTTTTAACTGGAGCATTTAGCCCATTTACATTTAAGGTTAATATTGTTATGTGTGAATTTGATCCTGTCGTTATGATGTTAGCTGGTTATTTTGCCCATTAATTGATGTAGTTTCTTCATAGCATTGATGGTCTTTACAATTTGGCATGTTTTTGCAGTGGTTGGTACTGGTTGTTTCTTTCTATGTTTAGTGCTTCCTTCAGGAGCATTTGTAAGGCAGGCCTAGTGGTGACAAAATCTCTCAGCATTTGCTTGTCTGTAAAGGATTTTATTTCTCCTTCACTTGTGAAGCTTAGATGGATATGAAATTCTGGGTTGAAAATTCTTTTCTTTAAGAATGTTGAATATTGGCCCCCGCTCTCTTCTGGCTTGCAGGGTTTCTGCCAAGAGATCTGCTCTCTGATGAGCTTCCCTTTGTGGGTAACTCGACCTTTCTCTCTGGCTGCCTTAACATCTTTTCCTTCATTTCAACGTTGGTGAATCTGACAATTATGTGTCTTGGGGTTGCTCTTCTCGAGGAGTATCTTTGTGGTGTTCTCTGTATTTCCTGAATTTGAATGTTGGTCTGCCTTGCTAGGTTGGGGAAGTTCTCCTGGATAATATCCTGAATACTGTTTTCCAACTTGGTTCCATTCTCCCCGTCACTTTCATGTACACCAATCAGACGTAGATTTGGTCTTTTCACATAGTCCCATATTTCTTGGAGGCTTTGTTCGTTTCTTTTTACTCTTTTTTCTCTAACCTTGTCTTTTTGCTTTATTTCATTAATTTGATCTTCAATCATTGATACCCTTTCTTCCACTTCATTGAATTGGCTATTGAAGCTTGTGCATGCATCACGAAGTTCTCGTGCCATGGTTTTCAACTCCATCATGTCATTTAAGGTCTTCTCTACACTGTTTATTCTAGTTAGCCATTTGTCTAATCTTTTTTTAAGGTTTTTAGCTTCCTTGCAATGGGTTTGAACATCCTCCTTTAGCTCCGAGAAGTTTGTTATTACCGACCTTCTGAAGCCTACTTCTGTCAACTCGTCAGTCATTCTCCATCCAGCTTTTTTCCATTGCTGGTGAGGAGCGGCAATCCTTTGGAGGGAAGAAGCACTCTGATTTTTAGAATTTTTAGCTTTTCTGTTCTAGTTTCTCCCCATCTTTGTGGTTTTATCTACCTTTGGTCTTTGATGATGGTGACCTACAGATGGGGTTTTGGTGTAGATGACCTTTTTGTTGATGTTGATGCTATTCCTGTTTGTTAGTTTTCCTTCTAACAGTCAGGTCCCTCAACTGCAGGTCTGTTGGAGTTTGGTGGAGTTCCACTCCAGATCCTGTTTGCCTGGGTATCACCAGTGGAGGCTGCAGAACAGCAAATATTGCAGAACAGCAAATATCGTTGCCTGATCCTTCCTCTGGAAGCTTTATCCCAAAGGGGAAGCCACCTATATGAGGTGTCTGTTGGCCCCTACTGTGAGATGTCTCCCAGTTAGGCTACATGAGGGTGAGGGATCCACTTGAGGAGGCAGTCTGTCCATTCTCAGAGCTCAAACACTGTGCTGGGAGAAACACTGCTCTCTTCACAGCTGTCAGACAGGGAGGTTTAAGTCTGCAGAAGTTTCTGCTGCCTTTTGTTCAGCTATGCCTTGCCCACAGAGATGGAGTTTAGAGGCAATAGGCCTTGTTGAGCTGTGGTGGGCTCTGCCCAGTTTGAGCTTCCAGGCCACTTTGTTTACCTACTCAAGCCTCAGCAATGGCAGATGCCCCTCCCCCAGCCAGGCTGCTGCTTCACAGATCAATCTCAGACTGCTACCTTAGCAGTGAGCAAGGCTCCGTGGGAGTGGGACCTGCCAAACCAGGCACAGGAGACAATCACCACGTCTGCCGGTTGCTAAGACCTTGGGAAAAGTGCAATATTTAGGTGGGAGTGCCCCATTTTTCCAGGTAGTCTGTCACAGCTTCCCTTGGCTAGAAAAGGGAAATCTCCTGAGCCCTTGTGCTTCCAGGGTGAGGCAACATCCTGCCCTGCTTTAGCTCACCCTCTGTGGACTGCACCCACTGTCCAACCAGTCCCAATGAGATGAACCAGGTACCTCAGTTGGAAATGCAGAAATCACCTGTCTTCTGCGTTGATCATGCTGGGAGCTGCAGACCGGAGCTGTTCCTATTCAGCCATCTTGCAATGCCTGCTGTGAGTGTGCTTTATAAGAGCACACTCTTATATATTATATATATATATAATATATTATATGTGTTGATTTTGTCACAGGAACTCATCATAATCTTATGTAAATGTGCCCTTAATTTAATAATTTTAATGATGTGTTTAAAATTTCCCACACTTAATGTTTTTCTTTTTTTAGCTATAAGAAAAAAATGTATATTTTAAATAAAATATTTGTAGAGAGTAAATTGATGTGTTGAAACTTGTTACATTCTACTCTTACATAAATAAGTGTTAGCATTTGATATGGTTTGGTTCTGTGTGCCCACAGAAATCTCACGTCCAATTGTAATCCCCATGTGTCATGGGAGGGGCTGGGTGGGAGGTGATTAGATCATGGGGGTGGAGTTCCTCCTTGCCGTTCTTGTGATTGTGAGTTCTCATGAGATCTGATAGTTTAAAAGTGTAGCACTTACCCCTTTTCTCTGTCTCTCCTGCTCTGCCATGGTAAGATGTGCCTTGCTTCCCCTTCACTTTCAGCCATGATTGTAAGTTTCCTTAGGCATCCTCAGCCATATGGGACAGGACTGTGAGTCAATTAAACCTCTTTTCTTTATAAATTACCCAATCTCATATAGTTCTTTATACCAGCATGATAACGGACTAATACACCATTATTACTAAACTACTTACTTGGTAAGAAATCCAGAGAGGCCAGACATGGTGGCTCATGCCTGTAATCCCAGCACCTTGGGAGACCAAGGCACCAAGGCAGGAGGATTGCTTGAGCCCAGGATTTTGAGACCAGCCTAGGCAACATGATGAGACCCTGTCTCTATATTAAAAATGTATTATTAAACAAAAAAGAATCCACACAGTGTGACTGTAAACTCAGAGTCAGCCAAATGGAATAATAAACTATGCAACAGTTAAATACAAAATTATTTAAAGGATTTTTGCTTCCACCTATAAAAGGAATTTTTGCTTCCACCCATTCTCCAGGATTTGTTGTCTTAAACGACTGGCAAACTGGCCAAGATATATGAAATAACTAGAAAACTGGAAAAATGTATGAAATAACTGTTTTAAGACTTGGATATTAGGAATTGCACAACCATGATTCTTGAAAGAAAGGAAGCAAATATGGCCAGTCTTATGATTGGCACAGCTTCTTGTCAGAAGGAAGTTCCTAGACTATGGCATAGATAGAGATAACTCCAAACATATTCTTATTCTATGAAGCATAAATATTTCAGAGTTCAAGAAGGTTAAGGCAGCTGTAGTATGTGGACTAGCATACTGGAAAGGGAGCTAGCAGAGACAATTTGAGAAATCTCAGTACCAATCTGCATATGCAATGGGTCATGTTCTTTAAGGCTTGGCAAAGAACAGCTGCTGCCAAAGAAGTAATTATTGGGGAACTCAAAGACAAATACTTCCCAGAGCTCATACAGAGTTGGGAATAATTCAAGCTCCCACCAGCCAAGACTCTTCCTCCTTCAGTTCCTGAGATGACAGTCTCTTTCTTCGTTAGTATGGATTTTTGAAGATCCCATGGATATATTGGGAGTGGGCAAGGATTGGGCATGTTTGAGATGCTGTATTGGTCTGCTTGCGCTGCCATAACAAAATACCACAGACTTGGTGGCATAAACAACAGACATTTATTTTTGCATAATTCTGTAGGCTTGAAGTCCATCATCAAGGTGCTGGCAAATTCTCTTTCTGGTAAGTTCTTCCTGGCTTCTGGATCGCTGCCTTCTCACTATATCCTCACATGGCACTTCCTCATGGCTTGCAGGGTGGGGCATAGGGGAGACAGAGTGTGTGCTCTAGTATCTTTTATTTGAAAGACATATTCTATTAGATCAGGGCCCACTCCTACTACCTTATTTAACCTTCCCTGCTGCCAAAGAGGCCCTATCTCAAAATAAAGCCACACTGGGGCTTAGCGCTTCAATGTATGAATTTTGGGGGGACACAAACATTTCATTTATTATATTCTGCCCCTAGCCCCTCAAGGTTCATGTCCTTGCACTTGAAATACATGCATTACATCCCAACGATCCCAAAAGTGTTACTCATTCCAGCATCAATTCTGTAGATCTAAAGTCCAAAGTGTCATCTAAATATTATCTAAATCATGAAAGGGTGACCACTGAGGTATGATTCATTCTGAGGCAAAGTTCCTTTCCAGATATGAAACAAGTAAAACCTGATAAGGTATGGGCTTCCAAAATGTAGTGGTGGTATATGCATAGGATAGACATTCCTGTTCTACAAGGAAGAAATCTGAAAGAAAGGGGTGACGGTCCCAAGCCAGTCCAAAACCAGCAAAACAAATTCCATTAGATCTAAGGCTTGAGAATGACCTCTTTATTGGCCAAGCATGGTGGCTCATGCTTGTAATCCCAGCACTTTGGGAGGCCAAAGCGGGTGGATCACTTGAGGTCAGGAGTTCGAGACATGTTTCAGACTGAAACATGGTGAAACCCGTTCTCTACTAAGATTATAAAATTCACTGCGCGTGGTAGCACATGCCTGTAATCCCAGCTACTTGGGAGGATGAGGCAGGAGAATTGCTTGAATCCGGGAGATGGAGGTTGCAGTGAGCCAAGATCGTGCCATTGCACTCTAGCCTGGGCAACAATAGCAAAACTCTGTCTCAAGGGAAAAAAATCCCACCTCTTTGGCTCAATGCCCTTCCTACCTGGGGTGGTGGCCTCAACCCCCATGGCCCTAGGTGGTTGTCCCACCACATACTCTTGTCGGTTGGACCTGCCCACAAGGCCCTAGGCAGGGTTAGCCTGGCCTGTTTAAACTGAAGAAGTGGTGGCTTTATTCTTTGAAACCAAGGAGGGAGCCCTTATGATCTTTGGGTTCACTCTTCCCTTTCAAAGAATAGTGCATCTCCCAACCAAATAGCTCTGTTGTCCCATCCTGCAAAATCCAAGAAGCCCAGCAGCCTTCCCTTTTCCATCACCTTCAGTTCAATTTGACAGTATTTCTGCTTATATAATCCCTTAATCTCTTTGTTGAGTGGCAATCCAGTCACATCATCAGTGTTTTCTTCAGAACATGCTTCTGTTTTGCAGTGTGGATAGGCTCAGAATTTTATAAATCTTTAAGTTCTTGTTCTCTTTTGCCAATCATTTCTTCAATTCTCTGTCTTCTCAGATTTTACTGTAAGCAATCAGAAAGACCCAGGCCACACCTTCCTTGTTTTGCTTAGAAATCTCAACTAAATATCTGGTTTTATCACTTGCAAATTCTACTTTCCACAAAACTAGAACACAACTCAGCCAGCTTTGCCACCTGATAACAAGGATTGCCTTTCCTCCAGTTTCCAATAACACGGTCCTCATTTCTGTTTAGGCCTCCCCAGAATGGCCTTTAAAATCCACATATCTATGAACATTGTGTTCATGATGACATATGTATTCTGGGACAATAGAGGCTCTCTCTGTTTCTCTTACTTTCTTTCTGAGCTCTCACCAGAATTTCCTTTAATCTTAGTATTTTCACCAACAGTCCCTTAAAGCAATCTAGGCTTTTTCTAGCATGTACTTCAAAGCTCTTTTGGCCTCTTCCCATCACCCAGTCCCAAAGCCACTTCCACATTTTTAGGTATTATAGCAGCACCCCACGTTATGGTGCCAAAATCTGTATTAATATGCTCGTGCTGCCTTAAAATACTACAGAAGTGGCCAGGTGCAGTGGCTCATGCCTGTAATCCTAGCACTTTGGGAGGCCAAAGCCAGCAGATCACTTGAGCTCAGGAGTTCAAGACTAGCCTGGGCAACATGGTGAAACCCTGTCTCTATTAAAAATACAAAAATTAGCTGGGCATGGTGGTGGGCACCGGCAGTCCCAGCTACTCAGGAGGCTGAGGTGGGAGGATCGCTTGAACCCAGGAGGCAGAGGTTGTAGTGAGCCAAGATAGCACCACTGCACTCCAGCCTGGGTGACAGATTGAGACTCTGTAAAACAAAACAAAATAAAATAAAATAAAATAAAATAAAATAAAATACAATTCTACGGAAGAGATGGCTTAACTAACAGAAACGTATTCTCTCACAGTTCTGAAGGCTAGAAGTCTCAGACTGAGTTCCTGGAAGATTAAGTTTCTTGTGAGTGCTCTCTTTTTTCCTGGCTTACAGATGGCCAGCTTCTTGCTATGTCCTCACATAGCCAGCCAGCCTTCCTTCCTTCCTTCCTCTTCCTTCCTCTTCCTTCCTTCTTCTTTTCTCCTTCCTTCCTTCCTTCCTTTGTTGTGGGAAGTCAGGGACCCTGAACGGAGGGACCGGCTGGAGCTGTGGCAAAGGAACATAAATTGTGAAGATTTCATTTTAATATGGATGTATGAGAGTTCCCAAATAATACTTTTATAATTTCTTACACCTGTCTTTACTTCAGTCTCCGAACATAAATTGTGAAGATTTCATTTTAATATGGACATTTATCAATTCCCCAATAATACTTTTATAATTTCTTATGCCTGTCTTTAATCTCTTAATCCTGTTATCTTCGTAAGCTGAGAACATACATCACCTCAGGACCACTGTGATAATTGTGTTAACTGTACAAATTGATTGTAAAATGTGTGTTTGAACAATATGAAATCAGTGCTCCTTGAAAAAAAACAGAATAACAGCGATTTTCAGGGAACAAGGGAAGACAACCATAAGGTCTGACTGCCTGCGGGGTCAGGCAAAATAGAGCCATATTTTTCTTCTTGCAGGTAGCCTATAAAAGGACATGCAAGTAGGGAAGATATCACTAAATTATTTTCCTAGCAAGGAATATTAATAACTAATACGCTGGGGAAGGAATGCATTCCTGGGGGGAGGTCTATAAGTGGCCGCTCTGGGAGTGTCTGTCTTAGGCCGTTGAGATAAGGACTGAAATACACCCTGGTGTCCTGCAGTACCCTCAGGCTTACTTGGATTGGGAAACTCCACCCTGGTAAATTTGTGGTCAGACTGGTTCTCTGCTCTTGAACCCTGTTTTCTTTTGTTTAAGATGTTTATCAAGACAATATGTGCACAGCTGAACATAGATCCTTATCAGTAGTTCTGATTTTGCCCTTGTCCTGTTTCCTCAAAAGCATGTGATCTTTGTTCTGCCTTTTGCCCTTTGAAGCATGTGATCTTTGTGACCTACTCCCTACTCATACACCCCCTCCCCTTTTGAAATCCTTAATAAAAACTTGCTGGTTTTGCGGCTCAGGTGGACATCACAGTCCTGTTGATATGTGATATCACCCCCAGAGGCTCAGCTGTAAAATTCCTCTCTTTGTACTCCTTCCTTTATTTCTCAGCCAGCCAACACTTATGGAAAATAGAAAGAATCTACATCGAAATATTGGGGGCTGGTTCCCCCGATATTCTTCCTTCCTTCCTTCTTTCTTTTCTTTCTTTTTTTCTCTCTCTTTCTTCTTTCTTTCTCTCTCCTTCCTTTCCTTCCCCTCCTTCTCTTCTCTTTCTTTATTTCAGAGTCTTGCTCTGTCTCCCAGGCTGGAGTGTAGTGGTGCCATCTCGGCTCACCGCAACTTCCACCTCCCAGGTTCAAGCGATTCTCCTGCCTCAGCCTTCTGAGTAGCTGGGATTACAGGCGTGCACCACCATGCCCAACTAATTTTTGTATTTTTAATATAGACAGGGTTTCACTATGTTGGCCAGGCTCGTCTGGAACTCCTGACTTCAGGTGACCCACCTGCCTCAGCCTCCCAAAGTGCTGGGATTACAGGCATGAGCCACCTCTTTCTCTCTTTTCCTTCCTTCCTTTTTTCCTTCCTTCCTTCCTTCTCTCTCTCTTTCTTTCTTCTTTCTCTCTCTCTCCCTCTCTTTCTTTCTTGTTTTAAGACAGAATCTTGGCTGGGTGCGGCGGCTCATGCCTGTAATCCCAGCACTTTGGGAGGCTGAGGCGGGTGGATCATGATGTCAGGAGATTGAGACCATCCTCGCTAACATGGTGAAATCCCATCTCTACTAAAAATACAAAAAAAATTAGCCAGTTGTGGTGGCGGACGCCTGTAATCCCAGCTACTCAGGAGGCTGAGGGAGGAGAATGGTGTGAACCTGGGAGGTGGAGCTTGCAGTGAGCCGAGACTGCACCACCGCACTCCAGCCTGGGCGACAGAGTGAGACTCCATCTCAAAAAAAAAAAAAAAAAAAAAAAGAGTCTTGCTCTGTCACCCAGGCTGGAGTGCAGTGGCACAATCTTGACTCACTGCAACTCTGCCTCCCAGGTTCAAGTGATTCTCTTGCCTCAGCCTCCTGAGTAGCTGGGATTATAGGCATGTGCCGCCACACCTAGCTAATTTTTGTATTTTTATTAGAGAGGGGGTTTCATCATGTTGGCCAGGCTAGTCTTGAACTCCTGGCCTCAAGCCATCCACCTGCCTCAGCCTTCCAAAGTGCTGGATTATGGGCATGAGCCACTGTGCCTGGCCTCACATTGCCTTTCTTTGGTGCTTCAGTGCAGAGAGAGAGAGAGACAGAGAGCTCCCTGATGTCTCTCCCTATAAAGATACCAATCCTATCAGATCCGGATGCCACCCTTATGACCTCATTTTACCTTAGTTGCATCCTTAATTGAGGATGTAATTTGGAGGCAGAATCTCCAAATACAGCCATATTGGGGATTATGACTTCAACATAGGAGACGCAAACATTCAGTCCATAACAAATGCTTAAAATGAGCCTTTCAGGCCCCAATTACTCAGCCTTTTCTCCTCCCATTGAAGCCTCTATCTCTTCATCTACAAATGGGTAGAATTATCTATATCTGGAAGAGTGGAACTAAGCCTTGAACATACCATTATTACTCGTCTAATGTGTGCCCCCTGCCTGGTGCTCAGTGGGTCCAGGAGACGGAGCTCCGATGTTAAGGCTGCACAAGTACAGCTTAGCACCTGGGTGCCATCATGTTCTGTGGTCTCAGAGTAACATTCTGTTAAAGAGAAAGGGAAATTGAGAGAGATTAGGAACCACACTCAGTCTCCATGGAGTGTTAGGGCCCTCATGTCTTCCTCAGCATTGATGGTTCCTGGGTTTATGGCTGATATGGTCAGGATGTGTGTCCCCTCCACATTTCATGTTGAAATATGACTTCCACTGTCAGAGGTGGGGCCTAGTGAGGTACTGGATCATGGGGGCGGATCCCTCATGAATGGCTTAGCACCCATCCCCTTGGTGATGAGTGAGTTCTCGGTCAGTTCTCTGGAGAGCTGAGTGCTGGTTGTTTAAAAGAGTTTGGCCCCTCCTTCCTCAGGTCTCTCTTCTTCCTCTCTTGCCATGTGATGTGCTGGCTCATCCTTTGCCTTCCAGCATCATTGGAAGCTTCCTGAAGCCCTCAGCAGAAGCTGAGCAGATGCTGGCACCATGCTTCCTGTACAGCCTGCAGAACCATGAGCCAAGTAAGCCTCTTTTCATAAATTACCAGCCTCAGGTGTTCCTTTATGGCAATGCGATAATGGGCTAACACAGCGGCCCTGGGCTCAGCATTAACAAGGCTGTGCTAGCACCAAGTAATCATACTGGAAGGCTGAGGTGGGAGGGTCACTTGAGCTGGGGAGGTCAAGGCTGTGATGAGCTTCCTGGGTTCAAGTGATTCTCATGCCTCAGCCTCTTGAGTAGCTGGGATTACAGGTCTGCGCCACCATGCCCAGCTAATTTTTGCATTTTTAGTAGAGACGGGGTTTCACCATGTTGGCCAGGCTGGTCTTGAACTCCTGGCCTCAAGTGATCCTCCTGCTTCAGCCTCACAAAGTGCTGGGATTACTGGCATAAACCACTGTGACTGGCCCAAGTAATTGTTTTGTATTGATTGAATTTTTCTTTGTTTCTTACACTTCAGTTTAGATTTTAGGATATATGTATACTTATAAAAAAGTGAGATTATGTCTTAAATATTCTTTTTTTTGAGACAGAGTCTTGCTCTGTTGCCCAGTGCCCAGGCTGGAGTGCAGTGGTGTGGTCTCGGTTCACTGCAACCTGTGCCCTCTGGGTTCAAGTGATTCTCCTGCCTCAGCCTCCCAAGTAGCTGGGATTACAGGTGCTCACCACCATGCCCGGCTAATTTTTGTATTTTTAGTAGAGTTAGTAGAGACAGGGTTTCACCATTTTGGCCAGGCTGGTCTCGAACTCCTGACCTCAAGTGATCCACCCGCCTCGGCCTCCCAAAGTGCTAGGATTATAGGGGTGAGCCACCATACCCAGCCAATATTCTTGTGTAACTTGCATTTAAAATTTTGTGATATGCTGTAAACTCTTTCCATGCCCCATTCTATCTTGAAAATATGCTTAATGGCCAAATATTTTTCCACTTTTCAAAACTGCATTTGGTTTTACCCATATCCTATATTTTGACATTTAGACAACTTCTGCTTTTCCTCGTGTAGGGGATTTTTCCATTAAAAGTAGACAAGATAATTTTGATCAACCTGTGAAATAAAGAAAATGGACAAAGCTGAAAAAAATATTTTAGGCTGGGTGCAGTGGCTCTTTCCTGTAATCTCAGCACTTTGGGAGGCCGAGGCAGACGGATCACATGAGGTCAGGAGTTTGAGACCAGGTTGGCCAACATGGTGAAACCCCATCTCTACTAAAAATACAGAAAATAGCCAGGCTTTGTGGCACATGCCTGTAATCCCAGCTACTGGGAAGGCTGAGGCGGCATGAGAATCACTTGAACCCAGGAGGTGGAGGTTGCAGTGGGCCAAGATGCATCAATGCACTCCAGCCTGGGTGACAGAGTGAGACTCTGTCTCGAAAAAAATAAAAATACTTTCAACATTCTTTCTAAGCATATAACTAATAAGACAGTGATCACTGGGGTATGATGTAAAAAGAATGGGAATTCCATGTCAGCACAACGTATGAGGCTGCCTTTGCTCTGGAGACTCAGGCTGACCTTAGAGAGGCAATAGGCTGAGGTTTGCTTTTAAGGGTGTTGCAGGGATGATGGGGCAGAAAGAGACCTCTGTGGCCCATGGATGAGATGGACCAGGATACCTCTGCCTTGACCGGACCCTTGGAGGATTCTGTACGGGTAGCACGAACAAGAAGAAAATCAGCCTTCCCACAAATTGCAGTGGACTTCAAGATGTTTAGGAAGCCCAGAATATTCTTAAGCCCTGAAATCTCTTTTTATTTTTATTTTTTTTGAGATATGGTTTTGCTCTGTTGCCCAGGCTGGAGTGCAGTGGTGTGATCATGGCTCACTGCATTCTCAACTTCCTGGGCTCAAATGATCCTCCCAAATAGCTGGGACTACAGGCATGTGCCACCATGCCCAGGTATTTTTTTTTTTTTTTTTTTGTAGAGATAGGGTCTGTTGTCCAGTTGCCCAGGCTGGTCTCAAACTTTTGGACTCAAGCAATCCTCCTGCCTTGGCCTCCCAAAGTGTTGGGATTATAGGCATGAGGCACTGCACACAACATGAAATTCCTTTAAAGATATCAAGGAATGTGTCCCTTGTTATCAGCAAGAAAAATTCCTCTGGAGGAGGAAACATCATCTTAGGTCTCTCTCTCTTTTTTTTTTTTTGAGATGGAGTCTCGCTATGTCATCCAGGCTGGAGAGCAGTGGTGCGATCTCGGCTCACTGCAACCTCTGCCTCTTGGGTTCAAGCAATTCTCTGCCTCAGCCTCCAGAGTAGCTGGGATTACAGGAGCCCACTACCACGCCTGGCTAATTTATTTTTATTTATTTATTTTTGAGACAGAGTCTTGTCTGTCCCCCAGGCTGGAGTGCAGTGGCATGATCTCTGCTCACTGCAAGCTCCGCCTCCCGGGTTCACGCCATTCTCCTGCCTCAGCCTCCTGAGTAGCTGGGACTACAGGTGCCCGTCACCACGCCCGGTTATTTTTTTGTATTTTTAGTAGAGACGGAGTTTCACCGTGTTAGCCAGGATGGTCTTGATCTCCTGACCTCGTGATCCACCCGCCTCGGCCTTCCAAAGTGCTGGGATTACAGGAGTGAGCCATCACACACGGCATCTTTTTTTTTTTTTTAGAGCTAGAAGAGAACGTCATACACATAAATTCATTGCATTATACAAATAAACACCTGATTGACAGATCACATCATGTGAAATTTATATAGAAAATAATTGATACAGATTATAATAATTTACGCAAAGATAATATTAGAAAAATTGCAAAAGATTAAATTATGCAGAATTAAAAATTCACTTAAGAATAAAAGTGGCAGCAGGGCACTGTGGCTTACTGTAATCCCGGAAATTTGGGAGGCTGAGGTGGGTGGATTGTCTGAGGTCAGGAGTTCAAGACCAGCCTGGCCAACATGGTGAAACCCCGTCTCTACTAAAAATACAAAAATAAACTGGGCGTGGAGGCAGGCGCCTGTAATCGCAGCTACTCGGGAGGCTGAGGCAGGCGAATCGCTTGAACCTGGGAGGCGGAGGTTGTAGTGAGCTGAGATCATGCCACTTCACTCTAGCCTGGGCGAAAGAGCAAAACTCTGTCTCAAAAAATAAAATAAAATAAAACAATAAAATAAAATACAATCAAATAAAATAGGCATCACTGTTTTGCTGCAGAAAATCCTCTTTCAAAGCAAATTCACTGGTATTGGTATAATTCTGATAACTGTGTTTACATTTCTAAATGTTTTCAAACATTCTGGTATCCAAATGCTGTGTCAAAAGATGCTAAAATGTCTTGTGCCACCCACCTTCTTACTACAATCTTACATACTTTCATCGTGCCCCATAATGATCTTCATGGATGCTATATCCATTTATAATTCCATGGGTGAGGCCAGGTGCAGTAGCACTGTAATCCCAGTGCTTTGGGAGGCTGAGGCGGGAGGATCACTTGAGTTCTAGGAGTTTCAGCTTGCAGTGAGTTATGATCACGCCACTGCACTGCAGCCTGGGTGACAGATCCAGACCTTGTCTCAAAAAAAAAAAAAAAAAGTCCATAGTTGCATTGTTCATTATTTAATCAATCTCTATTCTACTGTGAAGACAGGAGTGTTCACGATAGCTTCCACAGCACAAAGGACATGTTTTGCTACATGCCAAGTACTCTTTAAGTGTTGAGGTGAATCTGTGAAGTAGGTTAATGATTGCTGTCCCTTATTTTTATAAACATTTGCATAAACAGAGCTTCTAAAAATTGCAAGTAACTGAGGTTTGCTTTTGGAGTACAAAGGGTCACCAGTGCGTGGGTGTTTGCAAAAATATTACCTAGGCAGGACATCCAGGTTCCATCTCACAGGGTAGACACTAATGGAAAGAGGGACTTGTAAATCACTTAACGAGATGGGATTTAATTAGAGTCACCAGGTGTTACATCTAACAATCCCACCCACCCTCCCTTCCAAATCTAGCTATTTTTTCCTTTGAGAATTATCACTGCAGAACTTGTTCATCAACTAGTATATATCTGGTTCTTTCATATTTCCCATTTTCCTTTCATGAGAAGATTCAATGAAGATGTGAAAGTGTGTCTGAAGTGGATTCCCTTGAAGTTTGTTTTTAATTTTAATTAATTAATTAATTAATTTTTTTTTTTGAGACAAGGTCTTGCTCTGTTGTCCTTGAACTCCTGGCTTCAAGTGATTACTGCTTTGGCCTCCCAAAGTGGTGGGATTACAAGGATGAACCATCATGCTCAGCCTAGAAGTTTTGTTTTTATTTATTCTGCAAAATTGTTGTGTACCTTCTCCAGTCTAGAAACTTCATTAGCCTCAAGGGAAACAATTGAACAGGAGTTTCAATTCCTGCTGCAAAGACCTTTTGTATTCCCTACTGGGTCCCTTGTGGATTTTTATTAGGGACAGTCCCTAAGTGATAATTTTGCCATAAGAAGTGAGGTCCTGGCTGGGCATGGTGGGTCACGCCTGTAATCCCAGCACTTTAGGAGGCCAAGGTGGGCAGATCACGAGGTCAGGAGATCGAGACCAACCTGGCTAACATGGTGAAACTCCGTTTCTATTAAAAAATACAAAAAATTAGCTGGGCATGGTGGTGGGCGCCTGTAGTCCCAGCTACTCAGGAGGCTGAGGCAGGAGAATGGTGTGAACCCAGGAGGTGGAGCTTGCAGTGAGCAGAGATCACGCCACTGCACTCCAGCCTGGGCAACAGAGCGAGACTCCTTCCCCCCGCCAAAAAAAAAAAAAGGTGAGATCTTCCAAATAATTGGCTTATTTTTGGAGTCAGGGCTTTGGAAGGAAGGATACAGATACTGAAATCTTGAAAACTTGGGCAAACACCACTGAGAAACAGTAGGAAAATTTGAATATTGACATGCACTGGTTTCTTTTTGCTGCATTCAGCAAAGTTCTGATAATAGATTTAAACTAATACTACATCTAGGCATATTGCATGCAGAGATGGAAGGAAATCATGTATTTCTTTTTTTTTTTTTTTTGTGAGACAGGGTCTTACTCTGTTGCCCATGCTGGAGCGCAGTGGCACAATCATAGCTCACTGTAGCCTCAACCTGCCAGGCCTGAGTGATCCTCCCACTTCAGCCTTCTGAGTAGCTGAGACTACAGGTGAGCACCACCACGCCTGGCTAATTTATTTTTATTTTTGTAGAGATAGGGTTTCACTTTGCTGCCCACTTTGAAGTTCCAGGCTCTGGTGATCCTCCTGCCTCAGGCTCCAAAAGTGCTGGAATTAGAGGCATGAGCCACTGAGCCTGGCCCCGAAGGGCTTTTTTTTTTTTTCTCTTGAGACAGAGTCTCACTCTGTTATCCAGGTTGGAGTGCAGTGGCACAATCTTGGCTGACTGCAACCTCTGCCTCCCAGGCTCAAGCGATTCTCGTGCCTCAGCCTCCTGAGGAGTTGGGATTATAGGCGTGCACTACCACACCCGGCTAATTTTTAAAATATTTTTGGCTGGGTGCAGTGGCTCACATCTGTGATCCCAGCACTTTGGGAGGCCGAGACAGGTGGATCACGAGGTCAGGAGATCAAGACCAGCTTGGCCAACATGGTGAAACTCCATATCTACTAAAAAAAAAAATTATCTGGTTGTGGTGGCACGAGCCTGTAATCCCAGCTACTTGGGAGGCTGAGGCAGGAGAATTGCTTGAACTCAGGAGGTGGAGGCTGCAGTGAGCCGAGATCGCATCACTTCACTCCAGCCTGGCGACAGAGCAAGACTGTCTCACCAAAAAAAAAAAAAATTTTTTTTTAAGTAGAGATGGGGTTTCTTCATGTTGGCTAGGCTGGTCTTGAACTCCTTGCCTCAAGTCCATCTGCCTCAGCTTCCCAAAGTACTGGGATTACAGGTGTGAGCCACCACGCCTGGCTCCAAAGGGCTTTTAAGAAGAAACTTTCCTATGCATTTATTTACTAGACAAATCCATTGAACTTGTGGCACAGATGGGTTGAAGTGTGTTACCTCTTCAGCAGAACTGGTCCTTTTTTTCAGTTGCATTTTTATTTACTTAGAAATTAAAGTTATAGAGTATGAATAAAAATCTCATGTCTAAAAAAAGTTTGATTAAAAATGTCCAGTTTATTATACATATTTAAATGTTATGAATGTGGCTGTTAGACTGATTTTTTTTCTCTGCAAGTTTTTATACAGGGTAAATGGATTTAAAAAGTGTCATACAAGTACTAGGTATTAAAATTAGCTTTATTGAATTAAAATTTATGAACAATAATATTTGCCAATGTCATTAAATGTACAATATAAGGAATTTTTGACAAATATATACATCTGTGTTACCACCACCACAAACATATACTGCAGCAGTTGGCAAACGTTTTCTGTAAAGGGCCACATAGTAAATGTTTTAAGTTTTGCATGACATCCAGTCTCTGTCACAACTACTCAACTCTGCAACTGTAGTGCAAAATACATATATGAACAAATCCTTATTCCAATAAAACTTTACAAAACCAGGTGGCAGGCTGAATTGGGCCTGTGCACTGTAGTTTGTTGACATGATATAGAATCTTTCCATCACTGCAAAAATGTCCTTATGCCACTTTGTAATTATTTCTTTTTCACACTCCCACCCACTGGCAACAACTGGTCTGCTGCTTATCACTAGTTTTGTCTTTTCTACAGTTTCATAAAAGTAGAATTGTAATCATGCAGTGTGTATTCTTTTTTGCCTGGCTTTTTTACTTAGCATAACAGTTACAAGATTCATCTGTGTGTTCTATTTATGCATGTTACAAGATTCATCTGTGTGTTCTATTTATGCATGTTACAAGATTCATCTGTGTGTTCTATTTATGCATGTTACAAGATTCATCTGTGTGTTCTATTTATGCATGTTACAAGATTCATCTGTGTGTTCTATTTGTGCATGTTCTGCAATTTTTTAAACTCTACAATGTAGGACATTTAGATTATCTCCAGTTTTGGGCTATTATGAAGAAAGGTGTAATGAACATTTATGTGTACATTTTCTGTGAACATAAGTTTAACTTCTCTGGGAAAAAGGCACAGGGGTACAACTGCTGGGTCATATAGTGTTTGTTTACATTTTAAAGAAACTGCCAAACTAATTTCGGGAGTGGGATGCCATTCTACATTCCTACCATTAATTTCTCAAGATGCACTTTTTTTCTTTTCTTTTCTTTTTTTTTTTTTTGAGACAGAGTCTTACTCTGTCACCCAGGCTGGAGTGCAGTGGCACGATCTCGGCTGACTGTGGCCTCTGCCTTCTGGGTTCAAGTGATTCTCCTGCCTCAGCCTCCCGCGTAGCTGGGACTACAGGCATGCCCCACCACACCCGGCTAATTTTTGTATTTTTAGTAGAGACGGGGTTTCACTATGTTGGCCAGGCTGGTCTCAAACTCCTGACCTCAGGTAATCTACCTGCCTTGGCCTCCCAAAGTGCTGGGATTACAGGGGTGAGCCACCACACCTGGCCAAGATCCACTTTTTCATATCCTTGCCTGCATTTGTTATATTTACTATTTTATCTCTTCTAATATGTGTGTAGTGATAACTCATTCTGGTTTGAATTTGTATTTCTCTAATGGCTAACGATGTTTGACATCTTTTTATGTGCTTATCTGCCATTTGTATCTTCACTTTAGTGAAATATGTCTTTGTGTCTTTTGTTCATTCTCTAACTGGATTGTTTGTTTTCTTACTGTTGAATTTTGACAGTTCTTACTTGATACAGTCCTTTGTCAGATATGGTTTATAAACATTTTCTTCCAGTATGTAGCTTGAGACAGCGTCTTGCTCTGTCACCTAGGCTGGAGTACAGTGGCACGATCTCGGCTCACTGCAACCTCTGCCTACCTGCAACCTCCACCTCCCAAGTTCAAGCTAGTCTCCTGCCTCAGCCACCCAAGTAGCTGGGATTACAGGCACCTGCCACCATGTCCAGCTAAATTTTTTTTTTTTTTTTTTTTTTTTTAGTAGAGACGGAGTTTCACCATGTTGGCCAGGCTGGTCTCGAACTCCTGACCTCAGGTGATCTGCCTGCCTCGGCCTTCTTTTCATCTTCTTAAGAGGTCTTTTACAGTGCAAACGTTTTAAATTTTGATAAAATTCTATTTTTTCCATTATTGTTTTATGCATTATGATTTTCATATGTCAAGAACTCTTTGCCAACTTATGTACTAAAGATTTTCTCCAGTGTTTTCTTCAGCAAGTGGTATAGTTTTAAATTTAAAACCAGGATCCATTTTGAATGAATTTTTATATTAGGTGTGAGGTTTAGGTTGAAGTTTTTTTTTTTTTTCTAACTCACGGCTATCTATCTGCTCCAGCACTATTTGTTTAAAATATTGTCCTTTCTCCATTGAATTGCTTTTGCACTCTTTTATCAAAAACTAGTTTTCTTTACTTGTGTGGGTCTATTTCTGGATTCTCTCTTCTGTTCCATTGAACTGTTTTATCTCTGCCAATTCCAAACTGATTGTTTTTAATTATAAGGAAGTCTTAAAGTCAGGTAGAATGATTTCTTTCATTGTATTCTTTTTCAAAAAGATTTTCAGTGGTTGCAGTTCCTTTGCTCTGCCATATAAATTTCAGAGTAAGCCTGTATACATCGACAATAAAGTCTTGCTGAGATTTTGATAGGAATTATGTTAAAACTACAGATCAGTTTGAAGAGAACTGACATCTCAAATATCAATGAATATGTATGTCTCGACTTATTTAGATCTTCTTTGATTTCTTTTATTAGTGTTTTGTAATTTTCAGCATACAAGTCCTGTACATGTTTTATTAGATTTATACCTAAGTAATTTTTTGTTGTTGTTGAGTGATTGTAAATGGTATTCAGCCTTTAACTTCAGTTTTCACATAATCATTGCTAGTACACAGAAATGCAGTTCATATTGGTATGCTGATCTTGTATTCTGTGATCTTGATGAACTCATTTATTCTCGCAGTGTGTATGCATGTATCCCTTTGAATTTTCTGTGTAGATAATTGTGTCATTTGCAAACAGTGGCAGTTTTTAAAAATCTGTATGTCTTTTTCCTTTTTATTGCCTTATTGCACTGACTAGGACTTCCTGTACTATGCTGAATACGAGCTGTGGGAGTGGAATCCCTGCCTTGTTCCCAATCTTATGAAGAAAGCACTGCTTTTTTTACCATTAAGTATGATAGTAACTGTACATATTTTTAGGTGCTCTGTGTAAAGCTGAGGAGGTTTCTCTCTTTTCCTAGCTTGGTGAGGTTACTATGAATGGATGTTGAATTTTGTCACATTTTTTCCTACATTATTTGATATGTGATTTTGCTTCACTGGCCTATTAATATGGTAGATTAATATATTGAACTATTCTTGCCTTCGTGGAATAAGCCTCACTTAGTCGTAGTGCATGATTCTGTTGATATATTTTTGGGTTCAATTTGCTAATTTTTTTTTTTTTTTTTTTTTTTTGAGATGGAGTTTCGCTCTTGTTGCCCAGGCTGGAGTGCAATGGTGCGATCTCGGCTCACTGCAACCTCCACCTCCCACGTTCAAGCGATTCCCCTGCCTCAGCCTCCTGAGTAGCTGGAATTACAGGCATGTGCCACCATGCCTGGTTAATTCTGTATTTTTAAAAGAGATGGGGTTCCTCCATGTTGGCCAGGCTAGTCTCCCACTCCTGACCTCAGGTGATCCACCCACCTTGGCCTCCCGAAGTGCTGTGATTACAGGCGTGAGCCACCATGCCCAGTCTCAATTTGCTAATGTTTTTTGAGGACTTTGTGTATGTAGGATATGAAGGGTATTGATCTGTATCCTGTATCCTTCAATATTAAGGATATTGGGCTGGGTATGTAATGTAATGTAATGTAATGAAAACTGTAATCCCAGTTTTCTTAGTACTGTCTGACGACTTTGGTATTAGGAAAATATTGGCATCATAAAATGAATTTGTACTTCTCTGATGATTAATGATATTGACCATCCTTTCATGTGCTTACTGACCATTTGCATATGTTCCTTCATAAAATGCCCATTCTTTCGTCTAGTTTTTTTTCTTTTCTTTTTTTTTTGAGGCAGAATTTCGCTCTTGTTGTCCAGGCTGGAGTGCAGTGGTGCGATCTTGGCTCACTGCAACCTCTGCCTCCTGGGTTCAAGCGATTCTCCTGCCTCAGCCTCCTGAGTAGCTGAGATTGCAGATGAGCGCCACCACACCCAGCTATTTTTTTTTTTTTTTTGTATTTTTAGTAGAGACGGGGTTTCACCATGTTGATCAGGCTGGTCTCAAACTCTTGACCTCAGGTGATCCGCCCACCTCAGCCTCCCACAGTACTGGGATTACAGGTGTGAGATACCGTGCCTGGCCTTTTGTCCAGTTTTGAATGTTTTTCTGAATTACTGGGTTGTAACAGTCTTTAATATATTCTGTATATAAGTCCCTCTTCATCACATATTATTTGTCCTATAAATATTTCCCCCCACTCCGTAACTTTCATTTTCTTGATATGAAGTTTCAAACAACATAAGTTTTAAAACTGATGAAACCCAACTTAATTTTTTCTTCTAAGATTTATGTTTTTCATGTCCTCTTTAATGAAGATTTTCTTCTAGGCACTTCATGGTTTTCATGCTTATATTACTCATTTTTCCCCTATACAAAGATTCAATTGTTACAGAACTGTGTTGAAAACTCTATCTCTTCCCTTTATCTTTGCATCTTTGTTGAAAACCACTTGAAAATATATGAGTGAGTCCAATTCTGTTTACCTGTATGTGTAGCCTAGATCCAGTACCATACTATTGTGATCACTATAGCTTTAGTCTTGAAAAAAGTCTGTAATCCCAGCACTTTGGGAGGCTGAGGCGGGTGGATCACCTGAGGTCTGGAGTTCAAGATCAGCCTGGTCAACATGGTGAAACCTTGTCTCTACTAAAAATACAAAAAAAATTAGCCGGATGTGGTGGCACACGCCTGTAATCCCAGCTACTTGGGAGGCTGAGGGAGGAGAATCACTTGAACCTGGGAGGCAGAGGTTGCAGTGAGCCGAGATTGTGCCACTGCACTCCAGCCTGGGTGACAGAGGGAGACTCCATCTCAAAGAAGAAAAAAATCTTAAAAAATTGTTTTGACTTTGTAGGTCCTTGAGGTTTATAACTCATGAATACAGTGTATCTTTTTATTTTTAGGACTTATTTACTTTCTTCTAGCATTAGTACATGTTTTGTAGCTTTAGTACAGGTCTAGCAACTTTGTCCCTACATTTCATAATTTTGATGCTGTTTTCATAATTTTGACTTTTTAAAAATATTGAGCATGCATCCTGTGACCTTGCTAAACACACTTACTAGTTTTTAAAACATTTTCAGACACTTTATGCTTTTCCATATAGACAATCATGTCACAGCAAACAGTCTCATGCCTTCTTTCACATTCTGTATCCCTTTTCTTTGAGACAGGGTCTCACTCTGTTGCCCAGGCTGGAGTGCAGTGGTGCGCTCACAGCTCCCTGCAGCCTTGACCTCCTGGGCCTCCAGTGATCCACCTGTTCAGCCTCCTGAGTAGGTGGCACTACAGGCACATGCCACCATGCCTGGCTAATTTTTATTTAAGTATTGGTAGAAATGAGGTCTCACTATGTTGTCCAGGTTAGTCTTGAACTCCTAAGCTCAAGCAATCTTCCCACCTTGGCCTCCCAAAATGCCAGGATTATAGGCATGAGCTACCACACCCAGCCTCTTTTTTATTGGCTTATTGTACTGGCTAGGACATCCACTACAAGGTTGACTGGAAGTGGTGACTAGACATCTTTACCTTGTTTCCAATCTTAGGAGAAAAGTGCTTTTTACTTCACCAGTAAGTACGATGTCAGATGTAGGTTCTCCCACAGATGCTCTTTCTTAGATTCTTGAAGCTCAATTTAATTCCTAATCAACTGAGCGGTTTTATCATGAATGGGTGTTAAATTTTTTCAAATGTTTTCCTACATTAAAAAAATTATGTGGTTTTTCTTTTTAGTATTAATATGAAACATTGCTTTTTGAATGTTAAAGCTTGCATTTCTAGGATAAACCCTACTTGGCCATATGTGTTTCCTTTTATAGATTGCTGTGTTCAACTTGATATTTTAAACAGGATTTTTACATCTATATTATTATTAAGAGATGTTGATCTATGAGTTTTTCCTATGATGTCCTTTTTGGCTTCGGTATCTGGGTAATGTTGGTCTCATAACTTTTCTTTGGGAGAAGGTTATCAGCTAAAAATTCAATTTAATAGGACTATTCAAGTTCTCTCTCTCAAGTGGGCTTTGGTTCTATATTCCTTACAATAAAATTTTCCAATCCATTTAAGTTGCTGAATTTTTTGGAATTAAGTTACTAATAAAATTCCTGTATTACCGTCTTGGTGTATAGGACCTATAGTGATATTTACTCTTTCATTCCTGATACTAGGAATCCTTTCAACCCTTTCAAAGAGTTAGGTTTTGGTTCCATTAAATTTTCTCTATTGTTTGTCCATTTGTGATTTTGTGACTTTTAGCTCTGTATCATCTCCTGTTCTACTTGCTTTGGATGATTTCTGTTCTTTTTCTCATTTCATAAGGTGAAGTTTAGACTATCGAATTGAAAACTTTTTATCTAATGTAAGTATTTAATACTCTGATTTCACCTGTAAGCACTGCTTTAGCTACATTTCACAAATTCTGACATTTTCATTCAGTTCAAAATATTTTCAAATTTTTCTTACTTTCTCTTTATTGCTCATTTAGGAGTATGATGTTTAATTTCCAAATATTAAGAGATTGTTTAGACATCTTTGTTATTGGTCTCTTACTTAATTCTGTCCTGGTGAGAGAATATACCTTGTATGGTTTTCATTCTTTAAAAATTTTTAAGACTGTTTTATTATAGTCCATAGTAGGCACACTTGAAAAGAATGTATACAGGTTGGGCACAGTGGCTCACATCTGTAATTCTAGTGCTTTGGGAGGTCCTGGAGGGAGGATTGCTTGAGCCTGTGAGTTTGAGACCAGCCTGGGCAACAGAGCTAGACCCCATCCCTACAAAAATAAAAAATAGCTGGGTGTGGTGGCACATGCCTATAGTCCTAGCTACTCTGGCAGCTGAGACAGGAGGATTGATTGAACCCAGGAATTCAAGGTTGCAATTAACTGCTTGTATCACTGCACTTCAGCCTGGGTGAAAGAGTGACACACTGTCCCTAAAAAATAAAAATACATTAATATATCATGCTAATGAGTGAAGTGTTCTACAAATGCCAATTAGTCAAGTTAGTTGATAGTGCTGTTCAAGGCTTATACCTCCTAAGTGACTTGTACTATCAATTACTTGATTATTTAACTAATTATAATTGAAATTGTGCCTCTTTCAATTTTGCCAGTTTTTATTTCATGAATTTTGAAGCTCTGTTTCATGTGTACTTAAGCTAGAAAGTAGCTTTGCTGTAGGATTCCCAGATTCCCATAATACAGAGGTCTTTCCCTTGGGTCCATTCAACTTCTGCAGAGAAGAAAATTCCTATTTCTTGCTGGACATTAAACCTCTGGTCAGCCAAGTACAGGAGTTGGGGAGCAGTGTGTGTTTATGTAATGAGGAGGTATGTTCCATATACAAATGGCCATTAGTTTCATTGCTTTCTCTGCACATCTCACTCCCATCCTCCAAGGTACTAAGCATTTCTGAGCCTGGAGCCAAACGGGTTCCTTCTTTTCCTTATCCCCATATGCAAGCAGTGTAACTGTGCCTGCTTCTGCTCTACTGGCTGTCTTTCCATTTTTCAAATTTTCATTTGCTGATAGTCTTTCTCCTATTCTCCTTATTGCTGTAGTTTGATAAATTTTCCTCGCATCTTAATGTTGTCCAATGTGATGAGACATGTTTAACAAAAGTGCATTCTCAAATACTTTCTGTGCTAGCAATTTTTAGCTTATCAAGCCCCAACATGATTTCTGCAGCCTCTAAGCTGCCCCCTGCTCCTTATGTATTCATTTTTCCAGCTCTGCCTCTGGAATCTATTTGTTATTATCACCTGCTCTCAGGTACCCTCCTGAGTAGCTGGGTCTGCAGGTCTGTGCCAGCACACCAGCTAATTTTTGCACTTTTTTGTAGAGACAAGGTTTTGCCATGTTGACCAGGCTGGTCACGAACTCCTAGGCTCAAGTGATGCACCCTCTTCAGCCTCCCAAAGTGCCAGGCATGTTACTTTGGACCCTCCCTCACATTCACTCTGGAAGTATCCCAATAAACTAGCTGTACTCACCAAAAAGGACTACTTATGTTCCTAAATAGTTGCCTGGGAGGGGCTGTTCAACTTCCTATCAAAATGGTATACGGGAATGTACTACATGAGTAACTCTCTTCCAGCTTTTTGTTGTGTGGCTACAAACTATTATATCTTTTTGCAATAAACACAAGAATTTCCACGTCCATTGTATTTCCAACTGCCCTCTTGGCCTAAAATGGATGCAGTGTACAATCATAGTTTAGAGGGGGCTAATCAGGACTGGAAAGAAATATGAAAAACACAAGGCACATAATTTGAAGAGAAACCAGAGTTTCAATTTCTCAGAGAATGTGAACAAAGGGAAACATGCCCTGCTTGAGAATAAATATAAAGTTCTTGCCGTTAAAATGCTGGGTAGAATATGTAGTTGAATTGTAAAGTACAGACACTTTTACTCTACCCATCTGAGAAACAAGAACAATCCATTCATTGTACAGCATAACAAAGTGCTTGATATTTAAATACTTTGAATGAATGATTTTTCAGTGAGGGAACATATCTAAATAACCCTTACATCTCTCTCCTTTGTAGAATATAAAGGTAAGAGTGATACTAAATATTTAACAGTTTTTACAGTATGAGCGCTGTGAAGACCTGAATGGGCTAATGTCACTTAGCGAGGATCTTTCTTGTGAACCCGCTGGTGGATGTGAAGGTTGGAGCTCTGGCTGAAGCCCTTCCCACACTTGCTGCACTCATAGGGCTTCTCTCCAGTATGTACTCTCTGGTGGATGAGGAGTTTGGAACTCTGGCTAAATCCCTTCCCACACTTGCCACAGTGATAGGGCTTCTCTCCAGTGTGGACTCTGAGATGGATGCGAAGATCCGAGCTCTGGCTGAAACCCTTCCCACACTCATAGCATTGATAAGGCTTCTCTCCCGTGTGGATGCACCGGTGAATGTGAAGGTTCGAGCTCTGACTGAAGCCCTTCCCACACTCACCACACTTGTAGGGCCTCTCTCCCGTGTGTACTCGCTGATGGATGTGCAGGTTTGAGCGCTGACTGAAGCTCATACCACACTCCCCACACTCATAGGGCTTCTCTCCAGTGTGGACTCGCTGGTGGATGTGCAGTTTGGAGCTCTGACTAAAGCCCTTCCCACACTTGTCACATTTATAAGGTTTCTCGCCTGTATGGACGGCATGATGGATGAGCAGACTTGAGCTCCTGGTGAAGCCCTTCCCACACTTGTCACACTTATAAGGCTTCTCATCTGTGTGGACTGCCTGATGGATAAGCAGACTCGAGCTCCTTGTGAAGCCCTTCCCACATTGCTCACATTTGTAGGGTTTTTCTTCTGTGTGGTCTCTCTGATGAAGTAGTAGCTCTGAGCTTTGACTGAAGTTCTTACCACACTGACTACATTCGTATTGTTTCTCTGCAGTGTGGATTTTCTCATATGGATGACCATCTGGGCTGGTGTTAAGTATTTTCCCACAGTTATTATGGTCACAGGGTTTCTCCTCTGTGTGAGCTCTCTGATGACTACAACTGACCACCTGTGATTTCCATCCATGAATGTCTTTGCAGTTACAGTCAATGGGATCCGAAGATTCTTCTAACTGGCCATTCTGGCAAGTTGCCTCACCATTTAACAATGGCGAGGCCAGTTCTTGTCTATCAGACACCAGTTTAACTTGAAGGTTCCCTGAACAACTTTCCCCCTTTATCACTTTTCTCTCAGTGCTTTCTTCCATTACAAAGAGACGTTTGCTTTCCTGATGACCCCGAGGCTCATTCTTACAGAACTTCACTGAAGAGTATTGTGTGTCTATTTGGCTTGAGACTTTCAAAGGCAAATATGTTTCACTTTCAATGTTTTTGAAACAATCACTTTGAAGAGTCATCACACTGTCCCTGTTTCTGGAAATAGGAGAAGATGCTTCTCCCCAGTGTTGACAAGGGGAAATATCTAGTTCAGGCTCCCCATCCATTTCCCCTCGATGATTCACAATACAATCCTGACTTCCAGTAATTGTACTGGCCATGCCTTCCAAAACTAGCCAGAAGGAAAGCTCATGTAACAGATCCTGAAGTGTTTCCTGCTGAAGATTCTCCACAGAATTTTCATTCAAGTCTCCTAGGGAACAAAGACAATTCAGTGGTAAGAACAAAGGGTAGACTTCAAGATTTCAGAGTGACAGTGCCTAAGGCCTGAAGTCTTAGTAACTAGGAAAAAGTTCAGCTTGTCTTCATAGTCATGTCCTTTGGGTTAAGGTCAGGTACATTTGTATCTGGGTACAAGACAGAAATTTTCTCTTGGCTTTTAAGCATAGCCAAGGAAAGTCTTCCCTAACTAATCCTATAGAAGGCTGTAAGTCCTATATCCTTGCTAACAATAACATTTCATCTCATCTCACTTCATTTTTTTTTTTGAGACAGAGTTTCACTCTGCTGCCCAGGCTGGAGTATAGTGGCGTGATCTGGTCTCACTGTAACCTTCACCTCCCAGGTTCAAGCAATTTTCCCACCTCAGCCTCCCAAGTAGCTGGGATTATAGGCACATGCCACCATGCCCAGCTAATTTTTGTATTTTTAGTAGAGGTGTGGTTTTTCCATGTTGACCAGGCTGGCCTCGAACTCCTGGCCTCAAGTGATCCATCCGCGTCAGCCTCCTAAAGTGCTGGGATTACAGGCATGAGTCACCACACCTGGCCTACTTTCCTTTAAGTCAATTTGCATTTAATTGGTATTCTGCTTTCATAGGTGTGGGGGATACAAGGAAGAAAATATAAATCCTTTTGCTTAACAAGCTAAAGCTTCCTGGGAAGACAAATATACCAAATAATGATAATACTAAGTGAGTGGTGTAGATGAACGTATAGTACAATACAGTACAGGTGATGTATGCCTAACCAGCCACGAAAGCACAGCAGAGGAACACTCAACTCAGACCCTGTGTTTAGGAAGATTTCTGGGAGAAAATGACAGGGGGGAAAAAAAAAAAAGAAGTGAAACATGGAGAGAAAATATGACATGCTAAAGAAAACTACAAGTGGCTTCTTATGAAGGAGATAAAAACAGTTAAGAGTGGTGAAGAATGTGCTACGGAGGGGAAGTAAGAGGCCAGAGCAAAGGGCTTAGTGTCTAATAATAAGGACCTCGGGGCTAAACCCTGAAGGGTTTGAAAACTATTAAAGAATTTTAATTCAGAGTGAAATGACTGACTTTGTGACAATAAACACCACTGGAAAGCAAGACTTTAGGTAGCGAGACGGCTGCCATAGCAAATCAGAAGAAAAACGGTAAGGATGATAGTTGTGGAGAGAATGGGAGAAATTCATTCTAGATCATGTGATGACAAACTAAACCTAGAAGAGAAAGGAGGCACCAAGCCTGTTCCTTGGGATCCCTGCCTGAGTGACGGTATGGTGGTGCTATATAATCAGATAGGAAATGCAAAAGGAAGAGGCTGAAGTAGGGAAGGCAGCAGAACTCAAATCTGCCTTGTATAATCTGTGGTGTTGGTGGAACATTCTTGCAGTACTGGTCAGTAAACTGTGAGATATATATAGGTCTGGAACTCCTGTGAGAGAACTGTGCTAGGAATACAGAGTTTAGACTTACTGGTATATTAAAAAACAAAACCAAAAACAAAACCCTCCCCTAGACTTAAACAATTAGAGTGAATAGCCTAATATTAAACTGAAATGTCAAGAAATCCATAATACTCTTGGGAAAACAGAAAGGCTGACATCGTCAGAATAAAAACATTGAGGAACTCCTAAATGATAACGAGCAGATGGATTAGGAGTGATGGAGGAACTAGGGGAAAAAATGTACAGCTCAAATTATGTATAACAGGAGGCTTCTTCATGGGTAAAACATCCTAAGAAATCATAGAAATTCAATTACTAAACTCAGAATCAATAATTGCAAAGGGAGCACTGACCCCATTTCTCTGGAGTTTATGTCTCAGAAAATAATAAACAATGATAAAGTAAGACATTTCTTAATTCAACTTAGGCATTCCTAACAGCTGTGCTAGTTTTTGCTGTTAGCAGCACTCTCCCAGCCCACCCTCTTCCTCTTAGAAATAGAAATATTGGATGGCTAGCAGCAGTGCCCTCATATAAAGCCTCAAGAATAAAATAAATGATCTGCCAAAGAAAGACTGCTAATAACATTAACTGGACTGAAGACAGAAGCAGAGGTTGAGGTAATGTTGAACCTACACAATGACCAATGGATTAAGGTACAAAAAAGAAGTAATTGACAACATAAGTGCCCAGGATAAAACTTCAAGCTAAACTTTTTAATAGGAGTTCTGACAAGGAAGACAGCCCAGCACTGGAAATGAAGAAGCAGGGCATGCCCCAGATAACTCAGTGGCAAAAGAGGTGGACTTAAAAAATGGCCTACATCACTGTGCAGGGGAGTACAGGGAATAGGAGGCCCACCTGAGGCTCAGCCCTAGCCCTTAGCCCACCCGTGGGGGGAGTTTACTGCCCGGGTAGCCCCCTTGCCCATGTATCCAGCTACAAAACAATTCAAATTTTTTCTTTTTCCCAAGATAAAACCTCAGCTAGCTCTGCCAACTGTCAAAAAAAAAAAAAAAAAAAAAAAGGCCTATAACATCCACCATCTGGATTCTTATTACCTCCCTCCCTAGCCCAATCAGCAGAAGTGTCCCCTAAAGTAGAACACACATGCATGCCACAGTGGGTCAAGCATGGGTTGAGGACACACTCCAATATCATGCTGAGAACACAAGAATTTTGAAAAAATATATAAGGAGACAAACAGAATTTAAAAGGTACATAATTAAAATCCCAGAAAAACTGGAGTGGATATCACATTTAAACACAATCTAATAATAAAATATAAACATATTGCTATGAAAAATAATAATTCTAAATAAAATGACTGAAGATGATGATAGGTTATGTCACTTGTTTCCTAGATATGTATCAGACTGTTTTAGTCAAACGCCTGCAATCTAGATGAGTTAAATAGTAAAATGAACACATGGCTAAGATGGAAGATTGAGGAATTCTCCAAGAATGCATATGAAAAGACAGACAAATAGAAAGATAAAAGTAAAAGCCCATCTCCAAGGAGCTGCATGAGGACAGTGAAGATGGAACACAGGGAGAGAAAATGATCAAAGAAATAACAACAAAAAAATGTTTCCTAGAATTCAAGATTCAGGGCCCAATAAATGCTAAAAAATGGTATGTAAAAAGACCCTAAACTAAACATACTCTTTTAAAACCTCAGGACTTCAAGGAAAAAACAAGCAAACAAACAAACAAACAAAAAAACAGAAAATGCTAAAAGCTTCCAAACAGAAAAGCCAGGTTATGTGCAAATAAATGAGAATTATATTGACACTGAACAACTAATCGGCAATATTGCAAATCTTCAATATCTTCAAATTTTGGGTTAAAAGTCATTGCGAAATTATAATTTTTACCCAGCCAATTAACCATTTCAATGGGAGGAAAAAATAGACACTCTTTCAGACATGAAAAGATTCAATTACTAAAACAATCATTCAGGAATATACTATAGCAAAATTTTTTAAAATTTAAGAAAAAGGATACATGCTGCAAGAAATAACAGTAAGCCAAGAAGTCAATACAATACATAATTAGGCCAGGCGTGGTGGTTCATGTCTGTAATCCCAGCATTTTGGGAGGTTGAGGCGAGGTGATTGCTTGAGCTCAGGAGTTCAAGAACAGTGTGTGCAACATGGCAAAACTCTCTCTCTACAAAATACAAAACAAAAACCCCCAAACCCCAAAATCATAGTTGAAAAATAAAAGAAAAAAATAAACAAAACTCTACAATAACAGTATGGAATCAAAACCCCCCAAATAAAATATATTTTTAAAAAGCAAGTATTAGCTTCAGAGGAAAAATAAAAAAAAAGGAACTATAATCATACTGTACTACTTGACTCTAGAGTGAACAACTAATTACAAAGTCAAAGCACTGTAAGCATTCATCACTGACATGACTCTAACATAAATTCTTGGGAGGCTAGGCATTTGAGGAGGTAATATAAAAAAGCTACATCCTCATCTATAATATGGGGAAGTCAATAGAAATTACAAAATATTGACAAACTGAGAAATAACAGTATATCACAATGCACTAAATTTAAAGGATACTGAAGTACCATTTTCCACCTGTTACACTAGCACAAACCCGAAGTCTGAAGATACACATTACTTGTGAATGTAAACTGATATGAAGGACAGACATTTTGACAATTATCAATGTCATAAATATATGCACTCAGCATTCCAACTTAGAGCTTTACTCTTCAGATTTTCAGGCATAATTTGTGAAATGACATTTACATGAGACAGCTCACTTTTTAAAGGCCAATGACCAGAACCTGGATAGACAAGAGCTACAGACATGAAAGAAACTTTTCATTGTGCACGTTTTATATTTATTTTTTAACCATGTGAATGCATTTATTGTTTACATGAGAGAGAAAAATAACAAAATGTAAACATATTGTCTGGAGTAGGAAGACAAACCCAATATGGAACAGCTAGAAAGGTGAAAACTGAGTGCCTTTGGAAGCCACACTGTGGCTGATGGAGCAGCAGAGTCAGGAAACAGAAATGTTTTTACTATGAGCTGTCCACACAACTTGTTTTACCCAGGTGAGTGTATCACTTTGTTTATAAATTTCAAAAGTAATGGCAAAAATGAAAAAGAAAAATGACAAAAGAAAAACAGGGCAGTTTGTAGCGTTAAATCATCAAATGGGCTGAAATGATTAAATGGATTTTAAAGGATATTGCTTCAACAGCCATATCGTACAATACTTGGAAATGGCTAGTGGTTATAGAAATTATAGGTATATGAAAATGAATGTGGGAGGAATTTTATGAAAGATGCATTTTAATGAAAGTGTGATGTTAGCTTTTAAAAAAATGTTTAAAATAATATGAAGAATGAGGCCGGGCACGGTGGCTCATGCCTGTAATCCCAGCACTTTGGGAGGCTGAGGTGTGTGGATTACTTGAGGTCAGGAGTTTGAGATCAGCCTGACCAACACGGTGAAACCCAGTCTCTTCTGAATATACAAAAAATAGCAGGGCGTGGTAGCGGGCACCTGTAGTCCCAGCTACTCAGGAGGCTGGGTCAGGAGAAATCACTTGAACCCGGGAGGTGGAGCTTACAGTAAGCCGAGATTGTGTCATTGCACTCCAGCCTGGGCGACAGAGTGAGACTTCGTCTAAAAGAAAAAGAAGAAGAAAAAAAATATGAAGAATGAGTGTATAACATTAGGAGAAAATAGACATGAGAAAAGGGGTCCTTTTACAGGGAGTTAACATGGCAGAAAAAAGCTCTAACACATACTGCATAAAACAGCACATTAAAAATACGCACAGTGTAATCTCATAAAATTTTAATATATATACTTGTACATACATAAGTACAGAGTCCATAGAAAGTGATTTGATTTCATATTATACTGTGTTGAGCTTTTGAGACTTTTATGTCTTACTTGCATAAAAGAAAAATGTTGAACAAGTATGTTCCATTTTATGTTAATAACAATGAAAACCTAGAGCAGAGCTTGAAATTGGAAGCCCATCTCCTACTTCATTTTTGTCTACTTGTAAATCACTCTCTACAGAGCAGTCACAGTGATACTGGGTCAATCAGAGCACACCATTCCCTGATACAATGGCTGCCCACTGAAGATAAATCTACTTTTTTTTTTTTTGAGATGGGGTCACACAGTGTCTCCTAGGCTGGAGTGCACTGGCACTATCTCAGCTCACTGCAACCTCCACCTCCTGGGCTCAAGCGATTCTCCCACCTCAGCCTCCAAGAAGCTGGGATTACAGGCATGCGCCACCACGCCTGGCTAATTTTTTGTCATAAATCCACTTTTTACCAGTGCCTTCAACGCCATAACTGAGCCAGGCCATGTTCACCACCTCTTCTCAGTCCTTCTTAGATGCACCCTGTGGTCTACCACACTCCTCCTTCCAGGTCTTTGGGTCTCCTCTTGTGTGGTTCTCTTTGCCTGGAATGTTCTTCTCCTCCCTAGCCACCTGTTTAAACTATTGATCCCTTAGCTCCCAGTTTAATGTCACTTCAGAGGCTCTCCCTAAGACACATACACAACCCACATTCCATCACATGCCTTTGTTCTCTCAGAGCAGTGTTCCATTCTTCATAGGACTTACCGACTGTATAGTAATACTCCAAAGAATGACATCATAAATGATGTTTAAAGGAGACAAGTGTACCTGTAACATCTAACTTAAGCTTGAAAAACGATGGCAACAATCTGACTAATTTTTACCCTATTTTAAGTGTTAAACAGACTCATTTTAGGGCAACATCTGTGGGATCTAGGAGTGTTAATAAACTTAAAAGAAGTTAAGGTTAAAAAAGAATTGGTGGGAGATTTTAGATACTGAGGACGAGAAGAGAGAAACTTTTTTTTTATTTTGAGACAGGGTCTCACTCTGTTGCCCAGGCTGCAGCCTGGAGATCTTTACTTGCTGCAGCCTGGAGAATTTTGCTCTCTGACGCCTCAACCTCTCTGGCTTAGGTGATCCTCCCACCTCAGCCTCCCAAGTAGCTGGGACTACAGGTGTATGCCACCAGGCCCGGATAATTTTTTATATTTTTTGTAGAAGGGGTTTTGCCATGTTGCCCAGGCTGGTCTCCAACTCCTGGGCTCAAGTGATCCTCCTGCTTCTGCCTCCCAAAGTGCTGGGATTACAGGCATGAGCCACCACGCCTGGCCCAAGAGAAATTGAATATAGTCATGGCCTATTTCTAAACTAGGAGACTGGAACAACTTTAATACTGACAAAAGTGGGAATATAAGAAGGGAACTTAAAAAGGAAAATAATTTTAGGCTTATCAAAATACAAAGGCGAGTTGAACACCATTAAATGTGTAACAGCTCCTCCTATAAGTGGACATACCATGCATTCTCAGGGGCAATAATGTCCCCAAGGGTGAGAATTGGTTCATAGGGGGCACAACAAATCTTTTTATTTTATTTTTTGGGAAGGAGTCTTGCTCTGTCACCCAGGCTGGAGTGCAGTGGCATGATCTCAGCTCACTGCAACCTCCACCTTCCGGGTTTAAGCAATTCTCCTGCCTCAGCCTCCTGAGGAGCTGGGATTACAGGCACCTGCCACCACGCCCAGCTAATTTGTGTATTTTTAGTAGAGACGGGGTTTTGCCATGTTGGCCAGGCTGGTCTCGAACTCCTGACCTCAGGTGATCCGCCCACCTCGGCCTCCCAAAGTGCTGGGATTATAGGTGTGAGCCACCACACCTGGCCAAACAAATCTTACATATTATGCTGGTTTGGGACTGACAAAAACAATCCTACCTGACAAAACCTTATTCCTTCATACTTAAATTTCTCTAAAGGAGAAATTTAATTTGTCTCCTTTTGGCAGGGAGAGAGTAATGATAAAGAAAAAGGCCGAGAAACACTGATGATGTAACTTAAAACCAAAGAGCCCTTTGAGATTTCAAGTTAGAAAAAAAGACAGAAGCCAGGAGATCAAGACCAGCCTGGCTAACATGGTAAAACCCTGTCTCTACTAAAAATACAAAAAATTAGCTGGGCATGGTGGCATGTGCCTGTAGTCCCAGCTACTCAGGAGTCTGAGGCAGGAGAATTGCTTGAACCTAGGAGGCGGAGGTTGCAGTGAGCCCAGATCACGCCACTGCACTCCAGCCTGGGCGACAGAGCAAGACTCCATCTCAAAAAAAAAAAAAAGCCAGAGAATCTACAGAGAAAAGGACTAAGAGAGAAGCTGGAGGAAACAGAAAAACTATGATTTCATGCATGACAAAGAATTTCAAGAGAAGGTCAACACTATAGAAACCATCAGTAAAACTGATAATGGTAAATATGCTGAAATAAAAATTAAAAAAGGAACAAACTCTGAAAGAGACAAAAGTTCAGTGGTGACTTCCAAGTGGGCAATTTTGGTACAAGAACAGAGCACAGGCACTGGGTTTATATAAAGAACGTGGAAAGGCCTGGTTCACTACCTGGAGGTAACCACTTTGCCCTGTAGCATTCTCTTTACTCCCCAGGATTAGCTGAAAATAGAAACTGAAAGGCCACAGTTACTGAGGGAAGAGAACCAGGGCCCCACGGTGGACTGAGGGAGGCAAAAACCCTGAAAGCTAACATGATGGCACATTTTTCAGTGTTTTTTTTTTAAAGAAGGGTCTCACGGTCACCAGGGCAGGAGTGCAGTAGTGTCATCTTGGCTCACTGCAACTCTGCCTTCCTGGCTCAAGGGGTCCTCCCACCTCAGCCTCCCGAGTAGCTGGGATTACAGGTAACTGCCACCATGTCCTGCTAATTTTTGCATATTTTGTAGAGACAGGGTTTCGCTGTGTTGCCCAGGCTGGTCTCTAACTCATGAGCTCAAGCCATCTGCCCGCCTTAGCCTCCCAAAGTGCTGGGATTATAGGCAGGAGCCACTGTGCCCAGCCACTTTTCAGTGTTTTTTGTAGAATGGCTGCTTTTGGCTATAAAATGGCAAGTTCATGTGGTTCAACCTAGTAGGTATACATTCATTTCCCCATCTAATTTAAGTTCTTTATGAACATATTTTTTAATGGCTACATACTTTTCTGTGATCCATGATAATTTGCCTGACCAATCCCCTGTGATACATTTAGTGGGCAAATAATTTTTTCACTATTTTGAATAATTCTATAATGAATATCTTTGTTCACAATTTTCAGTTAAAATTACTAATTATTGCCTTAGACTAGATATCTAAAAAATGAATTACTGCATTTGAAAATGTTTAAGGCTCCTTGATTCAGGCAGTCAAAAAGTGTTTTATCTGGCCGGGTGTGGTGGCTCATGCCTGTAATCCCAGCCACTCCGGAGGCCGAGGCAGGAGAATCACTTGAACCTGGGAGGTGGGGGTTGCAGTGAGCTGAGATCGTGCCACTGCACTCGACTCCAGCCTGGGCGAAAGAGGGAGACTCCGTCTCAAAAACAAACAAACAAACAAAAAAACAAAAGACTCCTTCTCAAAAAACAAAAAACAAAAAACAAAGAAGTGTTTTATCTATTTGTAGGGTATGAGAGTGTCTCACCATGAGTTTTGATTATTTTTGGGAGGGGAGAGGGATGAATTCCTGAATGTGTAAGAAAAGAAATAATGGAAACTGGATATTGTCAGGCAGGGGGAGGACATTCAATGAAAAATAAAGTCCAAGCAAAGATGGCACAAGACCAATGTGGGGGAAATGTGGGGAAAGGCAAGAGTACAGAGAAGCAAGTGACCATTACTGGGAAAGACCACAACCTCCTGCAGAGGTAGAAGGGAAGTAAGTGAATAGATCAGGTAAAACAGTAGCACATAGGAAACATTCCGGAAGTCCCTGCTTTCGACACAGACTGCAAGATATCAGATAACTCCTGGAACATTGAAAAAGGGACTCCTCTGTTGTGGATTAGCCTGACTTATAACTTGCCATGATGCCTGGTGCTCTTTGGGGTTCACTTGTTATTATATAATGATCTTTATCTCGCTCCATCTGAGAGATCACATTTCAGAAACTCACAGGGATTGGGTGATTGTGCAGAAAGCAAAATCAGTCCCACCTCTGGCTTATAAAGGATGGAAAAGGTATAGTTTTTGAGACAACCCGGTAAAACTACCATTCTCCAATTCTTACCAAGTTCTTTAGCTGCTTAGAATAGTCAGAAAACATCCTTTTGTGTCAAAAAGGAAGTAGGAAACAAAGAGGCCAATGGGCAGGTATCCAAGTTCACATGTCCTTACCCACCAAAGTTTCTGTAGTTGCCCAGCATCACAGCTCTGCACAGCCTCCTGGGAGCAGAGTCCAGGTGGCCTCACTCCTCCTCGGTGAAGGCCACAGAGGCATCCTTGAATGTAACTGGTTCCTAAAACATTAAGCACATTCATCCTCAACAAACAACCATCTGTACAAATCCCCTGGAAATGGGGTGGAGTCAGCAGCACTGGAAAAGGTAAGAAAGGTATAGAAGAAGTTTGCAGCTCAGGGGATCTGAGTGAGCTAGGCCAAGTTTTGTTGGAAAGTCTTTCCTTTCTCACTTACTTGGCTACTTCCATCCAAATCATTTCCCTCCTGCCCACAACATATCTACGCCCAAGTTCTCAGCTACTGAATCTTTCTGTGTCACTCTCTTCTTGTGTCATTGCTGAATTGTCATCTTCACCTCATTCCCACCATTATCCTGTCAACCTTAACACTCGCAGGAACAATTTACCCAACACTCTGACCTCACATTTCTTAATCTCCACAGTGCCAATGATCTCAGCCACATTTCATCAAACTGTAATAATGATAATCGGGACTAGTCCACTACCTGGACCCCTCTACTCTTAAAATATTAATCTCTCTAATATCCTACAAGTTAAAAATCCCTTCCTGTGCTTTCTGTTCTTCCTCTTCTAAACTAAGTAGTTGAACATTACTGGGAAAATAAAATAGCACATATACACAGCCATAAAACACTCTCCTGAGGGATCCCTTGACTTAAAATACCATTCACTGCCAAATATTTATTTCCAGCCCTAACCTCTTACCTCACCTCCAGACTCCAGCTTTCTACCTTTTAACATCTACACTGGGACGTCTAAAGGTGCTTAAAACTTAACAGGCCCTAGCTGAGCACGGTGGCTCACGGCTGTAATCCCAGCATTTGGGGAGGCTGAGGTGGGCGGATCACTTGAGGTCAGGAGTTAGAGACCAGCCTGGCCAACATGGTGAAACCTTGTCTCTACTGAAAATACAAAAATTAGCCAGGTGTGGTGGTGCGTGCCTGTAGTCCCAGCTACTCAGGAGGCTGAGGTGGAAGGATCTCTTGAACCCGGGAGGCGGAGGTTGCAGTGAGTCGAACAAACAAACAAAAAACAAAACAAAAAACTTAACAGGCCCCAACAGAACTCCTGCTCCAGCAATATCCATCAGCATCTGCTCTTCCCCAGTCATCCCCATTTTAGTAAACAGCCACACGAACCACTCAATTGCTCAAACCAAAATCCCTGAAGTCATTTCATTCTCATCCTCACATCTCACCCATCACCCACCTCCTTTACCGCTGAAGCATATCGGCATCCACCCAGCTCCCCTGCCCTGCACTGTCACCTCTCTAGGCCTAGGCAGCACTTGCTCTCACCCACACCAACCTCCTGGTTGGTCTGACTCTACTCTTGCTCCCCCAAACATGAATTTTCCACATGGCAGCCAAGGTGATCTTTTAAAACAAAAACAAGGCCAAGCGTGAAACCCTCCAAAGGCTTTTCAGTGGCCATCGAGTAAAATCCAGACTCTTCATCCTGGCCCGTGAGGCCCTCCTGTCACCTCCCCAACCTAGGCCTCTCTTATGATCATATTCAGCACCAGTGACCCAGCAGGCCCTTGAACCGCATCAAACTCATTGTAGCTTCTGCGCTCGCTGCCCTCTCCATTCCTCATGATTCAGCTCTCAGTCCAACTGTTGCCTCTTCAGAAAGCATGTCACTGACCATCTAATCCACTGGAGCATCCTGTATATATCATTTTCCTGGTTTAATTTAATTAATTTCTTCTTATAACTTATGCCTTACCTTATTTTCTTATTCACTTGCTTTCTTATTTACTGTCTCTCCCTGCTGAGACTTAAATTCCCCAAGAATAGAGAGGCTGCCTCATTTGTTCATGACTGCATCCCCAAGACCTCAAGCAGGGCCTGGCACATAAAGGGAGTCCAAATATTTATTCAGTCAATGTCAGCAAATCTGGTTCCCTTCAGGGCTCTGTCTGATGAAGCAATGCTTCTTAAACTGCCTGTGGTGAAGAACCAGTTTTTTGTTTTTGTTTTTCAAACTCTCAATTTCAGTACTTATATCTGCACAGTGCATGGGCTGGCACCACTCTCTAAGGCACAATTTCAAAAGTAAAGTGATAGAATATATAAAAAGTCATAAAGACTGTCTCATAAATTTGATCAGCTAAGCCAGCTTCGGCCTGAGGCTACAGAGGCACCACTCCCTCCTTCCTTGGGCCTGCCCTGCAGGAGTGACATGACTTACCCAACTTGTCACCAGTGGGGAAGGATGAGAGTAAAGATGAAGGTAAGGATGGGTGTTGTCTCCCAAGCTTTCTGTTCAAGGTCACTGGTCTCCACTCTGAGGAAGAGGGCTGGAAAAGGAGGCTAAAGCCCCGGAGTAAAGGTGGGACAAACAAACAGAAGCAAATGTTGCTGCCTTCAAGCTCCATCACTACATCCTTTAGCAACGCATGACCCATGGCATATTAAAAGCAGGTAGACTGGCTGCTCTTCCCAAGCAGAACTTCTCTTCAGACCACAGAGAAAAAAAAATTTCTTTCTGTTTAAGGCTAATCTCTTCCTGTGCATTCTAGATCAAATCCCTTCTTCTATCTTCAGAGATGCAAGCCCACCAATCATCTTTTCTCTCCCTTATTTTTTATCCGTCTTCCATCCAGTCGTCTGGATTGTCTAATCCTCCTTCTCTACCTCAACAATATTCAAACCATTTCAGATCCTGTCAATTCTGCCTCCTAAATTTCCCTCCAATGTGTTACCTCTTTTTCATTTCCACTGCCAGTCTTAGTAAGACCCTTAATTTTTTTTCTTACCTAAGCTACAATAACTCCTTACCAATTCTTTGCAGTACAATTTTTGTCATCTTTCAGTCCCTAGGTTAGACAACCAGAGTTATTAATTTTTTAAGGTCCTCAAGATAAAATGGCAGGTGGGATTCCATTCTGAGAAGGGAAAGGATATGTTGGTGGACTACTAACTTTGTGGTAGGTAAAAAAATGACAGGAGTAGACCAAATGAGAAGAATCACTGTGACAAGGGAAGGGAGAAAAGGAAAGGAAATTAGTGGTCCTGTTAAAGCAAGACAAAGCTGGGACTGAAACACTGAATAATCAACAGTCTTCCCAGGTATCAGTGGCACTAAGGAGTCACTCCAAGGCTGTGCTCCTGCTTACAGTGGGGAGAGCAGACTTGATATTCTAAAGGCCAACCAAAGAGGAAGGTCACAAGTTCAATCGTTTCCTGTTTCTATCAGACAAATGTCAACCTCCTCAGAACTACATACATGCCATCATGTGGCCTTCCACTTCTTTCCAGAGCCCATCTCTGCTGTATCTAACAATTTACTTTGAAGTGGAAAAGCAGGAAGAAGCACACTGGATTACCTGGAGGCATTCAACACATCACACTTGAGTCTAGCACAGTCCTTTCTATAATACGCCCTAACTTATTGAGCTCTCCCATTCATTTTGGAGCTTTCAGTCCCAGGACAATAGCCTCTTTCTGAAGCATGAGGATGAGTTAGAATTCTCCTCCTCTGAGATCTCATAGCATCTTTCACATCCCTCTACTATAGCTATTAAGTCTGTCTCCCAAGTTGGCTGGAAGATTCTGAAGGATAGGGGCTACACTCAACTCATCTTTGTTGTTTGAGACAGAGTCTCACTCTGTTGCCCAGGCTGGAGTGCAGTGGCATGATCTCGGCTCACTACAACCCCCACCTCCCGGGTTCAAGAGATTCTCCTGCCTTAGCCTCCCGAGTAGCTGGGATTACAACAGGCACCAACATGACCAGCTAATTTTTGTATTTTTAGTAGAGATGAGGCTTCACTATGTTGGCCAGGCTGGTCTCAAACTCCTGACCTCAGGTGATCCTCCCCACTTAGCGTCCCAAAGTACTGGGATTACAGGTGTGAGCCACCATGTCTGGCCTCAATTCATCTTTAAATCCCCAGCAACTACCATAATTGACTTGGAATCTGAAAGATAAATATAAATTCACATTCAATTTAAATGAATAATAATACAACTAAAAGAAAACTTAAAGACAGTCAAGCCCAAGACCCTCAGTTTACAGATGAAAAAAACCACAGTTCATAAGGGCGAAGTGACTTACCCAATGTCACAGACGAAGGGCAGGGTTAACTAAGACTCCTGCCTTTCAGCAGACCTAAGGACAGTGTGGTACATAGAAAACACACAGTGCTTGGAATGAAGTCCTTCCTTTAAATTAAAAAAGTTGTTGTGTAACACACACCAGAATCTCAAAATTTACTAAACTAGCAATCCCCAGTTGCAGCGGCAGTGAATAATTAATCATTAGGGAGCAGGCAGAAGCGAAGGAAGGAAAATGTATTGATTCTCCTAAGGTTAATCTCCCTTGAAGTCCTCAATTACTTTTCAGGGCACAGAGAAGCCATGCTCTCAGTACCTCAAGACAGCTTACTGTCCTCTAAACAGATTTTTTCTAAGAGCTTACGTGTGTGAGGGCAGTATTTGCCAAGCAAAAAGATGGCCTTTGCTGGTAGTGTTAAAAAACATTTTTTTTTTCCTTAAAACACAGTCTGATATTTTATTCAAACAACTTCTGATGTGATGACCTGTTTAGTTAATGGAGAAAGAACAGCCTGAAGTTAGAAAACATGGGGTTTACTTCTGGCCTTCTGCTCTCTGCAACAAAGGACAAGGCACTTTCCTTCGGCTCTCTCAGAGTTAGCCGAGTTAGAGCTCTCCACCATAAAATGCCAGGACAGGGCAAAGAGGGGGCGGACCATCTCAAACACCCTGGGATTCTAAGTGGGGGCTGACCATCTCAAATACCCTGGGAGTCTAAGGGTTAATTTTGAGGTAGCCTCCTACAGATGGTTTTACGGAGACAACTGAGAACTCTCTTTAAAAAAGTACGACTTGGTAATTTAAAATTTACTGGAACAGTTAAATATGTAGACATGCTGGTGAAAGAAAACAAATCAACCTGAGTATAAAGGATGAATAACTCATTTTACCTACCCTAGAGACACTTATATCAAGTGTATAGAGAGATATTTCACAATAAACCTTTGGATGTACAAAGATCAAAAGAATAAAAAAGGAGTGAAACTCTCCTTTCACTAGGTCTGGAATAGAGAAGGAAGCTTAGTTCTTAAAAAAACGCCACAGAGAGTTCTGATGCATAACCTGGTTGAAAAGCATTTCTAGAGTGATTTTGTAACCACTGTGCTGCCATTTAACAAATTTCCTCGTTTTTGACTCATAGTTAATAAATTATCACTATTAATATGCATTTTTTTGTGTACAGGTAATATGTTCATCAAGATGGTAAGCTCCTTGAAGAAAAGCACCGTGGTTTATCATTCCATCTGTTTTGCTGAGACCACTTAGCACTGGGATGAGTGTGGAATAGCTTGGAATGACTTTCAATGTGAGTGAAATGTCTGGCAGGAAAAGGCAGGCTTTGAGAGGCTCCCCAGGAGGGCACAGTCCACTGCTCTGAGGAGTGGAATAAATTATTGGAAGCAGGATGGGCCAGTGAAAACTCTCTGTGCAGACCCTGGTGACATCATCTGCTAGCTACATGTCCTTAGTATCTTAATGTCCCTACATCCATAGCTATAAAATACCTTACTGGGGGCCTGACAATAAAGAAAACAACACATGGCACAGGGACATTTCAGGGAGATGGCATTTTAGGAGAAATGGAACGCCAACTCACCCGGACCTTGGTCATTTCTTACTTCCAGAGGGGATGGATTCCTGGAAAGGCAGAGTTAGGGAAAGAGAAAAAGCCATGAAAATCAAGTCCAGCAAGACTGCAGGGAAAAAGTTACTCCGCTCCTGCCTCTGACGCTTCTTCAGTCAACCCTTCCACTCACACTCCCTCCATCAGGTGAGAGGTTGTGACGCATTTTCTGTCACCACCTTCATCTCTCTCCACAGGGTTTTCGATTGAACAAGCCGTCTTCCCCCCAAAACCAAGAGGCTAAGTAAATTCCGCAGCCGCCGGCAGCTCTAAGCAGTGCCCATTTCCTCTGACTTTTCCGATCTCTGTCCTAAAGTTCTAGTTAAGAGGAGGAGCTTCTCGGGATGGATTTCGGTTGCCCAAGACGCCTTCCCCGACCTCATTCTCAGGAGCCTGGCGCGTTCCTGCGGTGCGGGGGCTCAGATGCAAGCTCTTTTCAGCAAAGGCAGTGCTGCGGACAGAAACCTCAGTCTCTTACAGGAGCCCCCCTCCGTCGCCTAACGTCCACCGAAAACCCCCCTGCAGTAACGCCCATCACAAGCGAGGAAAAGGCCGGCGTGGCCAACCATGAAGCCCCCAGCCGGCCCAGGCCAGAGCTCGGCCAGGAGGGAGGAGGGGCCATCGGAGGCGCGGCCGCTCAGCTGCAGGGCCCAACAGGCTTCGGTGTGGCCGCAGCCCGGCCCCGGGGGCGCAGCAGCTCGGAAATGCGGCGCCGGGACACACGTGCCGCCGCGGGGCGCGCCTCCGCTGGTCGCGTGCTCTACCATCGCCGCCCTCCCGGCTTCTGCAGCTCGGCGGCCCAGCGCCTTCCCCGCGGCACACCCATTTCCTGACCCTTGAACGCCTCTGCCAGCGGCTGGGGAAGCCCGGCCAGTCTCACCTCCCACGTGGAACCCCACGCCTGCAGGGACCAGATTCCGGATGCTGACCGCTCGCGCGCCTAGAGCCCCGAAATACAAATCCCAGCAAGCCGCGGGCGAGCCACGCCCACTTCCGGCGCGGGTCCCTGCGCTCTGCGCTGTGCGGTATGGGATTCTTGGGCAGAGGGGATCATTTTTGAGTCAGCGACGCGTGTATTCAAGTCCTCCTCCTCGTTTTTTATTACAAACAAATAAGAATTATTTTAGGAATACCTGTTAAGGTGATTTTCATTTGTTAAAATACTATTGGGGAAAAGGATGTAAATACCCATAATTTCATCTTTACCTTTCAAAACATTCTGAAGTGAATATTTGCCATTCGGCATCTTCCATCTCACCTCTGAAGTTCATCCATTTAACAGATATTAATTGACAGCCAACTGTGTACCAGGAGCTGTTCAAGATGCTTGCACAAAACTCACTGCCCTATTCTAGTGGGGGAAACAAGCAATCCATAAATACAGTAAATATATGGCATCGTGTGTGTCATGAGGTGGTACAGAAAGCATAGAGCTGCGCGGGGTGTGGCGAGGTGCGTGTGTGGCGAGGTGCGTGTATGGCGAGGTGCGTTTGTGGGTGTGTAGGGCTAGGGGTGTACTTTGCAATTTTAAATAGGGGATCTTGGAACAAACACAGGAGGTGAGGGAATTAGACAAGTGGCTCCCAGCAGTCAGAACTCTCCTAAACGCACACAAGGGTTGTTGATGCCAGGATTTTACATTTATTTCACTTCTCACCGAGTGACACAGAGCTACCCATTTGGTCTTTTCCCAATTCCTTTCTTTCACATTTATTTTGGAGCGGAAAGAGATGTTGCCTGGACCTCTCTTCTACATCCTCCGCCTTCCTTGGTGTGTTAGTTTCCAATTGCTGTCACAACAAATTACCACAAACTTAGTAGTATAACAAACATGTTATACTACTCTTAAACTTCTGGAGGGGCCAAGTCTGAAATCAGTTTTACTGGGCTTTATAAAGTCAGTGTTGGTGGGGCTAGTTCCTCCTGGAGGTTCTAGATGAGAATATTTCTTTGCCTTTTCCAGCTCCCAGTGACTGTTTGCATTCCTTGGCTTATGGCTCGTTCCTTTATCTTCAAACTGCATGACTGCAATCTCTGCCTTCATCATCACATCACATGCTCAGGCACTGGCTCCTCGTGGGTCCTTCTAATAACGACTGTTGTGATTACATCAGGCCCAGCTGGCTAATCTGGGATAATCTCTTGACGTTAAGATCCTTAATTTAATCACATTTCAAAAAAATCCCTCTTGCCATAGAAATTAACATCCACAGCTTCTGGGGGTTAGGACGTGGACATATTTGGAGGACTGTTATTTTCAGCCTGCAATGCTTGGAGAGGCCCATGTCCCCTTCAGTCTCCTCCTCAGAGATGCTGTCTTACCTTTTTCCTGGGGAACACAAAATGTCTCCCTTGGACCTTACTCTTCTCCTCATTCTTCAGTGGAAAACCACGGAGCTTTTCCCCATTTAGATTTACCACCCTTGCCCTGACCTTTACTTCCTCATGTACTCACTTCTCTCCTCACGCAATTTAAGAGGCCATGGCCCATGGTTATGGCCAGTCCTGTTTATGTGCAGTAACCCTTAACTCTCTTGTCCCAGTCTTTCTTGGTTTTATTCTCTTGATAGAAACCCAAATGTGCTTGAATCCAGTTCCTGGCCTGCGCCTGTATGGCAGAGGTTGGTTGAGAAAACCACATGGCTGGGATGATTGGTTTCATTTTCAGTTTATAACCACTAAGTTCAAGGGGGCCCTTCATGCTGCCTGGCTATCCTTCTACATTTCTTAGTCCATCCGTTCTCCTAAATGACTATTTCACAGGTTCTACTCTCTTTTCATTATTTATTTATTTATTTTTTTGAGCCAGGCTGGAGTTCAGTAGTGCGATCTTGGCTGACTGCAATCTCTGCTTCCTGGGCACAAGCGACCCTCCCACCTCAGCCTCCTAAGTAGCTGGGACTATAGGCTTGTTTCACCACGCCAGGCTAATTTTTGTATTTTTTTTTTAAGAGATGAAGTTTCACCATGTTGTCCAGGCTGGTCTCCACCTCCTGGGATCAAGCGATCCTCCCACCTCAGCTTCCCAAAGTGCTGGGATTACAGGCTGAGCCACCATGCCTGGCCTTCTACTCTTTTCAAGCCGCCGACAACTCTTCCCATCTCACTGAGTGCTGATGACTTTACTTTCTGTTACTGAGTAAAGAGAACTTCTATACCGCCTCACAGGCACATCTACCCTCCTCTCTGCGTTAGAACCTGTATGCTCTACTTTTCATTCTGAGTCACCGGCCCTAGTTCCTATATGAGAAAATTCTTTTGCACAATGGATGTTAAATGTTTTCTCATGAATGAGGTCCTTCTCTCTCTTCTGTATTTCAAGATTTTCATTCTGTACTGAATTATCAGCATACTAATGAATACACTATAATATTGTCCATAAAATAAAACCCCTTACCTTGCACCCTATTTCTCTCCAGCCACTACCTCATTTCTCTGCTTTGCTTTACAGCAAAACTCCTAAAAAAAATTGTCCCTAAGGGATGTTTCCAATTTCTTTTCTCCCATATTCTCTCCTTTTTCACATGCAAAACCCAAAATTTAATTTTTAATTTAATTTTAAAAATTGATATATAATAGATGCACATATTTTGGGGGTACATGTGATAATTTGATTAATATTATGTGTAAAGATCAAAGCAGGGAAATTGGGATATCTATCGCTAAGTATTCGTCTTTTCTGTATGCCGGAAATATTCAAATGATTCTCTTCTGGCTATTTTGAAATGTACGTTAGGTTAATGTTAACTATAGTTAACCTACTGGTTTATTGAACACCAGATCTTATTTTTTCTATCTAACTGTGTATTATACCTTGGTATGGTTTGGCTCTGTGTCCCCACCCAAATCTCATCTTGAATTGTAATTCCCACCTGTTGAGGGAAGGACCTGTAATTCCCACAAGTAGAGGGAGGGAAGGTGATTGGATCACAAGTTTCCACCCATGGTGTTCTCATGATAGTGAGCGAGTTCTCACAAGATCTGATGGTTTGTGAAATGTGTTTGGAAGTTCCTCCTTTGTTCTTCTCTCTCCTGCCACCTTGTGAAGAAGGTGACTGCTTCTTCTTCCAACATGATTGTAAGTTGCCTGAGGCTTCCCCAGCCATGTGGAAGTGTGAGTCAATTAAACCTCTTTTCTTTATAAATTACCCAGTCTCAGTCATTTTTTTATAGCAGTGTGAAAAAAGACTAATACATACCCCTTAACCAACCTCTATTCAGACCCCTACCTCTACTCTTTCTGAACTCTGGTTACCACCAATCTACTCTCTGTCTTCATGAAATCCACTTGTTTTTTTGTTTAGCTCCCACATATGACTGAGAATATGCAATATTTGTCTTTTTATGCTTGGCTTATTTACTTAACATCATGGCTTCTAGTTCCATCCATATTGCTGCAAATGACAGGATTTCATTCTTGTTTATGACTGAATAATATTCCGTTATGTACATACACCACATTTCTTTATCCATTCATCCATTGATGGCCACTTAGGTTGATTCCATATTTTGGATATTGTGAATATTGTTGCAGTAAACATGGGAATGCAGATAGCTCTTTAGTATATTGATTCCCTTTCTTTTGGATATATACCCAGTAGTGGAATTGTTGGATCATATGGTAGTTCTATTTTTAGTTTTCTGAGGAGCCTCCATACTGTTCTCCATAGTGGTTGTACTAATTTACATTCCCATCAACAGTGTACAAGGATTCCCCTTTCTCCAGATCCTGGCCAGCATCTGTTATTCCCTGTTTTTCAGATAAAAGTCATTTTAACTGTGGTGAGAAGATAGCTCATTGTGCTTTTGATTTGCATTTTTCTCATGATTAGTGATGTTTAACATTCTTTTATATACCTGTTAGCAATTTTATGTCTTCTTTTGAGAAATGTCTATTCGGATCTCTTTTGTCCATTTTTAAACTAGATTATTTGTGTTTTTACTATAGAGTTGTTGGAGCTCCTTGTATATTCTGGTTATTAATCCCTTGTCAGGTGGATAGGTTGTGGTATTTTCTCCTATTCTGTGGGGTTGTCTGTTCACTTTGTTGGTTGTTTCCTTTGCTGTGCAGAAGCTTTTTAGTTTGATGTAATTCCATTTGTCTATTTTTGCCTTTGTTGCCTATGCTTTTGAGGTCTTACACAAAAAAATTTTGCCCAGACCAATGTCCTAGAGCGTTCCCTCAATGTTTTCTTCTAGTAGATTCATAGTTTCAGGATTTAGATTTAAGTCTTTAATCCATTTTATTTGATTTTTGTTTATGGTGAGAGATAGGGGTCTAGTTTCATTCTTCTGCATATGGTTACCCAGTTTCCCAGCATCATTTATTGAAAAGACTGTCCCTTTCTCCAACGTATGTTATTGGTTCCTTTGTTGAAAATGAGTTGGTTGTAAGTGCATGGATTTGTATCTGGGTTCTCTATTCTGTTCCATTCGACTGTTTGTCTGTTTTTATGCCAGTCCCATACTGATTTGGTTACTATAGCTTCATACTATATTTTGAAATCAGGTATTATGCTATCTTCAGCTTTGTTCTTTTTTGCTCAGGATTGCATTGGCTATTTGGGGTCTTTTGTGGTTCCATGTGAATTTTAGGATTTTTTTCCTATTTCTGTGAAGAATGTTTTTTGTGAAGAATGTTATTGGTATTTTGATAGCAATTGCATTGAATGTATAAATTGCTTTGAGTAGTATTGTCTTTTTTTTTTTTTAAGACAGAGTCTCTCTTTGTCACCCAAGCTGGAGTGCAGTGGTGTGATCTCAGCTCACTGTAACTTCTGCCTCCCAGGTTCAAGTGATTCTCCTGCCTCAGCCTCCTGAGTAGCACGGGCTACAGGTGCCTGCTGCCACACCTGGCTAAGTTTTTGTATTTTAGTAGAGACAGGGTTTCACCATGTTGCCTAGGCTGGTCTTGAACTCCTGAGCTCAGGCAATCCACCTGCCTCGGCCTCCCAAAGTACCAGGATTACAGGCGTGAGCAACCACACCCGGCCAGTAGTATTGTCTTTTTAACAATACCAGTTCTTCCAGTCCATGAGCATGGACTATCTTTCCATATTTTGGTGTCCTCTTCAATTTTTTTCATCAGTATTTTATAGTTTTCCTTGTATCGATCTTTTACTTCTTTGGTTAAATTGGTTCCTATGTATTTTATATTCTTTGTAGCTATTGTAAATGGGGACAAATTGTAAATCAAAAAATGCTTTTTGATTTCTTTTTCAGATGTTTGCTGTTGATGCATATAAATGCTACTGATTTTTGTATGTTGATTTTGTGTCCTGGAACTTTACTGAATTTGTCAGTTCAAAGAGTTTTTTGGTAGAGTTTTTAGGATTTTCTAAATATAAGATCACATTGTCTGCCAACAAGTCTAACTTGACTTCTTCCTTTCTAGTTCGGATGCCCTTTATTTTTTTCTCTCACCTAATTGCTCTGGCCAGGACTTCCAGAATTATACTGAATAAAAGTGGTGAAAGTGGGGATCTTTGTCTGGCTCCAGATCTTAGAGAAAGGATTTTCAATTTTTCCCCATTAAGTATGATGTTGGCTTTGGGTTTGTCTAATATATGGCTTGTATTACTTTGAGGTATGGAATACACCTGGTTTGTTGAGCATTTTTATCATAAATGGATGTTAAATTTTATTGAATGCTTTCTCAGCATCTATTGAAATTATATGGCTTCTGTTATTGGTTCTGTAAATGCAACGTATCACATTAATGTATCATGTAAATCAATAAATGTTTATTAAATAATGTATAACATAAATCAATAAATGTTTAATACTTCTTGATTTATGTATGTTGAATCATCTTTGCATTTCTGGGATGAATCCCACTTGACCATGGTGAATGATCTTTTTAATCTGTTGTTGAATTCAGTTTGCTAGTATTTTGCTGAGGATTTTTGCATCTGCATTCATCAGTGTTATTAGCTTCTCATTTTCTTTTTTTGTGTGTGTGTCTGGTTTGATATCAGGGTAATGCTGGCCTCATAGAATGAGTTTGGAAGTATTTCCTCCCTTTCATTTTTTTGAAGAGTTTGAGTAGAGTTGGTATTAGTTCTTTAAATGTTTGGTAGAATTCAGCAGTGAAGCCACCTGGACTTTTCTTTGATGGGAGACTTTATTACAGCTTTGATCTCATTACTTGTTATTGGCTTGTTGATGTTTTCTTTCCTTCATGGTTCAAACTTGGCAGGTTCTATGTGTCCAATTTATCCATTTCTTCTAGGTTTTCCAATTTGTTGTTGTATAGTTGTTCATAGTCTCTAATGTTTCTTTGTATTTCTGTGGTCTCAGTTATTTTGTCTCCTTTTGTTGTTTCTGGTTTTATGTATTTGGGTCTTCTCTTTTTTCCTTAGACTTGCTAAAGGTTTGTCAATTTTATCTTTTCAAAAAACTAATTGTTTTGTTGATATTATGTATATATATATATTTTACCTCAACTTCATTTATTTCTGCTCTGATACTTATTGTTTCTTCCCTTCTAATTTTGGATTAAGTGTGTTCTTGCTTTTCTAGTTCCTTGGGGCACATTGTTAGATTCTTTTATTTGAAGTCTGTCTACTCTTTCTTTCTTTTTTCTTTCTTTTTTGAGACAGAGTCTCACTCTGTCACCCAGGCTGGAGTGCAGGGGTACAATTATGGCTCTCTGCAGCCTCGACTTCCCAGGCTCAAGCGATCCTCCCACCTCAGTCTCCCGGGTAGCTGGGACTACAGGTATGTGCCACTACAACAGCTAATTTTAAAAATTTTTGTAGAGATGAGGTTTCACTGTGTTGTCCAGGCTGGTATCGAACTCTTGGCCTCAAGCAGACTTCCCACTTCGGCCTCCCAAAGTGCCAGGATTACAGGCATGAGTCACTGTGCCTGGCCTGTCTTTCTGCTTTTTTGGTGAAGGTGTTTATTGCTAAAAACTTCCCTCTTAGTACTGCTTTTTCTGTGTTGAATAGATTTTGGTATGTTGTATTTCCCTGTTCGTTTGTCCAAGAAATTTTAAAATTTTCTTCCTAATTTCTTCATTGACCCTTTGGTCACTCAGGAGCATGTTGCATAGTTTCCATGTGTTTGTGAAGTTTCTGATGTTTCTTTTCTTTTTGATTTCTAGTTTTATTCCATCATAGTTAGAAAAGATGCTTGATATGATTTCTACTTCTTTTTTTTTTTTTTTTTGAGACAGGGTTTTGCTTTGTTGCCCAGGCTGGAGTGCAGTGGCACGATGGTGGCTCACTGCAGCCTTGACCTCCTGGGCTTATGAGATCCTCCCCACTCAACAACCTGAGTAGCGAGGACTACAGGTATGTGCCACCATGCCCAGCTAATTTTAAAATGTTTTGTAGAGATGGAGTTTCACTTTGTTGCCAGGCTTGTCTCAAACTCCTGGCCTCAAGTGATCCTCTTGCCTCAGTCTCCCAAAATACTGGGATTACAGGTGTAAACCACCATGCCTGGCCCGATTTCTACTTTTAAAAATTTACTGAGGCTGGGCACAGTGGCCATACCTATAATCCTATCACTTTGGGAGGCCAAGGCATGTGGATCACTTGAGGTCAGGAGTTCGAGACCAGCCTGGCCAACATGGTGAAACCCTGTCTCTACCAAAAATACAAAAATTAGCTGGGCATGGTTGCAGGAACCTGTAATCCCAGCTACTCAGGAGGCTGAGGCAGGAGAATTGCTTGAACCTGGGAGACGGAGGCTGTAGTGAGCCAACATCAGGCCACTGCACTCTGGCCTGGGTAACAGCGAGACTCTGTCTCAAAAAAAAAAAAAATTATTGAGATTTGTTTTGTGGCCTAAGGTGTGGTCTATTATGGAAAATGTTCCATGTGCTGATGAAAATAATGTGTGTTATGCAGCATTTGGGCAAATGTTATGTAGATGTTACTTAGGCCTATTAAGTATAGTGTGCAATTTAATTGTGATGTTACTCTATTGATTTTTTTGTCTGTATGATTTGTCCATTACTGAGACTGTCCCCTACTATTATTGTATTGCATGCCATCTCTCCTTTCAGACCTATTAATGTTTGCTTTTTAAACTTGGGAGCTCTGGTGTTGCATGCATATTTATAATTATTATATCCACCTGCTGCACTGATCCCTTTATCATTATATAGTGACCCCTTTTGTGTCTTTCTACAGTCTTATTTTGTATTCTATTTGATCTAAGTATAGTGATTCCTGCTCTCTTTTGGTTTCCAGTTTCATGAAGCATCTTTTTCCATCCCTTCACTTTCAGTCTATGCGTATCTTCAGAGGTGAGGTGGGTTTCTTGTAGTAGCATATAGTTGGGTCTTATTTCTTTATCTACTCAGTCACTCTATCCCTTTTAATTGGAGAATTGAGTCCATTTACATTCTGTTTTATTATTGATAAGAAGGGACTTACTACTGCCATTTTGTTGTTTGTTTTCTGGTTATTTTGTAATTTTGTCTTCCTTTCTTCCTTTCTTGTTGTCTTCTTTTGTGGCTACGTCATCTTCTTTGGTAGTATGTTTTAATTCGTTGTTTTTTTTACTTGCAGTGAATCTATTTTTTTTTGCATTGTGGTTCCCGTGAGGAAACCAAAAAATATATCTTACAGATATAACAAGTTATTTTAAACAGATGACAACTAAACTTTGATCACAAAGAAAAGAAGATAAACAAAAAAGGAAAAAAAGACCAGTTCTACACTTTAACTCTATCCCCCCATTTTGACTTTTAGTTGTCTGAATTTACATATATTTATATTACTTACCTCTTGACAGGTTGCTATAGCTATTATTGTTCATGACGAATCTATCATGCCTGTTGTGGTAAACTGAGGACCAGAGAGACTGATATGGGGAATACAGGAGGATGTTTATTTAAGGTACTCACCAGCTCAGTGGATTCACATCCAAAAAGCTGAGCATTGAACAAAAACAGAGTTTAGCTTATATAGGCTAGCATACATAAACAAAACAAAGGCAGTAAGTTTTACGGTGACAAGTCACGTAATCCATAGCATAACTGCTGACCTTGGCAATAACCTGTGGCCTTGCATAGCTAGTGGCCTAGCAGCTGCATCCAAAGAAAAACAGGAACTTCGCAAATCTTACTATATACAGGTATTGGCAACAGTCATAACTAATAGTTCAGTACAGGAGAGAGAGTAAAGAAATTTGTTTTTCTTCTTTTAACCTTGCTTGGGGGTGTCTGGAGCTCATTTCTGCAGGCTAGGTCACTACGACCTGTCTATAGCCTTGACTGCAGTAAAGGAACACTTGTGTTTCTCACTTAACCTTTACTTTTCTTGGAGCGAATAAAAGCAGTACTTGTTGTTATTATTATTTTTAAATTTCTGCCTCAGTTTCCCCCTTTGATGCTTTTTATAAACAAGATTTTAATAGAAAGCATCACAATTACTTGATTCTTTATGAAAGAGCAGGTTTTCTTCTTTAGGGATAGGGTGATATTTACACAGAGCCATTAGCTGAATGGTAGCCAGCCTAGCTACAATTGCCTTTATAGTTAAATGAATTCTCCTAACAAGGAGGGTTAAGAGGCAAGGTAGTACTAAACAAATTCCTAGTAGGGCTAGAGCTACTCCTATTAAGGTTTTGAATCCACTGAAGGAGGAAAACCAGCCTCCAAAGAGGGAATCAGGAGTCGATCTTTTCCAAGTCTGATTGGAACATGGGCTAATTTTCTCATTCTTGCAGTTATTTCCATAATGGCTTTCCCGTTGTCATCAATTTGTAGGCAACAATTAGATAGATTAAACTTTCCACATACTCCTCATTCCTGGGCTAGGAGGTAGTCTAAAGCTAATCTATTTTGGTAGATGGCATTTCTCATTTTTGTGGCTTGCTGGGCTAGTAAGTCTAATGCATTTGCTGTCTCATTAGTGATGATTTCAAGGACTGGCCGTAACCTTATGATATGGTTAAGCATGTAAATTGGGGTGCAGTATCCCCATTACCCATCTTGTGCCTAGGTAGCTGGCCCATAGTATTGAGTTATTCTTTAAGGGGGCCAATCTGTATCCTTCCAATCTCCTGTTTTTATGTCTTTTCTTATGTTTACGTTTCTCTTGTTTCTTTCTTTAATTTTGTCATAGACAGGATACTTTAAAGTTTCTCCTTGTTGCAGTGGAAGCAAGAAGAAGGACGGCTTAATTGTTCTGAGTACGCAAACCTTTGTTCACTTGGCTGGTAACTGTCGGTAGGCCTGTGGCTCACAAATCCAATAGAGACCAGAGGGTGCTTGCCAGCTATTTGGAGCTTCAGGTTGATACCAGGTGTGATTTACAGAAGAGAAAACAGGAGAATGGATTTGGATAAGGTGATTTGGAACTATTTTTACCTCGCCACAAAGTTTTTCTTAGTGTTTCATTATAATATTGCTGTCCTAAGCATGTTAATTCTCTTACTGGGTCTGTAAACGCTTTTCCCCAGTGAGCAACACAGTATCTCCTGATAATAGAAGTGGTTTTTTTTTTTTTTTTTTGAGACGGAGTTTTACTCTTGTCCAGGCTGGAGTGCAATGGTGCAATCTCAGCTCACTGCAACCTCAGCTTCCCAGGTTCAAGCGATTCTCCTGCCTCAGCCTCCCGAGTCGTTGGGATTACAGGCATGCGCCACCACGCCTGGCTAATTTTGTGTTTTTAGTAGAGATGGGGTTTCTCCATGTTGGTCAGGCTGGTCTCAAACTCCTGATTTCACATGATCTGCCCGCCTTGGCCTCCCAAAGTGCTGGGATTACAGGCGTAAGCCACTACGCCTGGCCTAATAGAAGTTTTTAAGAGCCAGACACTTGAACTTGTGGGCGTCGGTTAGGGGGAAAAGTCAGTCAGAGTAAAATTATCTTGTGGCATTGACTCTTTTGCTTCCTAAGGCCACTGGTCTCCCATGTTAGTTCCTCCACAAACATAACATGAGGAAATGCCTAGGCTGCCAGCAATGTTTTCAGCCAACTGAGCAAACAGATTTTTGTTTAAAGGAGGAGACTCTGGTAACTTTTGGTCTACATGCTTATAGAATGACTGAAAGACTTGGAACTGTTGCTGGGCTGGACTGGTCTGGTTTCCTTTTTTGATAACATATAGGTAAGTTGCTGGATATGTGTGTATGTAGACATGTATGGGGCAACCTGCAGTCCACATGGGTAGGTCTGGCTTTAGAATGGTGAAGTTTACAGGATTACAGGTTTTTGTTTCATAATCTGGTTTACCGGCATTTCAGTAAGCATAATTGGCCTTTGTTGTGTGCTAGGGTGCCACGATATGCATTACTGACAATCTTTTTCTGGGGTCCCAGGGGAACAAGGTGGAGTTACTCTTGGCATGCATACACATATTTGTAGTCATTTCTATAGTATCTTTCTAAAGGTAAGTTACCACAGACAGGTGAGTCTAGGTATGCTGCCTGACAGGCATCAAAGTACAGAGAAATAGGCCCTTGGTAAAAAAGAGGGACTTTGGTCTGGTTTTAAAAGGGGATCTTCCTTTGACTCTGCATGAATCTCAAACCATTCACCAGGTGAAAATTTAGGGTCATAGCATACATAAGGCTGGCCATCCTCTGGGTCACAGACTGAATAGGTGGTCTGATTGTAAGTACAAGTTCTTAAGTGAGTCCTTGTACACTCATAAGTATGGTACAATAGAGTTATAATTATACTGTTCCTTGACCAGGTAGTATATGTACAGTGGGGACACCCTTCTATAGGTGCTTCTTGTAGCATGGTTAAGGGGGTAACAACAGCAAAACAATGTATGGCATATTCATATCCAGCAAGGACAGAAGAGGGGGAAGAAGTTGAGCACAGCAACAGAACAATAGGAAAACAGTTAGTATTACAAGGAAAACTACTAGTCCTAAGATTTCTAACCACCTTTACTTGCTTGATGAGTCCTGAAGCTTCAGCCATGTATAGACTAGTCAGCTTCTGGTGTATGACTAGAGCAGGGCTTGTTGTCTCCTCAAGCTTAAGCCATGCATAGACTGATCAGCTTCTGGAGTGACCAGAGCAGGGTGGTTGTCTTTAACAGCAGGTTGTTCTCTTCTTAGGATCAGCTGGGTTGGATGATCTGGGTCCTGCTGGCTGGTCCACTTGTCCTGAGCTTCTGGTTTCAGCAGACTGTGGTGGATCCAAGGCACAACACCTGCAACTTCAACAGCAGTGGGAGTGGACAAGATTATAGTATAGGGCCCATCCCATATGGGTCCTAGAGAAGTTTGGTTCTACTTCTTAACCTAAACAAAATCTCCAGGTTTAAAGGGGTGTACTGGGTCTGTCAGGCTTATAGGTATTCTTTCATGTACCTAACTATGGACACTTTGCAAGGCTGTCCTTAAAACCTGCATTGGCTTTCTTAAGGTTAATTCTCCTAGTTCACAGAGATCACCTTTAATTTGACTTATGATTGGGGGAGGCCGACTGAACAAAATCTCATATGGTGAATTCTTAGTTGTTTGGTGGGGGTGCATCTGACTTGGAAGAGGACCATAGGGTAGACCTGATCCTAACTCAGATGAGTTTTTTGGCAATATTTCTTCAGTAGCTGCTTGAGTGTCCAGTTTGTATGTTCCACTTTTCCTGAACTTTGTGGCCAACAGGCTGTGTGTAACTTCCATTTTATTTTTAATAGTCTTGTTAAATCTTGCACTATCTCAGCTACAAATGCCAGCCTATTGTCTGATCCTAAAAATAGAGGCAGTCCAAACTTGGGGATAATGTCTTTTAGCAGTACTTTGGTCACTACTCGTGCTTTTTCTGTTTTGGTGGGGAAAGCCTCAACCTGTCCTGAAAAGGTGCAAATAAGCGCTAGCATATACTGACAGCCTCCAGCACGGGGCAGTTCGGTAAAGTCTATAAGCAAGTTTTCACAAGGCATGGCTCCTACTTCCTGAATTCCTGGGGGCCGAGTGGGCCCCTGTCATGGGTTGTTCTGAGCACAGGTTAAGCATTGTTCACTAATGGCTTGAGTGATAGCAGAGAGCCGTGGCACATAGAAGTGGCATTTCAGTAATGTTTCTAGTGCCATTTTCCCCATATGAGTTCCTTGATGAAATTGCTTCACAAACTTAGGAGCTAACATCTCTGGAATGGCTAATCTCTTATTGAATAATTTCTACCACCTTCCTTTAATATATTTTCTAGCTTCCTGGGCAAACCAGGCTCTTTCATTTGAAGTATAACTTGGGTCCTCTTGGAGAGGAGGTTCTGGCAGGAGAGGCATAGCTAAGGCTTCCTCTTGAAAATGCAGTGTAATCATTGGTGCCTGCTTTGCTTCTCTGTCTGCCTTTCTGTTTCCTTTGGCTTCTGGCATCCCTGCCTTTTGGTGCCCTCTGCAGTGCATTACAGCTACTTTTTCTGGAGCCTATACAGCCTCTAAGAGCTGTAGAATTTCTTCCTTGTACTTTATTTCTTTGCCTCCAGCTGTTAAAACTCCTCTCTCTTTGTGTATAGCTTCATGTACATGCAATGTAGTAAAAGAATACTTAGAATCAGTGTAAATATTAACCTTCTTGTCTCTTGCTAACACAGTGCTCTTGTCAGGGCTATTAATTCTGCCTTTTGAGCATGTTGGGAATAGGCCCCCAAATCTGACCATAAACTGGCCATCAATAAAATCTCTGCAGGCCTGTGACATGTTCATGATGGCCATGACACCCATGCTGAAGGTTGTTGGTTTACTGGAATGAGGGCGAGGAACACCTGGCCCACCCATGGCAGAAAGCTGCTTAAAGGCATTCCTAAACCACAAACAATAGCATGAGCAATCTGTGCCTTAAGGACATGTTCCTGCTGCAGATGACTAGCCAGAGCCCATCCCTTTGTTTCAGCCCATTGCTTTGTTTCCCATAAGGAATACTTTTAGTTAATCTATAATCTATAGAAACAATGCTTATCACTGGCTTGCTGTCAATAAATGTGTGGGTACATCCCTGTTTGTGGCTCTCAGCTCTGAAGGCTGTCAGCCCCCTGATTTCCCACTCCATACTCTATATTTTTGTGTGTGTGTCTTTAATTCCTCTAGCACCACTGGGTTAGGGTCTCCATGACCGAGTTGGTCTCACCAAGTGGCACCCATACGTGGGGCTCGAACTCAGGTCAAAAGGTTGCTGGTGTGACAGTTGGAGAATGTGGAACTAAGCTGGAGGACACCCAAGTACTCTTAAGCAATCCTCATGGTGAGTAAGAAAGGGAGCTCGGAAGCATCAGGGTAACAATGGGACAAATGTGGGCTCTGCTTCATTCCACCTTGGAACCTTTTCACACTGATGATGAGGAGGGAGAGTACAACACAGTAACAGAAGAGGTGACAGAGCAGGTTTGTTTGCCAGCTAAAGCTAAAGCGGCAAAGGAGGAAGAGGCTCATCCCTACCCTTCTGCTCCCCCTCATTATTTTGAAGAAAAAGAGTGGCCTGACCCCCCAGATCTTTCTTTTCTGGAGCACACTGGGCGAAAAGTAGTTGTCCCAGTGACTGTTCAAGCAGCGCCTCGAGTGACTGCTCTCAGTTCTATTTATGCAAGAATTCAGCAAGCTAGACGAGAGGGTGATTTAGAGGCTTGGCAGTTCCCTATTAGGATACACTCCCCAGACCAACAGGGGAATGTTGTGGCTGCATTTGAGCCTTTTTCCTTTAAATTACTCAAAGGGTTTAAACAAACAGGCTATCAATCAGTATGAACCAGGTCTATGTCCAAAGTGTAAAAAAGGAAAACATTGGGCTAATCATTGTCACTCTAAGTTTGATAAAGATGGGAACCTGATTTCGGGAAAGGCCATGAGGGGCCTGTCCCAGGCCCCATTCCAAACTGGGGCATTCCTGGCTCAGGCCACTCCCTCACCCTTGTACAATATCTGTCCCCCATCACAGCCGGTAGTGCTGCAGTAGATTTATACTGCACAAAAGCTGTGAGCCTTCTGCCTGGGGAACCCCCACAAAAAGTTCCAACAGGGGTCTGTGGACCCCGCTGTTGCCAGCGGGGATAATAGGATTACTTCTAGGTAGATCTAGTTTAAATTTAAAAGGAGCGCAAGTACATACAGGAGTCATTGATTCAGATTACAATGGGGAAATTCAAATTGTTGTATCTACTTCTGTTCCCTGGAAAGCAGAGCCAGGAGGGCATATAGCACAGCTCCTGATTGTGTCATATGTGGAAATGGGGAAAAGTGAAATTAAACAAACAGGAGGATTTGGAAGCACAAATAAACAAGGCAAAGCAGCTTATTGGGTGAATCAAATTACTGATAAACATCCTACCTGTGAAATAACTATTCAGGGAAAGAAATTTAAAGGTTTGCTAGATACAGGAGTGGACAATTCAATCATTTTTCTACAGCACTGGCAGTCCATGTGGCCAATTCAACCTGCCCAATTTAACATGGTTGGAGTTGATAAAGCCCCTGAAATATATCAAAGTAGTTATATTTTGCATTATGAAGGCCTGATGGACAACCTGGGACTATTGAACCAATTATAACTTCTCTACCTATAAATTTATGGGGAAGAGATTTATTACAACAGTGGGGAGCACAAGTTCTAATTCCAGAGCAATTATATAGCCCTCAAAGTCAACATATGATGCATGAAATGGGGTATGTCCTTGGTATGGGACTAGAAAAAAATTTGCAAGGTTTGAAGGAACTGCTTCATGCAGAAAGACAAAGTTCCCACCAAGTTTTAGGATATCAGTTCTGATGGCGGCCATTGTTAAGCCTCCAGAACCTATACCTTTAAAATGGTTAACAGATAAGCCAATTTGGATAGAATAATGGCCCTCGAGTAAAGATAAGCTGGAGTCTTTAGAGGCCTTAGTTACTGAACAATTAGAAAAAGGACATATAGCTCCAACATTGTCCCTTGGAATTCTCCAGTTTTCATAATTAAGAAAAAATCAGGTAAATGGATAATGTTAACTGTCTTAAGAGCCATTAATTCAGTTATACAACCTATGGGGACATTATAGCCAGGACTGCCTTCTCCTGCTATGATTCCAAAAAATTGGCCTTTAATAGTCATAGACTTAAAAAACTGTTTCTTTACTATCCCCTTAGCTGAGTAAGACTGTGAACAGTTTGCATTTACAATTCCTGTGGTGAACAAACTGACCTGCAGCCTGCTAAGCATTTTCATTGGAAAGTGTTGCCACAAGGCATGTTAAACAGTCCAACAATTTGCCAGACTTATGTAGGGCAAGCAATTGAATCTACTGGTAAAACATTTTCACAGTGTTACATTATTGATTATATGGACAATATATTTTGTGCTGCCCCCACTCAAGAAATATTATTCCAGTGTTATGATCACTTGCAAAACTGGATTTCTTGCACTGGTTTAATTATAGCTCAGGACAAAATTCAGACTACTACTCCCTACTCCTACTTGGGTACCTTAGTAAATGACACTACCATTGTGCCACAGAAAGTAACCATACATAGGGATCAACTGATAACATTAAATGACTTTCAAAAATTACTAGGGGACAGTAATTGGATGTGACATGCTCTAGGCATTCCTACCTGTGACATGAGTAATCTATTTTCTATCCTTAGAGGAGATACTAGTCTCACTAGCCCTTGACAATTAACAAAGGAGGCTGAGGCAGAGTTACAGTGAATTGAAAAGCAAGTCCATAAAGCCCAAATAAATAGACTAGATCCAGAGAAGACTCTAGATTTGCTAATTTTTCCAACTCAGCATTCACCTACTGGTATTATTGTCCAGGAGCAGGACTTAGTAGAATAGCTTTTTCTTCCACATACTAATTCACAGACTCTAACTCCTTATTTGGATCAAATCGCTACTATTTTAGGAAATGGGAGAACTCAAATTGTTAAATTACATGGATATGATCCTGGAAAAATTATTGTCCCACTCACGAAGACACAAATACAGCAAGCTTTTATAAAATAGTCTTACTTGGCAAATCCATTTAGCTGACTTTGTGGGTATTCTAGATAATCATTTTCCTAAAATGAAACTGTTTCAATTTTTGAAATTAACTAATTGGATTCTCCCTAAAATAACTAAATTTAAACCAATTGAAGGTGCTGAGAATGTTTTTACGGAAGGGTCTAGTAATGGTAAAGCTTCTTATTCTGGCTTGAAAGGTAAAGTTTTCCAGACGCCCTATACTTCAGCTCAAAAAGTGGAGCTTGTAGCTGCAATTGAGGTATTGACTACTTTTAATATGCCTATTAATGTGATTTCTGATTCTTCATATGTGATTCATTCCACACAGTTAATTGAAAATGCTCAGTTGTGATTTCATACAGAAGAAAAACTGATGACTTTATTTACCCAATTACAAACAGCAGTTAGGAGTAGAATGCACCCTTTTTACATCACTCACATTAGGGCTCATACACCTCTTCCAGGACCTTTGACTGCAGGGAATCAAATGGCTGATCGCCTAGTTGCTACCGCAATATCTAATGCCAGGCAGTTTCACAATTTAACCCATGTTAATGCCTTTGGTCTCAAACCCAGATACAGCATTACCTGGAAAGAAGATAAAGCTATTATCCAGTGATGCCCAACTTGCCAAATGGTGAATTCCTCATCTTTTATAGGAGGAGTTAATCCTCGAGGATTGGAATCTAATTCTCTTTGGCAAATGGACATCACACATGTTCCCTCATTTGGGAGACTAGCTTATGTACATGTATGTGTGGACACCTTTTCTCACTTTGTCTGGGCTATATGCCAATCAGGAGAGTCTTCTGCCTGTGTTAAATGTCACCTTTTGCAGTGTTTTGCAGTGATGGGCATTCCAGCTTCTATTAAAACAGATAATGCCTCAGGCTATACTAGCCAAGCTGTAGCTACATTTTTCTCTATGTGGAATATTAAACACATTACTGGCATCCCATATAATTCTCAAGGACAAGCCATAGTAGAAATAATGAATCTCTCCCTGAAACAGCAGTTGAAAAAGCAAAAGGAGTTGCTGTCAATAAATATGTGGGTAAATCCCTGTTCATGGCTCTCAGCTCTGAAGGCTGTGAGCCCCCTGATTTCCCACTCCACACTCTATATTTCTGTGTGTTTGTCTTTAATTCCTCTAGTGCTGCTGGGTTATGGTCTCCATGACTGAGTCAGTCTCGGCATGAGCAGATGTTCCAGTAGGCAGAGGCTGAGTCTCTAATACTGAGTTCAATGTTACAGGGACTACAGGACACCCCATATGCAATTGAATCTAGCATTATTGACTTTAAATTTTTTGAGCCTGCCTAAAGGCCAGATGCTATCAGCAGCTGAACAGCATCTACAGAAACCAACTGCAAAGGCAGAAGCAGGACAACTGGTTTGGTAGAGAGATCCGATAACAAAAAGTTGGGAAATAGGTAAAATAATAACTTGAGGTAGAGGTTATGCTTGTGTTTCTCTAGGACAGAACCAGCAGCCACTTTGGATACCATTAAGACACCTGAAACCTTATCATGATCCAGATGCTGAGGAAGAGATTCTGGGAGGATCCCCAGGACCCCCCGGTTGCAGCCATGTCAAGACTGATGTGAGGAGGACCCCAACTGTCACAAGCAACACCTGTGGAACACAGACATCTACCTGGGGACAGATCAAGAAGCTGTAACAGATGGTGGAGGAGAACCTGAGGAAAGTGTGACAACCAGTCATAATGAGTAATTTAATGATAGCTATGTGATAGCAGTGATCACCTTTGCCATGAGTATTCCTTTAGCAAGGGCTGACACAGAGAACAATTATACTTATTGCGCATATGTATCAATCTTGGCTGGCAATAATGCCTGGATGTAATCACTCTATGACACAGTTACACATGCTTTCTGATCTCAGTATTTACCATAATAAATCTGCTCCTATAATTGAGGCATATCACCCTCAAAAACCTATTTGTAAACAGAATTGGACCTGGTCAGAAATAATGAATGTACTTGCTTGGGAAGATTGCATTTGCAGAACAGGCAGAGGTGCTGTGCAATGATTCCTATGGAATCATTATTGATTGGTCCCCTAAGGGGATGTTTAGCTTGAATTGCACCTCTCAGTCTGCATACCATGGCCACACTATGTTCAGCTGGTCTAAACAAAATGGTCAGATGGTAGAAATGGTAAGAAGTATGGCAAGAGTTCCTATTATCTGGAAACATGGTGGTATAGTGGCACCTCAATCTCAAATGATATGGCCCATTGTAGGAGCTAAACATAAGGATTTGTGGAAACTATTAATGGCTCTTAATAAGATAAAAATTTGGGAAAGAATTAAAAAAAGCATCCAGAAGGACACTCTATAAACTTGTCTTTGGATGTTGCAAGATTAAAAGAACAAGTATTTAAAGCATCCCAGGCACACCTGACCTTAATGCCAGGAACTGGAATGCTTGAAGGAGCTGCAGATGGATTAGCAGTTAGTAACCCATTAAAATAGATAAAAACACTCGAAGGCTCTGTGATTTCAATGGTGATTGTGCTTTTAATCTGTGTTGTCTTTATATAGTCTGCAGATGTGGCTCCCGACTCCTGCAAGAAGTAGCTCAGCGTGATAAAGCCGTCTTTGCTTTTATCGTCTTGCAAAAACAAAAAGGGGGAACATGTTGGGAACAGGCCCCCAAATCTGGTCATAAACTGGCCCCAAAACTGTCCATAAACAAAATTTCTGCAGGCCTGTGACATATTTGTGATGATCATGATGCCCATGCTGAAGGTTGTTGGTTTACTGGAATGAGGGCAAGGAACACCTGGCCCACCCAGGGTGGAAAACCACTTAAAGCCATTCCTAAACCATAAACAATAGCATGAGCTTTCTGTGCCTTAAGGACATGTTCCTGCTGCAGATAACTAGCCAGAGCTTATCTCTTCATTTTGGCTCATCTCTTTGTTTCTCATAAGAAATACTTTTAGTTAATCTATAATCTATAGAAACAATGCTTATCATTGGGTTGCTGTCAATAAATATGTGGGTAAATCCCTGTTCATGGCTCTCAGCTCTGAAGGCTGTGAGCCCCCTGATTTCCCACTCCACACTCTATATTTCTGTGTGTTTGTCTTTAATTCCTCTAGTGCCGCTCGGTTATGGTCTCCATGACTGAGTCAGTCTTAGCATGAGCAGATGTTCCAGTAGGCAGAGGCTGAGTCTCTGATACTGAGTTCAATGTTACCACTGCATACCTGGCATGTTGAACCCCTTCTAGCACATAACTACTCCCATCTGTGAAGTACTTGACATCTGGGTCTCTGAGGGGTCTCTCTGTAAGATCTTTCTGACTGGAGAATACCTGCATCTACTTTTTTGACACAGTCATGGAGGGGAGCTCCTGGTTCAACTGAGAGCAGAGTAGCTGGGTTCAGGGTGTTCACTATTTCTAAAATAATGTAAGGGTTTTTACCTAGATGCCTGTGGTACTGAGTCACCCTCTGGTTTGATAACCAATGATGCCCTCTTTGATCCATCAAAGTTATAACTGAATGTGGCACCCAGATGGTTAGCTGCTGTCCTAAAATTAATTTGCTAGCTTCTTGTGTTAACAAGACGGTGGCGGCTAATGCCTTAAGGCAAGGAGGCAATCCCAGCACCATGGAGTCCAGTTGTTTGGATAAATATGCGGCTGGGTGATGCCATGACCCTATCACTTGAATCAGAACCCCTACAGCCATTCCTTTTCATTCATGAACATATAGAAAGAAAGGCTTAGTTATGTCTGGTAGTCCTAAGGCTGGGGCCTGGGTTAAAGTTTCCTTGATCTGTTTGACTGCTATTTCCTGATTAGTTTCCAAAAGGAGGGGCTCCTTTTCTCCCCCCTTTGTGGCTTCATATAACAGCTTAGCCATCGGTGGGAAATTTGGAATCCAGATGCGGCAGAATCCTGCTGTCCCTAAAAAATCTCTTATTTGATGTTGGGTGGTTGGGGTTGGAAGCACACAAATGGCTTGCTTTCACTCATAGTCAAGCCAGCATTTCCTGTGGCTCACTATGAAACCTAGATATTTAACCTCTTCATGGCAAATTTGGGCTTTCTTTTTAGATACTTTGTAACCTGCTTTCTACAGGAGATAGAGGAGGTCCTGGTTTCCCTGATAACAGTCCTCTCGGTTTGGGGCTGTCACAAGAAGGTCATCCAAGTACTGTAACAAGGGGCAGTTATCATTTGGTGGGGTATAGGCCTTGAGGTCTGAGGCCAATGCTTCCCTAAAGATTGTGGGAGAGTTTTTAAGCCCTTGTGGGAGCCTAGTCCAGGTGAACTGTGTAGCTTCTTTGTCCTATTGAAATGCAAACATAGGCTGACTAATTGGTGCCAAGTGGATACAAAAGAAAGTGTCCTTTAATTCTAAGACTGTAAACCAGGTAGCACTTGCTGGAATGAGTCCTATTAAAGCATACAGGTTGGGTACCACTGGATGGGTGGTTACTGTGGCCCGGTTCACAACACACAAGTCCTGCACTGATCTATACTCATCAGACCTTGGTCCTGGCAGCAGCTTTTGTACTGGTAAAAGTGGAGTATTTTAGGGTGACTGGCATTGGACTAAAATCCCATGTTTATAGAGCCACTCTAAGTGTTTACAGTGCCCCATACAGCCTTTTGGGGAACTGGGTACTGACGAACCTGAACAGAAGTTGCTACTGGTTTTAATTCTATTACTACTGGTGCCTGATTTATAGCTAACCCAGGTGGATTGTCTTCAGCCCAACTCCGGGAATTTCTCTAACTAACTGAAATAATAATTTCTCTTCATCCTGTGTACAAGGCTGCATTGGTGCCTGTAGTTTCTTTCTATAAATTCTCCACTCCTCAGCCTGTGGGATGGTAAAGATTAACACCATGGCCTTTGGGTGACTTAGATTTAAAGTCATATCTCCCTGTGGGCCAAAAGTAACCTGTGCTTGTAGTTTTTGAAGTAGGTCTCTCCATAACAAGGGAACTGGACGGTTTAGGAGGTATAGGAATTCATGCTGAACTTTTCATCCTCCTATAACACATCTCCTTGACTGGCAGAATGGCCTCTTCTCTGAGACTCCAGTAGCCCCTGCAATAGTTGTGTAGTTCTTGTATAATGGCCCTATGGGTTGAGTTACTACAGAGTGTTCAGCCCCAGTATCTACCATAAAGTCCATCAATTGTCCTCCAACTTCTAATGTGACCATAAGCTCCTGGAGGCCCAATGAGAATGATCATGGTCTGTCCTAGTCCTCATATCCTTCAGCCCCTGCCAGCCCGATTAGATCAGTATCCGGTTCCTCTAGGGTGCAGCGGCCCCTGGCCAATGGCCTCTTTGTCTCACAGCCTTGGCCATTTCCCTCATTGCCTTCTGAACATTCATCCTTCTAGTGTTCCTTCTTTTTACATTGTGCACATTGATCCTTCTCTAGCCTTGGTCAGCTCTTGAATCCCTGTCTAACTAGACCTCTTCCACATCCACATCTATGTCCATGTCCTCTCACATTACTAGTCTCTCTATAAGGGCTGCTGCCAACAAATTGGCCTTTTTCTGAAGCCTCTGATCTGCTTCCTTCTTTGTCTCCTGGTCACAGTTAACATACACCTTAGTGGCCACTTCTATAAGCTGGGTGGCATTCATGCCTGAGAAGCCGCCCAGTTTCTGAAGCTTTCACTTTGTGTCACCCTGGGCCTGTCCTATAAATGATGTATTCACCATACACTGATGTTCAACAGCCTCAGGGTCAAATGGGGTGAAAAGCTGATATACTCCACAGAATCTTTCATAAAACTGGCTAGGGCTCTCATCACTTCCCTGAAGCACCTCTGAGATCTTTCCTATATTGATTGCCTCTTTTCCACCATCCCTCAGCCCTTGCAGAAGTGCCTCTTAGTACCTCTGCAAATGCTGAAGCTGGGTCACATCTTCCAGGTCCCAGTTGGGATCTTGGTCTGGGAACTGGCCCTAAGTGTATGCCTGAGCATTCACTGTGTCTGCTGGTGCATGGGTTTCTAGCCAGTGGAGAGCTGCCTGGGTTACTCTCTTGTGTTCCTCAGTGTTAAACAGTGTGAGAAGAAGCTGCCTGCAGTTTGGCCAGGTTAGATTGTGTGTCAGAAAGATGGACTGCATCAGATCTATAAGAGCTTGGGGATTCTCCATATAGGAGGGAGTATGGTGTTTAAGAGATCAGTAGTTGAAAAGGGCTGATAGATGCAAGTCCATTGCCCCCCACTGGACTTAGCCTTGGTCATCACAATAAATGGGTCCTCACATCTCCCTGAGAGGCACTTGCATAGCTTGAGCATGGTCAGATCTGAGATGGCCTGCTTGACTATCTTGACTTCCTTCCCTGGCCTCTCGAGGCTCTGATCCTTCCCTTTGGGGTAAACCTGGGGTGTGCTAGCTCCTGAATTTCATTCTTGGGGGGCTGTTGGCCTCAGCAAAGGATGGAACACATGGAGGAAGAATCTCTGCTCCTTCTGGCAGCTCCTACAAGACTGGCTTCTTTTGCTTCCTCTGGGACTTTCCCTTTAACTCTGTGTCTGCCAGTGAAGCTGCTCTTACTTTCATTTTTGGCTCAGCTCAGGCCACAAGTGTTTTCCGATAAGCTGCTAAACAGGGCTGGATCCAGCCCAGTCTTGTTTGTACTATATTTAACCATGAGTCAATATAAGAAATTGATCTGGATGCCCAGGCTGTCCTCTGAGCCCTGTCACCACCTTAAATACATGGCCAATTATTTCCCTCTCTATAGTTCCTTTGGTCAGCCATCCAATACCAAAAGGAGGCCATTCTAATTCACAGAGAGTTCTCAACATTTGGGGGGTCAGCTTAACTCCATAATCCCCTGCAAAATCTTTCTTAAAGATCTGTAACATGCACTCCAATGGAGTGGGTTTTGATGACTTTCCTTCCATTCCTCCCTTTGTGGCACAGTACACTCACTCTTCCTTTTGCCTCAGGCTGACCAGACTGTCTCCTATTAAGGGAGTTTTCAGATGCTGCTTGGCTTTGGAGGGGTTCTTATTCCCACCACAACTCTGAGCTGTGGGGCAGCTCCTATTAGTTGCATGCAGTTTGCCACTAGTTCAGGTCAGCCCCACAATTTGCTTGGGGCACACAGTGCACGCTAAGAGATTTGTGACTCCCCACATCACTCCCCACATTGGTTCCTTCTGGAACTGTCTCCTTCACACACTTTCACACACCTCTCCACTCCCAGTTCCTGTGTTCCTATTTAGGGTAGTGAGCCACTCTCACCACCTCCGGTTTCTTTTCCTAACCAACTTAGTGAGCCAGTCTCGCATCCTGTGTTGGTTGGGGTATGAGTTTAATCTAAATTGGTGAGCCACTCTCACTGCTCCCTACCTCTCTGGGTCGGATTATGAGTTACACCCCAGGAGGTGATCAGGCTCCCCTTCTGTCCTTATGGGACTGGTCCTGCCTTGGGCCCCAATACCTTACCGTGGTTCCTGAAGCATGCTGCTTCTGGTAATCATCCTGTAGCCCCTCTCAGGTTCCATTGCACTGCTGGGTAGGGGCACTGGGTCACAGGAGAGCCTATTTCCCCTCTGGGCCGAAGTTCTCCCAGCCACGCCTGGGGTCACAGTTTTCCCTTGACCCAGGGCTCCAGCCCCACAGGCAAAGGAGAGGGTAAGACTGTCATCTCCACTCCTGACTGGATTGCCAAAATGTTGTGGTAAACTGAGGACCAGAGAGATCGAAATGGGGAATATAGGAGAAAGTTTATTTAAGGCATGCAGCAGCTCAGTGAATTCACATCCAAAAAGCTGAGCATTGAACAAAAACAGAGTTTAGCTTATATAGGCTAGCATTCAAAAGTAAAACAAAGGCAGTAAGTTTTACAGTGACTAGTCATGTAATCCAGAGCATAACTGCTGACCTTGGCAATAACCTGTGGCCTTGCATAGCTAGTGGCTAGCAGCTGCATCAAAAGAAAAACAGGAACTTTGCAAATCCTACTAAATCCAAGCATTGGCAAACATAGTCATAACTAATAGTAGAATACAGGAGAGACAGTAAAGGAATTTGTTTTTCTTCTTTTAACCATGCTCGGGGTGTCTGGAGTTCATTTCTGCAGGCTAGGTCACCACAACCTGTGTATAGCCTTGCCTGCAACAGAGAAAAACTTGTGTTTCTCACTTCACCTTTAATTACTGCATTTATTCACTTTTCTTGGAGTGAATAAATGCAGTACTTATTATTATTATTATTTTTAAATTTCTGTCTCATGCCTATTGGGCTCCATAGTAAAATTGTAAGTGGATTGTATGCCACAATTACAGTATTAGAGCATTCTGGGTTTTTCTATGTATTTAATTTTACTAGTGTGTTTTATACTTCCATTTTTTTCACATTAGCGATTTTTTTTTCAGACTGAAGAAGTCACTTGAGCATTTCTTGTAAGATGAGTCTGGTGGTAGTAAATTCTTTCAGGGCTTTTTTTCTTTTGAGACAGGATCTCCTTTTCTTGCCCAGGTTGGAGTGCAGTGGTGCAATGTTGGCTCACTGCAGCCTCAGCCTCCTGGGCTCAAGCGACCCTCCCACCTCAGTCTCTCTAGTAGCTGAGACTACAGGCATGCACCACCACACCAGGCTAATTTTGTTTATTTTTTGTATTTTCTTTTCTTTTATTTTTTTTTGTAGAGATGAGATCTCACTATGTTGCCCGGGCTGGTCTCCAACTCCTGGACTCAAGTGATCCTCCTACCTTGGCCTCCCAAATTGTTGGGATTATAGGTGTGAGCCACTGTTCCTGGCCTGGTACATTAGAATCATATAGGGAGCAATGACAAATAATAAATGATGTTTAGAGCCTGGGCAACATAGTGAGACCCCTGTCTTTACAAAAAACTAAAAAATTAGCTGGGTATGGTGGCTGATGCCTGTTGTCCCAGCTACTTTGGAGGCTGATGTGAAAGGATGGTTTGAGCTTGGGGGGTGGAGGCTGCAGTGAGCAGTGACTGCCACTCCAGCATGGATGACAGAGAGAGACCCTGTCAAAAAAAAAAAAAACAAGAAAAGAAAAAGAAAAAGAAAGAAATGTTTACCTTTCTTTGATTTGTATTTGCATGAATGTATGCTTCTTTTTTTTGAGAGTCTCACTCTGTCACCCAGGCTGGAGTGCAGTGGCACAGTCATGGCTCACTGCAGCCTGGACTACTGGGCTCAAGCGATCCTCCCACATCAGCCTCCTGAGTAGCTGGGACCACAGGTTCATGCCACCACACCCAGCTAATTTTTTGTATTTGTTGTAGAGATGGGGTTTCACCGTGTTGCTCAGGCTGGTTTCAAACTCATGGGCTCAAGAGATCCTCAGCTTTGAACTCACAAAGTGCTAGGATTGCAGATGTGAGCCAGCATGCCTATATTAATTTTGTTTTGGGTGGGGGGTGGTGAGAAAATCACTTTATTCTAATTAACTCTCAAACAATAAAATTACAACAGCTCGTTTAAGGAAACCACAGAAATATTTGTCCAACCCAAAATTCTATACCATCTCGGTGAAATTCTACACAGTGAGAACACCCTCTTCCATTGTAATTCTGAAGCAGGAAAGATATGAATGACAGTCCCTCTCCCTCTCCCTCTCCCTCCTCCTCCCCCTCCTTCTTTCTTCAGTCTCCCTCTGTTGCCGAGGCTGGACTGTACTGCCATGATCTCAGCTCACTGCAGCCTCCCTGCCTCGGGCTCCTGTGATTCTCCTGCCTCAGCCTGCCCAGTGCCTGGGATTGCAGGTGCGCGCTGCCACGCCTGACTGGTTTTTGTATTTTTGGTGGAGACGGGGTTTCGCTGTGTTGACCGGGCTGGTCTCCAGCTCCTGGCCTCGAGTGATCTGCCCGCCTTGGCCTCCCGAGGTGCTGGGATTGCAGACAGAGTCTCGCTCACTCAATGCTCAATGTTGCCCAGGCTGGAGTGCAGTGGCGTGATCTCCGCTTGCTACAACCTGCACCTCCCAGCCGCCTACCTTGGCCTCCCAAAGTGCTAAGATTACAGCCTCTGCCCGGCCGCCACCCCATCTAGGAAGTGAGGAGCGTCTCTGCCTGGCCGCCCATTGTCTGGGATGTGAGGAGCCCCTCTGCCCGGCCACCCCGTCTGGGAAGTGAGGAGCGCCTCTGCCTGGCTGCCATCCCCTATAGGAAGTGAGGAGCGTCTCTGCCTGGCCGCCCATCGTCTGGGATGTGAGGAGCGCCTCTGCCCGGCCGCCCCGTCTGGGATGTGAGGAGTGCCTAGGCCCAGCCACCCCATCTGGGAAGTGAGGAGCGCCTCTGCCCGGCTGCCCCGTCTGGGAGGTGAGGAGCACCTCTACCCAGCCGCCACCCCGTCTGGGAGGAAGTGAGGAGGGCCTCTGCCCGGCTGCCCCGTCTGGGAAGTGAGGAGCGCCTCTACCTGGCCGCCCCATCTGAGAAGTGAGGAGCGCCTCTGCCTGGCCACCCCTTCTGGGAAGTGAGGAGCACCTCTGCCCCACCGCCCGGTCTGAGAGGTGAGGAGCGCCTCTGCCCGGCCGCCACCCTGTCTGGGAGGAAGTGAGGAGGGCCTCTGCCCGGCCGCCCCATCTGGGAAGTGAGGAGAGCCTCTACCTGGCCGCCCCATCTGAGAAGTGAGGAGCACCTCTGCCCGGCTGCCCCGTCTGGGAAGTGAGGAGCACCTCTGCCCGGCTGCCCTGTCTGGGAAGTGAGGAGCGCCTCTGCCTGGCCGCCCTGTCGGGGAGGTGAGGAGTGCCTCTGCCTGGCCACCACCCTGTCTGGGAGGAAGTGAGGAGCGCCTCTGCCTGGCTGCCCCGTCTGGGAAGTGAGGCCGCCTCTACCTGGCTGCCCTCTCTGGGAAGTGTGGAGTGCCTCTGCCCAGCCGCCCCATCTGGGATGTGAGGAGCGCCTCTGCCTGGCCGCCCATCATCTGGGATGTGAGGAGCGCCTCTGCCCAGCCGCCCTTCGTTTGGGAGGTGAGGAGTGCCTCTGCCCGGCCGCCCCGTCTAGGAAGTGAGCGACTCTGCCCGGCCGCCCCGTCTGGGAAGTGAGGAGCTCCTCTGCCCGGCAGCCCCGTCTGGGAAGTGAGGAGTGCCTCTGCCCAGCGGCCCCATCTGGGAGGTGTACCCAACAGCTCCAAAGAGACAGTGACCATCGAGAACGGGCCATGATAACGATGGTGGTTTTGTTGAAAAGGAGAGGGGGAAATTTGGGGAAAAGAAAAAGAGATCAGATTGTTACTGTCTGTGTAGAAAGAAGTAGGCATAGGAGACTCCATTTTGTTCTGTACTAGGAGAAATTCTTCTGCCTTGGGATGCTGTTGATCTATGGCCTTGCCCCCAGCCCCATGCTCTCTGAAACATGTGCTGTGTCAACTCAGGGTTAAATGGATTAAGGGCCGTGCAAGATGTGCTTTGTTAAATAGATGCTTGAAGGCAGCATGCTCATTAAGAGTCATCACCACTCCCTAATCTCAAGTACCCAGGGACACAAACACTACGGAAGGCTGCAGGGACCTCTGCTTAGGAAAACCAGAGACCTTTGTTCATGTGTTTATCTGCTGACCTTCTCTCCACTATTATCCTATGACCCTGCCACATCCTTCTCTCCGAGAAACACCCAAGAATGATCAATAGATACTTAAAAAAAAAAAGATATGAATGACAGAGGAGAATTTTAACTGATGGTTTTATACTTTATACCTTTACTGTCTATTGTATTTTATGCTAAATTAACTTGGTCATGAGAGCCATTTTCATTTCTTCAGTTTGGACTTCTTGATTAGGCTATTCCATTTGCAAATCTGCACTGTTTCAGCACTCATTGAAACCTCACAGAGCTTTATGTCATCCTGGTTCTGGGCACGCTCCAAAAACCGTTTCATCTCAGAAGCAAGGCTGCTGCTGCTGTGCTGGCTTGGTTCCCTGAGGTTCTTGGTGAGTGAGGCCAGGCCTTGGAGGCTCAGCATTATTTCTTCCACTAAAGCCCCCAGTGTGTGCCCAACAGTAGAGCCCGCAGCAATGCCAGCTGCAGTGGTTGCCATTTGGGACATCAGAGCTAGCTACCAAGGTGCAGCAGCAAGAAAGCCAGTTGCAGAGGGTGGGGCTGCTGCTGGGGGCTGAGCTGTGGTGCTGGGTTGGGTGCAGTTCTCATCTCAGGTGCCCGGCTGGCTGGAGGGGCCGTGCAAATGATGATGTGGCTTCCATGCAGCATTATGGCTGCACAGAGGCTCAGCCTGTGAAAGCCTGCAAAGAGACCAACACCATAAATATGTTAAGAATATTATTTCAAAATTGTATGAGATTTCTAAAAAGTTGATATATCTTGGTACATGTAGTGAATTGCTTTAATCTGATGCTTTTCTGCATAGAGCTTTTAGCTCTGTGCAAATCCTAGTGTGTTATGTCTTCAAGGATATTCATGGAAAGGACCAGGAATTATACTCTTGAATAGAGGTTTCTGATAGCTTTGTAGATCATATCATTAGACTATGTAAAAACTTACAGAACACTAATAAAAAAACTGGTGCGTTCGTGAAGATCACTAATTGTGTTAGTCCATTCTTGCACTGCTATAAAGAATACCTGCAAGAAAGTGTAATTTATAAAGAAAAGAGGTTTAATTGGCTCAAGGGTTCTGCAGGCTGTACAGGAAGCATGGCTGGGGAGGCCTCAAGAAACTTTCAATCATGGCAGAGGGGAAGCAGGCACATCTTACATGGCCAGAGCAGGAGGAAGAGAGAGAGAGGAGGTGCCACACACTTTTAAACAACCAGATCTCATGAGAACTCACTCACTCTGATGAGAATAGCACCAAAGGGGAAATCTGTCCCCACAACCCAATCACCTCCCACCAGGCCCCACCTCCAACATTGGGATTACAACTTGATATGCGATTTGGGACACAGATTCAAACCATATCACTAACTCAACATCAAGCAGAACAAGAATTAATTACATGGGACTGAACTGATGGAGGAGTGAAATGATTTTTATGTCTATTTGTTTGAAACATTGCTGATTCTTTTCATGTTTTGTTTTGTGGAATCAAGAAAACTTTATTTCTTTTGAGCTACTTGTAAGTCACAGAAATTGGGTAAAATATTCTGTTTTTTTTTTGAAACAGAGTTTTGCTCTTGTTGCCCAGGCTGGAGTACAATGGTGTGATCTTGGCTCACTGCAACCTCTGCCTCCCAGGTTCAAGTGATTCTCATGCCTCAGCCTCCCAAGTAGCTGGCATTACAGGTGACTGCCGCCACGCCCAGCTAATTTGGTAGTTTTAGCAGAGGGGTTTCACCATGTTGGCCAGGCTGGTCTCGAACTCCTGACCTCAAGTGATCCACCCTCCTTGGCTTCCCAAAGTGCTGGGATTACAGGCATGAGTCACTGCACCCAGCCTAAAATATACTTTTGGGAGCAAATTGAGACATTTACCTTTCTCTCTATCTGATTTCTCCAGAATTCAGAAACTATTTGTTTGTATTCTTATATTTTGGCAATATAGTAATTTGCATAAGCTCAGTAAGAATCCATTTTTTTAAAACAGGACACAAGTGGAGACACTGTTTTCTTTTTTAAACCACCATTTGACTGGAATGACATATTTTCTGATATGACCAGACTGCTTTAAATAACTGAAGTTGACTTATAAAGACAATAGACATGGGGAATGACTGGCCTGGTACCTTGTCTACACAGTTCCCTTACAAAGTTCCTGACCTTGTGGTAAGAAAAGAATATCAGTGTCTGGCTGCATATGGTGGCTCATGCTTGTAATCCCAGCACTTTCGGAGGCTGAGGCAGGTGGATCACAAGGTCAGCAGCTCAAGACCAGCCTGGCCAAGATGGTGAAACCCTGTCTCTACTAAAAATACAAAATATTAGCCAAGCGTGGTGGTGGGAACATGTAATCCCAGCTACTCTGGAGGCTGAGTCATAGAATTGCTTGAACCCGGGAGGCGGAGGTTGCAGTGAGCTGAGATTGCACCACTGCACTCCAGCCTGGGTGACAGAGCGAGACTCCGATTTAAAAAAAAAAAAAAGGATATCAGTTTCTGACAGGCACAGGAACCTCAATATATTTTGAGACCTAGAGAAGAGAGGAATTTATCTAGTTTGTACAGGTAAGACAGGTACAGTCTGATGGCGAATCCTTGGCTTGGTCACTGCACTCCAGCCTGGGTGATGGAGTGAGACTCTGTCTCAAAAAAATAAAAAAATTAGCTGGGGGTGAAGGCGCACAACTATACTCCTTGTTAATCAGTCTTCTCACACACACACACACCTTTGGACACTTGGCTGATTATCTCTTTAGGATGAGCCCATGGAAGGGCACTCACTGGGTCACTGGATGTGCTCACAATGTGCTCCTTACCTTTCTGGCTGTGAGTCCCTTCCCTTAAAGTTCTCACTACCCCAGGCCCCCCAGGGTGATCTTTTGAGAAAAAGGCCTGTTCCTATCTTATCCTGTGTAAAACCTTCCAAGGCTTCCCATTGCCTGCAGGGAAAGGTCCAAACTTCATCCTGGCCCAGCCTCTTGCCAGCCTTGGTGTCGCCCACTGGCTGGAGCACCACATCTCCACTTGGCCTTGAGTTCATCTGAAAAATGGGGACAGATTACACCATCTCCTTCACATTGCCAACTGGCTAAAGAAGTGAGGAAGTTAAGCATTTAGCACAGAGCCTGTCTCTTTGTAAGTTTTAGATGGTAGTGATTGAAACCATGAACTCCTCATTGCCGAGACCAGCTCGGTTGGGGAGACCCTAACCCAGTGGTACTAGAGGAATTAAAGACACACACACAGAAATATAGAGGTGTGAAGTGGGAAATCAGGGGTCTCACAGCCTTCAGAGCTGAGAGCCCCGAACAGAGATTTACCCATGTATTTATTAGCAGCAAACCAGTCATTAGCATTGTTTCTATAGATGTTAAATTAACTAAAAGTATCCCTTATGGGAAACGAAGGGATGGGCCGAATTAAAGGAACAGGTTGCCCTAGTTAACTGCAGCAGGAGCATGTCCTAAGGCACAGGTCGCTCATGCTATTGTTTGTGGCTTAAGAATGCCTTTAAGCTGTTTTCCGCCCTGGGCGGGCCAGGTGTTCCTTGTCCTCATTCCGGTAAACCCACAACCTTCCAGTGTGGGCATTAGGGCCATTATGAACATGTTACAGTGCTGCAGAGATTTTGTTTATGGCCAGTTTTGGGACCAGTTTATGGCCAGATTTTGGGGCGGTTGCTCCCAACACCCCATTTTGAGTCCTTAATCTCTATTATCAGTAAATAATGTTCTTTTCAAATGATTGACATAACTCCTGCAGGCTCTGCCTACATCTGCCCACTGGCAATTGACACTTTGTTCAAGCCCCACACAGGAGCACTTATAGTGGAGTGTACTAAGAGAGGATGTCTCTTAGTCTTGGGCCACAGAAGTGAAATTGATATTTTAGTTCAGATAGGAAGGATGGAGAGGAGTTGGCCAGGACAAGAGTGGGGACCCAAGTTAGGCAAGCAGAAGGAAGAGCCCAGGGCAGCTCCTGCATGGGTCCAGCTCCCTAGGTGGTGTGAAGCTTGGTGAGCAAGGGGCTAAGGAAGCCGCTGGGGCAGAGCCACATGAGCAGGGTTGGCCGAGGGAGAGGTGAGGATGGCAAAGCAGGCAGGAAAGGGTGGACGGCCCTGCAGGTTAGGCAAGGAGTTCAGACAGTCGAGGAATAATGGAAAGCCAATGGGGGCAACTTTGCTTTGGGATCCAACAATGACTGTTGGTACCCAGCTCTGCTACTTACTAGGTGAGGGACCAAAGACAAGTTACGTTCTCTGAGCCAATTTCCTCATCTGCAAAATGAGAATAATAATTGTACCTTCTTTGGTGGTGAGGGCTCAGTGCAATGATGTATGTAAAAGGCTCTGCCTATCCTCTGGACTCAGCAAATGTTAGCCATATATAAATAAATGCAGATTCTGGATCCAGCCCCCAAAGTAAGGAAAGACTGGTTCTTAGGTCCCTTGCTGGAAAAAGTGGGATAGAAAAAGTGTGATGGAAAAAGTGGGATTCTTTTATTTTTTGTAGAGTCTCGCTCTGTCACCTAGGATGGAGTGCAGTGGCGCGATCTCAGCTCACTGCAACCTCCGCTTCCCAGGTTCAAGCAATTCTCCTGCCTCAGCCTCCCAAGTAGCTGGAACTACAGGCGCACACTGTCATGCCTAGCTAATTTCTTTTGTATTTTAGTAGAGACGGGGTTTCACTGTGTTGCCCAGGCAGGTCTCGAACTCCTGAGCTCAGGCAATCCGCCCACCTCAGCCTCCCAAAGTCCTAGGATTACAGGCCTGAACCACCGTGCCTGGCCGTGATTCTTGATAAAGTGGCTTTGTAGGATTCTTGTCTAAAACTCGGCTCACCAGGCCGAGACAAGGCGTAGTTGAAAGGAGGATGCAAAGGAGCCTGACTCCACTTTAGTCTAGGAGGGACGCTTGTCAGGTGTTCTATCCTTAGGATCCCACTGCGAGTAGCACACAGTGGGTCTTTGGTCAATCATTGGTAAATTGGTAAATGAACGCACCATCCTGAGAAATTTTCTTAAAAAGGCCCTAATTGAATGAGAGAGATACATTTTCCTCCCTTAGCTTTCCAATTCCTGGAGTTAATAAATAGAAACATATACTTTTCCTAGAAAATAATACATTTGTTAAAACTGATTCAACCTACTTTTATTTTCTATGTCAGCAAATGGTGAGGAAATAATGTTTGTAGTGTTCTAGGTGATGTAATTTTCTAACATGCTTTTTATTTGTATGTAATAAAAACAGGATTATTTGGAAACAAATAGCTATCCAAAGTCACATAAAATATGTCTCTCATACTTTCCTTATCAGTTTCTGGTGGCAGATGTCAACCTAAGCAGTACATTAGAACCACCTGGGGGCTTTAAAAAATCCCAATGCCAGGACCACACTTAGGGCAATTAATTCAGAATCTCTGAAGCTGGGACCCAGGCACCTTCACTTTGCTTTTTTTTTTTTTTGTATTTATTTTATTCTATTTTCTGTATAACTTTAAGTACATAAAGATGTATTTCCACAGGCCTCAGGAAATGGGTAGAAATCACAGGACAATCTCTCTTCCCACCAAAAAAGTTGCATATTTTGGTAAGTGTTTGTCCTGGAGGGAAAAAACTGAAATTTACATTAGCAGTGCTGTGCAAGATTCTTACATAAATCAAGACCTAAAAGCAGCTTGCAGTGGAGGTTTTGGTCCCCTGTTCAGGTGCTTGGACAGAAGCCATAAGCTGGTGAGCGTAACAGGGAAAAGGAGGCAGTGAAGACAAGTGACAGGCACCTAGCAGGGAAGGAGGATTCAGGAGTCCCACACTCCTTGGAATGGAGTGTTGTTTTCCTTTTTTTTTTTCATCTCTGTAGGAAGGTGCTGGGCAGGGATCCCAGAGAAAGAAAGGGTCGAATACTCCTTTAACTGCCCTGGATGAAGGGCACTGCTGCAGCAGCTAGTACCGGAGACTCTCCTATCTCATGGTTGAGGCAGACCCAGGATAGAATAGTGAATAAAAGGAATGCTTATAGGAAACAATTTTGCGTGGAATGCTAGATGGCCAAGCCTCAGCCTCTGGTCCAGTGCAATCCTTGCCTCACTTGTCAATAGTGAAAAATTAGTTTGGTTAGAAGAACCATCTGGAAACACACCAGCTTCTGCTACCTTCATGCTTATTGTCAGAAAAAGATTAACCAGTGTGAACCTTCTGATCTGTTAATTCCTGGGACTGTTTTCTTCCCAATGGACTGTTTGTTGGTAGAATAACCCCCAAAAGCTCAAAGCTAAAATGCATCATTAGTCCTGGTCGGCAGTTCCTTAAGAATGGACTGGTGGCATGATTGAGCTGATATGGAAAAGCTGCACCTTCCTGCAGAAGATCAACTGACCTGCTATCCCACCGTAAATCTGAGGTATATTTCAGTGAAGGCAGGTAGCTGTGCTTTTCAGAGCAGAGAAGCAGTTTTAAGAGCAGAAAGGTAGAGGAAATCTAGAAAAGAACCGTCTTGATACAGATTTATCCCATGGTGTGAAGGGAGGGCAAAGAACCCAGTGGCACTTCGCTTATCCAGCAATTTCTGTCACTGTGGTGACCAACTTCTGCCCATTCCAGAGGGTCTTGAACTGCTCAGGAACTGGGAATTCATTAAAGTCACCGCCTTCTGTAGGAATGAGGACGTTCATCTCAGAAGATTTGGCACTGACTATTTCACAATCCAGGGAATTCTTGCTCAGGTAAGCATGGCAGCCATCTGTTTTGTTGATGGAAATGGTTGGCACTTTACTCATTACCTGAACTTTGACATCCCTACTGTTGATTATCTCCACAATGCCCACCATATCATCGAATACCAGACCAAGTTTCTTACAATTATCTACTGTAATGGAGTTAATTTTGCCCTTGATTTGCAACATCGTGTTGACACACTTGTATATGTAAGCCACCTCTTTCAGCTCTGTGTCATCAATCACCAGGTTGGAAACATTTTCCTGATTTTCCACTCTCCACTTCTTGCCTTCCAGTTCAAGTACAGCTGGCTCCTTCTTTGTGGCTGGTTTGGGGTTTAGGTGCAGAGAATGGCTTGGGGCCACTGCATACTGGACCACTCTGAGTCTTCAGGGTAGGGTTCTTGTGAGTCTTCATGTCATCAGATAACACGTTTCAGGGAATGTGTGATGCTCTCCCCCTGATTAATCTGCGCAAACAGTGCTGAGAGGGAAGCGGACTCATCTGAGCCTGAACTGACAGAGACTCGTGGAGAAGGGGGGCCTGGTGGTGGGGGAGGAGTAGCTGATCCAGCAGAGGGTCCAGATGGCAGTCCACTCAGTTCTTTTGTCACAGGCCGCGTTTTGCTCCAGGCAGTCCGGTGGTATGGAACTCCTTAATGTAAGCCTGCAGCTCTGTGCATATACTTAAATAAGCTTTGACTCAGTCTACATACTTCTTATCCACATCTTTGTACTCTTTAAGGACTCAGTTTGTATAAAACACAGCAGCATGATTAATTTCTTTCACATAAGGGCCAGGATTGGGAGCCATGGCCACCCAGCCTAGGGCCTGGATACTTTCACTGACAGCTGACAGCTGATTAAACAACTTGCTGCCTCGGTTCTTCTCCCAAAAGGTTATCACTTCTTTGATCTGCTCTGAGATAGGTGCCAACAAATCGGAAAGCTTATTACCTGCCGGCTGTTGACACTGAGAAGCTGTAACCAAGAGAGCTCACTCCAACTTCAAACATGTGTGGACCATCTCCACCTTTCTGCACGTCTCCCCCAATCTCTTTACTGATCTTCAAGTACTCTGCCACAGGGCAGGCAAGCAGCGAGTCAAATGCCTGCGCATATGGAGCTGCTCCTGCTTTTGAAGGACTATCTCCATATCCAGGGTGCACGTCAGAGGTATGGGATACTGCCTCCAGGCGGCCCACTGCCCTGTCCAATTTTTCTACCAGATTTTGCATGCCAGTCATAATGTACCACCTCCCGACTGCGATCAGCCGCTCTCCACTTCCCGCACCTTCACTTTTCAAAGATTCCCAGGTGATGCCAACCTGCTCTGCGGATGGAGCCCCTAAGACCCCCAAGCGGCCCAGACTACGTTTCCCACAGGCCTCCGCGGCCTCAGCCACTTCCGCTTCCGGTCCAGCCTGTCTCCGCGTGGTGGGAGCGCTGCACTAGACCCTGGCTGGTGGTTACTGTCGGAACAGCGTGGTGTGGTCGCTGTCTCTCTGGGCGTGCAGCTCCGCAGCCCTGCCGGCTCGGTTCGGTTCGTGAGCGGCCGCGGTCAGGCTGGGTCCCTGAAGCCTCGGGCCCCTGGCGGGTGCTCCCCGCCTTTCCCAGGGGCGGGTCGAGGGGCGAGCCGGGGTGGGAGGGGAAGGCGGCGGTGGGCAGTGCCCACCCGCAGTGGCTGCGCCGTGTGGAGCGACCGCCCGAGGCTGGTGCATCACAGAGCGCTCCAGCCTTGCGCCCCAGCCGACAGATTGGGCCACTGACAAGGCCGTCCCCCGGTGCTGCCAAAAGTGTTTGGCGTGGAGCTGGCTGCAGTCCAGGCCGGATCCCAGCAGCCGTTCCCTTTCCTTTCTTCCCGAGCGTACCCACCTGGACCTGTCTGCCCACCTGTGGAGGGAACGGGTGGGCGGGGGCCTGGTCCAGAGGGCAGATTCTAGCTAGGCTAGGGCACGGAGGGACTTCCTCAATTTCCTCTCTTCTTTCCCAGATTGACTTACGCAGGATTCTCTGCCCTTGCCTGGGAGAACAGTTCAGGAGACAGATGGCCCCAAGAGCCCAGATCCAGGCAAGTTTGATTTTTCCATTTCTTGAGAAACCACGTGTTTCAGCGAGGTGGGGTTTATGCCTCTTGCCCGGACAATGCCCTGCCCTGTGTGTGGACCAAGCTACCCGAACCGATCCTGGATGGGTCCCGCGATTTCCGTCGTCTCTACCCATTACGTAGTCATTCACCAAGTGGATTATTGCTACCCATGTTTTCTAGAGTGCTAGAAACAGAAAAGTGCTTTGCAGACTGGCAGACGATGAAAAAAATACACGTTAGCATATAAAGACGTAGGCCATAAAGACATAGGGTGATAGCAGCGCTCTCTTGACCTTTAGTGTGTGGTAGGGTGGGAGGAGTGGAGTAGTGGGCGCCTTAGTTCTTCCTGAAGAATAAATGAGATTTGCATAATTGCAGAGGATACTAGGGGAAAGCGCTGCCTGAATGAAGTCATTATGGCGGGACCATGAACAAACTGGTCTGAGAAAGTTGGAAACATTCATGGTCTAGAATCCCAGACTGGAGTTTGCTTTTATCCTGGAGAAAACTAGGTTTTGAAGGATTTTGAGAAGCTGATTAAATAGTTGATATTTTGAAAGGAAGTGATAAACATTTGAGTATCTATTATACAAATAAAATTAAAAAAATTAAAGATCACCTATATTTCTACTGCTCTAACAAGTAATTTCATTTGAAACACATTTTTCATTTTTTTAAGGCTTACTCATTTTTTCTTTTAATATTTCATAGCCATTCCAATTTGTTCTAGTTTCATTACCACTTTTTATAGCTTCCTTTTATACTGTACCTTCAATCAGCCCTGGGACCTTGAGCAAGTTCTTCCAGCTCTCTGAACCTTTGTGTCTTTAGCTACAAAATAGATTTTACTTTATATAGTTACGGCAGAAATTTAGAGAGATGATATGTATCTCAGGGTTTAGCACCGTGGCTGGTACATAGTAAGTTGTTACTGTTATGAAAAGCACTTTTTTTTTCTTTTTTAAAAATATTCTGCCCCAGAGTCAGATCATACTCCCTGTAAATTCTCGGATAAAGCTAATCACTTTCCATGTCTTCTCAAAGTTTCTATTCACTTGTTGATTGAATAAAGCCTGAACACTTCTGTGTCAGGCAGTGTTTTTGGCTGGGAGGCAGCAGTGACCCACACTGTCCCCCTGGAGCTCACATTAGAGAGGATGCTGACAGTCAGTGCAAACCTCTCCTGCCAGCTGGTGAGAAATCCTGTGAAGAAAAGTGAAGTGGGTTTCGAGACTGAGTGGCAGAGGATAGGGTGGAGAAAGAGAAGACCTTTTTGATGAGGTGACATGAAAGGTGGGGTGAGCAGAGGCTAGGCCTGGAGGAGGGAGCAGGACAAGCATGCAGGAAGAACCCGCTCAAGGGAGGAGTCGCACATCCCCTCAGCCCTCAGCTTTTACTTGTTGGTTTCCATGAGCACTGTTGGAACTGTCAGAAGCTGGCTTTGACCACCTTGCTTCCTTCTCTTGGGATGCCTCCCTCAGGGGTTCCCGGATGAGCAGAATTGGGTTTGGTTTTGCAGGGACCGCTGACATTTGGGGATGTGGCCGTGGCCTTTACCCGGATTGAGTGGAGACACCTGGATGCTGCTCAGCGGGCCCTGTACAGGGATGTGATGCTGGAGAACTATGGGAATCTGGTGTCTGTGGGTGAGGATGGCTTTCTCCTTGACTCAGGATTGGTCTGCTGGGCAACTTTGTGTTTTCACAGGGTGAATGGCTTGGGGTATTGAAAATATCTTAAATGATGTGCTTTTTGTTTTGTTTTTCTTAAGTATGGGCTTAGAGGCTGGAGTTTATGCCCCTTACACCCCTCAAGAAAGGTCAGAGCCATACAGAGTTAAGATGGGTAGCTTTGTGGTGCCAACTAGCCCAGTTCTGGAACGTTTCTGTGTCATGATTCATTTGCCTCCCAAAATAGGAGTTTCTCGTTCTCCAGGAGGACCTGGTTTTCTAGTTGACTTTGCCCCCTCCATTTGCTTTACTCCATGAGTTGGACATCCTGGGTGCCACCGTCTAGGCCTCTCTGACCTGTCCATGCTCCTTGCAGATGCTCAAGTTGACACTGAGGTCTGGGGTGACTGCTTGTGCTTGTAACCGCCATCACATTCCTTTTCATTCATTTTTTTTTCTTCCTCTAAGATCCTTTTTCTTTATGAACAGGGCTTCTCTCTTCCAAACCAAAACTAATTACTCAGTTGGAGCAAGGGGCAGAGCCCTGGACTGAGGTGCGAGAGGCTCCATCAGGCACACATACAGGTGAGTGGGTGGGGAACATCCCAGCAGCAGCTGAGCACATGGAATAGTACGGGTGCTCCTGAGTGGAAAGCTCATCTTTGAGTGCCCTCTTGGTGCAGAAAGGCACTGGTTTCCTCTTTTGATGTCATCCTCCTGTCAAGTGGCTGGCCGCTTTTCTCCCCAGTCTTTCTGCACTTGGGAGGGCTGCTGCCTTCCTGAGGGCCTCAGGCCCATCTGTGCCATCTCCCAGCCTTCTGAAATCCTCAAGCTCTTTATGTGATTTTTCTCTCTCTCTTTCCAGGCAGTCACCAGGCTACCTTTGTTTCTTTCTACTTCTGGTCCATTTTCTTTCTTTCTTTTATATTTTTTGAGACAGAGTCTCGCCCTGTCGCCCAGGCTGGAGTGTAGTCGTAGCTCACTGCAACCTCAAACTCTGGACTCAAGCCATCCTCCTGCCTCAGGCCCCTGAGTAGGAGTAGCTGGGACTACAGGCGTCCACCACAATGCTTGGCTAATTTTTAAATTTTTATTTTATGTAGAGATGGAGTCTCACTATATTAGTCACGGCTAGTCTCGAACTCCTGGCCTCAAGTGGTCCTTCCACCTTGGCCTCTCAAAGTGCTGGGATTACAGGTGTGGGCCACCACGCCTGGCCCATGTTCATTTTCCATTCGTTACCCACTCTCTCATGGAAGCTTGCTTACTCACTATATACCACTTCCTGGTGGTAGTTGCAGATTCCAAACATAAGCATGGTTTTTTAGCTCTCAGGTAATTGCGATTTTTGGCAAACATATTGTTGGGGAAGCATTTTCTTTCCTTTTCTTAGGGATCTTCTTTTATTTCTCTTTTCTACTGTCCTTTGCTCTTGGCTCTCATTTTTTTCTGTGTATACTTTGTATATGTTTCTGTATGTCACTTTCTGTGTGCCATAGTTCATTTCTAAATCTCTAAGCCTGAATATTTCTCTCACCTAAAATATTTATCCTGCCAGTATTTTTTCTTCTAAAACTCTAATTGTCATTTTGCCTCTGTCATCTTCAGGAGAATGTTTATAACTGTATTTCATGTAAAATACCAGTAATACATAGTCTTGCTTAACCTAGGTCTTTGCTGGTTGTGGGTGGGATGCTTTTGAAGTAATTCCTTTTATTCTTACTATGTTTAACATTTCCCCCCTAAATTCTTGTGTAGGTTCTTTATATAGTAACAAAAGTCAGTCGGCCTTCTTTATTCTTTGTTCTTTCTGTTTTAATTTTGGTTGTTATTTGAAATAAAATGTTTAAAACTTGGATGTAATGAAAACAAGCAATGTTTCCCCTAATATTTCTTTCATCTGCTTAGAGGACTAGTAAATCTTTCTACAAAGACTTCACAACCAGTCAGTATTTTATGTTTTTTTGTGTGTGTGTATATTTCCCTTTCTATTAGTTGTTAGACATGCTTATGGGTACCACATTCAGATGGTTCAAATGATATGCAGTCTCCTTCACATACCTTTCTCATCACTCAGTTCCCTTCCCCAGAGGCATCCCTGTGTCAGTTTCTTGTGGAGATTTGCAGATGTGATGTATACTTTGTGAGAGTATCCATGAATTATTTAAGCACATGGTAGCATGCTCTTTTGCCTGTTACTTTGGCATTTATGTCTTAGAAGTCATTTGACATAACTATATTGTTTAGAGCTTCTCTCTCTCTCTTCTCTCTCTCTTTCTCTCTTTCTTTTGGAGACAGAGTCTCACTGTTTCCTAGGCTGAAGTACAGTGGCGTGATTATGGCTCACTGCAACCTTGACTTCCTGGCTCAAGCGATCCTCCTGCCTCGGCCTCCTGAGTAGCTGGGACCACAGGAGCATGCTACCATACCTGGCTAATTTTTTTTATTTTTAATTTTATTTATTTATTTATTCTTAAAATTTTTTTTGTAGAGATGAGATCTCGCTATTTTGCCCAGGCTGGTCTGGAACTCGTGGCCTCAAGCAATCCTCTTGCCTCAGTTTATAAGACTGTAATCTGTGGAATTTAATTTCATCAATCCTAGGAAAAGGTACAAAGCTAAAGACATAATTTTCAAAGGGAGCTCACTCAAGTTTGTGAATGGTGTATCCACAGAAGTTATTCAGCTCAGTGTCAAAACATGTTCTAGCAAAAATATCTTTTGAATTCATGGTTGAGAAGAGCTGCCTGAATGGCAGAACTGAACAGTGATCTAGGCGTGCATCACCATGCCAGCTTATTTTTCTTTTTGATGCCTGCATAGTGTTCCACTTTATGGATGTCGTATAATTTATGTAATCAGTTATCTTTAGTGGACATAATGACTCTGAACAATGTTGCAGTGATTATCCTCATACACATCAATTCTCTTATGTACAAGTAAATCTATAGAATAAATTCCTATAAGAATTGTTAAAGGTTAAAATTTTTAAATCCACCAAATTTGGTGGGTATTTCTACTATTCATAAAGATAATACATGTTTATACTCCTAATGACAACATATGAGTGCCACTCTTATAGCTTGTCAGCAGTGTCTTATATGCTTTGATCCTTGCCAATCTGAGAGGTGAAAGTATTTTATTGTAATTTTAATTTGCCTTTCTCTTATCAGGAGTGTGATTTAGCATGTTTCAACATTTTCAGCAACCCTTGTATTTATCTTTCCTGAGAACTGCCTGTTCAGTCCTTTGCCCGTTTTACTGTTAGATTGTTGGTCTTTTTATTGTCAGTGTGAAGGGTTTTTTATACATTCAGGAAATTAATTGTATATCATATATATCACAGATTTTTTTTTTAAAAAGTTTGTTTTATATCAACTTTATATTAACAAAGGTAATGATGGATATGCTTGTCTTTGCATCTTTGCATTGTGTCTGGCCTTCTCATTTGAGCTGGCTGTTGAGTTGGGATACACATACATTGTTATTTAAAGGAAGTATTTCATTCACATGTTTTGTTAAGAAATTTTAGTTTTTTAAATCAAGCATGATTGCTGAATTTTATTAAATGCCTTTTCAAGATATATGGAAATATCTGTCTTTTCCATTTTGATCTGTTTCTGTGGTAGATTTTTTCTCAATTATCTTGGCCATGACACATTATATCATTCTCTGAATATGACAGTGGATGATTCTGTTTGCTAATCTTTTATTTAAATTTTTGCACTGATACTTAAATGTATTTACATTTTCTTTTTCATCTGCCCATTTTCATTGGGCTTTGATTTTAATTTTGTAATACTTTCATAAAACTTTTTTTGGTCTTTCATATTTTTATCCTTTAGTCTAGTTTAACTCACATGATAGCTGTTCCCTAAAGGTTTGGGTCCTTTGTCCCGTTTTTACTTATTTATTGTGACGGGGAGCAGAGGGGAGGAATTGGGGGTACTTTTTTTGACAGTGTTGTCAATAGTGACTTGTCCAAATAGATTTTCTCTCTCTAGGAAACAGTTTTAGTAATTTATAATTTCCTAAAAAGCATCCAGTAATTTAAGGTCATAAGTTACTTGTGTTGAACAAAGTAGCTTTTTATAACTCTTTTAGTAATATTCTCCGCATCTTTGGTTACTTTTCCCTGATTTCTTACTTTGTCTTTTTCCTATTTCCTATATTTTCCTATTTCCCCTCTATTAGCTCTGTTTTATTTTTTTGAAGAAGAGCATTTGGATGTATTTATTAGTGTTACTGTTTTCTGTGTTTTGAATCTTAAGTTCCTTTTCCCTTTTCCTTTCCTTTGGGTTTATTTACTTTCTCCTAAACATTTTAGTTATTCATTCATTGATTTTTCTTTTTTCTTACTGATGTAATATAAATATTTAAAGCCTTAAACTTTGTCTATGTAATGTTTTAGTTATATTCAGTAGGTTACAGTATGTAGAGCTTTCATTATCATTTTTTAGATATTTTGCAATTTGTGTTTTGATTTCTGTGATTGAAGTACTAACAGATTGATAAGCTAGACTCTCCTTTTCTTAAAGCCTTAAAAAAAATTAACACATATATAGAAAAGCTGATAAAATATGTATACAGCCTAAATTAGTATTTTAAAACTCTATACCCATGTAACCAAAACTTAGGTTAAAAAATAGAACTTTGGCAATACCCGAGTAAATCACATCATAATTCCTCCCAATTATTATCCATTCTCCTCCCCTTGAACTAACACTATAGTTTATTTTTGCCTGTTTTTAACTTTATATGAATGGTATCATATAGTACATATAATTTTTGGTCTGGCTTATGCATAACATTTTTTCAAATTCATTTTTAGTTATTTCTTTGCTGTGGATCAATGCTTCTGAAAATTGTAGCGTGTCTCAGAATGCATGCTGCAGTACAGTTGCGGGGCCCCCTGCAGAGTTCTTTATTCAGCAGGTTCTCAGGCATGCTGATGCTGGTGCTGCGGGGCTGGAGCCCATGCTTGGAAAATCACTGTTCTAGAATGACTCATTGTGTGACTCTACTGCAGTTTCTCTCTTATATTCAGATGCATATATGGCATTTTCCAGCTTTTGGCTATTACAAGTGCTGTAAACATTCTTATACTTTATTTTTTGGTTCCTATGTGGCTACATTTCTGTTGGGCATGTATTCAGCTTTAGTATATAATGTCAGATAATCTTCCAGAGTTTTGTACCCAGTTATACTCCTTCATCAGTGTGTGAGAGCACTCCTTGTTCCATGTCCTGGCTAGCACTTCCTGTGGTCAGTCTTGTGAAGTTAGTCATTCTGGTGGATGTTCTGTGTGCCTCATTGTGGTTTTCATATCCATGTCTCTATATCTAATGAGGTTAAAGACATTTTAGGGCTGGGCACGGTGGCTCACGCCTGTAATCCCAGCACTTTGGGAGGCTGAGGTGGGTGGATCACCTGAGGTCAGGAGTTCGAGACCAGCCTGGCCAACATGGTGAAGCCCTGACTCTACTAAAAATACAAAAAATAAGCAGGGTGTGGTGGTGCGCACCTGTAGCCCCAGCTACTCGGGGAGCTAAGACAGGAGAATCGTTTGAACCTGGGAGGTGGAGGTTGCACTGAGCTGAGATTGCGCCACGGCACTCAGCCTGGGCGACAGAGTGAGACTCTGTATCAAAAAAAAAAAAAAAAAAGACCTTTTAGAACATTTATTGGTCCCTATAGAGCATCTCTGATTGGGTAACTATTTGAAGAGCCTGTTATTGATTACATGTATTGTACCATCCCTCTCTCTGTTGTTACTGACTGTTAATGGTCTTGATGAATAGCAGTTCTTTCTTTTTCTGGGCTCAAGCAATCCTGTCTCAGCTTCCTGAGTAGCTGGGACTACAGACACATGCCACCATGCTCAGCTAATTAAAAACATGCTTTTTTTTGTAGAGATGGAGACTGCTATGTTGCCCAGGTGGTGGGTCTGGACCTCCTGGCCTCAAGCCATCCTTCTGCCTCAGCCTCCCAAAGTGCTGGGATTACAGGCATGAGCCACCGTGCCCAGCCCAGTTCTTCCAGTTGATCAATCCCTTTCTTTTTTGTCAGTGCTTTTTTGTGTCATGCTTTATTTAAAATGTTTATTTTAAATTATATATTAACAATTATTTATTAACATTTATTATTTTTGTGATTTTAATATTTTTTCTTTTCCCGAGATCATGAAGATATTCTTCTGTGTTAATTTCTAGAAGCTTTATTATTTGGTTTTTATGTTTACATTTACCATCCTCTTAGAATGGATTTCTGTGCATCATATGAGGTAGGGTTTATATATTTTTTTTCTCCTAAAATGTACTAATGCAGAGCCTCCTCTTCCTCACTGCCTTGCAAGACCACCTTTGTCATAGAACAAGTGCCCATATGTGTCTTCACATTGCCAGCTTTACAATCAGTATCTTGAAATTTTCTCTAGTTTGATCATAATACATTAAACACATATCCCATCAAAGGCCATTGGAAGAATGTGGGCTGTTTCTGACTGGGCTTCACCTTCAACTTGCATTTCCTTGAAAAAATAAGTCTTAGCTCTAATATCTGTTGTATGGAATTTCTCCCCAGACTACTAAGTATAAATACATATAAATATATGTATGTGTATATATCTTTAGGTATAGATAGATACAACTTATGTTTATAAGAAAAGTGCATTTAGTAAAATAATTGGTTGTGATTGTTAATTTTACTACAAGTTTGGCTCTATTAGTTTTTCAGAACGTTTTTGTCTGAAGCATTTTGCTCTGTCTGTCTTAGGTCTTGTGTCTGTACTTTGTAAAAAGCTAGAGAAAATTCACATAGTACACCCATTGATTGGTAATTTTTTTTTGTTTTTTGAGACAGAGTCTTGCTCTGTCACCTAGGCTGGAGTGCAGTGGCATGATCTCAGCTCACTGCAACTTCTGCCTCCTGGGTTCAAGCGATTCTCCTGCCTCAGCCTCCCGAGTAGCTGGGATTAAAGGCATGTGCCACCATGCCTGGCTAGTTTTTGCATTTTTAGTAGAGACAGGGTTTTGCCATGTTGGCCAGGCTGGGCTCGAACTCCTGACCTCAAGTAATCCACCCGTCTCGGCCTCTCAAAGTGCTGGGATTACAGGCATGAGCCACCACGCCTGGCATAGGTATGTTGTTTTTTAGATATGTTAAAAATTTAGTTTATAGTAAAATCTTATTGGCCTGAGAACTATTTTTGTTCCTTGAATATTTTTCTGTTTTCTTTTTTCCACTGAGCAATTAAATATTGGTTCACTCTTAAATCCTCACAGAGAAATATTTTTCTCAAGTTCTTGGTGACATCGTAATGTTCTCAAATATACCACCTGCAGAAATCTGCCCTAGTAGTAATTATAGCTTGCTTTGTGACTCTGGGCTTTCTCCTCAATTTTGTATTTATTCTCACATTGTCTTTTTTTCTTTTTTAGCTGTTTCCTGTGTTGTCTTCCTAACTTGAAAACTTCTTAGGTGCTCACTGCATTCTTCAAATGCAATGTTTATAGTACAGATTCTTTTCTTTTCTTTAAAATCATACTTCCTTTTCCTGCCCTTAGTCTGGCTGTCTTTTCTCAGCAAGAATCACAAGTGGGACACATTAATAATTTTTCATAACCTTTAGTTATGTAGAATAGAACATTATTCAAGTCCTTGCACAACTCTCACTTTCAGCATTTCAACAAAAAGAACATTTGAATTTTAAAAATTCTCTTTCAGTCCAGGATTACTGGTTTGAAACAAAGATGTCAGCCCTAAAGCAAAGCACTTCTGAAGGATCTGTTCTGGGAGAGCGAACGAAAACTGTCATGATGGAAAAAGGCCTGGACTGGGAGGGCAGAAGTTCCACAGAGAAGAACTATAAATGCAAGGAATGTGGGAAAGTCTTCAAATACAATTCGTCCTTTATTAGCCACCAGAGAAATCACACCAGCGAGAAACCACATAAATGTAAAGAATGTGGGATCGCCTTTATGAACAGTTCATCCCTTTTAAATCACCATAAGGTTCATGCAGGCAAACAGCCTTATAGATGTATTGAATGTGGGAAGTTCCTGAAGAAGCACTCAACGTTTATCAACCATCAGAGAATTCATTCTAGGGAGAAACCCCACAAATGCATTGAATGTGGAAAAACTTTCAGAAAGAACTCAATCCTTTTAAGTCATCAGAGAATTCATACTGGCCAGAAACCCTACAAATGTAATGACTGTGGGAAAGCCTTCGCTCAGAATGCAGCCCTTACTCGTCACGAAAGAATACATAGTGGAGAGAAGCCTTTTAAATGTAACAAGTGTGGGAGAGCTTTCAGGGATAATTCAACTGTGTTGGAACATCAGAAAATCCATACTGGTGAGAAGCCATATCAGTGTAATGAATGTGGAAAAGCCTTTAGGAAGAGCTCAACTCTTATTAGTCACCAAAGAATGCATACTGGGGAGAAACCCTATCATTGCAGTAAATGTGGAAAATCTTTCAGGTATAGCTCATCCTTTGCTGGTCATCAGAAAACTCACAGTGGAAATAAACCGTATCAGTGTCGTGACTGTGGGAAGGCCTTTACAAAGAGCTCAACCCTTACTGGACATCAGAGAATTCATACCGGAGAAAAACCCTATCACTGTAAGAAATGTGGGAAAGCCTTTCGGCACAGCTCAGGCCTTGTTGAACATCAGAGACTCCATACTGGGGAAAAACCTTATAAATGTAATGAATGTGGGAAAGCCTTTCCCCGAAGTTCAGCCCTTAAACAGCATAAGAAAATTCATAATAAAGAAAGAGCCATGGAATGTAGTTAGTGTGGCAAATCGTGCAGAGTAGTTTATTCCTTCTGACCATCATAGAGGAGACATTAAATAAATTATGCATTTAACAGAAATACTCTGTGTACTTCTGAGAGAACGTATCACTTGTGAGGATATTCATTGTGAGGTTCTAATAGTGAAATATTTGAAGGAACTAAATGTATGTCAGTATGGAAGTAGTTATAGCATACTGTGTGCTAATTGAAAAGAATGAGGTGGAGCTGTAAATACTGTACAAAGCCAGGCATGGTGGCATATGCCTGTAGTCCCAGTTACTTGGGAGGCTGAGACAGAAGGATTGCTTAAGCCCAGGAGTTTGAGTCTGTGATGCACTATGATTGTGCGTGTGAATAGCCACTGCACTCCAGCCTGGGCAACATAGCAAGAACTCCACCTCTAAGTAAAAAAATACAACAGTAGAAATATACCCATGATAATATACCCAATATACCCTTGTTAAAGAAGCAAGTTTCAGGAAATCTATATTATATGCATTCAAAAAGACCTGGAAAAATAAAGACCAATCTTAGCAGCAGTTATCTCTCACTTTTTTTTTTTTTTAAAGAAACTAGCTCTTACTCTGTCACCCAGGCTGGAGTGCCATATGATCATAGCTCACTGTAGTTTTGAACTTGGGGTTGAACAACCTTCCCACTTCGGTCTCTGGAGTAGCTGGGGCTACAGGCACATACCACGACACTCAGCTAACAGCAGTTGTCTTTGATGAGGATGTAGTATAGGTTGAGCATCCATAACTGGAAAATCTGAAATCTGAAGTGCTCCAAAATCCAGAATTTTTCTGAGCACCAGCAGGTGCAAAATTCTACCCCAGACCTCATGTGATGGGTTGCAGTTAAAATGCATCCCCAAGATTCCTTATTACGTGCATGCAAATATTGCAAGGTCCAAAAAAGTCTGAAATCCTAAATACTTCTGGTCTCACGCATTTCAGACGAGGGATACTCGACCTGTATTGGTATGATGAAGAGAAATTTTGACTTTGGCTGAGTTCTTTAAAATGAAATATTTAATCAAGCATCATTCATGTATTTTCTGTAACTTAGTATAGTTATCTTCCTATATAAGAAAACTCAGAAGTCATAAAAATAAGACAAATGCAACACATAAACTAAAAGCTTTTAGTTTCTGCAACTAGCGGCTTTGTAGTATTAAAATACAAAGGGCTGGACTTGGAGAAAATATTACCATCATCATATTTACAGGTAACACTTAGAATATTTAGAGAGTCCTTAAAATACATAAAAATTCCAGTGGAGAAATGGTCTTGGATATGAATGTACAGTTGTCGGAAAAAGAAATATAAATGATTATGCCTACCAACTTTGACCCTTTGACCTAACATTTCTACTTAAAATCTAATTAAAAAGTAAAGATGGTCTTTACAGCATTGTAGTAATGAAGAGGTGGAGTCACTGTAATATCTGTCATCAGAGGAATGTTGAAGATACATGCAGTCTTTGGACTACCATGTAGTCACTCAACATTTAATTAAAAGACAGTCCTTTAATTAATTAACATTTGGTGAGTTAGACTTTTATGAGCTGACAGGGAAAGCTGTCTATGACATTAAGTTGAAAAAGATCCAAAGTAAAGAATAATGGTATAATACTTCTTTTGTATAGTCAATGCATTGCCTGAATATTTTATGATAAAAATATATCATGGATATAGTTCAAAATGTAAAAGCAATAAAGCAAACTTAGGAATGTTATAAAATAGAAAAGAAAGGATCTAAGTATTCAACTCATGATTGAAAAGGGCCAGATTTAATCAAAAGAAGCACAGTTGCACACACATAGATGATTGTTGGTAAGAACTGGTTAAGCTGCTTTGGATAACAGTTTGGCAACATGAATGTAAATCTAAATGTATGTTCTCATTGACCCAGAAATGCCACCCTCAAACATTTAAGGAAATAATTTGACTAACTTACAGAGCTTGTATTGCTCATCATCATTGGTTATACTAATATCCTGGAAAGAGGTGGGAGAAACATCTAAGTAGGGAAATGTTTAAATAAGTTATGAAACGCTCATAGGCTAGCATCCCAGTTACTACAGATGTATAATAAACCATCACACACTTAGTTGCCAGTATTTATGTTCACAGATTTTGTGAGTCAAGGATTCAGAAAGGGCACAGCAGGAACAGCTTTGTAACTCCATGATGTCTGGGGTTTCAGTTGGGAAAACTCAAGGTTGGAATGAACAGTTGGTCAGTGGGGTCATTTGAAGCGGCCACACTATGATAGCCACAAGTGGCTACTGAGCAGTTGAAGTGAGGCCAATCTGAATGGAGACTAGTGTGTTGATTGAAAATAGGACTGTAAGTATAAAATGTGCATCAGATTTTGAAGACTTTGTATAAAAAAAGAAACTAAACTATCTTAATGGTTTTTATATTGATTATATTTTAGATAGGTTAAACTCAATGTATTAAAATTGAATTTTAATGTGACTACTAGAAAATTTAAATTTACATATGCGGCCTACATGTATGGTTCACATGTTTCTATCAGACAACACAACTGAAGGCTCCATCACAAATTGGGTGGTTGATGCTGTTGGCTGGGACCTCAGCTAGGGCGGTTGCATATGAACACCTACATGTGACCTTTTTATGTGGCTGCATAGGCCTCCTCAGCTTGGTGCCTGGGTTCTGAAGAGTCAGGCAGAGAAACTGTTATTGCCTATTGTGATCTAGCATCAGAAATAACAGCATCTCAGCTGGGCGTGGTGGCTCATACCTGTAATCCCCACACTTTGGAGGCTGAGGTGGGTGGATTGCTTGGGGCCAGGAGTTCAAGACCAGTCTGGGCAACTTGGTGAAACCCTGTCTCTACAAAAAAATACAAAAAAATTAGCCAGGTCTGTGGCACATGCCTGTAGTGCTGGGGAGGCTGAGGTGGGAGGATTGTTTGAGCCTGGGAGGCAGAGGTTACAGTGAACCAAGATTGCACCACTGCACTCCAGTTTGGGCAACTGGAGTGAGGCTTTGTCTCAAACAAACAAACAATAACAACAACAAAAAATTCAGTGTCTCTTTCTCCATAGTCAAGCCTGTCCAAACTCAAAGGGGAGGGAACATAGACCGTACTTCTTTGGAGGAGTATCAGAGTCACATTATCAGAAAAGTATATTCGATGGAATATATTATTGCAATAATTTTGGAAAATATGATCTATCATGGAATATGATACAACCATTTAAAAGGATAAAGTGGATATGTTGGATGAAGAAATAGGTTACAGGACAGTATCTGAAAGCTTATGGCAGCAACTTAGAAGTATAATCTTTGGAGTCAGGGTGCAAGATGCAGCTTACCTCTTAATATACTTTGTGAAACCACCGGCTAGTTATGTAGCCTGTTGAATTGTCTACCATGTACAGATAAAAAAAAAACTAGTTTTGTTTAAAGGAAGTAATTTTATAAAGTGCTTAGCTGAATACCAGATGCAAAGTGCAAGGTAAATGTTAGCTGGTGCTATGTTAGTGATACTCATTTCTGTTTTTTTAAAAAAAGTATAGTATGTATATATGTACACGCACACATACATATGTACACATGTATATACATATATTTTGCCTATATATTTTTAAAAATATAAAATTAAAATTTCTGCATAAAAATATAAAATAAAAAAATTTCTCTCATATATATATATGAGAGGTCTCTTACAGAACTGATTAAAGATCTCGAAAGAACATGCTTCACCATCATCTATATCATGTGCACAAGGCTCAAGAGGGGCCAATGGTTTTACCCGCTGTCAAACACCATGAACAAAGCCTGGGTACTGGCTTGTCTTATTGAGGAAACCTACTTTAACATATGACAACGAATAAAATATTTCAAAATGGTAATGATAATTATGGGATTTTTGGTAATGTATTTCATTTAAGAAGTTTTCATTTAAAAGAATAGGGTGTTTATTCAAAATGGGACAAGACAGGACAATAAAAGAAAGCTGACCAATATTCCTTATGAGCATAGAAGCAAAAATCTTGAATAGAATATTAGCAAATAAAATCCAGCAATATATAGAATTAATAATATAGAATCATGATCAAATGGGGTTATGGCTGGTTCAGTGTTTGGAAATCAATCAATGTAATCTACATTAAAGAAGATTAAAGGCCAAAGAGGAAAAGCCACCTGATCATACCAACTGATGCAGAAGAAGCATTTGACATTATACAATATCCATTCATGATACAAGCTCTCGGCAAGCTAGTAGAAGGGAAGGAAGTTCCTCAACCGCATAGAGGCCAACTATGAAAAACCTACAGTTAACCTCATACTTAATGGTGAAAGACTGAATATTTTCCCTATAAGATGAAAACAAGGTTAGGATGTCTGCTGTCACTACTCTTATTTAACATAGGACTGGCAATCCTGGCCAGTGCAATAAATCAAAAAAAGGAAATAAAAATCATACAGATTGTAAAGGAAAGACTGTAACTGTCTCTGTTTACAAAGGACGTGATTGAATATGTAGAACATACAAAGGAAGCTATAAAAAGCAAAAACCTGGCCAGGCGTAGTGGCTCAATGCCTGTAATCCCAGCACTTTGGGAGCCCGAGGCAGGTGGATCACATGAGGCTGGGAGTTCAGACCAGCCTGGGCAACATGGTGAAACCCCATCTAGATAAAATTACAAAAATTAGCCAGGCATTAAAGTGCATGCCTGTAATCCCAGCTACTTGGGAGGCTGAGGCAGGAGAATTGCTTCAACCCAGAAGGTGAAGGTTGGAGTGGGCTGAGATTGCGCCACTGCACTCCAGCTTGGGCGACAGAGCAAGACTGTTTCAAAAAGAAAAAAAAAAAAACAAAAAAAAATCTAATAAGTGAGTTTAGCAAGATAATAGGATCCAAGGCCACATACAAAAATTGTTTCTACACACTAGTAATGTACAATTGAAAGCTGAGATTAAAAACTGTCATTTGCAATAGTTCATAAAATAATGAAATCCTTAGGTATAAATCAAAACATGCATAGGACCTGTACACTGAGAACTATAAAACGCTGATGAAAGTAATAAAAGACCTAAATAAATGGAGAGACATGTCATATTCATGAATGGGAAGATTCACCATAGTCAAGATGTCAGTTCTCCATAAATTGATCTTTAGATTTAACAAAATATCAGTCAAAATCCTGGAAGGATTGTTTTGTAGATGTAGATAAGTGGATTCTAAAGTGTTATCCAAGGCAAAGGAACTGGAATAGCTAAAACAAGTTTTCACAAAACTAGAAAAACTTTGACTCACTTTACACAATTTAAGACTATAAAGATACAGTAATCAAGACTGTGGTATTGGTGGAGGTATAGAAATATACATCAGTGGAACAAAATAGTCAAGAATGGACCCACAGAAATATGACTAGTTAAGAAATTTTAAACGTGGGTGCAAAAACAATTCAATAGAGAAAGCATAGCCTTTTCAACAAATGGTATTGGAGCATTTAGACATGTATTAAAAATGATCTTTGACCTATACTTCACACTTTACACATAGATTAACTCAGAAAGGATTATAGAGCTGAAAGTAGAGCACAAACCTGTAAAAATTTTAGAAGCAAACATAGGAGAAAATCTTCATGATCTGAGTTAGGTACAGAATTCTTAGACATAACACAAAAACCATAATCCATGCAGAAAAATATTGATAAACTGCAGTTCACAGTTCTGGAAGGTGGGAAGTCCAGTATTAAGTTTCTGGCATCTAGTGAGGAACTTCTCGCTATGTCATCCCATGGTGGAAGGTAAGAGAGTGAGAGAGAAAGTGAAAGTGAAAGTAAAAGGGGTTGAATTCCCTCCTTTTATAACAAACCTACTGCCCTGCTAACAGCATTAATCCATTCACTGTACCCACATGGCCTTATCATCTCTCATTAGGCCCCACCTCCCCAAACTTGCATTGGGAATAAGTTTCCAACACATGATTTTGGGGGAACAAATTCAAACCATAGCAACAATAAAATATTTGAGATAAATTTAACGAAATAAATGTGAGACTTGTACACTGAAAACTACAACCATTCCAGAAAGAAATTTTTAAAAATCTAAATAAATGCAGGGACACTCTGCATTAATGGAGTTGAAGCTCAATATTTTAAGATTGCAAAACTCTTCAAATTGATCTATAGGTTCAATGCAGCACCTATCACATTTGCAGCAGGGTTGTTCTGAACAATTGACAAACTGGTTCTGCAATTTATACTGAAAGAAGAATTGAGAATGGTCAAAACAATCTTGAAAAATAACAAAGAACAAAATTCATCCCAGTTTCAGAGCTTACTATACAACTACTAAGGGGAAAAAACAAACTTTTCCATCTGCTGTCATGCCACGACGACAATCAACACAGAAGACTTCTGTGACCAAATGTGTGGGGATTTTTCCTGACAGATAGTGTCAGATCCCACAGGTTGAGGGCTCAACCCTATAAGACTGTGTACACCCTCTCAGATGCTAGGTGCATCTGGAGGCATTCTGGAGGTAAGCCCTCGCCACCAGAACTTCTGACCCACCAGCTTCAAGTTGGGGCCCCCACAATCACCTCTTTGGGTTCCATTTACATAACTGCTGTCACCACACAATTAATTTGCTAGAACAGCTCACAGAACTCAGGGAAACACCTACTTACATTTACTGGTTTATTCTTAAGGATATTACAAAGGAAAGTGATGAGGAGGTGCCTAGGGTGAGGTATATGGGAAGGGGTATGGAGCTTTCATGCCCTCCTAGAGTGCCACCCTCCAGAACCTCCATAGGTTTTGCTATCTGGAAGCTCTCTGAACCCTGTCCTTTAGGTTATTATGGAGGCTTCATTACATAGGCATGATTGTTTAAACCATTGGCCATTGGTGATCAACATAACCTTCAGCCCCTCAACCATCTCTGGAGGAGGTGGGCCTGAAAGTCCCAACCCTGTAATCCTCCCTTGGTCTTTATGGTGACAGCCCCATCCTGAAGCTACCTGGGGGGCTGTCAATGCATTAACATACAATAAGACATAATTTTGGTGTTTCTAAGGGTTTTAGGAGTTGTATGCTAGGAAATGATTTATATATTATGTATTTCACAATGTCACAGCTACTACATTAATTAAGACAGTGTGGTCATAGCATAAAAGTAGATATATAGACCCATCAAACAGAATAGAGATTCTAGAAATAAACCCTTATGTTTTTGGTCAGTGGATTTTTTTTTTCAGACAGGGTCTCACTCTGTTGCCCAGGCTGGAGTGCAGTGGTAAGATCATGGCTCACTGCAGCCTTGACCTCCCAGGCTCAAGTGATCCTCCCACCTCAGCCTCCTGAGTGGGTGGGACTACAGATGTGCGACACAACACTGGCTAATTTTAAAATATTTTTGTAGAAATAGGGTCTCCCTATGTTGATCAGGCTAGTCTTGAACTCCTGGGCTCAAGCAATCCTCTTGCCTCAACCTCTCAAAGTGCTGGGATTACAGGTGTGAGCCACTGTGCCCACCATCAGTGGATTTTTTTTTTTTTTTAAATGGGCTCAGGTGATCTCTGTAGTCCCAGCTACTTGGGAGGCTGAGACGGGAGGATCACCTGAGCCCATTATCAATGGATTTTTGATAGATGTGCCAAGGCAATTCAATGTGGAGAAAGGATAGGTTTTTCAACAAATGGTACTGGAATAATTGGATATCCTCCTGTAAAAAATATAAATTTAGTCATTTCTCATCATACGTAAAAATCAGGAAAGATCATTGACCTAAATATAAGAGGTATAACTATAAATTTGGTTTGGGATGTAGAGGCGAAGGGAAAACTTCCCCATTGCCCTCTGAAAGTTTGCTGAAAATCGCTGACAAAAGGCAGATTAATAGAAAAGGCATGCACATTTATTTGATCATAGTTTTACTTGAAATAGGAGCCTTCAGAAGAAAGACTCAGAGATACAGGGGATAGGGCCCATTTTTATGCTCAGGTTCAATAGAATATGTACAGCCATGTAGAAATCTGATGGGTTGAGAAGGGTGTGATCCGATACTGATAGACTGAATGGGGAAAGGGGAAACCCAGCACGGCCTGTCTGTCTAGATTGTTCATGGCCTCTCTAAACATGTGTTCCTTCTTTCTGGCTCTGAGGCAGGGCCCTCTCTGGAATGTGGGTCTTAGGACATACAGTTAAACAAGGTAGGTCAGATAATTTTTTTATGGCCTGTTTTTACACAGAAAGGTATGGGTTTTAGGTTTTTTTTATTTTTAGGTTTTATTGCTGGCTTTGGAGAAAAGGGGTTCTGGTTTCAATGACTTGCTGGGGAAGAGGGATTCTAATTTCTATGGCTAGCTTAAGGGAAGAATGAGGGGCCAGAGGCAGAAAGGTTAAGAGAAAGTCAGAGCTGCTTCTGTGGCCTTCATTTTTGGGTATCATTTTCTGAGACCCTACAAGACAATCAATTCTTAAATATAGCATCAAAAGTAAAAGTGATAAAGAAAAAAAGAGATTGATAAATTAGACTTTATTCAAATTAAAATCACTTGCATTTCAAAAGATACCATTTAGAAAGTCACAGACCAGGAGAAAATATTTACAAATCATATATTTAATATAGGATTGTATCCAACAATATATAAATAACTCTAACAACCCAATTATTACTATTATTATTATTATATATATATATTTTTGAGAGAGTCTTGTTGTGTCACCCAGGCTGGAGTGCAGTGGCGAAATCTCAGCTCACTGCAACTTCCGTCTTCCAGGTTCAAGCTATTCTCCTGCCTCAGGCTCCTGAGTAGCTGGGATTACAGGCGTGTGCCACCACACTCGGCTCATTTTTGTATTTTTAGTAAAGACGGGGTTTCACCGTATTGGCCAGGCTGGTCTCAAACTCCTGACCTCAGGTGATCCTCCCGCCTCAGTCTCCCAAAGTGCTGGGATTACAGGTGTGAGCCACTGTGCCTGGCCCCAATTGTTATTATTATTAAACTAAACAGATACTTTAAAAATAGTTAAAAGATTTGCATGATCAAGGAAGTGAAAAGATGGCCCATAGAATGGCAGATAATACTTGCAAATCATTTATCTGATAAGGGACTTGTATCTTGAATATATAAAGAACTCTTACAACTCAGTAATAAAAAGACATTTTGCTGGGAGCGGTGGCTGATGCCTGTAATCCCAGCACTTTGGAAGGATGGCTTGAGTCCAGGAGTTTGAGACCAGACTAGGCAACATAATGAGACCTCCCCCTGCCATCTCTACAAAAATAAATAAATACAAATAAAAGAAAGAAAAAAAATTAGCCAGGTGTGGGGTGTGGTGGCAGGGGCTTATAGTCCCAGCTACTCAGAAAGGTGAGGTGAGAGGATTGCTTGAGCCCAGGAGGTCAAGGTTGCAGTGAGCCATGTTCTCACCACTGTACTCCAGCCTGGGTGACAGAGCCAGAACCTGTCTTAAAATAATAATAAACCCCCAAAGACATTTTCTTTTTGAAACGGAGTCTCACTCTGTTGCCCAGGCTAGAGTTCAGAAGCGCAATTTTGGCTCACTGCAACCTCTGCCTCCTGGGTTCAAGCAATTCTCTGCCTTGGCCTCCTGAGTAGCTGGGATTACAGGCACCCGCCCCTACGCCTGGCTAATTTTTGTATTTTTAGTAGAGACGGGGCTTCACCATCTTGGCCAGGCTGGTCTTGCAACCTCGTGATCCACCTGCCTCGGCCTCCCAAAGTGCTGGGATAACAGGTGTGAGCCACTGCGCCTGGCCTACCCCAAAGACATTTTAAGAGTAGTTGTATTAGTTGGTTAGGGCTGCCATAACAACACGCCATAGACTGGCTTAAACAACAAAAATGTATTTTCTCATAATTCTGGAAGGTACAAGTCTGAGATCTACCTGTTGGCAGGGTTGGTTTCTCCTGAGGCCCCTCTCCTTGGTTTGTGGATAGCATCTTCTCCCTGTGTCTTCACACGGCCTTCCCTCTGAGTGTGTCTGTGTCCTCGTCTCCTCTTCTTATATGGGCACCAGTCATTGGATTAGGGTCCACCTGAATGACCTCATTTTAATTAACCATCTCTTTAAAGATCCTGTCTCCAAATACAGTCACATTCTGAGATATTGGGTATTATGACTTCATTATATGAATCTTAGGGGACACAATTCAGCCCATAACAATGAGCCAAAGATCTGAACAGGCATTTCTCCAAAGAAGACATACAAATTGCTAATAAGCACATGACAAGATGCTCAGCATCAGTAGCTATCAGGGAAATGCCAATCAAAAGCACAATGAGATGCACTTCACACCTACTAGGATGCTGTAACCATAAAGACAGATCATAGAAGTGTTGGTGAGGATATAGAGGAATTGGAACTCCCATACATTTAGTGAGAATGTAAAATGGTCCTTCCAGTTTGGAGAACAGCCTGGTAGTTTAAAAAGGTGTAACATACAGTTACCATATGACTCAGAATTTCCACTCCCAGGTATATATCAAAGAGAAATGAAAACTTTCCCCTGCCCCCAAACTTGTACACAGATGTTCATAAAGGCATTATTCTAATAGCTGCAAAGTAAAAACAATCCAAATGTCCACAAACTGGTGAATGGAGAAATAAAATGTGGTCCATCCATAGTAATGGAATATTGTTTAGCAATAAAACAAAATAAAATACTTATACATGCTACAACATGGGTTTACTTTGAAAACATTATGCTAAATGAAAGAAGCCAGTCACAAAAGACCGCATATTGTATGACTGAATTTATATGAAATACCCCCAAGAGGTAAATATGTAGAGAAGACAGCAGGTAGACTGGTGGTTGCCAAGAATTGGGGGATGGAGGATGGTGGGATGGGGAGTGATTGGTAGTGGGTAGGGTACTGGGTTTCTTTTTTGGGTGATGAAATGTTTTAAAATTGACTTAGTAGTGATGTGGTGTGGTGATTTACATTTCTGAATATACAAAAAGCCTTGTATTGTACACTTGAAATGGGTGAATCATATGGTATGTGAAATATATCTGAATAAATTTGTCTAAAAAATATATGCATTGACATTTAACCAAAGAAAACACAGTCATGTGTCACTTAGTGATGAGGAGAGGTTCTGAGAAATGCATTATTAGGCAATTTCATGGTGTGAACATCATTGAGTGTACTTACACAAACCAAGATGGTATATCCTACTACATACCTAGGCTGTATGGTGGCCTATTACTGCTAGGCTACAGACCTGTACAGCGTGCTATTATAGTGAATACTGCAGGCAATTGTAACACAATGGTAAGTGTTTGTGTGTCTAAACATAGAAAAAGTATGGTAAAGATACAGTATTATAATCTTTTTTTTTTTTTTTTTTTTTGAGATGGAGTCTCACTCTGTCACCCAGGCTGGAGTGCAGTGGCGCGATCTCAGCTCACTGCAACCTCTGCCTTCTGGGTTCAAGCAATTCTCCTGCCTCAGCCTCCCAAGTAGTTGGGACTACAGGTGCCACCACCCCCCCCAGCTAATCTATCTATCTATCTGTCTATCATCTATCTGTCTGTCTATCTGTCTATCTATCTATCTATCTATCTATCTATCTATTTATCTATCTATCTATCTATCTATCTGTATTTTTAGTAGAGATGGGGTTTCACTATGTTGGCCAGGCTGGTCTTGAACGCCTGACCTTGTGATCTGCTCGCCTCGGCCTCCCAAAGTGCTGGGATTACAGGCATGAGCCACCGTACCGGCCTTTCAGTATTATAATCTTATGGGACCATTGTTGTATATGCAGTCTGTCATTGACTGAAATGTCATGATGCATGACTGTACGTGAAAGTTCAAATTAGCTGGGCATGGTCTTGAACTCCTGGGCTTAAGCAATCCTCTTGCCTCAACCTCTCAAAGTGCTGGGATTACAGGTGTGAGCCACCGTGCCCACCATCATTGGATTTTTTTTTTTTTTAATGGGCTCAAGTGATATCTGTAGTCCCAGCTACTTGGGAGGCTGAGACGGGAGGATCACCTGAGCCCATAATCAGTGGATTTTTGACAGATGTGCCAAGGCAATTCAATGTGGAGAAAGGATAGGTTTTTCAACAAATGGTGCTGGAATAATTGGATATCCTCATGTAAAAAAATATAAGTTTAGTCATTTCACATCATACATAAAAATCAAGAAAGATCGTTGATCTAAATATAAGAAGCATAACTATAAATTTGGTTTGGAATGTAAAAGTGAAGGGAAAACTTCCCCATTGCCCTCTGAAGGTTTGCTGAAAATCACTGACAAAAGGCAGATTAATAGAAAAGGCATGCACATTTATTTGATCATAGTTTTACTTGAAATAGGCATGCGCCTGTAATCCCAGTTCCTTGGGAGGCTGAGGTAGGAGAATTGCTTGAACCTGGGAGGTGGAGGTTGCAGTGAGCCGAGATGGCACCATTGTACTCCAGCCTGGGCAACAGAGCAAGATTCCGTCTAAAAAAAAAATAAATTAAAAAAAAGAGGCCAGGCGTGGTGGCTCATGCCTGTAATCCCAGCACTTTGGGAGGCTGGGGCGGGCAGATCACGAGGTCAGGAGTTCGGGACCAGCCTGGCCAACATGGTGAAACCCCATCTCTACTAAAAATACAAAAATTAGCCGGGTGTGGTAGTCCCAGCTACTCGGGAGGCTGAGGCAGGAGAATCGCTTGAACCCAGGAGGTGGAGGTTGCAGTGAGCTGAGATCACACCACAGCACTCCAGCCTGGTGACAGAGCGAGACTCCGTCTCAAAAAAAAAAAAAAAAAAAAAGAAAGTTCAATAAGCACATGAAAACATCGTTAGATATTAGGGAAATGTAAATTAAAACACAATGAGATGCCACCGATGCTTTATGCCCCAGGGAGTGCTGTCTGTCATAAAAATCCACTAACAAGTGTTGGGGGATGGTATAATTTGGATATTTGCTCCTTCCAATTACCATGTTGAAATGTGGTCTCCAGTGTTGGAGGTGGGGCCTGGTGGGAGGTATTTGGGTCATAGGAGTGGATCCCTCATGAATGGCTTGGTGCACTCCCTGTGGTAATGAGTTACCTTGAGATCTAATTGTTTAAAAGAACCTGGGACCTCCCCCACTGCCACCCCACTCTCTTACCATGTGATGTGCTGGCTCCCCCTCACCTTCTGCCATGATTGTAAGCTTCTTAAGGCCTCACCAGAAGCTGAGCAGATGCTGGTACCATGCTTGTACAGCCTGCGGAATTGTGAGCCAAATAAACCTCTTTTCTTTGCAGATTACCCAGACTTGGGTATTCTTTTTTAGCAGGGGTGTCCAATCATTTGGCTTCCCTGGGCCACATTGGAAGAACTGTCATGGGCCCCACATAAAATACACTAACGCTAATGATAGCTGATGAGCTAAAAAAAAAATTGCAAAATTCTTATAATGTTTTAAGAAAGTTTATGAATTTGTGTTGGGCTGCAGGTTGGACAAGCTTGCTTTATAGCAACACAGGATGGACGAATACCGGGGAGAATGTGAAGAAACTGGAGCCCTCATACATTGTTGGTGGAAATGTAAAATGCCATTTTGACAACAGTTTTCCAGTTTCTTGAAATGCTACAGTTTTATCATATGACCCAGTGATTCTACTCTGAGATATACCCAAGAAAATTAAAATATATCTCCACATAAAAACTTAAATGTAAATATTCATAGCATCATTTTTCTTTCTTTCTTTTTTTTTTGAGATGGAGTCTTGCTGTGTCACTCAGGCTGGAGTGCAGTGGCGCAATCTCAGCTCACTGCAACCTCTGCCCCAAAGTTCAAGCGATTCTCCTGCCTCAGCCTCCCGAGTAGCTGGGATTACAAGCATACACTATCATGCCTGGCTAATTTTCATATTTTTATTTGAGACAGGGTCTCACCATTTTGGCCAGACTGGTCTTGAACTCCTGACCTCAGGTGATCGACCTGCCTCGGCCTCCCAAAGTGCTAGGATTACAGGCGTGACCCACCGCATCCAGCCGTCATTTTTCAAAATAGCCAAAAACTGGAAACAACCAAAATGTCCATCAACTTATGATTGGATAAACAATATCTGCTATATTCATACAATGAAATATTACTCAACAATAAAAGGATTAAAGTACTGATACGTGTTACTATATGGATGGACCTCAAAAACATTATACTAAATAAAATAAGCCATATATTGTATAATTCCTTTTATATGAAATGTCCAGAAAAGGCAAGTCTATAGAAACAGATGTTAGATTTATGGTCCCGTGGAGCAGAGGGTAGCAATGAGGGATGATTGCATATGGAAATGAAGTTTGTTAATGGTGTAGTGCAAATGTTCTAATGATAGATTGCAATGTTAGTTGCTCAGCTCTGCACATTTTCTAAAAATAATTGAATTGTACACCTAAAATAAGTGAGTGTTATTGTATGTGAATTATGCCTTGATAAAACTGTTTTTAAAAATAATAGCAAGGAGAGGAGGAGCCAAGATGGCCGAATAGGAACAGCTCCGGTTTACAGCTCCCAGCGCGAGCGACGCAGAAGACGGGTGATTTCTGCATTTCCATCTGAGGTACCGTGTTCATCTCACTAGGGAGTGCCAGACAGTGGGCGCAGGTCAGTGGGTGAGCGCACCGTGCGCCAGCCGAAGCAGGGGCGAGGCATTGCCTCACTCGGGAAGCGCAAGGGGTCAGGGAGTTCCCCTTCCAGGGGTGACAGACGGCACCTGGAAAATCGGGCCACTCCCACCCGAATACTGTGCTTTTCCGACGGGCTTAGGAAACGGTGCCCCAGGAGAGTATAGCCCACACCTGGCTCAGAGGGTCCTATGCCCACGGAGTCTCGCTGATTGCTAGCACAGCAGTCTGAGATCAAACAGCAAGTCGGCAGCGAGGCTGGGGGAGGGGCGCCCGCCATTGCCCAGGCTCGCTTAGGTAAACAAAGCAGCCTGGAAGCTTGAACTGGGTGGAGCCCACCACAGCTCAAGGAGGCCTGCCTGCCTCTGTAGGCTCCACCTCTGAGGGCAGGGCACAGACAAACAAAAAGACAGCAGTAACCTCTGCAGACTTAAATGTCCCTGTCTGACAGCTGTGAGGAGAGCAGTGGTTCTCCCAGCACGCAGCTGGAGATCTGAGAACCGGCTGACTGCCTCCTCAAGTGGGTTCCTGACCCCTGACCCCCGAGCAGCCTAACTGGGAGGCATCCCCCAGCAGGGGCAGACTGACACCTCACACGGCCGGCCAGGTACTCCAACAGACCTGCAGCTGAGGGTTCTGTCTGTTAGAAGGAAAACTAACAGAAAGGACATCCACACCAAAAACCCATCTGTATATCACCATCATCAAAGACCAAAAGTAGATAAAACCACAAAGATGGGGAAAAAACAGAGCAGAAAAACTGGAAACTCTAAAAACCAGAGTACCTCTCCTCCTCCAAAGGAACGCAGTTCCTCACCAGCAACGGAACAAAGCTGGACGGAGAATGACTTTGACGAGCTGAGAGAAGAAGGCTTCAGACGATCAAATTACTCCGAGCTACGGGAGGATATTCAAACCAAAGGCAAAGAAGTTGAAAACTTTGAAAAAAATTTAGAAGAATGTATAACTAGAATAACCAATACAGAGAAGTGCTTAAAGGAGCTGATGGAGCTGAAAACCAAGGCTCGAGAACTACGTGAAGAATGCAGAAGCCTCAGGAGCCGATGCGATCAAATGGAAGAAAGGGTATCAGCCCTGGAAGATGAAATGAATGAAATGAAGCGAGAAGGGAAGTTTAGAGAAAAAAGAATAAAAAGAAACGAGCAAAGCCTCCAAGAAATGTGGGACTATGTGAAGAGACCAAATCTACGTCTGATTGGTGTACCTGAAAGTGACGGGGAGAATGGAAACAAGTTGGAAAACACTCTGCAGGATATTATCCAGGAGAACTTCCCCAATCTAGCAAGGCAGGCCAACATTCAGATTCAGGAAATACAGAGAACGCCACAAAGATACTCCTCGAGAAGAGCAACTCCAAGACACATAATTGTCAGATTCACCAAAGTTGAAATGAAGGAAAAAATGTTAAGGGCAGCCAGAGAGAAAGGTCGGGTTACCATCAAAGGGAAGCCCATCAGACTAACAGCGGATCTCTCGGCAGAAACCCTACAAGCCAGAAGAGAGTGGGGGCCAATATTCAACATTCTTAAAGAAAAGAATTTTCAACCCAGAATTTCATATCCTGCCAAACTAAGCTTCATAAGTGAAGGAGAAATAAAATACTTTACAGACAAGCAAATGCTGAGAGATTTTGTCACCACCAGGCCTGCCCTAAAAGAGCTCCTGAAGGAAGCGCTAAACATGGAAAGGCACAACCGGTACCAGCCACTGCAAAATCATACCGAAATGTAAAGACCATCGAGACTAGGAAGAGACTGCATCAACTAACGAGAAAAATATCCAGCTAACATCATAATGACAGGATCAGATTCACACATAACAATATTAACTTTAAATGTAAATGGACTAAATGCTCCAATTAAAAGACACAGACTGGCAAATTGGATAAAGACTCAAGACCCATCAGTGTGCTGTATTCAGGAAACCCATCTCACATGCAGAGACACACATAGGCTCAAAATAAAAGGATGGAGGAAGATCTACCAAGCAAATGGAAAACAAAAAAAGGCAGGGGTTGCAATCCTAGTCTCTGATAAAACAGACTTTAAACCAACAAAGATCAAAAGAGACAAAGAAGGCCATTACATAATGGTAAAGGGATTAATTCAACAAGAAGAGCTAACTATCCTAAATATATATGCACCCAATACAGGAGCACCCAGATTCATAAAGCAAGTCCTGAGTGACCTACAAAGAGACTTAGACTCCCACACATTAATAATGGGAGACTTTAACACCCCACTGTCAACATTAGACAGATCAACGAGACAGAAAGTCAACAAGGATACCCAGGAATTGAACTCAGCTCTGCACCAAGCAGACCTAATAGACATCTACAGAACTCTCCACCCCAAATCAACAGAATATACATTTTTTTCAGCACCACACCACACCTATTCCAAAATTGACCATATACTTGGAAGTAAAGATCTCCTCAATAAATGTAAAAGAACAGAAATTGTAACAAACTGTCTCTCAGATCACAGTGCAATCAAGCTAGAACTCAGGATTAAGAATCTCACTCAAAACCGCTCAACTACGTGGAAACTGAACAACCTGCTCCTGAATGACTACTGGGTACATAACGAAATGAAGGCAGAAATAAAGATGTTCTTTGAAACCAACGAGAACAAAGACACAACATACCAGAATCTCTGGGATGCATTCAAAGCAGTGTGTAGAGGGAAATTTATAGCACTAAATGCCCACAAGAGAAAGCAGGAAAGATCCAAAATTGACACCTTAACATCACAATTAAAAGAACTAGAAAAGCAAGAGCAAACACATTCAAAAGCTAGCAGAAGGCAAGAAATAACTAAAATCAGAGCAGAACTGAAGGAAATAGAGACACAAAAAACCCTTCAAAAAATAAATGAATCCAGGAGCTGGTTTTTTGAAAGGATCAACAAAATTGATAGACCGCTAGCAAGATTAATAAAGAAAAAAAGAGAGAAGAATCAAATAGATGCAATAAAAAATGATAAAGGGGATATCACCACCGATCCCACAGAAATACAAACTACCATCAGAGAATATTACAAACACCTCTATGCAAATAAACTAGAAAATCTAGAAGAAATGGATAAATTCCTCAACACATACACCCTCCCAAGACTAAACCAGGAAGAAGTTGAATCTCTGAATAGACCAATAACAGGAGCTGAAATTGTGGCAATAATCAATAGCTTACCAACCAAAAAAAGTCCAGGACCAGATGGGTTCACAGCCGAATTCTACCAGAGGTACAAGGAGGAGCTGGTACCATTCCTTCTGAAACTATTCCAATCAATAGAAAAAGAGGGAATCCTCCCTAACTCATTTTATGAGGCCAGCATCATCCTGATACCAAAGCCTGGCAGAGACACAACAAAAAAAGAGAATTTTAGACCAATATCCTTGATGAACATTGATGCAAAAATCCTCAATAAGATACTGGCAAACCGAATCCAGCAGCACATCAAAAAGCTTATCCACCATGATCAAGTGGGCTTCATCCCTGGGATGCAAGGCTGGTTCAATATACGCAAATCAATAAATGTAATCCAGCATATAAACAGAACCAAAGACAAAAACCACATGATTATCTCAATAGATGCAGAAAAGGCCTTTGACAAAATTCAACAACCCTTCATGCTAAAAACTCTCAATAAATTAGGAATTGATGGGACGTATCTCAAAATAATAAGAGCTATTTATGACAAACCCACAGCCAATATCATACTGAATGGGCAAAAACTGGAAGCATTCCCTTTGAAAACTGGCACAAGACAGGGATGCCCTCTCTCGCCACTTCTATTCAACATAGTGTTGGAAGTTCTGGCCAGGGCAATTAGGCAGGAGAAGGAAATCAAGGGTATTCAATTAGGAAAAGAGGAAGTCAAATTGTCCTTGTTTGCAGATGACATGATAGTATATCTAGACAACCCCATTGTCTCAGCCCAAAATCTCCTTAAGCTGATAAGCAACTTCAGCAAAGTCTCAGGATACAAAATCAATGTGCAAAAATCACAAGCATTCTTATACATCAATAACAGACAAACAGAGAGCCAAATCATGAGTGAACTCCCATTCACAATTGCTCCAAAGAGAATAAAATACCTAGGAATCCAACTTACAAGGGATGTGAAAGACCTCTTCAAGGAGAACTACAAACCACTGCTCAAGGAAATAAAAGAGGACACAAACAAATGGAAGAGCATTCCATGCTCATGGGTAGGAAGAATCAATGTCATGAAAATGGCCATCCTTCCCAAGGTAATTTACAGATTCAATGCCATCCCCATCAAGCTACCAATGACTTTCTTCACAGAATTGGAAAAAACTACTTTAAAGTTCATATGGAACCAAAAAAGAGCCCGCATCGCCAAGTCAATCCTAAGCCAAAAGAACAAAGCTGGAGGCATCACACTACCTGACTTCAAACTATACTACAAGGCTACAGTAACCAAAACAGCATGGTACTGGTACCAAAACAGAGATATAGATCAATGGAACAGAACAGAGCCGTCAGAAATAATGCCACATATCTACAAGTATCTGATCTTTGACAAACCTGACAAAAACAAGAAATGGGGAAAGGATTCCTTATTTAATAAATGGTGCTGGGAAAACTGGCTAGCCATATGTAGAAAGCTGAAACTGGATCCCTTCCTTACACCTTATACAAAAATCAATTCAAGATGGATTAAAGACTTAAATGTTAGACCTAAAACCATAAAAACCCTAGAAGAAAACCTAGGCATTACCATTCAGGACATAGGCATGGGCAAGGACTTCATGTCTAAAACACCAAAAGCAATGGCAACAAAAGCCAAAATTGACAAATGGGATCTAATTAAACTAAAGAGCTTCTGCACAGCAAAGGAAACTACCATCAGAGTGAACAGGCAACCTACAAAATGGGAGAAAATTTTCGCAACCTACTCATCTGACAAAGGGCTAATATCCAGAATCTACAATGAACTCCAACAAATTTACAAGAAAAAAACAAACAACCCCATCAAAAAGTGGGTGAAGGATATGAACAGACACTTCTCAAAAGAAGACATTTATGCAGCCAAAAAACACATGAAAAAATGCTCACCATCACTGGCCATCAGAGAAATGCAAATCAAAACCACAATGAGATACCATCTCACACCAGTTAGAATGGCGATCATTAAAAAGTCAGGAAACAACAGGTGCTGGAGAGGATGTGGAGAAATAGGAACACTTTTACACTGTTGGTGGGACTGTAAACTAGTTCAACCCTTGTGGAAGTCAGTGTGGCGATTCCTCAGGGATCTAGAACTAGAAATTCCATTCGACCCAGCCATCCCATTACTGGGTATATACCCAAAGGACTATAAATCATGCTGCTATAAAGACACATGCACACGTATGTTTATTGCGGCATTATTCACAATAGCAAAGACTTGGAACCAACCCAAATGTCCAGCAATGATAGACTGGATTAAGAAAATGTGGCACATATACACCATGGAATACTATGCAGCCATAAAAAATGATGAGTTCACGTCCTTTGTAGGGACATGGATGAAACTGGAAATCATCATTCTCAGTAAACTATCGCAAGAACAAAAAACCAAACACCGCATATTCTCACTCATAGGTGGGAATTGAACAATGAGAACACATGGACACAGGAAGGGGAACATCACACTTTGGGGACTGTTGTGGGGTGGGGGGAGGGGGGAGGGATAGCATTGGGAGATATACCTAATGCTAGATGACAAGTTGGTGGGTGCAGCGCGCCAGCATGGCACATGTATACATATGTAACTTACCTGCACATTGCGCACATGTACCATAAAACCTAAAGTATAATAATGATAATAATAATAATAATAATAAAAGAAAAAAAAAATAATAATAGCAAGGTATGGGAGTTGAGGGTGTTTGCAAGTAGGTGATTAAAAAGGGACCATATAATGTAAGCTGGTAAGGAAGGTTGAAGAGTAGTGGGAGAGTAGCAGGATCCATTAATTATTTGATGCAGCTGACAATTTATTGGCTTTAGTTCACTAGAGGAAGTGAGATGCAAAGACAGGAGTTGGTAATCAGAAAATGAGATGATTAAAGTTGAGACCATTGTTGGATTGATAATGCAGAAGTTACAAATATGATCATGGATGGAGTGAGTGGCTCTGGTCTTCTGGAGAGGAAGTTCGTTGCAAGTAAGGAGGAAAAGTGATGAGTCATTTATAAGCACTCCAAGTGTGATGACAGTAGAGCTGGAGTGAGTGACTCTGGTCTTCTGGAGAGGAAGTTCGTTGCAAGTAAGGAGGAAAAGTGATGAGTCATTTATAAGCACTCCAAGTGTGATGACAGTAGAGCTGGAGTGAGTGAGAATGATACAGGAACTAAAATCTTCAAGGAGTGACCCAGGTGATAGATGACTGCTGCAAAGAGGAATAATGTGTACAATAGCTTTAAGGGAAGAGACTCAACGTTGGAGTTAAGAGGGAGGGAGAGAGTATTGCCTCGAAGCAAGCAGAGACAGGGTCACAACAGGCTATAGTCAGGATTATATGAGATGTTTGTATAGGCAAAACCCCAAGAAACTTCCTGAAAGGTTATGGTAATAGTAAAACAAGTTTTTCCATCACATCTGTAGCTTGTGTTGAATGAGATATATTGATTACAGTCGCCACCTCAGACTATGGCAAAGCTAGGGAGGTTAGTGGCCTGAAAACATAAAAGGAGTATAATCAGTAAAATCAGGAAAAACTAGGCAGGCTGGCCAGAATTACTGGGAAGAGATAGAAATTAGAAAACAAGCAGAATTGTGGAGTGATTTGCATTCTTTAATCAAAGGAATGAGGCTCTCTAAGAGTAAGGTGAGATTCAGCACTGCAGAAACAGAAGTCTTGGTCATGGCTGGATTGTACATTCTGTTGTCACTAAGTCCCTGACCCTATGGCAACGACATCATAATGACCCCAAATGCAAGTAAAGTAAACAAAATCAGGGCAGGGCTACAGGTGATCTGGTGAACTGGACTTCGTGGATAGTGTGGAAGGGACTTTGGGAGAGACCTGTGCCCATGATAAAAGGGAAGATGAAGGTGTTCCTTTGAGTTTGCATGTGTGGGGCCTTTTTGGCATGGTTGACGTGTCTGTGCTCCTTCCTGTGACTTGACGTCAAAATTAGGTAAAAAATCATATATGTACTCATCCTTGTTGACTTTTCTAGTTTTCTGTGGCATTGATTCTTGAATGGAAGCCCTAGCAATGAGGAACTCGGCATGGAAAAGGAGGACAGATGTGCACTGTCTCAACGCCTTGTGTAAGGAGTAGGGTAATCCAGGCCACCTGCTGCTTGGAATTTTCTTCCTGCTCTTTTATTGCCCTGAAGGGAGTTTTGGGTCTGCCTAGAGAGTCTGGTAGGGTTGAGAGTCAAACTGTGCAGCTGGTAAGAAGAATGGGCTGTAGGCTTGTTAAAACACAGTGTGCTGTCTCTCCCTTCCTTCTCCCCCATCTCTGCAGTTTCTGGGTCAGTAGGTCTGGGATAGCGCCTGAGGATTTGCATTTCCTATAAGTTCCCAGGTGATGCTGATGTCCTTAGGAACCACTAGGTTGGATTTATATGTATTTCTGCAGAAGAATGTTTTTGATACCGTGGAGGATACACCCCAAGTGTTATGGGTTCAATTCTGGCCTACAAAAAGATATGTTGAAGTCCTAACTGCCAGTACCTCAGACCATGTCCTCCTTGGAAATAGGATCTTTGCAGATGTAATTAGTTAGGATGACATCATAGTGGCATCGGGTGGGCCTTTAATCCAATGTGACTGGTGTCCATATAAGAGACGGAGAAATGTAGAGACACAGACACATGGGAGAAGGCCATGTGATGGCACAGGCGGAAAGTGAAGTCCTGCAGCTGCAAGCCAAGAGCGCCAAGGGTTGACAGCAAACCACCAGAGCTAGGGACAGGCAAGGAGGGGCTCTCCCTACAGTTTCAGAGGGAGCATGGCCTCGATTTTGGACTTCTAGCCTCCAGAACTGCCAGATAATAAATTTCTGTTATTTAAGCCACCTGGTTTATTGTACTTTATTATAGAATCCTTAGAAAAGTAACACACTAAAGTTACCCTCAATGAGTCATGCCCTTGTGTAACCTCTCCGTTTGTGGGAATAACCAGAGACTTGCCTCTGATAGAATATGGCAGAGGTGATGGGACGCCACTCCTATGGTTGTTATGTTATATAAGACTCTGGAGACTCTTAGCAGACTTGGAAGATAAGCAGACTCTTAGCAGACTTGGAAGATAAATTCTCTTCTGTTGGACATAAACAGGCAAACTGCCATGTGGTGGCAGAGAAGTTTAAGTGGACTGCAGGACCTCAGGGCAAACTTCAGCTAATATAAGAAGCTGGGACCCTTAGTACTACAGCCATCGGGAAATGCATTGTGCCACCATCTGAATGGGCTAAGGAGGGATCTTCTCTAGTTGAGACCAGATGGACATGGCTTGGCTGGCACCCTGATTTCAGGCTGGTGAGACCCTGAGCAGAGTTCCCAGCTTGGCCCCTCCTGAACTTCAGAACCACGCAAAATTGTGAGATAATATATTTGTGTTGTTCAACCTGCTAAGTTTGCAGTAATATGTTACTAGAATGTAAAGATAGATACGTTTATTAATGAAAAAAGAAAAACTAAACTTCCAAACAATGTGTATAGAGTGGTCCTTTTTTGTTTAAAAATAATGAAATAAGAAAATATGTTCAAATTCCATGGTTTGTGTAAGTATATATATCAAATAGTATATAGAAATACACACGACCAGTATACTGTGGGGGGGGTGTGTGTGTGTGTGTAACTTTGGAGTGATGTTATTTGGAGTGATGTAACACTTGGGTTTTTGGAGTAGGGAGATTATTGGCTTTTTTTAGTATAACTTTTTCTTTTGAAGTGGTAAGGAGCATGTTTAGCTTTAATGGGAAAATCAGATGAAGTATATTAAAGAGAAAATTAATGTATGTTGTTGGTCATTTTTGGTTATAAAAATAATGTATGTTTATTGTAGAAAAACACAGAAACAAGAAAATAAAAATTTATTATGGCCCTTTTGGCCAGAACCACCGTCTTCCAGTAATTCGACAAAATGACAAACACAAAGGGAAAGAGGGGAGGCTCCTGGTAGATGTCTTCTAGGCCTTTTAGGAAGCATGGAGTTATTCCTTTGGTCACGTATATGTGAATCTATAAGAAAGATGATATTGTAGACATTAAAGGAATGGGCACTGTTCAAGAAGGAATGCCCCACAAGTGTTATCATGGCAGAACTGGAAGAGTCTACAGTGTTACCCAGCAGGCCGTTGGCATTGTTGTAAACACACAAGTTAAGGGCAAGTTCTTGCCAAGAGAATTCATGTGGGTATTGAGCACATTAAGTGCTCTGAGAGCTGAGCTAGCTTCCTGAAACTTGTGGAGGAAAATGATCAGAAAAAGAAGGAAGCCAAAGAGAAAGGTACCTGGGTTCAACGGAAGCGCCAGTCTGCTCTGCCCAGAGAAGCGCACTGTGTGAGAACAAATGGGAAGGAGCTTGAGCTGCTGGAACCTCTTCCCTATGGATTGATTCATGGCATAATTGGTGTTAAAAAAAAATAAAATAGAAGACCTCTGGACTGTAAAAAAAAGAAAATTATGAGCACCCCTTCAGAAGATAAACACTATGTAATCCTTGCTTTTAACAGTTCACCTTTTAAACATTATATTTAATAATATATTTAATATTTTATATACACAAACATATAACACAACACATGTAAACTACAGAACAGTGGAGTAAGTTGCGTGTTGTTTATGGACTTTAGCAAAAGTGTTGGCCCAGTTTGTGTTTGGTCTCAGAGCCTCTTTGGGATTGATGGAAGTCATATTCACAGTGCTGAACAGTCGCAGCCGCTGCTTCTGAATTTTGTCCCACCTTGTGTTTATTTCCCTCCCTTTCTGAATTCTCTGTTTCTATCTGCGACCCTAACCCCTAAGAACTCTCAGGAACAGTGCTCCCTGACTGGGTTAAGCTAAAATTTCCACCCTGTGGCAGAGGAGCAGTGGTTCTCTTCTGGATTTTACTTGTCACCACCTTTTATTTCCTGGGAAAATTTGATTATGAGGTTGGATAGTTTGTTAAAAAAAAGTCTGTTAATGTTTAATCCACACTTTCAAGCCTAAGGAGCTCTGGAAATAATTTTTTAAATAGAAAAAAATTTAATATGAAACAATTAAAGGGCCAGGCATGGTGGCACACACCTGCAATCCCAGCACTTTGGGAGGCCGAGGTGGGAGGATGGCTTAAGTCCAGGAGTTCGAGACCAGCTTGGGCAACATAGGGAGACCCTGTCTCTACAAAAAGTACAAAAATAGCTGGGTGTGGTCGTGCATGCCTGGGGTCCCAGGTATTTGGAAGGCTGAGGTGAGAGGATCGCTTGGGCCTGGGAGGTTGAGGCTGCAGTGAGCTGTGATCACACCACTACACTCCAGCCTGGGCGACAGAGTGAGACCCTGTCTCAAAACAACAACAACAACAACAACAACCATTAAAGTGTATATAATTTAATCTAGCAATTCTACTTCTAGGAATGTATTTTATGTTTAACTGTTCACAGTTACATGAAAAGATATGCATAAAGATGGTCCCTGCGGCATCGTTTGTGATAGTAAACACTTATAAGCTAATAAATCAACAGAGAAACTTGTAAATGAGTTATAACCTGTGATATTGTGAAATATATGTATTTAATCTTTGTCCTCATTTCCTGACATACAGCTCATAATTGTCAATTAACAATCCAGGCAGATCTAGATGAAGTAATGTAGAAAATCAGAATATTTTAAGGGGAAAAGGTAAATGTGTAGATCAAGCTTGTCCAACCCATGGCCCATGGCCGCATACGGCCCAGATAGCTTTGAATGTGTCCCAACACAAATTCGTAAACTTTCTTAAAACATTATGAGATTTTTTTTGGCGATTTTTTTTAAAGCTCTTTAGCTATTGTTAATGTTAGCGTATTTTATGTGTGGCCCAAGACAATTCTTCTTCCAATGTGGCCCAGGGAAGCCAAAAGACTAGACCTGCCTGATGTAGATCATTATGTGTGGTTTGATCCTGTTAAGGAAATAAACCATATGTGTACCTCCAAGCTCCCTTCCTCACTCTTTTTATAGTGAAATTGCTCTGAATGTTTCCTCTGCACACATTGAGAACCACATCAGTGTTATTGCTTCAGAAGCCTAACATAGTTTAGAAAACTTAAGAGAAGGATAATCTATTATATCTACCCATATTTCTACTCTTTCTGTTTTTTTTTGTTTGTTTTTTTTGTTTTTTGTTTTTTGAGACAATCTCACTCTGTTGCCCAGGCTGGAGTACAGTGGCGTGATCCTGGCTCACTGCAACCTTTGCCTTCCAAGTTCAAGTGATTCTCCTGCCTCAGCCTCCCGAGTAGCTGGGATTACAGGCGTCTGCCACCATGCCAGGCTAATTTTTTTGAGATAGAGTCTTGCTCTGTTGCCCAGGCTGGAGTGCAGTGGCGTGATCTCAGCTCACTGTAGCCTCTGCCTCCTGGGTTCAAGTGATTCTCCTATCTCAGCCTCCCGAGTAGCTGGGATTACAGGCACACACCACCACACCTGGCTAATTTTTGTATTTTTAGTAGAGACGGGGTTTCACCATTTTGGCCAGGCTGGTCTCGAACTCCTGACCTCAGGTGATCCACCCAGCTCGACCTCCCAAAGTGGTGGGATTACAGGCATGAGCCACCGGACCTGGCCTCTTTCTGTTTTTATTTCTTATTTTCTCATGCTTCAAGTTTCCTTGTTTTATCATTTTTTCTGCTTGAAGAACTTTTTTAGCCATTAATTTAGGGATGCTCTGCTGTTGACAAATTCTGTTGGTTTTCTTTCATCTGAAAGAAGTGATTGATTTCCCCTTCATGTTCCTTTTCATACTTAAAAAAATTAACTTTTAAGTTCGGGGTACATGTGCAGGTTTGTTATAAAGGTAAACTAGTGTGATGGGGATTTGTTGTACAGATTATTTCATCACTCAAGTATTAAGCCTAGTACCCATTAGCTATTTTTCCTGATCCTCTCCCTGCTCCCAACCTCCAGTAGGCCCCAGTGTGTGTTGTTCTCCTCTATATGTCCATGTGTTCTCATCATTTAGCTCCCACTTATAAGTGAGAACATGCAGCATTTGGTCTTCTGTTCCTGCATTAGTTTGCTAAGGATAATGGTCTCCAGCTCCATCCATGTTCCTGCAAAGGATGTGATCTCATTCTTTTTTATGGCTGCATAGTGTTCCATGGTGTATATGTACCACATTTTCTTTATCCAGTCTATCACTGATGAACATTTAGGTTGAGTCTATGTCTTTACTATTGTGAGTAGTGCTGCAGTGAACATATGTGTGCATGTGTCTTTATAATGGAATGACTTATATTCCTTTGGATGTATACCTAGTAATGGGATTGCTGGGTCAAATGGTATTTCCGTTTATAGGTCTTTGAGGAGTCACCATATTGTCTTCCACAATGTTTGAAATAATTTACACTCCCAACAACAGTGTAAAAGTGTTCCTTTTTTCTATCTACACCTTCACCAGCATCTGTTACATTTTGACTTTTTAAAAATAGACATTCTGAGTGGCGTGAGATGGTATCTCATTTGGTTTTGATTTGCATTTCTCTAATCAGTGATGTTGAGTTTTTAAAAAGTGTGATTGTTGGCCCCATGTATGTCTTCTTTTGAAAAGTGTCTGTTCATGTCCATTGTCCACTTTTTCTTTTTCTTTTTCTTGAGACAGAGCCTCACTCTATTGCCCTGGCAGTACAGTGGCATGAGCTTGGCTCACCACAACCTCTGCTTCCCAGGTTCAAGTGATTCTCCTGCCTTAGCCTCCTGAGTAGCTGGGATTACAGGTGCATGCTACCATGCCTGGCTAATTTTTGTATTTTTAGGAGAGACGGCCAGGCTAGTCTTGAACTCCGGACCTCAAGTGATCGGTGCCTCAGCCTCCCAAAGTGCTGGGATTACAGACATGAGCCACTGTGCCCCATCTGTTTGCCCACTTTTTAATGGGTTGTTTTTTTTTCTCTTGTAAATTTGTTTAAGTTCCTGATAGATGCTGGATATTAGACCTTTGTCAGGTGCATAGTTTGCAAAAATTTTTTCCCATTCTACAGGCTGTCTGTTCACTCTATTGATAGTTTCCTTTGCTGTACAGAAGCTCTTTAGTTTAATTAGATGCCATTTGTCAATTTTTGCTTTTTCTGCAATTGCTTTTGGTGTCTTTATCATGAAATCTTTGCTCGTTTCTATGTCCAGAATGGTATTACCTAGGTTGTCTTCCAGGGTTATTATAGCTTCGGGTTTTACATTTAAGTCTTTAATCCATCTTGAGTTAATTTTTGTATATAGTATAAGGAAGGGTTTCAGATTCAGTCTTCTGCATATGGCTAGCCAGTTATCCCAGCACCATTTATTGAATAGAGAATCTTTCCTCATTGCTTGTTTTCATCAGGTTTGTTGAAGATTAGATAGTTGTAGGTGCATGGCCTTATTTCTGGCTTCTCTATTCTGTTCTATTGGTCTGTCTGTTTTTGTACCAGTACCATGCTGTTTTGGTTACTGTAGCCCTGTAGTATAGTTTGAAGTTAGGTAGCATGATGCCTCCAGCTTTGTTCTTTTTGCTTAGGATTGCCTTGGCTTTTCAGGCTCTTTTTTGGTTCCATATGAATTTTAAAATAGTTTTTTCTAGTTCTGTGAAGAATGTCAATGGTAGTTTAATACGAATAGCATTGAATCTGTAAATTGCTTTGGGCAATATGGCCATTCTAATGATATTGAGTCTTCCTATTCATGAGCATGGAATATTTTTCCATTTGTTTGTGTCATCTCTGATTTCTTTGAACAGTGTTTTATAGCTCTTCTTGTAGAGAAAGATCTTTCACCTCCCTGGTTAGCTGTATTCCTAGGTATTTTATTTTATTTTTTGGCAATTGTGAATGGGACTGCATTCCTGATTTGGCCCTCAGCTTGACTGTTGTTGGTGTAAAGGAATGTTAGCGATTTTTGCATATTGATTTTGTATCCTGAGACTTTGCTGAAGTTGTTTATCAGCTTAAGGAGCTTTTAGGCTGAGACTATGGGGTTTTCTAGATATAGGTTCATATCGTCAGCAAACAGGGAGAGTTTGACTTCCTCTCTTCCTATTTGGATGCCTTTTATTTCTTTCTCTTGCCTGATTGCTCTGGCCAGGACTTTCAATATTATGTTGAATAGGAGTAGTGAGAGAGGGCATCCTTGTCTTGTGCTGGTTTTCAAGGGGAATGCTTCCAGCTTTTCCCCATTCAGGCTGTGGGCTTGTCATAGATGGCTCTTATTATTTTGAAGTATGTTCCTTCCATACCTAGGTTATTGAGAATTTTTAACATGAAGGGATGTAGCATTTTATCAAAAGCCTTTTCTGCATCTATAGATGATCATGTGGTTTTTGTCTTTAGTTCTGTTGATGTGATGAGTTACATTTATTGATTTGCATATGTTGGACCAACCAACCTTGCATCCCAGAGATAAAGCCTATTTTGCTGAGGATTTTTGCATTGATGTTCATCAAGGATGTTGGCCTGACGTTTTCTTTTTTTGTTGTGTCTCTGCCAGGTTTTGGTATCAAGATGATGCTGGCCTCATAGAATGAGTTAGGGAGGAGTCCCTCCTTCCTCTTTGTTCTTGAATGATATATTTTCACTGATATAAAATTTTGGGTTGAGAGTTCTTCTCTCTGAAAAATGTGTGCCAATTCCTTCTGGCCCCCATAATTTCTAGTGACATAGCCATTGTTACTCAAATCATTAATTCACTATAGATTATGTTTTGTTTCTCTCTAGCTGCTTTCAAGATTTTTTCATCATGATTGATTTAACGAAGTTTGATTACGATGTGTCTTGCTGTGTGTTTCTTTGGGTTTATCATGTTTAAAGTTTGCTCTGCTTCTTGAATCTGGAAGTTTGTGGCTTTCACCAAATTTGGGCAATTTTCAGCGATTATTTTTTTCAAGTACTTTCTCAGCCTTATTTTCTCTTCTAAAACAACAGTGATACCAATGTTATCTCTTTTGTTATTGTCTCACAGGTCCCTGATAATCTGTTCATTTCTTTTTGGTCTATTTTCTCTCTCATTCAGATTGGGTAATTTCTATTATTCTATTTTCAAATTTATTGATTCCTTGCTCCACCATATTCATGCTGCTATTGAGCCATCTAGTGAGTTTTAAATTTATTTTCCAGTTCTAAAATTTCCATTTGATTCTTTTTTATTCACCACCTGCATGACCTTGTGTAAGTTTTTTAACCCCTCTAGACTTTAGTTTCCTGAATTATAGTTAGCACTTACCCAAGTTTGCTGTGAAAGCCAAGGGTATAAAGCTTAGCTCAGCATCTAGCAAAGCCTAAACATTTCAAAAATGTTAGTTCTCATTTAAAAATCATTTTTCTACATACTAATATCAAATATTTCTGGTTTTCTGGTGTATGATTTTTATCGTATGGGGGTCAGTCCCACCTTACAGACACATTGATATTTTACAATGAAAGTCAGTGGGAAGCTAGATTCTCATTTTACCAGAGCAAAATTCTGCACTTCAGTGGAATATGTTTACTCATTCTTAATGTACCCATACATTAGGAACTTTAGCTTAAAATTTTAATTTAACTTTTGATATTTTATGATTTGTTTTAAATATATTTTATGTGTTATACATATTATACAAATATATGCACATTTATACAGATATATGTATTATATATACATATATAGATACATGTATATATATATATACAGATGTATGTATTATATATACATATATAGTTGATTCTCATTATTCACAGTAGTTATGTTCTGTAAAGTCTCTGTGAACATTGATTAGCAAATATGGAACCATTGTTCCTAGGAGAAATACAGGGTTAGGTTCCTACAAGCTTCTAGTCACAACATTTTAATAATCTGATCAACATATAACCTTGTTTTATGTATGTTTCTGTTTAAAGAAACCTAATTCAATATATATTGTTGATTCATTTACTTTAAACTCATTGCCAAGAGGAGTATAACTCATCCCTGAACAAAGCTTATGTAACACATGTGTTTTCTCCCTCCACAAGGCATATCACAGCTTAGGAACAGCAGAGAGCACTTCAGAACTACATTTGAAGTCATTTTAAACAGCAAAATCATCAACAAAAAGCACAAACCTATGAAAAACATAGCACTAAATATATTGTGAAAAGACCACTTATTTATAATATGAGAATTGAAACAAGAAGACAGAATAATACTTTGTTTGACCTTAGCTGGGAATGTGCATGTTGCATGACTCAAATTTCTCACTATGCTCTGCATGTCTGTGAGTGACTGACCACAAAAGCACGGTGAATTGATCTGGGGGTTACAAATAAAACTTAGCAAGTAGGTATATTTGTAAGAATGGAATCTATGAATAATGAAGATCAGCTGTACAGACACACACACAACACACACACATACCCCTACATATATACATTTTCTTAATTATTGAAATTCTAGGTAGATGAAACAGATTTGGGTCTTTACTTGGGCATATAATATGGTGCTGTGATGGGGAAAAATTTTAGATTTGCAAGGCACATTAATTTTACAAACTACACTTTATCATGATGTGTTATGTATTTTATATATTGTTTGATTAGATTTGCTAAAGTATTAAGTATTTTTGTGTCTATGTTCATGAGGGGTGCTGATGTATAATTTTCTTATTATATCTTTGGTTCTAGAGTCAAAGTAATACTGATTTTATACAATGACTTGGGGCGTATTCTCTTTTATTTTCTGAAAAAATGTGTAGGAATACTTTTTTTTATGTTTTACGTTTTATCAATGAAGCCATTTTGGCCAGCAGTTTTCTTTGTGTGAAGGTATTTGAATTTCTTTATTAGATATAGGGATACTTGGATTTTCTATTTCTTTTCTTTTCTTTTTTTTTTTTTTGGTGGAGACAGGGTCTCAGTATGTTGCCCAGGCTGATTTTAAATACCTGGCCTCAGGTGATCTTCCTGTCTTGGTCTCTCAAAGTGCTAGGATTACAGGTGTGACCCACTGCACCCAGCTGATTTTCTGTTTCTTCTTGTGTCATTTTGGCAAGTTGTGTCTTTTAAAGACTTTGTAAACTTCATTTTTGTTGTTGAACTTATTGACATAACATTGTTCATAGTATGCTTTCATTATTCCTTTAATATCTTTGTAATTTGTTGTGATGTCCTTTCTTTTATTCCTGATATTTGTAATTTGTGTTTCTTTTTTTTTGATTAGCCTTGGTATGAGTTTATCAGTTTTATTAACCTTTTCAAAGAGCTAACTTCTGCTTTGCTGATATTCAGTTTCATTGATCTATTCTACTATGAACAAATATCTTCTTACTTTGGTTTTGATTAACTCTTTTTCTAGCTTCTCAAGTGGGTAACAGATCAGTGATTTTATGTCTTTTCTTTTCTAATCCAGGCATTTTAAAGCTACACAATTCCCCTAAAGAGATGCTTTAACTGCAGCCCTCAGATTTTGACATGTATTATCATTCAGTTCAAAATATTTTCCAATTTTCTTTGTGACTTATTCTTTGAACTATAAGTGATTTAGAAGTGTACAGTTTAATTTCCAAACAATTGGGGGAATTTTCGAGATATTTTATTATTATTGATTACTAATTTAATGCTGTAGTGGCCAAAGAATATATTCTGTATAATTCAAATGTTTTAAATTTATTGAGACTTGTTTTGTGGCCCAGCATATGGTCTATTTTGGTGAAGGTTTCATGTGCACTTGAAAGGAATGTGTATGCTGCTTTTGATGTGTGTAGTGTCAAATACCAATGGCATCAAGTTGGTTGATAGTGCTATTCAAATCTTCCATATCCTTACTGCTTTTTTTCCCCTAATTTTACCAGCTGTTGTGAGAGGGGTGTCAACATCTCTAACTATGGGATTTTGGTGGTGTTTATATTTCCTTTGTTCTCTCAATTTTTGCTTTATGTATTTGGGACCTGTGATATTGCATTATATATATATTTTAATTTTAATTTTAATTAATTTATTTTTTTGAGACAGAGTCTCGCTCTGTCACCCAGGCTGGAGTGCAGTGGCACAATCTTAGCTCACTGCAGCCTCCGTCTCCCGGATTCAAGTGGTTCTCCTGTCTCAGAGTCCCAAGTAGCTGGGATGACAGGCATCCACCACCACTCCTGTCTAATTTTTGTATTTTTAGTAGAGATGGGGTTTCACCATGTTGGCTAGACTGGCCTCGAACTCCTGATCTCAAGTGATCCACCCACGTCAGCCTCCCAAAGTGCTGGGATTACAGACATAAACCACCACACCCTGGCCTATATATTTGGTTTTTGTCTCCATTTCCTGACTTAACAGCTTCTAACTCTCTTGGAATCTCCTGAGTGATAAGAGTGTCTTTTTATGCTAATGAGATGACTATGGCCAGGAGCCCCAAGGTAGCTTCAGGATGGGGCTGGTCACCATAAAGACCAAAGTAGGATTAGGGGATTGGAACTTTCAGCACCCGCATACCACAGGGAGGGGAGAGGGTCTAAAGGTTTAGTTGATCACCAATGGCCAATGATATATTTTCTGACCTCTTTACTCTTTATTATTTATTCATTCCTTTTTGCAGAACTATGCTTTTAAGATTATATATATCTATATAGCTCTTTCTCTATATCTATCTATATATACACATATATATTTTTGAGGTTCTGAAAGTATAAGTATACATATAGGCATATATTTTTACATTTCTTATAGTGCAGTACTGCTGGAGTCCAGCATCTACTTCTTCATTTTATAACTTGGTTTAGATCTCAGTTAACTAACCTATACCATGCCTCTTATTTTGTCAAAGAGAATGTTTATTTTTAAACCTTAAGCTTTCTGGTGAATCATAAACCATAACTTCCTGTTTTAATTCAGCCAGTGAAGTAATACCAAGTTGCTTCCCCAGCTTTTTCTTTTTCTTTTTTTTTTTCTTTGAGACAGAGTTTTTGTTCTTGTTGCCCAGGCTGGAGTGCAGTGGCACAATCTCAGCTCACTGCAACCTCTGCCTCCTGGGTTCAAGTGACTCTTCTGCCTCAGCCTCCCAAGAGCTGGGATTATAGGCATGTGCCACCATGCCTGGCTAATTTTGTATTTTTAATAGAGACAGGGTTTCTCCATGTTGGTCAGGCTGGTCTTGAACTCCCGACCTCAGGTGATCCGCCCACCTTGGCCTCCCAAAGTGCTGGGATTACAGGCGTGAGCTATTGTGCCTGGCCTCAGATTTTTCCTATATATAAATTTTACAATGGTTTATCCTTAAAAAGTACTTGTTATTCTATTATTGCTGCATAACAAATTACCTGAAAATTTAGTGGTATCCAACCATAATGTTTCATTTTTCTCATGATTTTGTTTGTCAGGAATTAGGTGAGGCAGTCTCACTTTGGAGTCTGTCATGCAGTTTTGGCCAGATGTCAGCTGGGGCTGCAGTCGTGTGAAGGTTCTACTCGGCCGGAAACCTACAGTGACCCTCACACATGGCTGGCGGGCTGTTGGGAGCTCAGCTGAAACTGTTGGCTGGAGCATTTATATGCAGCTTATCCATGATAGTGATTGCAGGATAACTGGACTTTTTACATGGGCTGGTTTCACCTGAGAGGAAGTGTCTCAAGAGAACCAGGCAGAAATTTTTCAGAACTTTTAAGGGCTTTTCAGAACTGTACTTGGTGTAGTATCACTTCTGTTGTGTTCTATTGTTTGAAGCAGTCAAAGCAGTCACAAGCCTGTCCAGATTCAAGTGGTGGTGACATAGCCCCCCATCTCTTCATGGGATGAGTGTCAAAGAGCTTGTGGGCAATACATTTATATTGCTTCATGGTTACTGAAGTATATCTTACATATAATAAAATGCACGGATCTTAAGCATCGAGTTCAATGAATTTTGGTAATTGTTTAGACCCCTGCATCAACTACCTGATGTCAGGTATAGAACATTGTTTTCAACGTAAACTTCCCTTCTGTGCCTTTCAAGTCAATCCTTACACATAGTTTTTCCTGTTCTGTGAAGGCACATAAGTGGAATTATACTATTTGTGTATTTGGCTTCTTCAACTCAACATAAAACTTTCAGATTCATTCATATTGTTCATGTATCACTTGTATGTTCTTTTTTGTATTTCACTGTATGGATATACTACAGTTTCTTTACCCCTCACCCATTGTTGGACATTTCTAGTGTGTGGCTATTATAAATGAAGATGATATGAACATTCTTGTATACAGTTTCAAATGTTATCGTGGTATCTTTGGAATATTTTCGTATTATTAAAATCCAGTGTTTCTAAATTGTTTCAGTGCTCAAAGACCTTTGAAATTTACCTCTCTACATGGTAAAGATTTACTATTACAAGCTTTTTGGGATTAAGGAAGCAATAATTTATAGCAGGGGGTTCCCAACCCTGGGGCCAAGGATCAGTATCAGTCCGTGGCCTGTTAGGAACTGGGGCACACAGCAGGAGGTGAGTGGTAGGAGAGCAAGCGAAGCTTCATCTGTATTCACAGCTGCTGCCCACCGCTCACATTACTACCTGAGCTCTGCCTCCTGTCAGACAGTGGCATTAGATTCTCATAGGAGTGTGAACACCATTGTGTACTCCTTATGAGAATCTAATGCCTTATGATCTGTCACTGTCTCCCATCACCCCTAGATGGGACTGTCTAGTAGCAGGAAAACAAGCTCAGGACTCCCACTGATTCTACCTTATGGTGAGTACCTTATAATTGTTTCATTATATACTACAATGTAATAATAATAAAGTGCACAATAAATGTAATGTGCTTGGATCATCCCAAAACCATCCCCCCACCTTTCCCCTCTGTCTGTGGGAAAATTATCTTTATGAAACTGGTCCCTGGTGCCAAAAAGGTTGGGGACCACTGGTTTATAGGATCCACTAGAAAGGATGGAATGGTGTCTTACCAAGAAAACCAAAATCTCTATCATTCATCATTTCACTTACATAAATGCTCAGTATGAAAAATTATAGAGATGGCTAAGATTTTAAAAAATGGAAATGGAAATTTCCCCTCAAAACCAATTTCTCCTCGCAGCCTTCTTCAAATCTCATCCCCCGGAAGTCAGAAAAAAGGATGGGTTAGAATTCCAAATTTCTTTGTGTGTGTGTAGGAGGAAGAGGATAGTATTGTTGGAAAGTGGAAGTTCATTACTGACTACAAACTACAAGTCTGGGTTCAGTCATAAGAACACTTACATCCGTTCTAGATAACCCAACCCCAAGATATTGCTCCTGTTACCAAAGAGGGAGTGAAGGTCTCTGAAAATGTAGGAGTCCGTTAGCAGATGGGGAGAAATGGGTTAAAGATTTTAAAAAATTGCACAGACAGTAGTTGTTTGCTCTTTGGTTATAGGTGAATTATCTCTATTCTAGTTAGGAGTGGAGGAGTGAAGTATGTCTCAGTGCACAAACTAAAGATCTGCAGGCTTGGAAAGAAATTTTCTTTTGTAATAAAAGGCTAGGCCCCTTGCTATAGACATGAGTGGTTAGTTACAATAGGTTATTGGGGGTATCATCCAGGTAATGAAATGTTCAACAGGAAGATTATAAAGGTAACTAGATTTGCCCCATGGATTTTGCCCAGTGGTTTTGAAGGCAAAACAAGATTAATTTGAATATGTAGGGAAGAAAAATAACTTGGGATTGATGAGGGGCTGATGTTTTACATTTATAAAAGCCTGAGAGTGTCAACTACAAATTTAAAATCTGTATCGGGTATACACAGAACAACCTCTAGTGTGGCACCAGATTAATGGGGGTACCTTGAAAAATCAGGTCAGAATAAAGTGACAGAAATTATAAAACATACATGATAATGATAATGATAATAAACAAGACATTTATTTTTCATACTCTTTTGGGGGAAAGGAGAAAAGTCAGTTTGCCCTGCCCGATGATGGTCTTTCTGATTCTCCATTCATTCCATAGAACTGGATAGGTTGCTTCATCTCAGAGGATTTTGTACTCTTAATTCATAAAGAGAACTTCTCTTCAAGAGAGTGGTCAAAGGGTGAGCCTCTGTGAGCAGCTTCGCTGGTGCACGGCCAGACTCCCTCTCTGGGTGAAGCTTTTTCCACACTGGCCACACAGATAGGGTGTCTCTCCTGTGTGGATTTTTCCATGCAGAATACAATTCCCCCTGGTGTGGAAACTCTTCCTGCACTGGGTACAGGCATAGGGCTTCAGGCCCGTGTGGACTCTGATGTGAACAATTAAGCTTCCTTTCTGACTGAAGGCTTTTCCACACTGATCACATCTATAGGGCTTCTCACCACTGTGAACTCTCCTGTGAACAGCAAGGTTACTCTGATTCCTGAAGCTTCTCTGACAAATAGCACACTCATAGGGTTTCTGTCCAGTGTGGAGTCTCTCGTGGACAGCGAGACTACCTCGTTGACTAAAGCTTTTCCCACACTCCTTGCACTGATAAGGCTTCTCTCCCGTGTGTATCCGCTGATGTGTAACAAGATTGCCTTTGGCCCTGAAGCTTTTTCCACAGTGGGTGCACTCAAAAGGCTTTTGACCAGTGTGGATTCTCTCATGTAACGTTAGACTACCTTTTTGCCGGAAGGATTTTCCACACTCCTGGCACTCATAGACCCTTTGTCTCACTCCAGGTGAATCTTCCTGTAGTGTCTTCGAATCTGGGGATTTTTGTTCCAGCTTCTCTCTTCTGAAAGAATTTTGGATATCCCAGCTTGAGGATCCTGTAGCCTCAGAGTGGTCATATTTGTGGTGGGCTTCAGTCATCACATCTGATAAAATGAGAGGGAAGTCGTGTAAGAAGCACCAATAATGCTGAGTTAGAATAGGGAAAAAGAAACATAATACTTTGAGTGCTTATGATGTGCCAGGCCTTATTCTTTGCATAGACAATGCAATCCTGAAAACAATGCCATGAGATTGATACAGATAATGGGAGCAAAGGGCGATTGTCAAAGGTCACAGAGCTAGGTAAGTTAGAGCTGACTCAAATAGGCATTCTCCATAGCAGTGTACTGCCTCTGAATTTAATTTAGGCCAACAAATAACCTTGTAAGATAGACATGGTTTTCTCTATTTTACAGGTCAGAAAACAGGCTCAGAAAATTTAGAAAACTATACAGAATCACATAGAGCCCCATACCCACTTTTATCTGACTCCAAAACCGCTGTGGATCCAGGCTGTATAAGGCCTAAAACTTTCCCATTTTAGAGGCACCCTTTTAAGAAAATGTATAAAATGAAGCACAGGGCCTTGGAGAGACCAATGCAAGTGAGGGGTCCTAAAAGTGAAGTTGCATTTGCTTCTTCAGAAATCCACCTCTGTCCAGTCTGTTCTGACAACAGAATAAGCACCATGACCTCAGAAAATATGTAGCACAATCCTGGGTACTTTACTTCTATTATTGCTAACTTATTGCCCCATTTTACAGACGAACCTGGAGCTTAAGGAAGTTAAATAACCTGTCTGATACTGCAGATCTAGCCATGGCAATTATAGAATCTGATCCAAGGAATTTTTCCCATTAAAATCCTTGCTATTTTCAGTCTACCAAGCTATGGCAAAACTGAAATCAATTTTGGTTTGGAAGTTATTCTCTATGCCGATATTGACTTTTTTTCCTCTAATACTGCCCTGCATCTGAGCCTCCTGGTGCACTTTAAATATGGGTCCATTCATCACCATTAACAGTTTTCTTGGTATCACTCCAGGGTAATTTTCTCCTTGTTCCCTTGCCTTATTCAGAGACAATGCTGAGATTTAAGCTGCTCATTCATTCTCAGAGACTGCTTCAATGCTACCTCCATATCAAGATGGTTCTCTTGCTCTGTTTCTACTATTACTTCTAACTCCAGCTCACAGGCTTTTCTTATAACCCTAGGAACAGTGAGCTCTACCAAAGCAAGGTCTCCTCTGCTTCCTCAGACTGCCGACCAGTACTGAGAACAGGGGCACTGAATATCTGTGAGCTGAGCGCATCCAGCCATCAACTGACTCACTCACTGAAGAACGCTACATTCTGGGCATATCTTCCATGACAGTCCAGCAGGGTAGCTGTTGGAAATCCAAACATGTCCACTCCTGCTTACGACCTCAGTCACCACCTCTTCATATGATTCTTCCATGGGCTGTTCCTGAGCACCTGAGGGAGAAAAACAAACAGAAACAAACAGGAAAGGGCAGAATAATTGATATGTGAGAAGGAGAAAGTCAACAGTTGTTGAGACATAAGTGAATGTGAGAAACCTAGATTGCTTGACATAATGTCAGTTACTAAAATGTCACTGCAAAATGGGCCCAAAGGTACCAGGACCACACACAAATGAGTCTAGGAGGAAGCAGGATGTGGGAAAGGAGAGAACACATAAACATATATCTCTTCCTGCCAGTCCCAAGTTAATAGTCATTCCTGTTTACTTTGGTCTTGGCATGTAACTGGGATCTTCCATTTTGGTTCCCCACCTAACCACCTACTACTTTCTTCCCTCCAAGCCCCAGAGGAATTCAGAATCTAAAAAAACAACATTTCAGCCTTCACAATTGGTTGGAACCAATCAGCTCTCCAGTTATCTGTAGTTACAAAGACTTAACAAGAGAGTCCATTTGTTACCACTGAACAATTCTTAGGAGGCTCCGGACCCAGACTCGCCTTTCTCTTGCTCTTGAAGATACAAGAATACCAGTTCTGACCAAGTGTAAATACTTGTCAATTCTTGGAAAAGAAAGACCTACTCTGGACTCCAAGCCCAAGGCACTCCAACTAGGTTAAGTAACTTGCCCAAAAATCCACAGAAAATAAGGAGTCAAGGTGGAGCAAAGGTTCAAATCCAAGACTTTCTGGATCCAAAGTGTATGCTCTTAGACAGTTGTCTAGTTCCTGATCACTAAAGAGCTGGTCAGAATGCTTATAAAATTGAACAGAAAGGAAGAGAGTTTGACCAGACTGAATTACTCTTCCAGATCCTAGGAATCCTCTTGTATGTGCTCTAAATTATTTTTTAATTTTTTTAAAATTCTGAGTCAAGGTTTTGCTCTGTTGCCCAGGCTGGAGTACAGTGGCTCAATCATAGCTTGCTGTGACTTTGAACTCCTGGACTCAATGGATCCTCCCACTTCAGCCTCCCAAATAGCTAGGACTATAGGTAAGCACCACCAAGCCTGGCTAATTTTTAAAAATTATTTAAAATTTTTTTTGTAGAGATCGGGTCTCATTATCCTACCCAGGCTGGTCTCCAACTCTTGGCCTGAAGTGATCCTCCTGCCTCGACCTCCCAAAATGCTGAGATTGTAGGCATGAGCCACTACACCTGGCCCACATGATCTATTTTTTTAAAAAAATATTTCTTCCTACTTCAGGATCCTAATTACTGAATTCTTACACTTTTAAGAAATGCATTGGTTCAGTGCTACTCCTTGTTTCCCTCTAATATGTCCTATCAAAATGCTGGCCTTCTGATTTAATGAAATAATAGTATGATGCTACCATTATTTGTTTTGTCAACCTAAGCACCTGGTTCTTCTTGACAACTGCACATTCTGCTACATGCTGTGATGACCAGGAGAGACATTTAAATTTTTATTTGGAGGACTCACTTCCAACTTGGAACACAAGCTACAAAGGAATTCCCTACCAGCGTGCCAGCACATCATTTGGAAGTTCAAGGTATTCTTGCTCAACAGCTGCACACACATTAAAAGTCCCTGGAGTACATGGCGCCTGCTGCCTGGGGTTGGACTCTGTCGCTGGGGATTCCAGAAATTAGAGTAGAATTCACAGCTCTGCCTCTCCACCTGCTGTGAGGTCTTCAAGTTACAACTCCGCCGCCTATCAGGGCCCTCCGTGATTAGTAAGGGAGAAATTGTCATATTTTTCTCCCTAGATCACAGGTCGGAGGAAGCAGTTTTCCCAAGATTTTGTAAAAGTAGCTTTATAATTAAAAACATTGATTTTCCTATTAGAAAGGCTATTATATCCTTTGGAAAAAGCTTAGAAGTAGTCCGTGAGAGTCTTGGCTTCTTGCCGTGGCTCCCCCAGGATATGACCTTGGGCAAGTAACCCAGCAGCCCTGACTCAGTTTCCCCACTTATTAAACAGATTACTAACACTGTCCTATCAGGTAGGACAATGAGAAGGAAAGAACCAAACAGGAGGGGTATCTGACGAGACCACCAGACTGAAGATCTAAAATCCGGCGTCCTCTGGAGGGCGGAGGAGAAGAGGGGTACACTTGGTGGTCTGGACAATGTCCTAGGGCCAGTTTCAGGTGTAGGAGCTTGTGGGTAGCGTGGTTTCCCACACACTGCCTGGCTTCCTACTCTCCCCCGCAGGGGCTACCTCTCCTCCCACCCCGGAAGGCCGGCGCCGGCTCCCCGCACTCGCTGAAGCCCGCACGGAGGCCCGGGGAGCCTGCCGCGGCCTCCCCCTCCCACGCCCCGACCCCATGGGCCCTGCTCCTCTCCGCAGACGCTGCCCTCCCGCCTCGGGCCCCGGGCCCGCCTTGCGTCCTGAACCTCCGCACCCCGCTCTCTGGTCCACGGGACCCTGCTCTGCGGACCGCCGACCTCTCCGCTCGCGGCTGGCCTCCCTCGGGGCCCGGGCCGACCAGGCCTGCTCATTTCCGTGGCGGCCGCTGGCATAAGGGGGCCACAAGGAGGGCCTGGGACAGCGGCCTGATGGCGCAGCCCCACCTTGCCCCGGCGCTCTGACCCGGCCGGCGGCCTCACTCACCGCAGCGGCGCGTGCCCGCAGACAAAGGCCGGCGCCGAGCCCGCAGCAGCGCCAGCGCCGGCGCCGGCGGAACGGACTACAACTCCCAGGAGTCTCCGCGCGAGCCCGCCCGCCGGGCCGTGGGTCTCGGCGGCCCCGGCTTCCCAAGAGCACTGTGGGAAATGTAGTTCTCTGGCGCGCCCTGCGCTCGGGCTCCGCAGGTCCCGGGGGCGCGGGGACCTCAAGCAGTCCCGTTTGGACTGGTAATCCGAAGACCCACAGCGCTGACCTGTCAGCGGACGCGGAGCCGGGACGGAGCCACGGCCGCTCAGATTAGCAGGATCTGATTGACAGCATCGGGGTAGCAGACGCTGAGCCAGGGACTCAGGAATCCAGGGTTCTTGCAGGGCGTCGCGGAAGGAAACGAAGTTTTGGGGAGAAATCTGTTGATAAAGCCTTGGGGTCTTCGAGGTCACGTGTTGAGCCGCTCGCTGCATGAACAAAGGCGAAGCCCGCTTTCATGGAGCTTCTGTGAAGAGCAACAGTAACACAGGCAGTCCAGTCTTCCTGAGATACTGAGGGGAGCATGGTTGCTTTTGAACACGTACGAGATAAAGCCTCTCTAATAATGCCTGCTTTTTTTTTTTTCTTCACTCTGTCTCCCAGGTTGTAGTGCAGTGACAGGATCTCGCCTCACTGCAACCTCTGCCTTCTGGGCTCAAGTGATTCTCCTGCCCCAGCCTCCCAAGTAGCTGGGACTACAGGTCTGTGCTACCATGCCCGGCTAATTTTTTTGTATTTTTAGTAGAGACGAGGGTTTTACCATGTTGGCCAGGCTGTCTGATATGCCTTAAGCCTCCTTTAAACGCACTTTTCCAGGATCGGGGCCACATCCTGGAGCTCTTCTGCCTGGCCCAGCGTCTCTCTGGGTCCCTGCCTCTGGAGCCTCTCTCCGTAGATGTGTCTGTCCATCCTCTATCGTGAAGGACTAATAAAGAATGCTTCCTCTTGCTATGTTCTTGTCCTCTACCCCAAAGCCACACATTGGTTAAACCAAACAACTTAATTTCACTCAATATGCAGAGGTGTCGTGTAAGTAATAAGTTGATTCCTAAATGTTAGCTTTTACTATTGCACATCATTTCTGAATTTCATTCAACATTTATCCGTTGAACCCATTTTAAGTGCTGACACGGGACACGAAAGTGAGCGAGACACACTCCGTGCTCCTAGGGAGGGGCTGACAGTCTAGTGGAGAAAACAAACACCACCTTCCTCACATGGGGGTCAGGGGTGTTGCACAGCTAAATCCCAGAGTGTGTGGTGCAAACTGTCCTGAAGCTCCCCACTCCTGAACTGCCCCAGGTGGCTCCTCCCTTCACTCCTCCCAAGTCTGAGAGAGAAAGGGGTGGAGGGCGGCACACAGCAAAGGCCAAGGCTCAGAGGCTTAAGGCTGCGTCCTCTGCTTCACACAGGGGTACATAGGTTCTGTTGAGGTCAGGACCGGCTGTGGACACTAGGACAAGTTTCAGATCCTGCCGTGAAGGTACATGACAAAGCATTGGTGGGAAAAGGTGGCTGTGAGGGGGGACCATCGTCACTTTTATAAATCTGCATAAACTCCCTTAAGGCGTCTCAGGAAAGTGGACACATTGAAGGGCCCAAAGCGGGGGAGAAAGCTGTTAGGATTGGGGTTGATGTGACCCCAGCCTCCATAGACAGACTGCCCAGCTGCAAAATGGGGCATATCCTCACCCACCACCTGCATCTTAAGGCAAATACTCAACAAAAGGGAGGGTGTGGGGTGAGGGTGAAAGGGAAATCGTTGTCGGCAGTGTAGATTTGAAAAATTGCCAAAGAACAATTTCCTCACTTTGCAGGCATTTCAAAATATTAGGGGAAGGACAGATAATTCAATAAATGGTGTTATGACAAGGGCTAGACATTGGTGGGAGGGGGGAGTTGAATGTTTACCTAACTCCCATGCCAAGAGAACCTCCAGATAGATTAATGTAAAATGGGAAACACAGGCCCAGAAGAACACGTGGATTAATCTTCTTATAATCTTGGCATAGGGAAGGCTTTCTTTCTTTTTTTTTTTTTTTTTGAGATGGAGTCTCGCTCAGTCGTCCAGGCTGGAGTGCAGTGGCGCTATCTCGGCTCACTGCAAGCTCCGCCAGGGAAGGCTTTCTTAACCAATGTAACAAAGGCGGAAACAATAAAGAAGAAGATTAAAATCCAGCACTTCTGTGTGGCCGAAGCACCACTAAATGAAGTTAACACGTGACAAGCTGGGAAAATATTAACAATTGTCATACTTAAAGACACCATACAAATCAATAAGAAAAAGTTCACTAGAAATGTGGCAAAGGACAGCAACTCACACACACACAAATGAAAGGAAAATACATTCATTATTCATTTTATAAAATTTCCAATTGAAACAAATGAAAATTACCTCCCAAGTACTAAATGGCAAAGATTGCAAAGGAGACTGGGGAAGTGGACATGTCTGTCCGTGTGTAAATTGAGATGACTGCTCTGATAGGACATTTGGCAGTGCATACCAAAAGCCCTAAAAATGCACATATTCCTTCTAGAATTTTTTCTTTGGGGAAAAATAATCAGATAATTGCATCCTAATTGTGGAATGAAAGCCTTAGGGTCCAGGTTGCTGAAGTGAATTATTGGCTTTGAAAGGACTTTTAGTTGCTTTGAAAGGATTGGCTGCCCTAGAAGTTTCCATGAGACTGTGAAGCTCTAGGGAAGCTGAAGCCTTCACTTGCTGCCATAGTTCTGAACAAACACAGTCATTTGGTGCTTAGTGATGGGGACACCTTCTGAGAAATGCATCATTAGGCGATTTCATCTTTGAACATCATAGAATGTACTTACACAAACCTAGATGGTACCTCCCATTACACGCTAGGCTCAGTGGTTTAGACTCTATTCAGTATAGTCACATGCTAGTGACTGTACTGAATACTGCATGCAATTGTAACACAATGGGAAATATTTGTGTATCTAAACATAGAAATGGTATAGTAAAAATATGGTAATATAATCTTCTGGGACCACTGTTATATATATGGCCAATTGTTGACTGAAAGGTTATAATGCGGCGCATGACTGCACCTGGGTCTAGAGTGGTAGAATGAGAGCCCACCCTCCTGGGGTGGGGGGTTGATCAGAACACTTTCCATTGTGCTTACCATCTGTGTCTACTCCAATCCCTGTCAGAAATGCAGGCCTCTTCAGTCCCCACTGGCTGTGTTCCTCCTTCCTCAGTGCTCTGCACACTCACTGCACTGTGTAAGCCTTCTGTCCACTCCACACTCTCCTCTCACTCTGTCCATTATGGAGCAGTGCCTGGGAGAAAGTCAGCTTTCTTGCAGACCCCTCCGTCTTGGTGGCCAAGCTTGGGCAGCTGGACCCCCAGGATAAAGGGATCTGTGCTTTAGTGTGATTCTTTGGAAAGGTTGTTGAACCTGGGCCAGAGCTGTCCAAGCATTTCCTGATGTGCTAGCCATTTCTCAGGGCTGGAAGTGATCGTGGATTCTCCTTGGACAAATCGTTCCTTTTCTCTGAAGCCGCCTTTGTCCTTTTGAGCAAATGTGTCTTGTGTTTGATTTCACTAGCGCCTGATTTATAAACTCAGGATATGAAGACTTTGGCCTTCATGAGCCTAGTGTGTGCATCATTACTCTTGTCCCCTCATAACTCCCACAACTATTCATATAAAAATCATACTGATGGAAGCTATCTCTGCAGGCTTCAGGCAGATTTTGGGTCTTGCCTTTCATTTCTACCATTTAACCAGCTGTGCCCTTCTTTAACCTCTTGATGGAACTGCTTATAAGCCAGAAAGTGGGAGGGAAAGTGTGGGGTGGAGCAGATGACCCATACCTAGTACAAATTTGCATTTGTTTTTAGCACTGTGGGCTAAGCCAACATTTCCTGCAGAGGCTCTGATGCCCAGATCTGATAACCCTGTTTGGTGTCACTTAGTGGGGCTGCAGTCAAGACCCCTTTAGGATGTATTTCTGGTGCTCCTCAGCTCACAAAGACTATGTGCCCTGTATTGTGCACGTGAGTGCTGTGCTTTCATAATGAGCCTTTTGAGGAAATGTCATGGAGGAGCATGAAGTCCTGCATTTCTGTCTCCCATTTTATAGGAAGGTCTCCCACGTGGCCAGAGGCTGAAGACATGAATGTGGCTGTGTAGCAGCATGAGCTGCAGACAAAACCCCTCAGACACCGAGTTAAAGAAGGAAGGGCTTTATTCGCCAGGAAGCATCGGCAAGACTCATGTCTCAAAAACCGGGCTCCCCGAGTGAGCAATTCCTGTCCCTCTTAAGGGCTTACAACTCTAAGGGGGTCCGTGTGAGAGGGTCATGACTGATTGAGCAAGCAGGGGGTACGTGACTGGGGGCTGCATGCACTGGTAATTAGAACAGAACAGAACAGGACAAGGATTTTCACAGTGCTTTTCCATACAACGTCTGTAATCTATAGATGACATAACCCGATTAGGTCAGGGGTGGATCTTTAACTACCAGGCCCAGGGTGTGGTGCGGGGCTGTCTGCCTGTGGATTTCATTTCTGCTTTTTAGTTTTCACTTCTTTTTTCTTTGGAGGCAGAAATTGGGCATAAGACAATATGAGGGATGGTCTCCTCCCTTAGCTGAAGTGGGAGCTAGGTGTTCCTCATCAGATCAACGGTTGGATGCTACTTCCTCTCACACCTGAGTCCTGAGCTGTGGACCCTGGAGCTAGGGATCGTCACTGAGGCCCACAGATGGGCTCCATGTGGGTCTGTGAACTGATGAAATGGCAAAAGTGGATGTCTTAGTCCATTTAGTGTTGCTATAAAGGAATGCCTGAAGTTGAGTAATTTATAAAGAAAAGAGGGTTATTTGGCTCATGGTTCTGCAGGCTGTACAAGAAGCCTGGTGCCAACATCTGCTTCTGGGGAGGCCTCAGGCTGCTTCTGCTCATGGTGGGAGGTGAAGGAGAGTGGTGTGTAGAGATCACACGGTGAGAGAGGAAGCAAGAGAGACAGAGGAGGTGCCAGGTTCTTTTAACAACCAGCTCATGGGGGAACTCTCAAGGGAACTAATAGAGTGAGAACTTACTCAGAGCATGAATCTATTCATGAGGATCTGCCCTCATGACCCAGACACTTCCTGTTAGGCACCACTTCCAACACTGGGGATCAAATTACAACATAAGGTTTGGGATACAAACATCCAAACTATGAAGTGGACTTGAGGCTCTTTAGGACAGATGGCACCTACTTTTCATCAAAGAGTTGGTTGATCTCCAAAAAGATGAAAATGATTGAGAATACTTGAATATGCAGAGACAGATCATTTTAAACTTTTTTCTTTTAACTTTTTATTTTGAAATGATTTTAGACTTACAGAAAAGTTGCAAAAACAATGCAGAGGGTTCACATATATTTTTCACTCACCTTCCCCTAATATTAACAACTCACAGAATTATAATAACACCAGAAAATTAGCATTGGTACCATGCATCATGGTAATTATTATTATTATTATTATTATTATTTTTTTTTTGAGACAGTCTTGCTCTGTCTCCCAGGCTGGATGGAGTACAGTGGCGTGATCTCGGCTCCCTGCTACCTCTGCCTCCCAGGTCAAGTGATTCTCCTGCCTCAGCCTCTTGAGTAGCTAGGATTACAGGCACCCGCTGCCACGCCCAGCTAATTTTTGTATTTTTAGTAGAGATGGGGTTTCACTATGTTGGCCAGGCTGGTCTTGAACTCCTGACCTTGTGATCCACCCATCTCGGCTTCCCAAAGGCATCATGGTAATAATTAATAGTAAGCTGCTGACCTTGTTTGCGTTTCACTAGTTTCCCCCCAACGTTCATTTTCTTTCCAAGGATCCAATCCAGGATCCTACATTGCACCCAATTGTTGTGTCTCCGTAATCTCTTTGAATCTGTGGCATTTTCTCATTTTAAAGAAGAAAATAAAATCTGTTGGTAGCAATGATGGTAAACTGCAAGATAACTGTAGGGACACACAAATGATCTGCCCTTCTTGCTTCTTGCCTTCTTGTTCTTTTTCTGTCCCAAGCAAAACTTAAAATTAAGTTTATTTTCATTCGCTATCACCAAAGTAAAGTATGTCATAACTTTTATTTAAAAATATGCAAAACATATAGTTGTTGGTTTTAAAGGTTTGAAAGGCTTCAACTCTATTTCACAATAGTCAAACACATTTCTTGAAATATAAAATACATGACTGTAATAATCATACAACTGATTTGTGTAGTAAGGAGTTTAACCTTGCCCTAAAGAGCTCTGACTTTGTCCTCAGCTTCTGGCAGGTGATCTGTCTCCAAGCCCTTGGAGTATAGTGCTTAATAGGATTGTCTTCACTTGCCAGTGGCCTGGGCTCACGCTGGGTAGTCTAAATGTGATTTACGGTGGGACTGCCCCACTGGGTAGTCTCAGGATGGGACCTGGACACTCCAGGTGGTAACGACATGCTGTGGGTGGGGGATGTGGGGGTCACATGGAATCAGTCAACCTCAGGAGGGCGGGAGGCTGGAGGCTGAGATCTGCCAGGGGAACAATCAGTCACATGCATGTGAGGGAGCTCCAGCAGACACCTCTGACCCAAAGCTCGAGTGGCTTTGCAAGGTGGCACTGCTGCATGCCTACTGTCACACAGCGATGCTGGTAAAGCCATGCCTTCCTCACTCCATGGGGAGGCGATAATGGAAACTGCATGTGATACTTTCCCTGCACCCTGCCTTGGCCAATTTTAATCTAGACTTTCACTGTAATAAACCCTACCTACAATGACAGCAGCTCTCAGTGAGTTCTGTGTCTTCCTAGCAAATGATTGAATCTGAGGGTGGTTTTGGGAACCTCCCCACCAAATTGACAGTTGGTGTCAGAAGTGAGGGCAGTCTTGGCTGGGTGCAGTGGCTCATGCCTGTAATCTCAGTACTCTGACAGGCCAGGGCAGGAAGACTGCTTGAGCCTAGGAGTTTGAGACCAGCCTGGGCCACATAGTGGGACACTGTCTCTAAAAAAAAAAAAAAAAAAAAAGAAAAAAAAACCCTGCGTGTGGTGGTGCATGCCTGTAGTCCCAGCTACTCTGGAGGCTGAGGTGAGAGAATTGCCTGAGCCTGGGAGGTCGAGACTGCAGTAAGCTGTGATTGTGCCACTGCACTCCAGCCTGGGTAGACAGAGCTAGACCCTGTCTCAAAAAAAAAAAAAAAAAAAAAAGTGAAGGCAGTCTTGTGGACTGTTTCTCTAACTTTGCAGTTGGCCCTAACTTTTGCAATGACTTTAAAAGTTGAATCTGATGCTGGAGAGGATGTGGAGAAATAGGAACACTTTTACACCGTTAGTGGGAGTGTAAACTAGTTCAACCATTGTGGAAGACAGTGTGGCAATTCCTCAAGGATCTAGAACTAGAAATACCATTTGACCCAGCAATCCCATTACTGGGTATATACCCAGAGGATTATAAATCATTCTACTATAAAGACACATGCACACGTATGTTTATTGCGGCACTATTCACAATAGCAAAGACTTGGAACCAACCCAAATGTCCATCAATGATAGACTGGACTAAGAAAATGTGGTACATATACACCATGGAATACTATGCAGCCATAAAAAGGATGAGTTTATGTCCTTTGCAGGGACATGGATGAAGCTGGAAACCATCATTCTCAAAAAACTGTCACAAGGACAGAAAACCAAACACTGCATGTTCTCATTCATAGGTGGGAACTCAACAATGAGAACACTTGGACACAGGGCAGGGAACATCACACACCGGGGCCTGTCATGGGGTGGGGAACTGGGGGAGGGATAGCATTAGGAGAACTACCTAATGTAAATGACGAGTTAATGGTTGCAGCAAACCAAAATGGCACATGTATACCTATGTAACAAACCTGCACGTTGTGCACATGTACCCTAGAACTTAAAGTATAATAAAAAAAGTTGAATCTGAAACCATGTCTTTGCACTTGAAGATAAAAATAACCCTTCTCCCAAGACAAACAAGAGATTGTCACTAGTAAAGTGTCATTTTCAATTTAGCAAATGCACTTCAACACGTTTAATTTATAAGAACCCAAAAGACCCAATAGAACTACGGTCAGTTAAAGACCTGAAGTTATCTCACTTGCATTGAGGGTTTATAACGAGCACTAGATTTCTTCTTTTCTTTTTTTCTAAATTTATTTATTTCTTTTTTTAAATATATTTTTATTATACTTTAAGTTCTAGGGTGTATGTGCACATATGGACACGGGAAGGGGAACATAACGAGCACTAGATTTCTTCTAAACAATGGAGATTAAACAACGTACATCCACTGTCTGTAAAGACCTTGATCTTGACCCGTCACTCAAGAATCTTTCTTAAGTCCAGAGCTTTTAAAATGTCTCCAGTGTTCTGCCAAGACCTAAGTTTAGGACTACAAAACAGCTTGATTGACTTGTTTTCTTTTAGAAAATTGCATATGAACACTAAACACAGTTATGTAATTCCAGCGGGGGTGGTGGTGTATTTTGGCAACAGGGGTATCTTTCTGAAGGCGCAGCTCTATGATAGGTTTGCTCTGAATTGATGCATGTTTTCATTATGGGAACCAGATGCATCAAGTGCAGAGTATTTTCCAGGCACTTGAACTTGCCTTGTGGTTATTAAGTTTCTGAAACAGAAGTCCCAATATTTACTTAACAGAAAAGACAAATTATAGGGTGAAGGCTAAATTGATGTTTACATTATCAAAGACTGCTGTTTTCAGAGCAAAAATGGATGTTAACCGTGAAAATGTTTTATGCTGTGGCATTTTTGGAACATATTATTTTCATTTAAAAAGTTTCAATATATGACAAATATGTAAATGTGCACATGGGAACACGTCATTTTTCTGTGCTTTTGTCCTCTTTATTTCTGAAATCCTTCCAACTACCTAAAAGTTCCAACTATTAAAAAGTACTGCAGTCTGTTAGCATTTCAAATGTTTGTAAACTTTGATTTAGAACTGTTCCAGTATTTAATTCTGAACTTGCCAGTTTATTAATGCTTTTAAAATAAAATTTATTGCACTAGGAGTTGAAATAAGTTGTTTTTAACTCATAAAAAGAGCTGCTGAAAAGTATTTTCCTACATTTTTCTGAATAACATTTTCAGAAATGCCTAGAGTGATACAAATTTAAAATACTTAATTGGAAACATTTTACATTTAGAAGTACTTCTAATAAAATTAGAGACAATATTTTTCTGCAATTTTTCTACAGCAGAAGAAGTTGTTACTTCAGTTTTGGGCCCCTGGCATTGGTCCATACCTGGAGGTCCTCCTGGGAAGGCGTTCCCATGGCCTAGGTTCTGTGATGTTGGTGAAGGGCACCATAAGGCAGCCATTCCCAGCCACGTTCAGTTGGCAGAGCCCCTCATGCTCTGACACTTCATAAAACACGGCACGCAGCAGCTGCTGATAGCGCCCCTCACATCTCTTGAGCTCACCTTGTGCTTTGGTGGCCAATGTCCCTGTATGTTGAGGGCTCCCCACCTCAAGAACTTGAGCTCCCTGTTTTAGGCCTTTCAGTGGCCACAGGAATTTGCCTGCCCTGTGGGTGTGCCCAGCTTCAGGTGCTGGGGATTTAATGCTTGCAGGAGGCACCTTCCACTGATAAGGACTAGGAGTTCCTGGAGGACTATCCCAGCTCACCCCCTTTTCTGTGAGTCAGTCCTGCCGTGTTTCATGTTCTCTTACAGTGCCTCAGTGGGATTGCACCCCGTTTGCCACAGTGGCACCCCACTCATTCTTGCACCTGTGTGTGGCACAGCTTCTGGTTCTGGCTCATTGCTCAGTGGCTGACAGTGCTTCCTAAATGACTAGCCCCAAGCCTGTCTCAGAGTATCCTTTTTGGGGAGGCCAGCAGAAGACGCCATGTGGACCAGGTGACTCAACAGCACCCCCAGGCTCATGGGGGGTGTCAAAAGCTTGTGGTGGCCCCAAAGCTACTTGAAGGAATGGGGAATTCAGGAAAATCACTAAACTCCAACAGGAAGGGCCAAGGAAATGGATACAAAACACATAACGCACACACACACACATAAGTAATGGAAGAGAAGATAGTATCATTTTAAACCAGCGTTTAAGATCATGAGCTAAATAATAAAGAATAGAAACAGGTGGGAAAGTGGACAAAGGGAAACCAAAAATCATTAAAGACTTACACTTCCATAAAGGGCAAACCAAGTTTTGTGTGTTCGTTGCCAGTATATTTATTTATTATTATTTTTAGATGGAGTCTTGCTCTGTCACCCAGGCTGGAGTGCAATAGCGCGATCTTGGTTCACTGTAACCTCTGCCTCCTGGGTTCAAATGTTTCTCCTGCCTCAGTCTCCTAAGTAGCTGGGATTACAGACAGCCACCACCGTGCTCAGCTAATTTTTGTATTTTTGTTTTTTAAAATGGAGATGGGATTTCACCATGTTGGCCAGGCTGGTCTCCAACTCCTGACCTCAGGTGATCTGCCCACCTTGGCCTCCCACAGTGCTTGGATTACAGGCATAAGCCCCTGAGCCCGGCCTAGATATATTTTAAATGAGACTGATACTGTTTTAGGATAACAACCATAGGATCAAAACTGGGCTGATTTCCTGGCTGACTTAGTAAAAGATGGAAGCAAACAAGAATGTGGCTCCCTTATCCAAAGACAGTAAATAGATAAGGAAGATGAAAAGCTGGGCCTGCTCTGCAGGTGTCCATGGTAGGCACTGCCAATGGGGCGGGGGCTCCCTCACCTCCCACGATTCCCCTACATGGGTCCTTCCAGCTTTCCTGTTAATCATTTAGTAGATCCGCCGCCTCCTTCTTCTCTCTCCATCACTCCACACCGTCTGTGTGAACTTTTTCTGGATTTCTGGATGGGCTTCTAAATGTTGACTTGTCTAAAATATACAAGTATTGTGTATATTAGGCACCCAATAAATTCCAAACCATAGTGAATACACAAAAGCCCCCGAAGACTGGCTTGTGGCTGGGCGCGGTGGCTCACGCCTGTAATCCCAGCACTTTGGGAGGCCGATGTGGGTGGATCACTTGAGGTCAGGAGATCTAGACTAGCCTGGCCAACATGGTGAAACCCCATCTCTACTAAAAATACAAAACTTAGCTGGGCGTGGTGGTGCATTCCTGTAATCCCGGCTACTCAGGAGGCTGAGGCAGGAGAATTGCTTGAACCCGGGAGGCGGAGCTACAGTGAGCCAAGATCGTGCCACTGCACTTCGCCTGGGCAACAGAGCAAGAACCTGTCTCAAAAATACCAAACCATAGTGATGGTTTAGTATTATATTTATATTTGAGCACCACTATGCTCAAATATAAATATAATTTAAAAAATGGGCTTGGAAACAGTCCACGTCTGTCGTTCTTGGTCACAGATGTGTGTATGTAGCCATTGCTGCATAGAATCTATAATTTCATCCTTTGTAGTAGGCATTGTTCTTCCCTCCATGGTTTGGAGAGGGTACCACACATATCCAAGATCTCACAACCAGTGAGCAGTCGATGTGGGATTCTACCAAGGTCTGACTCAAGTACCTTGGTTCCTTCCAACTCACCAGGCTTTCATGACGGGATATGCATTGGGCAGCAGCAGAATAACCAGAAAGCCTTTGCCAAATAGGATCACAGGCACTGACATCAATATTAATATTAAAAGGGCATGGTTTAGTCAACTGCAATTGGCAAAATATGTATAAACAGCATTTAACAAAAATTATTATCAATATTAAGGAAAATGTTTTTGAAACTTTATGAATTTTATTACTTTTTGACATAAAGACATAAGATGTAGAGTTAGGAACAATTTGACAAAATATGTTAGGCAATTTGACTCACCATTATTAAAGTCAAGATGGCAAAGGTAGGTAGAAATTACAAAAATACGAAACAGAATTCATCGATGGATTCTGACTTCGGAGGCTTTCTTTGAGACAGGGTCTCACTCTTTTGCCCAGGCTGGAGTGCAGTGGAGATCATAGCTCACTGCAGCCTCAACTTCCTGGGCTCAAGCCACCCTTCCACCTCAGCTTCCTGAGTAGCTGGGACTATAGGCACGCACCACAACGCCATCTAATTTGTAAAATTTTTTGTAGAGATGGGATCTCACTATGTTGCTCAGGCTGATCTCAAACTCCTGGGCTCAAGAGATCCTCCCACTGCAGCCTTCCAAAGTGTTGGGATTACAGGCTTGAGCCATCAGGTCCTGCCTGGGGACTTTCTGGTGTCTAAAATGTTTATGAAATATGGTAAATCATTATGACATAAAAAGGATCAAAGCATTAGAAAATACAAAGAAAATCAGCCAGGCACAGTGGCTCATGCCTGTAATCCCAGCACTTTGGGAGGGTGAGGTGAGCAGATCTCTTGAGATCAGGAGTTCAAGACCAACCTGGCCAACATAGTGGAACCCCGTCTCTACTAAAAATATGAAAATTAGCCTGGCATGGTGGTGCTCAAATATAATTAATTATAACTTAAGTACTTTGGGAGAAATACTTTTATGAAGTCAAATTTATCATTTTTTAATGATTTAATGTTTCTGTGTCCTAAGAACCCTTTGCCTCTTCTAATTTTTTTTTTTTAAGAATCTCCTATGTTATCCTCTAGATGCTTTATGGTTCTAGCTTTTATTTTTAGGTCTATAACCCATTTTAATTTTTGTGTATGTAATGACGTAGAGGTCAAAGTTCATTTTTTTCCATATGGATAATCAGTGCTTGAGCACCATTTGTTAAGGAAGACTTTTTTGGGAAAGAAAACAAAGGCCCTCTCTCCCGAGGGCTTCTGGACTGAGTGCTAACAGCAGTCTGGGCTAGCTAAAATTATAAAAGACAACACAACCAAATATAGGCAAGAGTATATAGCACTGAACTCTCAAACATTGCTGAAAGGAGTATAAAATGGCTGGAGAACTTTAGAGACCTTTTGTTAGTTTCTTATAAATTTCAAGATACATCTACCCTATGGTCCAGAAATTTCACTCCTAGGTATTTGCCAACAGGAATAAAACACATGTCTGCAAAAAGACTTGCACAAGAATGTAGCCTTATTCGAATAACCCAAAAGGGAAAACAACCAAATGTCCATCGATAGGAGAATGGATATACAAACTGTGGCACGTTAATACTATGGAATAATAGTCAGCAAGCAACAAAAGGATGCTCACCTGACTTGCACAATATACGTCAATCTCAAAAAAACATTATGTGGATTGAACGAAAGCAAGACACAAATACAGACAATATGATCCCATTTATATGAAGCTCAGGAAGAGAAAAATGAATCTATGATGACAGAAATCAGAGCATCAGAGCATAGTTTCTCTGGGATGGAAGAAGGTGGGAGGACTAGTTGGAAAGAGCTTGAAACACTTGGGGTAATGGACATGCACCATCTCTTGTTTACAGTGATTGCACAGGAGTAATATAATTACCAAAGCGTATCGAAATGAATGTTTTGCATTTTTTTGTGTGTCTAAATTACATCTCCACTAAAAATTACCACCAAAGAAGTTGTATCAGTGAAAGTAGATTAGGTTATGCTGCAGCAAAAACAGTAAAATCCTAGTGACAAGTCAAAAAGGTGTATTTCTTCTCTATTCCATTCTTATGCTATCCTATTGCAGGGACTTCTACTCATTGTAGACATTCAGCAACCCAAGCTGACAAAGCAGCCACTATCTTTACAGTGCCAGTTACTATGGCAGAGAGATAAGAAAGCTTTGGAACATCTTATACTGGCAATTAAGTGCACAGCCCAGAAGTGACATAAATCACATTTGCTCATATCTTAGTCTTTTTAGTGTTGCTATACAGGAATACCTGAGGCTGGGTAATTTATAAGAAAAAGAGTTTAAAAAATTATTTATTTATTTCTTTGTTTGTTTGTTTATTGATTTATTTATGAATGACAGGGTCCTGCTGTGTCACCCAGCCTGGAATACAGTGATGCAATTATAGCTTACTATAACCTCAAACTTCTGGGCTCAAGTGATCCTCCTGTTTCAGCCTCCCAGAGTGCTGGGATTACAGGTGTGAGCCATTGCACCCAGCCTAAGAAAAGAGGTTTATTTGGCTCATAGTTCTGCAGGCTGTACCAGAAGCAAGGCACCAACGTTAGGTGAGAGCCTCAGGCTGCTTCCCCTTATGGCAGAAGGTGAAGGGGATCTCTGTGTGTAGAGATCACATGTTGAGAGAGGAAGCAAGGGGGAAATGCCAGGCTCTTTGCAGGAACTTACTCAGCCCCACCCCTGGACAATAATCTATTTATGAGGGGTCCACCCTCATGACCCAAACACCTTCTATTAGGCTCTCACCTTCAACACTGGGGATCAAATTTCATCATGAGGTTTTCAGGGGTCAAATATTCAAACCATAGCAGCTCACAAATTGTTGTCCAGAACTAATCACACAATCTAATTCATCCCTAAGTGTGCCAAGAAGCACCATCCTACAATTGGCCAGAAAAATTGTGGTATGGACTGAATTGTGTCCCCTCAAAATCCACATGTTGAAGCTCTAATCCCCAATGTGACTGTATTTTGAGATGAGGACTTTGAACAGGTAATTAAGGTTAAATGAGGCCACGAGGACAGGGACCTAATGCCACAGCGCTGATGTCCTGAGAAGAAGAGGAAGAGATAGCAGTTTCCTTAGTCCATTTGTGCTACTATAAAAAATACCACAAACTGGGTAATTTATAAATAATAGAGCCTATTTCTCACGTTCTGGAGGCTGGGAAGTCCAAGAGCAAGGCCCAGGCAGGTTTAGTGTGTGGTGAGGGTCTAGTCTTTGCTTCCAAGATGGCACCGTCTAGGTGTCCTCATGTGCTGGAAGGGACTGAAGGGCAAGAAAGGGCTGAACTAGTTTCTTTGAGCCCTTTTACAAGGTTTCTGATCCCATTTATGAGGGCAGAGACTTCATGGCCTAATCATCTCCTAGAAGCTCCACCTCTTAATACTGTTGAAATTCAGTTTCAACATGAAACTGAATGCCGGCAGGGACACAAACACTCACACCATAGCACAAGGGATGCATGTTCATGAAAAGAAGGCCATGTGAGGATAGAGCAAGAAGGTGTTTGTCTACAAGCCAGGAAGGGAGCCCTCACCAGGAACCAAATTGCCCAGCACTCTGATCTCAAACTTCCAGCCTCCAGAGCTGTGAGAAATAAATTTCTGTTTTTTAAGGCATGTTCAAAAAGTTTGTGGTATTCTGTTATGGCAAACTGAGCAGACTAATAGAAGTTGGGAGTGGAAATGACTAAGTAAACAGAACTAATAAATTGGAAATACATAGGCGAATCATTGTATGTTTTTAAAGAACAGACAATGCATATCCCATATACACTTTGCAAGACAGCCACATGCACACAAACATAAAAGCCTTCTTCCTTTACTGTAGCTAGCAGAACCATCTTAGTAAAATCTGAAACATGCTGATATACAGTATTACACTTATGTAGATAGAAAGAAACTTGATGTAAATAAAATGAATATACCAAAATACTCACATTTTATATTTGTTGGGTACCTACTCTGTACAACGAGTTTTATATTTTAGACAAATCAACGTTTAGGAGCCCATCCAGAAATCCAGAAAAAGTTCACACAGATGGTGTGGAGTGATGGAAAGGGAAGAAGGAGGTGGCAGATCTACTAAATGATTAAGAGGAAGGCTGGGAGGACCCGTGTGGGGGGAGCGTGGGAGGTTAGGGAGCCCCTGCCCCATTAGTGGTGCCTACCGTGGACCCCTGCAGAGCAGGCCCAGCTTTCTGTCTTCTTTCTCTATTTGCTGTCTTTGGATGAGTGAGCCACATTCCATTTGCTTCCATCTCTTACTAAGGGTCAGCCAGGAAATCAGCCCAGTTTTGATCCTATGGTTGTTATCCTAAAACAGTATCAGTCTCATTTAAAATATATCTACAATTGGCAAAAAACACACAAAACTTGGTCTGCCCTTTATGGAAGCGTAAGTCTTTAATGATTTTTGGTTTCCCTCTGTCCACTTTCCCACCTGTTTCTATTCTTTATTGTTTAGTTTGTGATCTTAAATGCTGGTTTAAAATGATGCTAACTTACTCTCTTATCCTGATGAGTGTGTGTGTGTGTGTGTGTGTAGACAGAGAGAGAGAGAGAGAGAGAGAGAGGGGTTGCATCTAGTTCACTTGGTTCATCAGACTTGTTAGTAATATATCCTCTCTTATTGCAGTTTAGTGATTTTCGTTAATTCTTCATCCCTTCCAGTAAGTGGTTTCAGACTCATCTGGGGCTTTTTGTTTATTATAAACGGCAATGTTCTCATTCACTACTCAACAATTTGCATGAAACCATTGCATAATTTTGACACACACACATAATACACTTGGGATAATATTTTCAGAAATGGCTTATTTGAGTTTGCCTTTGCTCTTGAAGCTGGCTATTCTGAATGTGACACTTGTTGATCCTCCCAAAGATCTGGTGCTTATGATTGCAGAGGGGCAGCTTGATGCTACCTTGCTTCACGTTCATTTAATCTGACTTTTCCACCAACTTACCCCAAACTCCTTTGAACAGCAAAGACAGAATATGAATTAATACTATAATTAGCACTATGTCAAATTATGTCTGAATATGAGAAGGGATAGGAGATAAATATGAAAATGTAAAAGATAATTTGAGAGCAGTGAGATGAAGTGTGAATGTTTACACTTAAAAATTTTTATTCTTTGCTGTCAAAATAGTGTTTATGCAAAAATAATTCAGAAAACCATAAAAATCCCTGAAGAAAGTCTAAGAAAGAGGTGCAAGGAGAGAGGGAGAATTTCCAGCTTCATCAAAACCGTGTGCAGATGGAGCCTCTGCAGTTTTGTCATCCCAGCAGTGATGTGGACAACACAAACACAGCAGAGGCAGCCACGGGTCTTTAATGGCACCACCAGCCCATCCCGAAGTCCATCAGAGGCACCTGTGAATCCACAGGTTCAGTGGACACTTATTTCCTGGGTGCCTATGCCATGGAGGCCCTCTTCCTAGTGCTCTGTGGGTGCTGGTGTGGGCGCCTCTCTGCAGCTCTAGGAAGCAGGGGTCTTAGACTGTTTTCTGTTGCTTATAACAGAATACCTGAAACTGGGTAATTTATAAAGAAATGAAATGTATTTCTCACAGTTCTGGGGGCTGGGAAGTCCAAGATCGAGTGGGTGCATCTGGTGAGGGTTTTTTTTTTTGGCTGGCTGGGACTCTGCAGAGCCCAGAGGCAGTTCAGGGCATCATATGGCAGGGGGCTGAGCGTGCCAGCTCAAGTCTCTTTTCCCTTTTTATAAGCCACCAGTCCTACTGCATAACCCATTAATCCATCAACCCCTTCATCAATCCATTAATCCAGGAATGGACTAACCTATTCAAGAGGGCAGAACCTTCATCACCCAGTCACCTCTTAAAGGCCCCACCTCTCAATACTGCCATATTGAGGATTAGGTTTCAACGTGAGTTTTGAAGGGAGGAGTATTCAAATCATAGCAGCAGAGACCATTACTACCCTCCCGAAAGAAGGGGAACTCATGGGGGCCATAGTCAAGGGCTCACCTCCTGCTGCCAAGCTGGGAGGCTGCATCACCAGCCCAAGTGCCCCTGCCCCAGGGTTCACGCTTCTGATTCTGGACTCCCTGTCCCCTAACTATCCCCCATCCCGTCCCTCCTTCACTCCCTGGGCTCTACTTTCACGAATCCGCTGTCCTCTCCTCAGGCCACAGCTCTTTCCTCAGCAGACATCATCCTGCCTGTTACAGAGGAAGTGGGCACTGCCGGGCAGAGCCTCAGCTCTTCTGCACCACCTCCAAGAAGGCAGGCACCACACAGGCAACCTCACGCCTCCTTCAGAAGCAGATGGAGTTTTTCTTTTTTTTTTTTTTTTGCACAAGGTTACTCTAACCTGTTTGTCTTCTTGGGGTAACTTGTTCATTCATATATGAATTGTCACCCATTCTATCAAACAAATAAACTCACCATGAAAATTGCTATTTTTAGGCGCATTTTAAAGCTATAAATGAGATCATGTTAGTAAATAAAAATTATCTCCTCAGTTAAATGGGTATTAATTATAATTTACAAAATTACAACAAACTCTGAACCCTCCTTTTAGACTGGCTGGTACCATCTGTTCTAGCTAAGTATTATACTTTACTTAGCCATTCCCCTGCTGTTGGACATTTAGGACGGTTCTAATTTGAAATTTAACATTGGGTGGTTTTCCAATATTTATGTATGTATGTATTGGTGCTGATTATGACGACGTCAAATTTCTCTCCGTCTCTGCTTGCCGGCTTCAGCTGCAGCCCCTCCTCTTGGAAGGTTCCTCAGGGGTTCTCCTGCCCAATTAGAGGTTTTGGGGTTTCCTCCTTACGCTGGTCCCAGCGACTTCCTGCGGCTCAGAAGCAGCACAGGCTGGACCCGACCCCTGCCTCGGAAAACCACTGTGCCGATGCGCCAGCAGAGGGCCGAGAGGACAGCCGCGGCGGATCCCAGGGGCGACAGTTCCCTGGGGCCAAGGGGAGCCATGTGGAGCCCGGCCCAGGCTCGGCGCCCATGCTCGGCCGGGCTGCTGTGCGCGCGGGGAGTCCGGGTGTCCCCCGGCCCGAGCCAGGGTCCCGCACTTAGCGATTTCCAAGCGCTACTTAGACGTGGCCTAGTGGGTGTTTTTCGCGGATGGAAACGCTGGCCGGGACTGCCCCGGGCCTCCGCGGAGCGTGGGAAGCTCACAGCAGGGGCGCGGCGGGTGCGCTCCGGGGCCCTCCCCACCTCGGGGCTTCATCATACGAAAAACCTTTGGAAGGGCCTGGAGAGCTTTGGCCTTTGTTTCGTGGGCCGTTTACTGACTTCCGCTCCAAGTTAAATCTTCCAACCCGAAGACATCCTTCTGAAGTCAGCAGCACAGATTACACCCAAGGGGAGGCGACTTGGCCCTCTTCCCTTCCCTTCCCCTCCTACGGCAGGTCCCGCTGGCGGGAGGACGCCCCGCGAGTGGGGTGGGCCGCGAGCGGGAGGAGCACGCACGTCCCGGGTCGCCCGGAGGGGCCCCGGTTGCTCAGGAGGGGTGTCAGAAGACTCACACGCGGCAGGAAGCCTTGCCGTGGGTGCAGAGTTCCCAGTTGGACGCCCACGAAAAAAACCTAACTCCCATTATGTTCTGTAATTCTAGTCTAGCCCCTATTTCATGCTCGATAGAGAGCAATCGACCCCTTCTTGGTGAATTCTGCCAAGTTAGTCACTTCTCAGTCATGTTAATTAATTCTTTTGGAGACAGGGTTCTGCTCTGTCGACCAGGCTGGAGTGCAGTGGAGCGATCACGGCTCACTGCAGCCTCCCCACCTCCGACTCCAGCGATCAGATTCGCTTGGGTTGTCCAGCTTTCAAGTCCACCGGGGTCCCCATGGAACTTCTGGCTGCCCTCCCTCCTCAGCCTTTCAGGGAAGATGGGGCTGCTGTGGTGCCAAATGCGCCCAGACCACCTGCACCCCTGAGGCGGGTGACACAGCCTCTCCGAGAGCCTTGGTATTGTGCCAGCCAGGCTGTCCTTCAACCTCAGCCATAGACCAAGGCCCTCGGACTTCGGGAAGGAGGCCACTGCACATCCACCCTCAAGCCCACTGCACTCAGCCCAAGGAGCCGAGGGGAGTGAGCAGGGCCTGGGGCCTGGGCCTGTCTCAGGCTTCCTCTCCCAACTCTTCCTACCCCTACCCAGCCTGGAGGGCACACACACACAGACACACATAGACACACACAGACATGCAGACACACACACACACACAGACACGCAGACACAGACACACATGGATGCACACAGAGACACACAGACACACACACAGACCCAGACACACATACATGGATGTACACAGAGAGACACAGACACACATGGACACGCATACACAATTCTAGATATAGAGAAGCCATGCTTGTAGCTTGCAGTGCCATGTGTCTGCATGCACGTAGGTGAGGACTACACCAGCTCCAGGGTTGCTCTACTTCATTGCCTTTCCAATCTTTGGTCTCACAGCTGGATGGCACTCTCTAGATGAGAAGCTAGGGTTGTATCTTTATTTTCTGGTTCCACAGTGACCTCCCCTTTCCCCAGAGCATCCCTGAGTCAGGGTTTCAATGAGGAGGGGATGGTCCTTGGGCCAGAAGCAGCCATCAGAGGGCAGGGGCAGGCCAGTGTGGGTGGTCGTGGCTGCACCTGGGTCTGTTTGGCTCTGGGTATGGTCAGAGCACATCTCCAAGGCCACACCTTGAGTAGAGGGGGCTTCTCCTGAGGGGAATGGGCCTTTATTGTCACCATCCTGGGAAGTGGAGAATCTTAGGGAAGGGCATGGACTTGGGAGGGCCTGGGATGTCTGGGCAAACCCGTAAAGACAGCCCCTCATGTGTGGGTACTGAACAAATTGAGAGCTTTCCCCTAAGATTGAAGGGTGGGGGCCAAGGCACAGCCTGACCCTGACTAGTGCTGGTGGGCAGGTCACACTTCTGCCATGAACAGGCCTCCTGGGCCAGGCAGGGGGTCAGTTCAGGGACTCTACGACAGAGGCAAAGCCTGCTGCTAAGTTCTCTGTTACATTTCCCTTGGCTTCTTCCTGTGTCTTCAGGAAATTTCCACTAAAAGATACCATCTGGGCTCAGCAGCTTGGCAGGCTGCTGGGGGGACTGGCAGGGTTTTGTGCATGTGGCTTGGTGAGCAGCCCAGAGGGACAGAGCCTGCTCCCTAGGACAGCAAGGCTTACCACAGGGCTGTGCCCTGTGGACCTAACTCCCCGGGGCTGTGAGCAGGAAAAGTTTGGGGCGGGCGGGGAGATGGGAGCTGGGAGAAGGGAAGGGAGGAAGAGAGCCCATGAGTCCTTGAGCCTCCTGGATAGTTCTAAACAGCACTGGCCAGTGACCAGGGGGACTCTGCCTTCCAGATCTGAGTGAGAGTGGAATCCCACCTTGGCCTGGGCTTGGTTGGCCATGGTGTTGTGCCATTGCCCTCTATGTGCTAAGGAGGCAGTCTTAAAGCATGTCAACCATTGTCCTGCATGAAAGTGTTAGTGCTGAAGTTTAATCATGGTGTGTGGCTGAGGAGATGGAAAGTAGTTTGTATTTTTAGTCTTTTGAGACAGAGCAAGACTCTGTCTCCCAGGCTGGAGTGCAGTGGTGCCATCATAGCTAGCTCATTGCAGCCTTGAACTCCTGGGCTCCAGAGATCCTTCTGTCTCAGCCTCCTGAGTAGCTGGGACCACAAGCACGTGTCAGTATGCCTGGCTAATTTTTTTTATTTTTTGTGGAGACAGAGTCTCCCTGTGTTACCCAGGCTGTTCTTGAACTCCTGGGCTCAAGAGATCCTTCTGCATTGCCCTCCCAAAGTGCTGAGACTACAGGTGTGAGCCACTGTGCCCAGCCGTAAACTAGTTTTTAAAGCTGATCAAGGGCTTGGTCACTTCATGTTGGACAAGGGGTTGGGTGAGTCATGACACTCAGCCTTCCCATGCAGTATCTCTTTCCCAAGGGTTCTAGAAGGAGCTGAAGGGGCCACCAGACCCCCATGCACTGCCCTCCTCCACAAAGACCTCTCTTGCACCCCCAGAGGACCCATTGTCTCCACGCAGGCGTCTTCATCCTGAGCCTGAGCTGTCACAACACTGGAATCTGCTCGCTTTTCCCTGGGACAGCTTTGTGTTACCAGAGTTGGGTCTGAGGTTTGCACATCATGTCGCCCGCCCCAGGTACCCCCAGGCCAGACACAGGGCACTTTGAGTCCCGGGCCCCCCAAGTTCCAGCTGATGTGTACTATGGGCTTCCTGAGCCTTCCCTGGTCCTGGGCACACCTGTTTTGTTGTGGGACACTTGACTTGGCTTCTGCCTTTGCCTAGAGTTCTGGAAATGTCCAGAAGCCTGGGGGCGGGGCCAAAGAGATCACCCTGTATCTTTCTTCCCTGATTCCCTAGAGCAAATGGCAAATGTTTTGGTTTTAAATCAGAGACAGTGGACCTCATAGTCTTTGAACATATCCCTTGGTCTTGGTCTCTAGCTCTTTTCCTTTTTCATTTTGAGACCTGGGGATCTGTTGCCAGGCCTAGAAGCCTGGAGCCCCATCACAGGCAATCTCTTGTGTGCTGTGACTTCTCGACTGCACCCCACAATTGTGGTCTAACTCGCCCTTTTCTTTCACCTCCTGTTCTCTCTCCAGCCTTGCAGCTTCAGGGCTGCTGATTCTGATTATGCTGTGCAAAGGGTGTTCGTTCCACGGTCACACTGTCTCCATGAGGCAGCAACGTCTAGGAGTGTTATCCCCATTGAGGGGGCAGAGAAACCAAGGAAGGAGGAGGGCAGGTGCTGGCCCAAGTCACACACAGATGAAGGCACACATGGTCACGCACACCTGGGAAAGCTTAGCAGCACTCCTGGCTCTCCTCAGGAGTTCATAGAACTCTGCGCTGTGTGGAGCACTGAGTTCAGAAGGGTTTGCTGTGTGATGCTCGAATCAGGAGGCTCTGATGGACTCTTCCCTTCTCTGTCTCTCCAGGGTCTGACTGAGGCACGTTTATGGGACTCTGGTGAGGAAGACTCCGGTTTGCGGAACACCTCCAATGTAGGCAGAGCACCAATCTAAGCCTGCAGAGACTAGATAAGAACAGTTGGAAGATGTCTTTCTTCCCTCCTTCCTTCCCCTTGCGCTCCCTCCCCAAACTAGAAAGTGATGGGATCTTTGTGTCATTTGCATGATGACTTCTGGGACTCCTGTGAATTAGTTGCTTCTTCCTTCTATATTTCCCCAACCCAGGGCCACTGCTTAAATTGAACAAATGATGCATCACAAAACTACAACAGGACTCTTCAAATTCACGGTCGGTGCAATCTGTATGTAATTGTATTGTAACAGTTGTCCAGCAGATGGCAGTAAAGTGTCATGAAACAGAGTTGCCTGGTGACCTGTGCTGCACCTTTGTGAGTTAGCGGCGACCAGGCTTCACACACTGGACTTACTGGAGTCACTACTAAGCCAAGGCCACAGCAGAAAGACCACTGTGTTTTGCATGACCTAGGGGCTCCATGCTGGCCTGGCTGCACCAGAGCCCTTTCAAAACACGCGGTTTAGTTCAGGGCTCACATTGGCCATTGCCTGGTTTTGTTTGGCCAGCAAGGTAAGAATGGTTTTAACATTTTTGAATGACTGAAAAAAAAAAAAAAAAAGAAAATAATATTTTGTGAAAGGTAAAACTCACATAAAATTCAAATTCCAGGGTTTGTAAATGAAGTTTTGTTGGACACGTGAGTGCTCATTTGTTCAGTGTTGTCTCTGCTGCTTTGAGTTGAGAAGCCGCTGCAGACACCGTGTGGCCGCAGAGCCTAGAATATTTACTGTCTGACCCTTTACAGGAAAATGTGCAAAGCCCTGGATTGCTCCTTTGGGACTTCATCAGCTGCAAACCCTCACAGTATTTTTGTGTGTTTGGAAGTAAGAAGAGAGCAAGCGAAGGCCGAGACCTAATGGGAAGACCTGGCGGCTGGGAGAAGGTGGTTATGAGCTCTCTTATTCCAGGGCACAGCACCCTGTCTGGGAAGTGGGGGGGGCAGGCCTTGGCGGAAGTGATTCCCCTCAGTCCCAGGACTAGCTGCAGTACCTGTGGCCCTGTCTTCAACGTTACGTTCTTGCTTCAGGATCCCTGCTGGTCTGAGGGTCCTAGTCTGTGCACCAACTTTGATTCCTGGACTTAGCAGAATAATGCTTCCAGATTTTCAAACTCCTTTGGTGACAATTTGAGCATCTGCTAATGTCTTAGCCCTGTCTGAAATCCCAGCTGATTTTCAACACTGTGTAAGGGAACTCCTTCATGAGTCTTGGATGGGTAATGGATGATAGGGTCATGTTGACATTTGACAAGAACTTGCTAAACTCTGAAAACCTAAACTTTCAGTCCCTGCTCTAGCAGGCCTGGGTTCTCACAGAAACATCCCCAACAGACCAACTCAAGAAAGTAATTTCCACAGCAAATTTATTTCCCAGAATATGTTCTGTTAAAAGAAGATATGGTTATGATATCTGATCAAATATTCAGCATTTGTCAGGAAATTTAGTTGTCTCTACCTTCAAAAAAGGTCCAGAATCCAACCACCTACCTCTTCCTCTGCTGTCACCTGGCCCAAGACTCTGCCACCTCATTCCTAAGGGTTATTGCAAAAATTTCTCAATGGCTCTCACCGCTTCATTCCTTGGCCTGTTATAGGCTATTGTCAAGAGAGTGAGCACAGTGGCCATCAAATCAGCAGAGAGCTCCTCACCCTCCATTGCTCAAAATCCTGCAATGCCCCTCAGCTCACTGATGGCCAAGGCCCTCTGCCCTCTGGCCCTGTATGTCTCTGACCTTTTGTGTTTGTGCCTTTTCCAGTCTGTCCCCAGTGCTCTCCTTGCTATTCCTCTGGGGCACTGGGCACACACCTGCTAAGAACATTCACACTGCTGGGTACTTCCGTCTGGAACACTCCTCCTCAGACACTCTTCTCAGCTTTTGCCTAGATGTCCTTTTCTCCCCGAAGTCTATCTCGACCCTCCTTCATGTCGCACCCTGTCTCCCCACCCCCTGGTGCAGTGCTGTTACTTACACTGCAGCACTTATCCCCCAGCATCCTATTGGATTTGCTTATTTATTATCTAGCACTGACTGCTTTTCCTTCTAGAATGCGAGCTCCACAAAGCCAGGCATGCTTTGTTTATTATTGTGCCCCAAGTGCTTAGAGCGGTATCTGGCATGCAGCAGGTGCCTAGCACATATTTGTTGAATGAATAAATAACGAAATGAATTCCTGAGAGGCAAGCCCGCCCAAGTACTGAAGACTGGGTTGGAACTGTAGGTACTTCCTCCATTAACAAATTATCTCAAAAAGTTTGGGTATTGTTTTAACAGGGCTCCTGGCCAGGATCCGTGAGTCGGCTTCTTGAAGTGAAAGACAGAACTCTCTGCTCTTCAGGTTCTATCAGTGCAAAGAGGGCCCACTAAGACCCACTCTGCAGGGCTGTTGAGGAAAACCCCATCTGACAGGCACCCGACAAAGCTCCTCACACTCTGTAAATGCCACCCATCATGAATGTGGCTATGATTAAATCGTGATGAGGACTGTGACCCACAAGACTGGAAAACCACTTTGGCACCTTGATGCAGATGTTTTCAAGGACTGGGTTAGAGAATACGTACCATCATTCTACTTTTAGCTGTTTTGTTTCATTAAAACCTTTTTGGTTTAGCATGACAACCATAACAAGTACAATATTTTGGCCAATTTCATTTAATTTGGCACACAGAATGGAAGAAATACTAAGATATTATTTTCTACATGACTATGTAGCTGGGATGATTGGAACTGAATCATTTATTGCGCATTTGAATGGTTAATTTTATTATGCTCACATTGTGTACATATTCTGTGGCTTATATATAATCAATAAATATTCTATGACTTATTCCTCTTCAGAAACATGTGGAAAGATGAATAAAAAACAACCACAGCATGACAGGGTTAGGGAATTCTAGAAATGGAAAAGATGTTAAAAGTGGGTTTATAGTAAAATCCAACATCTAGAGGAAGGATTTAAAGTCTAAGCAGAAACCCTTTCTGGCGGTCTGCAGAAGTCTCCCATCTTGCTAAAGTGTCACATTTGGCACATATTCCTGGAAAACGTTTTAGTGTTTTTCAATTAAATTCCTTACTGCTGTCCCTCTTGCCAACCTGCCGTTAACTTGCCTCCCGTTGCTGCACCTTCAGTGATTTTCCATTTCCTTTAGGACAGACTCCAGAGAAACTCATAATCTGGCACCAACATATTAAGACTGTTACTTCTTTCCACATGTCCTTTGTCCCAGTCTTGGCCTCAGTGTGAGCTCAGATTTCTGTGATAGGGAGCCACCATGCTTTGGGGCTCTAGAGCCAAGGGGGCAGGCGTGTCACGGAGGCGTTGCCTCATCATTGGGGCTCTGGGGTTCTCCTGTTACCTCTTTTCACACATCAGTGTGGTGGAGGTTGTGATGAGCCGAGAGGGAATGTCAATGTTACCAAGCAACCATGAGCCTATGAGAACCCACTCGGGATTATGGCCACTTGCACTGCGGGTAGCAGCATTTAGTACACAGCAAGGACCTGTGCATGGACAATCCTGTGTAGTGTATGAATCACCTCGTGCGTGCTTGTCTTATTTCCTCCTGTAGCTAAAACACTGCTCAGAAGTCCTTCCACAGTTACCTATTAAATAATAGTCACCATCTTTTAAGGAACTTATAACTTCTGTCATTTTAAACTGTTCCAGAACACAGCAAAGGATGAAACAGTCTTTTTTTTTTTTTTTTTTTTTTTTGTTGTTGAGACAGAGTCTCTCTCTTGTCGCCCAGGCTGGAGTGCATTGGCTCACTGCAACCTCTGCCTCCCAGCTTCAAGCGATTCTCCTACCTTAGCCTCCTGAGTAGTTGGGATTACAGGCACCTGCCACCATGCCTGGCTAATTTTTGTACCTTTAGTAGAGATGGGGTTTTGCCATGTTGGCCAGGCTGGTCTCCAACTCCTGACCTCAGGTGATCCGCCTGCCTTGGCCTCCCAAAGTGCTGGGATTACAGGTGTGAGCCACAGCACCCGGCCATCTTTATCTTTTTCTAGTGGTGAACATAACTCTGATCTCACATTGGGGAAAGAAACCACCCTAGCATGATAAGGAAAATGTATGGGTTTATCTTACTCAAAAACAAAGATGCAAAGATCTCAGTTAAAATTCTAGCACATTAATCTCAAAATAATTATGCTGAGTGAAAGCAGCCAGACCAAAACACAGTGCATACTGGCCCATCAAATTGTATAGATTAAATCTGTGCAGTTTTTTGTATGTCAATAATACCTCAATAACACTGTAAATAAAGTATATTCTGAATGACTTCATTTAAACTAATTATAGAAAAAGCAAATTGATCTATAGTGACAGAAAACAAATCAGTGGTTCCCTGGTGCAGCTGAAGGCAGTGATGTGAGGGTGACTTTTGGATTAGAGAATGAAGAAATGTTTAGGAATGATGAATATGCTGATTATCTTGAATGTGGTGATGGTTTTACAGGTGATGGTTTCACATATGTCAAAACTTATCCGATTTTCATTTTCAATATGTGCAGTTTTTGTATGTCAATAAAGCTATGCTAAAGAAAAAAAATTCTAGCACATCTTATCTTCCACTTTTTTTTTTGAGACAGAGTCTTGCTTTGTCACCTAGGCTGGAGTGCAATGGTGCCATCTCGGCTCACTGCAACCTCCACCTCCCAGGTTCAAGCGATTCTCCTGCCTCAGCCTCCTGAGTAGCAGGGACACCTGAGTAGGCATCCACTCCTATGCTTGGCTAATTTTTTGTATTTTCAGTAGAGATAGGATTTCACCTTGTTGGCCAGGCTGGTCTCGAACTCCTGACCTCAGGTGATCCACCTGCCTTGGCCTCCCAAAATGCTGGGATTACAGGTTTGAGCCACCTTATCTTCCATTCTTTAAAGAAGAAAAAAAGGTAACAAATCAAACAAGCAGTACTCTCAAGGACAGTGCATCCTGAGCAAGAAAGGTTTGTGAGCAATGCAAGGATAGTTCAACAAAAGGAAATCTGTGAATATTACTACCATGTTACTAGAGTGGAAACAGAGTAACCTTGTGATCTGCAGAGATGTCAGAAAACACATGTGAGAGGCTGTAAAACTCTTCCCCAAGCACCACTATTGAGTGCAGTGCTTGAAAAGGTAAACAGATATGGCTGTGACCTTTCATTTTTTTCCAAGACAGTAAATACTTTCAGGGTTAAATTAATATTTTCTCTAAGCCCTGATTCTCTGAGTGATTCTGCCTGTCAGTTAAAAACTATCATCTCACTCTATCTTTGGCTGCTCGTTTATGTCTTATGGCTATTAACTTTCTTTGAATTTTAAAGATAAAAGTGCAGGCAGAGCCCATAGATATTTTCACTCCAGGCAAGAAGTGGAATTAAAGGTTCCTGAGATTCAGAGGGGCACATGCTCCTGTGCTGATGGCCAAGAGCCTCCAGGAAAGGCTAGGAGAGCAGCTCATTCCAAATGGAAGAGTGTGAGCAGGGCCACAACCATACAACCAGTCACGCTTTGACCTTTCTCATTATGTGGATTAACTGGAGGATTCGTACAAATGGTGTTTTAATCATAAGTTATCAATTTAAACCAGACAAAATGCTCTTGGGAATTCTTCATTCTGTGAAGGGGTTTTTATAAACTTCCACGATTTTTCACCTAATTCTCCCTTGTTTACTTTCATTGGGACATTGTAATATTTTATAATTTAGACTTTTCACCTTTGGAAATAAACCAGACTTGGAAAAAAAATTTTGTCAGAATTTTGGATGCATTTAGTAAGCTGTGTAATTTATGTAATCAGGACTGCTAATTTGAGGAAGTAGGATGGTTGGAGCCCAGCCCGGACCAGGTCAGCACTGGGCCTCCTGACCCCATCTTAGTGAGTCTGTGATTTCTGGACCGCATCTCCGTCTTGAGCCCAGTGGAACCTGGGTTTTCATGGTACTCAGCACAGAAACATGTGGCTGAAAGGGACTACATTAGAAGCTAGTCGTAGTCTTCAGACATTTAATTAGATTAGCAGATGGTTTCTTGCAGGATAACTCACTGACCACCCTTTGGGCAGAACTGGACCCACTTGAATGTGGCGAATTTTTCTCAAAGATGTGTGTAGTGGACACAATTAACCATCCAGTGTTCTTATTCTGAAAAACCCCCTCCGGGAGATGGCCCACCCCGTGATGCACTATTCAGCACTTATTCTCATCCACATTTTCTCTTGAATTTCTCCTGTGTTCTGTCTTCTCCTATCTGGGATGAAGCCGACGACCCATCCCAGTTCTTGCCATGGAGCTGGTTGGCTTCACTGGATTGGCAGACTCTTCCTCTAGCCATACTCTCTTGGGAGGGGTGCAGAGTGCTTGTTGGAACAGTGAGACCTCTTGCTAGGCAAGAATGAAGAAGCATGGAGTGTGATCTTTACACACCACTGAATTTCAATCATGAGGAGATGGAGCTGACACTGTGGCAGAAAGAAGGACATGTAGAACTCCGTGCTATTGGAGAGCCCCTGGGCTAACCAATTCTGAAGCCGTGTTAACTCTTAGACTTAGTGGTTATGTGTTTTAATTTTTTTTTAAGCCACGCTGCGTTGAGCCTCCTCTTACATATACTGGAAATGTCCTGAGTAATACAGAGGTGAGAATGATTCTCCGTAATTTTGTGAGTGTAGGATTTCTTCACTTCCCTTTCTGTGATGCATCCTCACTTACGGCCTTGAAGTTACAAATATCCAAAGCTAACCATTTCTTCCTTTGAATTGCTTCTTTTTAAATATTGTTTTGAAGCCCCAGGAGCAGGTAGTAGTAATAATAATAGCAGTAGCAATATTACGACTATTGGTAGTATTAATAACAACTCATATTGAGTGTGTGTTTCCTATTTGTTGGGCACTCTCCTAAGCATTTTATGTGTATATTTTGTAATCTCTACAGTAACACTTTGAAGCCAAGATCACCATTTCCCTATTTTACAGAAGATGACAACCAAGGCAGGGAGAGGTGCCTAATGCCACAGTGTTAGTGACCAGAACTGGACGCAGGCACAGTTGGTCAGGTCTCAGGGACCTGCATTTCACTGTCTCCAGAAGCGCATTTCAACTCTCTTTAAGCAGGGAAGCGAGTTTTATGGTGGATTTGGAGTTAACATTTCATTTTTTCTTTGTAATTGAAATCATGATTTATTATTATATGTGCCCCGCAAGTACTATCCCGAAAGAGTCTGATCCAAGGACTCATTAAATATTATTAGATTCCTTATATTTTCATTTTAATGTACTTAATCTGTCATAAATGTATATTAAAATAGGTACAATAAAACATCCCAGGACACTCGTTTATTCTACTTTGTCTTTGTAATTCCTGTAGGAGTTACTTCATGTGTTGGCATAACATGTTATTTGAGCCTCATGTGATGGTGAGGGCTGTGTGTTCTTTTTTGCTGGTGCCTCTGATCGTCACAACGTGATTCACTTTGTATCTCTGCATGCCTTTTCCTTCCTCTAGAATTCTAGTTCCTGTGTGTTGAGTAAACATTAAAAAAACTATCGAGTCTAACTTGTACCCTTCCCATCAGACAGCTCTGCCCTAAGATGACTTGGGGACCATGAACAAAAGGCACAACTTGGCTTCTTTAAAAGATTATTTATTCCTCATTTATTCTTTATTTGCGAGCAACAAGCAAGCAAACCAAAAAAACTGAAGACAGAGGGCAGAACCGGAGATATATGGCAGATGCAATGATACTGCTGATGCTTAGGAACTCATAGGCAGAGAAGAAAGCAGGGGTGGCCCTCAGGGAAACCTAAGGGGCAGTGTTCCATTTTGGGCAGCTGGCATGAGATTTTCATCTTCTTATCTGGGTGTAGTGGAGGCAGGGAGCGATGTCTGGAGACTGCACCATCAGTCAGAATCCAGGCAGGAGAAGGGTTGTCTGGGGACTGCATTGTTCTCTGCCCATCATATTCACCACCCACCATCTTCCCTGCCCACCAAGTTCTCCATCGTTGATGCCACGTTTTCCAAGCCCACCACGCCCCCTCCTGCCCACCGTGTTCACTGCTTGCCGCCATCTTCCCTGTCCGCCCACCATGTTCTCTGCCCGCTGCCATCTTCCTGCGTCTGCCATGTTCTCTGCTCGCAGCCATGTTCCTCTGCCTGCTCTGTCTCCCCATCTCCATGCTGCCTGCCACGTCTCTGCACAAGCCCTGGCCCTCATAGAGGGTCTTCCTCAGCCTTGCGCTTCGCTTCCTGCTCCCTCCCAGCCCCGTCTCAGGCCACCAGTTGTTAACATTTGGCAAACACCCTTTCATGTAAATTAAATCCTACTTACACATACATTTCGACTGATGGAAATATCTGTCTATGATCTGGATTTATGATAACCTCTGGATTTACGATAACCACTGGTTTTCACACTACTCCTAATTCAAGGGGATAAACCCTGCCAAATGTGGTGAACAGAAAGGGACGTAAAAGGAGTTGAAGGTCTCCCAAGAAAACGCAGTCTCTTCCACAGTTTGGTGTAAATACCGTGACCTCTGCTATCCTGTGTGTTGTATTTGTCCTTTGACTAATGAGGTTTCTGGGGCTTGACTTTAAGGGTCCTTTCTATAGTTGGAGTTTTTTTTTTATTTTTTATTTTTATTTTTTAAAAGGTACTGATGACTTTGTGGTTCCAAATGATTTTTTCCTGGTACATCAAAATATGATCTTTTTAGTTACTGTTTTTGTTTAAAGCCGTAGTAACATAATTGAATTACAGTTGGGAGTAGCCATTTTGCAGAACTTTTAAAAATATCGAGCCAAATCTGTTTGCCATAGCACTTTATAACACTAGGATTAAATACTCTTTGACAAATGTTTTAATTGCTGACAAGTGCAACTTAGGGAGGCAGTTTTGAGGAGTTTTGGCTGGTGTCCTGGTGCCTGCTGTTAAGTGCTGGCATGGCCCAAGGAGCTCTGGTAACCAGGAGGCGGGGAAACCAGAGCATGCTGACTTGGCCCGGCCTTCTCCTAGGGTCGGAGTCTTTCTGTGCCTTTCTCCTCATGCCTGTTTGGGACATGACAGGACTCACCATGGCTCCACTCCCCAGAGTTCTGCTGGGATGAATGGAGTCAACTGGGTGAGCCCTGGATGAAGGGTGAGGCCCATGGTAGGGATTCCTTCCTCACTTCTACCTATGGTTTGAATGTCCCTCCAAAATGCATGCTGAAATTTAATTGCCATTTTAACAATATGAAGAGGTGGGACCTTTAGGAAGGTCTGCCCTCATGAATGGATTGACGCTATTATCTTGGGAGTGGGTTCGTTATCACAGGCGTGGGTTACTTACTAAAGGGTGTTTGCCCTGCCTTCTCTGCCTTCCCCTACCCTCTCTCATCCTCTCCTGCCCTCTTACCATCCACCATGGGATGACTCAGCAAGAATGAGTCACCAGATGCTGGAGGCTTGATTTGCACTTAGCCCCCAGACTGTGAGAGAAATTTCTCTTCTTTATAAACTACCCAGTCTCAGGTATTTTGTTATAGCAGCACAAAATGGACTGAGGCACTTCTTCAGCACATCATGTCCCTAGCACAGACTGCTCAGACTTCTGTTCAGAATTACTTCTGTGCTCATGTATTCAGTACAGAAGAAGCTGTTACTTGACTCAAAGTTATTTTATTTTTAAAATTAACATGCAGCAAGTGTGGTCTTTTGGGAATGGACCGTTCCACCACAATCAGGACACAGAACTGTTTCATCTCCCCCAAAGCTTCCTGGTGCTGTTCCTTTATAGTCACACTGTCCCTTCCTTCACCCCCAGCCCCTGGTACCCACTCCATGACTATAGTTTTGTCTGTTTTGAGAATGTCATGTAAATGGAATCATAGAGTATGTAACTTCTGAGACTGGCTTCTTTTACTCAGCATAATGCCTTGAGATTCAGCCAGCTTGTCGCATGGATCGGTAATTTGTCTTTTTAATGCTCGGTAGTAGTCTGTTGTATAGAGCTCTGATGGATAGGCCTGGCTGAGCCATCCCCCATGTCTTCCAAGTCACTAGATGTGTCAGCGAGGTCAGCTTGGTCCCTCCAGAAGAGCCTGCTTGCCAGGTGAATGCCAACAAGTGACCTCTGCAGTGCCACGTGGGACAGAGAAGTCACCCAGCCAAACCTTGCCCAATTTCCCCAGCCACAAAAAAATGAGACATAAAGAAGCAGTGGCTGTTTTTACCCACTAAGTTTGGATTTGTCTGTTCCATGATTGTGGATAACCAGAACACACCCCAATGGGTACTTAAGCTTCACAGGAATAAGGCTCACATCTCTTGACAACCTAAAACTTTGGATCCAGTGGTGCTCAATAAGCATTTTTATTTTTTAAAACCAATTTCCTCTCTGTGCTTGGCAAGACACTTTATAAATGTGTGATAGTGATGAGGACATGGAATTATCTCGATAATTTCCTTGATGATAAGAAAATTATCCACTAGCTATCAAATACTGTTAAGTATGTTAGTCATGGACTCCCTCATGAGTTGTAGGGACAATCACTGGAGCCCTTTGGGGCCCTGGGAAGAGGAAGGAGCACCGCAGATGCTTCAGGCAGAGCGCCAGCCTTGTTATTGGCTTGGCTTCCTTCTCCATCCCTGCAGGCCCTGTCGCCTGTAGTTTTCCTGGAATGGGTGTTTTGGGGCCTTGACTCTTCCTCAATGAAGTCCATCCTTCCTGGTCCTCCACCATGGTCCTCTCAATCATCGCAGGTGTCTCCCTCACAGTGCAGGGAGTGACAGCACGGACGCTGCAGCCAAGCAGGCTGACATTTGAATTCTACTTTTATCACTTACTGGATACGTAAACCTTGAAAAGTTTCCTAAATCCCCAGAACTTCAAATTTCCCATCTATAGGATGTGCATAAAAACACGTACCTCAGAGGATTGTTTTGAGGATTAGGTGTAGTGATACATGTGGAGCCTCTAGCCTGGGCTGCAGGCAAAGGCACAAGAGCTCTCTGTCTCTGTGGAGCAGGGTCATGGCACCTGGCAGCATGGGCTATGAGGAAGGAAGGATCCCAGTGGGTTCAAGGACTGGATGAAGGGCCAAGTGGTTGGAGCACTGAGCCTGAGGGCCAAGGGACATAAAATGAGGTTTGGGAAACTCATAGGGACTTAATCAGGTGGGGTCTTGCAGCTGCATTGAGGATGCCAACTTTTTGTTCTGGGAGCAGTAGTCAGCCAGGGCTGTGGCTAGTTTTGTTCTTTGAAAATTTAGACTGCAGGGCTAGAGGTGTGCAGATTAAAGGTATGCAACAGAGGATTCACAGCAGCTCAGGCAAGAGCTGATGATGGCTGGTACTAGGGAAGTAATGGTGAAAAAGTACAACTTAGGAGAGAAAAATCCACTAGGTTTAGGGATAGACTAGATGTCTGATGGTGCATATTGGGGAATGTGAGGGAAAGAAGACATGGAAGATGATTTCTGAGTTTCTGGCTTCAGCAGCTGATGGATAAGGTGCCATTCACTGGGATGGGAACCCAGGAAGAGAAGCAATTGGCAGTGCCATGAGGTCAGGTTTGCATATTCTGGAAGAGAGGCCCTTGGACTTAATGATGGGAGATATTGAGGAGACACACATATTCAGGTTCAGAGCTCAGAGACGAGGTCTAGGTAGAGATATACCTTTGGGAGTCAGCTACTGGCAGATGGTAGACGTGTATTAGGGTAATTAATGCTCGCTTTTGAAACAAACCCTGGAAAATCTCAGTGAGTGAACATATAAAAGTTGATTTCTTGCTCTCACAAAGTCTGTTGTGGGTCAGAATGTTCCTCTGAATGGCCATCTTCCAAATGGTGACTGAACTCATGTTGCAGAACAAAAGGGCTCGTGCAGGATGTTTTATGGTGTATGCCACTTTGGTCCTTGTCCCATGAGCTGGAACCCAGTCGTGTGTCCCCAACGTAACTGTAAGAGAAGCTGGGAATTATAGTTGGTCTATGTGCCCCACAAGAGGAACAGAGGTTGGTGAGCATCTAGCCAGGTAACCATGGTAACGAATGTTGTTATGAATGAGAACCCCCTGGGAAGAGAAGATGGAGTTTGAAGATGAGGAGCTTATTAAGGACTGGCCCTTGAGTCATTTGTACATATACAGACAGTTAGAAAAAGGTGGACTGGCAAAGAAAACTGAGAAGGAGTAGCCAGAGATAGAGGAGGACAACTAAGAGAATGTGGAGTTAGGGAAACCAGGAGAAGTATGAGAAAGTCAGAAGGAGTCTGACAACCGTCCACTGAAACCAGTTACAGGGAGAGCATTGATGACTCGAGGGAATATGCTCTTGGGGAGCTAATGAAGGCAGAAATCTGTGTGGACTGCATGGGGAGTCAGTGAGATGTGAGTCAACAAAAATGAATACAGACAGTTCTCTTGAGAAGCTTGATGTTAAGTGGGAGACAGTGGGATGGGTGGCTAGAAGGAACATTGCAGTTGAGGCATTTTTTTGTTTGCTTTTTGCTTTTATGATAGGAGAGATTTGAACTTGCTTAAATGTTAAAATTTCAGAGAGAGAGAGAGAGTGCAAGCAAAAAACGGGAGAAGAAATCTGTGATGATGAACGGTCCCTGGAAATGTGAAAGGGTTAAAACTTCAAGTACTGGGTTTATCCTTTGAGCCTCCCATAGGAGCTGCCTCCAGCTGCATCTTCCCAGCCTTGTGCAGAGAAAGGAGAGGGCCTGCCTGTCAGCCCTGTAATTTTGATTGCTGTTGAAATTTCTCCCATTAGACAACACACCTTGCTCAGTGCTGCCGAGATTCATCACTTAGACCAGAGCACCCCCAGCCCTCTAGCCCAGGGGATGGAGTGAAGGGGGTCGATGTGAAGCTCAGCGGCTCCCTCTAGAGTTCAGCGAGAGTTCTGCCCTGTGGTATTGCTTCTGCCCAAGTCTCCAGCCCATTTCTCATGATTCCCTCTGCCACCCATCCACCGTATGAATCCAGCTTTTTAAAATAACTTACAGTTCTTCAGTTGAATTTTGTTCTGTCATGCCTTTGACCTAACATGAAGTTAATTCCTCTTTCGGGACACAATTCCTTTGACTTTTTTTCCCCTGGTTATCTCTTATTCATCACCCAAGAACCTGTATCCCTCCTCATTCATTCCTGTCACCAAGAACCTGTATCCTTCCTGTGTGGTTCTTCGTGGTAAGCACACTGAGATAGAACTTCCAGATTTCAAGCAAATGACTCAGTAGCAGGCGAGACATTCTGGACAAGTGTGAGACAGGCATAGAACCAAAACATATCTGGATAGAAAAACAAGAACATTTGAATAGGTTTTTGCAATGCATACTGTACACATTTCAGACAGTTCTAACTCCAAGGATGATGGGACGCAGGACTGTTTTTTCAAGTTCATCTTTCTTGACGTCCAAGTTTGAAGACACTTTCTGCAATCCCTCAAGTCCAGTTGGCCCTGTATTCTGGACAATTTCTTTAAAAAATTATTTTATTAAAAATTATTTTTTGTAAAGACTACTCTCACTATGTTGTCTAGGCTGATCTCATATTCCTGGGCTCAAGTGATTCTCCTGCCTTGGCCTTCAAAGTGTTGGGATTACAGATGTGAGCCACCATACTCAGCCAATTTCTTATGAAATTTCATGTGAAAAAAAAACCATTTATCCTCTAATCTTTGGTTTGAGATTTTTTTTTAAAAAAAGGTTTTACATATTTGGCTTATAGTAGAGGTTTCCAATTGTGTAGTTTTATTAACACATTGTGATATGGTTTGGCTGTGTCCCCACCCAAATCTTATTTTGAATTGTAACTCCCACAATTCCCCTGTGTTGTGGGAGGAACCCACTGGGAGGTGATTGAATTATGGGGGCGGGTCTTTCCTGCACTGTTGTTGTGATAGTGAAGGAGTCTCATGAGATCTGATGACTTTAATAACGGGAGTTTGCCTGCCCAAGCTCTCTTCTCTTGTCTGCCGCCATGTGAGACATGCCTTTCACCTTCTGCCATGATTGTGAGGCCTACAGGCCATGTGGAATTGTAAGTCCAATAAACCTCTTTCTTTTGTAAATTGCGCAGTCTTGGGTATGTCTTTATCAGCAGCATGAGAACAGACTAATACATATTGGGCTTTGTGAGAAATCTATATTGAATATTAAAGTGATGCTAATCAGTCATAGCCTTTACATACTGGAATATGGAGTGCACTCTGTGGCTTTCTAAGGCTTCTCTATGCAGATTTGTAAAAGTGGGATGGGTGTTTCATGCGCAACCAGTTCTTGTTGATTGGTGTGCAGCCTTGAACCTGAATTTGGTTGGTGCTGTGTTTGTGGACTTTCTGCAACATCCTTGTTAGAGTCTTTCCAAAATCAATGTCTCAGTGTTTATTTTTAAGTTGGTGATTTTTTTAACCTTCTGAAGGATTTATTTTTAAGATCTTTTATGTTCTGACTCCATAAATGGTATACTTAGAAGACAGGGTTTTACAGAACTGAATTTTAGCTACAGATGTGGTATATGTAGTAGCCTGATCTTTTCAGGATTACTCTCTAATAATATGAGATATTGTTGAGAAGGACTATTCTTCTCAATTCCGATTGATGCTAGTTATATTTCTTTTTCAAGACTGGAAACAAAACTGGCTTCCTACTGGTTTGGGAATCCTTTACTGGGCAAATCATGTGTCCCTCAGTAGAGTTTGATTGTAAAAGTCTACTTCTGACAACACACACATGCTTATAATATATTGTACATGTAGTATATGTAGGCATGTGTATGTATATTATACACATACATGAAAACATGTATAATACATGTACCTACAGATATACATTGTACACATGCATACATAAATACATGCACATACAGAATCAAAAAATCAAAAGGAGACTTCTGATGTTTCTAATGTCTTTATTCCAACAAATATTTATTAAGCAACCTACTATATGCACAAGCTAGACCCTCTGGTTATAAGGTCAATGAGAGCTTGGCTTTGCAGAGTCTTTTGCCTTTCTAGCCTTGGCATGTGAACAATTTATTGTTATGCAAGGTCTTGATAGGAATAGCAGGGCGACTGTGGCTGTGGCTGGTTGGGCTTTCATGTGAGGGCCCCAGGCCAGCTCCCCAGGTGACTCCTGACTGCATACATGCTCACGCACTCACAGACACTCCCAAAGGCCCAGCACGGCAGGTCTCAGATGTGCTCGCCCTCTGTTTTTCTCGCTCCCCACTGGTGAGTGAGCTGTGGTCTCAGGGACGCCCCTTAGCAGCTGCTTGACCATGGGCAGGTCTTCACTTCTCTGTGGTTCAGTTCCCTCCTCTTAAAACTGGCAAAACAATAGTAACTACTTGATTGGGGTGATATGAGCTAACTAAATGAGTTAATTTCTATAAAGTCCTGACAACAATATTGGCATACAGCAAATGTCAGGATGATTTTAGCTCTTGTTGTTATAATTACAGATCTGACTGAATAAATCTAAAGTCCAGAGGCTGGAGGAATGGGTGGGTCAGGAAGCAGTTATGAGAGAATAAAGGAAAAGCTGTCCGGAACTCTCTTAGAGCACACACAGAACAGCAGGCCACAGCTTTTGCCGGGGCTCAGCTTGGCCACCTGTTAGCCGAGGTGGGTGCTCCCCAAGGACCCCATGTAGTAGATCACCTACTTCCCTTCTGAGAGGGCCTCGTTCTGCTGGTCAGCCTCTTAGCTGAACACCCTGAAGGAAAGGTGTAAGGTATAAGTTTCACTCATCTCTTAGTGGGGAGGCCTTTCCTTCAACTCAAATAATTACATGTGGATGCCTCTAGGGGAGCCTCAACATCCCGTTGATGGAATCCCACCAGCTCCATGGCAGTTAGTCAAGTTCACAAATGTGGATGGGCCCCAGAAGACATCCAGGTGGGTCAGCAAGCCAGCAGTGCTTAGAACCACAAAATGCCCTGACCCAAATAGTTACTGTAGAAGGCAGAAACACGTTTACACAATTTCAGCCTGCATCTCAGAGGGCGTTAAGGGGCCAGAACTTTGATTAAACACAAGGGTAGGCAATTATGAAAAAGCAGCAGTGGGAGAACAAGGGAGTGTTCTTAGAAATAGAAATGGTCCACAGTGGCCCAAATTAAAGCAAAACCCACTAGAGGCGGTGAGTCCCAAAATGGACTCTAAAATCTGAGGCAGGAAAGACTCCACCTGGAGAAAACCTTACGGAGCAGAGCAAGAGTAAAATGTGATGGAAATGGCAGGAAAGAGGGAAGAGAAGGCAGATGTAGGATTCCCTCATGCATTTAGTGGGCAAAGATCCATTAGATCCTCCTCAATGTTCTTAGCAAGGGGCATCTAGCAGTGAAGAAAATTAGCTGGGCACGGTGGTGGCACGTGCCTGTCATCCCAGCTACTGGTGAAGCTGAGGTGGGAGGATTGCTTGAAACTGGGAGGTTGAAGCTGCCACAGGCTATGATCACACCTGTGAAAAGCCACTGCACTTCAGTCTGGGCAACAGAGTGGGGCCCTGTCTCTTAAAAAAAATCCCTGCTTGCTTGAAGCACATGTTTAGTGAGGGATGAAAGACAATAAGCAAGTCAGGACACATCGAATGAGAGAAAGCGGCCAGGGCTTGGGAAACCCAGAGTGAGGAAGAGGAAAAGAAGGGGTGGGGACGAGGGAGACAGCTGCAGTCTTAAATAAGGTGGCCAGAAGGAGCCTGCTGTGCAGGGAGCTCTGAGCAGAGAGCTGAAGGCATCAGGGAGCAAGCGGGGAGACCTGGGGGCTGCATTCCAAGCAGGGGGATGGTGCTGTGGAGACCCTGAGATGGTGGTGGCATTGCGGGGAGGGCTTGAGTTGGGGAGTTTGGGGGGCCACTGTGGGTGGAGGAGGGGAAGTGCCCAGCAGAGGAGGCCCATTTGGGACATCTTAGGACTCTGGGATGGAAAGCCATTGAGGGATTTTCAACAAAGAAGTGACATGACTTTCACTTAATGCTTTAACAAGACCATTCTGGCTGCTGTGTTGTGACTAGATTCCTGGAGGGGTCGGTAAGGGCATAAGTAGGAAGAAGAGGGAGAACACGACATGATTTCGGGAGTGACGGTGGTGGTGTGTCCTGGGCTGAGCGTGAGGGAGGTGACCAGAAGTGGCTGCTCTCTGGGTTTTCCTTGTAGGCAAGTCCAGCAGGATTTGCTGACAGTGGGTTTGGATGGAGGAGAAGCAGGGTAGTTGAAGACAAATGCGATTTGGATCTAAGCAACAGAAAGAAAGGCAAAGAAGTTCCCAGCGGACTGCTTTTGTTTGTTTGTTTTGTTTTTGAGAAGGAGTCTTGCTTTGTCGCCCAGGCTGGAGTGCAGTGGCACAATCTCGGCTCACTGCAACCTCCGCCTACTGGGTTCAAGCGATTCTCCTGCCTCATCCTCCCGAGTAGATGGGATTACAGTCACGTGCCACTAAGCCTAGCTAATTTTTGTATTTTTAGTAGAAATGGGGTTTCATCATGTTGGCGAGGATGGTCTCCATCTCTTGACCTTGTGATCTGCCTGCCTTGGCCTCCCAATGTGCTGGAATTACAGGCGTGAGCCCCCCCGCACCCGGCCTGCGGACTATTTTTTTATGGGGGGGAGGGGAATCAGGAGTTTGCCCTTTGTGTTTTCAGTTTAAGATTCGGCATTTGGGAGGAGCTGTCTGGTGGACTACAGGAAAGGCGAGTGTGGAGCTGGTGTGAGAAGCTGGCTGGGACAGGGCTGTTCCTTGGTGACTCACGGGCGGAAAGGTGGCCTTTAAACAGTGAGGGTGGGTGAAGTCATCGGGGCAGGAGCGTGCCTCCAGAGGGCCAGGGACTGTGCCTGAAGCTGGGCCCTCCTGGGCTACAGGGGCTGCGAGGGAGGCTTGAGGGGCTGGGGAGCGAGGGGCAGGCTGAGACCCTCCTGTGGGAAAGCATTGCAAGCTGGGAATGTTTAGCGGTGGCCAGTACCTCAGAGTGCAGCAGGGCGAGGCGGAAAAGAGACTGACCATGTCAGAGTGGTTTTGGTAGAGTGCCGGGTAAAGGTGAATGTGTCAGGGTGTGAAGGAGAAATAGGAGCTGTGCGGAAACAGGTGCTGGGAAAGGGGGAGGTTGCTGGGGAAAGGTCCTGAGGGGGCCTTTGAAAGGTAAGGTGGAGAAATCCTACTGGATTTGGCCTTCCCTGGAATACCCTAGAGGAGGGGGAAGTTAGAGGTGAGAGCGTGGCTGGTGGCTGAGTAGACGGCCTGGGGTGGCCTGGCCCAGAGAGCTCTTGGGAAGGTCTTAGGGCACGACCAGGGGCCGCGGGGGCAGCAGATGGCACATGGGGGCGGGGTGTCGGAGGCGGCCTGTGCAGATCCGCTGACCCCCTGCCTTCTCAGGGCGACAGAAGGAAGGCCGTCATACTAAGAGGTGCTGGGAGGCTGAGGAGTGGAGCGGGTGGGAAGTGCGGGGCTGCAGGGGGATTCGCATCCCTGAGGATGCCGGGGTCATAATGCACAAAGCCACCCTCTCCCAACACCTCCAGCCGCCCAGGCGAGGCAGCGCGCAGGCGGAGAGCAGGAGGGACGCCAGGGTGAGGGGCTGAGCCAGGGGCCAGGGCGTCTTCAAGGCAGCGCTTTAAGGAAAGGGCCATGGAGTTCCAGCTGGGGCAGGACAGTAGGAGCCGGGGACGGAGGTGAGATTAGTGGCCTGAAGCTCCCAGTGAGGCCAGGACTATGGGAGTGAGGGTACGGAGGGCATCAGGGTGCGGGGGTGGTTAGGGGGTGAGGGCGTGCGACACAGGGTCAGAAAGCGGACGGAAGCTGGGGGTGAGCAGGACTCGGGCGCCGCGAGTGTCTTGGTGACCACTGTGAGCCAGCGAGGTCCACTGGGCCAGACTCTGGCCCGGGGTGGCCCCGGAGCTGTGAGCGGGAGGAAGAGGGAAGGGTGGAGTCTGGAGCCCTCTCGCCTTCCGCCTTGTGCGCGGTGCAGGCTGCAAAGAGCCCGGCCGGGCAAGCCTTTCCGCCGTGGTCAGTGACTCGTTTGCACAAGGACTTTTTAGGGAAGAGAGAAGCCAGGCCTTCGCTGTTGGCCTAGCTCCTCAAACCGCAAGCTCTCCCACTTGGGGCCCTCGTCGTGAACGCCCTTCTTGTCTCCCGCCGGGCTCACTCTTTCGCATTTTGCGGCGAAAGTTTACAGGAAATGGGTCCATTCACTGGTCGATTCAGAGGGACACTAGAAACGCGATGCCCATATCTAACACATCCTGGCCTTTTGAAGAGGGATAAAAAATAATACCCACCAGAGCCCCGTGCCTCCGGAGAGTGGGCTTCGCATTTGCGCGTCCCAGGCCCGGCAGGGAGAGCTTCTGGGCCCCGGGGGCGCGCACACCCGGCGCGCACTGTGTGTCGGGGAGCGGCGCTCTGGGCTTGGCCGGCAGAGGGCGCTGCGGGGCGGCCGTGGAACAAGCAGGGAAGAGCGTCAGGGAACCCAGCACAGCCTGCCTGCTGCGCCCTGCTGCCGGCCGCGCCCTCCTCCGTGCTGCGTTCTCCTGCTCGACGCTGCGTCCTCATCCAACACTGGCACCGCGCGCTCCTTCTAGGGTCGGAGACCCACAGGCCCCTCACGTTCGCTTCTGTCAGGAGTAGCGGCAGAATTTCGATAATTTCTGTCTTTGATGGAGACTGGGAAGGTAGCCCGGCCTCTGCGCAGGAGAGCTGCGCGGGGTCCAGGAGGGGAGCGCGGAGTGGCAGCAGTCGACTCGGGCTGCGCAGTGCGTGTCGGCTGTCACGGGACACCGGTGAGGACCCTGCACCCAGAGTCGGGGGTCCAAGCTGTTGCTGGAACAGGAGGCAGCTCGGTGTCCACGGTTCCGCAGGGGGCCCCTGTCTGCTTGGATCTTTCATCAGGTCCCAGGCAGAGGGTGCGCTCTCTACTCAGCTTCACTCCTTGGGACAGAAGTGTGGCTGCTGATCCTGGAGTAGGGAAGGAGAAGGAAGCATTTGCGTGATTAAAATATTTTTTTTTTATCGTGGTAAAATACACATAACATGAAATGTACCATGTTAACCATTTTTAAGTGTACTATTCAGTGACATTAAGTTCATCGAACATTGGTGTGCAATCGTCACCACCATCCATTTACAGAAGTCTTTTCATCTTGAAAATCTGAAACTTTGTACCTATTGAACAACAATTCCACATTTCCCCCTTCCCCCAGGCCCTGGCAACCACCATTCTACTTTGTCTTTAGGAATTGGACTACTCTAGGCATCTTATATAAGTGGAATGAAACAGCATCTGTCCTTTGTGACTGGCTTATTTCAGGTAGCATAATGACCTCAAGGTTCATCCATGTAGTAGCAAGTGTCAGAATGACCCTCCTTTTTAAGGCTGAATAATATTCCATTGCATGTCTATACCACAATTTGCTTATCTGTTCATCCATCGATGGACACTGGGTTTGGTTCTACCTCTTGGCTGTTGTGAACAATGCTACCATGAACACGGGCTTACAAATATCTGTTTGAGATCCTGCTTTCAGTTCTTTTGTATATATGCCTAGAAATGGAGTTGAGTTGCTGGATCAGATGGTAATTATGTGTTTAATATTTTGAGGAACGCCATACTGTTTTCCATAGTGACAGTTGCATGATTTTTAAAAAGTGGCTTAGTTTCAACACATTTTTTAAGGTAATATTTTGGACCAAATGGTTAATAAGACTGTGGTGACGAGGTGCAAGACTCTGGGAAGATGGCCAAAAGGCACTGTTCTTTTTCATTCTTGTTTTCTGTCCCCAGCCCATGCCCCTGCTGGCAGCCCCGGGCTTGCCATCCATCTGGAAGCTAGGAAGGGCTGAGTCACTCAGCATTCTGGGGCTGGGTGCACCCTTTCTATAGTGTCTTAGGAGGATGCAGAAGTAATGGCTACAGAGCAGCTGCTGAAGGAGGAGGAGGGCTCACGAACTGCTAGAATTTTAAAGGGCTCCAGCCCCTGAAGTCCTGGGCCCTATTTTACAGATAAGGGAACAAAGACTACTACAAGGAGAAGAATGTGGAAGAAGACAGCTCCGAGGATGCAGAGCCCCAAAGGACTTGCTTGCCATTTCTGGAGAGGAATGGCATCAGGGACCCAGGCCACATGCAGTGCGGCCGGGGACAGAGCACCACCTGTGCATGTGGACATTTCACATTTTTCCTCCATGGAAAAATGTAGGAAATCCTACAGCTTGGGTTTCCTCTGTTACTGAGGCTAACTGGGACATTTGTCTATTTAGCATTTATCTACTATGTGTTGAAAGAGAGGCGAGTGAGGGAGATTAGGAAGCCTTTAAACAAAGCTCCAAGTAGAGCTGTCTCGACATGATTCAAAACTGCATCCTTAGATGCTTGGCGGTATAAAGGTCTTGCCAATTCCCATTACAACACATATTGCAACATGCCTTTCTTCTCGTAAATGTCTTCTGAAGGTCACTCCAGCCCCTGCCAGTCCCTCTCCCCTTGACTTTCTGCCAGTGCCCAACTGTGAACCCGTAGAGCCGTCTGCTCTCCCCTCCTGCTTACCTGCAACTGATGGCTGACCAAGAAGATAGGAGAGTTATGCAATTGGTCAGGGACTGGCGTGAGGTCTCCTGCTGTGCTGCACATGGGGCTCGGCTGGGCATGCTCTCCTTCCAAAGGGAACGGCTGTTCCACTGTTACCATGCTCCTCCATTCCCTCTCCCCACTGCCCCATCTCAGCCCCTGCTGGCATGCACATCTTTCCCTAGGTTAGAAGAGGATTCCTTCAGTTTCCTGGCCCCAAGCCCACAAATGCCCTTCCCTGCTGTTCTCAGGTCTCTGAATCAAAGGCGCTGTCCTCTCATCCAGGGCTGATTTCTCCTCCATCTTGACACCTTCACCTTTTTCCTCTTGGGTACTTTGTTCTTTCCTGTATTTCTTGCTTTCCCGAGTCCTCAGTGTTTCCTTCTTTGACTCTTTCCCCCACAGATTATGAACATGCACAAGCTTAAAACACCAACAGCAACAAAAAAGAGAAAACAAAAATGCCCTCACTGCAAAGCCCGAGTGAGGCCGGTCTCATGCCATGGTCGAGCTTCTTTCTGGCAAGAGAAACTGGCCTACGTCGCTCCCCGTCCAGCCCCTCCGTTAGTCTCTGCAATCTGGCTCCGACTTCCCAAACTCCACCAAAACTGCTCTCCTGCAGGCATGCAGGCAGGTGACAGTCACGCCTCTCACCTGTTCTCTTTCTAGAATCTGAAGTTGTGACCTTCCCGTTCTTCTGTGACAAACTTGGTGCTGCCCAGCAGAGTGGAAAGAGCATGTTTTTTTGTGGCAAGTTCCAATGGCAGCTCCACCAGGTAAGAGCTGTGTGATTTTGGACTCATCACTCACCACCTCTGAGACTTCTTTTTCTCATCTATAAAATGGGGAAGAGAGCAAGTAACTACACAGAGACTTTGGGAAGACTGAAGAGGCCTTGCCGACGAAGCACGTGGCACCCAGAAAGTGCTTTGATCCCCAGCTCACAGTGATAATGCTTGTGGGTCCGCATGTCCCTTGCTCTTACTTGCAAAGTCTGTTCTTCATCATTCTCTGCAACCACATCTCTCTCTGCACCCACCTCTTATGTATTTTTACCCTACAAACTCTGTAGGAAATGTGTGTTCCACATGGCTCTGCTCTCTGCTAATTTAACAGATGCTCTTTCTGAGTAACTCACACTCCAGGGTTTTTTTTTTTAGTTAATTAATTATTATTATTATTATTTTTACCACCAACCCTGCTCCTTGGTCTCCAGATGAACCTGCCTAACTCCTCACTGCGTAGCAGACAGCAGCTTTGGAATGTCCAGCAGACACAGTCAAGACTGAACTCACTTCCTTCCTGCAGCCTGCTCCTCCGGCCTCTTCCAAGTCTCCACTGGTGACACCACCTTCCGCTCCCTCACAGGGGGTCATGCAGAATGCCTCAGCTCCTTAACACCCGTTATGGAAGGCCTTTGGAATTCACTCTCCTTTAATGGATCTCATATTCCCCCCTTTCTTTATTTACATTGGTACTTCCTTAGTTTAATTCATCAACATCTTGGCCTTTGAAGGAGTTATTTCCTTTCTGCACTGCCTTTCTCTTGTCTGCCCAGCAAATCCCACCTTGTCCTCTCCTCCCCATCCCTGCTCAACGTCCCTTCCTGGGTGAAGCCTTCCTCACCCAACACATAGCACTTGGGTTATGGCCAGTGAGTCTCCCAGCAGCAGGAGCCTTCATGTCTCCAATGGCCTCTGCTCCTAGCATGCCTGCTGGCACCCACAGGTGTTTATGGAATTGACTCAGTGTCTAGGAAAATATGCATTTATTTCAAAAAATATGTAGTAAAATAAAAATTAGATTCAAGAAAACATCTCTATAAATTTTGGCCTGTGATGGTGCCATACACAGTAATGTTATCAGAACCTCTGTCACTGGTCAAGGCTGAGGAGGAAGCTCTGTTTTGATCAGCATCTTGAACCACCAGTGATAAAGACTTTCACTCACTGAAATCCATATTCTTTCTGCTGGGGGAAAATTCAGGTAGCTACAGGCCTCTGTCTGGCAGGGGTGTGCAATGGTGAGTGGTGAGGCAGCATCCTGACCCAGAGACCAGTTGGTTGCCATGCACTCTGACAGGGAGGTGGGACCCTGGCCACATGAATTGCCTGCCATGACCCCAGGCCCCCCTCACTCTATCCCCCGCTGTGTGCTTCCTCTCTGCCTGCTCCCCTGTGCCAGCCCCACTTGGCTTGTGCTCCTGAGACCTCTTCTTCTCTCCTTCATGCTTTCAACTTGCAGGAAGCTTCCTGCCCGCCCAGTGGTCACTGTAAGATTATTTCCCAGAGAGTCAGCCCTTTGGTAGCAAACAGAGGGGCTGGAGGAGGGGAGGGTCTGCTCCCTGCATTCAGGGCTGCCTCTGCCTGGGACCCACACTCCTGGGGTCCTGGACTTGCCCTTCACCTCTCCTCTCATTCTCGCCCCTGGTGGCCCCTGAGCTGCTCCCTGGGTTTTACCCTTGGTACCTGATATAGTTCGGCTATCTCCCCACCCAAATCTCATCTTGAATTCCTACATGTTGTAAGAGGGACCTGGTGGGAGGCAACTGAATTACGAGGGCAGGTCTTTCCCATGCTGTTCTCGTGGTAGTGAATAAGTCTCATGAGATCTTACAGTATTGTAAGGGGGAATTTCCTTGCCCAGTTTCTCCCTCTTTGCCTGCTGCCATCCACGGAAGACGTGACTTGTTCCACCTTGCCTTCTGCCATGATTGTGAGGCTTCCCTTGCCACGTGGAACTGTAAGTCCAATTAAAACTCTTTCTTTTGTAAACTGCCCAGTCTCGGGTATGTCTTTATCAGCAGCGTGAAAACGGACTAATACAGTACCTCTTCCTTATTGATTTTAAACAGTGAGAAAGTACTGGCAGTAGAATTGCTGTGAAGAAGTTGTGTAATAAACACCCTGTCCATGGTCTTCTTGAACTCCCTTACTCCCTGAGGGAAATGATTGGATCACAACACGAGGACTTAGTTACGGCCAAACACAAGGGCATCCCCGGGGGCCTGGCAGGGCAGTGAACACGTGTGACAGGCTCCCAGGGATGCAGGTCCGGGTGGGCGAGGGGGAGGTGGGCAAAGGCTGTGTGGGGAGTTGTAGGCATGGTTCTGCCAGGGCAGGGCACCTGCTTGGCTGCTTCCCAGAGGAGCTGAGCCCCAGTGGGTTTTGGTTTCCTGGAGCCGCATGCAGGCCCCACAGTTGCATGGCATTCTGCCTCCATGGCGTCCTCAGCCTTACTGTGGGTGCCACGGGTCTTTAGCTGAGAACGTGAAGGCACCAGGGGAGAATGCATCCTCTTATTTTGTTTTGTTTTCTGCCGGGGGCACTTACCCTGGTGGGATAAGGGCCTGCTCTTTTTCTCTCTCAATTGATTTCTTGTGGGACATGGGGACCTTTTTTTCCCAGTTTCTGCTCCGGCAGTTGCTTCTGTCCCTCGGCAGGGCTGCACTACCCTTGCTTTTGCTCTGCTGGCAGGAGCCCCTTGCGCAGCAGCTCCGCTTGGCAGCCCCCCACCGCCATCCATGCCCAGCCCTGACCTGGGTGATGGTGCCTGCTCGGGCCATCCCGTTTCCTCATGGCCCGCAGAGCTCTCCACCACATCCACACTGCGGGTGCCCCTCGCCAGCTCCAGGCCCCAACCTTCCCTGTGAAAGAGCTCAGAGTCCAGCAGAACCCGGCTGCCACCTTCTGGGCACCCGCCAGGCTCCCGTTCCCACTTCTGCCTTTGAGAACCTTCTGTGCTCCGTCCCTCACGTGTAACCCTCCCATCTTCCATCCTCCCCAGAACTTGCTTCCTTTGCAAGATGGCCCTGGAGTGTGCCTGTGTGAGTGTGAAGGTGAGTGCCTGTGTGTGTGCACCTGTGTGTGAATGTGTGTGTGTGAATGTGTGACTGCACGTGTGAGTCCATGTGTATTTGAGTATGTGTGAGTCCCTGTGTGTGAGTGCGTGTGAGTGCATGTGTGTGACTGTGTATGTGTATGAGTGTGAGTGAATGTGTGTATGAGTGTGAATGTGTGTTTATGTTTGAGTGAATGTTTGTATGAGTGCCATGTATGCAAGTGTGTGTATGTGTGACTGAGTATGTGAATGAATGTGCGAGTGTGCAAGTGAGTGTGGGAGTGAATGTGTATTTGTATGAGCGCATGTGTGAGTACGTGTGAGCGTGAATGTATTTGTGAGTGCATGTGTGAGTGTGTCAATGTGTGTGTATTTGTACGTGAGTGTATGTGTGTGAGTGAATGTGTATTTGTGAGTGCGTGTGTGTGAGTGAATGTGTATTTGTATGTGAGAACGTGAGTGAATGTGTATTTATATGTGTGTATGTGAGTGAATGTGTGTATTTGTATGTGAGTGCATGTGTGAGTGAATGTGTGTGTATTTGTATGTGAAAGCATGTGTGTGTATTTGTATGTGAGTGCATGTGTGTGAATGTGTGTGTATTTGCATATGAGTGCATGTATGAGTGTGTGTACTTGTGAGTGCATGTGTGTGTGAGTGTATTTGCATGTGAGTGCATGTGTGTGTGTATTTGTATGTGAGTGCACATGTGAGTGTGAATGTGTGTGTATTTGCATGTGAGTGCATGTGTGAGTGTGTGAGTGAACGCGTGTGTGTCAGTGCACTTGCAGGACATTTGGGAAGAAGACATAGGGATAAAATGCAGGAGTTACTGAATGCCATGGTCTTGATTATTGGAATTGTTTGTGGAATGGACTCAGAAGCGGGTGGCTATGGGAAGGGTGCTGGTGTGAGCATGTGGATTTTTATTGCTGCATAACAAATTACCACACAATGGGGAACCAACAGCTACTTATTATCTTGCAGTTTCTTTAGGACAGAAGTTCAGGCCCAACATGGCTGGCCTCTCCACGTAGGGTCTCAGGAAGCTGAAATCAAGGCGTTGCCTGGGCTGTTTCTTTAGACTCACGTGGCTGTTGGCAGGATTCAGTTCCTTGAATTGTGGGATAGGGATGCCCATTCTCATGCTGGGTGTCACCTGGGGGCGGTTGTTAGCTCCTAGTGGTCACCCCTAGCTCCTTGTGTCAGGGCTGCTGGCACGGCCCTTTCCCACTTCCAGTCTCTCCCTCCAGAAGGGCCCTTGTAAGGGCTCACCTGATCACGTCAGGCTCACAACTGTGAGAATCTCCTTTTTGGTTAACTGAAAGTCAACTGACAAGAGACCTCAATTACCTCTGCAGAATCCCTGTTGCTGTAGAGGGAGCGGTCACTGGGGGAGAATAGCCCATACCTCACAGCCCCGGGGAGGGGATTCTATAGCAGGGACGGGGACCCTGGGGGCCATCCACTGCCCACCACTGCACGTGTGTGTGTGTGTGCTCATGTGTGTACATGTGTGCATGCATTGATTCTCTAGGCTCAATCTTGAAGTTTTGAGGAAATCTATTCTGCCTCATGAAGGTATTCTCCATAAGCAGGAAGGATCTCACACAATTTTCTAAAATCAGCAAATACTTCCCAGAGGAAACAAATACCATTTACCCTTGTGCTTTCCGTGTATAATATAGAGGAGGCTTCCTGAAAGTTTACTGATAGCTGAGTTGAGAAAAATAAACTATTGAATTAATAATATGGCATTAAGCGGAGAGAATATTTTGTTGTGATTTATTTGACATTTAAGCATCTAGGAATAAAGGTGTACAGAAACCTTCGAGCTCATTCTGCATTATGGGGTGCACACAGTCCACAATTTTATTCTTCCATTGTTACTTAGTTTAAAAAAGTATCTTTTAGAATGTATTAGGTATCCAAAAAACTGAGAGATGTTTTTGCATAAACCAATACACCACTAGGCCGTGTGGGCTCTGCCTCGCCTGCCGGTGTTTCCTCAGATGTGTAGCCCTGGCCATCTCTGCAGGCTCCGTGGCCCAAGGGTGACCCTGCTGCCGGGGCCAGGGCTCGCGGGCATGACCAGGCCGACCTCTGAAGGGCTGAATGTCACTTAGCATGACAGCCGCATTGTATCCTATCTCAGGACTCTCAGGAGACAGCCCAGCTCACTCATCTGCTGTTTTGCCTTCAGCACATAAGTTTCCCTGTCAAAATAATTTCTCCAGTGCCTGAAAAACCCCGATGTCACCCCCGGTGCACATAGCTGCCATTATCTGAGAGGTTTTAATGTCCATGTGAGATGTGATAATAAGATTTGAGTTTAATAGAGTTGGCCTTCTAGACTTGACCTTATCTGTATTAATCAACACTTGACTCACACTAGCTGCCCTCAAGGACTGCAGCAAAGTCACGGCCTCTTCTCGCCCTCCTCCTGCCCATGTCTTGGCTCCTCTCTGTCCTGACTTAGCCTTGCCCGAAGTGGCCACAGGTGCCCCAGGCTCCTCTTCTTGCTGAGAAGAGAGTAGGGATGTGGGCAGAGAAGGACAGCAATTGCACGCGATAATGCCTACATCCTACAAAATGTATTTCATTTCTCAAAGTTACGCTGTTCAATGATTTAAATGAAAAGTTTTGCAAAATTATTGACTTTAAAACAAGGGGATAGTGGAGGTTGCCAAATATCATCTCATTCTCAGCCTGGGCAGGGTTGGGCCACCACAGACTTCCTCTGGATGCTTTCCAGGGAAAGGACCCAGGGGGACTCTGGGATGGTCTCTGCATCGCTTGACGCCAAGCATTCTTCAGAACTGGGTGTGGAGGGAGAGGGGGCCACAAAGCCTCATCATCTGCGGGGCTCAAGAGGTCTGGGGGTATCAGCATTTCACCGTTTCATGCCAGAGGATTAGGTAAAAGATGCGCTCTGCCCAGGAGGGTCTCTGTGGGACTCTGACTCCCTCTTCCCCCAGGCCACTTTCAGAAACCTGCAGGGGCCTGGCATCTGACATTGACACTTAAGCAATGGAAGTGCACTGCGTATTTTCTTCCTAATGTCTGTGCATATGTTGTGTCTGCGTGTGCAAATGTGTATTTTGCATGTGTGCCATGTCAAGATTGTACCCAAGTCTCTGAGAGTGTGTTTGTGGCTCTGCATTTGTGTGTGTCTCTCTGGAGCCTGTGTGTATAAGAGTAAAGTTGTGAGCTGAATTCATGTTCGTGTTTAGACTGTGTTTGTGGGTGTCTCTGAAGAGATGGAGGGATGACATTCCTTTACTAATTGTGTCCTTAATGTGCTTAATTTATGAAGCTGCCAGCTGCCTTCCTTCCCACTCCCCACACCCAGCAGAAGGCAATTTGGTCCAGCTGTCTTGCTGGAATGCACTCTGCTCTTCTTGAGCATGCCTTATTATTTTTAAAGCCTTTGGAAGGCCTTGTGAGAGAGGTGCCAGGAGTTCATTGCAGATTAATATTAATAACAGAATTCTAGAGGGAAATGGAGTGCTATGTTTTATTGGCAAACTGTCTTCTCCATCTTTAAAGTAAACAAGACTCCATTTTCCACATTACTTAGTATATCATCCTTCCATCCCTTTTAATCATCCTCCAGATGGACTCACGGGGTCCAACTGAATAGGCGTGGAGCCCTCTCTATGTATAGATGTACATAGGGGAGGGAGGGGGGCACCTAGGGGAGGATCAGGATCCACTGAGATTCAGGCCCTCTGTGGGCCACCAGGGCCAGCACCCTGCTCCAAACTACTGCTTGCCATTTAAACTCAAGTCAACTTGATCCAGATAAACACTTGGAGCACCCGCTTGGTTTGCATGCTAGCTAAGCCTGTTTGTGAGTGTGTGTGTATTTGTGTGTACATGAATGAAAGCAGAGACTCTCACTACCAATGGAGAACATTGATGTAATTTGCCCAAACCTGAGCTCTTCTGGCTGCGATGAGGCCCCTACCAGGTCGGTGAGTCCCTGCTGCTGTCTGCATCTCTGCCTGCTGAAGCCCCCTCAACACTATTTTCCTGAAGTCCACATACAGCAGGCCCCTGCAGTTCTGTATCCTTCTATGGAGGATGGGATGCCTGCCCCCTCTCTCCTGCCCCTTCTCCTTAACACCCAGCTCAGCTCAGCCACCTTTGTGTCCCAGCAGGAACATTCCTCCCTCCCTCAGGGCCCCCAAGGCACTCAAGTTTTACCCCTCATGGGCCTCAGAACAAGTTGTCTCTGAATAAGTAAAGAGGAATTTTTGAGTAACACATCGTTCTGCCTAACTACATCTATAAAGCTCACAGCCACGTGGGAGGGGTTTGTTTCACACGATTTTGGTCCACTGTGCTACTCTTAAGAGAAGGAGCTCATCATCAGATCTTCCACTAAACTGTCCCCTCAAGATTTTCAGGACTCCAGGGAGCCACAGTGAGTACAACTTCAATAATCTTAACTTCTCCAAAGCCTCTATTTCCATTCTCCTCCTTCCTGTCTTTTCTCTCGTTATCATGAAAACGCTCAGGCATGTTCCTTGAACTGTGACAAATTAGTGGGGGCAAACCACACAGTCGCAGAGCCACGTATCACCCGCACTTTCAGTCATCCTCCAAACTGCTGAATGTCCTAGTGTTGGGAACGGTGTTAGGCGCTGAGGGGCACAGAGAGGAGGAGACCCCCACTACCCCCAAGGGGCTCGGGTCTCAAAGGGAGGCTCGGTGAGTGCATGAATACCTATGAGGGGGAATGTGGAGCTTTGGAGGACAGTCCTGGCTGAGACTCAGGCTCCCTGGAGATGACAGAACTGAAGCAGCTCTTGAAGGCTGGGTGGGATTTTGACAGAAGCCCATGGAAAGAGAAGGGCGGCCCACGGTGGTGGACAGAAACACAGGGCAGAATGTGTGCCCCAGTGGGTCCTGGCCAGGGGCTGGGACTGAAGGGGCCCATAGGAGAGGAGGAGAAAATGGGCCGGACCAGATGCAGGGGGGCCAGAGGAGAAGAAGCCAATGTTTGGAGGTTGTCATTAAAATACCTGGAGCATGCAGGGATGCAGGCTGACCTTTGTGTTAGTGGAATAGAGAAAGAACCATGGTATAGAGTACCTTGGGGGACACTGAGGCTGGAAGGCAGCAAGGAGGGCAGGGCTTGGGAGCACACCCCCAACACTCAGCTCCACCTTTACCTGCACTATCCCTGAACCCCTTGATGCGCAGTGGCTCCGCATCAGCTCCACAGGAGCGGGGCTCCTGCCCTCCACAGTTGAGGCCCTGCCGTCCAGCCGTTGTTCTTCCTGGGCAGCCTGGTTTGCACGCTGGACTTGCCTCTTGCATCGGTTCAGGTGGTGTCTGTGCCTTCAAAGGCTTTTGACAACCCCTCCTCCTTTGTGACCAGTTACAGCCCAAACCCCGCCCTAGATCCATCCCAGCCTGCGTTCCTGGGATTACGCCCCAGTGTACGTTCAGCTTGGCCACTCACCTAACGTTAACTTAAATATTGTTAGAGATGTTAACATGAGGGACATTATCTAATGCTTTTTGTCTCTACTAATAAACATTCTTTTCTGTATTCTATTTATAATTCTTGCTTCTCCCCTCGCCCCCCACCCCCCCAATAAACTCCACAACAAAAATTGTTTTGATAGGTGTGACAGTTCCACATTTTTTTGTTTTTTTTCGAGATGGACTCCTCTGTCGCCCAGGCTGGAGTGCAGTGGCACGATCTCAGCTCACTGTAGTCTCTGCTTCCCGGGTTCAAGCGATTCTCCTGCCTCTCCCAAGTAGCTGGGATTACAGGTATGTGCCACCATGCCTGGCAAATTTTTGTATTTTTTAGTGGAGACAGGGTTTCACCATGTTGGGCAGGCTGGTCTTGAACTCCTGACCTCAGGTAATCCACCTGCCTTGGCCTCCCAAAGTGCTGGGATTACAGGCGTGAGCCACCGTGCCTGGCCCACAGTTTTACACAAGCAAGATAAGAGGTGTTTTCTTTCTGTCCCTACCGGTGCCCTCTGTCTGGGGCTTCTTCAGCAGGGTGCATGGCAGGCGGTGTTAGTGTTGAACTCATGGAGACGCCTGTGGCCAGCCCGCGGGGGCAGTTCAGAGGGGCAGGAGGCACTACACAGGTGGCTGGGTAGAGGTGCGTTCCCCTAGCTGCCCCCCCACGCTGCCACCGGCGCTGCCACCTACCCATATCCCCGCCTTCCGCAGAGGCTTCAGCCTCCCCTGTGCAGAGGCGGGGCATGGAGCCGGCGGCTTTCAGAACTCCCAGGGTCTCTGCTGCTGTAGACCGGCTATTTAACCTCCCTTTAACGCCTGTGTGGAATGTGCTGGAGAACAACTAGCTACAGTGGGAAACGCCCCAGGAGAGAATTCTTTCCTGGAAGCCCATGCGGACACCCTCGGCCCTGACTGTGGCAGGACGCAGGCAGGCAGTTTTGAGAGACCCCAGCTCTGATGGACAAGGTGACAGTCGCACCGGGCGTGGCCCAAGGCCAGGATCCTGAGAGCTGGCTGCCTGAGGCCCGTGGCATATTTGCTAGCGCCTTCCAGGCATAGAACGGTGGCAGTTTTTTCTGCCAAGGACTCACTTTCTAGGGAAGAAGGAGGGTGGTGGGCAGGGGGAGGCCGGGAGGCTGGCGTGGGCTTGCCGGTAGGCGCTTCTGAGCTGGGTGGGCTCGCCTTCTCGCCCTTCCTCCTCTTTCCTTCCTTGTTTCCCCTAATGACCCGGGCACTTATTCTAGCCCAGCTCTGGCCCCCCGTCACTACGATCTGCAATAGGAGGACGGTAGGGTCCTTGGCCATGCTGGCTTGCCTGTTCATGGCGACTCCCACGTACGCCCGGACTCCTGGTGCTGGTGCTTGCTCAGCAGGCGCAGCTGGGGGCGGCTGACCGAGGGGCCTGGGCCCAAGAAGCTCTGCTTTATGAAGACACGGGGCGCAGGGATGTCCTCCAGTTTCCCCATCCCACTGTGAATGTCCAGAGGTGGAAGAGAAAGGTGTTTAGGGCAAAATTTCATGCCTAGAACTAGGACCAGCCGTGGCAGCAACAGGCCTCGCAGAAGCAATGCTTGTTGTTGTCAGTGGGGGTCTGGGATCCCTGCACGCCAAGGACAGCATGCGAAGGCTGGAGGTTCACGGGTGGAGATGTTGCCCAGGGGCTCTGGAGGCGTGGCCACAGCGTCTGGGTCTCTCCTGTGCCCCGAGGCCCAGGCAGCAGCTGGAGACACTCAGCTCCACCTTTACCTGCACTATCCCTGAACCCCCTGATGCGTGGTGGCTCGCAACAGCTCCACAGGGGCGGGGCTCCTGCTCCGGACAACTGAGGTCCTGCCGTCCAGCCCTGTACTTCCTGGGCAGCCTGGTTTGCACGCGGGACTTGCCTCTTGCCTCGGTTCAGGTGCTGTCTGTGCCTTCAGAGGCTTCTGATGTCCTCCGCTCCCTGTGACCTGTTACAGCCCAACCCCTGCCCTAGATCCATCCCAGCCTGGGTCTAGATCAGTTTCCAGTCCCAAATATCTCAGCCAAAACTCACGACTCATTTGTCTATTTTTACTGCCAATCTGTTAGTGCCAGCTTCTGGGCTCCATGTTATGGGGATTCAAGGAGAAGGACACTAGCGGTGACCTGAGGCCATTATAGCCCTGAGTAATCTCTCTTCCAACTTGTTCTTAAAATACACATCAAAGTACAGAAAATAGCCAAAAAGCAACACAAAAACTGCACAGGAACAGTGTCAACAATTGTTAGCCTTGGGAGGGATTTCCATTATCTTAAAAAATAATGAGAGAGCCTCGGGCACAATTGAGGACATTTTCATTGTTAGTGGCTCAGTTGGCCAGAGGTATGTAGGTGAGAAGGGGCCTGGTGGCCCAGTGGCCGTCACTGAACCCGGCAGAGCCCTGAGAGCACCTTACCGTCCCCTGGGGCAGGGACTGCTGCTCATCTGTCCTGAGCCTGGGCCTTGCCTCTCCTCCTCCCTGCCGGTTTGCAATGTTGGGGAGGTAAGGGGGCGGCATGTCCCACTGTGTCCTGAACCATGTGGTCCCTGAAGGTACAATGCTGCTGGCCGGGTGGAGGGAGGACTGGCACGGCTTTTTCTTCCGTGTAGCCTATTTGGTGGAACAAAATAAGCCCCTCCCTATATTCACAAGGGCATACATTGACCCTAAGTGGGTCAGAGAACCTGCCTTCCTCAGCCCAGCCAACCACACCCAATGAGTGCCCATCTCCAAAGCACTGACATCGGGACTGGGGGTGAACCCACTGTGCCTTCCAGCTTTAGCTCTTCAAGGGGCGTTCAGCCAGGGGACCCAGGGTGGCAAGAGGGTGAAAGTGTGCTGTGTGTCTCTGTAACAGGGTTTTTACGGAGCACAGACCAATCGAACCAATGAACATCTTCTGAACCGAATACACTGACTATAGTTGAAAATACAATGTTTGAAAAAAATATTTTTAGGAAGAAATAAAAAAGAATTTAAAGATCCATATTTCAAATTCTCAGTGAGCAATGGGGATATGAGATTATTAGAGGAGCTTAGATAATGCAGAGGCTGAGGCACAAGCCCCAGTGAAAAGCACCCCAGACGGGAGGAAAGGCTTCAAAGGTGCCCACCTGCAGCAGCAGAGCCCAGCGCTCCACAGTGGCCATAAAGGAAAGAATTGAAGCCCTAGAAACACACTCCAGTCGGTAGAGCAAATTCGAATTGCTCTCCTAGAATCCGCAGGAAAAGGACAAAGGGATGAAAGCAATGAAAAAAATACAGCCGTCAAGGAGGCTAGTAAAAGGGGAAACATTCTTCGAATAACATGGCCTATTGTGAGGAAGAACGAAAAATAACAGCAAAGAGGCAATAATGAAGGATAGAACATTCGAAAACTTTCTTGAGCTGTGAGAAAAGAGTGCTTGGTCTAGAGACCGACTTACATAATGATGTATAAGGCAAATTTTCAAAAAAACAAAGCTATATCCATTAATTTATCAGTGATTAAAAATAGGTAATTTAATTGACAAATTAAAAACAGGTATAGAAACATTCAATCTTTGAGAGCACATGCTGCTCAGAAACGAACAAACTGCTTGTCAGGAGGGTGTCAGACCCGTTCCCAGCAGCAAGTTGCAGAAGACAGTAGGGCAATGTCTCGGTTTTCAGAGAAATCATTTTCTTATCCCCAATTTGACTTTATATGTTAAGACATCAAATCCATTCCTACATGCAAGGGCTCTGGAATTATGCTAAGCTTTATGGTGTTATAACTGAGAAAAGAATCAACCACAGCAACTCAGGAATGGAAAGGTCAGTTCACAAAAGTCTACCTTGTTGTCAGTTTGGGTGAAAGAGCCAGAAAGCAGCATGAAGACTGAAGATACATAATGAACAAAAACTGTAGCTTGGTAACCATGACATGGGCTCTTTAATTCCTGATGAGTGAGAAATGTCTCTAAGCCAGGCAAGGTTCAGAAGCCAAGGATGAAGACAAAGAGAGCTCCTGGTTTTCTAGCGTTGCACTTCCTAAATAATACGCTAGAGAACAAGGATTTTTTAGTTTTTATTTTTAGACAGAGTCTCACTCTGTCGTTTAGGCTAGAGTGCAGTGGTGTGATCTCGGCTCCCTGCAACCTCTGCCTCCCGGGTTCAAATGATTCTCCTGTCTCGGTCTCCCAAGTAGCTGGGATTACAAGCATGTGCTACTATGCCTGGCTAATTTTCTTATTAGAGATGGGGGTTTCACCATGTTGGCCAAGCTGGTCTCAGACTCCTGGCCTCAAGTGATCCACCCGCCTCGGCCTCCCAAATTGCTGGGATTACAGGCATGAGCCACCGCGCCTGGCTGAAAACAAGGAAATTAGTGAGATGATTTCAGACAACAGTAAAGTTACAAAAAAAATAGCACAAGGTGCTGATAGGGAGGATGGAGAGAGTGGAGGCTGCTCACAGCGGTCAGGGGATGCCCAGGAGGTGACAGCAGTCGCAGTGTGTGGCTGCCACTCACCCTCAGGGAGGGGTTTCCAGGCAGCAGGGGTGAGGGCAAAGGCCCTGATTGAAAGGAAGCTGATGTGGGGCCAGAAGGCATATACGTGGGCAGAGAGGCAGGCAAAGGCTGACCAGAGAGCCCTGGCCACCATGGCGGGCACATGGATTTTATTCTTAGGGCCACAGGACACCGTTGAAGGGTATGAGTGGAAAAGTAACCCTCTGAGGCTGTGTGCGGGGCAGCCTGTTAAGGGCTGCCTGTAAGGGCTGGCATGTGCTGGGGCCCAGGGCAGGGGGCTGTGGGCCGATGTGGGCTGTGCTCATGGCCTGAGGGAGGAATTCAGGAAGATTCTGAGCCTTTTGGCCTGAACAACATGTTCTGAGATTGGCGAGTGGGAGAGAAAGAGGTTTGGGAGGAATGAGAGGAATTAGCTGTGGGATTTGAGAGGGTCCAGGCCTGAGCCCTGTGTTGATCCAGTATTCAGAGAAGGGAGAGGAGTGCGGCTCAGCGAGGTAGGCGGGGAAGGGGCCAGCAGTTTGTAAGGAGAGATGGGGATGACATAGAATATATATATATATATATATTTTTTTTTTTTTTCTTTGAAATGAGACCTATCGCCCAGGCTGGAGTGCAGTGGCGTGATCTTGGCTCACTGCAGCCTCCACCTCCAGGATTCAAACGATTCTCCTGCCTCAGCCTCCCAAGTAGCTGGGATTACAGGCATCTGCCACCACACCCAGGTAATTTTTATATTTTTAGTAAAGGCAGGGTTTCACCATGTTGGCCAGGCTGCTCTTGAACTCCCAACCTCAGATGATCTGCCCGCCTCAGCCTCACAAAGTGCTGGGATTATAGGCATGAGCCACTGTGCCCAGCCCAGAATATTTGTTTTTCAGTTAGAAATGTATTTGGCTTCTAGTAATGGAGACCAAACATAACAATGATTAGAATCAGATAGACATGTTCCCTCCTCTATTAGTGAAAAGTGAGATGTGTGCCTAGGGACAACAGAGTGGCCCCACAGATATGAGGGACACTGACACCACCTATCTTTATGTTTTTGTCAGCCTTAGAACGCAACTTCTGTCCTCAAGGTCAACTCAGAGTCTGTGGTGGCTGCTGGACCTCCAGCCATCACATCTGTATTCTCACACCTAGAAAGTGGGAGGATGGAACAGCATGATGGCCTCCTGCCATTTAGTGGTTTCCCATTTAACCTGCTTTGCTGGTTAGGAAATTGTGAATTCCAGTCACAATTTTCATTATATTGCCTTTTCAGATTCTTGCTATCCTCGTCTGTAAAAATAGGGAACTCTTCACTCATTCGTGATTCATTATTCATGCATGCATTCATGTGTATTCAGCAGTAGGCTTGGGGTTGAGCCTACTATTAAATGCACCTGGGTAAGGTGATCAGCATGGCCTGGGATAAAAAGTGATCATCCCTATCTGTGAAATGATGAACACTGGCCGAATGACAGGCTGGGTGCAGAGTGCTCTGTCTTTGTTACTCCACTTCATGTTCTCAACAGCTCTGTGGGCTGCTGCGGTCTTATTTGCTGCATGAAGACAGCGGGCCTGCAGTAGGTGTGCCTCGTAGTGATCACCGCACTGTGTGGGGACTGGCAGTGTGGACCATGGTGTCTGCTGCACCTGTGCAGCCGGGTCACAGTGAGCCTCCCGCAGGCACTGCTGTGGGCCCAGCAGACTTGCTGATGACGGGGACAGCTCCGTGCAGGAAGCCTCAGAACAATGCATCGCTGCAGCCCAGAGGTCTGGGCATGCCCACAGAGATTTCCCCTGTGTGTTCTGGAATGTTTAGTGTGGTTGACCTTGCCAGTGATTTATGAAGTACCTTAAAAATAGTTTTTACCTAGAAATAAAATATGCCCCTGATTCTTGTGCTTACAATGACCATTGTACTTGTGATGACTTCAGCTACAGTTGTTTGAGATCAGTATTATATTCACCCAGAATACTTAATCAAATAGTTTCCCTAACAAGCACTTGGTTTCTGAGCAGAATTTCCTCTGGTGGTACAAGGAAACCATTCATGTCTTACCCTTAAGAGGTGATGGATAAAATTATCCTGATTATGAAGAAATTATTTGTCCAGTGAGTAAAGTCTGCTGACTCTATTGTATAGACATCCACATTTTTCTGAGTCTGACCTCACTCAGTTATGGCCACAGTGGGTGGTGGCCCTACCTGTGCTGGGACACCTCTCTCCTCCCATGTGGTCACTGTCCCTGGTGTGAGAAGTGTCCCCCCCCCAGGTCAGGCCTCGTCTGGCTCTGGCCTGGGCCTTAATCCTCCTAACTGCACTCATCCACTTAGAGAAGGCACTTTGATTTATGGTGTTTACATTTGTGTTTCTCATTAGCCAGCATTTCCTTTGTGCAGTCTGTGTCCCAAATGTCCTTAATTTTTGGGTTATCAGCAGGCAGAAGGGCAGCAGCCTGTAATGCCCCTTGTGGGGCCTGAGGAGTCCCTTCCTGCCTGGCGGAGGGACACACTGAGGGCTGCACCACTGAGTCATTCCCATGCTCTCTCCACAGAATCAGTCCAGAGACTGGGAAAGAAAACTGGCTAACCTCTCCAAGGGCCACTTTTAAAAAAAAATAGTTTATTATTTTTAAAGAGCATTTTCAGGTTCGCAACATAATTGAGTGGAGGGTATTTTCAGCAATATTTTGCTGACATACATTATCTCATGTGATTCTCATTATAGTCTTGTGAATTAAGCATGGGAGTTATTGTCATCCTATTTGAAAAAATTAAGAAAGTGATGTTCCGAGCACTAAGTAAGTTCAAGGATATGGGACTAGCCCGGTAAGTACAAGGATGTGGGACTAGCCCGGTAAGTACTAGGATGTGGGACTAGCCCGGTAAGTACAAGGATGTGGGACTAGCCCGGTAAGTACACGGATGTGGGACTAGCCCGGTAAGTACACGGATGTGGGACTAGCCGGGTAAGTACTAGGATGTGGGTCTAGCCCGGTAAGTATAATGATATGTGACTAGGCCAGTAAGTACTAGGATATGGGACTATGCTGGTAAGTACAAGGATGGGGGACTAGCCCAGTAAGTACTAGGATATGGGACTAGCCCAGTAAGTATAATGATATGTAACTAGGCCGATAAGTACTAGGATATGGGACTACGCCGGTAAGTGCAAGGTTGTGGGACTAGCACCAGGTCTTTCTTCTGACTCTCGGCTGCGTGCTCAGTCTGTATCTGTTCACACAGGAGAGGGCAGGTGCATCATGATGTGGCACCAGAGGGGGTCTGCAGGGCATGAATAGCAGTACCTCTTCTACACACAGCACTGCAGCAGGTGCAACCACAGACCTCATTACTCTGTATCTAGGGGACATAGTGTATGGCAGAAGGTTCCTAAGACCATTTTTGAAGATAAAAGTCTACACGTTCAAGTTGTCATGGAAGCTTGAAAGTGCCACATCTACACAGAAAGACTGATTGGTCTATGGGGGAAATAGTTGTTATCAAACAGGGACAAGCCAGATGGAGCTGGATCTTGCATGGGGCTCACAGAATGCAGGTGTGGCTTGGAAGGGAGGGGTGCTTGGGAGGGGAGAGGGATGAGACTCTGAGCTGCCTTCCCATGAGCCCAGTGTGGACCAGGGGTAGGTGGCAGGACAGCCGTGCAGCCCTTTCTAAAGCATGCTGACAGAGGCCTTACTAAACAACCCAAGGAGCAGGCAAACAGATAAACTGAATCGCAAAAAGGCCGCTCAGCAGTGCCTGAGCTGCCACCGAATGTGGTCTTCTCGCAAAACACATGGAGGGCAATGTGCAATCCCCTTTCCAAACTTCAGAAGATTAAAAGGGTAAACACCTCCGAAGTCAACAAATGATGCCATCAGGGCAGGAGAGCCAGGAGGAAACAGGGGAGAAGCGAAAGTGGGGACAAGAGCTAGGAATTCTGGAAAGAACAGTGCTTACCATCACAGAGAGGCTGCATAGTGGGTGGTGAAAAGAAAACAAAAATATTAAAACCAGCGAGAAGGGCTGTGGGGGAAAATGAGAAAATAAATGAAAGTGGAAGAGGATTTAATGAGTTCTGGGAAGAAAACACTTAGTTGGAGTGGGAGGGTAAAGGGATAGGAGGTGGAAAGAAACAAGCTCTTAAGAGTTGAGAATGACTGAAATGGCTCCTGACTCAACAGTTTTGAATTACAGTTTTGTATGTAAAATTAAGTTATGTATAGCTATTGCGGACAGGATGTGCAGCCTCTCTGTTGATAATGCTGTTGGCTGCTCCATGGATTTACCAGCATCATTGGATCCAAAATAAGTTGCCCTTCATCCCCCAGCCTGGAAGTGATTAGGCAGGACTTCTCTTTGGGCACTCTCAGCTGTGGCTGAGAGAGAAGGAAAGAACTAGGGAAGCAGGTGCATCTTCCTGTGGGCAGGAATCTCAGTGGTTTAACCAGCTCACTAGAGGCGGCACTCAGGGGCGAAGGTGGCAAAAGCACTAGAGGAGGCGGAGCCAGGAGGCAAGTGAGCAAGGGAGGGGCCTGAGGTCTCAGGGCCATTGGGTCCACAGGTGGCACAATGCCTGTTATCCGGCCAGGAGAATTACCGGCTCAGAGACACCAGGTCCAGGGCCAAGCTGGACGAGGATGTAGACGTCATACCAGGCATTTGTGTGCTATGCCAAGAGGTGGGCAGGGTAGAGGCACTGGAACCAACAGGGCTCGGTCAGGTTGGCCTTGGGCAAAGGTCACTCTGGCAATACCGATGCCTCTCTCCTCCCAGCCCTTTAAAAATCTAAGTGGATTCACATTTCCTCAGTATCCTCAGGAGCCTAGGTCACAAGATACATGGTTCCCACCCATGCCTGTGCAGAGGAGGGTTGCTGGGGGGATGTGTGCAGGCAGCACTGAAGGGGGAAGCATGGGGTGGGATTTCATCTGAAGTGGGGAGCAGACAGAGGAGCAGAGAGACCCAGGGAGCATCGGCTGATACACAGCCACGCACACACCTTCCAAGTGACAAGGGTTGTGCGGAGGCCATTTTGTGCCCTGCAGACGAGCACTGTGGACCCCAATGCAGACATTTGGCCTGATGGTTGGGGCCCCTGGGGCTGGGCTCGGGGTGGGGATTTTAATTTTTATTTTCTTTTTTTCTTTATTTTGAGGCAGGGCCTTGCTCTGTTGCTCAGACTGGAGTGCAGTGGCACAATCTCGGCTCATTAACCTCTATGTCCTAGGCTCGAGCAATCCTCCGACCTCAGCCTCCTGAGTAGCTGGGACTACAGGTGTGCACCACCATACCCAGATAATTTTTGTATTTTTTGTAGAGACGGGGTTCTGCCAGGTTGCCCAGGCTAGCTGCAAACTCCTAGGCTCAAGCAATCCTCCTGCCTTGGCCTCCCAAAGAGCTGGGATTACAGGTACAAGCCAGGCCAGGGGTGGGAGTTTTTAAAAAGCTTTTTATTTAGAAATAATTTTAGACTTACAGGAAAATTGCAAAGAAAGTACAGAGAATTTTCACCAATACAGTATGTACATTTTAGAGATCCCCCCCAGCACGATGATGAAAACTAAGAGATGAACAGTGCAGTATCATTGAGTGAATGGCAGCCTTTATCGGATTCCAGCACTTTTCACGCTGTGATCCTGTTTCTCTTCCAGGATCCCACCTTGCACGCAGCCCTCGTGTCTCCTCAGTCTTCTCCAGTCTGTAACAGTCCTCATTTTGCCCCTTTTCTTTCATGCCCTCGAGACTTGGAAGGATGCTGCCAGTTACTAGGCAGAATGTCTCAGTCTGGGTGGGTCTGTAGTTTTCTCATGATGAGGTCACACACTTCTGGCAGGAGTGTCTGGAGCTGGTCTGCCCTTCTTGGTGCAGGGTTGGGGAACCTGATGCAATATAGCTTGTTACTGTCTTTCCAACGATCATTTCTGTCATAAACACTGTAGGTCTCTATGTAAATTTAAGTGGCTGAGCAAAGGGCGAGGTGAAAGATGTTTTCCCTCTTTTGAGCGTGGAGCTGTGAGTACCTAAGAAGCACAAACACTATCATCCACTACCCCTTGGGTTCGCAGGAGCCTCAGATTGGACCCAGCTCACCTGCCTGTAAATCTGGAACTCGCTGCATGGCACTCTCCTGAGACAGGCATCCAGGTTCTTCCTGCAGTGATGGGCAGTGGCCCTTGGTGGGGCAGTCCAGCTGGCCATCCCCAGGCAGGACCTTCTGTTCCACTCCCACTGCCTCTCCAGGGCCTGGCACACAGAGGTGCTTGGTACGGATCTGTTGGACGAGTGAACGCCAGAACACTCTTTGTGTTGAGCTGATCTCAGAGTCCCTCTAAATTCTACTCTTTGGGTCCATTTCTGTCCTCTGAATCACATACAAATACACACTCTTCTCAGTTGTAATTTTTCTTGTTAGACTTAGTTTTCTTTGCTACTAAATGAAGTTGAACGTTGTTTCCCTCAATTTGATAATCTTTGTTTTTTTCCAATTTTTAAATTATGGTAAAATATATATCACATAAAATTTACAATCCTAGCCATTTTTAAGTGTGCAGTTCAGTGGTATTAAATACATTCGTAATGTTGTGCAAACATGATCACCATCCATCCACAGCACCCTTTTCGGCTTGCAAGACTGAAACAGTGCTATTCTACTTTCTGTCTCTATCACTCTCGGTATTGTCGGGACCTTGTAAGTGGAATCATGCCGTCTCTGTCCTTCTTCTTCTTTTTTCTTTTTTTTGAGACAGAGTCTCACTCTCACCCAGGCTGGAGTGTAGTGGTGCGATCTTGGCTCACCGCAACCTCCGCCTCCCGGGTTCAAGCGATTCTCCTGCCTCAGCCTCCCGAGTAGCTGGGACTACAGGCACCAACATGACCAGCTAATTTTTGTATTTTTAGTAGAGCCAGGGTTTTGCCATGTTGCCCAGGCTGGTATTGAACTCCTGACCACAGGTGATCTGCCTGCCTCAGCCTCCCAAAGTGCTGGGATTACAGGCATCAGCCACCGTGCCTGGCCCTGTCTCTGTCCTTCTGTGACAGGCATATTTCACTAAGCATCGTGGTCTCAAGGTTCATCCATGTTGTAGCATGTTTCGGAACCTCCTTCCTTTTTGAGGTTGAATCATATTCCGTTGTAGGGGTACAGCACATTTTGCTTCTCCGTGATAAGCATCTGTGATGACGCTTGGGTGCTTCCATATTTTGGCTACTGTGGACGGTGCTGCTGTGAACATGGATGGGGAAGAGCATCCTTTGTCTCTGTAATTTCAATCAAGTGGGGTGGGCAGCAGGAGTGGCCTGCTGGCTGAGATTCCCGAAGCACATGAGAGCTTGACCAGAAGTGTACTGGTTTCATTATTTTGGGCATGGTGTAACTAATCCTAGAAATAACCCCACCCAGAGCTGACCTGTAACAGTCAAGGGGACCTCTGGGTCCTCAGCTTCTAATATGCCCTGTCTGGCACCTGTATTCCATGACAGAGGTCCCAGACCCTAGACACCTGGAGCCGGGCGCAAGTCGGATCCCTCAGTACCCAAGAGGCCTCGTCTGCCATACGCTCTGCAGACGGGCCCCTGTCCCAGCCCTTCCTGTGAGGCAGTCCAGCTGCAAGATCCCCCAAAGTGCTCTTCCTTCTTCTGTAGTTCAGGTCCTTCTGAGGATGACCTGCTCGTGGCACAAATGCTTCAGCCCTCCAGAGATTTTGTCTTTGTCCACACTTCCTGGGGCCCTGTGTAAATAAAGCAGCCAAACCTTAGAGATGGCACAGGGAGTCTGAGCCAGGGGATGAGGAGGGGAGAGCAACCAGGAGCCAGAGATGATGATGATCCAGAAGGAATCCTTTGGAAAAATGGGATGTGAGTGTTTTTGTTTTAAATTTGATCATCAATATTATTTTATTGTGCCCTAACATTAGATGCTTTAAGTTGTCTATGACACAATGATACCGTCATGTAGTTAATACACACCACAGAAAAAACTCTGTTTCAGGTCTCAGATACAATTGCCTGCAGGTGCCTGGCAATAACACACACTTAGGGAAGCAGGCAGGGCAGCCCCTCCACAAGACAGTGATAACTGCACCCGAGTTGAATGGCTGCATGGGATCGCTGGCCCAGTGTGCTCCTGCCAGGTACTGAAAAGCACATTGATTTTCAAGCCAAACACACCTGCAGGCCTGACGTGGCCCCAGGGCGGTTGGTTTGCTTCCTGTGTTCTATGCCATCTAAATGTGGAGCTCTTTATTGAGGAAGATAGAGTAAAATCCAAGTCAATACCCTCTGACGGCTTCATCTCAAACTAATGGCTATGGCTTAAATTAATGGCTTGATTTAAAGTTGACTCAGCTCAGAGTCCTGTCAGCAATAAGCCATAGGTGGGATGACATCAACAGAGATTTTGAAGAAGGGGCCCTGTGACAAGATTTGTTTGTAGGAGATTCCCAGGTAGCATGCTCAGGTCTTTCCAGCCAAGGAGATGCTCTGAGGGGTTGTGCTATAGTCCAGGTAAAAGGGGCTAAAGGTGTGATCCAGAGAGGCAGCTGGGGAGGTGGAGAGCAGAGGCCTGAGGCACCCCCAAGCCGTGGCCTTCAGAATTAACCCTTTTGCATGTTCCCCAGGAATTTTGAAAATGATGCACATTTTAAAGATGACATTTTAATTATTTTATCTTATATTTTATAATTACAAGGGATGTAATTCACATATGTATTAGTCATTTAAAGTAAACATATTCTCCCTCTCCCTCTCCCTCTCCCTCTCCCTCTCCCTCCCCCTCCCCCTTCCTCTCCCTCTCCCTCTCCCTTCTTTGGTCTCCCTCTCCTTTTTTCGGTCTCCCTCTGTCGCCGAAGCTGGACTGTACTGCCGTGATCTCGGCTCGCTGCAACCTCCCTGCCTCGGGCTCCTGTGACTCTCCTGGGAGAGGGCCTGGGATTGCAGGCGCGCACCGCCACCCTGAATGGTTTTTGTATTTTTGGTGGAGACGGGGTTTCGCTGTGTTGACCGGGCTGGTCTCCAGCTCCTGGCCTCGAGTGATCTGCCTGCCTCGGCCTCCCGAGGTGCTGGGATTGCAGACGGAGTCTCACTCACTCAGTGCTCAATGGTGCTCAGGCTGGAGTGCAGTGGCGTGATCTCAGCTCGCTACAACCTCCACCTACCAGCCTCCTGCCTTGGCCTCTTAAAGTGCTAAGATTACAGCCTCTGCCCCGCCACCACCCCATCTAGGAAGTGAGGAGCGTCTCTGCCTGGCCACCCATCGTCTGGGGTGTGAGGAGCCCCTCTGCCCGGCCGCCCCATCTGGGAAGTGAGGAACGTCTCTGCCCGGCCGCCATCCCATATAGGAAGTGAGGAGCGCCTCTGCCCGGCTGCCCCATCTGGGAAGTGAGGAGCACCTCTGCCCAGTCGCCCAACATCTGGGAAGTGAGGAGCGCCTCTGCCCGGCTGCCCCATCTGGGAGGTGAGGAGCGCCTCTGCCCGGCCGCCACCCCGTCTGGGAGGAAGTGAGGAGCGCCTCTGCCCGGCTGCCCCATCTGGGAAGTGAGGAGCGCCTCTGCCCGGCCGCCCCGTCTGGGAGGTGAGGAGCGCCTCTGCCTGGCCGCCACCCCGTCTGGGAGGAAGTGAGGAGCACCTCTGCCCGGCTGTCCCATCTGGGAAGTGAGGAGGGCCTCTGCCCGGCCGCCACCCCATATGGGAAGTGAGGAGCGCCTCTGCCTGGCCACCCCGTCTGGGAGGTGAGGAGCGCCTCTGCCTGGCCGCCACCCCATCTGGGAGGAAGTGAGGAGCACTTCTGCCCGGCTGCCCCATCTGGGAGATGAGGAGCACCTCTGCCCGGCCGCCCCATCTGGGAGGTGAGGAGCACCTCTGCCTGGCCGCCACCCCGTCTGGGAGGAAGTGAGGAGCGCCTCTGCCTGGCTGCCCCATCTGGGAAGTGAGGAGCGCCTCTGCCCGGCCGCCACCCCATATGGGAAGTGAGGAGCGCCTCTGCCTGGCCACCCCGTCTGGGAGGTGAGGAGAGCCTCTGCCCGGCCGCCCTGTCTGGGAAGTGAGGAGCGCCTCTGCCCGGCCACCCAGTCTGGGAAGTGAGGCGCGCCTCTGCCCGGCCGCCCTGTCTGGGAGGCGAGGAGCGCCTCTGCCTGGCTGCCACCCCGTCTGGGAGGAAGTGAGGATCGTCTCTGCCCGGCCGCCCCATCTGGGAAGTGAGGAGCGCCTCTGCCCGGCCGCCCGGTCTGGGAAGGGAGGAGCGCCTTTGCCCGGCGGCCCCCTCTGGGAAGTGAGGAGCGCCTCTGCCCGGCCGCCCCGTCTGGGAGGTGAGGAGCGCCTCTGCCTGGCTGCCACCCCGTCTGGGAGGAAGTGAGGAGCGCCTCTGCCCGGCCACCCCATCTGGGAAGTGATGAGCACCTCTGCCCGGCGGCCCCATCTGGGAGGTGAGGAGCGCCTCTGCCCGGCCGCCCCGTCTGGGAGGTGAGGAGCGCCTCTGCCCGGCCGCCCTGTCTGGGAGGTGAGGAGCGCCTCTGCCCGGCCGCCCTGTCTGGGAGGTGTACCCAACAGCTCCGAAGAGACAGCGACCATCGGGAATGGGCCATGAGGACGATGGTGGTTTTGTTGAAAAGAAGGGGGGGAAGTGTGGGGAAAGGAAGGAGAGATCAGATTGTTACTGTGTCTGTGTAGAAAGAGGTGGGCATAGGAGACTCCATTTTGTTCTGATTAGGAGAAATTCTTCTGCCTTGGGATGCTGTTGATCTATGGCCTTTCCCCCAGCCCCGTGCTCTCTGAAACAAGTGCTGTGTCAACTCAGGGTTAAATGGATTAAGGGCGGTGCAAGATGTGCTTTGTTAAACAGATGCTTGAAGGCAGCATGCTCTTTAAGAGTCATCACCACTCCCTAATCTCAAGTACCCAGGGGCACAAACACTGCAGAAGGCCGCAGGGACCTCTGCCTAGGAAAACCAGAGACCTTTGTTCATGTGTTTATCTCCTGACCTTCTCTCCACTATTATCCTATGACCCTGCCATATCCCCCTCTCCGAGAAACACCCAAGAATCATCAATAAATACTTCATAAATAAAATAAAATAAAATAAAAAAAGAGAAGTGAGGAAGAATATTGGGGGGATGCTGTAAATGTATATCTTGTTATTGTAGAGGTCTTTACATGACTACATGTGTTTGCCAAAATTTATCCAACTACATATAAAAAGGTAAATTTTACTGTATGGAAATTAAACTTCAATAAACTGACTTTTTAAAAGGTTAAAAAAAAAAGTAAACATATTATAACACTTTAAAAAATGTATGTAATAGAATTTAAGTATCTTGCAATTTGATAGTCATCATCACCTATTTAAAAATATATTTGAGGCCAGGTGCAGTGGCTCAAGCCTGTAATCCCAGCACATTGGGAGGCCGAGGTGGGTGGATCACTTGACAAGGTCAGTAGTTCGAGACCAGCTTGTCTAACATGGTGAAACCCTGTCTCTACTAAAAATACAAAAATTAGCCTGCCATGGTGGTGTGTGCCTGCAGTCCCAATTACGTGGGAGACTGAGGCAGGAGACTAGCTTGAACCTGGGAGGCAGAGGCTGCAGTGAGCCAAGATCATGCCATTGCACTCCAACCTGGGTGACAGAGGGAGACTCTGTTTTTTTAAAAAAAAAAAAAAAATATATATATATATATATATGAACTTAAATCTTTAATAGCTGGAAACTTAACACTGTTCCTTTTTGTCCTTACATTGTATTTCCATTTCCCACTTCCCTCTTTGAATTTTATCCTAATATATTTTTTAATTGCTGAAAGTCTTTTATTGCTATATTTATCAAACTTCCCTGTGGCAAAAATATGTAGATGGCAAAAATACATATATAAATAAAAATAGATTTTTCAAAGTAGTTCATGTGATTACAAGGCTCTTACAAGTGTTAAGAATATTTATTGTTGGGTGGAGCCAAGATGGCTGAATAGGAACAGCTCCAGTCTAGAGCTCCCAGTGTGAGCGATGCAGAAGACAGGTGATTTCTGCATTTCCAACTGAGGTACCGGGCTCATCTCTCTGGGGAGTGTTGGACAGTGGGTGCAGGACAGTGGGTGCAGCACACCCAGCGTGAGCCAAAGCAGGGTGAGGCATCGCCTCACCTGGGAAGTGCAAGGGGTCAGGGAATTCCCTTTCCTAGTCAAATAAAGGGGTGACAGATGGCACCTGGAAAATCAGGTCACTCCCACCCTAAGACTGCACTTTTCCAACGGTCTTAGCAAACGGCACACCAGAAGATTATATCCTGTGCCTGGCTCGGAGGGTCCTACGCCCACTGAGCCTCACTCATTGCTAGCACAGTGGTCTGAGATCAAACTACAAGGCAGCAGTGAGGCTGGGGGAGGGGCGCCCACCATTGCCAAGGCTTGAGTAGGTAAACAAAGCAGCCAGGAAGCTTGAACTGGGTGGAGCCCACCGCAGCTCAAGGAGGCCTGCCTGCCTCTGTAGACTCCACCTCTAGGGGCAGGGAATAGCCAAACAAAGGCAGCAGGATCCTCTGCAGACTTAAATGTTCCCATCTGACAGCTTTGAAGAGAGTAGTGGTTCTCCCAGCACGCAGCTGGAGATGTGAGAACGGACAGACTGCCTCCTTAAGTGGGTCCCTGACCCCCAAGAAGCCTAACTGGGAGGCACCTCCCAGTAGGGGCAGACTGACACCTCACACGGCCAGGTACTCCTCTGAGACAAAACTTCCAGAGGAACGATCAGGCAGCAACATTTGCTGCTCACCAGTATCTGCTGTTCTGCAGCCTCCACTGCTGATACCCAGGCAAACAGGGTCTGGAGTTGACCTCCAGCAAACGCCAACAGACCTGCAGCTGAGGGTCCTGACTGTTAGAAGGAAAACTAACAAACAGAAGGGATATCCACACCAAAACCCCATCTGTACGTCACCATCATCAAAGACCAAAGGTAGATAAATCCACAAAGATGGGGAAAAAACAGAGCAGAAAAACTGGAAACTCTAAAAATCAGAGCACCTCTCCTCCTCCAAAGGAACGCAGCTCCTCACCAGCAATGGAACAAAGCTGGATGGAGAATGACTTTGACGAGTTGAGAGAAGAAGGCTTCAGAAGATCAAACTACTCTGAACTAAAGGAGGAAGTTTGAACCCGTGGCAAAGAAGTTAAAAACCTTGAAAAAAAATTAGATGAATGGCTAACTAGAATAACCAATGCTGAGAAGTACTTAAAGGACCGAATGGGGCTGAAAACCAAGGCACGAGAACTACGTGATGAATGCACAAGCCTCAGTAGCCAATTCAATCAACTGGAAGAAAGGGTATCAGTGATGGAAGATGAAATGAATGAAATGAAGTGAGAAGAGAAGTTTAGAGAAAAAAGAATAAAAAGAAACAAACAAAGCCTCCAAGAAATATGGGACTATGTGAAAAGACAAAATCTACATCTGATTGGTGTACCTGAAAGTGACGGGGAGAATGGAACCAAGTTGGAAAACACTCTGCAGGATATTATCCAGGAGAACTTCCCCAATCTAGCAAGGCAGGCCAACATTCAAATTCAGGAAATACAGAGAATGCCACAAAGATACTCCTCGAGAAGAGCAACTCCAAGACACATAATTGTCAGATTCACCAAAGTTGAAATGAAGGAGAAAATGTTAAGGGCAGCCAGAGAGAAAGGTCGGGTTACCCACAAAGGGAAGCCCATCAGACTAACAGCTCATCTCTTGGCAGAAACTCTACAAGCCAGAAGAGAGTGGGGGCCAATATTCAACATTCTTAAAGAAAAGAATTTTCAACCCAGAATTTCATATCCAGCCAAACTAAGATTCATAAGTGAAGGAGAAATAAAATCCTTTACAGACAAGCAAATGCTGAGAGATTTTGTCACCACCAGGCCTGCCCTAAAAGAGCTCCTGAAGGAAGCACTAAACATGGAAAGGAGCAACCAGTACCAGCCACTGCAAAAACATGCCAAATTGTAAAGACCATGGAGGCTAGGAAGAAACTGCATCAACTAACAAGCAAGATAACCAGCTAACATCATAATGACAGGATCAAATTCACACATAACAAGATTAACTTTAAATGTAAATGGGCTAAATTCTCCAATTAAAACACACAGACTGGCAAATTGGATAAACAGTCAAGACTCATCAGTCTGCTGTATTCAGGAAACCCATCTCACGTGCAGAGACACACATAGGCTCAAAATAAAGGGATAGAGGAAGATCTACCAAGCAAATGGAAAACAAAAAAAGGCAGGGGTTGCAATCTTAGTCTCTGATAAAACAGACTTTAAACCAACAAAGATCAAAAGAGACAAAGAAGGCCATTACATAATGGTAAAGGGATCAATTCAACAAGAAGAGCTAACGATCCTAAATATATATGCACCCAAAACAGGAGCACCCAGATTCATAAAGCAAGTCCTTAGTGACCTACAAGGAGACTTTGACTCCCACACAATAATAATGGGAGAATTTAACACCCCATTGTCAACATTAGACAGATCAACGAGTCAGCATGTTAACAGGGATATCCAGGTATTGAACTCAGCTCTGCACCAAATGGACCTAACAGACATCTACAGAACTCTCCACCCCAAATCAACACAATATACATTCTTCTCAGCACCACACTGCACTTTTTCCAAAATTGACCACATAGTTGGAAGTAAAGCACTCCTCAGCAAATGTAAAAGAACAGAAGTTATAAGAAACTGTCTCTCAGACCACAGTGCAATCAAGCTAGAACTCAGGATTAAGAAACTCATTCAAAACCGCTCAACTACATGGAAACTGAACAACTTGCTCCTGAATGACTACTGGGTACATAACGAAATGAAGGCAGAAATAAAGATGTTCTTTGAAACCAACGAGAACAAAGACACAACATACCAGAATCTCTGGGACACATTCAAAGCAGTGTGTAGAGGGAAATTTATAGCACTAAATGCCCACAAGAGAAAGCACGAAAGATCTAAAATTGACACCCTAACATCACAATTAAAAGAACTAGAGAAGCAAGAGCAAACACATTCAAAAGCTAGCAGAAGGCAAGAAATAACTAAGATCAGAGCAGAACTGAATGAAATAGAGACACAAAAAACCCTTCAAAAAATCAATGAATCCAGGAGCTGGTTTTTTGAAAAGATCAACAAAATTGATAGACTGCTAGCAAGACTAATAAAGAAGAAAAGAGAGAAGAACCAAATAGACACAATAAAAAATGATAAAGGGGATATCACCACCAATCCCACAGAAATACAAACTACCATCAGAGAATACTATAAACACCTCTATGCAAATAAACTAGAAAATCTAGAAGAAATGGATAAATTCCTCGACACATACACCTTCCCAAGACTAAACCAGGAAGAAGTTGAATCTCTGAATAGACCAATAACAGGCTCTCAAATTGAGGCAATAATTAATAGCTTACCAACCAAAAAAAGTCCAGGACCAGATGGATTCACAGCCAAATTCTACCAGAGGTGCAAGGAGGAGCTGGTACCATTCCTTCTGAAACTATTTCAATCAATAGAAAAAGAAGGAAACCTCCCTAACTCATTTTATGAGGCCAGCATTACCTGATACCAAAGCCTGGCAGAGACACAACAAAAAAAGAGAATTTTAGAACAATATCCCTGATGAACATTGATGCAAAAATCCTCAATAAAATACTGGCAAATCGAATCCAGCAGCACATCAAAAAGCTTATCCACCATGATCAAGTGGGTTTCATCCCTGGGATGCAAGGCTGGTTCAACATATGAAAATCAACAAACGTAATCCAGCATATAAACAGAAACAATGACAAAAACCATATGATTATCTCAATAGATGCAGAAAAGGCCTTTGACAAAATTCAACAGCCCTTCATGCTAAAAACTCTCAATAAATTAGGTATTGATGGGATGAATCTCAAAACAATAAGAGCTATCTATCTATGACAAACCCACAGCCAATATCATACTGAATGGGCAAAAACTGGAAGCATTCCCTTTGAAAACCGGCACAAGACAGGGATGCCGTCTCTCACCCCTCCTATTCAACATAGTGTTGGAAGTTCTGGCCAGGGCAATCAGGCAGGAGAAGGAAATAAAGGGAATTCAATTAGGAAAAGAGGAAGTCAAATTGTCCCTGTTTGCAGATGACATGATTGTATATCTAGAAAACCCCACTGTCTCAGCCCAAAATCTCATTAAGCTGATAGGCAACTTCAGCAAAATCTCAGGATACAAAATCAATGTGCAAAAATCACAAGCATTCCTGTACACTAACAACAGACAAACAGAGAGCCAAATCATGAGTGAACTGCCATTCACAACTGCTTCAAAAAGAATAAAATACCTAGGAATCCAACTTACAAGGGATGTGAAGGACCTCTTCAAGGACAACTACAAACCACTGCTCAGTGAAATAAAAGAGGATGCAAACAAATGGAAGAACATTCCATGCTCATGGGTAGGAAGAATCAATATCATGAAAATGGCCATACTGCCCAAGATAATTTATAGATTCAATGCCATCCCCATCAATCTACCAATGACTTTCTTCACAGAATTGGAAAAAACTACTTTAAAGTTCGTATGGAACCAAAAAAGAGCCTGCATCGCCAAGTCAATCCTAAGCCAAAAGAACAAAGCTGAAGGCATCATGCTACCTGGCTTCAAACTATACTACAAGGCTACAGTAACCAAAACAGCATGGTACTGGTACCAAAACAGAGACATAGCCAATGGAACAGAACAGAGCCCTCAGAAATAATGCTGCCTATCTACAACCATCTGATCTTTGACAACCTGACAAAAACAAGAAATGGGGAAACAATTCCCTATTTAATAAATGGTGCTGGGAAAACTGGCTAGCCATATGTAGAAAGCTGAAACTGGATTCCCTTCCTTGCACCTTATACAAAAAGTAATTCAAGATGGATTAAAGACTTAAATGTTAGACCTGAAACCATAAAAACTCTAGAAGAAAACCTAGGCAATACCATTCAGGACATAGGCATGGGCAAGGACTTCATGTGTAAAACACCAAAAGCAATGGCAACAAAAGCCAAAATTGACAAATGGGATCTAATTAAACTAAAGAGCTTCTGCAAAGCAAAAGAAACTACCATCAGAGTGAACAGCCAACCTACAGAATGGGAGAAAATTTTTGCAATCTACTCATCTGACAAAGGGCTAATATCCAGAATCTACAATGAATTCAAACAAATTTACAATAAAAAAAAAAACAACCCCATCAAAAAGTGGGCAAAGGATATGAACAGACACTTCTCAAAAGAAGACATTTATGCAGCTAAAAGACACATGAAAAAATGCTCTTCATCACTGGCCATCAGAGAAATGCAAATCAAAACCACAATGAGATACCATCTCACACCAGTTAGAATGGTGATCATTAAAAAGTCAGGAAACAACAGGTGCTGGAGAGGATATGGAGAAATAGGAACACTTTTACCTGGTTGGTGTGACTGTAAACTAGTTCAACCATTGTCGAAGTCAGTGTGGCGATTCCTCAGGGATCTAGAACTAGCAATACCATTTGACCCAGCCATCCCATTACTGGGTATATACCCAAAGGATTATAAATCATGCTGCTATAAAGACACATGCACACGTATATTTATTGAGGCACTATTCACAATAGCAAAGACTTGGAACCAAGCCAAATGTCCAACAATGATAGACTGGATTAAGAAAATGTGGCACATATACACCATGGAATACTATGCAGCCATAAAAAATGAAGAGTTCATGTCCTTTTTAGGGACATGGATGAAACTGGAAACCATCATTCCCAGCAAACTATCACAAGGACAAAAAACCAAACACCGCATGTTCTCACTCACAGGTGGAAATTGAACAATGAGAACACATGGACACAGGAAGGGGAACATCACACTCCGGGGACTGTTGTGGGGTTGGGGGAGGGGGGAGGGATAGCATTAGGAGATATACCTAATGTTAAATGACAAGTTAATGGGTGCAGCACACCAACATGGCACATGTACACATATGTAACAAACCTACACATTGTGCACATGTACCCTAAAACTTAAAGTATAATAATAAAATAAAATAAAATAAAAAAAAGAAATAATGGTTGAAAACTTCCAAAATTTGGTGAAGTCCAGAAACCTACAAAACTCAAGTTGAGTGAACCCCAAACAGGATAAACCCAAAGAGATCCACACCAAGGCACACCCCAGTCAAACTTCTGAAAACTGAAGACAGAAAAGTCTTGAAAGCAACAAGAGAGAAAAACACCTCCTTACCCACAGGGAAAAACAGTTCAAATGACAATAGATTAATCAAGATCAAACCTCCAACACTAGAAAGAAGCAGCATAACAAGTGCTGAAAAAGAGAACTGTCAACCCAGAATCTTATATTCAGTGAAAATATCCTTCAAGAATGAAGGGAAAATCAAAACATGAAAGATGAAGGAAAGCTAAGAGAATTTGTTGCCAGCAGACCTACCCTAAAAGATTGGCTATAGGAAGTTCTCTAAACAGGAAATGATAAGAAAAATCTGCGAACATCAGGAAGGAAGCAAGAACATGATGAACAAAGATACGGTTAAGCCCAATAGTCTTTTCTTCTCCTAAGTTTTCTAGTTTGTTTGACAACTAAAACAAAAATTATAACTCTAATATAGTTCTACCAGCATGTGAAGAGGATGTCAGTGGGGATGGTGCAGCAAGGATCTCAAACCCCTCTCCTTCTGTTTATAAAACTAATAATAACACTGCTAAGAATCATGAAAATTAACTTTTTCAGAACTCTGGAAACTAAAAAAGCTTGTCACAATCTGGAAAGCATTACTCAAGAAAAACACTGAGTTGTGGTAAGAACAGCAAGCTTTGTAACATTTTAATGAGCACTTTTTCTGTCTTCCCTGTACAGCTTGGCAGTAGCGTTGGAAGCCAACAGCCCACAGCAGAGGTAAAAGACAGCAGCCCAGCAGCCAGTGGAGGGGCCAGAATGTGGCTGCAGCTTCTCCAAAGACCCATTCCCAGAGAAATGCCATTGTTTGACCTGCTAGTCATTCCCTACTCATAAGAGTTGTCTTTATTTTGTCTGACTCAGAGCTTGCCCAGTGCAAATAACCTTTTCATCAGTAACATTTGTCAAAAACAATCAGTGGTGATGGTTTAGCATCACTGCTGCCTGAGGTGATGATAATAATTGGGGCAAATGACAAGCTGACCATAAAAACCCAAAGGGAAAAGCTGGAGACTGAGATGTCCAAAGGAGGCTTTGAAAAACTCTGACACATCCTGGGGACCTGGAAGGCCACTTGCATGAACAGGGTTGTGCAAATGCCCAGGGCTGTGCATGTGTTCAGGAAGGAGCTGAGAAGCTCTAAGCTGTCACTTCTGGCTGATATTGAGGTTCTGAAGAGCAAAAAGGAGAGCCTAAGGCAGAGCTGTCAATTACTTGGCTGAGCATAGAAGGCATTTCCCAAAACGTAATCACAGCCCCTTGGCAATGACTGGGAGACTTACTGGCTTCAGACAGTTAAGAAAATCTGTGCACAATTGTGAGCTGCCCACTGAGCTAACTGAGCAGAGACTTCTGTGGTCATTTACGACAAAAAGGCAGAGTCTACAATATTAATTCAGGAAAGTCACTAAAACAAACAAACAGCAGCAGCAAGAACAACAATAAATGGCAACAAAAAGAAATCCCAGGGATTGGAGAGAACCTGAATTTCAGAGCAGCCACATTACATCATTTGAAATGTCCAGTTTCAACATTCAAAGAAACAAGAAAATATGGTCCATGTATAGGGGTACAAAGCAGTCAGTAGAAACTGTCCTTGAGGAAGTCTATACATTGTCCTTACTAAATAATACTGAAGCTATTTTAAATATAAAGAACTAAGGAAACCATATCTAAAGAACTAAAGGAAAGTGTGAGAATAATGTTTCATCAAATAGAGAATATCAACAAGAGATAGAATTATACAAAAAATCAATATAAATTCTAGAGCTGAAGATAATAACTGAATCGAAAAAAGTTCACTAGAGAGGCTGAATGGGATATTTGGGCTGGTAAAAGAATCAGTGAACTTAAAGGTAGGTCAATTGAAAATATACAGTCTAAGGAATAGAAAGAAAAAAGAATAAAGAAAAAGAAACAGAGCCTAAGAAATCTGTGGCACACGATCAAGCATACACAATATGTATAATGAGAGTCCCGGAAGGAGATGAGGGAAAGGGATGGTAAAAATATATGAAGAAATAAGGGCTAAACCCCCACAAATTTGATGAAAAACTTTCATCTCTACACACAAGAAGCTCAGTGATCTCCAAGTACAATAAACTCAGAGATCCACACCTCTGCACCTCATAAACAAACTGGCAAAAACAAAGACAAAGAGAGAATCTTGAAAGCAGCAAGAGAGAAGTGATTTATCACTACCTGTGATCCTCAATGAGATTAATGGTTAATTTTTTAAAAATCAGAAATGGGGAACAGAAGGCAGTGGGATGACGTATTCAAAATGCTGAAGGAAAAACACGTCAACTGCCCACGCGGGGCGGCGCCCGCCTGGAGGGTGGGGATGCGGGGCGTGAAGGGGCCATGCACCTGGGTCTGCACCTGTCGCGTTCTGCCCCCCACGCGTGCGCGCGAGATGGTGAACCTGGCGGGCACCGTGTGCCCTGGCTTCTGCGGAAGAGGAGGAGAGGGCAGTGAGAGATAGGAATCTCCTTCAGGTTCAAGACCACGATCAGCCCATCCCTTGGAAAGTGCAGTTTAACCTGGGCAATAGCAGTCTCCTGAGCAGCCAATGCCGCAACTCCAGTCAAAGGAAGCACGTCCTCACGGGTGAACTAGGCTGCGTTTGGGAGAGAAAGGATTTGGAGGCGCATGGCTGCGGTCAAGTCAACGTCCCTAGCATAAAGCAACACTGCCGCAAAGGCTGCTGGCCCGACGGCTGCTGCAACGCCTCCTGGACTGCGTCTCCCGCTGCCTGCAGCCCAGAGGTAGCTTCTCCCGGAGCGCTTCTAACCGCGCAGCGGTGGCGTTCCAGAGACTCTTCATGGCCCTTGCTCTCGAGGATCCCTTGGAGTGGTGCCTGGCCGAATGCAGGGCCTCATTCCGGAGCAGCATGAGAACACCTACCGGGACCCCTAGCAAAGTACTGCCTTGGAGTCAGCCCCGGAGCTCTTCGCCTCTGGATGGGCAGCGGACTTGCCCCAGCTTGGGTGGGGAGGCCCCGCGAAGAACTCGCCTCGTGGGGCCCGGCCACAGGGCTCAGGCCAGGCCGTGGGAAGAAGACAAAGGCAGCGCGAGGAAACCTTGGCTTTGACCACTTTTCGTGTTGTTATCTTGGCTTAGCTCAACAGCGGGCTTACCAGATGGAACAGTCTTCTGTAAAGCAGCTTGGACCCTCCGGCCATTCCCATTGGGGAAAGATGAAACCACAGGCCGGCGGGGGTGGTGCGTTCTTGGACGACTCAAACCTGGGATCTGCACAGAGACCTGTGACTTGTGTTCGTCGGGGGCCGGTGTCACTTCCAGTTTTGATCCAGGCCCTTTCACTGTACAATTATTTACTGGATTCCTTTGGAGTAGTGGGAAAATTGTAATGTTTTATGTGGAAAAATGCTTTGCCCTTCTAGCGACTGTGTTCAAGGAAACGAACACAAGTTGTTCTTGTGTTCTTGAGTTTCATGAGTTAAATCATCCTTTCACCCAGATAATATGTTTTGTCGTTTAGGATGTAGATGTTCTCTTTAGGCAGTTTTGTTCTTATTTAGACAATATCAAGAGTAGGCCCTGAACACAACCTGTTAACCATATCCCAATGTCTAAAATTATCTAAAAACTCAGGCATTCTTCCATTCTTATCTAACTGAAAGCTTTCCAGCAGTTGGCACCATGTGCACACCCTCAGGTTCTATTCTAGTGTGGTTGAATGTGCTCATATACCCCATGTGAGAGCACTGTTTTAGCCAGAAATTACACTTCTCATCCTGGAGGAATTTGTTTGCATTTCTTTTGCCACTTAAAATTAGCTGTGGTCTGCTCAGCCAGGGGACGATGGAGCTTCAGGAAGGTCTGAGGCAACCTCCTCCCTGGTTCTGTCAATAGAAACCCAAAGTTAAGGCAATTCCTAAACAGAAATGCACCTAGCAACTGCTGTATGTGTTCATTCTTCATTGCTTTCAGCTTCAGAGGGTGTAACAAGTATAAACGTTTGGTTTCCTTATGAGGAAGAAGAGGAAGAAGGAGAAGGAGAAGGAGAAGAAGGGGAGGAGGAAGAAGGAGAAGGAGAAGAAGGGGAGGAGGAAGAAGAAGAAGGAGAAGGAGAAGAAGGGGAAGAGGAAGAAGAAGAAGAGAACAAGAAGAAAACAAGAAGAAGAAGAGGAAGAAGAAGAAGAAAGAAGAAGAAGAAGAAGAAAGAAGAAGAGAAGAAGAAGAAGAAGAAAGAAGAAGAGAAGAAGAAGAAGAAGAGGAAGAGGAAGAAGAAGAAGAAGACAGGGGAGGGAGAAGACCCAACTTTCTATCAAAGTTCTGTAAGAGATTTCTTCTTATAGACTGGAAGATTTCTTCTTTTTTCTTTTTTGGAAATGGAGTCTCACTGTTGCCAAGCTGGAGTGCAGTGTCACGATCTCAGCTCACTGCAACCTCTGACTTCCTGGTTCAAGCGATTTTTCTGCCTCAGCCTCCTGAGTAGCTGGGATTACAGGCATGCACCACCACACCCAGCTAATTTTTTTATTTTTAGTAGAGATGGGGTTTCACCATGTTGGCCAGGATTGTCTTGATCTCCTGACATCGCGATCTGCCCACCTCAACCTCCCAAAGTACTGGGATTACAGGTGTGAGCCACCGTGCCCAGCCAGAGATTCTTATGTCTACCTTCAGTGGGAGATGAGGAAGATCATTATGACTTAGACAATGCTGCACATGTAGGTTGCTGGTATGTCCTGAATCCATGTGCACAAAGCACTTCCCATTTTTCTACTGTAATGCAGACTCTCCAGCTCAAGGCCTAGAGTATTTGATCCTAAGATCAAGACATTATGCCCCTTGAATAGTAGTGCTCTTTGATTTCATGTGTCACATTAACACACAGCCCTCCTATATTCCTTCACTAACTTCAGGATTGAGCAAGGTCTTTTAAATTTTTTTTGGTTCAAATTATCGACCTGGGAGCAGGGTGCTAGTTCTACGGTCAGCATTCAACATTTTTTTTTTCAGTGGAGGTTTTTCTTTGGGCTATATTTGCCTTCCAGTATGTTTCTGCAATATGTAGTGGTAATTTTCCATACCTTCCTCCTACTGCCTCTTATACTCATCTTCCCAAAATAATTTGCCTCCCTTAAATAGGTTTTCTTAGAGGGTAGGTTGTCAGGCAATTAAAAAATATTAGATCCCAATAAATCTATTCTGTTTGCATTGGATTTTTTTCAGATTCTGTGTGTTCGCAACAGTACTAAATCAAACTCTGATGTGGGGGAAAAAGTATGTCAACCAAAAATTTTATATACAGCAAAATCATTCTTCAAAAATGGAGGCGAAATTAAGACATTCTCAGGTAAATTTAAGAGATGAAGTTTGTCATTAGTAGACCTGCCCCCCACACAATGCTAAAGGGAGTCCTTCAGGATAAAATGAAAGGACAGTAGGTAGTAGGTCAAATCCACATGAAGAAATACAAGCACCTCATAGGTAAATATAAAATATGGTATAATGTTTTTTCTTTTTTTCTCATTTCTGATTTAAAAGCCAATGCGATAAAGTAATAATTATAACACTGTGTTAATGGGTGTACAAAAAGATGTAATTTCTATGATGACAATTGCACAAAGAAAGAAATGAAGATAATGGAGCTGTATAGAAGCAAAAGTTTTTATATACCATTAAAATTAAGTTGGTATTAACTTGAACTAGATTGTTATAAGTTAGAATGAAGTATAATCCCCATAGCAACCACTAAGAAAAATAACTCAAAAACAATCTTAAGGAAACAAGGGAATTAAAATGGTACATTAGAAAATATCTATTTAACATAAAAGATGGAGAGACAAACTTTACATGTTTGCAGATGAAATAATGATGTAACAGAGCTTGATCTAGTTTTTTGATGTTTGATGGTTGACAGCTTTGAAGCCTCATCCTTCCTCCTTCTGTTTCTGCTTCACATCTGGGCAAACTGATAAGAAAGCCTGGGTTCTCCCTCCTTCAGCCAGGGGAGGTTTGAACCACATGTAGGAACCTACACTCTGGCCCTACTCCCTAACCACCATAAATACCCCAAGCTTTTCTCTGCTCTCTCAAGCCATTTTTGGCACTGCTTGTGAGCCATGGTGCTCTTTTCAGAAAGCTTCATTATATGAGTCATGAACCGTTCCATTTTCTCTTGGGGTGAATATGGTGTCATTAGTCTTGACATCTAAATCAAATTTTGGAAGGGATTCATCCTATGCAGGGTGACCATAAACAACTCAAGACAATTATAAATGGAGGGGGGTAAATTGACTTATAAAAAGATAGGTGCTTATACTTCACTTGAACTGATGAAATAATGACACCATTAGACTGTGATATTTTGTATATATGGTGTAATACTACAGCAGCCATATACACAAAAGCTACTCAAAGAGCTACACATTCAAAAACAGTATAAAGCAAAATAGAATTCTAAAAGTTCAAGTAACCCACAGCAAAGCAAGTAAAAGAAAACAGAAAAATAAAAAACAAAACAAAATATTCAAGTCTTTTTTGATCCTGAAGTCGATTAGGTGCCGCTGTTGCTGTTCATATTGACTCTGGAACCGTAGCCAGACACAGGACTGGAGGATGAGCAAAAGATGCTGAACAGGTCCTGAGATCCTAAGGAGGAGGAAGAGGAAGAGGAGGAATGAGTGAATCCCCTAACAACAGTGAGACAGCAATGTGAGCAGTTGGAGAAATGTGTAAAGGCCTGGGAGCAGCTAGAGCTCTGTGACAAGCGTGTATCCTTTCGATCACATACAAAAGAGGATTGCAAGAGGAGCTCTTTGACTTCTTGCATGCAAGGGACCATTGCTTTGCCCACAAACTCCTTAACAACTTGAAATAAATGTGAGGACTTATTCACCCCAGCCTTCATCACCTGGGCATCAGGATATTTCTTTATGGTTTTGAATATGCCATTTGTTTCTTTTTTTTTCTTTTTTTTAATTATTATTATACTTTAAGTTTTAGGGTACATGTGCACAACATGCAGGTTTGTTACATATGTATACATGTGCCATGTTGGTGTGCTGCACCCATCAACTCATCATTTAGCATTAGGTGTATCTGCCAGTGCTATCCCTCCCCCCTCCCCCCTCCCCCCACCCCACAACAGTCCCCGGTGTGTGATGTTCCCCTTCCTGTGTCCATGTGTTCTCAATGTTCAATTCCCACCTATGAGTGAGAACATGCGGTATTTGGTTTTTTCTCTTTGCGATAGTTTGCTGAGAATGATGGTTTCCAGCTTCATCCATGTCCCTACAAAGGACATGAACTCATCATTTTTTAAGGCTGCATAGTATTCCATGGTGTATATGTGCCGCATTTTCTTAATCCAGTCTATCATTGTTGGACATTTGGTGCTGGAGAGGATATGGAGAAATAGGAACACTTTTACACTGTTGGTGGGACTGTAAACTAGTTCAACCATTGTGGAAGTCAGTGTGGTGATTCCTCAGGGATCTAGAACTAGAAATACCATTTGACCCAGCCATCCCATTGCTGGGTATATACCCAAAGGATTATAAATCATGCTGCTATAAAGACACATGCACATGTATGTTTATTGCCATTTGTTTCTTATTTGTATAACTGTAAGTTCATATGAACCTCATAGATTTTGGCTTAGGCTAGTAGCTTCTATGTAATTTGCAGTGATTCCATCTTAATAAAGTTCTGTGATCTGCAAAAAAATAAAGTGGCAGCCTTAAGTCCTAACACACCATTAATGATATTAAATATAAATAGTCTTAATGCAGCAATAAAAAGCAGAGATTGACAGAGTGAATTAAAAAGCAGGGCTCAACTGTATGTTGTCTGTAGGAAACTCACTTCAAAATAATGATACAGGCAGTTTGAAAACAAAAAAATGGAAAAAGATATCTATACAAACATTAATCAAAAGAAAGTAGGAATGGCTATATTAATAAGAGATAAAGTAGATTTCAGAGCAAAGAAAATTACCAGAGGCAGAGAGGAACATTATTAGTGATGAAGGGTCAGTACACCAAGAAGACAGCCATCTAAAAGAGCTGCAAAATGTGTGAAGCAAAAACTGATGGAACTTACAGGAGAACTAGACAAATCTACAATTATAGTTGAAGGCTTCAGTGTCCCTCGCTCAACAATTGCTAGAATAACTAGACATAAAATCAGTAAGGATATAAAAGAACTCAAAAACTCCCTCAACCAACAGTATATGGTTAACATTTATAGAATAATCTGTCTAACAACAGCAGAATACACATTTTTTTCAGGCCCACAAAGTAGATAGCAGCATAGAACATATGCTGAACCATAAAACAAATCTTAACAAATTCAGAAGAATTGAAATCATACAGAGCACATTATCTAATATTATGGAATCAAACTCGAAATCAATACAGAAAAATGATCAGAAAATTTCCGAACACATGGAAACGCAACAGCATACTTGTAAAAATCCCATGGGACAAAGAGGAAATCTTGAAGGAATTAAAAAATACACTGAACTGAGGGAAAATGAAAACAAAACATATCAAAATGTGTGGGTGCACATCTAAGGCAGTGCTGTGAGCAACGTTTGTATCTCTTAACACATGCACTAGAAAAGGAGAAAACTGAAAATCAATAATCCAAGCTCCTGACTCCAGAAGTTTGAAAACTTCAAAATGTAAGCAGAAGGAAGGAAAAAATAAAGAACAGATATCAATGAGATTGAAAGCAGAAAAACAATAGAAAAAAAATCAATGAAACAAAAACGATTCTTTGAAGAGATCAATAAAATTGATAAACCTCTAGAAAGACTGGCAAAGAAAGAATAAATACACAAATTACAAATATCAGGAGTGAAACCTGATATATCACTGCAGACCTGTAGACATTAATATGATGTGGGTTACTATGAACAACTCTACACACACAAATTTGACAACTTAGATGAAATGAACTAATTCATCAGAAAACACAAATTTCTGCAACTCTGCCAATGTGAAATAGTTATTTTGATTAGTGTTGTAACTTAAAGAAAATTGAATTTGTATTTAAACATCTCCTAAAAAGGAAATTTCCAAGCCCAGATAGTTTCACTGGATACATCTACCAATGTTTAAGGATGAATTGACACCAATTCTATACAAAAATCTTTTCCAGAAAATGTAAGGGAACACCAGTTCATCTTTGTGAAGTGAGTAATACCAAAACCAGACTGATCTCATACCAAAACCAGGCATAGTACAAAATCTTAGAGAATAGAATTCAGCAATTTATAAAAAGAAATATGCACTATTTCAAGTGGGATTTTCTTTCTAGGGATACAATGATGATTTAATATTAAAAAAGTCATCAGTGTAATTCACCAGAGTAACAGACTAAAGTGCGGAAAAAAGAATTTGCCAAAATCTAATATTCACTTACGATGAAAAACTCTCAGAAAAAATAGGAAGAGAGGGAGAACATCCTCAATTTGATAAAGAGCATTTATTAAAAAAATTGCAGTTAGCATTATGTTTAATGGTGCTTTCCTTCTAAGACAGGGGAAAGGCAAGGATGTCTGTACTCACTACTTTTATTCAGCATTGTGCTGGAAGCTCTAGCCAGTACAACAATGCAAGAAAAAGATATAAAAGACATGCAGATTTGAAAGAAAAAATAAAGCTGTCTCCATTTGCAGATGACATGATTAACTCTACAGAAAATCCCAAGGAGCCTGCGAGACCCTCCTAGAAACAAAGTGAACTCAGCAATGTTGCAGGAGAGCTCCATGAAGGAGGGGTTGGGGTATGGACTCTGGATTGGCTGCTTTGCACATGAAAGGTATGTACGGTTGAGCTGTTTCCGATCTTTAGGAACTGGCTAACGCTGGGAGGGGCAGCCCCTTCGGGGTCAGCAAGGCCCCAGATGTCAAAAACATGAGAATACAGAAAACAAAGGATGTGGTTACTACATCCAGGCTCACTGATGGCTGGCTTCTCTTCATCCTGCTGGTCTCAGCTTAATTGTCACCTTTTCAGAGACAGCTTCTGGGGGACCATGCAGCCCAGATGCCCCCACCCACCTCATACTCCAAGCAGCACCCTGTTTGTTTCATTCACAGCCTTCACATTTTTAGTTACTTGTCTGTTACACGTGTGTGCCCTCTGTGAGCGCAGAACCATGCCTGCCTTATTCATTGTTAAATCCCCAGGGCCTGGCAGAGGACCTTGCACATAAAGGGCACCCAATAAATATTTCTTTAATGAAAAAAACAAATGCATGAGGATCATAGAGATTAAGTGGCTGTCCAAGGTTGTATAGCTGGTAAATAGAGAAAGCAGCAGATGAGCAGAGTTCTCTGGACTTCAGTTTTGTTTATTTTTTACTCTGACACATTATGGTGCTTCTCAAAGCCACGAGTGCGTCATAAGCCAGGCTTGCCTGGCATTTAGGCCCTCCGAGAAGCTCCAGCCATGGCACCGCCTGGTCCCATTGGGTGTGAGGGGCTGAGTCCCCTGATTCTGAGGGAGGCTGTGCAGCTCTGCAGAGGGTCTGGAACAGAACTGCTGTCCCCTCACCAGGGCCCCCTAGTCCCCATTGATGACCGTCAGACTTGTGTGAAATTTCAGATTAAGCCCATCCCAAGGGCTCAAAAGATATTTGATTCTGTAGGCCTGTCAGAGTTGCCAGATTTGGCAAATAAAAACAGGATTCTTAGCTAGATCCAAATTTCAGGTAAGCAACAAATATTTTATTAAATAAAAGTATGTCTCAAATATTACATGGAACATATTTAGAAGAAACCACAATTCGCAGTTTATCTGAAGTTCATATTTACCTGGGAGTCCTGTCTGTAAGCTGGCTGCCTTCCTGGGGTCATGTTCCAGGAGACTGGATTTTTAAAATAGATTCCTCAGTTGATTTCTCTCATCAACCATGTTGGAAACAATTGCTAATGCCAATCAGTAATCCACTAGATGCCATTTTTGCTCAAGTTATTAACTGGCAAGTTTATACATTTTTATTTAATTTACGGATCTGGAGTCCTTGTCATTCATTAACAGTGTCTCTCACTGGCACAGGAGACTGAAGAAATCACCATTTTTCTTCAGGTGATTTATAGTTTATAGAGGAAATTCCTGATAGACAGAGATGGGGTGAGCTAGCCTTGAAGACAGGCGAAAGGACTTCCTGCCAACTGCCCTGTGTGCTCTGCTCCTGCGGGAAGGTTACTGGGCTTGTCAGCCATTAGAAGGGGGCACTGTCAGAGAATGACAGAGTGATCCTGTGTTTTTTCCTGGGGTGGGTGGGTAGATAATGGCCCCAACAACCAGAACTGGGGACACAAAGAAGTGTCTTTAGGTAAGAAAGACACAGTGAGATGGTTTTGGAGATGTTCATATCTCCTTTGTACATGCAGATGGAGGCATTTACCAGGCAGGCCAGTCCGCATTTGGGTCTGCATTTGGGAGCACAGCTGGAGCTGGACGCATGTGTGTGGAAGTCGTCAGTGTGCTGGTGGTAGGCGACACTGGGCTGTGAGTGCAATCATCCAAGAGCAAGGACAGGGCCTAGGAAAGTGTGGGAACAGCCAGCTCCCTTCCTGTTCATGCTGTTCTTTCCCTGTCCACCTCACCGGCTGCAATCCACGCACAGAGTTCCACCCAGTCCCACTGTAGGGGGCTGCCCCGGTGCCCACCCACACCCTGTAACCCCAGGGCTTTATTTGAGACAAACATGGTTGAGTGTGATCATGATGCTGGGATTATGATCCTCGAGACCTACTCACTGAAGCTGAAACACTGCCCCAATCTTCTGCACAGTGAAGGAGGCCATAACAAGAATCTCTGTTACACATATATGGAAAAATGATCACATTTATGGGTTACTCAAAGACCACAGTCTACGAAAAGACATAGGATAAATGAACAGGAACTTAAACGTGTTCTTCCCCTGACCTCTAGAAATGTTGGGGAAGTTCACTTCACCTCTCCGTATTCTGTCTCCTCACCTGCAATGGTGTAAGTGTGATGCCTTCCTCGGAGGGCTGCTCTAAGGGTTAAATTAATGTATATGAGTACACACATATATGTATATATTGATGTATATGCATATGTGTGTATATATGTCTATGTATGTAAATACACATAGACACATGGTGTTTAGAATAAGCTCTGACATGTACACTCAATAAATATTAGCTATGTATATGTTGAATTGTATTAAATCGTATGTAACTCTTCCATTCCTTTTTAACAAGGTTGTGGACTCTATTGTGTTCTGTTCAGGCCAGGGTGGAGGCAGGCAGACAGGTTGAAACCCATATTTCTGCTGGCTTAGGATTGGGGCCTCTTGCCATCTGGTCTTCATTTGTTTTTATGAGTCCAGAGCAGGATAAACTCTTCAGCCTCTCTCTTATCCTCAGTGGAAAGAGCTCTGGGCTGAGAAAAGGAAATACTGGTGTTTATCCACTTCCACTGGTGAAATGGGAGAGAACACGGTGTGTTTGAGAGGGGGCAGCAAGTGTGGTGGGTGCTATTGTGTTCCCCAGGTGCCCCTCAGGACTGAGGCACTCCATGCCGGAAGCTGACAGTTCTCAGTCAAATTCCTCTCTGGAGGTTGCTCTCTGGCTTGCCCAAGCTATCCACTTCTTGTGGGCAGCCCCCATCCAATAACTGGTTGATAAGGAGAGGAGTCTACAGGCCCTGACCTTTGGCCTCAAGATGGGAGAACACCAAAGAGCCATTCGAGATCCAAAAATTCTTGAAGCTGAGCTTTCCATTGAAACCACCTTGCAGTTCAACTTCCTTTGCACAGTTTTGCTTTTCTCACCCCTTATAGATGTGACTGTAAAGAGTAATTCCTAATAAACCTTCTGCATAAAAATCTCAGAGCTTTAGAGACTCTTTTTTTTTTTTGGTAATCCCAACCTATGATAATTGGTACCAGAAATGGTCCTACAAAGCACAACCTAAATTTGGGTTTTGAAGATAGACCATCCATTGGCTTACTGGCAATGAAGATCACGTCACTGGTCTAAGTGTATCCTGATAGTCCCAGTGTCAAATTGGGGAACAATTGTTGAGATTTTCAACAGTGGTAGACTGAGATTGGGTGCTGGTGGGAGAAAGCATATGGCAAATGTGACATCTCAGGCGGTCATCTTGGGAGTCTGGGGGCTGGAGATAGTCATTATAAGGATGTTGGAACCAAGTGACCATTCCTTGAGGCCATCAACACCTTGGAGAAAAACAATGACAGTCTGAAGATGAGAAATCACCAGTATAAGGCGAAGTGTGAAAGCCAGAGGATCTCCCTGGCTGCACGTGGGAACTCTCATTTCTTTCAGTCAAAATGCAGAAAAGCAGAGGAGAAAGAGAGCTCCAGAGAAAGTTCGGTTTTCAGTATTTGTAGGTCTGCTCCATGCAGATGAGGGCTTTGATTGGGAAGGAGTGAGATACTGAGTTTGGAATAAGGGCTTGTATGGACATAAGTTTTTGTTTTTCTTGGGTAAATATGTGAAAGTGGAATTTCTGGGTCATATGGTAGGTTTAACTTTTTCAGAAACTGCCAAATTGTTTTCCAAAGTGGTTTTACTATTTTACATTCCTACTAGTAATGTATGAGAGTGCCAATGGCTGTATATCCCTGCCAACCTTGTATTGTCAGTCTCGAATTTTAGCCATTTCAACTGCTCTGTAGCATCTCAATGTGGTTTTAATTTGCACTTCCCTATTGACTGAAAATACTGAGCGCTGTTTCATAGGCTTACTTACCATGCGTATTTCTTCTTTTGTGAAATATCTATCCAAATATTTTCTCCATTTTAAATTGGGTTGTCTTTTTGTTGAGTTGGAAGAGTTCTATGGATTCAAGTTATTTGTCAAATGTATGACTGAAGAATATGTTCTGCCAGTCAGTAGCTTACCTCTTTTCATTTCCTAAAACTCCTATCTGTAGCAGAATTTCATTTTCTTGATGGTTTGTCCCTTCTTTCACTCTTGTCCATTATCCACTCAGCAGCAAATTTTGTGCAGAGATCCTCAAATGATGTTCAGGATCCAGTCCCTTCTCACTGTTTCCGCCACTCTCCCTGAGCTTTCCCAAGTCTGCATCACCTCTCCCTGGATCACTGCAATGGCCTCTTGATGGTCCTCCTTGCCTCCACTCTGGTCACCCTGTAGCCACTGCCGATACAGCAGGCAGCCTGATCCTTGAAATGTAGACGATACGATGTCACTACACACATCAAAACCCTGCATTGGTTCCCCATGTAATTGCAGTAAAACCCACAGATCTTACAAAAACCAACAAGGGCCTCCGTGGTCTGATGTCCCATCCCATGCCTGACCTCATCTCTTTTTTGTTCAACTCCACTGCAGCCATACTGGCTTCCTTGCTGTTTCTCCACTGTGCAAGGCACACTCCTGCCTTGCACACTTAAAAAAATTGAAACGTAACGTACACACATACATTTCACCCTCTTAAAGTATAATTCAGTGGTTTTTTTTATTTTAACTTATTCACAAGGGACCCCAACATCTACACTCATTCCAGAACATTTTCATCATTCCCAGAAGAAATCCCATCCCCATTGTCTCCTGCCTTTTTTTTGTGTGTGGAAATTGCAAAGGAAGCTTTATAGATAATGAAAATATAGTACTTTGATTGCTCAAAATGTATAATGTGCTAGAACTTGAAGTTATGTAGTTTACTTGTTGATCATCTGGCTACAGTTCAGTTACTGCTTCAAAAGCTAAACTTAATAATCTTCCTAAGCTGCTTTTAAAACAAAGTGCTTAAATTATAGCAATAAAGAAAAGGAAACAATTAATATTGCAGTTTGTCAAAAAACATGTATGAAATTTCAACTCTTATTCTTAAAAAGTTATAAAAATTGATGTTTTGGCTAAGTTATAAACATGCTTATAATGCAATTATTTGTGTAACGCTAGTAATGCTTATGGTGGCTGTAAGATCAGAATAGATTCTTAAAAAACAAAAAATAAAAATATTTATCCCCATTATCTGTAGAATGTGCTTATATATGCCTAAATTTCAGCATTTACTATATCTTCATTGCTTTAATTTAAGAAGTCACATATGAAGAATGAGGCAAAAGCACCTACGAGCTGGCATATTAGTTTATTTCTCAACTTGTAAAAATATTCTTAATTTGTTGATGTAGCAAACAAATTTCAACTCTGATTGCTTTGCAGAAAAACAACAAAATCTTTACAATAAACTTTATGGTTTTTTTTTTTTTTTGAGATGGAGTCTGGCTCTGTCACCCACGCTGGAGTGCATTGGCACCATCTCTGCTCACTGCAACCTCCACCTCCTGGGTTCAAGCAATTCTCCTTCTTCAGCCTCCCAAGTAGCTGGGATTACAAGCATGTGCCACCAACCTGGCTAATTTTTGTATTATTAGTAGAGATGGAGTTTCAACATGTTGGCCAGGCTGGTCTCGAACTACTGACCTCAGGTGATTTGCCTGCCTTGGCCTCCCACTGTGCTGGGATTACAGACGTGAGCCACCGTGCCTGGTCTTGCAATGAACTTTATGGTTCAATTGCATACAGGCGACATGTTATATATGAAAAAATTACTAACTGAACTACAGGTATTAAATAATGAAAAAAGTTAGCAGTTTATTATGATTTGTTTTATTTAACAGTTTAGGAAATCATAGCCATCAGCTTTTCCAGTGGAATTCAGGAATCTCGGTGGAGCTGTTAGTGTAGCAAAACCTTGTAGGTAAAATACACAAATACTTTTGATAGCACTGTTTTTTTTGCTCGTTAGTTGATGCAGTTTCTTTCTAGCCTTGATGGTCTTTACAATTTGGCATGTTTTTGCAGTGGCTGGTACTGGTTGTTCCTTTCCATGTTCAGTGCTTCCTTCAGGAGCTCTTTTAGGGCAGGCCTGGTGGTGACAAAATCTCTCAGCATTTGCTTGTCTGTAAAGGATTTTATTTCTCCTTCACTTATGGATCTTAGTTTGGCTGGATATGAAATTCTGGGTTGAAAATTCTTTTCTTTAAGAATGTTGAATATTGGCCCCCACTCTCTTCTGGCTTGTAGAGTTTCTGCCGAGAGATGAGCTGTTAGTCTGATGGGCTTCCCTTTGTGGGTAACCCGACCTTTCTCTCTCTGGCTGCCCTTAACATTTTTTCCTTCATTTCAACTTTGGTGAATCTGACAACTATGTGTCTTGGAGTTGCTCTTCTCGAGGAGTATCTTTGTGGCATTCTCTGTATTTCCTGAATTTGAATGTTGGCCTGCCTTGCTAGATTGGGGAAGTTCTCTTGGATAATATCCTGCAGAGTATTCTCCAACTTGGTTCCATTCTCCCGGTCACTTTCAGGTACACCAATCAGACGTAGATTTGGTGATAGCACTGTTAAGGGATCTCTCTAAAATTAACTCACTGGTTTCATTCTCAAGCCATGTTGACCTGGGCCACTCAACATGGCTTTTATCGCGCCTGATATTAATGCATGTTGTCTTTTTACAACAAATTCATGACCATCAGAGGATATCCATTTGACATATGTGGCATCAGGGCCTTCATAGCCACCATAGGTTTTCTCCTCTCCATCCATTATGTCCTTATGAAATTATACAGTTTTGGGAAAGTCTACCTCCAGACTTTTGCATTGCCTTTCCCCCGCCTCGATTGCCCTCCATTCTTTCTTTGTCCATTTGTATTGCTATAGAGAAGTACCTGAGCCTGGGTAATTTATAAAAAAAGAGTCTTATTTGGCTCACGTTTCTGCAGGCTGTATGGGAAATGCGGTGCCAGTATCTGGTTGTCTTCTGGTGGGGGACTCAGGCTGCTTCCACTGATGGTGGGAGGTGAAGGGGAGAAGGCTGTGCAGAGGTCACATGGCAAGAGAGGAAGCAAGAGAGAGAGGGTAGTGCCTAGCTCTTCTTTATAGCCAGCTCTCATGTGAGAACTGACCCATTACCTCTAGGCCAGTGACAAGCCATTCACGAGGGATCCTCTCCCAAGACCTGAACACCTCCACTAGGCCCTGCCTCCAGCATCGGAATCAAATTTCAACATGAGGTTTGGAGGCGGGGCAAATAACCAAACTATAGCTCACTCCCTCACCTCCTTCAAGGCTTAACCCAAGGATCACTTTACCAAGGGGGCATTGTACCCTGACTACCCTGTTTAAAATTGCTGTCTCCTCTACTTTTTCTTTTTTCCATTCTACTCATCATGTTCTAACATTCTGTGTGTAGTTATTTATTCTCTTTATAATTTATTGCATTCTCTGGCAACAATGTAGGGACATTTGTGCTGTTCACTGGTGAAACCTAAGCACCTAGAACAGTGCCTGGCACACAGAACATGCTTATTAAATATTTACTGATGAGACAAACAAGCCAATGAAATACTGAGTGAATGTCAACCACCTTTCTTGACATAAGTGTGACCGGACACCCCAGGTCTCCCTTGAGGATAGTCGTAGCTGTTCTTTTTTCACCAAGCCCCAAATCTGACTTGAAAAGGCAATGCAAATATTTACTGAGGTTCTTGGGGGAGACAGAGGAGGAAGCGGTTACAACCAACATTGTCACCACATCTCTAATGGCCTGCTCTTTTCCTCAATTCTTTTCCCCGTAGCAGCATACTTGGTTTTCCTATGTTTTTTCCTTTTTACAGAATCTCTCTCTCCTCCTTTTTTGCTGGCTCTCTGTGTCCTTCCTGACACTGCCCTTCGTCTTGTACACCCATTCAGCAAAACAAAACACTGGTCTGCTCAGCGAGACACCTGGTCACTTATTTCTTCCTAGACCAGGTCACTGATAGACAACAGGGGTATGTGGGGATTCTAGTACTCTGACATTTTGAGAATAGTCAACTCCACCCTCAAGGCCTTTCTACCTGGATGTGTGAGGCAGTTATTCCAGGTATCCACTGCTTGCCATTCTAAGCCTATGTCCTTAGCTCCTAAGAAGGTGTGAAATTCTTTCTTGTTTTGGAAAGCAAGGAAAGAATTAGAGAAGTCTCTTCTGATCCTTATTCTTTGAAAAAAAGCACAAATGGGATATTTCAAGAGGCAAGAATACGAGAGGCTGAGAAGCACATGGAACTGTAATGAGAGGTCTGCAGCTTCAAAGGTGAGTCTCCCCAGAGGGGAAACCTGAGCCCCAGGCCTGGGGTTCCTTGCTTTCCAGGTTCTCGTTCCTTCCACCTGCTTCACACTGCTTGGAGCGTTGCTTTGCTCACAGGCATGAGATGACCTGAAAACTGGGGTCTGTTTGCTGTGACTCTATGTTTTATCATTTGAATGGTTGCTTTAGCCTTCATAGTATATGTCCTTAGCTTATCATAGTTGATCTTTGAGTGTATTTATAGCACTTTATAGACAGTATTAGAATCTCATGACAGTTATTCCCGTTTTCCCCCTCCTGGCTTTTTGTGCTGTTGTCATACATTTTATGTCTACATATGTTGTAAATGCCACAATTACATCGTTATTATTTTTTAATAAGAATAAAACCTTATACAGTTACTCATGCAGTTAACAGCTTCTGATACTCTTTATTCCTTTGCGTAGATCCATATTTCCATGGGGTCTCAATTTCCTTCTGCTGAGAAGTTTCCTTAACGTTTCTTTTAGTCCACGTTTGCTGTGATGAATTCTTTTAGCTTTTTATTTCTGCAAACGGTCTTTGTTTTCGAAACATATTTTTTGCTGGATATGGAACTCTAGGCTGACATTTATGTCTTTAATCCGACTGTAATTTATATTTGTTTATGATAGTCATTAAAGTCCATTTTTGAAACTGTAAGTCTGATATTAAATTTCTAGGCACCCTGAAATCGATGGGACCCGGTGTTAACTAGGTCTTCTTTTGGTTTCAGCTCTACGTAATGCTAATCTCCTTTTCTGATGCCTTTTTTCATTCAGTACTTTAAAAATGTTGCTTTATTTTTGCATTGTTTCAGACAAGAAATCTTCTGTCATCCTCATCTCTGTCTCTGTATGTAATATGTCTTTTTACTCTGGTTTCTTTTTTTAAGATTGTCTCTTTATCACTGGTTTTGAGCAACTTAATACTGAAGTGTCTTGTAGTTTTCTTTAAGTTTCTTGGGCTTGGAGTTTGTTGAGTTTTTTTGATCTATGGGTTTATAGCTCTGATTGAATTTGGAAATTTTCAGCCATATTTCTTCAAATATTTTTTCTGTTCCACACCCTCTATTCATTTCAATTTTTGACTGTTTTCTTTCTCTTGGTGTCTTATTTTGGATAGTTTCTTTCTTTAAGATCCCTAATATTTTCATCTGCAACGTCTAATCTGTTGTTAATCCCATCCAATATATTTTTCATTGTAACATATCACACATTATAGTTTTTATCTCTAGAAGTCCAATTTGCCTGTTTTACAGATTCCATGTAGCTAACTTTTGCAAATATATATTATATATAATATATAATATATAATACAAATATATATAATGCAGTTATAATAACTGTTTTAGTGTCCTTGTTTGCTTATTTGAACATCTGTGCCAGTTCTGGGTCAGTGTTGATTGGTTGATTTTTCTTCTCATTGTGTTTTCTGCTTCTTTGTTGCCATAGCTTAGGAGTCCTGTATTCTCCTGCTATCCCTCTCCCTGCCCCATGGCTGGAGAGGTCTCCAATAAGCTGGGGCAATCAGATGGGTCTCCTCATTTGTGCCCATCTCTTAGGGATCACTGTCCTCTATTGCTTGTTAGCCAGTGTCTTAAAAACTATTTTTTCATATATTTTATTTATTATTTTTTTGGGTTCAGACAAGAGGGTAAATCAAGACCCGGTTACTCCCTCTTGGTCAGAAATGGAATCCACTTGCAACATGTAGATAATAGTAATTCTTTCATAGGGATCAAATGTGCTGATAATTGTAAAGGGTGTAGTCTAGAACTTGGCAGAGAGTAAGTACTCAGTTAACATTAGATATTGCCACCACTGACAATGCTGTTACTACTGTTGCTGCCATTGCTGCTAGTAATTATCTCAAATGGATGAAATATGTTAATTCAAGTGTCTAGCCATGACCTGGTAGTTAGTAAGTCTTCTGTTAATATTCCTCCTTCTATTGCTGTGGGGGCCATGCTATTTCTACTATAACAGTTATTATTATTACAGTCAAACCAACAACCCTGGCCTCAAAGAGACTCACGGCATGTAACAGAACCTGACAGATCTCTTCCCAGAGGTTATAACTAAGGGTATTTCTGAGATGTGGAGTGAATATGAATCCTCTATTCCAAGCCTAGGTGGACAGATCCAGGTGAAACTTGCAGGGGATTCTTGCTTTGGTCTGGGAAATATGTTTTTCCTAGAAGTTTTAAAACAGCATTAAGAAATTTAGCTTCTCTGTTATATAGTCTCCTCAACACAAGTTATGCCTCCCTTGTGTCCCCCAGTTATCTCATTGTAATTTCCTAGAGTTGAGAGGTGGGGGCAGGAAAGGGAGCTTGCGCCCGCTGAGGGCCTGGCATGCACCAGACGCTCCCTCTGATGCTGGAATGGCCATGTCCCTTAATTTCTGAGTCTTAATTTCATCAAGTATAAAATGGAGATAACTGTGCCAATCATACAGTGTTATTATGAAAATGAATTTAAACACGTATAAAGTGCTGCGGGTAGTGTTTGGCATTGTCTGTATTTGATACGTTTTATCCATCATTATTATCTTCACAAAAATCCTCCATTGTAGCTGGCATTATTGTTCCCACTTACATAAGACACCTGATGGAGCCAATATCAGTCCCACAGGGAACGACAAGTCCATCCCTAAATGCCATTTGCTCATTCATTGTTGGACATATACCCAGGCTCTCCCATATTCTAAGCCTGGGGTACACAGGTGTCTCCCAGAGCACAAAGTGCAGACAGGCAGGTTAATTTACAAGTGTAGGCCAGGCGCGGTGGCTCTTGCCTGTAATGCCAGCACTTTGGGGGGCCGAGGCGGGCGGATCATGAGGTCAGGAGTTCAAGACAAGCCTGGCCAAAAAGACCAGCCTGGCCAACATGGTGAAACCCAGTCTCTATTAAAAATACAAAAATTAGCTGGGCAGGGTGGCAGGTGCCTGTAATCCCAGCTACTTGGGAGGCTGAGGCAGGAGAATTGCTTGAACCCGGGAGGTGGAGATTGCAGTCAGTCAAGATCGTGCCACTGCACTCCAGCCTGTGTGACAGAGTGAGATTCTGACTCAAAAAAAAAAAAAAATTTACAAGTGTAATAAAATATCATGGGAACATTGGTAAAAGCTTGTGTAGAAGGGACTGACTTTAAATGGTTTTGGGAGAGGGAAGGTTGTAAGTAATCTTCACTGGGACAGATTTTTGAGCTGTGTTAGCGTTTGTCTAATGGCAGGGGTGGGGAAGTGCGTTCTGAGCAGAGAAAATGCTGAGTCAAGGCCAAGAAGCATAATGTTGTCAGCTGACCCATATGTGTGAACTGTAAAATACCACGAGGTTTGATGAGAACATGGTCTGTAGCAGTAGATTCTTGATGCTAAGAAAGAAGGTGGATTTTTATCTTGCAGGCCAAGGGAAGCCACTGAAGGATTTTAAACTGGAAAGTACCTACAACAGTTGCACAGCATTTTTTTTTAAGCCAAAAGATTGTAAATTACCATATTCCTATGGTTACAAACCAAATAGTACATATTTAGGTGTTAGGGACTGATTGCTCGGTGCAAGTCTTTACACTGATGTCTCTGCAGGTGGGATCTCACGCTGTTGTCTCTGCAAGTGGGATCTCACACTGCTGTTTAGCTCTTCACACTGCTGTCTCTGCAGGTAGGATCTCACACTATTGTCCAGGACTTCACACTGCTGTCTCTGCAGGTGGGATTCTTTCCTGAGAGGATGGCTGGCTGGAGGCCCCAGTTTGTGTCAAGGGATTTTCAGTGAACAAATGTCACTTCAGTGTGTGAAGGCAGGAAGCCAGTGTCTGCGTATAGACTCCCTAAAGCCTGGAATGAGTAACGGTTGAATCTGCAGAGGTCCTAAGCTTAGTGTCTCTTAATAAACATCCTGGTCAACTCTTGTGGAAAGCTCCAAAGTGCAAGGCTTTGCTGAGGGTTGTACAACAAGGTGAGTTTTTCTCCACTCTGATTTATCTGTTAATTTGTTCTCATTCACTTTTGACTCTAAAAATTGTTGAAATGTCCTTTTCACTAATGGCCTTTCTCTTCATTGTTATAGATTCTTACTGTTTTTATACCTCTTATACTTTCCTATAGATTTCAATTTCATGCTCTTGAACTAGAATCCTGGTTTTGCTTTTTAAAAAGGTTCCTGTTGTCTGTAGTGGGGATAATTGGAGGGGTGTGGCCTGGATGTAGGGAGACCTAACCAGAGATTATTGATCTCGCGGTCCAGCTGACATGGTAGGGGGCTGAATTGAGGGGAGCAGTGAGCCCAGAAGGCAGGAAGGACCCAGAGAAGCCCACAAGCAGCACCACAGGTGAGGGAAGGGAGGCACAGGAAGGCCTGGAGGGTGAGATGCCTGCCAGGTCTTAGACACGACTGGCTTGGTTTGCAGCAAAGCACAAGGAGAAATGAGTTGGGAGCAGAATGCAGAAGGCCAATTTGGACAATTCGAATCTGTAGTGTCACTGAGACATCTTGGTTGTTATGTCTGTAGATGGGGTGCTTGGGAGACATGTGCAGAAGAAAATATGGATTTATGAGTCATTAGTGCAGGACTTGATGACATGGTGTGCTGTTTTGGGGGTCCCAGAGGCCATCCTCAGCCTCAGTGATTCACTAGAAGGACTCACAGAACTCAGAAAAGCTGTGATGCGCGTGGTTACAGTTTATTACAGTGAAAGGAGGAGGGGAGGCTGGGTGTCAGCTTCTGGTTGCCCTCTCTCAGTGGGTCTGCACAGAAGCACGTACTTCTCCCCGCAGTGACAACACATGGAGGACCGGCAGCCAGGCAGTCTCAGCCCTGGTTTCCAGGGGTTTCATTGCAAGTTGGTCACCTAAGCATGGGGTGTCCAGGCGACCAACCTTAGCTCCTCAGTTTCCAGCCCCTGCGGAGGTCAACTTCACACCACATGGCCTGAGACCAAGTCCCCTCCCCCTTGACTAAATCACGTTGTCAGCATAAAGTATGTGGCATGTCCCAAGGCCCCAGGAAAAGACACTCTTCTTAGGCAGGACACTCCAAGGGCAGGGGTTAGAGGTTTACTCCTGGAGCCAGGCAAAAGCCAGACCTTTCTTGGAATTTAACATGTGGGATGGGATGAAGTCCCTAGGATGGGTACAGAGGATGGAAAGTGAGGAGAGCCACAGACAGTGCTGTAGAGCACCCCAACTTCCCAGGGAGAGTCAGAGAAAGGAAGAATGTCAGAGGCGGGAGGACAGCTTAGAGGGTGCCCCAGAGCCAAGGGCGCAGGGCAGTCAAGGGAACCATACCACACGTGACAGGGAATTCAGGCAGCAGCCTGTCTGGAAAAGGTCCATGGGCTTAGCCATTTGGGGTGAGAGCCATTTTAACAGAATGTTTCCACTGGAGTGGCTGGGGCTGGATGCCTGACCATGGTTGACTGGAAATGTTGGGAGGTGGGGATGGGAACACAGGCGAATGTTGTGAAAGCTGCTTGGCTGTGAAGGGAAGGCGAGTGACAAGGTGGCAGCTGGCAGGGAACAGTAGGTGGAGAAACATGTTTCCCTCCGTGGGAAATGGGAAGATGTGACTAAGTGTAGAGGTTGTGGGCAAGAGGCTGGAAATATGAACCAGAGTGAGAGAAAGAGGGAGGGAGAGATGACCTGGAAACTCAGGACGAAGAGCGTGCTGGAGGACGGAGGAGGCTGTAGGATCTGGAGAGCCACTCTAGGGAAAAGAACGGGAACTGACCAGGGAGATAGGAACTGCTGAGGACAGCCGAGGCGCTTAGCACATGAAACAACACGGAACGTCGTAGAGCTTAGGCCGGAAAGTGGACTTCAGAGTTGAGTGCTGTAGGATGCTGGGTGTGTGGGAATGAGGATGGGAGGGGTGTGAGAATAGCAGATCGTGATAAAGGAACGGAACGTGCAATTTTGGAGATTATATTTGATGACAAAAGTCTGTGGTGTGGCCCAGGGACTGGACAGGTGAAGTGCAATGGGCTCTAGGGGTTAAGAAGTGTTGAAAGTCAGGGTGGGAATTTGATCACCCACAGGACCAACTCTTGTTTGGACATCAGGTAATGTTTAATCTGACTGACAGATAGGCACTGGACTGGAAGTTCCACTGGGTTGGTGTTCTGGAAGCTTCTGCCTTCTTTCATGTACAAGGTAGCAATGAAGATGACTTAAGCCGTAGGTAGCAGAAAGCCTGAAACAAACTGGCTAAAGCAACGTGGAAATGTGAGAAGTCAGCCACAGAGCCAGCCAATCAGAGGGCTCCAGGTCTGTTTCTCGGCTGTTCTCCAGGCTTGGCTGTCCTCTGTATGTGGGCTTAATTCTTTAAAAAACTTTTAATTAAAAAAATTGTGGTAAAATACACATCACATAAAATAACCATCTTAATCATTTTAAGGGTACAATTTAATGTTGTTAAGGACATTCCTATTGTTGTACAATCATTACTATCATCCATCTCCAGAACTCTTTTTATCTTATAAAACTGAAATTCCATACCAATTACACAAATAACTGCTATTCCCTTCCTCCCAGCCCTGACAACCACCATTCTACTTTTTGCCTCTCTAAATTGACTACTCTAGGAACCTCATATAAGTGGAATAATACGGTATTTGTCCTTTTGTGTCTGGCTTATGTCACTTGGCCTAATGTTCTCAAGGTTCATCCATGTTGTAGGATGTGTCAGAATTCTCTTATTTTTTCAGGCTGAATAATTTTCCGTGGTATGGACAGCCCACACTGGAAAAAAATCTATTCACTCATCAGTGGATGTTTAGTTGCTTCTATCTTTGGGCGATTGTGAAGAAGGCTGCTGTGAACACGGGTGTACAAATATCTCTTTGAGTCCCTGCTTTCATTTCTTTTGGGTGGATACCCAGAAGTGGAATTGTTGGGTTTTATAAAATTCTATGTATAATATTTTGAGAGATTACTGGGCCATTTTCCATAGCTACCTTACCATTTTACATTCCCACCAACTGTGGGCTTAATTCTGAAGCTGCTTCTCCCCTGGTGGCAAATGTTCTGAGCTTTACCCCCCATGCTATGACCTCAGAGGGAGGACAAAAACTGTCTGGGATCTGGTAGTAGTGATGAGACCCAGCCTGCTTGGTGGACTCAGGGCACAGGGTTAACCCTAAACCAATGACTATGGCAAAGGACTGGTGGGCATTAGAAAACCCACCCTCACCCCACCCACCACACATTGGAACTGGGGCTGTGGTCAACACCCTCATAAGTGTGTTTGCTGCATGGATAGTGCTGGAGGCAGATTCCAGGACTATCCACTCAGCAAACACACAGATTCCAGTAACAGAACATGGCTGCTGGGATCACCAACTGTTTCCCAAACTCAGAGTGCTGGGACACAGATTTTTTTCTTTGAATAGTTATATGAAGTTATAAATGGCATACAACAAACTGCACGTGGTTAAAGGGTACAGTTTGCTAAGTTGTGATCTGTGTGTACCTGAGACACTAATTTGATTGACCATCAGTTTAAAGTATTATCAATACGTTTCCTGAAAAATGATCATGTAATTATCCGCTGCATTCCAATATTATTTTAGGATGTATCACTTGGTTTTCTCTGATTCTTACCACAATACTCTGGAGACACCTGATCCTCGTTTTGCATATTCGGATGCCGCAGTGCAGGAGCAGCATCTCCGAGTTGGTGAAGTGGTCCTGGGAAGGACGTCTCCTCGTGGTGGAACGATCAAAGTGTATGGAAAGACAGTTTTTCTCTAAAAAACTAAATGGCTTACTAGGGACCAAATCCAGAGTCTTGACCCACTTAACTGGATCCCTTGGCTGATCCTGAGTGGGCTACAGGCTGGACCCAGGACGTGTGTCTCCAGGCCCTCCAGCCCTCTAGCAGGGCACTCATGTTCACACACCAGGGCCCAAGCCTGAAGGCCGGTAGAGGCCAAGGCTGATGGAGTGGAGCCTGCGGCCAGCATTGGGCCTGCCCTGCTGGCCATGGGTGCCTCCTTCTTGCTGGCCGGCTGGCTGGGTATTCTGTGCATGGAGTGCAGTTTGGTGAAACAAAGGCGATTCCTTTATTTGCATTGCAGGGTTCCAGAGAAGATGTGCATTTATAACTGGGACTCTGACAGCCTTGGGTTAGTCCCTGGTGGGCCACTGAAACGGACCTATTCATTTCAGGCCTGAGGTCACAGATGGGAAGGCCACTTATTACAAAGTAAACCTAAGCGAAAGTTCAAATCTATCAGTGCTTCTTAATCCTAACTGGACGTTCAGATAACCTGGGAGGTAGACGCAGACACCTGAGTCTCCCCCTTTCTCCCCAGATTCCGGTTTAATTGGTCTGGGTGAGGCCCAGGTGTCAGCATACTGTCAAAGCTTTCGGGTGAGTCCATCATGCTCCTGGCTTCGAGTGAGGAGCACTGACTTGAAGGTTACTTCAGGTGAAAAGCCATTTTTATTTACATACGTATTGCAAGACCATTCTTCTGACACCTGAGTTCTTTCTATTTTTTCACATTACTTTTGTCTTCTGCTTAAGTGGATCATGGACGCTTCTCTGACATTTGAATGGTGACACAATGACTCAGGATTGTTAGGAAAAGGCTGTCTTGATTTGAACACATGGTTTTCTTTCATTAACTTTGCAATGAAAGGGGTGACTCTTGCCAGACTTTAAGACATGTCTTCACAGTTTGTCATCTACAATGGGAGAAGACACTTTGGCTGTGTTCCTCCAGTTTCAGAGAAAATAACTGTGCCTCACAAGTTTGTTTACTAACTCCCAGCCTCTGGCAATAAAGTCACAACCTCTTTCCAGAGGCCCAGGCTGGGCGCTGCAGGCCAGTTTCCCACAGTCACTTGAATGATTTAAGGTCACATTAGGAAATACATGGCAGATGCCAGTTCCCAGGTCCATGATCAAACAAAGATTCAAAGGAAAAGGCTTTGGAAACAAATAAGCCTGGCTCTTCCAAAAGCCACACGTCAGCAGGTTATGGGCAGGCTCTATTGAAGGTTTCACTGCAGTCATTACTGGCTCTTGTGAAAAGGTCAAGGCCCTAATTCAGATGCTGGAGCCACTTCCCCAGCCTTGCAAAGGGAACATGGAATGCAAATATGGAATAAAGGATAGGTTCTGCTTAGGCCCCGGCCACTCAACTACCCCAGAGACTCTGGTTACCAGATGGTACCCTCCTCCCTGCTTCAGAGGTCCCTCCAGCCTGGGCATGGTGCACCTGACAGCCATCTCCAGAGAGCCATCTCTACTGTGCTGCATACATTGGGGTCCCTCTCTGTACACCCGAATTGGGCAGGCAGGCCTTCCCTTTTCTTCTTTCCCTTTGAGAATGAAGTGTCCGTGGGCCCTGGGATGTTCAAGCCTCCCATCAGCATCTCTTCTTGCCTGTGCATGGACGTCTGCCAGGTTAGTCTGAGAGGCCAGGACAGACCCTGCCTCCCAAGGTCTCCTTGGTTCCATGTTCCCGGCATCAACTCCAAATGGTGGCTGACCAGTGGCAGGCCCTAAACAGTCCTGTGTGAGGGCTGGCACCCTGAGTATGACTGTGTGAGCCTCCTCAGCCGGGCCCTGGGCCCCAGAGCGGGGACTCACCTTCCATGGGGGGCCCAGGATGCTTTGACCTCCACACTGCCGGCCCAGCCTCCTGAGCTTTGTGTGGCTCTGGGCGGGCGGGCCTTTCTCCACCAGGGCCTCCTGGGGCAGCAGAGAAAGCACCCCAGTCCCGTTTCCCACCCTCTAACAGTGGGGGCTTCGACTTCCCTGGGTGTCCCAGGCCCTTCTTGTTGCAGCAGGAGGATCCTGTGCGTTTGATCTAAATCTGGTCTCCCGCTGGAGAGGCCCAAACAATCTCAGTCAAAACAGTATTAACAGGAAACCTGTCTCTCAGGGCCAAGAATGCAACCAAAATAGCTCCAAGTCTTCAATTCCGATAGCAGCACCGTTTGGGAAGGCTTTACCTGAGAGAGACAATAAGTGGAACTCTGTCCTCAAATATCCCGCCCTGCCTCTGCACCCTCCATGGGGCCTGGCGGAACACAGGGAGTGTGGGGCTGCTGGGCGCCAGGCTCCCCAGGTGGGTGGTGAGCCCTGACTGTCCTCCGAGGGTGGAGCTGGGGATTCCGGCTCCAATCCCACTGTGCAACTCGAGTATGCCACAATCAAAAGGCTTGTTTTGACTGAATTAACTGAGCAGGTTTTTTTTTTTTTTTTTTTTTTTTGAGATGGAATCTTGCTATGCCACCAGGCTGGAGTGCAGTGGCACGAGCCTGGCTCACTGCAACCCCTGCCTCCCGGATTCAAGCGATTCTCCCGCCTCAGCCTCCGGAGTAGCTGGGATTACAGGTGCCCATCACCACGCCTGGCTAATTTTTTTTGGATTTTTAGTAGAGATGGGGTTTCACTATGTTGGCCAAGTTGGTCTTGAACTCCTGACCTCAGGTGATCGGCCCATCTCAGCCTCCCAAAGTGCTGGGATTACAGGCATGAGCCACTGTGCCTGGCCCAGGTATTTTGTTTGGTGGAGATAATTGAGAATTTTAGAAGGAAAAAAATCCTTTTTTTAAAGCATCTAATTTCGCTGTGAAATATTTACAAACTCAAAAAACACTACAAGGAAGAAGATAAAAGTCACCCATAAGCTTACAGTACAGACAGAACACAGCTCACGCCTGTGGGAATGCTCAATATTTCTTCTATTTATGTGCCTGCATCTACATAGACACCAGACACACAGCACACTTTTTAATGGGTTTGGGTATCTCCTGCTTCACTATTTTCCTCTCCCTCCAGGCAGCCCTTGCTGCCAGCTTCCAGAGGTGTCCGCTACCTCTGCAGCACATCTGCATTTGTTCAGAGGAGCTTTCGTGTGCAAGTGGTAGCACAACAAGGTACTTTTGTGGCCCTTCCTTTCCTTTTGAACTTGACACTGTACCTTGCAGAACCTTCCAAATCGTACAGGCCTGCTTCTTTACGAACTTGTATAATATTCTGCTGTGTGATCACACCATAATTTATTCAGTCCCCTATTGTGAACATTTAGACTGTTTTGAGACTTATTTAAAAAAATACTCAGTTTCTCACTTTGTAGAAGTGGTGTTCTTGAGTCAAACACTTCTGGTCCTGAGTGCTTTTGCCAGCCTGCTCTCCCCTGAGCTTGTAAACCTGCACTCCCACTTGCAATAATAGCTAGGAGAGTGTTGATCTCCCCGCACCATCACTCACACAGTTTGCCATCACAGCTTTTGAATTTTGCCAACTTGTTAAGTGAAAAATACCACTGCCTTCTTTTAAGAGTGAGATTGAAATCTGTTCCCATATTTGAAAGCATCTGCACTTTTGCTTCTCTGAACCGTCCATGTGGTTTTGTTCACTTTTCTACTGGGTTGTTGGTATCTCTCTTTTTCTTCTCTCTTTTTGATAGCAAAGTTTTTATTTTTTGGCCACTACTCCTTTACTACTTCTTAGCCCAGGAAGAATAGAAGCCGCCCACAATACAGTTTCTTTTTCTTCTTTTAAATCTCCTACCTCACAGACTGTCTGCTTCCTGCAAACATGGCTTACCCATGGTTCCTCACTCAGTCTGTTTCCTGATGCTTTCCCTGCCAAGTGACCAAACTAGGTCCAGAGTAGCTCTCACCACCAACCATGTACCCAGCTCCCAGAGGGTAATTTTATTCTGCAGAGAAACTTCTAGCAATGTACCACACAAGCTGGAAGAAGCAGCATGCCAGGTGGTAAAGAAAATATTTGGTTATTTTGGCTGGAAATTCTTGTCCAGTATAAAATTATCCGTGGCAGTTGGTGGAGGAAAAAAAGCTTTCAGAGTCTAATATTACTGATTCAGTTTCCTCGCAGTTGTTCTGGCAAAGTCTATGTAAGGACAAAAATGATTTGCTTTACTTAGAGTTTTGCTCCTCATTATTCTGAGATGTGAAGTTCTAAAGAGACTGAGGTCTCTATCGGGAAAGATTTCCTCACCATCAATCCAAATGTGGTGTGTCATCTGAACTTCTGCCTGTGATTTTTAAATCCTTTTAAGTTTTTTTCTAAGTATTGGCCTTTTAGTTCCATCTTTTAAGAAATAACCACAGGGAAAGGACTGTAACTAGCACAGTGGACAAACATAGATACCATTTTGCAGAAATGACCAGACTTTTTCCACTCTGTCCTCCCCAACCTGGTCCCTGCCCAGTGACAGTGAGATCCATGCTGTGTCTTTCTTTCCTCTCTTCTCATCTGTGCAATTCCTGTATTCAGAGGCATCACGATCTAGAGTGTTAGGCAGCAGGCTCTGCCCCTCACTCCTCATTTTCATGGATTTTATTTGTGTGTTGAAGGCAGAGGCTCCCTTGCCACTGAACTGCTGACTGCGTGGTTTGGATGCTCAGCCTGTGGCCTGTCTAAGGAGGATGCCACCAGGGTGGTCTGTCACTTCTGAGCCATGAGGGATGTTCAGACCTAATTGTTCTTAGTTCAAAATTCTACTGTTTGGAAAATGATTTTCTTTTTTTTTCCCCTATAAACATTAATAAAGGATTCATCATGTTATAATATTTGCTAGATAACCTTTGCTACATAGACTACATTTTTCTTTTTCTTTTCCGAAGGAGAAATATTATCTCAGACGGCAGGTAATCTGCCAGTGTTTGTGATTCATGAATTCTGAATGTATCTAGAACATTGCTATCTTGATATCTGCTGGCACTGGGGAGTAACAGTAGTAACAAACATAATGAAAAGAGTAATAGCAATTGTGCAGCACTTCATATGTGCCAGACACTCTTCAAAGCAATTGATTTTTCTTTTCTTTTTTTTTTTAAATTATACTTTAAGTTCTAGGGTACAAGGGCACAACGTGCAGGTTCGATACATAGGTATACATGTGCCATGTTGGTTTGCTGCACCCATCAACTCATCATTTACATTAGGTATTTTTCCTAATGCTATCCCTCCCCCAGCCCCCCAACCCCCGACAGGCGGTGTGTGATGTTCCCCACCCTGTGTCCAAGTGTTTTCATTGTTCAATTCCCACCTATCAGTGAGAACATGCGGTGTTTGGTTTTCTGTTTTGGGATAGTTTTTTGAGAATGATGGTTTCCAGCTTCATCCATGTCCCTGCAAAGGACATCAACTCATCCTTTTTTATGGCTGCACAGTATTCCATGGTGTATATGTGCTACATTTTCTTATACCAGTCTATCATTGATGGACATTTGGGTTGGTTCCAAGTCTTTGCTATTGCAAACAACTTGATTTTTATTAACTCATTTAATCCTCACAAAAAATGGGAGGAACACTAGCTACTTTTGTTTTACAAGAGGAGGCCTTGGCACAGGAAGGTTAAAAGCCTTGTCTGAGGTACCTAGTCACGAGTAGAGCAAGACTGGAATTGCAGAACACTGCACACATTATGCAATGAGAGAATTTGTTGGACCAGGAAGTTGAGCTAAGAAATTCATCAGCCAGCCAGGTGTAGTGGCTCATGCCTGTAATCCCAGCACTCTGGGAGGCTGAGGCTGGTGGATCACTTGAGGTCAGGAGTTCAAGACCTGCCTGGCCAACATAGTGAAACCCCATGTCTACTAAAAGTATAAAAATTAGCTGGGCGTGATGATGAGCGCCCATAATCCCAGCTACTTGGGAGGCCGAGGCATGAGAATCACTTGAACCCGGGAGGTGGAGGTTGCAGTAAGCCGAGATTGTGCCACTGCACCCTAGTCTGGGTGACAGAGGAAGACTCTGTCTCCAAAAAAAAAAAAAAAAAAAAAAAAGGAATTCATCAGCCAACAATGATCATTGAATGAGCATCACAGCTGAGATTGGTTCTAAGACCCCTGAAAGTATTGTGGGTGATTTGGAGCCAACCCACAGCTGGGTCTAGGGATATTGGAAGCTTTTATTTTCAGAAGCTTAACTTTTATTTCCCTTTTTCATCCGAACAAGTTTTAAAGGGTATTCCTTGGGGGAATTTATAATGAATGGAATTTGGAAGATGTTATTAGTAATAATAAATTTACATCCTGGTCGGGCAGGGTGGCTCACGCCTGCAATCCCAGCACTTTGGGACGCTAAGGCGGGTGGATCACTTCAGGTCAGGAGTTCAAGACCAGCCTGACCAACATGGCAAAACCCATCTCTACTAAAAATACAAAAATTAGCCAGGCGTGGTGGCCGGTGCCTGTAATCCAAGCTACTCAGGTGGTTGAAGCAGGAGAATCACTTAAACCCAGGAGGCAGAGGTTTCAGTGAGCCGAGATGGTGCCACTGCACTCCACCCTGTGTAACAAAGCGAGACTACATCTTTAAAAAAAAAAAATTACATCCCATTGGGATTATTTAGAAAGCAAAAAATTATATACCTTTCTTTCCAAATGAGAGCCCTCCCTGTGTGATTGGAACTACAACCACGGTTGGATTGTGTGCGTGGTCACGCTTGCCCTGGTGCTACCCAGGGCACACTGGATATTTTAGACATGGTCTTTTTCCTCACAGTCTCTAAACATCGACCCTGGTTAAAGACATAAGACACGTTAGTTACATGGTATAATCCTGTTATAGATTTTCAGGATGAGTTTTCCTCGAAAATTTCTATATTCCAAATCTTCAAGACGCAAATGAAAGACGTTTGAAGAGCCTGAGCCTACCAGGTGACACATAATATAGATTGATGTGTTCAATTCATTTTTAATCTGTGGTGGATATACAGTCCTGGGTGCAGAATGGAGAAACCTGAAAACTGTATTTTCCAGTTGTCATTGTGCCTGGGAGTCCACTGGGGCTGGATGGCCCGGCAATGAGATGCACTCACTCGAGAATTAAACTTGGACCTGGGTGGAGACAGCTGCGCAGCATGGGGGGCCATTTTCTGATGTGGATTCTGTGGGGAACTGTGTTTTGGAACCAGCAGCTCTTCGCAGTCAACAGTTTTCTAAAATCACTACAAGTCAGTCTTCTCTTTGTACTATTACATTACCAACCAGGTAGATAATCAGGCTTATTCATTTCAGATTGTTTTGGGAATTGTTTTGGAAACTTAATTCAGATGAATTTAGAAATGCGTTTCATTACTATTGTATGTAAAACATCTTGTTTTCAAAGTCAAAACTCTAACTAGGTGTTGTCTAAGAAGTCTACCTTTCATTCCTATCCTCACTATCCTGTTTCTCCTTCCATCTTTATGTAACCAATTTAAAAAAGTTTTTGGTTTGTTTTTCCAGTATTTCTTTTGCCAGTATAAGGAGATACATTTATATGTGTGTTTCTCTGCATTTCTTACCCAGAAGGTCTACATTGTATTTCCCATCACGCCCCTAGTTCTTTTCCCTGTAACAGTGTCTCTTCCAGTGTTTCAGGTCAGAATTTGGAGCGAAGAGCTTGTTCTATTCTCTTCTCTGTTGCCCTACCACTCCAACACAGTGCCCTCAAGGGGAACCTCTGTTCCCCACTTGGTAATGTGTCCGGAATTGGTTCCTCCCGCTGGGATCTTGGTCTGGCTGACCTCAAGAATGAAGGCAGGGACCCTCGCAGTGATTGTTACAGTTCTTAAAGACGATGTATCCTGACTCTGTTCCTTCTGTTCAGATGTGTATTGAGTTTCTTCCTTCTGGACCCTCCCAGCGTTAGTTCTTAAAGATGGTATATCCAGAGTTTGTTCCTTCTGATGTTCAGATGTGTCCACAGTTTCTTCCTTCTGGTGGGATCTTGGTCTTGCTGACTTCAAGAGTTAAGCCACAGACCTTCGCAGTGAGTGTTACAGCTCTTAAAGGTGGCCCGTCTGGAGTTGTTTGTTCCTCCGGGTGGGTTTCTGGTCTCGCTGACTTCATGAGTGAAGCTGCAGACCTTCGCAGTTAGCCTTACAGCTCATAAAGGTAGTGCAGACCCAAAAAGTAAGCAGCAGCAAGATTTAGCGCAAAGAGCAAAAAAACAAAGCCTTCACGGCGTGGAAGGTGACTCTAGCCAATTCCCAGTGCTAGCTCAGGTGGCCTGCTTTTATTCCCTCATTTAGCCCCATGCACAGCCTGCTGATTGGTCCATTTTACAGAGAGCTGATTGGTTCATTTTACAGAGAGCTGATTGGTCTGTTTTTACAGAGTGCTGACTGGTGCGTTTACAAACCTTTAGCGAGAGGCAGCGCTGATTGGTGTGTTTACAATCCTTTAGCTAGACAGAAAAGTTCTCCAAGTCCCCACCTGACCCAGAAACCCAGCGGGCTTCACCTCTCAGTAAGATGCTGGTTTTAGGGTGGAGTTGTTTATCTAAGAAATCATGTCAGGGAAGTATCCAACAATTCTTTCTTAACTGAATATTTTTAAATACCAGTAATGGGTGTCAGATTTAGTTAAGTGGAGGCAGAAACCATGCCTATTTTTAAATGAAAATAATTTAACATAAAGAACTGTTCACTAAATGACAAGAAGGGACTACTAAGACATCTGAGAGGTCGGGGGTGGGGGACAAAGGGGAGAGGAGGGACCACATGGAGCTCAGCCCTCTGCAAAGCCCCCCACTCCCTGAGCTCAGGGTGGGTCCTGAGTCCTGACGGGCTCCTGGAGCCGGACCTAGACGTCTGATGGAGACAGCGGCCGCCTGGAGGAGCAAGTGCAAACAGCAAACTGGACTCAAGCGCTGCTCCTGGAACACACCACCACATTTGAGGTGAAGAGGTGAGGATGGGATGGTACTGGCTGAAGAGGGAGCAAACAGGAAGAGTGATGCCCCCAGCCCGGCCGCCTCCCTTCTGCCCGTCTACTGCAGGGCCTAGCAGGCACAGCCAGCGGAGCTGGGATGCCGTTTGCAGGGTACCAGCCCCAGCATTGCAGAGCGAAGTGAGGAGCGCAGGCTGGAAGCTCAGGGACTACAGCCTGATAACTGGCACAGCACGTGTGAAACGACATGACTTTTCTTCTTGGAGATATGGATATCATGAGTCACACACTAATGTGATTAGGCTTTCGAAAATCGCTTTCTTTTCTGGAACGAATCCCACCTGGTCATGACAATTGTACATATACTGTTTGCTCACACTTTTAAGATTTTTATATCAGTATTTATAAATGAATTTGGTTTATAATTTTCTTTTCAGGGCAATATTTAGTTAGATATTGATATCAATGTTAGGTTTGTTTTGTAAAAAGAATTTGGAAGTTGTAATTCTTTCCCCTGTGAAACCATCAGGGCCAGGTGTATTATTTGGTGAGAAGTCTTGCAATTTTCGCCATAGCTTCTATAGTAATTGAGCTCTTCAGATTTTCTATCTCTAAAGATTCAAACTTGATACATTATATTTTCCTAAATATTATTTATTTCATTTAGGTTGTCAAATTTATTTACATTGTTAGCAAAGTATTATCTTAAAATATTAAAAAGTCCTCTATTTCAATGTTTTCCAACTTTGTCTCATTCTGTTTGTATAATTCTGCTTTTTTATTTTTTTTGCTAGTGTTTTCTGTACTTCGTGGATTTTTTTCCAAAGCAATAGCTTTTTGATCATTTATCAGTTTTACTGTTTTTTAGTTTTCTAACTCAGTGTCTACTGTTTATTCTGATTTATTGTTTTTTTAACATTAGTTTCTTTCCTTTTTTTGATATAGATATTTAATACTATGATTTTTTTCTCTGAGCACAGCTGACCTATATTCTAGAGTCTTCAGTATGTGGGTGGAGAGTTCTCCTTTAGTATCCCATAATTTCTGATTGGCAAACTTGTGTTATCAGATACACAAGTATTAATAAGTTATATCTTCATTGTAAATTATAGTCTTTACCATTAAAAAATGTTTTTGTTTTGCTTATTGCTTTTTGACTAGAATTCTACTACGATATCAAGATTTGACTAGTATGAATTTTCTCATCTTTTAATTTTTACCTTTTCTTAATCTTTTTTGCTCACTTTTATATAGTATAGAATTGGATTTTGCTTCATTAGTTAGTTTGATAAATCTTTTCTTTTAATACATGATCTAAGCGTATTTCTATTTATTGATAGGAATGGCATGTTCTCAGTTTGACCAGGTCACGTTTTACTTGCTTTTATTGGGCACTGACTTTGGTATCCAGGAGGATTTGTGTGTGCATGTGTGTGTGTTGTGGTGATTACTTCTGTACTAATGATTTATATAAAGACTTAGTTATCTTTTTCTCTAGATATTCTCTGTTGGGTTCCTACTTTGAGAAATATGGAAATTACTATAGACACTATTTCTCCTCCCTCTTCCTAAGCTTTGAATTTTAGATACCAGTTTTATTTTATTTATAATCTTTGTGGTCTTCAATATACTCAAGCTTCTTTTACTTGACTTGTCAGAAAGTGACATCCTTTCACTCCCAGCTAATACCAAGAGGCAATCAATAAACTTCTGCCTTCCAGTTTCATCATCCTACTCCTCATCTATCCTTTGGTGAAGTGTGTGTTCAAATATTTTGCTCTTCTGTTCTTTATTGAGCTGTTTGCTTTCTTAATTTTTAAGTTTTAAGAGTTTTAAACTCCTTCAAAAAACTGATTTGCAAATATTTTCTCCCAGTCTGTCATCTAAGTTTTCATTCTTTTAATAGTGCCTTTTAAAAAGCAGAAGTTCTTAATTTTGATTATGTCAAATTTATAAAATTTTTCCCTTGTGGATCATGGTAAGAACTCTTTGTCTAACCAAAGGTCACAGAGATTTCCTCCTATGTTTTCTTCTAGAAGTTTTATAGTTTCAGGCTTTAGAATTAGGACTATGATCCATTTTGAGTTAACCTTTGCACATGGTGCATGGAATAGGTCAAAGCTATAATGTTATTATTGTTTTGCACATGATGACCCAATTGCTTCAATTCCCTTTACAGAAATAGCTATTTTTATTCTTGCATAGTCTGTGCACTTTGGTTGCAAATCAGTTGTCCATACATAAGTAGGCCAATTTCTGGTCTCTCTATTCTGTTACACTGATCTATTTGTGTATCTTTATACCAATACCACATTGTCTCAATTATTATAACTTTATGACAAATTATGAATTAGGTCATTTGTTTTCAAAGTTGTTTTGGCTAGTTTATGTCCTTTACATTTCCGTGTAAATTTTTAACTACCTTTTCATTTTTTCCAGTAAAGCTGACTAGGAGTTTATTTGGATAGTGTGCTGTTTCTAGAACCAACATCTTCATAATATTGAGTCTTCTGACCCAGGAACACATTATATCCCTTCATGTATTTACATCTTTTTCAGTCTCGTTCAGCAATACCTTGTGGTTTTAAGTGTACAAGTCTTATAAATTTTTCCTCATGCATTCCTAAGAATTTCATAATTTCATGCTATTGTTAATGGTTTTGTTTTTAAATTTCAAGTTCTTTTTTTATTGTAAGTATATACAAATATAATTGGTTTTTGTATATTCATGTTACATTCTGCAGCCCTGATACACTCTTTTATTAGTTCTAGAAATTTTTTTGTAGATCCGTAGGGATTTCTGGATTAATGATCATGTTTTTGGTGAATAAAGAGAGTTTTTATTCTTCCCTTAAAATCAGGGTGACTTTCTTGCGCCCCCTTTTCTTGCTTTAATACACTGGCTAGATTCTCCTATACAATGTTGAGTAGAAGCCATAAGAGTAGACTCCTTGGCTCATTGCCAATCTTGGGGGGCAGAAAGGGCAATGAAAAAGCATTTAGTCCTTCAAATAAGTATAATATTGGCTGTAGAATTTTTTTAATGGATGCCCTTGATCAGGTTGTGGAAGTTCCCTTCTGTTCCTAGTTTGCTGAGAGTTTTTAATCAGAAGTGGAAGTTGAATTTTGTCAAAAAATTTTTTTCTATCTATTAAATGATCGTAGAGATTTAAAATAATTTGTTAATATAGTGAATTACTTTGATGTGTTTTTGAATGTTAAATTAGCTTTGAATTCCTGGGATAATCCCCACTGGGCCATAATATATTGTTCTTTGTATTTATTGCTGGCTTCAATTTTCTATGCTTTAAAAAGAAGTTTGCATCTATACCCAGGAGGGATATTAAATTGTACTTTTATTGTAATGCCTTATTTTGGAATAAGAGTAATATTGGCCTCATTCAATGACTGGGAAGTATTTTCTCTTATTTAATTATCTGGAAAAATTTCTGTAGACTTGGTATTAGTTCCTCTTTAAACATTTGATAGAATTTACCAGGGATAGAATTAGCCAGCCATCTGGATCTGGAGTTCAATCTGTGGGAAGGTTTTAAACTAAGACTTCAACTTCTTTCTAGATATAATGGCTTTTTTTCCCCCAGTTATTTCTTGAGTTAGTTGTGGTGATATGCATCTTGTAAGGAAATTGTCAATTTCATTGAAGTTTTCAAATTTATTGGCATAAAATTGCTCATAATAATCCCTTTTTTCATCCACAATTGTAAAGCATGTAATGATGCCACCTCCTTCATTCCTTATATTCGGAATTTTTCATCTTCTTTTTTTTTTCCTCTAGAAGTCTGTCTGGCCATTTATAAATTTTCTTTCTTTTTAAAAATAATCTAACTTTTGGTTTCATTGCATTTTCTTCATTTTTTTTGTTTTCTACTTCATCGATTTTTTTGTTCTCATCTTTATTTCCTTGATTTTGCTTAGTTTGGGTTTAATTTGCTCTTATTTTTCAAATTTCTAAAGATGAAACTGAGATAATTTATTCCAAGTCTTTCTTCTTTTCTAACACAGGCATTTATTGCTATAAATCATAAACTGCTTTAGTGACAGTTTATGATATATTATGTGATATATTATGTTTTCATTTTTATTGAGATCAAAATACTATTTTTCTGACTCATTGCTTATTTAGAAAGTGAATTATTTGATTTCTAAGTATTTGAGAATTTTAAAAAGACATTTCTGTTGTTGATTTTAATTTCATTCCATTATGGTTACATGGCATATATTTTTCTCTTTTTTAATTTTTAAAACTTCAGTAGCTTTAGGGGTAAAAGTGGTTTTTGGTTACATGGGTGAATTATGTACTGGTGGAGTTTGGGCTTTTAGTATACCCATCATCAAAATAGTATACATTGTATCCAGCAGGTATTTTTTCATTCCTCACTCGCTTCCCACCCTCTCCCCTTCCATTATACCACTCTGCATGCCTTTGCATACCTCATAGCTGAGAGCCCACTTACAAATGAGAAAATGTGGTATTTGGTTTTCTGTTCCGGAGTTATTTCACTTAGGACAGTGGCCTCCAGTTCCATGCAAGTTACTGCAAAAGCCATTATTTCATTCTTTTTTTATGGCTGAGAAATATTCCATGGTATGTGTATACTACATTTTCTTTCTCCACTCATCAGTTGGTGGGCCTTAGGTTGATCTTTGCAATTGGGAATTGTGCTGCCAATAAACGTGTGCAGGAAGTTCTAGCCAGAGCAAGCAGACAAGAGAAAGACGAAAAGGCATTCAAATAAGAAGAGAAGATATCAAGCTACCTCTCTTCACTGAGAATATGATTCTATACCTAGAAAACCCTAAAGACTCTGCCAAGAGGCTGCTAGAACTGATAAACAATTATGGTAAGATTTCAGGATACAAAATCAATGTAAAATATCAGTAGCATTTCTATATACCAATAATGTCCAGGCTGAGAGTCAAATTAAGAACACAATCCTATTTACAACAGCCACAAAGAAAATGAAAAACCAGGAATACAGCTAGACAAGGAGGTGAAAGATCTCTACAAGGAGGACTACAAAACACTGCTGAGAGAAATCAGAGTGATGACACAAATAAATGGAAAAACATGCCATGCTCATGAATAGGAAGAATCAATATTGTTAAAATGGTCATACAGCCCAAGGCAATTTACAGATTTGATGCTATTCCTCTCAAACTACCCAAATGTCATTCTCCATAGAATTAGCAAACAGAATTCTAAAATTCGTATGAAATAAAAAAAGAGCCCAAATTGCCAAAGCAATCCTAGGCAAAAAGAGCAAAGCCAGAGGCATCACACTACGTGACTTCAAACCACAATATAAGGACACAGTAACCAAAACAGCATAGTTCTGGTACAGACACATAGACCAATGGAACAGAAGAGGAAACTCAGAAATAAAGCCATAATTTATAACTATCTGATCTTTGGCAAGGCTGACAAAAACCAGTGGGGAAAAGACTCTCTGTTCAATAAATGGTGCTGGGATAACTGGCTACCCATATGCAGAACAGTGAAACTGGACCCTGATCTTTGATCATATTAAAAAAAAACCTGAAGATAGATTAAAGATTTAAATGTAAGAACTCAAACTGTAGAAATTCTAGAAGAAAACCTAGGAAATACTCTTCTTAACATTGGCCTTGGCAAAGAATTTTTGGCTAAGTCCCCAAAAACAATTGAAACAAAAACAAGATAAGTGGGACCTAATTAAACTAAAGAGCTTCTGTACCATAAAGTAAACTTTCAACAGAATAAAAAGACAGCCTAGAGAATGGGAAAAAATATTTGCAAACTATGCATCTGACAAAGGTTCAATATCTAGAATCTATAAGGGACTCAAACAGATCAAGAAGCCAAAAACGTAAGCCCATTAAAAATGGGCAAAGGACGTTAAACAGACACTTCTCAGGGAAGACAAGTGGCCAAGAAACATATGAAAAAATGGTCATCATCATTAATCATCAGAGAAATGCAAATCAAAACCACAGTGAGGTACCATCTCATACCAGTCAGAATGGCTGTTAGCAAGGCCATGGAGAAAAGGGAACACTTATACACCGTTGGTGGAAATGTATAATAAGTTAGTTCAGCCACTGTGGAAAGCAGTTTGGAGATTTCTCAAAGAACTTAAAACAGAGCTACCATTTGACCCAGCAATCCCATTACTGGGTATATACCCAAATAAAAATAAAACATTATACCAAATAGACATATGCACTTGTATGTTCATCACCATGGTATTCATGATGGCAGAGACATAGAATCAACTTAGGTGCCCATCAGTGGTGGATTGGATAAAGAAAATGTGGTATGTATACACCATGGAAAACTACAAAGTCATAAAAATAATGACATCATGTCCTTTGCATTAACATGGATGGAGGTGAAAGTCATTATCCTAAGCATATTAATGCATGAACAGAAAACTAAATACTGCACGTTCTCACTTATAAGTAAGAGTTAAATATTGAGCACACATGGACACGAACATGAGAAAAATAGATACTGTGGACTACTAGAGGGAGGAAGGAGGGAGGAGGACATAGGTTGAAAAGCTACCTACTGGGTACTATCCTCAATACCTGGGTGTGATATGCCCATGTAACAAACCTGCACATGTACCCCCATATCTGAAATAAAAGTTGAAAAAAAAAGAAATAATGCTCTATGGTAATCTACTGATTAATTACCTTGTTAATAAATATGTAAAGCTCAGCACTTCCCCCAACCCAAACCAAAACCAAATAAGAAAACAAACAACAAAAACCATATGTATGCAGGTGTGTGTGTTTTCTATAATTACTTCTTTTCCTTTGGTAGGCCTACTTTTAGTTCTTTGAGAAATCTCCATACTGTTTTCCATAGAGGTTGCACTAATTTAACATTCCCACCAGCAGTGTATAAGCATTACCCTTTCACCACATTGTGCCTGCATCTATTGCTTTCTGACTTTTTAATCATGGTCATTCTGGCTGGGATGAAGTGGGATCTCATTGTGGTTTTAATTTGCATTTCCCTGATGATTAGTGTTGTTGAGCATTTTTTTCATATATTTATTGGCCATTTATATATCTCCTTTTGAGAAATGTCTGTTTATATAATTTTAAATTTCATACAGCTTGAATCCTTTTGGTTTTGTTAACACTTATTTTATGGCCCAGAATATGGTCTTTCTTGGTGAATATTCTATGTGCACCTGAAAAGAATGTGTATTCTGCTATTTTGGGTGAACTATTAATGTCAATCATGTCATGTTAGTTGATAGTTTTATTTAGGTCTTCTAAATTCTTCCTGCTTTTCTCTCTCTTTGTTTTATTAATTGTAGAGTGAAGGGTATTAAAATATTTTATCATAGTGGCTTCATGTATTTTGAAACTCTGTTTTTAGGTGCATAAATGTTTACAATTGCTATGTCCTCTTGATGAATTCACCCTTTTGTCAATATGAAAAGACCATTATTATCACTGATAATATTCTTTGCACTGAAATCTACTTTGTCTGATATTACTATAGTAAGTCCAATTTTCTTTAGATTATTGCTAGCATGATCTATGTTTTCCATTCTTTTTCTCTTATTGTTTTTGTGACTATTTTTGTTACTATCTCTGTGTATTTTTAAACTGTTACTAGATGCCTACAAAGTGAGGATTTATATATTATCTTAATGAATTGATCCATTTAACACTTTGAAATGGTATTTTTTATCTTTAGTAATGCAGTTTGCTCTGAAATCCACCTTGTCTGATATTAATATGGTCTCTTTAGCTTTCTTTGTATCAGTGTTAGCATGGTATATTTTTTCCCCTCATTTTAATTTTAATCTATTTGTGTCTTTATGTAAAATGAATTTTTGATTATATATGTATTTTGAAAATTGATTATTTATTGCATGTACTTAAGATATACGACATGATGTTTTGATATACATATACATACTGAAATGACTACAACAGGTAAACAAATTAATATATCTATCATTTTCCACAGTAATCTCTGTTTTTGTGGTAAGAGCACCTAAAATCTACTTTGCCAGCAAATTTTCAATATATAATACAATATTATTAACTATAGTCCTCTTGCTGTACATTAGTTCTTTAGACTTACTCATCTTACCTAACTGCAAATTTGTACCTTTGACCTACATCTCCCCATTTCCTTCCCCATCCTACCCTGAAAACCACAATTCTACTCTCTGTAGAAAGAGTAAAATTTTTTGGATTGCACATGTAAGTGAGATCATGCACTATTTTTATTTTTGTGTCTGGTTTCCTTCACTTAACATGATGTCTTCTAGGTTCATCCATGTTATTGTAAATGGCAGTATATCCTTTTTAAAGGTTGAATAGTATTTCATTATGTAAATATACCACAATTTCTTCATTCATTCATCCACTGATGGACACTTACATTGTTTTAATATCTTGGCTATTGTAAATAATGCCACAAGGAATATGGGACACAGATGTCTTTATGAGGTGCTAATTTCATTTCCTTTGTGTATACACTCAGCAGAGGGATTGCTGGGTCATGTGGTAGTCCTATTTTTAATATTTCAAAGAACTTCTGTACTATTTTCCATAATGGCCATACCAATTTACATCTCCACCAACAGCATACAAGAGATCCCTTTTCTGCACACCCATGCCAGCACTTGTTATCTCTTGTTTTTTATTTATTTTTTATTTTTTTAAATAATAGTCATTCTAACAAGTGTAAAGTGATATCTTATCATGGTTTTGATTTGCATTTCCCTGATGGTTAGTGATGTTGAGCACCTTTTCAGATACCTGTTGACCATTTTTATGTCTTACTTGGAAAAAGATCTGTTCAGGTCGTTGCCAATTTATTGATTGGGTTGTTTTTACTGTTTAGTTTGCTATTGAGTTGCACGAGTTCACTGTATATTTTGGATATTAACCCATTATCAGATATATGGCTTGAAAATATTTTCTCCCAATCCATTGGCTACCTTTTCATCTTGTTAATTTTTTTTTTTTTTTGCTGTACAGAAGCGGTTAGTTTGGTGTAGTTTCATTTTTTATTTTTGCATCACTGCCAGAACTTTTTGTGTGATATTCAAAAAATCATTGCCAAAACCAATAACAAGGAGTTTTCCCTCTATATTTTCTTCTAGGAGTTTTATTGTTTCAGGTCTTATGTTTAAGTCTTTAATCCACTTTGAGTTAATTTTTGTGTATGATGTAAGCATCCAATTTTATTCTTTTGTGTGTAAACCATATGTTTATTGGCCATTTATATATCTCCTTTTGAGAAATGTCTGTTTATGTAATTTTAAATTTATATTTTCCCAATACCATTAATGAAAAGACTATCTTTCTCCCTATTGTGCCTTCTTGATGTGCTTGTCAAAAATTATTTGACTATATTTGCTTGGTTTTATTTCTGAGCTCTCTATTCTGTTCCACTGGTCTATTTACCTTTTTTGTTTTGTTTTGTTTTGTTTTGTTTTGCTTTTGGTCAGTAACATACTCTTTTGATTATTACAGCTTGGTACTATAATTTGAAATCCAAAAGTGTGATGTCTCCAACTTTGTTACTCTTTCTTAAGGCTGTCTTGGCTATTTGGTATCTCTTGTGGTTCCATATATATTTTAGAATTGCTTTTTTTATTTACTTAGAAATGCCATTGGGATTTTGATAGAGATTGCATTGAATCTGTATATTACTTTGAATAGTATGGGGATTTTAACAATATTCATTACTCCAGTCCATAAACATCAGATATCTTTCCATTCGTTTGTGTCTTCTTTAATTTCTTTTCCCAATGTTTTTATACTTTTCAGTGTACAGATCTTTCACTAACTTGGTTAAATATATTCCTAAGTATTTTATTCCTCTTGATGCTATCATAAGTGGGATTGTTTTCTTGATTTCTTTTTTCAGGTAGACTGTTATTGGTGTAAAGAAATGCAACTAATTTTTTATGTTAATTTTGAGTCCCACAACTTCATTAAGTGCATTTTTTGAGAACAGCATAAATTGGGTCTTGGTTTTTTGATTTTAGCTGACAATTTCTGTCTTCTAATTGGGCTATTTAGGTTATTTACATTTAATCTTATCATTGATATTGTTAGGCTTAAATCTGTCATCTCATTTATTTTGTATTTTTCTCATGAGTTTTTCCCTTTTATTTGTATGCCTTTTTAAGATTTATTAAATATTTCATATAATTCCATTTTATGTCAATTTTTGCTTGTTAGTGATAGTTATGATTTGTGATAGTTATTTGTTTTGTTATTTTAGTATTTTAGTGGTTACTTTAGAGTTTATAGTATATATCTTTAATTTATTGCAGTCTGTCTTTAACTAATATTATAACACTTCATGAATACTTAATAAAGCCCTATAATAGTATACTTCTTCCATTTCTGCTCTCCTGGCATTGTGCTATTATTGTCATACATTTAACATCTACATATGTTTTATAAACCTTATGCTATAGTTATTTTTGTTTAAATACTTAATATTTACTCTTTAAACAAAGATATTTAAATAATATTCAAGATATTTAAATAATAATACATATTTTACTTTTGTTTTTACCAGTCTCCGTGCTCTTCATACACTTTTACAGATCTACATTTCCATCTGGTACTTTCTTTGTCATTTCTGTATATTTTGCATTTGCTGGTGAATTAAATGATTTCAACTTTCATATGAATGAAAGTCCTTATTTCGTCCTTAATTTTGAAACATAATTACACTTCACAAATCATAACCATTACTAATAAGCAAAAACAGACATAAAATGGGATCATATAAAATATTTAATTTTAAAAAGGCATACATATAGGGGGAAACAAAGAATTGATGAGAAAAAAACAAAACAAATGAGATGATAGATTTAAACCTAACAATATGAAGGATGTAGAATTCTTATTTCACCAGTTTTTCTTTTTGCTCACCTCTACCTTAAAAATTTGCTCTATTGCATTCTCTTTGCTCTGTTGCATCCTCTATTGCATTCTTGTTTGAATAGTTTTCAGTAAGAAATTTGTTATCCTTGTCTTTGATTACCTGTATATGACATAACTTTCATTCTCTGGCTACTTAAAAAATATACTCTTTATCACTGTTTCAAAGAAATTAGTTTATGATGTACCTCAGTGTAGTTTTCTTCATATTTCTTATGCTTGGGGTTCATTCAGCTTCTTAGATCTGTGAATTTATAGTTTTCCTTAAATTTGGAAAATTTCAGTCCTCATTTCTTTAAATATTTATTTTCTCTCCTCGTTCTCTTCCCCTTTAGAGGCTCGACTCACATGTATGCCAGACTGATTGAAGTTGTGCTACAGCTTACCCATGAGCTGTTTACTTTAACAATTTTATTTTTTTCTGTTTGATTTTGAGCCATTAAAGGGAAAGGTAGCAGTTTCAAGGAACTTACAAAGGAAGATGACATATTTACTTTGATAAGCTGTAATTAAAAAAAATAAGTCAGGTCTTTCCTGTCCAAACGAGTGGCTATCAAAAAATAAGAGAGCTTTTGTAAAAACTGGCAAATGTCAGATTATTCCTTGTTGAAGGAAACGGTTTGTTTTTGTGTAGAGATTTTCCCTGCCTGAATTTACTGATTTTCTTTCCATTGTGTTATTTGACATGCTCCTCTATTCTCTGTATTTCATGTAGATTGGTAGTTAGATCTGGATGATACAATTTTTTTGACAAGAATATTTCATAGGTAGTTGTGTACTTCAACCAGGAAGCACATAATGTCTGATTTTTCTCTTGTGATGTTAACAGCCTTTGACAGTCATCATTATCACTCCATATGGCAATTTAGTTCCAGTGATGCCTCATGAGTGACTCGTGGGAGTAAGATGTCTTGAGTTTTTGCTTTTTTTTTTTTAATAAGAGACTGCCTTAGGCCTTTAAATATTAGTCTAACTGGATGTAAAATCCCTGGCCTCATTCATTTCCTTGAGTATATTAAATATGTAATTCCATTGTCATTTGGCACAAAATGTTGCTGTTAAAATGTCTGATGCCAATCTGATATTTCTTCCATTTTAAATGTCTTGTTATTTTTGTCTGGTGTTATCCACACAAACAAAATAGTTTTTGAAAAATAAGTACTCTTTTTCAAAATTTCAACTACTGTTCTCAGATTGACCTGTCTTGCTAATTTTTACTTTTTGGAATTTTTTGTTTGTTGGTTGCCAGTGTTACTAGAAGTGTCATTGTCTCATGCAGCTCACATAGCTGTAAGTGGCTTGTTCCTGCTTTATAATTTTGGGTTTATGAAGATATGTTGTCATCTAGATGTTTTAGTAGATATTATATTGCCTGTGAGCTTTTGGATCTTCCTAGGAGCTCTGTTTATAAGGACAGGGGCTCTCAGGAGAATTCACAAACAACACATATGCCATTATACCTGTTTTCTCAATCTTCCTAGTAGGTTTTGAAAATCTTGGATGTGGGTTTTGTTGGTCTCTTTGTTTGCATTTTCTTTTGTCTTGGTGTTCATGACTTTTAGGGTACGTTGGCTTTTCCCTCATTTCCCTAACTTAGACCCACAGCTGCTGACCTCCCACACTCCTGCTCACCACTACTTTTACTCAGGTCATAAAGGACTCTCCATTACCTGGTGGTGTTGAAGATGTTATCCATAGATTGATTTTTTCCACTTTCATATTTGATCTGTTTAGTTTTAAGGAGTTTGAAACATTAAAAAAACTACCCTGCTGCTATGGTCAGTCATATCATTGGAAGTTTATGGAACTTTTATATATATATATATATATATATATAATTTTACAATTTCTCTGTGATATTTTCCCCTTGTATCAACATGCCACATTTAATTCACCAACTCACCTATTCATTTGCATTTCTGCTATTTCAGATCTTTCACTATAACAAAAAAGACTGCAGGAAAAATTCTGATATATTTCTGTTTGAGATCATATGATAGTTACTACAGTGTTTATTTATAAAAATTCATCTTTAATCTTTCAAAAATTAAATCACATAAAAGCTTTGTAAATGGAATATGGTATACAAATATCACATACTTTAATTATCTGAGATTTTGACATTTTCTGATTTTTACAAAAGATCTCTTCCTTTTTGATAGCTGCTTTTTTGAATACGAAAGACTTGACTTTATTTTTTTTTTTAATGACAGCTTATCAATGTAAACATCCCATTTCCCTTTACAAGTTTCTTGAAACTGCTTCCTTTCCCTTTAATGACTCAACAGAGCACACATAAAGAACTGCACAAACATACATGCACGCCCCAGAGAGCTTTGTGTGAAAATCTCTGTGTTGGTAGTTTTCTGTGGTGGTTACCCTTTTAGTTTGCTCTAAAACATCCTAAAAAGAGAGAGGAAGGATATATTGGATTCCCTTCCAGGGTCTTCCATCCTATATCCAGGTGCTTGGGGTTTCTGATGGGCTCCAAGCAGTTCCAGCCAGGCAACTTTGCCTGGACAGAAACAAGGTTTCTTAGTTTGTACAATATTTATTAATGAATAAGTCAGCCTGACTCTTTGGCCTGGAGTCCTTTGCTTTTCATTTGGGTAAATTAACTTAGGAACCCTAAATTCAACTCATTGAATTTCCTGTGTATTCTTTTGTTGAGGAAGCAGTGATCATAGTGTTTTTAGATATGGTCCAGGCAACTGTGACTGCCCCAGATGAGGGTAAGAACATTTCTGTTTTCCCCAGGCTGAGACCTCACACGTTGGTCTCAGTCTCAAAGGGAAAAGCCACCAGCTGTTCGATAAGTGTGTTCATTTGTTCATTCACTTGACATGCCTTTATGGAACACCTGCTGTGTGGCCGGCTGTGGTAGAAGCTCAGGATGCAAACACGATGATGATGATAATGATGATGATGATGATGATGATGATGATCACACTGAGCACAATGATGATAGGTTTAAATGTGCTTGTTTCCTGGTAATAGCTGGAGAATATTTTTTCCATTGCATGAATATACTACATTTAATTGATCAATTTTACAATTCATGCACATTTAAGATGTTTGTTCCAATGATTTACATGATTAGCTGCTTTCATCCTCACAATAATCCTAGAGGTTGGCAATATTGTTCTCGCCCCTATTTTACAGACAGGAGGAGGAAGGCACAGAGAGTGAAGCAGTTTTCTTGTAAGTGCTCTTATGTGGTGAGCCTGGGATCCCATCCTAGGCAGCCTTATTCCAAAGACCACATGCTCAAGAACTCTGCTGTCTCCACCTGTCCAGAAGTAGTTGCTGTCCTAAGGAATTCACAGGCTAAGAGCTCAACATGCAAATAAGTCACTTATAGTACATAGTAGTAAGAAACAATAGCTGAGCACTTAGAGGACAGGCGTAGCCCAGAGAAGAGGGGACTGGCTCACCTCTGCAGGTAGAAGGGACTGGCTCACCTCTGCAGGTAGAAGGAAGTCTGCTGGGGAGACTCCTTGTTTTGAAGGATACACACGCTCAGCCCAATCAATTCGGACTCCTAGAGAAGGCGTTTGTACATGGCAGTGGTGGACTATGTGGACAGTGTGAGCAGTGGTGGACTATGTTGACAGTGTGAGCTCACCTACAGCAGGGCAGTGCGGAGGAACAGGAGGCTCCCCAAGAGAGTCCACTTGGGGTCAGAAGTTCAGGCCCTGCCACTCTGCCTCTCACGACCTCTGGCAAGTCACTTAGCTCTCCTGATGTGGTCTTCACTTAACAACCTCACACATTGGTCTCGGTCTCAAAGGGAATAATCAATGCAGAAGTTCCTTGTAAATGGCAAAGTGCTGGGCACTGTGACGGCTGCTACCACTCCCTGGAAAGGACAAATGAGGCCTGGCGGGTCTCATGGGGGGCAGTGTGAATCACGGCTCTATCGCCTTGCTCCAGTGACTGCCTCGTAAAGCTTCATCTAATCTCTAGGTTCCAGCCTTGAGCTCCTCAGGAAAGGTGTCAAGTATCACGTTTCACCACGAACTGTTGGTGTTGACCTGACAGTCAGGGCCCGGCCAGCGAGCTGAGGCAGCGCTTCTCCGCGCCACTCAGCCATGGTCCCCTTTCTTCCTCCATAGGCAGAAAGCATCTGTTTCTGTACAATAAAGAGAGCGGCTCCACTGACAACACAGTCGCTCAACCGGCCCCGACCACCAGAACAGTAGCACTGGTTAACTCTGTGCACAGAAGCAGGGACTTTCCCTAAAATAGTGCTCAGAAACTGGGAAAGTAAGACTGGGCTGAGGGTTTATCCTAGAAGAATGTGTCAGGATAGTCCCTTTGTTAAGAGGTTTCATCCATGATTCAATCTATAATTCCAAGAACTCTCATTTTTTAGACCTAACAAGCTCTCCATCAACAATGGCTGGAGAAAGACTAAAGAGCGTATTTTAAAAACTGAAACCTGCAATCTCCTGATGATGGAGACCAAAAATGGAAATAATCACACAGATTTCTCTAGGTCCTCAGGCCCTCCAGGTTTCCCAGGCTCCCTCCTGAGAGAGCTACATTCCATTCAGACCAGGGGGAATTTACATTGAGGGGTCCATCTCATTGTACTCTGCTGAACCTAGCAGCCAAGCTGTCCAGAAGAGTCCCCACTTGCATGGCAGATGCTGATGTTGGCAGGGAAGCCGTCCCCAATCCAGCTCTGTGTCATTCTTGGGAATGGGCAGTGGCCCCTGTGTTCTCCTGAGGTTGGAGTAGTTTCCTTCCCTGGCGAAGCTGCAGTGAGGAGGCCACCGGGCATGGCAGTCTGGAGTTCAGTGTGTCCTGTGCTTGCTGTAGAGCTCCCTTTCACTCTGGGTTTGCTGGGAATATGTGACCATGAAATGCACTGAGAAGAGGCAGCACCACATCTTTGGATAAAGATGCTCCACCAAACTAACCAACTAAGGTCATGACCCCAGGGTGATTCCCAAATTCAGAGCCATGGCCACCCTGGACCTCCCCACCCAGCCATGCTACCTGTGTCTAGGCCTGGGGGCAACTCAGCTCTGCCTCTCTCAGAAGCTTCTGGTCAAAGAATGGTCTGTCCTGCCTTGGCTGTGGTAAGGCTGCCACACAACCCATTTTAGGAAACTTTCATGGTGATGGTTGGGTTGGGTGACCTGCTGCCTTTAACTCAGTGTCCTGGATGTCACCTGAAAGGCATCAGCTTCACAACATCCTAGACCTTGAGGCTCTGAGCCCCCCACTTGCTTCCTGGCAATGTGTGCTTAGTCAGCCTCATGGCTGCTTCAAGCTTCCCATTTACGATGCCTCTATCTTTGTTCAAGTCCTTTTTAACATATTTCGTTCCTCCAAATTGTGTGATTTGAATTTGGTTTTACTTTGACTGACTATGATATTTTATGGAAACACATGATGATAAGCCCCCAGCAACTTGCATCTCCCTTAGCTGAAGTGTGAGTTGGAGCCCTGAGCTGCACACTTCGATGGTGCTGAAAGAGGGTCCTGGAGAGGCAAGCAGGTGCATTTGGGCATGCGCAGCCCTGGCCAGCTATACCCTTTGCTGTATTCTTCTCAGCGTATGGCCCTCCAGACCTCCTAGGTCACTCGCAGTCATAGCCAAAGTCACGTTTTGCCCTCATCTACTCCCCTCCCCCTACTCCATGGGGCACACTGGCCTCCTGCCTCCTTGGCCATGCGAGGCACTGGCTCACCTGCCTGGACGCCTTTGCACACCTGTCCACAGGATGGCGCCATCACCTCCTCCAGGTCTTTGCCCAAAAGTCACCTTCTTGGGGACTTGTTCTTTACCATTTGATTATTTAAAATTACAGCAGATTCCTAGAACCAACCATCCCTTTTGCTCTCTCTCTTTTTTTTTTTTTTTTTTTGCCCTTCTCACCATTGGGCATGCTCTTTACTGATTGTGTATTTCTCCCAACTACTGTGTAACCCTTAGAAAACAGATTTTTTTCTTTACAACTTTTATTTTCAGCTCAAGGGGCACAAGTGCAGCTTTTTTTACATGGGTAAATTGTGTGTTGTGGGGGTTTGACGTACAGATTACTTTGTCTATAATAAGGAATAAGCACAATACCCCATGGGTAGTTTTTAATCCTCATGCTCCATCTTCTGCCCTCAGGTAGGCACGGCAGTCCTTGTTCCCTTCGTGTCTACGCATATGCAGTGATCAGCTCCCACGTCCATATGAGATCATGGAGGACAGGTGTCTGTCTGGTTTGTTACCTTCCCAGCACCTGGGCAAGAGTGTGCATGAACTAATGTGGAATACATACATTCTAAGGAATAAATGAACATTATATCCTCATATTATATGAAGAATATCATTTGAAGTATTTCTCCTTCTGTAACATCTCTCTAAGTAAAAATTAAATTTCTCTAGTAGAATAACTTTAAAACAACCCAAAACTTCATTTATCCATAGATATATATTTAAGACATCTTTTTACTTTTTTGTAAAAGTTTTGAAAAACTTTTTCTTTCAGGCAATAAAAGTAATTCAGAATCATTGTAAAGAGTTTTTAGAAAGTACTGTTCTTTTTAAAATTAGTAATTAGTAATAATGCCAGAGTTAACCACTGTTAGCACTTTGCTATATTTCCTTTTATATTTCTATCTATGCGTGCACATTTGCATAGACACACACACATGCTTCTATAAATACTTAATCATATTTGTCTACACACATATGTATATATATATATATTTAGGTTGGAATTGTACTATGTTTACTTTTATCATGTACTATGCCAAGAACATATTATGTATTGTTCATTGCTGGTCTTTCTGGAACACTATGTTCAGAGATATATTATCATTTCACCACATATAATCTATCATAATTTAACAATATACTATTGTGGATAATAAGTGTTTTCATTTTCATTATCTATTGAGTTTATTGGTCTTTAACGGCTCTCACTTTTATCTATTCTAATTCCTTTAGCTTATTTTGCTTGTATATTTTACCTCTCAATAACCTTCAAAGTTTAGTCTTTTGTCCTTATGTTCTTTCAAAATGGCATTTTCTTGACTCTCAGTGGTTTCGTTCCATGGCCTGTTTACCTTTAGTTCCTTGATTCTATCTGTCTCACCTTCTTTGTATTTTCTAGAGTAAATCTCATTTCCGGGATGTGTTTCCTGGCAGGCTTTCACTGTGGTGAAGTGGGAACAGCGTGACCCCACAGCCCACTTCCTACTCTGTCAGAACCTCCTCCTCAAAGAGCACGCTCAGGACCTGGGGTTCTTCCCCCTGTGGCTGGCGAGGTCACAGTGCCCTCTGGAATCATATTCCCAGCCATCCCTTGCTGAGAGAGGAACATTCTATGTTCTAGAGTCTCTAACATGTGCGGCCCCTGATGAGGAGCAAGAATGCCCCCTCTCACTCAGCCTTGTCAGGGCCAAGTGAAAGAAGCCTGGGCAGGCCTGGGGAAGCTGCCCAAGGAGCCTCAGTAGTCAATGCTGGCATCGTTTCTCCCTCAGCCCCTGTGTTTGTCACTTTGAAGCTTTCTACTGGTTTCCTTTGAGTCCCCTAAGCTCCCCAGTCAGATCAAGGAAGAGCTGGTTGTTGCTTTCACAGACTTCAGGGGCAAGCAGATCTGAGTACCTCGGGGGTCAAACAGACCTGCCCCAACCACAGCGTTGAAGAGGAGATCCATTTCCTAAAAATGGGAGGAGACGGCTATTGGTGGGATGCTCTATTCCCATCTGTCTCCACTGCATGTCTACAGAATGGCTCCCTGTAGTCTGGGAGTAGCGTTCCCTGGCTTCTCTGAGCTTCCTGCGGTCCACGAAAGGCTGTTTCCCTTGACAGAAGCCTTTCCTCTTCTTCCATATCTGGTTGACTGCATGTCCTTTGGAGCCAGACCTCTGGACTGAGGACTTGAATCTCTGATTGATCCGCCCACTACTCAGCTCCATGGCCTCAGTGGTGTCCACGAGACTCTTGACATGGGACCTATTCACAAGGGAAGGCACCTCCCCACAGATGCACCTGAAAGCCGTGGACCCTGTGATTCTCAGGAATTCGGCTGACTGATGGAGCAATCCTTCCCATGCGGGTGGAAGTGGAGGACTCCCCTTGACCCAGACACACAGGTACTCCGTGAGTTTCTTGACGGTGCCAGTTCCTCTGAAGTATGGATTTTACTCCTTGGTGTTGTCTGATTAGATAAACTCTCCAAGATAAAGATCCGGATATATTGGCAAGGGACCTGGCTTTTAGAAGACACATATTCCTCAGATTTAAAGTTGTAGGCCCTCTTTTCTCTCCAGGTATGTGAAGAAAATACCTTTGGCAAAGGTCTTGGTGGGCTGGCGCCTGTATCTGCTTAGCTTCTGGAAGAACTGGCTCGTGCACTGAGAATCTGCATCTTCTATATCTGGCTAGAAGTCTCATTAGATGTACTATCTACAGTCTGGCCAGGGTGCATTCCATCTACTTGGCTTCTGGGTCCCATTACAATCCAACTTTAACTTTGATTCTCTGCCCCAGGAGAGAGATGGTTATCTGAGAAGACCCATCACTAGGCCCAGCCTTGGGCTCCTGGGCCCACCTGCAGCCAGTGGGCCATCCTCTGGGTGGTTTGCAGCCACAGTTGGGAGTAAGGTTGAGTTCAAGGGTTTGCTAGTTTGTAAGTGAATTTTATTGCTGTAACATCATTCTCACTCACTTGCCCTCTGACATGCTTTCTTGGGCAGGAGGGAAGGTCAGGGTGACTCAGTGGTGCAGAAATTATCTTGATTCCTGGGCACCCCCAGGACCCCACGTGGGCCTCTGGTCCAAGGAAAGCAACAACACTCACGTTAGGGCCCTGAATACTCAAGTCCAGCCTCTGCCTTTTTGTAAATAGTAAATCCACCCGAGGTTGTGTACATCCCAAAGGGGAAATGTGCCTTTTCCACCCTGTTACACAGCGTGGAGGTGCATTTACAACTTGAATGTGAGAAACTCACCCCCAGCTGGACACCAAGGCCAAAGGGCCTTCTTACTGTCAGGCTTCTCTGCTGCAGGCCTGATGTGCATGGCAGACTCACACCTCTGACGATCTCAGCCAGACGAGACAAGGGCCATTAAGGTGGGAATTCAATTTCTGGACTTCAGTTATACCATGAAATGTTATGTGGCTATTCAAAAAGCATGCTTTTGGGGTTATTTTAAGACATGGGAAGATGTTCTTAGTACACTACAAAGTTGAAGAAAAGGACAGGGCCCTCAGCTGCTTCCTCAGTAAGACCCCCGTTTTGTTATCTGTATATATAGCCATATCAAAATGCTGATGATAGATATTTTTGGGTGACTTCATTATAGGTACTTTCTAATATTTTTCAAATGTCTACAGTGTATGTGAATTATTTTGTAATGAGAAAAGACACTTTGTTGAATTAGTATAAGTTTTTTTAAAAAAACTGTATTAAAATTATGAGTTTCATAATTTATAATGAACCCCCACCCACGGACCCATCACCCATTCTCAAAAATTACCCCAACTATGGGCTAATCTTATTTCATCTATGCCACCATCTACTTCTCTCTTGCCCATATTACTATTTTTTAATTAACAGACAATTTTTGAGAGCAGTTTTTGGCTTAAAAAAGTGGAGCAGACACAATGGAGAGTTCCCACGTGCTCTCCTCTGACCCCAGTTTCCCTATTACTAACATATTGCATTAATGTGGAACGTTTGTACAATGGATGAACCAATACTGATGAATTCTTATTAATTAAAGTCCCTAGGTTACTGTAGGGTTCACTCCTTGTTTTGTATAGTTCCATGAACACAGGTTTTTAGTTTTTTTTATTCCACAACTTATCAAGTGGATTATTCCCAAGACTACAAATGTCTGAACCAACTTAATCATTTGAAGTATCTAAATTGCGTTCCAACTACAATCCAGGAAGAAGTGAGGTGATGAGGAAGCCCTTTAGAAACATCTGAAAAGCACAAAGTTGAGAACACAGCAGCCACACTGAAATCTCCATCCCTAGTATATGAGTATAAAGCAACGGCAGTGTGGGTTGCTGGTGCTGATGTGTGGGGGCTGAGGTGTGGGGCTGTGCCTGCTGCCTGGGGAAGGTGAGCCTCACTCCTCCGGGAACAGTAACTTTAACTGGAGCACAGTTGTTGAGGCAGTGGGAGTGGGAAGGAGCGTGCAGAATGTTCCCCAAGACTGATTGGAGCCAGAACCTACAAAGGGGATTAAAAAAAATTAAAAAGTAATCCTGGCAGCCTAATGAAACAGAGACTTTCTCAGCAGTGGAATGGGGGAGCAATGCCCAGCCATGATGTAACCACGGCCGTCCAGGCAGCTCTTTCCAGACACCTGCCAGACGCTAATTAGTCCAGGCCTCCAGAGCAGGGATCCGGGCAGGAGCAGAGGGAGCAGAGGTCATTTTTCCCAGGACATTTGCAACCTGTCAGAGTTTAATGCCCTCTCCCCACAACCAGTCTACAGAAGAGTTTTGGTTTCTATATGCAGAAGGGGACAAAAATTGTCATAGCCAGCTGACTCAGCCCCTAAATTAATCATGCCAGTTGTGGTAGAGACCACATTGACTGTTTGCTCTTCAACGATCTCACTGATAAGCACTTCCTGCATGGGGCCAGGCTTCGGGGAGGCACTGGTGGCAAGATAGGGCAGGGTCTGCAGGGGCACTGACCTTCCACTGCAGGACACTAAGCCCCCGAAGACAGTGGGGACTGCTCTTTATTTGCTTATTTCCAGGGGTCCCACCAGCCTTCACTTTGCCCTGTGTAGCCAAAGGGCCATGTCCATGCACAGACACATGTCATCTGGGTTTCCTGAGAGTGGAGGAGACCAAAACTGAATTCTGAGTTTCCAAGTTTCCAAATATTCAGCCTGTCATGATGGTGTGGGCAAGCCCTCCTGTGTGGATGAGTCACAGAGAGCCGGACCCTGCTTCCTTCCACCTTCTTTTGGGATGTCAGTCACTTCTCATCAGTGGGCCTCACCCCTTCCCAGCCAGGAGCACCAAACTCAACCCAGGACCATTCAGATTCTTAGGCTACTTTAGAGAATCTGTACAGACCTATATAGAAAAGCAATTAGGCAACTTTAAAAAGAAAACTAGGAGAAGGGACTAGCTCTACCTGATTCCAAAATGTATTTTAGGTTTCCATGGAAAATGGCACCTGGTAAGAATTCCACATACAACCTCCTCTCCCTTTCCATGAAAAGACCCAGGAAGAAACAGAAACGCTTGGATACTAACAGATTCTTACTGCATGTGTATTGCGTACCAGGTATCATGCTGGGTACTTCCAGCAGCTCATCAAGGTTGGCGGAGTAACTGACCCCACTTACAGAGGACACCCTCCCGCCCAGGCATGCACAACCCCACAGACTCAGCCAGCAAAGGGCACGATGGGTGTCATGTCTAGCCCTTCCTGGACCCCAGGGCTGTGCTCCTACTGAGGCCACTCACCTGGTCTTCAGAATCTTGGGGGAATTTCCACAACATGGGAACCTAAGGGGCTGAATCAAGAATCATGTGCAGAAGCTGGCACTGTCTGAGCCTGGGACAGATGCGGAGGGAAAATGGCTTGGGGCCTGTGGTCATCTCTCCCCTCACAGGCCCATGTGGTTGGCTCTCAGGCCACTGAGCAGTCTTAGGTCTGAGCTGTGGTTACTTTTTGGAGGTTTCATAGAAAGGCTTTGATAGCTGACCTCAATCATTCTCTCCAAGCCCAAGATGGAGCAAATCCATCAGCCTAGTTCAAAGGCCAGTACCTTCCTCTGTCATGGCTCAAAACCCAGGCCACGACCAAGCCCTGCTGTGCCTGGCAAGGGAACGACTCTTGGCGTTGACCCGATAACTGCTCCCTGTACTGTTTCCCTGACCTCTTTCCTCCCCCCGATTTCCCCATAAACCTTCTCTTTCTAAATCTGTTCAGGGGAGCCAGAGAGTAGCGGAGGAGAGGTAGTAGCGCTATCTCCCAATTCTTCCCTTGCAGTCAGCCCCTGCGATGTCTTCTCTACATAGTAGCTATGGTGAGACTTTTAAAACATACATTCAGCCCTGCGCCTCCTCTGCTGGTGCTCTTAAATAGCCCCATGGCTTCTCGTGTTGGAAAAGCCTCTCCTCCCTACCCATTCCACTCCTGACTCTGGAGGCCTTGCTCTTCCTGCAAATACCAGATGAACTCTGGCCTCAGGGCCTTTGTGTGTGCTGGGCCCCCCTCCTAGGATGCACTTTGGCCAAATGTGCTCATGCTCTGCTGTGTCCACTGTTGGCTTGGACAAGGATGAGTTCTCTTTGTCTTTTACCAAATGAGGACCTCGATTTCTGAAATACTGGTAATGTAAAAAAAGAGTTCTGGCTTGAACTTGAGAAGTTGGTTTTGTCTGACCTTATGAAATCTCTTGAGAATACAGAAGGGTGATTCAATGAAGGGGAAGTGAACTGATCTTCCCTCTCTTAAGTGATCCACCAAGGAGAGGAAGGGAATCCAGAACTTTCAGGAGCAAAGTCATATGTTGGAAAGGTGTCCATCATATATTCACTCAATAGACACCTACTGAGCACAGAGCTCGTGAGTTAGGAGGTGGGGACCCCACCCCGAATCAGAGAGCAGTCCCTCTGTCAACGAGCTGATGGCTGGCCTAACTGAAGAGACAAATATTAAGTGACTATACAAATAATTATAAAATCCTAAGTATCATAAGTGCAGCGAAGGTGACATGGGCAGTTTTAGGTCTGTCTGGGAGGCCAGGAAGGGCTTCCCCAGAAAAGGGACATTCGTTGTAGAATATGAAGGATAAGTTGGAGAGGTGCTGAGCAGCACCGCGAGATCCATGGCTTCCACCCTTCGGTGCACACTAGTAACATTCAGTGAAACAGAAAACACCAGGAGACAGGAAGGCCAGGTGTGGGTAGATGGGGAAAAGAACAAGTTCTGTTTGGGACTTTACTGTGAGGTTCATTGAGCCAGAGAAGAGCCAATATTAAGTATACAATTGGATATTACTAGATATACCAAGGACAATATGCAGACAAAAGCTTGGAAATGTGAGGAGTGGTCTGGCTCAAGGTACATGTTTGCGAGTCACTACCAAGCTGTGCAGTAACCGAAGGCCTGGGTGCACACGAGTTCTTCTGAGGACAGAGTGCAGATGGCACAGAGAAGGGGGCCTGGGGGCCGCCTTGAGGAGCTCTAACATTCCAACTGTACGTAAATAAGGATGAGCTTGCCAAGAAAGCAGAGACATTTCCTGATCAGCAGGAGGAAAAGCAGGAGAGTGTGCTTTGAATGAAGTCGAGGGAGGACCCTTTGGACTATTGGTGTGACATTTTTGTAAGTCTAAAATTATTTTAAAACAAACAGTAAAAATCAGTTTATTAGGGCTTATTAGGATGGAGGAGGGCCCAGCTTCTCCATGGTGGATAACTGCTTCCCATCAATAGGGACTTTCCTTGGTAGGGGTCCTCATCTTCGTCCATATCCTCTTCAAAGAGCCACTTTAACTCCTCAAAGCTTCTTCCTCTTTATGCCCGTACACTTATCTCTTCATCTAAACCAGTGTCGTTCCAGGACGTAAACTGTGAAAAAGGGGTAGATCATTTACTTTTCAACCCTTTATAGTTAAAGAAATTCTACTGGCTTTTAAATGTATGCTACATTTTAATATATCCCCACTTATTTATTAAACAAACATATACATACATTTAATTGAGGACACTGGAGAAATTACTACCAATTTGTACCAGTCAGGATAGGCCAGGTTTGATGATAACAAACAAGCCCCAAGTCCTGGGGGCTAAAAGAACAAAGGTTTGCTTCTTGCTCAAGTGCTCCATCTACTGTGGGTTGTGGGAGAGCTTGGCTTGTGTTTATCACTCTAAGACCGCTCCATCTTGACACTTACTTCCATGATTGCTGCGGTGGGGAAGGCATGGCTCAGTCAGGCACTGCAGCTGGGTGCTTCAGCCTGGGAGCTACACACATCGTTTCTGCTCACCCTTCATTAGCTGCAGGCAGGCACTGGTTGTGCCTGACTTCAACGGAGTGTGGAAGTATCCTTCCTGTGTACATGAAATAGAAGAAATCCAGAACCAGTCCATGCAATGTAAGGTTCTACCACGAGCAATAAAAGTCAGTAAAATCACAACATTGTGGCAGAAACAGCTAATTGCTTAGTCAATGTTCATTCTTCTCTACTTCCTAAGAGCACCCTTGTATGTCAATACCTACTGAAAAGTATCTAACTCTACAGATACCCTAATAGCTAAGCGGGGGGACATATGACCCAATTTTGGGTTTTTGGATGGAATCAGAAGTCACTAGGGGTGGGGCTTAAAGGAAAAAAGTCTTTTTGGTGATCTGACAATGCTGGCTTGTGCCTTTGGCCTCTGTCCTTCCTCTGCCGTCCATCTTCTTCCTCCCATCTTGGACTCTGGAAACGGTGGGAGCACAGCAGCCATCCTGTGATCCCAGCACAGGAGCCTCACTCTGAGGACGGCGGGGCAGGACTACTCATGGGTCCTGGTCTTGGTGAGGGTGTTGAACCTCTAGATCAGCCATGGGCTGCTTCCCCCACATTGCTGCAGACAAATAAGCCAGCACTGTTAGGTTCTCTGTTACTTGCAGACAAACCCAATCTAAATGATGCAAATAAAATATTTTTATTACCACATACCAGAAATAATGATGTATTCATACAGTATAATTCTGGGCATTTTAGAAATATTTACAAAAATTGCCATATTAACATCACCTTTCAGGTAGTTAAATGGCATATAACTTTCTATAACGAATTTAGAACAATTTTTCTACAGGAAAACGGACGGAAAATAAAATATTATCTACATGTAAGACCCACTTTGAGGAATAAGTTGTATGCTTTGAACTTCTTGTAAAACTAATCAATCTAGCCTAATAATTTAAGACATTAAAGTTAGTTATTCAAACATTGATAGTGATAAATATAGCAGTAGTATCCATTCCTTCTCCAAGTAATCAAGACATTCTGGTTTATTGATGTAAATTATTTTTTAAACATGCAGTTCATTTAACAATACATGTGTTGACAGCTGCACCTTCAAAAAAACTTACAAAACCAGGGAACACAACATTAACTTGTTACTAAACTGAAAGAAACTTAGCTGAGATAGTGTTTTGGAAATCATGAGGGACATGGCCTGCTCTTTGAAATGAAAACAAAAGCATTTATTGGGGCGTAAAACTAAATTCATTATTTGGCAAATTTCTTGCTCAGATACCATGTCCACATGCATCTCTGTCCCAGGAATTCTGTTTTGTTGTGAATTATATAGAACTTATTTTAATGTGTTTGCTTTACTTAAAAAAAGGAATGAATTATAGTAATCTTTTCATCATGCTTGCCTCACCGGAGAGGAGCTCTTAGCAGAGCTGTTCTAGCTATAAGAGCCCCACAGCAATCCTTCCGCCTTTCTGAAATGCCCATGCAGGATGTTGAGGGCCTCTGGCCAGCGTTTTCTTTTCTTTTCTTCTTCTTTTTTAAAATCTCCCCCATTCATTTAAACTTTATTTATATGAATAAAAGAACTTGAGACAATTTAGCTCAATTTTAATGTTTCCCAAGCATTATTTTGACCAGGTACCCAGGTTTAAGTTATGAACATTGACAGTGTCCATTATATAACCACACTTGAAGTTATTAAGGACTTAACCATTTTCTAATATTAGCCTATTTTCTACACTGCTTTTCACATATATGGCCATTAAAAATGGAATGTCTGTTACATTTATTGGCTTGTAAGTGTTTCTGGAAAACTGCAGTATGTGTGAAGGCCAATTTCCATGCTGGCATTGCATGCATCCAAATATTAATGCACAGAGGCATAGAATTAGAGCAACAAGAGAGCATATTCAAACACTAGCAAGCCCCATTCCCCTTTTTATTGCTTGTTTGCTTAGTACTTCTTAAAACAAAAAGAAAGACTTGAATTCAACATTCAACTACCAAAGAAGGAGTAACAGCAGGACACATACTCAGGACTACTAGCTGATGCAAAACAGTAGACATTGGTATATATCCATATATATATATATATATATATACGTATATACCTATATATATGTATATACCTATAGATATACCTATATATACACACACACATATATATACCTGTATGTATATATATATATATATATATATATATATATAAAATGTCTCTATATATAGACATTGGTGTGTGTGTGTATATATATATATATATACACACAACCTTATTATCTAAAACTCTTCTCAACCAGGGCCTTCCCAACAAATTGGTAACAACATGATTTATGTTGAAATATACACAAGAAATAAGAGTGTGTTCTTTGTCTTTGGGAATTTAATAACTCAGACTATCCAAATTTGAATTCAGGTCTGTAGGAAGTGAAAAGCCTATACTAAGCAACTGTGCTACGTTTCTGCTGCAGTTAGGTTATTTTGGACAATTATACCTAAACTATCCTTGGTTTCATCCAGCAAAATGTATACAGTACAAACAGGAAAGCATGCCAGCCAGCTAGGGGTTTAATAATGCATTTTTATTCTCTTGCTCTGAAAACTTGTATCAAAAAATGTAAACTAATGCAAATAACTCAAGATTTATGGGCCTCTTGTGCTTTAAAAAAGAAAAAAAAGGTACCCACTAATTTGCTCAGATATAGCAGGCTTAATGGTTCTATATTTTGAAAAGTTTTTAAGAATGGTTTCTAATGTAGGAGAGGGAAAACATCCACTATCCCTTTTCAGAATTTAAATGGAGGGCAGTAAACATTCTTTACACCCAAAACCTATGGCAGCAGTTCAAATTTGACCAAGGTAAATGTAGAATGGAGATGTTCTAAACACAGCTAGGACTCAGCAAGTCTAACACACTAAAATCATGTGATTACATTTTGAAAGAAAATGCACAAAAACCAAATAGAAATTTTGAGACTTTTTTATTTGAAGGTAATCTTAATGCTATTAAATTCACAAATGCTAATTTAAATACCCAATCCTATTTACCTAAAACACACATTGCAAACACACAAATTATCTGTTCTCTCCACATGTCAGCGCCCATTCATATCATGGCTTGGAAATGGGGAGAATAGATTCCCCTTAAACTGCAAGTCAGCACGTGTTTCTTTACAGTTAACTTTAGCAAAATTTATACAAAATAGTAATTAGCAATGATCGTCTTTACTTGTTAACTCACAAGGAAACACCTTCAAAACTGCATTTTGTTAAAGTTTCTGTACTAAAATGTAGAAAAACTGAACTACACGGATATTGAAAAGTTAAAAATTCCTTAATTTTTTATTCCTGGTACCACTACCACAATTTACAGGGCAATATACCTGATGTAATGAAAAGAAGAAAAAGAAAAAGAAAAAGCTACAACAGATAAAAGACCTGAGGAATGTACATCTAATTGACACTACATTGCATTAATCGATAGCTGCACTTTTTGCAAACTGTGGCTATGACAGTCCTGAACAAGAAGGGTTTCCTGTTTAAGCTGCAGTAACTTGTCTGATTATGGATCATCGTTCCTTCTGTGACAGATTTTTACAGTTCCTCTAATGCACTTGGGACGACTGTCTCAAAGTAACCTGCAGCTTTCCTGACAACTCCTCGCTCTCTCTCCTGCTAAGAACTGTAGCCCTTTTCTGCTGCTTTTAGAACATTCTGCTACCATATCCACTACTTCCACCACCAGATCCATAACCACCACCATAGGGACTGCCCGAGCTTCTTCCACCAAAACTGCCCCCTTTCATGGGTCCATAATTTGATTGCTGTTGTCCACTGTAATTTCCAAAATCACTATAGTTCCCACCACCACCATAGTTACTACCGTCAAAATTTCCTCCTTCATTGTAACCATCATATCCTCCACCACCGCCACCATATCCACCACCTTGGTTTCCATGTCCTGGTCCACCACCACCATACCCGCCTCGACTACTATAACCAGGACCACTGCTGTAGTTGCCATCATCACCTCCTAATCCATTATACCCACATCACCTCCTCCATAACTACCTCTGCTGCCACCACCTCCACCACCACAGCCTCCTCTTCCACCAAAGTTTCCACCATGGCCAAAATTACCTCCACCACCTCCAAAGTTTCCTCTGCGACCCATAAAATTGCCAGATCCACCTCCATGACCCCTCTGTGATCCAGCAGACTGCATCACTTGTTTAGCAAGGGCCTTTTTCACTTCACAATTATGCCCATTAATAGTGTGGTATTTCTGAACAACAATTTTATCAACTGTATCATGATCATCAAAAGTTACAGAAGCAAATCCTCTCTTTTTCCCACTCTGCCTGTCTTCCATAACTTCTATGGTTTCAATCTTGCCATACTTTTCAAAGTAGTCTCTCAAATTATATTCTTCTGTATCTTCTTTAATACCGCCAACAAAAATTTTCTTCACTGTTAGATGGGCACCAGGTGTCACAGAATCCTCTCTAGAAACAGCTCTCTTTGGTTCCACTACACGCCCATCAACCTTGTATGGTCGAGCACACATTGCTGCATCCACCTCTGTAACACAAGAATAAGTCACAAAATCAAAGCCCCTGGAACGTTTTGTTTGGGGGTCCCTCATTACCACACAATCTGTGAGTGTGCCCCATTTCTCAAAATGTTCTCTTAAACTATCATCTGTAGTTTCAAAGCTCAGACCACCAATAAACAGTTTTCTCAACTGCTCTGTTTCCTTTGGATCATGGACCTCCTCTCCCCGGCGGCGATGGTGACTGCCAGAGTCGGGCTGGGGGCCACCAGGCCGCGATTTTACCTCCATTTTGAGACAGGACTCACCTCTTCCAACTCGAGATCAATATGGGACCAAGAGGAAGGTGGCCAGCGTTTTCATTTAGGCAACTCTGCCTGGATCAGCACACTTTCCCTCTGCAGTTCAGGACTTACTCTGAACTTAATTGATAACTTGCTGTGACTTCAGGAAAAACCACACTGTCTTGCAGTATCTCAGTTGAGCCACTGACATGGACCTGAAAATGGCTTTTTAAATGGTTAGATGAGGCCAGAATGTACTTTTAGATCAAAAGTGAAGTAAGGAGGAGTCAGGAAAGATGAGAGTTGCTGGTAATTTTGGTGCTCTAGATGCCCTAGACCTTGGGATGGGGGGATGGTCAGGGATGCTGGTTGGAAAACATTTTTTCCTGAGCTGTGGATATTTCAATATTTCTCACTCCACATTTCTACCACTTTTGGTTGTTCTTTGAACATTTTTTGCATATTTTACTTGCATGCAAATATTCTCCCCAAATCCACTGTTTCAGTGCTAAGCAGCCCAGCTCCAGTCCTGTCTTCTCTGGGAGCTTTTCAAATCTCACCATCTTCCTCTGAGATACCATAGCTTTCTGTCTGTGTTTGACTCTGCCATGTCTTGAGCCTGCCCTCTCACTGGTCTGCCAGCTCTTAGAAGGCTTGCATCATTATTCTTCTCTGACTGTCCCAGGTGTTTGGCACACAGTGGATGAACCTAGAAGGAGCTTCATGTGTGCTTGAACAGAATGAAAGGACAGCTGTGATTTTCTCCTGTGCAGCTGATGCCTTCTCTGTCCCATCCAGAAGCAGGATTGCATTGAGATCCCTGGAGTTGTCTGTGGCCCTTGTAAAATTAAACGCCAAGAGAACCTTGGTTAACAGAAGAAATGGAGAAGGACCAACTTCTAGTTTTCTGTGCCAGAGGTCAGGGCATTGCTTCTTCTCTGTGAATTGCTCTGACTTGCTGAATTGAAACTTTCTTTACTTTTGGGCAGATAAGAGTAATTTGGGGGCAGATAAGAGCTTCTGGGAAGTTGTCATTGCAAATGGCTTGGCAGTGATGCTGCTACACAATGGTTATCCAGGACTCGTTTTTTTCCTAGTTTGAGTTACTTAAAAAAAAACCTAAGAATTACTTGATTTAAAAATAATAGGTCAAGACCTTCTGGCACTACTGAAACTTCTGAGTGGGCCTCAGATGGTCGCTTGAGAATCTATTCAGACAACCCAGCAGTTGGCAGATGTAACACTCATCATGCCTCTGCACTCTTTTGTCATTAGTTGATTACATAACAAATATCAGCGGGCTGGGTGCGGTGGCTCAGGTCTGTAATCCCAGCACTTTGGAATGCCGAGGCGGGTGGATCATGAGGTCAGGAGATCGAGACCATCCTGGCTAACACGGTGAAACCCCATCTCTACTAAAAATACAAAAATTAGCCAGGCGTGGTGGTGGGTGCCTGTAGTCCCAGCTACTCGGGAGGCTGAGGCATGAACCCAGGAGGTGGAACTTGCAGTGAGCCAAAATTGCACCACTGCACTCCAGCCTGGGTGACAGAGTGAGACTCCTTCTCAAAAAACAAACAAACAAACAAACAAACAAACAAAAACAAATAGCAAGCATGAAGTTGTGTGCCTGAGTGAAGCCCTAGCAAAGGACTCAAGGAGCAAACTTTTACATGCAGATCAGCAACTGTTGGTGTGCTCCACGGGGAATTTACCTTCAGGGCACACTCGGGCCCCCACTGTGCCACCATCACTGCTGACCTCCCTGCCCAGGGGAATCCGCTCCCAGGCAGATTCTGCCTCCTCATGCGACTTGTCCTTCCCACCTCCCATTTACTTATGTGCATCAACACAAAGCTGTCCACTGACTCTCTCCTTTGTTCTGGAGATATCATTCTGGGAATAAAAAGGAGAGTGGATGGGCCATGAACAGTGTGTGGGATGGAAAGTATCAGACAATTCAGGTGTCTGTGAGGCCAGGGAAGCCTCCTCTTTGGGGGCAAGGACACTGGCTCAGTCTGGGCTGTGTCCAGCCTCAGGGCCAGCTGGGAGCAGGTGTCGTTTGCTCTTCATCCCACTCTGAATGGGCAGGTGTGAACGCTGGTACAACAGGCTTTCTCAGGCTATTTTCAATTGTGTGCAACTGGTGTTTGAAAGAGCATTGCATTTAGGAATAGGGCTACTTTATGCTCTAGGGGTGAGGAAGGATGGAATGAGAAGACTCTGGTCCCAGCCCATCCCAAACCACTGTACAACACCCTGCCTCTGAGGTAGCCCAGAGTGGAAAGTGCCTGGGGTCCTGCATACCCACTGCTGCTAGTGGCTTATCAGCCATGAACATATTGCCGCCCGATTTCTGAGATAGCACTTGTCACATCCAGAGGAAGAAATAAGTATCAGATGTGAGAGATATTGGTGGTGGCAGAGGGTAGAGAGGGGGCTGGGGGGAATCCCTAGGGTGAGTGTCGTCTGTGGGGCCCAGGCCCAGGCCCAGGCCCAGGCCTAGGTGAGCAGGCACTGAAATTCTCTAGGATAGAGGATGTAGCGATGCTAAAGGCAGCCATCACTGCATTAATTTTACAATGATTTTACATGTGTTTGCACCTGCACTCTGAGGGAGTTTCCAGGCTGGCCGTGGTGGGATGTGCCTGTCTTCAAGGACCTGCCCTTCCATCAGGGGAGCTAAGATGAGCACTTACACTAAATTTGTATTTGCCACAGTGAACAGCTCCTACGCTCATGGATGGCACTGACTGTGATTTACCATTGGGGATGGTCCATCCTGAAGAGGCCTTTCCTCTCCTTTGCAAAAGGATTTAAGAAGCAGAGAGAGACACATGATCCTCCCCAGCCCATGGTCTCCTGGAGCCCCATGGCTGCTGATGCCGGGGCAGCAGGAATAGAGCTCCCAGGAGCTCTCCCACCCGGCGAGAGTCAGGCCCCAACCCACAAAGCACAGCCCCGGGAGTGTGCTTGCGATTCTAGTCTTTTTCTGAGCATCGTTTCTCTAGATTAGAGAAAATCCGTTTAAAGTAAATTAATGGTCAGATGACCTCTGCGAAACCTCTAAAATGATTTCTCATACCCATTAGGCTCAGCTCCTTATATTATATCAGGCATACAGGAACTGTATTTTAAATCTCTAATAGCACCTAGTATCATATTCAGCACAATAATTCTGATGAATAAATTTCTTTACCTTTCTTGGTGAAAATTATTCACCCTGAGGGCATCTGTTTGGGTCTTGAAAAAGGCATTAGATATTTTCTTTATATACTGTTTGCTACACGCACACACACACATACACACACAAACAGGAGTTATGAAATCCAATATAACATGAACATCCATGAACTTACCACTCAAGTTGAGAAGCTATCTTTGTGTTCTTCCAAGATCCCATTCCTCCCTTCCATGAAACCCTGAATTTTGTGTATATTATGGCCATAATTGTCCAGTTGTGTATGTATCTCCAATTGTATTGTTTAGATTCTACAGTTGCTGGCTTTGTTTAGGAGTGTGTACCACAGTGGTTACAAATAGTGGTTTTGGAATCAAACTGATTGTGTCGAAATCTCAGATGAAGCATTTACTAGTTGTGCAACCTTGAATGCATTACTTGCCCGCCCTGAACATCAGTTTCTTCACTCCCAAATGGCAGTAATCCTGCCCAGCTCTTCCCTCTCCTGGAGTTGCCCAGGGGATTGAATGGAATGAGACCTTGTCCATTTCTTCTCGGCCCATGATCGGCCCTCAACTAAGGTTGAGGGCAACCCTCTGCCCCAGACATCCCTGGGAACTTCTGTCAAACACATGCACCCTTCACCACTGGCACCTACTCCAAGCCACCAGGCCTTAAAACAGCAGCAAACTAGGAACCCTTGGGATGAGCAAGAGCTCCAGACTTAATTTATAGCCTTTCCTGTGTCCACACAGGAAGACGAATGTGCCGGGCAGAGGACAGCAGATGCCATTACCAGATCATTACTTAGCAAGTTGCTTGGTCTTGGCAGGAAATGGTTCATCATCTTCAGATGAGCAGAGAGCTGCAGAACCTTGTAACTGTCCTCCCTCGTTCTGCACCCCTGTGGCAGAAGCAATGGTCCTTGCCAAAGCTTTCCCTCTCACGGTGCCTTATCAAGATAAGTGACTGGGGATGTGGGATGCCGCATGATCCACTGAATGTAAGAGCCCTGAACTCAGAAGGGGGCTGGGGTCAAAGGTTTCCAGGGCTGGAGAGTGAGGCCGGAAACCCCAAAAGATAAATGAGGACTTCTGGAACAAGATGAGAAGATGAATTAAACTGTTTACTTCGAGCATGCACATAATGTTCCAGAAAAATCCACTTTGGCTGCCAAAGTAGCCCTTTTGGAATTTATGAAGACCCTTGCCAGGGCCCTCACACTGGGGCTTAGTGCTCAGGTCTTGCATTGGTCTTTTTTTTTTTTTTTTTTGAGGCGGAGTTTCGCTCTTATCACCCAGGCTGGAGTGCAATGGCGTGATCTCGGCTCACTGCAACCTCTGCCTCCCGGGTTCAAGCAATTCTCTTACCTCAGCCTCCTGAATAGCTGGGACTACAGGTACCTGAAACCATGCCCTGCTAATTTTTGTATTTTCAGTAGAGACAGGGTCACCATGTTGATCAGACTGGTCTTGAACTCCTGACTTCAAGTGATCCAGCTGCCTCGGCTTCCCAAAATGTTGAGATTACAGGTGTGAGCCACTGCCCCCGGCCACATGTACTGTTTTACAGCAATCCGGTGGGGCAAGATCACCAAGCTCACAAAGGAAGAACCTGAGGCTCAGGAAGCAAAAGTTATTGCCCAAATTAAAATACATAGTAAGAAGCTGATTTGATTCCAAACCAACATCTGTTTAACGTCAAAGCTCAGGCTGGCTCTATTTCACCATCCTGTGCCCCTCAGCAGGGTGACAGGTCACCATGAACAGGACAGCCACTGACCAGCAGTATCTCAATCACTGATTGTCCACTGTGCTTAAGCACCCACAGGGCCCTTGGTGCTGAATAGATGGTGGATTTTTGGCCTTTTTGTCTGTCCCGAATCTTTAGAAGCCTGTTGTCTGTGGTGACAGTGATTTCAGGTTGGCTAAGTTTGACAAGCAATGAGCAACAATACATCTGTTGTTAGAGGTGTTTGTCATTCCACGTGCCAGGAAGACAGCGAGAACGTCTCAACCAAATTGTCAAGGCAAGAGTCTTTCAGGAAAAGGATATGGCTAAGAATTCTAAAAGGGGTGGGGGTTGCTTTAACAAGAAGGAGCAGGGAAAGGTGTCTACCTTGAATCTCCAATCTAAAAGGTTAGTACAGGCATAAAATGTCAAGAAAATTAGCAGAAAACATCGTGTTGAGCCCTCAAGATTTGCTTAGAGCAGAGGAGACCACACTTCTGCAGCTGGGTGGTCAGGTAACTGGGTTTCTGACCTTACAGGAGCAGCCGTGTGACTGCACACCTGGCTGGGGGTTGGGGAGACATGGTGACCCAGCGATCTACTACAGTTCAGCTGCTGTTTCCCCAACAGGAACCCTAGGGTTGCAGGGAGGGGCTGTTGGTTTTGTCAGTCCATTGTGCTTGGGGTGAGGAAAATATTTAGGCTATATTTTAAGTAATCTTACATTAAAAATTAAAATTATTGTCACAAAACTGTATGTGATTCTTATTTTTGGATAGAATTAAGAACTATTCAGCCGGGCGTGGTGGCTCACACCTGTAATCCCAGCACTTTGGAAGGCGGAGGTGGGCGGATTACTTGAGCTCAAGAGTTTGAGACCAGCCTGGTCAACATGGTGAAACACCGTCTCTACTAGAAATACAAAAATTAGCTGGGCGTGGTGGCATGCACCTGTAATCCCAGCTACTCGGGAGGCTGAGGCATGAGGCGAGAATCGCTTGAACCTGGGGGGCAGAGGTTGCTGTCAGCTGAGATTGCACCACTGCACTCCAGCCTCGGTGACAGAGTGAGACTCAGTCTCAAAAAAAAAAAAAAAAAAAAAAGAACTAATTTATTAGTATTTGTGGAGAGTAGATATAAGCATTTGTCAACAATTTTTTTTATTGTTTCACTTATATCCTCCCATCCCTGCTTTAGTTCTCTCTTCCTCCCACTGAATTAGTTAAAAGACAATCCAGATTTTTATACCATTTCAGTCATAAATGTTCAACTATGTGTCTCTAAGTGAAAGAGACTATTTAAAAAAATAAACATTTTACCATTATCAAACTAGAAATATGAAAAATAATTCCTAAATATCATCTAATATTCAGTCAATACTTAAATTTTTCTTGATTCTCTTCAGGTGATTAAAAAAGGAAATAAACAAGTGTACACCTCATATTTGGTGTGTATATAGGTATCTATCTATCTCAACCAACAGTTCTCCCTTCTTCTTTTTTCTCCTTGTTATTTATATGTTGAAGAAACTGAGTCATTTGCCCTGCAGAATTTTCTACACTGTGGATTTGCCTGACTGTACACCCTGTGGTGCTGTTCCTCTATCTTGTTCTGGGTAAGTTAATAATTAGATCTAGAGGCTTGATCAGATTTGGAAGTTTTTGCAAAACTATTTCCCACTTATTGCTGCGTTCTTCCTGCTGCAGCTCACAGGGGCACTGGGAGGCTGAGGTCTCTCCTTTGGGATGTGTAGATTCATCAGTGGGATCAGGTGATGTCAGCCTCCTCCATCCTGCAAGAAATTTCTCACCAGCTGTCTCCTAAGGATTTGGCAGCTAATCATGGTCATTGCCAGATTCATTATTTTATTAGGGTTATGAAATGCTGATATCCTCACACAATAATTGTTTCTGCATTTGTTAGCTGAAATAATTCTATGAGTAAGAAGTTTTGGTCATCAACTAATTAGTTTCCCCTGAAAATAGTTTGTACAAGAAAGTCCAGATAAATGCTCTATTCTTTCCATTTATATATCAGTTTTCAGAATAACAATTTGGTGTTCCAGCAATCTCCAGTGTGACCAATGCTATTATTATGAACTCATGGATTTTAACTTCTTTGATATAGTTTGACTGGTTGCAATCATTGTTCCTTTTAATGCTTAAATTGTGCCATCCTCGGCCAGTGAGAATCCGTTTGGACTGGCCTCTCTGTCTTTTTGACATTTCCCTGATAGTCTTAGTTAGCTTTCTTGCATCTCATACAATTTCTGATGAGACCTGGAATCAGACTTTTTTTTCCCCAGTGGATTCCTAGGACAAATATTTATAAACTAAAGTCTGGATACTACTTGGTTTTCATTGCTTCTGGGTATTTTTTTTTTTTGAAATCAAGGAAATAATATTTTTACTGGGCTAGAAAATATGTATTTATTTTATTTAAAAATAAAAGCACATCATGAGTTTTTACCTGCATTTCTGTTTTTTTTTTTTTTTTTTTTGAGACAGCGTTCCACTTCTATCACTCAGGGTGGAGTGCAGTGGCGCTATCTGGGCTCTGCAACCCTCTC